>NW_022681469.1:99874750-101074750 GCF_009764315.1 Trachypithecus francoisi | reverse complement strand
CATAAAGGGAATACCAGAACAAGAAGAAAGAGAAGGAAATGGAAGCAATATTTAAAGCAATAATGATTGCAAACTTTCCCAGATTAATATAAAACACCAAACCACAGATCCCAGAAGCTGAGAAAACATGGAGCCAGATAAATGTCAAAACCAAATAACCAAGAAAAGGAGGCAAGTCGTATGGAAACTTCAAAAAAAAAAAGATAAAGAAAAAAAGTCTCAAAAGAAGCCAAAGGGGAGAAAAACCTTACCTATAGAGAAGCAAAGGTAAGAATTACGTCTAGGTTCTCCTCAGAAATCATACCAACAAGAAGAGAATGGAGTGAAATATTTAAAGCGCTGAGAGAATAAAACCCACCAACTTAGAATTCTGCACCCTGCAAAAGTATTCCTCAAAAAGTGAAAGAGAAATAAAGACTGTCTCAGACAAACAAAAATTGAGGGAATTTGTTGCTAGTAGACCTGCTTTGTAAGAAATGTTAAAATAAGTTTTCAAAGAGAAGATAAGTGATATAGGTCAGAAACTCACTGAATGAAGATGACATGATTATGTAGAAAATCCAAAAGAATCAACAAAAAAACCTCTTGGAATTAATAAGTGATTAATCATAACAAGGTTGCAGGATATAAGGTTAATATATAAAAGTTAATCACTTTCCTATGTACTCCCAATAAACAAGTGAAATTTGGAATTAAAACACAGGACTATTTACATTAGCACCCTTCAAAAATGAAATAGGTATAAATGCAACAAAATATGTATAAGATCTATATTAGGAAAACTACAAAACTCTGATAAAAGACATTAAGAACAACTAATAGTTGGGGAAATATTTTCTGTTCATAGATAGGAAGACTCAATATTGTCAAGATGTCAGTTCTTCCCAACTTGATCCATAGATTCAATACAATCCCAATCAAAATATCAGTAACATTTTGTAGATAAGGATAAATTGTTTTAAAGTTTCTGTGGAGAGGCAAAAGACACAGAATAACCAACACAATATTGAACAAGAGGAATAAAGTTGGAAGATTGACATTACCCAACATCAAGATTTACCATAAAGCTACAATAATTAAGATATTATTTATTGTAATAATTAAGTATGGCACTGGCAAAAGAATAGGCAAATAGATTGATGGACTAGAATAGAGGGCCCAGAAATATACCCACATAAATATAGTCAACTGATCTTTGATAAACGAGCAAAGATAATACAATGTAGCAAAGATATAGTCTTTACAACAAATGGCACAGGAACAAATGGATATATCCACATACAAAACAAAATAATTAATCTAGTCACAGATCTTACACTCCTCACAAAAATGTTCTCAGAATGGATTATAGACCTAAAGGTAAAACATAAAACTTTACCACTTGTAGACATTAACTTAGGAGAAAATCTGAATGACCTTGGCTATGGTGTTGATGTTTCAGATACAATGCTAAAGGAACAATCCATGAAAGAAATAAGAAGCTGGACATCATTAAAATTAATAACTTCTGTTTTACAAAAAAACAATGTCAAGTAAATGAGAAGATAAGCCACAGACTGGGAGAAAATGTTTGCAAAAGACACATCCGATAATGGACTGTTAACCAAAATATGTTTTTAAAAACCCTTATAGCTCAATAATAAGAAAATGAACAACCCAATTTAGGAATGGGCAAAAGACCTTGGCACCTCACCAGTGAAAATATACAGATGGTGAGTAAACATATGAAACGATGTTGGCTGGGTGCCAGTGGCTCATGTCTATAATCCCAGCACTCCTGGAGGCCAACACGAGAGGATCACCCAGGAGTTTGAGACCAGCCTGGACAACATAGAGAGACCCTGTCTCTACAAAATAAAAATAATTAATTAATAAGTTAGCTGGATGTGGTGGTGTGCACCTATAGTCATGGCTACCTAAGAGGCTGAGGTGGGTGGATCGCTTGACCCCAAGAGTTCAAGATTGCAGCAAGTCGTGACTGCCACCACACTCTAGCCTAGGCAACAGAGACCCTGTCTCAAAAAAATAAAAATAAAAAGGAAGAAGGAAAAGATGTTCAACATCATGTGTCATTAGGGTATTACAAATTAAAGCCATGAGATACCACTTCCAGACCTATTAGAATAGCCAAAATCCAAAATACTGACAACACTAAATGCTTGCAAGGATGTGGAGCAATAGGAACTCTCATTCTGGTGGGAATGCAAAATGATACAGCCACCTTGGAAGACAGTTTGAAAATTTCTTACAAAATTTAATATACTCTTACCATACCATTCAGCAGCCATGCTCTTTGGTATTTACCCAAATGAATTGTAAGCTTGTGTCCACACAAGTCTGCACAGTGATATTTATAACAGCTTTATTCGTAATTGCCAAAACTTGGAAACAACCAAGGTATTCTTCAGTAGGTGAATGAATAAACTGTAGTCCAGACAATGAAATTTTATTCAGTGCTAAAAACAAATGAGTTATCAAGCCATGAAAAGACATGTAGAAAACTTAAATGCATATTTCTGAGTGAAAGAAGCCAATCTGAAAAGGCTATGTACTATATAATCCCAACTGTATGACATTCTCTAAAAGGCAAAACTATGGAGACAGTGAAAAGATCAATGGTTGCCAGGAGTTGGGGGAAGGAGGGATCAGTAGGCAGAACATAGAGGATTTTTAGGGCAATGAAACTATTCTGTGTGATATTTCTTTTTTTTTCTTTCTTTTTTTTTTTTTTGAGGCGGAGTCTCGCTCTGTCGCCCGGACTGGAGTGCAGTGGCCAGATCTCAGCTCACTGCAAGCTCCGCCTCCCGGGTTTACGCCATTCTCCTGCCTCAGCCTCCCGAGTAGCTGGGACTACAGGCACCCGCCACCTTGCTCGGCTAGTTTTTGTATTTTTAGTAGAGACGGGGTTTCACCGTGTTAGCCAGGATGGTCTCGATCTCCTGACCTCGTGATCCGCCCGTCTCGGCCTCCCAAAGTGCTGGGATTACAGGCTTGAGCCACCGCGCCCGGCCTATGTGTGATATTTCAGTGGTGGATACAAGACGTTATGCATTTGTCAAAACCCATGGACCGTATAACACCAAGAGTGAGTTCTAATGTGAACTGTGGACTTGAGGTGATTTGATGAAGTTTCAGTGTAGCTTTGTTAATGTAACAAATACATCACGGTGGTGAGGGATATTGATAGTGGAGGAGGTTGTGTGGGAGAGGGCATAAGGGGTGGATGGGAACTCTGTACTTTACACTCAGTTTTGCTATGAACCTAAAACTGCTCTGAAACACAAAGTTTATTAATTTATTAATTTACTTTTTTTAAGTTAATTGTCTTCCTAGTAAAGGGGGTAGATACTAGTATATTTGGTAATGGGTAGATTCAATTCCTACATCCAGCAGACTGGTAGACTTTCTGAAGGAAAATACAACTAAAATACAACTGAATTCAGGATAAATGACAACAAACATAATGTAATGCCTTTAATAAAATAAAAGTGGATCTGAAAACAAAACCACCACCAGAAAAACAAAAGGCAGAGAAGGGAGTCCTGTGGAGCAAGAGCAATAAGGCAGGGTGGCCCTGAGAACCAGTGTCCTCAGTGCTGCAACTGGCAACTGGGCTGTGGGCCCAAGTAAAGTGACACTGCTGACCTGAGAGCCCAGCACCAGTACTGGGACATGTGGAGGGCCCAAACTGGTCCCACATTGCTAGGAACTCTGGCAACTAGCAGAAACAAATATACTTAACTTAGTGGTGGGGCCGGGTGCGGTGGCTCATGCCTCTAATCTCAGCGCTTTGGGAGTTCGAGACCAGCCTGGCCAACATGGTGAAACCCTGTCTCTACTAAAAAAACTACAAAAATTAGCCATGTAATCCCAGCTACTTGGGAGGCTGAGGCAAAAGAATTGCTTGAACCCAGGAAGCAGAGGTTGCAGTGAGCCAAGATTGCACCACTGCACTCCAGTTTGGGTGACAGAGTGAGACTCCCTCTCAAAAAATAAATAAATAAATAAATAAATAAATAAATAAATGAAAGAAGGAAAGTAGAGGTGTTTAGTCTCTCAGATTTTTCAAAAATGTAAAACCATTTTCAACAAAAATGTAAGCTCGTAATCAAAAGTCACCTAACACAGAAGTAAACAAGGCTACAGGCTGTGAATAAGCAGAAACAAATACAAGAGATAAAGATAGCCAAGGCACTTTCAGATATAGGAAATATGAGATATAAAATAACTATGAAATATTTGAAGGCATAAAAATGGAGTTACAAAACAGGCAATACATGAGAAACTAATAAATATGGCTAGGCAAATTTGAAAGAGAACAAATTGTAATAGTTAAAAATGAACGATACAGTTGTTGAATTTAAAACTCAGTGCATGGGTTAAAGAGTAGATTAGACACTGCTGAAGATAAATTTGATGAGTCAGAAGATAGATCTGAAGAAATTACCAAAATGGAACACAGGAAGAAAAGAGATAAAAAGTTTGAAGGGAGTATTAAGAGACATTAAGAAGAGAATAATATATGTCTGAGCAGAGTCAGAGAAGGTAAGAACAGAAAGAATGAAAAAAAGCAATTTTTAAGAAACAGTGGCTGAAAATCTGCCATATCTGATAAAGGTTATGAATGCACAGACACGTGTACTGAAGCATATATACAGTAAGCAGTGAGAAAGAAAATTAATTCATATTTCAGCTGATTTTAATGAAATTGAACAATAGCAAAAAGCAAAGACAATGTTTTAAAAGTCCAGAAAGAAAAGGCAGGCCATCTACAAAAGGTGGACAATCAGACTGACAGACTTGTCAATGACAGCAATGGAAGGCATAATATCTTCATAGTACCAAAAAGAGATAATAATCTAGGACTATATTTCAAGTAAAATGGTAGAATAAAAGTATTTTCAGATTTAACAAAAAAATTATTTCAAGTGCATTTAGAATCAACAGATTTTCACTAAAGGAGCTTCTAAAGAATATATTTAGAAAAAATAAATTATTCCAGAATTATTCCAGGAAGAAAATCTGAGCTGTGAGAAGAAATACTAACTATAGAAATTGATAGAAATAATGTTTTATCAAAGTTAATTTTCTGGTTTTGATCATTGTACAATGGTTGTGTAAAATGTTAACATTTGGAAGGCTATGTAAAGGGTATACTATTTATTTAACAGATTTCATTTGTTTTGTTTTGTGACAGGATCTTGCGCTATCACCTAGGCTGGAGTGCAGTGGTGTGGTCATATTTACTGTCTCAAACTCCTAGGCTCAAGCTATCCTCCAGCCTCAGTCCCCCAAGTAGCTGGGACTACAGGCATGTGCTGGCTAATGTTGTTGGTTTTTCTTTTTCTTTTTCTTTTTTTTTGTAGAAATGGCATTTTGTTGTATTGCCTAGGCTGGTCTCAAACTCCTGGCTTCAAGCAGTCCTCCCACCTCAGCCTTCCAAAGTGCTGGGATTACTACAGGTGTGAGCCACTGCAAGCAGCCTCTGTAACAGATTTACTGAGATATAATTTACATACCACAGAATTCACTCATTTCAAATGTACAAGTTAGTGGTTTTTGCAACTGCAGTTTTCTCTCTAGCCATCACCACTATCTAATTTCTGAACATCTTCATCGTATCTGAAAGAAAAAAGAAAAAATCCCTTATCTATTAGCAATGATTTCCACTTCCTCTTCCAGCCCCTGGCAGCCACTAATCTACTTTCTGTCTGTATGGATTTGCCTATTTTGTATATTTCATATAAATGAAATTGTGCAGTGTGTGGCCTTTTGTAACTGTTTCTTTCACCTTGTATGTTTTCAGGGTTCATACATGTTGTAGCATGTTCATTCTTTTTACTGCTAAATAATATTCCTGTGTATGATTATACCACATTCTATTCATCCGTTCATTTATTGATGGACATTTGGCATGTTTCCATTTTTTGGTTATTGTGAAAAATGCTGCTATGAATATTCATGTACAGTGTTGGTGTGAACATGTGTTTTCCATTCTCTTGGGTAGATAGATACCTAAGAGTGGAATTACTGGGTCATATGTTAACTCTATGTTTAACATTTTGAAGAACTGACAAACTGTTTATTGCAAAGTATCTGGGCCATTTTACAATTCTACCAAAATGGATGAGTTCCAATTTCTCCATATCCTTGTCAGCACTTGTTAGTGTCTGACATTTTGAATCTAGCCATCCTAGTGATTTAAAGTGCTATTTCATTGGGCTTTGGTTGGCATTTCCCTAATGACGAACGATGAGCATCTTTCTATGTGCTTTTTATTGTTCATTTTTATGTTTTTTGGAGAAATGTCTATCCAATACTTTGCCTGTTAATTGGGTTGCTAATTAATTGGGTTATTTGTTTTTTATTATTGAGGTGTAAGAGTTTTTTTTTTTTTTTTTTGAGACGGAATCTCGCTCTGTCACCCAGGCTGGAGTGCAGTGGCGTGATCCTGGCTCACTGCAACCTCCGTCTCCCAGGTTCAAACAATTCTCCTGCCTCAGCCTCTTGAGTAGCTGGGATTACAGGTGTGTGTTACCACGCCTGGCTAATTTTTTGTATTTTTCATAGAGACGGGATTTCACCGTGTGAGCCAGGATGGTCTGAATGTCCTGACCTCATGATCCGCCCGCCTCGGCCTCCCAAAGTGCTGGAATTACAGGCATGAGCCACCTCACCCAACCTGAGAGTTCTTTATATATTCTGAATACAAGTCCCTTATCAGATATGATTTTTTTCCTGTTCTCTGGATTGTCTTTTTATTTTCTTGATGTTGCCCGTCAAAGTCCAAAAGTTTTAATTTTGATAAAATCCAATTTGTGTTTTATTTCATCACTAATGCTTTTGGTTTTTTTTTTTTTTTTTTTTGAACTGAATCTTAATTTTATTTCATTTTAGTCAAGTTAAAAATAGGTTTAAAAACTAATACTCAACGTTGGTTATTGAAAAAATCCAAGTATTCACAATTTAGGTGTGTGAGTCTACTTTTTTTTTCTGTCTCTATTTTATAAAAATTTTTTCCCCATAGGTTATTGGGGTACAGGTAGTATTTGGTTACATGAGTAAGTTCTTTAGTGGTGATTTGTGAGATTTTGGTGCACCCATCACCCGAACAGTATACAACACATCCTATTTGTAGTCTTTTATCCCTTGCTACCCTCCCACCCTTTCCCCAAAGTCCCCAAAGTCTATTGTATCATTCTTATGCCTTTGTGTCTTCATAGCTTAGTTCCCATGTATCAGTGAGAACATATGATGTCTGGTTTTCCATTCCTGAGTTACTTCACTTAATAGTCTCCAATCTCATCCAGGTTGCTGCAAATGCCATTAATTCATTCCTTTTTATGGTTGAGTAGTATTCCATTTTGTGTGTGTATATATATATATACCACAGTTTCTTTGTCCACTTGTTGGTTGATGGGCATTTGGGTTGCTTTTGGTTCCACGATTTTGCAATTGCAAGTTGTGCTGCTATAAACCTGGGTGCAAGTGTCTTTTTCATATAATGACTTCTTTTCCTCTGGGCAGATACCCAGTAGTGGGATTGCTGGATCACATGGTAGTTCTTCTAGTTCTTTAAGAAACCTCCACACTGTTTTCCATAGTGACTGTACTAGTTTACATTCCCACCAGCAGTGTAGGAGTGTTCCTTAATCACTGCATCCATGCTAACGTCTACTATTTTTTTATTTTTTGATTATGGCCATCCTTGCAGGAGTGAGGTGGTATTGCATGGTGGTTTTAATTTGCATTTCCCTAATCATTAGTGATGTTGAGCGTTTTTTCATATGTTTGTTGGCCATTTGTATATCTTCTTTTGAGAATTGTCTATTCATGTCTTTAGCCCACTTTTTGATGGGATTTTTTTTTTTCTTACTGATTTATTTGAGTTTGTTGTAGATTCTGGATATTAGTCCTTTGTCAGATGTACAGATTGTGAAGATTTTTTTTTTTTTTTTTTTTTTTTTTTTTTTTTCTTTTTTTTTTTTTTATTATACTTTAAGTTCTAGGGTACATGTGCATGACGTTTATATCATGTATAACTCCCCAATGCAATCCCTCCCTCCTCCCCCCTCCCCATGATAGGCCCCAGTGTGTGATGTTCCCCTTCCCGAGTCCAAGTGATCTCATTGTTCAGTTCCCACCTATGAGTGAGAACATGCGGTGTTTGGTTTTCTCTTCTTGTGATAGTTTGCTAAGAATGATGGATTCCAGCTGCATCCATGTCCCTACAAAGGACGCAAACTCATCCTTTTTTATGGCTGCATAGTATTCCATGGTGTATATGTGCCACATTTTCTTAATCCAGTCTGTCACAGATGGACATTTGGGTTGATTCCAAGTCTTTGCTATTGTGAATAGTGCACTCTGTGGGTTG
This sequence comes from Trachypithecus francoisi, assembly GCF_009764315.1. Lineage (NCBI taxonomy): Eukaryota > Metazoa > Chordata > Mammalia > Primates > Cercopithecidae > Trachypithecus > Trachypithecus francoisi. The sequence continues at coordinate 101,066,373 of NW_022681469.1, read as the reverse complement.
TCTGTTTACTCTCCGGACTGTTCCTTTTACCATGCAAAAGCTCGTTTGTTCAATTAAGTCTCAGCTATTAATCTTTGTTTTTATTGCATTTGCTTTTGGGTTCTTGGTCATTAAATCCTTGCCTAAGCCAATGTCTGGAAGGGTTTTTCCAATGTTATCTTCTAGAATGTTTATAGTTTCAGGTCTTAGATTTAAGTCCTTAATCAATCTTGTGTTGATTTTTACATAAGGTGAGAGATGAGGATCCAGTTTCATTCTCCTACATGTGGCTAGCCAATTATCCCAGCACCATTTGTTGAAAAGGGTGTCCTTTCCCCACTGTATGTTTTTATTTGCTTTGTCGAAGATCAGTTGGCTGTAAGTATTTGGATTTATTTCTGGGTTCTCTATTCTGTTCCATCAGTCTATGTGCCTATTTTTATACCAGTGCCACACTGTTTCAGTGACTGTGGCCTTATAGTATGGTTTGAAATCAGGTAGTGTGATGCCTCCAGATTTGTTCTTTTTGCTTGATCTCGCTTTGGCTATGTGGGTTTTTTGTTGTTGTTGTTCCATATGAATTTTAGAATTGGCTTTTTGAATTCTGTGAAGAATGATGGTGGTATTTTGATGGGGATTGCATTTAATTTGTAGATTGGTTTTGGCAATATGGTCATTTTCACAATATTGATTCTACCCATCTATGAGTATGGGATGTGTTTCTATTTGTCTTGTCTATTTGTATTGTCTATCATTTCTTTCAGCAGTGTTTTGTAGTTTTCCTTAACATTTTCAAGAACTAACAAACTGTTTATTGCAAAATATCTGAGCCATTTTACAATTCCACCAAAATGGATGAGTTCCAATTTCTCCAGGTCTTTTGCCTCCTTGGTTAGTTATATTCCTAAGTATTTTATTTTATTTTATTTTATTTATTTTATTTTTGCAGCGATTGTAAAACGAGTTGAGTTCTTGATTTGATTCTCTGCTTGGTCACTGTGTATAGAAGAGCTATTGATTTGTGTACATTAATCTTGTATCCAGAAACTGTGTTGAATTATTTTATCAGTTCTAGGAGCTTTCTGGAGGGATCTTTAGGGTTTTCGAGGTAAACAATCATATCAGCAAACAATGACAGTTTGACTTCCTCTTTACCGATTTGGATGCCCTTTATTTCCTTCTCTTGTCTGATTGGACTGGCTAGGACTTCCAGTACTATGTTGAAGAGGAGTGGTGAGAATGGGCATCCTTGTCTTGTTCCAGTTCTCAGAGGGAATGTTTTCAACTTTTCCTTATTCAGTATTATGTTGGCTGTCAGCTTTTACTACACTGAGGTATGTCCCTTGTATGCTGATTTTGCTGAGAGTTTTTTTTTTTTTGAGGCGGAGTCTCGCTCTGTCGCCGGGACTGGAGTGCAGTGGCCGGATCTCAGCTCACTGCAAGCTCCGCCTCCTGGGTTCACACCATTCTCCTGCCTCAGCCTCCCGAGTAGCTGGGACTACAGGCGCCTGCCACCTCGCCCGGCTAGATTTTGTATTTTTAGTAGAGACGGGGGTTTCACCGTGTTAGCCAGGATGGTCTCGATCTCCTGACCTCGTGATCCGCCCGTCTCGGCCTCCCAAAGTGCTGGGATTACAGGCTTGAGCCACCGCGCCCGGCCTTGCTGAGAGTTTTAATCATAAAGCGATGTTGGATTTGTTGAATGCTTTTTCTGCATCTGTTGAGATGATCATGTGATTTTTGTTTTTAATTCTGTTTATGTGGTATATCACATTTATTGATTTGTGTATGTTAAACCATCCCTGCATCCCTGGTATGAAACCCACTTGATCATGATGGATTTTCTTTTTGATATGTTATGGGATTCAGTTAGCTAGTATTTTGTTAAGGATTTTAGCATCTGTGTTCATCAGGGATATCAGTCTGTAGTTTTCTTTTCTGATTATGTCATTTCCTGGTTTTGGTATTAGGGTGTTGCTGGTTTCCTAGAATGAATTAGGGAGGGTTCCCTCTTTCTCTATCTCATGGAATAGTATCAAAAGGATTGGCATCAGTTCTTCTTTGAGTGTCTGGCAGAATGCTGCGTAAATCTATCTGGTTCTGGACTTTTTTTGTTGGTAATTTTTTAATTACCATTTTAATCTCGCTGCTTGTTATTGGTCTGTTCAGGGTATCTAATTCTTCCTGATTTAAGCTAGGAGGGTTGTATTTTTCCAGGATTTTATCCATCTCTTCTACGTTTTCTATTTTATATGTGTAAGGGTGTTCATAGTAGCCTCGAATGATCTTTTATATTTCAGTGGTGTTGGTTGTAATATCTCCCATTTCGTTTCTTAATGAGGTTATTTGGATTTTCTCTCTTCTTTTCTTGGTTAATGTCACTAATGGTTTATCAATTTTATTTATCTTTTCAAAGAACCAGCTCTTTGTTTCATTTATCTTTTGCATTTTTTTCTTGTTTTGATTTCATTGATTTCTGCTCTTATCTTGGTTCTTTCCTTTCTTCTGCTGGGTTTGGGTTTGGTTTGTTCTTGTTTCTCTAGTTCCTTAAGGTTTGACCTTAGGATATCAGTTTGTGCTCTTTCAGTCTTTTTGATGTAGGTGTTTAGGGCTATGAACTTTCCTCTTAGCACTGCCTTTGCAGTATCCCAGGGGTTTTGATAGGTTGTGTCATTATTGTCATTCAGCTTGAATAATTTTTAAATTTCCATCTTGATTTCATTTTTGACCCAATGATCATTCAGGAGCAGGTTATTTAATTTCCATGTATTCACATGGTTTCGAAGGTTCCTTTTGATTTCCAGTTTTATTCCACTGTGGTCTGAGAGAGTACTTAATATAATTTCAATTTTCTTAAATTTATTGAAGCTCATTTTGTGGCCTGTCATTTGGTCTGTCTTGGAGAAAGTTCCATGTGCTGTTGAATAGAATGTGTATTCTTTGGTTGTTGGACAAAATGTTCTGTATATATCTGTTAAGTCCATTTGTTCCAAGGTATAGTTGAAATCCATTGTTTCTTTGTTGCCTTTCTCTCTTGATGACCTGTCTAGTGCTGTCAATGGAGTATTGAAATCCCCCACTATTAATGTGTTGCTGTCTATCTCATTTTTTAGGTCTATTAGTAATTGTTTTATAAATTTGGGAGCTCCAGTGTTAGATACATATGTGTTTAGACCTTTTACCATTATATAATGTCCCTCTTTGTCTTTTTTAACTGCTGTTGCTTTAAGTTTGTTTTGTCTGATACAAGAATAGGTATTCCTGCTCACTTTTGGTGTCCCTTTGCATGAAATGCCTTTTTCCACCCCTTTACTTTATGTGAGTCCTTATGTATTAGGTGAGTCTCCTGAAGGCAGCAGATAGTTGGTTGGTGAGTTCTTATCCATTTTGTAGTTCTGTATCTTTTAAGTGGAGCATTTAGGCCATTTGCATTCAATGTTACTATTGAGATATGAGGTACTATAGAATTCATCTGCTATTTGTTATCTGTGTACCTTGGTTTTTTTGCTATTTATTTTTGCCTTTTAAATTGTATTTTTGTTTTATAGATCCTGTGTGATTTATGCTTTAAAAAGGTTCTGTTTTGATGTGTTTCCAGGATTTGTTTCAAGATTTAGAACTCCTTTTAGCATTTCTTGTAGTGGTGGCTTGGTAGTGGTGAATTTTCTCAGCATCTGTTTGTCTGAAAAAGACTGAATCTTTCCTTCATATATGATGCTTAGTTTCACTGGATACAAAATTCTTGGCTCATAATTGTTTTGTTTGAGGAGGCTGAAGATAGGGCCCCAATCCCTTTTGGCTTGTATGGTTTCTGCTGAGAAATCTGCTGTTAACCTGATAGGTTTTCTTTTATAGGTTACCTGGCACATTTGTCTCACAGCTCTTAAGATTCCTTCCTTCGTCTTAACTTTAGATTACCTGATGACAATGTGCCTAGGTGATGATCTTTTTGTGATAAATTTCCCAGGTGTTCTTTGTGCCTCTTGTATTTGGATGTCTGGGTCTCTAGCAAGGCTAGGAAAGTTTGCCTCGATTATTCCCCCGAATCTGTTTTCCAAACTTTGGATTTGTCTTCTTTCTCAGGAACACCGATTATTCTTAGGTTTGGTCATTCAACATAATCCCAGACTTCTTGGAGGCTTTGTTCATATTTTCTTTTTTTTTTTTTTAATTTGTCTTTGTTGGGCTGGGTTAATTTGAAGACCTTGTCGTCAAGCTCTGAATTTTTTTCTTCTATTTGTTCAGTTCTATTGCTGAGACTTTACAGAGTATTTTGCATTTCTATAAGTGTGTCCAGTGTTTCCTGAAGTTTTGATTGTTTTTTTCTTTAGGCAATCTATTTTCCTTTACTTCTTGTATCGCTTTTTGGATTTAATTGCATTGGGCCTTGCTTTTCTCTGGTGCCTCCCTGATTAGCTTAATAACTGACCTTCTGAATTCTTTTTCAGTTAAATCGGAATTTCTTCTTGGTTTGAATCCATTTCTGGTGAGCTAGTGTGATTTTGAGGGGGTGCTAAAGAGCCTTGTTTGGTCAATTTACCAGAGTCGGTTTTCTGGTTCCTTCTCATTTGGGTAGGCACTGTCAGAAGGTCTGGGGCTGAAGGCTGTTGTTCAGATTCTTTTGTCCCACTGGGTGGGGATGTTCCCTTGATGTGGTACTCTGTCCTTTTTCCTATAGATGTGGCTTCCTGTGAGCCAAGCTGCAGTGATTGTTATCTCTCTTCTGGGTCTAGCCACCCAGAATGTCTTCCAGGCTCTGGGCTGGTACTGGGGGTTGTCTGCACGGAGTCCTGTCATGTGAACTGTCTATGGCTCTCTCAGCCATGGATACCAGCACCTGTTCTGGTGGAGGTAGAAGGGGGGTGAAATGAACTCTGTGAGGGTTCTTAGCTTTGGTGGTTTCATGTTCTATTTTTGTGCTGGTTGGCCCCCTGCCAGGAGGTGCCACTTTCCAGAGAGCATCAGCTGTGGTAGTGTGGAGAGGAACCAGCCGTGGGCGGGGCCCTGGAACTCCCAAGAGTATATGCTCTTTGTCTTCAGCTAGCAGGGTGGGTAGGGAAGGCCTATCAGGTCGGGGCAAAGCTAAGCGAGTCTGAGCTCAGACTCTCCTTGGGCAGGTCTTGCTGCGGCTGAGTATTTGGGGTGTCTCCTGGGTCCTGCAAGAGCAGTCCACTTCTTCAGAGGGTCTGTGGGTTCTCTCAGGATTCTTGGTTTGTTCTTGCAGTCATTCTGGAGCTAAAATCCACGACGCGAGCCTCCGCACACTGCTCTAAGTCGGTGCTGCAATCTTTATTTTATAAAATCTTAATACAGATCAAGTGTTTCTGAGGAAAATGTAGCATACAAATTGAAATGTAAAAGTGTAAAATGCAGGATTTTTAAAACTTGGTATTAAAAAAATAATGTAAGGTATCTCACTAATCATTTTTATACTGGTTACATGTATTGTAAGGTATCTCACTAATCATTTTTATACTGGTTACATGTTGAAATGAGAATCTTTTGAAGACATTGGGCTAAATAAAATGTAGTTTTGAAATGAATGTCACCCTTTCATTTTACTTTTTTTTTTTTCCGAGATGGAGTTTTGCTCTGTCACCCATGCTGGAGTGCAGTGGTGCGATCTCGGCTCACTGCAACCTCCACCTCCCGGGTTCAAGCCATTCTCCTGCCTCAGCCTCTTGAGGGGCTGGGACTACAGGCGCCAGCCACCATGCCCAGCTAATTTTTGTATTTTTATTAGAGATGGGGGTTTCACCATGTTGGCCAGGATGGTCTCGATCTCCTGACCTTGTGATCCACCTGCCTCACCCTCCCAAAGTGCTGGGATTACATGCGTGAGCCACCGTGCCCGGCCTCTTTTTACTTTTTTAATGTGGTTACTAGTAAATTTTAAAATTCCTATTGACTTGATAAATCTACTAGAAAGGATCACTTGCGCTTTTGATGTCATACCCAATAAACCATTGCCTAACCCAAGGGAACAAAGATTTAGTCCTATGTTTTCTTCCAAGAGTTCTGTAGTTTTCACACTTACTTTTCATCAATAAAAATTAATAAACTTAGCTAGATGCAACAACATGAAGACTCTTAGAAACATAGTGTTCAATGAAGAAGACATGTCACTAATTACAAATAGAAGAAAGCACAAAAACAAACAAAAAGAAATCATTTATTATTTTGAGATACAAACATATATTGTAAAACTTTTTTCAAACATTAGAAAATTCTATATCTAAACTCCAGGATAGTGAATATCTCTGTCCAGGAGATAGAAAGTTGGGAGTGGGACAGGGAAGAAGTACATTGGGTAGATTCAATAGTATTGGTAGCATAGAAGTTCTTAAGGTGGATGGTGCATTTGTGGGTATCTGTTTATTATTAAGCTCCCTAACTTACAGATATGTAGGCTAGGAAATAATAACTATGTGTGTGTGTGTGTGTGTGTGTATATATATATTTTTTTTTTTTTTTTTTTTTTTTTGAGACAAGGTGTTGCTCTGTTTCCCAGGCTGGAGTGCAGTGGTGTGATCTCAACTCACTGTAGCCTCCACCTCCCAGGTTAAAGCAATTCTTGTGTGTCAACCTCCCTAGTAGCTGGGACTACAGGCATGTGCCACCATGCCCGGCTAAGGTTTGTATTTTCAGTAGAGATGGGGTTTCATCATGTTGCCCAGGCTGGTCTCAAACTCCTGACCTCAAGTGATCCCCCCACCTTAGCCCCCCCATGTGTGAGCCACCACGCCCAGCCAATAATAAGATTTTAAAGGAAGCAACTGTGATTAAATGCTCTGCAGAGATTTAATTGACCATGTTATGAGGATTTGGTCTGTTTAGCATGGCAATGTCTTTAAAGTCTCTCAGCACACTACAAAGAAGTAGGAGGCATTATGGTGAAGGCAGAGTCACTAATACACTCTCATGGGGAGTCCCATCAGTTTTCCTCACGGACAGAAAATGATGACACAATCCAAAATAGCAGGTAACTAAAATCATCTTTTCTGCCTGGCTCTACGTGCCCATTGGTGAGCAGCTGATTTACCTTGCTCCCGGATGGTAGCATTGAAGTACATTCAATGTCAGAAGCCTCGCTGCTTGGAATTTAAAATTTCCCTTTTACTCCCTAATCTGTAAAGTGCTATCTCATGGACAATAAGCATTATGAGGGCAGCCATGTTACCTGTCTTGTTCACCACTGTATACCCAGGGCCTAGCACAGTGGCAGGTACATAGTAGATTCTCAGTAACCTGTAAGAAATGAAAGAATAATTTTTATAGGAACAAAAAATGTTTGATGGAGTATAAGTGTTGCTTAATACATTTGACTTTCTTTAATCTTCCCTTTTCCAACCATTCTGAAACTGCACTTCCAGTACAGCTGTGGTTCTAATGGCTCTCTTTGCATTAGAAACACCTGGGATGCTCTAAAAACACCTAATCAGGCCCACTCCACCAAAGATTCTGATTTAATTGCCTACTATATCAACCAGCACATAGTAGTATGCAATAAAGTTGGAAGGAAGGAAGCAAAGGAAAAGAAAGGATGGAATGACAGAAGGAAGACAAATGGCTTGTTCATTTGTACTGTAAACCACCTTTACAATAAACGTATATTCAATTATAAGTGCAAATAATCCACCACCTAAAGTACCATTGACTATATCATGTATATTCCTTAGTCTTTTCAGAAGCATTAAAAAAATGCAAATGTACTCTCATACATTGATTGTAAGATGTATCCTGATTTTAAAAATAATTAAATGTGGTGATGAAAGGATAGAGTATCTCTAGAATCTAGGAAACGCAACCCACAGTCTCTAGGAGCTTTGGCTTTGAAACATCTGCTCTTTGTACCCTGGTTCCATACTCCTTGTGATATAGGAGTTATATTGTTCTTGTTTTTCTTGAAGATTCTGAAAATGTTTTCTTTTTTTTTTTTTTTTTTTTTTTTTTTTTTTTTTTGAGACGGAGTCTTGCTCTGCCGCCCAGGCTGGAGTGCAGTGGCCGGGTCTCAGCTCACTGCAAGCTCCGCCTCCTGGGTTTACGCCATTCTCCTGCCTCAGCCTCCCAAGCAGCTGGGACTACAGGCGCCTGCCATGTCGCTCGGCTAGTTTTTTTTTTGTATTTTTTAGTAGAGACGGGGTTTCACCATGTTAGCCAGGATGGTCTCGATCTCCTGACCTCGTGATCCGCCCGTCTCGGCCTCCCAAAGTGCTGGGATTACAGGCTTGAGCCACCGCGCCCGGCCGATTCTGAAAATGTTTTCAACCCCCTTTTCTCTGTCTGGTTATAGTTCTTGCCTTGCTTAAAAAAAAATCATTTGTGCTGTATTTTCAAAGACCGTGTGTGTGTGTGTGTGTGTGTGTGTGTGTGTGTCTCCACGCATGCATGTGTGTGTTCTTGGATTTGAGGTTGTGTTTCTAAGTGGTCTAGAAGGTCACTGCAATTTTAAGAGGAACCATCTGCAAGTGCCAATTCTTACTTGAACTTGTGCTTTTAAAGGTTAAGTTGCCTTTGGGTAAGGCTTAATATGCTGTGTTTAAAAGTTCACCTGGCCAGGCGCGGTGGCTCATGCCTGTAATCCCAGCACTTTGGGAGTCCAAGGCTGCAGATCACCAGGTCAGGAGTTTGAGACCAACCTGACCAATATGGTGAAACCTGTCTCTACTAAAAATACAAAAAAATTAGCTGGACTTGGTGGTGCATGCCTTTAATCTCAGCTACTCGGGAGGCTGAAGCAGGAGAATTGCTTGAACCTGGGAGGTGGAGGTTGCAGTGAGCCGATATTGCGCCACTGCACTCCAGCCTGAGTGACAGAGTAAGACTCCGTCTCAAAAAAAAAAAAAAAAAAAAAAAAAAAAGTTCATCAAGTCAGGAAATGGTAAATATAAAGTTACATTTCCCTGTCACTTATCATTCTACAGCTCATTAATTTCACCTAATTGCATCTTCAGGATTCAGGATGTTAGTGTTTCTCAGCTTCACTACCAGACTGAAATCTTAACAACCAGGTCATGAGAGTTTTATTTACTTATCCCAGGCTATCAAAAGATCTTCCTTTAGGAATGGCAAGTTCCTGAGTAATAAATGTGACTTAGAAGTTTGAAAGGTAAATATTCCAGTAAATCTAACTCATTTTATTAGTCATTCTAATTGCTTGTGGCATTTTCCATCGTAACATTTTTTGATGGCAAAATGTTGATGGTAACAGTGGCCAGGAAACTAGATTTGATAAATGGCATGCATATCAAGAAAAATTTAACAGTTAAATGAGGCTAATTCTTCCACTGTTAGTTGGACTTTAAGCTTCTATCAAACCATGATGGGAAAAGTCTGACTTTGTTGACTGTGAGCTTTATGTGATCATTTTTTCCCCCAAGCCCTTTGAAGACAATGAAGGGAAAACCAGTATCATTCCACAAAAACTGCTGGGAGGAGGAAGTAGCTCCCAGTGAAGCATGACTTCTGCAGAGAGGGAAGCTAACTCTAGGACATTTATTTTATGTAACTATAGTCTATAGATAAGCAACTGCCGCATTTTCGGCAAATAAAAATAGTGTACATTCGAAAACCAATTTATACTGCAGACCTGTATCTGTTATAATACAAATGCAAGAGTAGCATTAATTTTTTTAATGAGACATGCCTCTGGGCTTTTTTGATTTTTAAGCATTTCAGTGAATAAAGGGAAAAAAGAATGCCTATAAATTATGAAATGGATATTGATTCGCCCAAACTTGCCATGCTTTCGACATCTTCTTTTGTTCATAGTTTATGTTAGATGAAATGTTCACATGATAATCAGTGTGTGTGTGTATTTTCTCTGCATTCTTTCATTAAGCCATTTAATAATATATTCTTCCCCATGAGATGGTTTAAGTTGTTTTGCTTGGTGCACACCGCCATCATGTCATCAGGGCTTTATTTTATTGTTGTTTGAAAGTGTCTCATGCTTAAAACATTAGAAAATACACTTGTGATTGTGGCTACAGGAAATGTAGAATTAATCTAGACTTACTTAAATATGGCAAGGTGAGGGTGGTTCAGAGAGAAGATAATAAATGACAATACCATTTGCTATGCAGATTCCAGAGATCTAAAAACCAGTAAGCTAAGAAATGTACATTTAAATTCAGTTGCTGTGAAACCCAACTGGTATGAAACACAGGCAATTACATCAGTTGACTTTACTTTGAAAAGACAAATCGAGAAAGGGTGGAGAGAGTATTCTTTTCTGGATACAATTAGTAGTATCTGTTGTGTAATAAATGTCACATGCTGTAGTGGCTACTCCATCTTTATTCCTCATGTCATAATGTAACAGGAGATGCAAAAAGTTGATGTAGATGTTTTAAAAGATTGGCCACTGGGAATCAGTGGGAATCCAAAGCAGTGTGTGCCCACCACCATCCAATAAAGTGTGAGAGGTTATTAGGAAGCTTTAATTTTTTAATTTAAAACAAAAGGAAATAAGAAAATAAGCTTTGCTGACTCTTTTTATTATTGTTGTTATTTTGAGACAGAGTCTCACTCTGTCACCCAGGTTGGAGTGCAGTGGCATGATCTCAGCTCCCTGCAACCTCCACCTCCTGGGTTCAAGCGATTCTCATGCCTCAGCCTCCCAAGTAGCTAGGATTACTGGTGCCTGCCCCCACACCTGGTTAATTTTTGTATTTTTAGTAGAGATGGGATTTCACCATGTTGGCCAGGCTGGTCTTGAACTCCTGACTTCAGGTGATCCACCCGACTTGGCCTCCCAAACTGCTGGGACTACAGGGATGTCACCATGCCAAGCCTGATGTTTAATGTACAGATTGGTCCTAGGGGGCTGATTTGGTCTGTGTGTCAAGGTCACACATCAGATGGTCTAGAGCCAGAATGGAAAGCCAATGCTTTTGTCTTTGTTTTTCCAGTCATCATCATCATTAGCATCATCGTGATTTGAGTCTGTTTGCCATACAGTCTGACTCCAGGCCCCATGCTCTTTCCACTCCAGTTTCCTCTTCTTTCGTGTGAGAGTGGATGACTTAATTCTGTAGCAGTTGACCCTGGTCTGTTATCAAAAAGAGAAAGCTGCATTGTCACACTTCCCATTGGCGACAGAAGCCCCAATCGTGTGTTCTGGGCTCTTCCTAGGGCTTTTTCGTTGGATTTGCCTGGTCTGTGTTGTAGAAGTTGTCTAACCACCCACACTTCTGCCATGAGTCAGTCTGTGCCATCTACTTGCTTATGACTTTTATTATTATTGTTCCCAAGTCTTGTCATTGGGTAATGATCAACGCAACAGCACAGGATTACACATAAAAGCGGAAACCTTTAGCTCTGGGCAGAAGCTCCTAACACCCTCCTTCTTGATTTCTGGCTTTCTCCTCTGCTCTTTTCACTCTGAAGATTCATGTCTGTTTCTTCAGCCTCCTGATGGTCCCCATATTTGTTACAGTGATTTGCACATTCCTTCTAAGCCTGTTTGACATTCTCTGGAAAGAAAAGGGAAAAGGATGCTTTATTCTCCCAACAGGGGAGAGTTGTGTTTTTGGAAGAAAAAAACACCAAAAAACCTAATTGCAAGGTAATGGAGTGGCTTTGATGAATAGAACCATTGAGAACATGGGGCACAAAGTCTTGCACCTGACTGATACCAGGTTTTCCTGTCTAGATAAAAACATAAAGAGCACAGAGCACAGACTTTTTTAAAAAAAGGTAAAGAAAAGTAAGCTGTGTAACCAGGCACTTGCCTTCTTTTATGAGGAGATCAACTTGGTTGGAAACCTTTCACTAACTTTGCTATCTACCAGGGAGTGGGTGTGGGGATTGATAACAACAGGTGGGAATTAGACTCCTGGCAGTAGCTTTTCTGGTTCTTTGGATGTGTGCCTACTACTGTCGCTCTGAGTCCTCTTTTCAGAGAAATGCAAAGTAACCTTTATTCAAACTGGAATTTTCTCAAGCTGGAAGGCAAGTTTGTTATGGGAAGAGGGAATGCCAGTGGGTCCGCCAGCATCCAAGGAGGGCTGCACTTTGCGGAATGCTGTGCTCCCTGACCACACTAGGGCCTCCCCGTCCACTGTCTGTATTTGTTTTGAGAGCTTCTCAGCATCTCTAGGTTAACACTTTTTGCAGGCTGTTCAGCATTTCTCTTGTGATGAGGCTGTCCTGCTCTCTGCTGGCTTTCAGGACCACTTTAGCTGGGAAGGATCATTTCCTTCCCATTAGTGAAAGGGAGCAAAGCTTTCCTGTGTTATTTTTTTCCCCCTCTTCATAATCCTTAATGTATTCACTCAATTACTAGTGGTACTATTATTTTTTGTTTTGTGTTTTGTTTTGTTTTAGAGACAGGGTCTCACTGTCACCCAGGCTGGAGCGCAGTGCCATAATCATAGCTCACCTCCTGAATTCAAAAACCCCAACCTCCTGGATTCAAAAGACCCTCTCACCTCAGCCTCCCAAGTAGCTGGGACTACAGGAGCATGCTGCTGTGTTTGGCTAATTTTTTAACTTTTTTGTAGAGAGAGGGTATTGCTGTGTTGCCCAGACTGGTCTCAAACTCCTGGCCTCAAGTGATCCTCCTACCTCAGCTTCCCACAGTGCTAGGATTAAAGGTGTGAGCCATGGCACCTGGCCCATTACTATTATATTTTGAACTTAAGTGACAGTGGTAATGTTGGGGAGTGGGGAGCTGACAGAGCAAGCCGATAACAAGTAGGTTTTGCCATAGTTCCTGTCTACTGCCCTGTAATGATAGATATTGTGGGAGTATCGGCTGCTCCTCCTCCACATGGACATAGTTTCCAATTTCCTTAATCCAACTTCATTAATCGCAGACCGCTCCTCCGAGAGTGGCTGTCCTTAGAAGTAACTTCTGTTACTTTGCAGCCATTGACAAAGAGACCAATTTTCTTTCCAGTATATACCAAATCCAAGGTATAGCAGTGCTGTCCAATATAAATTTACCAAAATGCAAGGGAAATATGTGCATTTAAATTTTCTAGAAAGTACGTGAAAGCTATAAAAGAAACAGGTGAAATCGATTTTAACAATACATTGTCCTTAACACTATATATGTAATGTCATCATATTAACTTGCAATTGATACAAAGAAATTACTGAAATATTTTACATTCTTTTCTTTGTACTGAGTCTTCAAAATCCTGTGTGTGTCTTAGATGCACATAACAATTTTGACTAGCCACATTTTAAGTGCTTGTAAGACTTTTTTTTTTTTTTTTTTGAGACAGAGTCTTGCTCTGTCGCCCAGGCTGGAGTGCAGTGGCCAGATCTCAGCTCACTGCAAGCTCTGCCTCCTGGGTTTATGCCATTCTCCTGCCTCAGCCTCCCGAGTAGCTGGGACTACAGGCACCCGCCACTTCGCCTGGCTAGTTTTTTTTTTTTGTATTTTTTAGTAGAGACGGGGTTTCACTATGTTAGCCAGGATGGTCTCGATCTCCTGACCTCGTGATCCGCCCGTCTCGGCCTCCCAAAGTGCTGGGATTACAGGCTTGAGCCACCGCGCCCGGCCTGTAAGACACTTTTATTGAAGAATGTAGGTCGATACCATAGATTTAACTGTCTATAAATTAAAGCATTACTGTCTATAAATTAAAGCATTTTTTCTTTGCTCTGCAGGGCTGTTTCTTATTGATTGGGTTGCATGCAAATATGTGTTTGTTAATTAAATACATTTAATGCTGTGGAAAAAGAAAGAAATTGGCTCCTTGACCCGCCTCCTAGTAGGATAATAACTTTGTCAGGCACATTGCAGTCGTTGGAGATGACCCTTAGGTGTGACCTTGAAGCTGACCTTCTGACCGGCCAGGGTACATTCCTCTTCTGGAGAGATTTGTCTGTGGGAGTGGGCGAGCTTGCTCCTGGGACACTTTCAGTTTATTAAAATCCAGTTATTGGGCCAGGCGTGGTGGCTCATGCCTCTAATCCCAGCACTTTGGGAGACCAAAGCGGGTGGATCACTTGAAGTCAGGAGTTCAAGACCAGCCTGGGCAACATGGTGAAACCTTGTCTCTACCAAAAAATACAAAAATTAGCCAGGTGTGAACACGGGAGGCAGAAGTTGCAGTGAGCTGAGATCGCACCACTGCACTCCAGCCTGGGTAACAGAGCGAGACCCTGTCTCAAAAAAAAATCCAGTTATTGATCATGGTCAGAGGAGATTCTTGAGAGGCAAGGGGATCAGAAAACAGCCATGAGAGCAGACCCTGAAACAAGAAGCAGAGTAAAGGACTGACTAGAGGGGGCCCCAGGACTTTTATATTCAAGCGAGAGGACAAGGATTATTCTGGGTCATTCTTAAAAGTCGTTTAAGTGTGCTGTTCTAGGTAGGGAGCTTTTTTCCAAAGATCATTGCGTCAGAATGATGGCTTTCTGGATCCTTTTCAAGTTGGCTTTGTTGTTCCCCACTAAAAGCAGCAAAATTATTTAGAGTTAAGGTGCAAGACAGCAGGAATAATTTTTTTTGGCTGAAAGACATTATTTATATAATCGCTGGACACTGACTCAAACTTGCTGTTCCACTTCCATTCTTCTTTATTCATCTTGACAAAACCAGCCGGTAGGAGGATGGGAGGCACATGGGGCTGTTTATTCAAAGTTCACTTACTCTCTTATCTTCCCGTTTTCTTAAAACCTGAAAGCAAAATATGTCTCTTTTGAAGAACAACTTGATTGCAGAAGTGACTACTGTTTAATTCAGTTTTTCTACCAGTCTTCTTCAAGCAGGCCTTGGGGACTCAGGCTTCCTGAGTATTACATCCCTAAGACTCTGCACAATTACCAGGAAGAAGTATGGGCAACTGAGGTCAACGCATTGCCTATGGACAGATAAAAAGGCTGCCCCCAGTCAGGGACATTTGTTAAATGTTATACTCCTCAGCTGAATTAAAGTTTTCTTCTGCAACTGAGCTTTTGGGAAACCCATGGGAATTATTGTTTATTGAGCTGGATAATAGCAGAATTAATTCTTTTCTGCTTAGGGGGAAGGCACTGGTGGGACATGCTAATTGCCTCAGTCCAGAAGAACTCCTGGCCACATTAGAGTTTGTAATAGAAGAATGATAAGTAAAGCAGCCAGAAGAGGAAGTTTGGAGGGCTGATTTGCAGGAGTTTCATTGATTTAGCATCTGTAGGGAAAATTCCTTTAAAAAAAGAATTTTTTTTTTTTTTTTTTGGATTAGTGAACAGGAGAACATTCAAAACTAAGACAGATAGAGGCCAACTGGGAATGCTGTGCAGCCTGGAATAGCTTAGGCTGCTGTTCAATCATTTCCCCAAACAGGAAACCACAGAATGTTAGAGATTAAGGTCACTAGATCATTGGGAAAAGAGCATAACTTTGTCTGCAAAGTATTATGATATATTGTAAATGGGCCAGAATATAAGCATAAATCTTTCGTCTAAAAATGCAACAACAAAAATTCATCCTTCTCACAAAAGCACAATTTGCTTTCCTGTTGTGCTGAGATACCAAAGCCTCCTTCTGTGCTGTTTCTGTAATTTTCCTAATAAATAAAGCAGGGAATGAAGTTTTGTGTTCTCTGTCAGTAACATGTGTGCTTGTTTTTTTTGTTTTGTTTTGTTTTGTTTTTTGTTTTTTTGAGCAGCAAAAACGGATAAAGTTTAGAACAGTAAGTGGACCTCACTTGATTTATTTTCAGTCTTATCCTTTCATGCTAGCAACAATGAAAATATACTAAAATGCCAATTTATATACATTTCTGTCCCTATTCTCTCAGGCTGTGTTAAAAGCACAGAGTTCTTTTTTCACCTTTGATTATCATTGTGGCACTGCCTGACTTAAATTTGAAGTGAAAGTCTGAGTTTATAGAGTGGGGAATCTTTCTAGGTGTCTGTAAGTGTACTCTTCTGCAGGTATCTTTGGCTAAAACAGTTGGTTGCTTTATATCTGCCTTAAATTATTTACCCCTCAGAGGCATACTCCATTTAAAATAAGGGTTAATTCTCCTCTGATTCTGTCCATTAGGTCTTTACTAGGAAAAGGTTTTCTTGCTGAGTTAAACTCATGAATAAACTGCTGATTTATGTGCATCTAGAACCTGAAAATTCAATTTATGATTTGAATTGTTAAAAAGACTAGCATTTTAGAAAGGTTTAAGTGAAACTGACTTTTCTTGACCCCTCTTCTAAGGAAAACTTAAAGAATGAAAGCATAAATTTCCCTTTCCTTTTCTGATTATTCACTGCTTTGAAAAGTTAAAAAAAAAATCTGAAGCCTTTGGAAGACAGGGGTCACATCTTTCCATACCTGTTCCCATGGTACTTAGTCCTTAGTCTCTCCATAAACATGTGTCTGTTGCATAGGCAGAGATCTCATATGAGTAAACTAAAAAACAAACAAAACACACTACATATACAAGTGAGCATGCACTCTTCTCCAACTCAGACAAAAGGCCACTTCCCTTCCATTTCAGATGGAGGGAACACTTTAACCACCTGCAAATCCAGGAAGGAAGTGAAATAAATGGAGAGTGTTAGATTGAGACCTACTGATCTTTCTTTTTTACCCATGACAGAGATATGGATACAGAGAATATTTTTCTCTTCTAAGAAAAACAGTAGCATAAGCATTGAATACATGACAACCGCCCTGTGCCTCTGTGTGTGAGGATACCAGGGCAGGGGTGGGGGGTGAGCCTCAGGGTTCCAGCTCTGCAAAGTGTTAGCTCATTGTGGCTGAGAGGAAATATAGGCCCAGCATGGTCAGATTTCCCAATATTTAAATGCTGACTGTCTTAGTGTAGGCTGCTCTAACACAGCAATATAGACTAAGGGCTTAAAAACAAGAAAAATATGTTTCTTACAGTTCTGGAAGCTGGAAATCTGAGATCAGATTACCAGCATGATCGGTTCTGGTGAGGATCTTCTCCTAGGTTGCAGACTGCTGACTTCTTTCTGTATCCTCACATGGTGGAAAGAGTGATAGAGAGCTCTGTGGGGTCTCTCTTGTGGGGGCACTAATTCCGTTCATGAGGATTCTGCTCTTATTCCCTAATCACCCTCCAAAGGCCCCACCTCCTAATACCATCACTTTGGTTGTTAGGTTTTCCACATTTGAGTTTTGGGAGGATACAAACATTTGGTCCATAACACTGGCATCTAAAGGAAAAAACAGAACATTTGGACTAACCAAATACATCTGCATGCTGAATGCAAGCCTCACGCAGCCAACTTAAAACCTCTGCACTCCAGTATATTTTTAGTTTATCCTTTAGTTTATCCTTAATAAAGAGTAATAAAAACATTGGTAAAACCTGCTCTTCAGGTTATAGGAAATCTTTAGGTCTGGTATCCTATTCGCCCTTCCTGACAACTGTAGGATGTAGCTATTCCACTTTCTAGAGGATAAAATTAAAACTCAGAATGAGTAGATGACATATCCAAGATCACTCAGTGAGTACTGGTCTTGCGGGGCTGAGGCAGGGCCAGAGGTCAAGACTTCTGTTTGAAAGTCTTGGCCACTTTTATAAGCCTCTGCTGTTAGTTCTGTCCAGTCAATGGCCTAGTGCAGTTATTTATGGAGTTCTAACTCCTCCATCCTAAGTCACAATTCTAATCCATATGTAACATTTCATTTGGAAATTGTTGTACCGTTGTATACTTTATCATGCTTCAAAGGTGATAATAAGTGATAAAAGCTAACATTTTGAACATTCATTCTGTGCTTGGGATGCTGAGAGCTTTACGTGCATCATGTTTCATAAATTCTCCCGATTCATATGTACTTTTCTTATACCCCTTGTACAGATGAAGAAACTGAGCTCTAGATGGCCTAACTCAATTAAGATAATACTGCCAGTTAGTGGCAGGGGTCAGATTCAAACCCAGCCATAGAGTTTATGCTCTTAACTATAAACATATATCCTTAATGTCAGAGTCACACTTTACTTTAGGTTGGCCACTTGCTTGTGGAATTACAAATATAGAATAAAGCACCTGTTCAATGTGTTCTTATGGAGGTTAGTGACCTTAGACAGTGAGGCAATGTGGAAGAGCACTTAGAAGCACACGGTTTGGGCTCAGGTCAATCTGAACTTGAATTTCAGTCACCTGTTGGGGGATCATGGTACACTGACTTACCTCCCTGCACCTCTGCCTCCTTGTGCCTAAAATGGGATAAATAACACCTGCCTTCTGAGAATGCTGTAAAATGCTTAGCACAGTTCCTGGAACATAATAAGAAAAACAACAAGAGAGTCTTATTATTACTCAAAAGCTTCCTTTTAAAAGCTATAGTCTTCACCACACTTTTCTAGCATTTAAGTGTGGGGAAATTCCATATGATTTTGAATTCCAGGCTTCAAAATTAAAAGTTCCTTTAAAAGAGTAATACATGAATTTATGGCTCTGACTTTCAAGAAAAGACTGAGATGCTGTGGCTAATGCATGTAAAATTAGTAGTCAAGGGTATGTTATTATTTGAAGAGCTTGAATACGTAGAGTTCAGGTTTCTCCTGGCTGGATTTCTTCTACAATTAGCCTTTTTCTTAAAGAGTAAGATTAACAACTGAGTATTTGACACAAAAAGACTGTCCCTGTATTCTGAAGGCTTATTTAGAAGTGCTTTGTCAAGTCTCTCCAATCGTTATCAGATGATCAACTTGCTTGAGAAGGAGGAGGACCTAATACTCACTGACCTCTTATTCTGTGTCAGACACTGTGCTGGGAAGTTTGTGTACATGGTCTCATTAGTCCTCATTACAATTCAGTATAGTTCTTAGCATCCTCATGTCCGGAAAAAGGGCTGAAGCTCTTGGAAGTTCACCCACATGTCTGCGGGTTCCCAGGTATGGTGTGTTGGCATGCACCGCACTGGTCTGAAGGTGTATGAGTTTGGATTTCATGGTTTTAGTGACAGAAACAACTCTGGTTACTTGAAGCATGAAAGGAATTGATTGGAAGACAGGATAGGTCTCAGAATTCATGGAAAAACGGAAGAAGTGGGGTGAAGAAAGACAGCAGATCGGGGAAAATTCTTGGGATCTAGGAAGCAAAACTAATGAGCAGACTTATCAGTGAACTCTGTGTCCCTCTGCCCATGATTCCATTTCCAGGGAAAGAGCATTTGGGTGCCTTTACCTAGGTCATGGGCTCATCCTTTGCCAGAGGAGGCAGGACACTGTTGGTTGAGAGCTCCCACCAGGGCTATATCCACTGAGGGTGTGGGTGACCCAAAGTACAGTTTCCAGGAGAAGGGATAGTGGACCTGGGCATGCAAAAAAAGCAGCAGATGATCACTATACAGCACCACATGAAACTGTTAAAGAGCAGAATCCATACCCTGTAATTGTCCATCAGTTTTATGGGGTACCAGGCACTGTGCAAGGCCTGGGGATGTAGCACGCACTCGGGGAGCTCCTGTTTTTAAGGCACTGCTGGTATTTCACAGCTGTTGAGCAAGGCCACTCCCCAGCAACTGTGAGTAATGCCCTCGCACACATCCTGTCCCTAGAGCCAAAGTGAGAGGTGACTAAGAGATGTCACCAGGGCCAGACAAACAGAGCAAGATTGTTTTTGAACTGGAGATGTAAACTGTGTCTCATATACAACTAACTCTCAGCTTCCAGCAGCTTTTGGTAGCATTAAATGGTTTTCTGTGGGGAGTCAATAAATGCTTGTTGGTTGGAAGGAACTCAGCTCTTTACTTAAGGAAAAATTTTAGGTAGAAGGGTGGAAGTCGGGATCTAGGACTCATTTTGGTGCCTCACAGTATCAGTTTCCATAACAGTAAAGTGGAGGCAGACAGTGAAACACTTCTCTTCCTGACCTCGTGAAGCAGTACAAGAATAAAGCCCTATGTACATGAAAGCATGTTGAAAAGCAAGAAAGAATTAATAATAATAAAAATGCTTTCCTCATCTCTGCCTTTTGACAAAGAGAAAAAAAAAAAAAAAAGATGCTTGTGGTCCAAGTCACTGAGTGCCATCTCTTGTAAATGCTTGAATTCTGGAATGAGTTTTTAAAGATTGTCTGTGAACTAAAATTAAGCTTGTTACCTAGTTGTCGTGAAAAAAAAAAAATGAGAGCTGGTGTGATGGTATTTGAATTCTTACAAATTATTTCTCCAAAAGGCTCGTGTTTTGCCAGACTGAGGTGTCCAACCTCATAGCATCATTGTTCTTTGTTTTTTCTTTTTTTCATTATAAAAGCATTCTAGGCTGGGTGCAGTGGCTTATGCCTGTAATCCCAGCACTTTGGGAGGCCGAGGCAGGTGGATCACTTGAGTCCAGAAGTTTGAGACCAGCCTTGTCAACATGGTGATACCCTGTCTCTACCAAAAATACTAAAAATAGCCAGTCTCATAACCTGGTCTCTAAATTAATTAATTAATTAATTAAGAATTATTTTATTATACTTTAAGTTCTAGGGTACATGTGCACAACGTGCAGGTTTGTTACATATGTATACATGTGCCATGTTGGTGTGCTGCACCCATTAACTCATTATTTACATTAGGTATATCTCCTAATGCTATCCCTCCCCCTCCCCCCACCCCACGACAGGCCCCGGTGTGTGATGTTCCCCTTCTTGTGTCCAAGTGTTCTCATTGTTCAGTTCCCACCTATGACATGTGGTGTTTGGTTTTTTGTCCTTGCCATAGTTTGCTGAGAATGATGGTTTCCAGCTTCATCCATGTCCCTACAAAGGACATGAACTCATCCTTTTTTATGGCTGTATAGTGTTCCATGGTGTATATGTGCCACATTTTCTTAATCCAGTCTATCATTGATGGACATTTGGGTTGGTTCAAAGTCTTTGCTATTGTGAATAGTGCCACAATAAGCATACGTGTGCACTTGTCTTTATAAGAGCATGATTTATAATCCTTTGGGTATATACCCAGTAATGGGATGGCTGGGTCAAATGGTATTTCTAGTTGAAGATCCTTGAGGAATCGCCACACTGTCTTCCACAATGGTTGAACTAGTTTACAGTCCCACCAACAGTGTAAAAGTGTTCCTATTTCTCCACATCCTCTCCAGCAGCTGTTGTTTCCTGACTTTTTAATGATGGCCATTCTAACTGGTGTGAGATGGTATCTCATTGTGGTTTTGATTTGCATTTCTCTGATGACCAGTGATGATGAGCATTTTTTCGTGTGTCTGTTGGCTGTATAAATGTCTTCTTTTGAGAAGTGTCTGTTCATATCCTTTGCCCACTTTTTGATGGGGTTCTTTTTTTTTTTTCTTTTCTTGTAAATTTGTTTGAGTTCTTTGTAGATTCTGGATATTAGCCCTTTGTCAGATAAGTAGATTGCAAAAATTTTCTCCCATTCTGTAGGTTGCCTGTTCACTCTGATGGTAGTTTCTTTTGCTGTGCAGAAGCTCTTTAGTTTAATTAGATCCCATTTGTCAATTTTGGCTTTTGTTGCCATTGCTTTTGGTGTTTTAGACATGAAGTCCTTGCTCATGCCTATGTCCTGAATGGTATTGCCTAGGTTTTCTTCTAGGGTTTTTATGGTTTTAGGTTTAATATTTAAGTGTTTAATCCATCTTGAATTAATTTTTGTTTAAGGTGTAAGGAAGAGATCCACTTTCAGCTTTCTACATATGGCTAGCCAGTTTTCCAGCATCATTTATTAAATAGGGAATCCTTTACCCATTTCTTGTTTTTGTCAGGTTTGTCAAAGATTAGATGGTTGTAGATGTGTGGTATTATTTCTGAGGGCTCTGTTCTGTTCCATTGGTCTAGATCTCTATTTTGGTACCAGTACCATGCTGTTTTGGTTACTGTAGCCTTGTAGTATAGTTTGAAGTTAGGTAGCGTGATGCCTCCAGCATTGTTCTTTTGGCTTACGATTGTCTTGGCAATGCAGGATCTTTTTTGGTTCCATATAAACTTTAAAGTATTTTTTTCCAATTCTTTGAAAAAAGTCATTGGTAGCTTGATGGGGATGGCATTGAATCTATAAATTACCTTGGGCAGTATGGCCATTTTCACGATACTGATTCTTCCTATCCATGAGCATGGAATGTTCTTCCCATTTTTTTGTGTCCTCTTTTATTTTGTTGAGCAGTGGTTTGTAGTTCTCCTTGAAGAGGTCCTTGACATCCCTTGTAAGTTGGATTCCTAGGTATTTTATTCTCTTTGAAGCAATTGTGAATGGGAGTTCACTCATGATTTGGCTCTCTGTTTGTCTGTTACTGGTGTATAAGAAAGCCTGTGATTTTTGCACATTGATTTTGTATCCTGAGACTTTGCTGAAGTTGCTTATCAGCTTAAGGAGATTTGGGGCTGAGATGATGGGGTTTTCTAAATATACAATCATGTCATCTGCAAACAGGGACAATTTGACTTCTTCTTTTCCTAACTGAATACCCTTGATTTCTTTCTCTTGCCTGATTGCCCTAGTCAGAACTTCCAACACTATGTTGAATAGGAGTGGTGAGAGAGGGCATCCCTGTCTTGTGCCAGTTTTCAAAGGGAATGCTTCCAGTTTTTGCCCATTCAGTATGAGATCGGCTGTGGGTTTGTCATAAATAGCTCTTATTATTTTGAGATACATCCCATCAATACCAAATTTATTGAGAGTTTTTAGCATAAAGGGCTGTTGAATTTTGTCAGAGGCCTTTTCTGCATCTATTGAGATAATCATGTGGTTTTTGTCTTTGGTTCTACTTATATGCTGGATTACATTTATTAATTTGCGTTTGTTGAACCAGCCTTGCAACCCAGGGATGAAACCCACTTGATCATGGGGGATAAGCTTTTTGAGGTGCTGCTGGATTCGGCTTGCTAGTATTTTATTGAGGATTTTTGCATTAATGTTCACCAGGGATATTGGTCTAAAATTCTCTTTTGTTGTGTCTCTGCCAGGCTTTGGTATCAGGATGATGCTGGCCTCTTCAAATGAGTTAGGGAAGATTCCCTCTTTTTCTACTGATTGGAATAGTTTTAGAAGGAATGGTACCAGCTCCTCCTTGTACCTCTGGTAGAATTCGGCTGTGAATCCGTCTAGTCCTAGACTTTTTTTGGTTGGTAGGCTCTTAATTATTGCCTCAATTTCAGAGCCTGTTATTGGTCTATTCAGGGATTCAACTTATTCCTGGTTTAGTCCTGGAAGGGTGTATGTGTCCAGGAATTTATCCATTCTAGATTTTCTAGTTTATTTGCATGGAGATGTTTATAGTATTCTCTGATGGTAGTTTGTATTTCTGTGGGATCAGTGGTGATATCCCCTTTATCATTTTTTGTTGCGTCTATTTGAGTTCTTCTCTCTTTTCTTCTTTATTAGTTTTGCTAGCAGTCTATCCACTTTGTTGATCTTTTCAAAAAACCAGCTCCTGGATTCATTGATTTTTTGAAGTGTTTTTTGTGTCTCAATTTCCTTCAGTTCTGCTCTGATCTTAGTTATTTCTTGCCTTCTGCTAGCTTTTGAATGTGTTTGCTCTTGCTTCTCTAGTTCTTTTTATTGTGATGTTAGGGTGTTAATTTTAGATCTTTCCTGCTTTCTCTTGTGGGCATTTAGTGCTATAAATTTCCCTCTACACACTGCTTTAAATGTGTCCCAGAGATTCTGGTATGTTGTGTCTTTGTTCTCATTGGTTTCAAAGAACATCTTTATTTCTGCCTTCATTTCATTATATACCCAGTAGTCATTCAAGAGCAGGTTCAGTTTCCATGTAGTTGAGCAGTTTTGAGTGAGTTTCTTAATCCTGAGTTCTAGTTTGATTGCACTGTGGTCTGAGAGACAGTTTGTTGTAATTTCTGTTCTTTGACATTTGCTGAGGAGTGCTTTACTTCCAACTCTGTGGTCAATTTGGGAATAAGTGCGATGTGGTGCTGAGAAGAATGTATATTCTGTTGATTTGGTATGGATAGTTCTGTAGATGTCTGTTAGGTCTGCTTGGTGCAGAGCTGAGTTCAATTCCTGGATATCCTTGTTAACTTTCTGTCTCGTTGATTTGTCTGATGTTGACAGTGGGTTGTTAAAGTCTCCCATTATTATTCTATGGGAGTCTAAGTCTCTTTGTAAGTCTCTAAGGACTTGCTTTATGAATCTGGGTGCTCCTGTATTGGGTGCATATATATTTAGGATAGTTAGCTCTTCTTGTTGAATTAATCTCTTTACCATTATGTAATGGCCTTCTTTGTCTCTTTTGATCTTTGTTGGTTTAAAGTCTGTTTTATCAGAGACTAGGATTGCAACCCTTGCCTTTTTTTTTGTTTTCCATTTGCTTGGTAGATCTTCCTCCATCCCTTTATTTTGAGCCTATGTGTGTCTCTGCATGTGAGATTAGACGAATGGCTAACTAGAATAACCAGTGTAGAGAAGTCCTTAAATGACCTGATGGAGTCAGGTCAGGATGAGTGCCATGAAAACCATGGCACTCAAACTACATGACGAATGCACAAGCTTCAGTAGCCAATTCGATCAACTGGAAGAAAGGGTATCAGTGATTGAAGATCAAATGAATGAAATGAAGTGAGAAGAGAAGTTTAGAGAAAAAAGAGTAAAAAGAAACAAACAAAGCCTCCAAGAAATATGGGACTATGTGAAAAGACCAAATCTACGTCTGATGGGTGTACCTGAAAGTGACGGGGAGAATGGAACCAAGTTGGAAAACACTCTACAGGATATTATCCAGGAGAACTTCCCCACCTAGCAAGGCAGGCCAACATTCAACTTCAGTTAATACAGAGAACGCCACAAAGATAACTCCTCGAGAAGAGCACCTTCAAGACACATAATTGTCAGATTCACCAAAGTTGAAATGAAGGAAAAAATGTAAAGGGCAGCCAGAGAGAAAGGTTGGGTTATCCATAAAGGGAAGCCCATCAGACTAACAGCAGATCTCTCAGCAGAAACTCTACAAGCCAGAAGAGAGTGGGGGCCAGTATTCAACATTCTTAAAGAAATGAATTTTCAACCCAGAATTTCATATCCAGCCAAACTAAGCTTCATAAGTGAAGGAGAAATAAAATCCTTTACAGACAAGCAAATGCTGAGAGATTTTGTCACCATCAGGCCTGCCCTACAAGAGCTCCTGAAGGAAGCAGTGAACATGGAAAAGAACAACCAGTACCAGCCACTGCAAAAACATGCCAAAATGTAAAGACCATCGATGCTAGGAAGAAACGGCATCAACTAATGAGCAAAATAATCAGCTTACATCATAATGACAGGATCAAATTCACACATAACAATATTAACCTTAAATGTAAATGGGCTAAATGCTCCAGTTAAAAGACACAGACTGGCAAATTGGATAGAGTCAAGACCCATCAGTGTGCTATATTCAATAATTATTTTTTTAAAAAACGATGAGAACACATGGGCACATGGGGGGAACAACACATACTGGGACCTGTCAGGAGGGTGTTGGGGGAGGGAGAGCATCAGGAAGAATAGGTAGTGGTTGCTGGGCTTAATACCCAGGTGATGAGATGATCTGTGCAGCAAACCACCATGGCACACATTCACCTCTGTAACAAACCTGCATATATACCCCTGAACTTAAAAGTTGAAGAAAAATAAATAAATCAATAAATAAAAAGCATTCTATGGACAGGTTGCAGTGGCTCATGCCTGTAATCCCCGGACTTTGGGAAGGAAGCTGAGGTGGGTAGATTGCTTGAGCCGAGGAGTTCAAGACCAGCCTGGGCAATGTGGCGAAACCCCATCTCTACAAAATATACAAAAAAATTAGCTGGGTGTAGTGGTGTACACCTGTAGTCCCAATAGGAGGATGACTTGAGCCCAGGAGGTGGAGGTTGCAGTGAGCCAAGATTGTGCCATTGCACTCCAGCTTGGGGAACATAGTGAGACTCTGTCTCTTAAAAATAAATAAATAAACAAAAAGGGATTGTAACCACATTTGCCAAAAACAAAACGAAACAAAAACCTAGAAAATAGCCAATCTAAAACAATCAACCACAGTTCAAATAACTTAACTGTATTTTGATTTGTTCTTTCCCCAGGTTTGAAGCATTTTTAAATATGTGATAATTAGAGTACAAACAAGTGAAATCTCAGTTTTTCACTGATTTTTTTCATAAGATAAACATTTTTCTGTGACATTGCATAACCATCAGTTTCAATAAGCTAAGCAGCCAGGTCTCTAAGGAGTAAAATAAGTCTCTAAAAGCAGTGGCTTTGCTCCCTTACCAGAGGCCTACAGCTGACCAGAAAGGAAAGCGAGGACATGTGTGTTCAGGGCACTGCGTGGTGTGTCGCTGGAAACCAACTCCAACCAGCTCTTTCCTTGTTCCTTGTTTTGTTCCAATCACTATTGACAAGGGAAGTGTAGCTAAAAGCTGCATTCATCTCTGTCTCCTCCCTTCTGTCTTTAGACCTTGTTGCTTAAAATACCAGCAAGCCTCAGGGTAGGTTTGCTCCAGAGTGTCCCAGTTTTAGCACTGAATGTCTTGCTGGGCAACTCG
Organism: Trachypithecus francoisi; assembly: GCF_009764315.1. Classification (NCBI taxonomy): domain Eukaryota; kingdom Metazoa; phylum Chordata; class Mammalia; order Primates; family Cercopithecidae; genus Trachypithecus; species Trachypithecus francoisi. The sequence goes on along the minus strand of NW_022681469.1, from coordinate 101,039,985 downwards.
TGTCCAGGGCAAACTGGGACAGTTGGTCACCCTACCAGGGGAGAAGTGAGATGAGTGTGCAGACATATTTGGCCAGCCTGTCCCTGTCAGAGCTAAGGTCCTGCCCGGAACTTTTCTATCAGGATGTGGGTAGCCAGCATGTGCCCTTGGGCTTCAGGACCACCTCTATGCCATGCCCACCTGCTTCTCATGCTCAGTCACTGGGTCCTGGGCTATCTCATCCACTCATCCAGCCTAGAGGCACCTAACTGGGGTATTCCTATAGGGGCTCATGAGAATTAATGTGACATTTAGGTGAAAATAAGAGCTCTGGAATTCTTATGTTTAATGCTGGCCTGCCTTAAGCGTCAGCTTTGAAATCACTTCTCATGATCATTATTCTGGTTTCTTTTTTGTTGCATTTGACTTATGTGCCCTTCAGAAATACAAAATGGTTTCCTTGCTTTGCAAAGGAAGGGTTTCCATTTGTACCCAAATGTAGACCTTCTACACATCGCCTGTGTGAGATTGTGCAGTTCAGCTCTTCACTGTTTTTTGGTCCAGAGAGTTGGTGCTCTTGTTACGATAAGTCTTGACTAACAAGAGAAGCAACTCAGGGATGGTCCTCATTCCACGTCAGTTCAACATGTAATATAGTGCTGTACATATAAATTTGTTTTTGCTGTAACATGGGGACTTTGCTGTTGTCCCTTAAGGATGAAAAAAACATCACATTGATTTCAAAATATAGTAATGATTGTCAGTAAAGAAAGCTGTGGGAGACACATGAGAGATGCAAGCTGCCTATAGTGGCCATGAAGAGTAAAACTAAATGGATGTGCTATGAATTTGCTGATTGATCAGCATCTTTTACACTGAATTCTAGAAGAAGAATCACTTTATGCATGATGATCTTTGCTAATCAGCTATAATCAGGTCTTCCTAGAATGGTGAAGTAATTAAACCTTGTTCACGGGTACTGATCATGTGTAATTGTTTCCATACTGTTGGCCAAAACAACTATAGGAGGTTTTGCAGAGGCCCTAAGTACTCAAGGTCTTTGAGGTAATTTCTCTGTATAAACAACGCAAATATTTTATGACTGGAGTTGAGTTGAATTTTTTTCACAGGCTTTAAATCTATCAGGATTTTCCTGTGGGTTTCTTCTTAGGGGAGTGGGGGTGGTGATGGTGACTGACTAACTTGAAAGGCCTCATGTTCCTGCAGTGGGGGCCCGGGGCTCTTTCATCTTAGTCTGACTGCTGTCCCACTGCTGCTTGAGGATTTGGAGTGTGTAAAAGTCCTGGACTTTTTAATTATGTTTGAGCCTTTTAAGAAGCCCGCACCATAAAGGGAAAGACGGAAACATATGCAGTGAAATATTTTATATCCAATTTGAGGATTCAACCAAAGGTCTCTACCCGGGCCAAATCAGAGCCTTCAAATAGATCAAAGGTAGCATGGAGTTGAGGCTGACCTCTTTGTTGGAGGTGGAGTGGCAATACTTTATGATAATATGTTAGTTGCATAGAAGTAGCATTAAAGTAGAAAAAAGGAGGGTATATTACTCAGATTTCCACCATCTAAATTAATTATTAACATTTTCAAACTTTGTATTCCATATATGTGAATATGTACACTGATTTTTATAGTTATAATCGTGATATACATGATATTTGACTTTCTGCTTTCATACGTAACATTATGTGATAAACGTTTCCCACATTGCCTCATGGTTCAATGAAACATTTTTAAATGGTGTTATAATATCCTATAGAATTCCTGTACTGCTGTGCATTTACCTACTCAATTATAGGACTTCTGGATTGTGTTTGAGTTTTTCATTATAAGACTCAATGAATATATATAATTTTTAAAAAATTCTTTGGACCTGTTTTCCTAGAATATATTCTACAGGTTGAAATTACTGGGATAAGGAATTTCAACATTTTTAAGTTTGGGGGCAGAAAATTGGCTACTGCTTTTCTGAAAAGTAGAGCCATTTTATACTGTCCCCATTAGTTCTTCAACTTTATCAGAATTGGGAATTATCTGAATTTTTTTTTCAAGCAAATTGAAAATTGTTTTAGGATTAAAGAAAAGAAGTACCTCAGTGTTGTTTTTCCTGTGATAACCATCAGTTTGACACACACAAAAAATTGTATTCTAGGAAGAAAGAACATGCCTCACTGTTGACAAGCAGCTATCATATTTTTTAAAAGGAAGTTTTACAAGTGGCATGGCAGGCGTAGTTGCTTCCAATAAGAAACAAATTTGAGGCACCTAAATCTCTGTCTGCTGCTGCAAAAAAATTATACTTGCCACTGAAATCAGTGTAGGAGAGGAGGACAATATGGATTAGCAATACCCAAGAGATTGCTCAGCTTGCCAGTGACTGCAGTGCCTGAAGTTGAAGTTAATGAAATGCAGGCTTCATGAAAATCCTAGGGGGTAGTATTCCTTAGTTCCACTAAAATGTAACCACAGTCCTCTGTCTTAACATAGCCATAAATCCAAGTAAAACCTGTATATACGTATCACTAGGTAATACAACACAAATGTTTTTGCAACCAAGAGAGGCCTTTATGCAGATTACTATGAAGAATGCAGTGGTAGAGACAAGGCTTGAGTTTATTTCAGATTGTTGTTGTTTATGGCTAACTAGAAGAAAATCTCAGAGAGATTCTTGTCTCTTTTGCTCTCTCACTGGCTCACTGTTTATACCTGGCTTGATTCATGAGCTTCACCTCCTGAATCTTGCATTTGCTGATGGCTTGATTTCATTTCAGGTTCTGATGTACAATGGCCAACTGGACATCATCGTGGCAGCTGCCCTGACAGAGCGCTCCTTGATGGGCATGGACTGGAAAGGATCCCAGGAATACAAGAAGGCAGAAAAAAAAGTTTGGAAGATCTTTAAGTCTGACAATGAAGTGGCTGGTTATGTCCGGCAAGTGGGTGACTTCCATCAGGTAGGACGATGCTTGGGAGCAGGCAGGTTGTGGGAATGGGAGAATGGGATTGAAAATAAAGCCTGAATACCAATGAGACATGGCCAACCTTAAGCAAAGCCATACAACAGCCAGTGTGTGTCTTCTGTGGCCCTGCTTTCCTTCAGGAATAGTGCCCTGATGTTCATACATCATAGGAAAAATATAAAACCAGACAAAAGTTTAGGCATTGTTCAAGAGGTAAGGAGACAATTCATTAAAAAGACAGTGCTCAGTCCAAAGAGGCAAATCATTAATGAGAGAATTGCACTGTATTTGGGGAGAGAACTTGACAAATTGTAAGAGGAGCTTTCAACAAAAATCTCTCTGGCAAACGTGTGATGTATTTGTTTTTCTATACATGTGGAGCCTCGGGACAAAATCTCTCTAGCTGATATCCTAGTGCAACCTCCACTTTGGGGTCAGATGTTACTCTCATCATCTTCCTTTCTTGTAATGTCCTCTTCAAGTTTTGGAATCATGGTTATATTGGCCTCATAAGTTGGGAAGTGTTTCCTTTTGTTATGGAAACAGTATCTTTAAGTGTTAGGAGAATTCACTGGTGAAGCCATCTGGGCCTGGAGATTTTTTTGAAGGAAGGGTTTGTTGTTGGTGGTATATAATAAGTGTACATCTTTTAGAATACATATAATATTTTGATACATGCATTTAATGTTAATGACCAAATCAGGGTATTTAGGCTATTCATCACTTCAAACATGTGTCATTTCGTTATATTGGGAACATTTCAAATCTTTCTAGCTATTTTGAAATATGCAATATATCATTCTTAACTGTAGTCACCCTACTGTGCTATTGAACACTAGAATTTATTCCTTCTAACTGTCTGCACCCATTAACCAATCTCTCTTCATCTTCCCACCTATCCCCACTTCCCAGCCTCTAGTAACTATCATTTTATTCTTTACCTCCGTGAAATTAACTTTTTACACTCCCACATGAGTGAGAACATACGATATTTGTCTTTCTGTGCCTGGCTTATTTCATTTAACATAATGACCTCCAGTTCCATCCATGTCACTGCATGTGATAGGATTTCATTCTTTTTATGGCTTAGTAATATTCCATTGTGTAGATATGCCACATTTTTAAAACCCATTCATCTGTTTATGGACACTTAGGGTGATTCCATGTCATGGCTATTGTGAATAGTACTATAATAAACATGGAGTGCAGATATTCCTTTGATATACTGATTTCCTTTAGAAAAATACTGAGTAGTGGAATTACTGTAGTATATGGTAATTCTATTTGTAGTTTTTAAAGAAACCTCCATATTGTTTTCCATAATGGTTGTACTAATTTACATTCCTACTAATAGTGTATGAGTTCATTTTCTCAGCATCCTCATCAGCATCTGTTATTTTTTGTCTTTTTGGTAATAACCGTTCTAACTCCAATGAGATGATACCTCATTGTGGTTTTAATTTGCATTTCCCTGATGATTAGTGATGTTGAGCATTTTTCCATATACCTGTTGGGCACCTGTATGTCTTCTTTTGAGAAATGTCTATTAAGATCCTTTCCTCACTTTTTAATGGTATTATTTGTGTTTTGTGCTCTTCAGTTGCTTGAGTTCCTTGTATATTCTGGATATTAGTTTTTGGTCAGATGGATAGTTGGCAGATATTTTCTCCCATTCTACAGGTTGTCTCTTCATTGTATTGATTGTTCCCTTTGCTGTGAAGAAACTTTTTCGTTTTTGTCTATTTGTCTATTTGTGGTTTTGTTGCCTATGCTTTTGGGGTCTTAGCCATAAAAGCTTTATCTACACGAGTGTCCTGAAGTGTTTCCCCTGTTTTCTTCTAGTGGTTTTACCATTTTGAGTCTTATGTTTAAGTCTTTAATCCATTTGAGCTTATTTTACATGTATATGGTGAGAGATAGGGGTTTAGTTTTTGAGCTTATTCTACATGTATATGGTGAGAGATGGGGATTTAGTTTCATTCTTCTGCATATGGATCCCAGTTTATCCAGCACCATTCATTGAAGAGGGTGTCCTTTCCCCAGTGTGTGTTCTTTTCAGCTTTGTCAAAGATTATTTGGCTATAAATACATGGTTTATTTCTGGGTTTCCTATTCTGTGCCATTGGTCTGTGTGCCTGTTTTTATACTAATACCTTGCCGTTTTAGTTATTACTGCTTTGTAGTATATTTTGAAATCAGGTCGTGTGATGCCTCCAACTTTGTTCTTTTTGCTCAGTATTGCTTTGACTATTTGGGGTCTTTTGTGGTCCATGTGAACTTTAGAAATTTTTTTTCTATTTCTGTGACAAATGCCATTGGTATTTTAATAATTATGCATTGAACCTGTAGATTGCTTTAGAGTCGTATGATCATTTTAACAATGTTAATTTTTCCAGTCCATGAGCATGAGATGTCTTCCATTTGTTTGTGTCCTCTTCAACTTCTTACATCAGCATTTTATAGTTTTCCTTGTAGAAATCTTTCACCTCCTTGATTAAATCTATTTTAAGGTTATTTATTTATTTAGTAGCTATTGTAAATGGGATTGCTTTCTTGATTTCTTTTTTAGCTAGTTCATTATTAGTGTATAGAAATGCTAGTAAGTTTTGTACATTGATTTTGTATCCTGCAACTTTACTGAATTCGTTTATCAGTTCTAAAAGTTTTTTGGTGGAGTCTTTAGTTTTTTCTGTATAAAAGATTGTGTCATCTGCAAAGAGAAACATTTTGACTTGCTCTCTTTCAGTATGAATGCCTTTTGTTTCTTTTTCTTACCCAATTGCTCTGGCTAGGACTTCTGGTGCTATGTTGAATAGGAGTGGTGAAAGGGGACATTCTTGTCTTGTTCCAATCTTAGAGGAAATGCTTTCAGCTTTTCCCTATTCAGTATGATGATGTTTGTTGTATATGGCCTGTATTATGTTGTGGTATGTTCCTTCTATGCCTGATTTGTTGACAGTTTTTGTCATGAAGAAGGGATGTTGGATTTTATCAAATGTTTTTCTTAATCTATTGAGATGAACTTATGGTTTTTGTCTTTCATTCTGTTGATGTGATGTATCATGTTTATTGATTTGCATATGTTGAACCATCCTTACATTTCTGGGATAAATTCCACTTGATTATGGTATATTATCTTTTTGATGTGTTGTTGGATTCTGTTTGCTAGTATTTTGTTGAGGATTTTTACATCTATATTCATTAGGGAGATTGTAGTTTTCTTTTTGTGTGTATCCTTGTCTGGTTTTGGTATCAGGATGATAGCCTTGTAGAATGAATTAGAAAGAATTCCCTCCTCTTTAATTTTAAAGAATTAATTTGAGAAGAATTTGCTTTAGCTCTTTCATATGAGTTTGGCAGAATTTGGCAGAAAAGCCATCCAGTCCTAGACTTTTCTTTGTTGGGAGAATTTTTATTACTGATTCAATCTCATTATTCTTTATTGGTCTGTTCAAGTTTTCTGTATCTTCCTGGTTCAATCTTGTTAGGCTGTATATGTCCAGGAATTTATCCATTCCCCTAGGTTTTCCAGTTTGTTAGGCTAAAGTTGTCCATAACAGTCTCTGATGATCCTTTGTATTTCTCTGGTATCGGTTGTAATGTCTCCTTTTTCATTTCCGATTTTATTTATTTGAGTTTTCTCTCTTTTTTTCTTGATCAGTATAGCCTAGTCTAGTTTGTTGATTTTATTTATCTTTTTTAAAAACAGGCTTTTTTGTTTCATTGATCCTTTGTATTTCTTTTTAGTTTCTATTCCATTTAGTTCTGCTCTGATTTTTATTATTTCTTTTGTTCTAATTTTGGGTTTAGAACAAAAGATACTGGGTTTGGTTTGTTCTTGATTTTCCAGTTTTTTAAAGAGGCATCTTTAGGTTGTATATTTAAACTCTCTACTTTTTTTTATTTATTTATCTATTACTATAAACTTCCATCTTAGCACTACTTTTGCTATATCCTATAAGTTTTGGTATTTTGCGTTTCCATTTTCATTTGTTTCAAGAAATTGTTAAATTTTCTTCTTGATTTCTTAATTGATTCAGTGGTCATTCAGGAGCATGTTTTAAATTTTCATGTATTTGTACAGTTTCCAAAATTTTCCTTGGTATTGATTTCTAGTTTAATTCCATTGTAGTCTTAGAAGATACTTGATATAATTCTGATTGTTTTACATTTGTTGAGGCTTGTTTAATGGCATAACAAATGATCTGTCCTGGAGAATGTTTCCTGTGCTGATGAGAAAAAAAAATGCATTATGTAGCAGTTGGATAACCTGTACATATCTGTTAGTTCTATTTTGTCTAAAGTGCAGTTTAAATCTGATGTTTCTTTTTTATTTTTCTGTCTAAATGATGGCCAATTCTGAGACTGTTTGTTGAAGTCCTCACTGTTATTGTATTGGAGCCTATCTCTCCCTTTAGATCTAATACTATTTGCTTTATATATTTGGGTGCTCCTGTGTTGACTGCGTATATTTAATATTATTGGGATGGTTATATCCTCTTGCTAAATTGAAAACTTTTTCTTTTCTTACAATTTTTATCTTGAAATCTATTTTATCTAATATAAGTACAGCTACTCCTTCTCACTTTTGGTTTCTGTTTACATGGAATGTAGTTTTTTATTCCTTTACTTTCAGTCTGTGTATGTCTTTGCAGCTGATGTGAGTTTCTTGTAGGTAGTTGATAGCTGATATGGATTGGATGTTTGTCCCCTCCAAGCCTCATGTTGAAGTGTGATTCCCAATGTTGGAAATGGGGCCTGATGGGAGGTGATTGGATGATGGGGAAGATTCCTCATGAATGCCTATGCACCAGCCCCTTGGTGATAAGTGAGTTTTCACTCAGTTCATGTGAAACCTGGTTATTTAACAGAGTCTGGGACCTCCTCCGTCTGTCTCTCTTGTTCCTGCTCTTGTCATGTGAAACACATGTACCCACTTTGCCTTCTGCCATAATTGTAAGCTTCCTGAAGCCCTCATAAGAAGCTGAGCAAATGTTGGTGCCATGCTTGTATAGCCTACAGAATTGTAAGCCAATTCAACCTCTTTTCTTTATAAATTACCCAGCCTCAGGTATGTTTTTATTGTGATGCAGAATGGCCTAACGCAGTAGCATATAGTTAAATCATGTTTTATTTTTATCCATTCAGCCAGTTTATGTCTTTTAAGTGGGGGATTTGATCCATTTACATTCAAGGTTATTAGTGAAAGGTGAGAACTTATTTCTGCCATTTTTAAAATTGTTTTCCAGTTGTTTTGTATATCCTTTATTCCTTTCTTCCTCTCTTATTGCTTATCATTGTGGTTTGATGGTTTTTTGTAGTGGTAACATTTGAGTCTTTTATCTTTCTCATTTGTGAGAAGCCAGTGAGTTTATACGTTCATGTTTTCTTGATGGTAGGTATCATCCTTTCACTTCCAGATATAGGACTCCCTTAAGTATTTCTTATAGGGCCAGTCCCATGGTAATGCATTTCCTCAGTTTCTGCTTGTCTGGGAAAGACTTTCTTTCTCTTTCTTTTTTGAAGGATGGCTTTGTGGGGATAGTAATCTTGGTTGTCAGTTTTGTTCTTTCAGCACTTTGAATATATCTTCTCATTTTCTCTTGGCCTATAAGTTTCTGCTGAGAAAACTTAGTCTGATGGGGATTCCCTTATATGTGCCTTGACAATTTTCTCTTGCTAATTTTAGAATTCTTTCTTTGTCTTTGACTTTTGGCAGTCTAACTGTAATATGCCCTGGAGAAGACATTTTTGGATTGAATCCATTTGGAGATTTTTGAGCTTCCTGTTCTGGATGCCTATATCTCTTGCAAGACTTGGGAAGTTTTGGGCTATAATGTCATTAAGTAAGCTTTCTATGCCTTTGCTTATCTCTTCTACTTCTGGAACACCCAAAATGTGAATATTTGATTGCCTGCTTTTTGGTGTTCCATATGTCATGCAGGCTTTCTTCGTTCTTTATTAAACTTTCTATATATGTACATTTTTGTCTGAGTTATTTCAAAAGACATTTCTTCTAGTTCAAAAAGTATTCTGCTTGATCTCTTATTGAAGTTCTTGATTATTTTTTTGTTTCATTCATTGAATTCTTCAGTTACAGAATTTCTGATTAGTTCTTTTTTATGTATCAGTCTCTTTGATGAATTTCTCATTCTGACTATGAACTGTTTTTCTGATTTCCTTGTATTATCTGTTATCTTGTATCTCGCTAAGCTTCTTTAATAACACTGTTATGAAATCTTTCCCAGACATTTCATAGATTTATTTTTCATTGAAACCTGTCACTAGAGAGTTATTGTTTCTTTACACATGTCACATTTCCTTGCTTTTTCATCTTTGTTTGTTTTTACATTGATATCTGTGAATCTGGTGTAACAGTCCCTTATTCTGATTTTTTGAATTGACTTTTATAGGAAAGATGCTTTCCAGTAGATGTATCTATAGGGTTGGTTGTGTAGGGCACTTTGGTTTTGATTTTGGGTGGACACAGTAATGTAGTCTTCAGATGACTTCTTCAGCTATAATCAGTGTCAGTGATATCTTTGAGTTCCTCAGTGGGTTAGGCTGTGATTGTTAGTAGACGCGGTAGTGAGGTTTTGCTATGAATTGGGGCACCAGGTAGGCCAGTTCTTTGGCACCAATATGCTGTTTCTTGGGTTCCCAGGTGGCATACATGGAAACTGGTAGAAGCAGGTCTGAATGGGCTGGTCCATGGGCCTTCATATTATTTGGCTGAATCCCTACCCCGATCTCATCCTGAATTGTAGCTCCCATAATCCCCACATGTCATGGGAGAGACCCGGGGGAGCTAATTGAATCATGGGAGCAGGTCTTTCCTGTGCTGTTCTCGTGATAGTGAGTAAGTCTCATGAGATCTGATGGTTTTATAAAAGGGAGTTGCTCTACACAAGCTCTCTTGCCTGCTGCCATGTAAGATGGGCCTTTGCTTCTCCTTTGCCTTCCATCATGATTGTGAGCGCCCCAAGCCATGTGGAACTGTAAGTCCATTAAACCTCTTTCCTTTATAAATTACCCAGTCTCAGGTATGTCTTTATTAGCAGCATGAGAACAGACTAATACAGGCTTCCAGGTGGCTTGCTGAAGTGCTGGCAGTGGCAGCAGTGGGCCAGGCTCGCAAGTGGATCACTGAACTCCTGGGCAGTGTGCATGGCATCAGCAATGGCGATAGCAGCAGTGGGCACTAGCACTGATGGCAGCAAACTTGGTGGGCCAGTCCGCCAGCTCCAAGGTGGTACATATGCAGGTGAATGCTGGTGGAGGTAGTGGCAGCAGGCTGGGAGTGGACATCCTCAGGTCCCTGGAAGGAATGCATGGGCTCCAGCATTGGCGGGAAAGGTGTATTGATCCCTGGGCCTCTGGATAATGCACATATGCACTGGCAGGCTGGGGAGGCCTGTCCTTAGCACCCCCAGGTGTGGATGGGCAGGGAAGGCCTATTCCCAGGCCTCTGGACAATGCCCACAGGCACTGGTGAGGGTGGGACCAGGTGAGCTGGAGCTGTCCTCAGGCCCCTCAATGGTGTGTGCATACAAAGGCTGTAGCAGGCAGGACTGATCAATTCCCAGGCCCCCAGACAACATGCATAGGCACTGGCAACCTGTAGGGGCCCATCTTCAGCTCCATGGAAGGCATGTATGCATCCCAGTAGCAGTGGGTGGTGTAGGTCAATCCCCAGACTCCTGGACAATGTGCATGGGCACAGGTGAAGGCAGTACGGAGGCAGGCCTATGCTTAGGCCCCTAGATGGCATATGTGGGTGATGCCTGTGGCAGTGTGTGGGGTGGATCAATCCCCAGGCCCTCGAATGTCACACTAGGATGCCAGTAGTAGTAGCAATGGGTATCTTTAGGCACTCTGATGGTGTATGTGGGCACCAGTGGCAGTGGGGGGTGGTAGGTCGATCTCCTGGTTCCCAGATGACGTGTATGGGCACTGGTGGTGGTGGCAGACAAGCAGACCTGTTTTTAGGTCTCCTGGTGGCAAGCAGACCAGGTTGATCTCCAGGACCTTGGATGGTGCCCTTGGGCCAAGAAGAAGGCTAGATGGGCCTGTCCTCAGGTCCTGGGACAGTACCTGGGTGAGCCAGTTCCCAGGCCTCTTAAGATATGTGTAGGTGTGCAGCAGCCATGCTGCTGGGGCGTAAGGATTTGCTGTCAGTGGCAATACCCTCAGGCAGGCAGCTCTCAGGCTCTGGAGAGTGCATGCTTTGGCTCCCTTTGTCCCTAGGGCAGCCTCCCCAATGTGTTTCACTACCCATTCCTTGGGGTGTAAGACATTGCATGAGCTAAAGTTTTGGGGATGCATCTGCACTGCTGGCTCCAGCCAGTATCGTGATGCTGTTAACCTTTGGGTAGATGTAGTGGGGTGTCTACAGGGGTTCAGGGATGTAGATATGTAGGGGATATTGGGCCCCAAGGTGTGATGTAGTCTGGAGGGGGCCGGGCTCTCAAAATGGCACCGTGACGTAGCTGCTTGAATCTCAGGGGATGTGTGGGACCCAGTATGAACATCTTCTGTAGAACAATGTCATTACATGGACTCCAGGCATCTCTTTATACTAGTCTCAGGGCTTGTGAGGGCTGAGGGACTCTCCTGTGGCTAAAATTGTAGGAGTCTCTGGGGGAATATGGACTGCCGACTGCTGGGGATCTCTTACTTACCTTTTCCCCACAGTGGGAGTTTCCCCTGATTCTGAGTTGATCTTGGCTGGGCCAGCTGCTTCACTTCCCTTTCCTTCTATGCCTCAGAAGTTCCCAGTCACTTTCCTGCTGAATTCCATTGTTTTCTTTAGATGTTCTATTTGACATCTAATTATCTATTTGCCATTCTGGTCCTTCTTTGTGGAGGAGGTGACAGCCGGGTGCCTCAGGCAGCCATCTTGAAACCTCTCCAATGGAAGGTTTTCAACTGCAGATTCAATTTCTAACGTAGATATGGGATTAATTACCTTTTCTGTTTCTTCATGTATCAGTTTTCATAGGCTGTAATTTTTTTTCAGGAATTTGTCTATTTAATCCAAAATTTCAGATTCATTGACATAAAGTTGCTTTATAACATCATCTCTTTTTTTTTTTCCGAGACAATCCCACTCTGTCTGCCCAGGCTGGAGTGCAATGGCATGATCTTGGCTCACTACAACCTCTGCCTTCTAAAACATGAGGTCATGTCTCAGCCTCCCAAGTAGCTGGGACTACAGGCATGCACCACCACACCTGGCTAATTTATTTGTATTTTTAGTAGAGACAGGGTTTCACCTTGCTGGCCAGGCTGTTCTCAAACTCTTGACCTGAAGTGATCCACCCACCTTGGCCTCCCAAAGTGCTGGGATTACAGGCATGAGCCACCATGCTCAGCCTGTAACATCATCTTAATATGATTTAATGTTTCTTAAGATCTCTGGTGTTTTTAGTAATTAGCACCTCTCTTGCCTGAGGTTTAACAATTTTATTCTTTTCAAAGAACCAATTTTTATCTTTATTTTTCTCGATTATATTTTTGCTTTCTGTTTTATTAATTTGTTCTTTATCCTTATTATCTTCCTGCTATTCTTTTCATTGTGTGTGACTTACTATTCTTTTTTTAAAAACAACATGAATTTTTAGCCTTTCTTTATTTCTAATATATGCATCCAATGGGAGAAATAAATTCCTGTTGTTTAAACTATCCCGTATCGTATCCTTATAGGACTGTTGAGAGGGTTTGGATAAGTTAATAAGCTTAGAGCAATTCCTGGCTTATAATAAATTTTGCTATTTTATTTTTATTATTATTACCCTGGATTGCTCACAAGAGTACATATAACAAAGAAAAAATTATAAATAGTAATAGTCAAGATTCAGGAAAATATGTTTTTTGAAAATCGACATATAAGGGAAAGTTGGAATATTAATATTCAGGCCATTAAGGGCATATTCAAATGTTGAGCTGCCAGGGAGTGATGCACATGTTACCTCCCCCTGTCTGCTACACTACTTTGTGATGAACATCTCACCAGGCACACACAGGATCTCCTCAAGATTATTTGATGGCTGCCTCCACCACCTGTTATTTCATATCCCCTGGACCAGCCTTGTGAAATGCTCCCAGGCCTGGCATCCCACATGTGTCCTGCTTGGCTCTTTGCATAAAACGTCCAGCTTGGGAGGCCAGATTGCTGCTTCAGGGCAACATGTCCCACAGAGGTGGGAAAAGGAATTGGCCGCCAGTCAGAAACTGGTGGCAAATATCACACTCAACCTGCTGACTCTTCTTGTGAATGCAAAACACATTTAGAGATGAAATGGTATTTCTCTGGCTGCCAAAAAACAAGTAACAAAAGAAGCAAGGCCCACATATGTTTGTGATAGTGTTTTACCACGCAGCAAGGGATCGCATTTTGTGTAGGTAATTTGAAAATGTTGGCAGAGATCCTTCCCCCTTAGTGCCTCAGCGTTGGTTTGGGGTGGTTTGTGGAGATGAGGGTTATGAGGACGGAAAAACACTCCCATGTGAACAAAGGCATTCTCTGTGAGGCTTGGATCTAAGAATACTGTCCAAATGTCAAGCGTCTGATAATGAAGAAAACGGACCTTAGCTATGGACTTGCTTTTCAGCATTAGACACACAAAACAGAAGCATGAGTACGTGTCTGCCAAAAAAGCAACCCCATTCTCTGCCAAACACCACAGCTCTTAATTTAAAAAATTGAAACCAAAGTAGACTTGTCTCTGGATGGTTACCTAAAATGTCCACTTAAAGAAATGACAGCTCTCCTAGGGGAGCAGCGGGGTACTGAGAGAGGGAACAATTTTCCCTATATATTCACATCAAGCCGTGCCCAGAGAAATCAAACGCAGCTCCCACCAGCCTTCAGAGATCCGAGGAGGAGCGAGTGCTTCTTGTTTCTCCTTGTGGCTCTGACCTAGAAGGTAACAAGTCTTTGGTATTGGTGCCATTTTTAAGGATTGGACACTGTCCTGTTATATAATCTGAGCAGCAGACTTTCTGAGCTTCTGTAAAATTTAGAAGTTGTCTATAAAATGCAAGGTTTGGACTAACTTATTTCTAAGATACCATCTAACAAAAATCTGAAATATCTATGTTTCATTAATGCCCAGAGGGGCTCAGTTAGCCAGCAATGCAATGTGGAATAGGGTAGTGACTTTCAGCAAATGTCATAATGCTCTCTATGCTTACATAGGTATGTAAATATATATATGTGCATATATACCTATCTCTAGCCACTGAGATAGAGAGAGAGAAATATACACAAAATGTAAATCTTAGGCTACATGATAACCAAAGTCATGGGTAGCCTCTGCACTGGCATCGACCATAAACCCTTACTAGTGTTATCCCTGGGTCCCAGAAGTTGAGTCCTCTTTCTCCTTGTCTGCTGACAACCAATGGCCATCACTCTCAAGGCCACCCTTTTGGGATCTTTCTGTGCCTTTCTCCAAATATCAAAGTTGCTGTTCATTATCTGAGTTGATATTGTCACTGCATTTGAAATGTAGGACATTTTGTTCTTAACATGCCAGCCATAAGGAAGTTTTGACTCCACATTTAGAAATTTAAAACTTTGGCTGGGTGTGGTAGCTCACGCCTGTAATCCCAGCACTTCGGGAGGCTGAGGCGGGTAGATCACTTGAGGCCAGGAGTTCAAGACCAGCCTGGCCAACATGGTGAAACCTCATCTCTACTAAAAATACAAAAATTAGCCAGGCATGGTGGCACACGCCTGTAATCCCAGCTACTCAGGAGTCAGAGGCATGAGAATCGCTTGAACTTGGGAGGTGGAGGTTACAGTGAGCTGAGATCGCACCAGTACACTCCAGACTGAGCAACATAGTGAGACCCTATCTCAAATAAAATAAAATAAAATAAAAATTTTCATCGGAATAATAGCCATACAGACAAATTGCTTTAAGATTTTTTTTTTTTTTAGAATAAATGTCATTAAGCTAAATGTCCTGGAGAAAGAAAACACTTCTGTTTTTTCCATCATTATTTTATTGAAAATATCTTTATTGACACAAATTATTTTTTATATAAACATTGAAAAAATGTTGAGTCATTGAGCAGTTTTCATTTTTACCAAATCTTACTCGGTGTCGCTTCTACAATCATGAGTTTTGCATGATCTCCAACAGGCTGATTTTCCTGATTGCAATTTGAGCCCTTATTATTTTTATTTTATGTTTTCACTGTCAATATCAATTCCATTTTCTTCCAAAGCTACAAGATGGATTATCTTGGCTAGGTTGTATTTAATGGCTGGAATGAATTTCAGGTCTCCTTTTCCAGGGAAGGGAAACTGAAACCCAGAGGTTAAGTGACTTCCCTAAAGTATCCTACCCATTTCACGTCTGAGCTGTTAGAGTCTTGGCTTCCAGCCCAGAGTTTCTCTACTTCACAAGCATACCCACTACTGGAATCATGGAATCACAGCAGTATGCTGGTACAGTTCAAATGGAAGCCTATGTGCATGCCTGCCATAATTAAAGCAGGGCCAAGAAATAAGGTATTTCACATCTAGTGTTAGCTCTGAATCCACACCGAAGGTGACCACTTCCTATAGACAGAGAGAAGATTAGGGTTTTTTGTTTTGTTTTGTTTTGTTTTGTTTTGCTTTTGAGAGGGAGTCCCGCTCTGTTGCCCAGGCTGGAGTGCAGTGGCATGATCTTGGCTCACTGCAACTTCCACCTTCCAGGTACAAGCAATTCTCCTGTCTCGGCCTCCCGAGTAGCTGGGATTATAGGCATGCGCCATCATGCCCAGCTAATTTTGTATTTTTAGTAGAGATGGGATTTCACCGTGTCAGCCAGGCTGGTCTCAAACTCCTGACCTGAGGTGATCCGCCTGCCTCGGCCTCCCAAAGTGCTGGGATTATAGGCGTGAGCCACGACGTCTAGCCGATTGGGTTTTTTACAAAGGCACTAAGATTTGGTGGTGAGTCAAGGTTCATATAATGTTAAGAAAAGTTATGGCTTTATCTGGGAACTTGTGATATTAATAAAAGAACGCATGCTGAAATTGGCCAAAATGAGCAGAGAGAATATGGTGGGCAGTGTCATGGATAAGAGAATACAGGGCAGGGCACAGGGCAGAGTGCATAGTCTGGCTCATAGCCTGCAGCTTGGAGAGTGAGAGATGGGAGAGAAACCAGAATGGGAACATGGGGCCTGGATAGTACGTAAGGAGTGTGTGTTCCATTGTTTAAGCAGTGGGGAACCATCAGAGGTTTCAAAGCACATTTTAAAAGCTGTTCTTTGGGAACTTTATAATGGTAACTTTAGGATGAATTCAGGGTGAGGAAACTCTAGAAATAGGAAGTCATATAATGAGCTTTCTTGGAAGAAGATTCTCCATCTATTTCATACGTCCACCTTCTTGATACTGGTTTGGAAGTCCTGAAATAGAGGTCGGGGGAATAAGCTTTGGAATGCCCAGGCTGTGAGTACTGATTCCCTGTTTGAGAGACAGTGTTTACCGTGTGTCCACGCAAACTTAAAGGCTAAGTATCCACAGGGAGATCACTGCATGTTGATGTCCCTGGCCCTAGTAAGCATCCTCAGCCCCCTAAAGCGCAAACCCTGCACCAAGACTTGCACCTTGACCTTGACCTGGGTTTAGTATATAGAGCCCTCAGGCCCATGGTCTGCCACACTGTGCTCAGGGGCTTCTCCCAAAATGTCCTGGTTTCCAACAGGAATCAGACCTTCAGCTAGAGGTTACATCTAGGGAAACCAAAGAGAAGCAGCACGCCACCCCAAAGCTTGACTGTTCTGGAAGGCCCTCACCAATTGGAGGGGGTCTATGACAGGAGAAGAAGGTGGAGTTAGACAAGCCTGGTTTAAACTTTCATTGTGTCACTTGCTAGCTGTGGGCTGGTTACTGGTCCTGGAAACTTTGTTTTTTTGTTTGTTTGTTTGTTTTTGTTTTTATTTGATACGGAGTCTCACTCTGTCATCCAGGCTGGAGTGCAGTGGCATGATCTTGGCTCACTGTAACCTCCCCATCCTGGGTTCAAGCGATTCTTCTGCCTCAGCCTCCCAAGTAGCTGGGATTACAGGTGCCCACCACCACAGCTGGCTGATTTTTGTGTTTTTAGTAGAGACAGGGTTTCACCGTATTGGCCAAGCTGGTCTCGAGCTCCTGACCTCAGGTGATCCACCCACCTTGGCCTCCCGAAGTTCTGGGATTACAGGCATGAGCCACCGTGCTGGAAACTCTTGAGTGAGAACAGTTACTTCATAGGGGTGATGGGAAGTTCAAAATAGATGATAAGGATGGCGACTGATGATTCAGCATCTGTGAGCTCTCAGGCCATGGTCTACCACATACTTTTTTAATCCACAATTTTAGGGAATCAGAGTAGCTATCCTATAAACTATGTCATGGTATTTACTAACTCATAACTGAGCAAACAGAAGCTTCACCAGACAAACATGCTTAAGGCTTTGAACAGCAATAGTATCTGAGATTTGAAAATCCAAATTTCGATCTTTCCACCACCCCACACTGTCTTTAAGTACCTGTGAGGGGAGTGCAGTGGGGAGGGATGAACTGTAGCTGGATCTAGGCTACATGCCCCCTGTATTAGTCTGTTCTCATACTGCTATAAGGAAATACCTGAGACGGGGTAATTTCTAAGAAAAGAAGTTTAACTGGCTTACGGTTCTGCAGGCTGTACAGGAAGCATGGTGGCATCTCTTTCTGACGAGGCCTCAGGGAGTTTTACTTATGGCAGAGGGCAAAGCTGGAGCAGACATGAGAATGAGCAGGGGAGATGCCACACACCTTTAAACCTTTAAACCTTTGGACAACTAGATCTCATGAGAACTCATTCACTATTGCCAGGACAGCACCAAAGGAGACATGGTGGGGACAGCACCATTCATGAGAAATCTGTCCCATGATCCAGTCACCTCCCACCAGGCCCCACCTCCAACATTGGGGATTGCCATTAGACAAGCGACTTGGGTGGGGACACAGATCCAAACCATACTACTGCCCTTGGGGTATGTGGTGGTGGTGGCAAGGGGGTGGCATGGCGGTGGTGGACAGAATATTTGGCAGCACATCCTAACCACCATAGAAGACTTTGTTCCCTAAAGGAAGGAGGAGTTCTTATAAGGAGGAGGATAGAGAAGGCATGGTTTGTCTGCAGAAAGCAGTAACAACCACAGCTTCCTAATTGTGCTTTTCTAAAACTCACATTAACTTTTGTTTGTTTCTTGAATATGCACAACTAGAATATGGAGGGAAGAATGACTGTAGTCCTTCGAGTGGACGATCAGACTAGGATTTGAACATTTTCACGGATAGGCCACAGAGGGAATGACAGACAGCTAGCCACCTGCCTTTCTTGGAATTACTGCTGAGAATTCATTTTTGTGTGTTTTATTAAGAATTTTAAACAGCTTAGGAAGCATTATGAACAGTTTCTGAAGGAACAGTTCCAGAAAGGTCTTCAGCAGGTCCTTGATAACATTGACATGGTCAGAGGAAGCAACAAGCCAAAAATGTCACTTTTGCATTTGACCAGATGAGAGGGAATGAGTTGTTTTCAAAAACATATTGAATGGAGGAAAATAACTGTTAAATAGGCTTAAGGCAATGATAATCAAATATAGTTAATTCCCTGGAAGAATGTTTTAGCTTTGGCTGGGCATGATGGCTCACACCTGTAATCTCAACACTTTGGGAGGTTGAGGTGGGAGTATCGCTTGAGCCCAGGAGTTCAAGACCAGCCTGGGTAGGCAATATAGTGACACCCTGTCCCTACAAATATATATATATATATAAAGAAGTAACCAGGTGTGGTGGTGCATACCTGTAGTCCCAGCTACATGGGAAGCTAAGATAGGAGTATCCACTTGAGCCCAGGAGGTTGAGGCTGCAGTGAGCCATGTTCATGCCACTGCACTCCAGCCTGGGCATCAGAGTAAGACCCTGTCTCAAACAAAACAAAACAAAACAAAACAAAATGTTTTGGCTTTATTACAGAAATCGGCAAACAGAATCTTCATCTCCCCCACCAGCAGTTGCCTTCTACAATGATGGATGTCCTCTTTCATGGGTTCTTTGTCTCTATCTTCCAGACATGGGCAAAGTTCCTCTGTCCATTTATGAGGATCAGACTGTGGGCAGAAAACCAGAATACAGTAATCAAACCACACCCCACCTCCCAGCCAGAGAGCTTCCCTGAAGTCACAGGTTAGGTCCTCCAAAAGCAGGCACTGAGGCAAAGTTTGGGGTGCAAATAGTTTGTTAGAGACCAACACCTGTGGAAGGAAGGGTATAGGAGCAGGACTGGACGAAGGGAGAAATAAAACTGTGATACAGGCCAGACAAACCAGGCGGGGAACTCTTGAGAGCATATTTTCTATCAGCGTCGCACACTGGGCCAAAATAGTGAGGCCTTTTATGCCCAGCTCATTCACTCACCAAATTTGGGCTGCCCCAGGAAGGTCATCATCTTGGGAAAGCAGCTCTTTGCAGCTGAGGCAGACCCTGAAGGAGCTGACAGCTGGGGGCTTTCTGCTGAATGCACTCCCTGAAGCTGAGCAGCAAGTACATCCTTGAAGAGAGGTCCAGTGGGGTGCATCTCTATGTCTACCACAAAGGCCACCCAGATAATGTACTTGCTAGCTCTCACGGATTTGGGGGCAGGGTGTTGGGAGCAGCAGGAGCTGGTGGTTTGCCTAATATGGGAACTTGGTCTTTGTTTACATGACATAAAATTTTGCCTAAGCTCTCAGTGTAATTATGTCTTATGTTTGCCTTACAAAGATGGATCGGGCCTTGGTTTTTAACTCATATCAAGATTCCAAGATAGGCAAGATGGATCTTTCAAGAAAAAGATAAAAGAATCATCATCAAATATTTCCCTTTTTCAGTTATTTATCATGGAATAATAAATCATTCCAAAACTCAGTGGCTTAAAACAATTTATTATTTCTCACAAATATGTGGATTGAGTGGGCTCAGCTGGGTGGGTCTGATTCAGATGGGGTAGGCTGAGGTCATATGTGCAGCTGCATTCAGCTGGGAGTTTGGCTAAAGCTGGGACATCCAAGATGATCTCCTCTACTCCAGTGCTCTCTCCATTCGGCCTCTAATCATGTAGTGCCCTGGCCTGCACTTTTCCACAATACAGCAGGCTGGTCTTCCAAATGGAAAAGCAAAAGATGCCAGTCCTTTTAAGGCCTGTACTCAAAAGTCCCAGATGTTATTTCCATTTCATTCTCTCTTGGTCAATGCAAAACACAGAGCAAAGCAGATTTCTTTTGGTGGGAAGAATGGCAAAGAATTTGGAGCCATCTTTAATCTGCTGCTTTGCCCTAAACCAATGTGTCTCAACCTTTGCAGATATAGATTTCCACACCTGCTGTCCAGATATCCTGATTTTATTAGTCTGGGGTAGAACCTGGGCATTGGTATGGAAGCTTCATAGAGGTTTCGAATATGTAGCCAGTTTGGGAAGCCTAAACTATGATGTCTTTTGTCCCTCTATTGATAATGACATGGCTTCCATCTTGCAGGAACCCCCCATGTGGCTTATGTTTGGAGAAACTTTCATTCTGATTCCTGAAATGTGTTCTAAATCCATTTTTATTTACAAGCCAACTAGAAATTTGAGAACATAGTTTTTACTCTTTACAAATCAGCCATTGACCTGAAGCATTGTATCTGTCTTCCAGACAGTAGTATCAACTGGTATGACACTGGTTCTCTGAAATCATCAGCCAAAACCTTAATCTAAATTGTAGACTTCAATCCCTGCCATGCACTGTAGGTTTACAAGTGGTCTTTGTTCTCTTAAGTTATTGATAGGTCACTGGCAATTTAGACGTGTAAGAAACCTCTTTTATTTGTTTAAAAGCATAGTTTCCTTTTCCCAGCAGTTTTGTGCTGTACTGAAACTATGTGGTCCTGGTGTGCAGTGCTCTTAGATAGTAGTGTGTCTGTGTTGCCTTTCAACAAAGAAAAAACTATCAAGCAGTGTCTGCTTTAAACATCATCCAGAGTGATGGTTTGCAGCAAAGATGTCCACCAGACACAGTGAATTTTTTTTTCTGGATAATAGATTCATACAATTCCATGTCAAAGCAAAAAAAAAAAAAAAAAGTGCAACCTTTTAGACTGTGAAGTCTTATTATAAGTAAGCTCAGTATTTCCATTTGTTAGTCATTAGGTTTTTTAATAAGGATTCTTAATCTGGAGTAAGGGTCTGTGGTTAGGATTCAAGGAGTTGTCAGTGAACTTGGAAGGGAAAAAATTGCATCTTTATTTTCACTAACTTCTAACTGAAATAGCATTTCCTTTCATTATGAATTGTGAAATTTCACATTTCCTTCCTTTATAAATGTAGGCAACAAATCACAGTGGCACAGCAGTACCTCTGACTTCTGTCACCAATAGAAAGCAGAGACATTCTCATACCAAATACCACATACACTGTTGGAGATACCTTGAAAACCTTTTATCCTTATCACCAAAATTAAAATTATAGTAGTTTTCAGACCCTCCAGTTTCTCCTACTGAATGTGCTAACATAGAAGTATATATGTACTATCTCACAATTTTTTTTTTACTGTTTTGATGATTTCAATGGAATGTTTCATTTGCAATCCTAGCAAAGCCTAGGATTTGATTTTAATTCACTGTATATTATATATGTATATGTGTGGGTACATGTGCACTGTGTATTATTTATGCTTTTATTTATTTTAAGGCAGGGTCTTACCCTGTCGCCCAGGCTGAAGTGCAGTGGCACCATCATGGCTCAC
This sequence comes from Trachypithecus francoisi, assembly GCF_009764315.1. Classification (NCBI taxonomy): domain Eukaryota; kingdom Metazoa; phylum Chordata; class Mammalia; order Primates; family Cercopithecidae; genus Trachypithecus; species Trachypithecus francoisi. The sequence continues at coordinate 101,018,231 of NW_022681469.1, read as the reverse complement.
TTCAGCCTTGAACTCTCAGGCTCAACAAATCCTCCCACCTCAGCATCCCAGGTATGTGGGACCATACGTACATGATACCACGCCTGGCTAATGTTTGTATTTTCTTGTACAGATGGGGTCTTGCCATGCTCTTCAGGCTGGTTTCGAACTCCTGAGCTCAAGTAATCCTCCTGCCTTGGCCTCCCAAAGTGCTAGGATTATAGGCATGAGCCGCCAGACCCAGCCAGCATGTATTTAGAAACATGATTGTGTAAAGGTGTCCATCGGCTGCACCAGACAGTCATAGGAGACTGTAGCACAAAAACAGATGAAGAACCCACGCATTAGACTATTTGAATTGTTGAGAATAATTTATAGACTCTCCCCAGCCCAAATCACTTATCACAATTGGTGATACCAGACAGACTTCATGAGCTAAACTATCAAGTAGGCTTGAATTTTGTTTCTAGTTGATTACACTGGCAATTCTAACTACTTCTGTTACCATATTCAAGGGGTGTTCTAATATAGGGATTAAGAGAATGGATACTGTGTTAGACTTGGAATAGATCCCTGCTGTACCATGTACCAGCTTTATGACCTTGGGCAAGTTACTTAACCTCTCCAAGAACCCCCTCACCTGTGAAACTGGGATAATATTATCACCCACCACTCTCACAGGAGGGTTCATTATTAGGATGAATTGAGATAATGCTTATAGATTACTTGACCCTCTCTCTACCTGGCACCTAATAAGCATAAAATAAATGTTGGTTTCTATTGCCATTAGGGAGCTCTCTTAGCATTAATCTATTTTCACAGGGCAAGAAGCTCTCGCTGTGTTCAGAGAGTCCTGATAAGACATTTTGCATTGAAGTTTCAGATGATGAAATGAGTTGAGTATTGTCTATCAGATAGGCCTGAAACTACCACAGTTGTATCCAGTTTTAACCTGACTGTAACAAAGAGACTGTCTTGTCAAAAGGTAGTAGTAGCAGAAAAGGATGGAGCAGTGTTGGACATTTTGCTATATGACAGCCTAATAGGAAATAAAAATGGCTGAGTTGAGTAATGAGTTATTTCTAAAGTATTGAGTCCCTTCTAGTTTAACGATAATCTGAAACATCCCTGTTGGCAACAAACGAGGCACATCCAGCTTTTTTTCCTTTTTCTCCTGTTTGTACTGAGCTTCTAACATACGGAAGACAGGAAATATAGGAGCTTACATTTAGAGAGTAAAAAACTATCAAAACAAACCCAAATATTTGGCAACTTATTGCTCTTCTGCTGTCCAGCATGGAGATGTGGGTATTTATTTTTGTTCCTAATATTTATTTTTTTATACAGCAACCAGAGTCCCAAGGTTTAGATTCTGGCACCAGCTCTGTCATCTTAGAGCTGCTTGCCAGAGGGGGACTTCCCACTTTTAACTTTGTTTCAGTTCAATTGCTTCTCCATGCCTTCCCCACATACTGTTTTTCAGACATGGGGCCAATCTCATCATCTCTGTGTAGGGGAGAAGAAAAAGCACAGCAGAGAACATGTTAGATTTCCTAAAGATTCATTTTTGCAAGGATGGCAGCATCAGCAGGTGGTTTTTCTTTTCTTTTTTTAAATTTAAAATTGAATACATACCAAAGAATATTTACAGTGCTGTGTAAGATAAAACAGTGATAAATGAACACTTTTGCACTCACCAGCCAGTTTAAAAAACACAACATTGCCCTTCCCAATTACCCCTGGAGGTAGACTACTGTCCTGAATTCTGCTTTTATCATCCCCTTTCTTTTTGCTTTGTTAATAGTTTTACTGCAGACATACATATCCATATATAATATTTTATTTTTCATGTTTAATTTAATAGAAAAGGAATTATTTTGTATGTATTTTGCAAAAACATACTCTTGCTATTCAGCACTGTATGTGAGATTCACCCATGTTGATATGCTCAATTGTGTCTTATTCTTTTTCATTGCTGCATAGTATTCCATCATATAAGTATTATTCGCCCATTCCATTGCTGATGGACATTTGGGTTGTTTTCAGTATTTTGCTTCTACAGATAGTGCTGCTATGACATTTTTGCACATATCTCCTTTGCCTGTGTCAACCTCACTAGATAATGTCAAACTGTTTTTCCAAATTGATTATTCTTGGCAGTAAAGTATAAGAGTTCTGATTATTCCATAATCTCAGCAAACACTTGGACTTGCCTCTAGTTCTTTCACTGGAGCTTGTTAAATTAAAGGAAGGCTTACTGTCCTTTCTCATGTCTAAAAGTCATGGTTTATATTCTCTTTCCATGGCTGTCTCCTGTCTGGTTTTTTTTGTTGTTTTTGTTTGTTTGTTTGTTTTTGAATGCCATCAAATTAAAGGACTCTGGCATACACACACACAGTGACGGTAGAGTGGACATTTTACATCCAAGTCCATTTTTCTTCCTGGGTGTCCTGTGCTAAGGTTGGCTAGCAAACTATCCAGCTCAAAAAAAAATCAGAAAGTTATTCCCTTAGCACCTTTTCAATTCAGCTCTGCCAACAGTGGCTCAGTAAGGAGCAGCAAGTAAATAAAATCAACAGATTTCAGCTTATGCCTTGGGTTCGCCAGCAATCCCCAAAACACAGGGAGAAAATGAATCTTTTTCTCACAAAATTCCTCTCACTTCCATCATTTTTCCATTGAAACAACAAGGTAGAGAGTTACTTTGTCGAGTTGCTTTGCTGTGAGTCTTACCAGAAAATGAAGAATAATAGTAATTGGCAAATATTACCCACCCAGTTCCTTAGCTAGCACTTCTCACATCTGCTTTATGACATCCTTGCTGGTCTGATTTTATTCATTGCCTAGTGCTCAGCATAGAAACCACAAGAACTAGCAAAAAAGAAAAACACTGCATTATATAAACCAATAAAACTAGTGAGCATTTTGTGGACATTAAAAGAAACATGAGGGCTATCCCACATTATAAATTTCAAAATGCAAGTTTTTGCCTTGTGGTATTTTAAAAGTTTTAAGATGCTATTCAAGAACACTCTGAATGACTGTTTTAAATTGTTGTTTAAACTTTTTTTCCTTTTCCAATAGCCCGCTTGGCTGGTCTTAACTGATCTCCTTCCTCACCAATCTGCCCCCTTCTCTGTGCTTTTTCCAAAATGCAAGTTTAATTGTGGTTTTTTCTCCTTGTTTAAAACTGCTCACTAACTCTGATACCTGCAGGATAAAGTCCAAACTCTACCTGGATTAATGAAAAGATTTGATCTGGCCTCTGTTTCCTTTCCCAGCCTTAACTCTTACCCTCTCCCTCCTTTGCAATTAAAATGTTGAAAAACAAAATGCCACATCATCCCCCAAATACGCACCCAGAAATTCACATGGGATTCCCTCCTCTTGCCTTATAAGGCCCTTTCTACTCCTCTAACACACCTGGAAAACTCCCATTTGCCTTTCAATCTTGGCAATCTTGGTATACTTGATCCTTCCCCAGAATACCTCCTTCTCGGCAACTCTCTCCATCTACGTATATCTTCTATTGTATGTACTACACTGGGGTTTCACACTTCAACTCTTTAATTGCTTTCCTCCTTTACTGGATGCTGAGTTCCTTGAGGACAGGAATAATTTATTTTTAAAATACTCATTTATTTTTGTAGCACAGTTCGCGGCACTGAGTAAATGTTCGGTGAATTAAAATCAAATCGGCCTTCACCTCATTCCCATGCCCCTCTCCTTTGCCTCTGACTGTGTGTGTGTGTGTGTGTGTTTTAATACTACATCTCTCAAGGAGTGCTGTGATTGTTCACCAATTGTACACACCAAAGTGTCTTGGAGGAAACAGAGTAGACGTGCTGAGATAATGAACAGTTCAAAACAATACCCTTCAAACTGAAGACGGCATTGTTTATGTCAGCTAAAGACTATTTCCTTTCTGTGTTGCATGGGAGAAAAAATGAGAAATATTCTGGGACACAAATTTATAAGAGTTGTAGAAATTTCATTACCTCAGTGCTGACTAGAGCATCCTCTCCTTTAAAAATAATTGAATTCCTGGTTTTTGTTTTTTCCCCTTCTCTTAAAAACCACACAGCTTGCTTCCTGAAGACAAAGGAAATAATAAACAATAGCAACTCCCAATTTGACTCTGATTATTTGCCAAGAGTCTTCTTAGTGCATGTGGTTCTATTTCATTAGAGAGGACCGATTAGCATAAGAAGAATGCTTCTAAATTAAGCTACCCAAATATGCACTTAGTTAGTACTCTGAGAGCTAATTTATTGCATTATTTAAAATATAAATTGGCTAGCAAATCTGTTTATTGAGGTATAACAGCTAGGCAACAATCCATAACTTTCTCTTGGCTGTTGAGTGGTTTTTAATCATCTATTGAAATTTAACAGAGAACCATTTCATTAAATGGAAAGCGGATAAATACTAAGAAGTCTATATTTTAGAGTATTATCCACACATGGAGAATGATATTTGAGGAACAACGAGGGAATTGGGGTTTGCTTTTTAAACAGTAACTTTTTGTTGTTTTAATTTGAAGTGTAACCAAAGACTCACAGAATCACTTGTGGGGATGTTAAACAAAGCAAGAAATAAACAAATAAGGCGGACGATGGAGTGGGGTAGAGAAATAGAGGGATGGGAAAAATTGTGTTAAGATAGTGCTATATTGTCAGTTAGACTAAAGCAGTACTTTTGCCTTGTACAGCTTTGGGGTTGGCAGTAAAAACTGTGTACGTTGTTTTATTTTAACAAATGGCATCATGAAAATATCATGCTATTTGGCATGCTCTGTATTCTAAATTCCCAGAACCTAGAGACATTTAGGGGTTCTGGGGGTCCCCTTAGGCTGTGGGTTGAGAACGTAGTTGAATCCAGATACCTGTCTGGTCTGGAGTTGTCCTGAACAGATCAGCTCTGGAGCATCTCACGGTGTTCTGATATAAATGGAAGCGTCTTGTAGATGTTGTAGCTTGGCCTTGAAATTCTATCATTGTCAATTATGCTAGAACTCAGTGAGGGTAGGCAGAAATGGAAACAAGTGACAGGCCTTTCTCACTTTTCTGCAAATTTTTGAAGTTTGGCTCATCTGATTTCTGGACCCAAGGTTTCAAAGAAGTTTTAGACCTTGTAATTTACGATAGGTGGATGTTCCTTAAGTTCACGTTGGAAAGAAGAAGAATGTCAGAATGTTTCCTCTTTCCCCAGGACAGCCAAAATGTCAGAGAACCAGGAGTCTGAGGGGAAACTGAGGAGAGAGGGCACTGATTTGTAGTGTTTGCCAATTTCCATAGTGTAAATACTCTCACACAGCCAATTTCAAGCTACCAACTTCATACCACTAAACATAGAGTCGGGCAGCAATGTGCACAATTGGCTCTCCTGATCCAGTGACAGGGAGTACCTGCACACTGCTGCTAAAACTATTTTGCATTGCTGTTTGCAGGAAGTAAATCTTTAGCAGGTTAGCTGGCTCTTGTTTCCATGGTACACAGAAGAAGATGAGTCAGGATCTAAGTCCTTGCAACACTCCTGGCGAGAGCATTTACTGCTATAACCTCTGCTCCTTCCTCCCCTACTCTTATTCTCTCTTCCAAAAGAAAACTACAAATGTAGATCATAAAGCTAGATATTGAGTAAGTATAAATAATGAACTGGATTGTGCTTTTTATCCTCTTGTGGCTATCAAATATAAAAACTGGACAGGGAAGGAGAGAATGAGGATGGGAAATCTTGATTACTTTTTAATTGCATCAAGTCCTATGTGGTAAAGTGGGTTCCTAAAAGGGAAAAAGATGGAACAGTTTTTTTGCCATTCTGCTAAGACAAGTAAAGTCTTGCTTTCCTGGCATTTCTGTGTAGGAAGAAGAGGGTGTTTGGCATTGCATGTGGTGAAAGGAGAGAGGGGATGGAGAGAAAGAATGGGATGGATCATGGCATTGGCAGGGATAAAACTCACTGTAGACACAGTTAAGTTGAGTGCAATGACAGAGGTTTGCTTTCACATTCAAGCTGCTTCATTAATTTAATTGGGGCCTTTTCCAAGGAAAGGGAGGATTCATAAAAGGGAAATCAAAGAAGCCTGGAAAAGAAACATTTCCACTTCTGAGGACTGTATTATAATCCTTTTTTCTGAAAAAGTAATGAAGTTATATTTATTAGTGTTGTAACTTCTTCTCTTACTCCGCTTCTTAAAGGGAAAAAAAATATTCTGTTGGTCATAAAAACTCAGATAATAGTAGTAGAGTGACCATTGGTTGAGTCCTATTATCTTTCTAATACACTGGCACATGGTACAAACTTAAGACCTATTTGTAATGGGCCAGGCACGATGGGTAATCCCAGCACTTTGGGAGGCCGAGGCAGGAGAATCCCTTGAGCCCAGAAGTTTGAGACCAGCCTGAAACCCTGTTTCTACTGAAAATACAAAAAATTAGCCAGGTGTAGTAGCATATGCCTGTAGTCCCAGCTACTCGGGAGGCTGAGGCACAAGAATCACTTGAACTCAGCAAGCAGAGGCTGCAGGGAGCCAGGATCACACCACTGCACTCCAGCCTGGGCCACAGAGTGAGACCCTGTCTCAAAAAAAAGAAAAAAGAAAAAAAGAAAAGCAAAGAAAGACATATTTGTAGACTGGGTGCCCTGCATCATTTTATACGTATTATCTCTGAATCCTTACAAAAAGTTAAATATTCATAGAGTGAGCAACCATTCCAGATTGTCTGACCCTTTTTTACTTTTAGCACTCAAAGCCCTATGTTCCCAGAAACCTTTTGGCCCTAGGCACAATGGGACAAGTGGTCACCAAAATTCTTATCCCTATTTTACAAATGAGAAAATAGAGATAGTTCAGTCATTATGCCAAGGTCTCAGAACTGGGCTCAAACCTAGAGCTGCCAAATCCCAAGTCCATGCTCTTAACCATCAGGCCAAATGGCTTCCTACTATCCTGCTATCCTGTACTCTGCTTTTAGATTTTCATTAACTATAATGACCAAGGAAAGAGAAAGCTTCAACTTTAATCATTCATCCCAACCTTGCTGAAGTTAACACAGAAATTCTTGGAGTCAATATAGAGAAAATTTTCCATGACTTTTCTTTTTTTTAATAGACACATTCAAAGCACGTCTGACTGATCTGGTGAAGGCTAACAGATTTGACTGAACAGTCTTCACCTCTCAGGTGTTCATTCTGTATCTCTCTAAAAGGAAGGAGCGTATTATTTGACCACAAGATTTCGTCTCATTTGAGTACCCTGATTGTCAGAAGTCTTGTTTCTCATATCATGCAGTAATGCCTCTTCCACTTACTCTCATCCTTTTATCCAATCTATTATTTGGAAGTCATACTGCCCTCCCCTTTTACCACTATTAACTTGATAATAATAGATTATTTTATCTATCCTTTATGTTTATGTAGAGATTATGACATATATCCTGATTTAAGAAAGTCAGTTTTGAGTCAATACATTTACCATTGTCCAGATATAAAAATGTATCTTACAACAGGGGCCCCCAATCTCTGGGTCACAGACTAGTACCTGTTTGTGACCTTTTAGGAAGCAGGCCACACAGAAGGAGGTGAGTGCAGGCAAGCATTACTGTCTGAGCTCCACCTCCTGTCAAATCAGTGGTGGCATTAGATTCTCATAAGAGGGGAACCCTATTGTGAAGTGCGCATATGAGGGATCTAGGTTGTGTACTCCTCATGAGAATCTAATGCCTGATGATCTGAAGTGGAACAGTGCCATCCCCAAACCATCCCCCACTCCCCACCCCTGTGCATAGAAAAACTGTCTCCCACAAAATTGGTCCCTGGTGCCAAAAAGGTTGGAGACTGCTGCCTTACAACACTTTAACTCACTTTATACCATCTTTGTGCAAATACTGTCTTTTGAAAAACTTCTACATATTTCAAACTCCAGAAGACATTATTAATTATTGATACTCCTTACTTCTGTTCACATATGTAAATTCTCAGCTGCTATTCATTCTCCTCTGCATTTTCATGTTTCCATTACGGATAATTTTCCTTCTGTCTGAAGAACAGTCTTTCATACTTCTTTTAGTGCAGGTCTGCTAACAAAAACGTTTTCCAATTTTTTGTTTCCTTGAAAATATCTTTACAAGGTCTTCATTTCTATAGAAGTCCAAGGTTGGCAGATATTTTATTTCAAAACTTTCAAGATATTATTTCACTGTCTTCCAGCTTTCATTGTTTCTGTTCAGTAGTCAGCTTTCTTGCTCTTTGAAGGTACTGAAAGTACTGTTTCCTTTTCTATGACAGCTTTCAAGATTTTCTCTGTCTTTGGTTTTAGCAAAATACTATTCTGTGTGTATGTCTGTGTGTATGCACATATATATACTATAGGATAATATACTATTACTAATATACTATTATGTGTACTGTGATGTGGTTCGTTTGCTTTGTGTTTATTCTATCTAGGATTCATAGAGCTTCTCAAAACTGGCTTGGTAACTTTTGTCAATTTTGGAAAATTTTCAGTCAGTATCTCTGAATGTTACTATTTATTTCTTTTGCCCCATTTCTTCCTTAATTTTTTTTTGTATTTTCCATACCTTTATTCTCCATGCTTCAGTTTGGATATCCTCTACTGACCTAACTTTCAGTTCATATAGTGTTTATTCTACCATGCCTAATCTATTGCTAAAACATTGATTGAGTTCTTAATTTCAATGAACAATGAATGAATAACTTTTTAAAGAACTTCCATTTGATTCGCTTTTATATATTCTAATTCTCTTGTGAATCATTTTTCTGTACCTAACATCTTGCATATTTTGCTCACAGTTACTTTAAAATGTGTACCTGGTAACTCTAATATCTGGATCACTTGTGGTCTCTGTTATCTCTTTTTCTCCTTAAATTTTAGTCATTTGCTACTAAATTTTATTAAATGTTGAAAAAAATGTACAAAAAATATATGAAGAACAATGTTATTTTTCTTCCAAAAGGATTCAAGTTTTTCTAGAAGGCAGGCAGAGTAGAGGCATTATCACCTTGATTCTGTCTGGGATTGAGATGATTGATTCAGTGCTTGATTTCAAGGTTTTTGAGGACTAACATGTTTCTGGTTTTTCATTACTTCCAAGGCATTGTCTTTCATGGAACGAATGGAAAGCCTGTAGTGCTTACCAGTGCTGTCCCTCCTTGACAGGCTTTTACAACTCCAATTTTTGTCGTTGTTGTAGTTTCTTTTGGGGTTTTCTTTGTTTTTGTTTTTTGGTCTCTCAAGCACCATAAGACTAATGAGCTTTTCATTCTCTTATCTGCCACTTTTGACTTGGCGTCTTGGTCAGAGAAGCTTTATTTATTTATTTTTATTTATTAATTTTTTTATTTTATTTTTTATTTTTATTTTTATTTTTTATTATACTTTAAGTTCTAGGGTACATGTGCATAACGTGCAGGTTTGTTACATATGTATACTTGTGCCATGTTGGTATGCTGCACCCATCAACTCGTCAGCACCCATCAATTCATCATTTATATCAGGTATAACTCCCAATGCAATCCCTCCCCCCTCCCCCCTCCCCATGATAGGCCCCAGTGTGTGATGTTCCCCTTCCCGAGTCCAAGTGATCTCATTGTTCAGTTCCCACCTATGAGTGAGAACATGCTGTGTTTGGTTTTCTGTTCTTGTGATAGTTTGCTAAGAATGATGGTTTCCAGCTGCATCCATGTCCCTACAAAGGACGCAAACTCATCCTTTTTTATGGCTGCATAGTATTCCATGGTGTATATGTGCCACATTTTCTTAATCCAGTCTGGCACAGATGGACATTTGGGTTGATTCCAAGTCTTTGCTATTGTGAATAGTGCCGCAATAAACATACGTGTGCATGTGTCTTTATAGCAGCATGATTTGTAATCCTTTGGGTATATACCCAGTAGTGGGATGGCTGGGTCATATGGTACATCTAGTTCTAGATCCTTGAGGAATTGCCATACTGTTTTCCATAGTGGTTGAACTAGTTTACAATCCCACCAACAGTGTAAAAGTGTTCCTATTTCTCCACATCCTCTCCAACACCTGTTGTTTCCTGACTTTTTAATGATTGCCATTCTAACTGAGAAGCTTTAAAATTGGTGAATTTCACAAAGGGAAAAGCAGCACAAAATGTTAGGCTCACTTCCTTGTAATTCTCTTTTCTCTGCGATCGTGGCCTGTCTCAAGGCTTGGTTGCTCTCTGATACCTCTAAAGAGCTTATTTTCTTTTTAATTCAGCTTATATTGTTTTCTATGGAATGAGGTTGGTTTGATCCAGGCTATTGTGTCACAGTCAGAAGCAGAAGTCCTAAATTACAAACAATATTGTTGCAACTGTTTAAGATGGTGTACATAGGAAACCCCTTGGGGATGCTGTAAAGGAGCACCAAAGGTTTTAACTGCTCTAGGAATGTATACCATTATGATGGCTACATGTGGGTCTCCTGAAGCACTTAGAAGCTCCTTTTCTCCTTCTGTTCAATAATAACCATTTGCTACACCAGAAATGTACAGTGGGAGACCTCAAGAATCGTTTCCCTGAGTGCTGTTGAAGCAGCTCCCAGCCTTGATCTCTGCTCTGTTTTTTCATTCTTTCAAAAGTGACTTATTGCATTCTTTGTTAGGAAGTGTCTGCTAACAAGCTTTGGCTTGTTTTTTATTCTCATTCCCAAGTTCCTTTTCAATATATTTTTATTTGAATGCTGTTTACTTTATTTCTACTTACAGTTAGCGTCTGAAAGCAAACTAAAATATAAGATTTAGTAAATGTGGAATGGAATAAAAGTAGTGAAAAGAACTTCCATGTAAATCAGAAACCACAACAAGCAAGATTCTCTTGAGGGTATGCCTCATTCTATACTGGAAAGCAGAAACAATAAACCAATCCTACATATTCTGCCTCCCAAACTTGCAGCTCCCACGTGGCTCTTTTCTCTTTCCTGGTGAGTAGCACCACCTTTGCAAATTTGCCCATGTCAGAAGCCTGAAATGGGGAGCATGTGTTGGGGATGGGTAGAGAAAGTCTCACTTAATCTTTATATCGGATTAATCACTGATTTTGTTGGTTCCACCTTACCTCTTCTCCTTTCCCTTCTCCCCGTCTCTCCCATGAGCCGACATCCTCTCACCTGATTTGGTAGTCTCCTAATTTGCCTCCTTATGCCAGTATCACTCCCTTCCAAATTAGCCTCCTCCTTAGACATTAAGTCATTTTTCTACAATGCAAACATAAGCACGTCACTACCCTGCTTAAAACCCTCTAGGATATATCCAGAATAGGCAAGTCTATAGAGACAGAAAGCAGATTAATGGTTGCCAGGGGCTGTTGGGGAGAGGGGAGTGGGAAGTGATTACTGACATATATGGGTTTCCTTTGGGGTGATGAAAATATTCTGCAACTAGATAGTGTGAATATACTAAATGCTACCGAATTGTACACTTTAAAATGGTTCAAGTGGTCATTTTATGTTAGTTTTACCACGGTTGCTTTTAAAGCCCGACAAGGTAAGGTCCACTCATCCCAGCATGTCACTTGGGGCATCACATGGTCCCGCTAGTGTCTGCCTGTTCATCTGTCTCTTCTGTTTCCCTCTATTCCCGCACGAATGGGACGACACACAGACTGCTGCACGTGCCCGCAGCTTCATGGCCCCTGCATTTCCACGCAGTTTCCTCTGTCTGCGGTGATCCCTCTGCTGCATGTGCCCACAGTTTCACGCCCCCTGCATTTCCATGCCCCTCTGCATTTCCACGCAGTTTCCTCTGTCTGCGGTGATCCCTGTGCTGCACGTGCCCGCAGCTTCACAGCCCCAGCATTTTCACGCAGTTTCCTCTGTCTGCGGTGATCCCTCCACCCCCACCCCACCCAGCACTCTCCGTCCAGTGATCTCCTTCAAGACCCCCAAGAAGCTTCCCCTGACACATCTACGTCAGCAAGCCCACTGTGAACTTCCCTTTCTTTTTTGTCATCTAAACGGGCATAACTGGGAAACCTTTACTGGCGGGTCTGTGTTTCTAGTTCCAGGGAGAATTCTATCATTTTCTAAAAAATAAAGTGGAATGAAGCTTTAAAGTGTTTGTATAACCCTGTTGAAATTCATGACACACTTGTGACCCCCTGGAACATCTGGAACACATGAGGTTAGAGGCTGCAGCTGTAGTGTGGAGGCACCCAAAATAGACAGTTCTATTCAGGGAGCCCTGAGATTAATATTGTCACATTTAAATATGTAATTACAGCCCCGCCACATTTTGTTACTCACCTCTAAAAGCTGCCGAGTGATCTGTATCTTTGATTTGTGAATGCTGAGTGGCTTGACTGTAAACGACAAAGTGGTTTATTTTTCCACACTCAAAAATGTATTTATTTTTGAAGTTAATATCAGTAAAATGCTGTATGTGAATCTGCTTGAGAGAATATGTTTTGTTTGGGAATTCTGTGGCATGTGAAACAACCTTTGTTCCTTAACGAGCTTTCTTTTCCCCCAATCTTAATGACACAATTTACAATGTCGTTGGGTCATTACACATGGCAGCTCAGAAATTGGACCAGGGTCAGGTAGGTCACTGAGAGGAAGAGTAAGAACACCTGACCCCTTCAGCTCTCCTTCACCACTTGATAATTATGGGCAGGGAAGGTGTGTGTGAGTGTGTGTGTGTGTGAATAAATACCAGGAGACTGGATGCCCAGGAAGTGAGGTCATGAGTAGGTATTAAACAAATTTCTACTTGTATTCATGAGTAGGTCTTAATGAAATTACCTTGATGTAAACAGAGAATTCCCTGGTTTGCCACAGAATAGAAAAAATTATCAACAGTAGTTCTCAACAAGTAGTTGGAACAACAGCATCAGCATTGCTTTGCAATTGTTAGATATGCAAATTCTTAGGCCCTGTCCTGGACCTTCAGAACTGGAAAGTCTGGAGGTGACGCCTCATGATCTCTTTTAATGAGCTCAGGTATTTTTATGCACGTTCAAGTCTGAGAGCCATTGGTTTGTTTTTTTGTTTGTTTTTGAGGTGGAGTCTCGCTCTGTCGCACAGGCTGGAGTGCAGTGGTGCCATCTTGGCTCACTGTAACCTCTGACTCCTGGGTTCAAGTGATTCTCCTGCCTCAGCCTCCCCAGTAGTTGGGATTACAGGCATGCATCACCATACCTGGCTAATTTTTTTTTTTTTTTTAATTTTTAGTAGAGATGGGGTTTCGCTTATCTTGGCCAGGCTGTTTTCAAACTCCTGACCTCAAATGATCCACCCACCTCAGCCTCCCAAAATCTTGGGATTACAGGCGTGAGCCACTGCACCCAGCCAAGAACCATTGTTTTAAACAACCTTTTTAAACCAAGGTTTTTTATGAAAATGTAGGAACACCATGTTCTAGGGTAGTTAGGTTCACATAGGCATATATACATATATATTGATTGATTTATACTTAGAGATGGGATCTCCTTTTGTTGCCCAGGCTGGAGTGCAGTGGCTCAATCAGCTCACTGCAGCCTCAAACTCCTGCACTCAAGCAATCCTCCTGATATAGGCATTTTGATTTTGGATTTTGAATATAGATAAGTGTTGGAAGCATAACGAAAATGACCAATATTTACTGAAGACCATCCCAGGTCGGGCACTGTACTAAATATTCCAGGGACATTATTCCACTAACTTCTCACATAACTCACAACTACCCCACGAGGTAATACTTGTTTTCCAATTGTAAAGTAAAGGAACCTGAGACTCAGTGAGGTTAAGTTCCTTGCCCAAGGTCACACAACGTGCAGGGCCTCTCGCCACGCTCCTGCACTCTGACTTATGAGCCCGGGCTGTGAAGCACTGTGCTATTCTTTGTTTATCCTTTGTCAGCTGCAGCACTGGTTCTGGGGCAGGATGACCTTTAGCTCTCGGATATTCAATTTATTGCTGTTCCGGATCATTGCTGCCAAACTCATTTCCAGTTGAAGCAGCTGGGTTTTGTCACACATAGGACTTTGTTAAGTGTCCTCAGCTGAGCTGAAGCTGCACAGAAATCACTCATCAGATTCCTGCCAGGGCCAGAGATACGGATGAAAATCTGCAGGAAGAAATGTCTAGCCTGGGATTGCGGGGCGGCAAAAGTTTCCCTCTAGAGTCCTATGAAGGGGTTCTTGTCACACACGTGTACTTTCAGTTTGTGATAAAAAGTGGGCATGTTGGGTTTCCAGTTGCAAGCTTGTACACAAATGGTCGATGGGTCGCTGTCATTGCAGTGAGGCACACATGACCTTTGATCAACTGCAGCAAAACACAAAAGTTTCACATTTGCAGGTCCCATATCTGCAAATGAGATCTGCCTCCCTCACTGTAATATGTGAAATACAGAAATACAGAAAATTATCTGTTTGTATCTGCAAGATTTTTTTTTTTCATCAATAAACCTCAGAGGGCTATTGAGAGGTGAACAAAATGTTCCATGACTAAGCTGCGAAGTTCAGTTCAAAGATAAGGAATGATTGTGTGAGTACTAGGATTTGATTAAAAACACCACACCGGTGTTTGCATCAGAAGTCAGGGTTCTAGCTAGTTATCTCACTTACAGTTGTGTGACTTGGACAAGCCACTAAATAATTCCAAATAGCTCAGTCATCTCAATGCTCATGTGAATGGTGCTCCCTGCAGTTGTGCAGTGCACAGCTTGTATAGCTGTGAGCTGCAAGGTAAGTATCATCTAATAGTGTTAATCCTACTTACCGCACATCAAGGTTGTAAGATGGAATGTGTTGGGAGGTAGGGGCAGATTTTCAATATAATAAATGCACTGTCTAAATATACTTTTTCTGCCTCAGTTTCCTTCGGATTGAGACAAGTAAAAGAACCCAACCTCTTAGGAAGGGCCTTGTGAAAGTGACCTTTAATTGCTGATTGTGATTCAGCAGCTAGAAGTTACTGAAAGTGATGCCCTTTTTGCATATGTTTATTCACTTCATGCACTGGTACCTCCTGTCCATTCTCCACATATGGAACAAGGCATCTCAAGCCAGGCTGACCTCTGCTGCATGTAACTTCCCAACCCTCAGTGTCAGTCCTTGCTCTTTTGGCATTGAATCATGACAGCTTCCCGTTTCCCTCTACTTGGAATATTAGTTGATGCTAGAGGCTTGATGAGTACGGACCAGTCCCCATTTGTTGATTTGAACTCGTCATTAGAGATGTTTTAGGAATGCTTTACATCACGCAACAAGGGCTTGGGTTACATAGGTGTATGCATTTGTCAGAAGTGGTGAGTCTACACTTAAGACTAGTGCATTTTATTGTATCTTGACTCAAAAGAAGAAAATCTGTTAACACATATTGAACTCTGACGAATAATGTGATGCTGAAGTGTTTGCGGGAAGTGCGCTATGTGCCCAGTTTACTTTGAGATGTGTCAAAAAGATAAGATGGATTAATGGATGGGTGTGGGATGGATAGAGGCACCCTTATGTGAGAAAGCAAGTAAAGTGAATGTTCAGGAGAGACTCAAAATCATCACTATATGAATTGTTTTTGAATTTGCTATGTTTTAAAATATTTTATAATCCAATATTAGAAAAAAAAAAAAGAATGTTCTAACTCTGTGCTGCTCAAAACATGACTTTCTTTTATTTCAAGTGTCAAGGTTTTTTTTTTTTTAGAGATGGGGGTCTCATTCTGTCACCCAGGCTGGAGTGCAGTCCATGTGGCATGATCCTAGCTCACTGCAGCCTCCAACTCCTGGGCTCAGGTCATCTTCCTGCCTCAGTCAAGGATGTTTTGGTTTTCTTATTTTTTTTTGAGAACCAAAATTTCCCCTTTATTACTGATAAAGGCTAAGATGGAAGGTATGGCTCAGTGTGAGGGACAATTGGGCTGGCTAACTGAAGGGTGGAATTAAGTAGACAATCCACCCCATTGCAGGCAGACCTGACATACCCCAGAAGTAGTGGGCTGGAGGTGGGCCTCACCAGGTAACACCTTCAGCCCAGCACTCCCAACTGCTGGGAGCAGGCAGATCACTCTCAAGAGGAAAAAGACAAGGAATAATTTTCAAGTTTTACACTCATGAGAAATGAACACAACTTTGCGTAAAATTAACTAAGTTTTAAAACTTTTCTACCTTAACATGCCTATTATTAAAGCCTATCCAAAGGCATGCATTGAGAGAGTATGTTCTGTATTTCATGTGAGTTTTAAATAGAGTTTAATCTGAATGAAAACTTTCCATGTATTTAGAATATCCATTTCTCTAAATTTCCGTTCTTTTACTTTTTCTTTTTAAGGTAATTATTCGAGGTGGAGGACATATTTTACCCTATGACCAGCCTCTGAGAGCTTTTGACATGATTAATCGATTCATTTATGGAAGAGGATGGGATCCTTATGTTGGATAAACTACCTTCCCAAAAGAGAACATTAGAGGTTTTCATTGCTGAAAAGAAAATTGTAAAAACAGAAAATGTCATAGGAATAAGAAAATTACCTTTTCATATTTTTTTCATCAATAAAAATTATCTTTGAAACAAGTGAGCTTTTGTTTTCGGGGGGAGATGGTTTATTATAAAATTAACATGAGTACATGAGTAAGATTTACATGATTTAACTTAAAGGATGACAGGAATGGATGATGTGACACTCAGACAAGAGGTATAAATGAAAATTTAGGGTCTTGAATAGGAATTTTTAATTTCTTCTAAGAGTAAGTGAAAAGTGCAGTTGTAACAAACAAAGCTGTAACAGCATCTTTTTCTGCCAATAACAGAAGTTTGGCATGCCATGCATATGAAGGTGTTTGGAAATATTATTGGATAAGAATAGCTCAGTTATCATCCCAGATAAATGGATGAAGCTACAATCGTTTTGGGGAAAAGATTCTCAAATGTATAAAGTTTTAGAACAAAAGAATTCTTTGAAATAAAAATATTATATATAAAAGTAATGATGAACCAATTCTTGATAAGCAGAGGCTCTTATGCAGGGAACCAACTTAATCTTTGCCTTTTCGTTTTCTTTTTCCTTCTTTGAGTTTGAGGTGCACACACTTCTCAAAGAGCCTGCAGGCTACAACATTATTTATAAGAGCCATTTTAATTTGGGCTTCAAATTCGCTACTTCTTTTCCCCAACTAAAGAACAACCTAATTTTGTATCATTGTTAGAATATCAAAAAAATTAAGATAAGCTGGCATCCATATATACCTTTATAAATATACATTCATTAGCAGTTTTCTAACTAAAATATCATATCCTGGCACATCTTTTCGATTTATGCATCATGTGCTCTCATCTCTTTGAAATTCTACAAGATGTGTGGATTTTTCCACATCACTTCCTTCTCATATTACCCATCTATGAATTGGCTCAGTGGAGAATTAAATTTAAAAAGTCAAAGCCTGTTCTTGTGGCAAATATTTTATGGAGTTTATTCTTTTAATTTCTCATTTTGTGCCTGATTTCATTCAGGTTTGTGACCTTCCTTTTTAAAGTGTTCATTGTACCCATGTCCTAGAAGTCATTAAATCAACTATTCTGATCAAAAGCAGATTTTAATTATTGCAGAGAATAAACTGGGGCAGGGTAGGATGCAAGAAGTTTTCCATGTAGTCCCATCTGCAAGTTAAATTAGCTGTATTTGGTCCCATGTCCCATAACTATGTACTGGAAAGGGCACTGACTGGCTGGGAGACCTAGGTTTAGTTTCATATGGGTCACACATGCGCTGGATGTTTTAGGAGAAGTCACTTCACTATACCAGCCTCCCAAATACTCAAGGAAGGTAGCCAGAAGAAGAGACTTCTGAGGTTCTTTTAGGTTCACGTGTCACTAGGGTAGTACCTATTTATAAGGGTACTATGAGATGACCCAGTCGATCCTCATTATTCAAGAATTCTATGTTTGCAAATGAAGTCTACTTGCTAAAAAATGTATTTGTAACCCCAATATCAATACACTTGCTCTTTTGAGGTCATGTACAGGGTGGCAAAAAATTTCAGTTGCCCAGCATACACATTCCCAGCTGGGGCCAAAGAAGGAGACACTCTGCCTTCTTGTTTCAGCTTTCATACTGTAAACAATCGCCTTTTTCTTTGTTTTTTTGTTTGTTTGTTTGCTTTTTTCTTATTAAGATGGAGTCTCGCTCCGTTGCCCAGGCTGGAGTGCAGTGGTGTGATCTCGGCTCACTGCAACCTCTGCCTCCTGGATTAAAGCAATTCTCCTGCCTCAACCTCCCAAGTAGCTGGGATTACAGGTGCACGCCACCAAGCCCAGCTAATTTTTGTATTTTTAGTAGAGATGGGGTTTTGCCATGTTGGTCAGGCTGGTCTTGAACTCCTAATCTCATATGATCCTCCCACCTTGGCCTCCCAAAGTGCTGGGATTACAGGCGTGAACCACCACGCCCAGCCCAGTTGTCCTTTTCTAAGTCTGTTTAGTGCTACATTTTTTTGGGCTTTTTTAGTGCTACATTTTTTTGGGCTTTTTTTGTGGCTGATTTTGCTGTTTAAAATGGCCTCAAGCACAGTGTTGAAGTACTGACCAGTGTGCGAGAAGACTGTGAAGCGACTTACAGAGAAAATACAAGCAGGTATTTTGTTTTTTTCAGGCATGAGTTAAAGTGCTGTTGGCCCTGAGTTCCACATTAATGAATCAACATTTTAAAGGTGACTAAGAAACACACTTAAGGTTATGTATTGATCAGTTGACAAGAATGTTGTGACCCACAAGCTTGAAGGAACCTAAACCTATATTTCTCTTAGAAGCAATGGTTCAGAATTCGCTAATTCTGTCTGCATAGACATTATAGAACATAGCTACAGTGGATAAAGAGAATTGACTATCTTTCTAGAGCGCTTAGCATAGGGAGTAGCACAGGATAATAGCTCAATACATGGAAATTGTAGATTTCATTTTTATCATCATCCTGACCCAGGTACGAGGCCAGTGGGGAGCGCTGAGGTGGTGGTGGGGGCACAAGTTGCCAGACCTTCCAGGAGCAACCCTAGCCAACTCGTTTGAGGATACAGTTCTATGAAGATTGAATCTGGCAAGTATTTTAATTTAGAAGAAGAAAGGAAAAGATTGGATCTGGCAAGTACTTTACTTTAGAAGAAAGGGAAACTAAAGAAAAACTAGTTTTTGGATTTAATTGTAGAGAGTCCTTTGTGTAGAGACTATCCAAGTACAGTGCAAGCCCTCCATAGATGTTCAAGACAATCTGTTATAGTCCAAATAGAAAATACCAGAATGTCTGTCTATATTTGCTTCATTTCAAAATGAGAACACAATTAAGCTTTCCTAGTATGTAATGCTGGATTCTTATGATGCCCTCCCTCAGTACAGACATGACACAGTCAGATGTCTTATGTGACTGCAGTTGCTGTAGGCAGACAACATCTGCAAAGAGGGAGAGGCACATGGAGGAGGTCCACCGAAGCATCTTCTCACGGCTCCACATCTAGCGTATTGTCAATAATTGCAATTGATATTCATATAGGATGTTATCAATGTGATTAGTTTCATAAATACAAAGCCTTTCAAAGAGTAGGATGATTATAACACTGCAATTTGATGACCAGTGGTCAAGGGGGACTCCTGTACTACACTGCTTATCTCATGGTAGTGCATTTAAAGGAGTTGTGGAACCTGAGGTTGAGTCCTGGATCCTTTCTTTGACAAAAAGACAAGCATTGCAGACGTGCTGTCATGGCAAGTGGCGATTGTTAATATGTTGCCTAGCAGATATATTTTTTAAAGTAAACACACAATCCATCTTTTCAAGGTAGAAGTGATATTTTCACTTAGTGAAATTAATTAGTGAGGAAGTTAACTTCTTTTCAAAAGAAATTGAATCTATGGCAAGAGCCTTTTGAAAACAGATGTTTGGAAATGTTTCCATCTTACTATATGCACATTACAAAAACAAAACTAAAAAACCGTTAAAAGCAAAGAAAATTTCAACAGTTGTCTCTGTGTAACAGATGAGACTGAAAAATAAGTTTTGGGAATTACTAAAGCTCATCTGGTGAGGCATTTATTCTATTGAATCTACATATCTCTGTTAAGTGTCTTTTTCAGCTCTGATGGACTTTGAAACCAAGCATTAAAATAAACTGTATGTATAGCCAGACGTTTGAATGGCTATATGACAAAAGAGTAACTCAGGACTTTTTGAAAATGACAAGGCATATTCAACACATTGGTCCTATCAAAGATATTAACAGTAATATTTTAGAAAGCATTTTTTTTACCATTATAACCAAAACAGCATGGTACTGGTACCAAAACAGAGCTATAGACCAATGGAACAGAACAGAGTCCTCAGAAATAATACCACACATCTACAGCCATCTGATCTTTGACAAACCTGAGAGAAACAAGAAATGGGGAAAGGATTCCCTATTTAATAAATGGTGCTGGGAAAATTGGCTAGCCATAAGTAGAAAGCTGAAACTGGATCCTTTCCTTACCCCTTATACGAAGATTAATTCAAGATGGATTAGAGACTTAAATGTTAGACCTAATACCATAAAAACCCTAGAAGAAAATCTAGGTAGTACCATTCAGGACATAGGCATGGGCAAGGACTTCATGTCTAAAACACCAAAAGCAACGGCAGCAAAAGCCAACATTGACAAATGGGATCTAATTCAACTAAAGAGCTTCTGCACAGCAAAAGAAACTACCATCAGAGTGAACAGGCAACCTACAGAATGGGAGAAAATTTTTGCAATCTACTCATCTGACAAAGGGCTAACATCCAGAATCTACAAAGAACTCAAACAAATATACAAGAAAAAAACAACCCCATCAAAAAGTGGGGAAAGGATATGAACAGACATTTCTCAAAAGAAGACATTCATACAGCCAACAGACACATGAAAAAATGCTCATCATCACTGGCCATCAGAGAAATGCAAATCAAAACCACAATGAGATACCATCTCACACCAGTTAGAACGGCAATCATTAAAAAATCAGGAAACAACAGGTGTTGGAGAGGATGTGGAGAAATAGGAACACTTTTACACTGTTGGTGGGATTGTAAACTAGTTCAACCATTATGGAAAACAGTATGGCAATTCCTCAAGGATCTAGAATTAGACGTACCATATGACCCAGCCATCCCAATACTGGGTATATACCCAAAGGATTATAAATTATTCTACTACAAAGACACATGCACACGTATGTTTATTGCAGCACTATTCACAATAGCAAAGACTTGGAATCAACCCAAATGTCCATCTGTGACAGACTGGATTAAGAAAATGTGGCACATATACACCATGGAATACTATGCAGCCATAAAAAAGGATGAGTTTGCGTCCTTTGTAGGGACATGGATGCAGCTGGAAACCATCATTCTTAGTAAACTATCACAAGAAGAGAAAACCAAACACCGCATGTTCTCACTCATAGGTGGGAACTGAACAATGAGATCACTTGGACTCGGGGAGGGGAACATCACACACTGGGGCCTATCATGGGGAGGGGGGAGGGGGAGGGATTGCATTGGGGAGTTATACATGATAAAAA
Source organism: Trachypithecus francoisi (assembly GCF_009764315.1). Classification (NCBI taxonomy): domain Eukaryota; kingdom Metazoa; phylum Chordata; class Mammalia; order Primates; family Cercopithecidae; genus Trachypithecus; species Trachypithecus francoisi. Next base: position 100,996,722 of record NW_022681469.1, on the reverse strand, counting down.
TGATGACTTGATGGGTGCTGACGAGTTGATGGGTGCAGCACACCAACATGGCACAAATATACATATGTAACAAACCTGCACGTTATGCACATGTACCCTAGAACTTAAAGTATAAAAAAAAAAAAAAATCAAATTCAATTTTTTAAAATTAAGTGTTTAAAATTTACCTTTGTCCCTTTGCAGTTTCCACTTCGATTAAAATTTCATAATATAAATATTGTTAGTACAGTAGTGGCATATGATTATACTTTATATATGAAATAATTTTATATATGATATATTTATAACATTTTATTTATAATATATCACATAAATATAATTCTTATAATTATATAATTTATTATGTTATATAATTATATATAATAAATATAGAACATATTTATAATGTATAAATATATTTTTATATATTCATATAAAAATAATATATAACATATTTATAATATATACTTACATATAATTATTTCTTTATAGAGTATAATCATGCCACTGCTGTATTAACAATATTAACTTTATGAACTTTTAATCAAAGTGGAATATATTATATATTTATATATATTATATATATGTATCTTCAGTAATTTTTTTTTTTTTTTTTTTTTTTGAGGCGGAGTCTCGCTCTGTCGCCCAGACTGGAGTGCAGTGGCCAGATCTCAGCTCACTGCAAGCTCCGCCTCCCGGGTTTACGCCATTCTCCTGCCTCAGCCTCCGAGTAGCTGGGACTACAGGCGCCCGCCACCTCGCCCGGCTAGTTTTTTGTATTTTTAGTAGAGACGGGGTTTCACCGTGTTAACCAGGATGGTCTCGATCTCCTGACCTTGTGATCCGCCCGTCTCAGCCTCCCAAAGTGCTGGGATTACAGGCTTGAGCCACCGCGCCCGGCCCAGTAATTTTTTAATGATAAAGTTGACAGCAAAAAGATTTGGAGACCACTGTTTGAGATGACAGAAAGTCTAAAAGCAGCCTTAAACTTTGTTCCAATTTCGTTATGTTATTAAAAAAAAAACGCAAGGCATCTAACAATATATGATGTGTTCTTTTCTATGAAAGAAAGAAAAGACACCCTCACGCACACGCACACACACCCCTGAGTTTCCACAGCAGATGGGCAGAGCCCACCAGGAATCAAAGTGGGTCTCTGTTCAACCCCATTCTCTTCCCATCAGGCACCCTGCTCCTGATCCCTCAGCTCTTCCTCGCCTATCAGTGGGTAGGCGTTAGGGTCTGTACTGTCATTAATAATGGGCTTTACTTTGAAAGTGGTGTAAACCAGATCCTTGGTAACTTTTTGACGCAGTATCTGCTCTGGAGACCCAAGAGGGGCTGATGTAAATCTGAATTGAGATTCTCTGGAAAGTACTAAGAGCTTTGATTTAATTATTGATTGATGTGAAGTTCCCAAGTTATCTTTTCTAATGCCACCAAAAATATGACAGGTAAGACCAGAAACCAAGGCTAAGATCTTGTGGTGAGCTGCTTGACTTAAACCCCGATTTCCTGAGGAAAGTCTGGCGTTCCCTTTGTTTCTTCTTGTGAATAACAGCTCCCCCCGCCCCGCCCCGCCACTCTTACTGCTAATGACATATGGGCCTGGGCTGTGTCCATTTTGTGCCATGTAAGCCTCTGGCTCTAAGCTCAGAAACCATTTCATTCTCCATGCTGGGCCTGAGGGGTTGACCGCTGGTGGTCAGGGCCAGCTGCAGAGATGACTGGGAGTGGCCTGTTTAACTCCACCATCACACAGGAAGTGTGTGCCCTGGGGTGAATTATAGCTACCTGCACAGATGTGTTTACTTTTTCTTACATATTGCAGCAGTTATTGTTACTAAAATTCTGAAGATTTAAAAAACATTCAGAAAACCAACCTGAAAGGGATTGATTTTGTTGCCCCTAAAACACCGAGCCTAAGAATTAAAAGCAGACTGCTGTGATTTGTATCCGCTCAAACCCAAGAAAAGACATCCGCTCAATCATTTTAAAGGGATTTTTGGCAACTTCAGGAGTATGACGCGGGCCGTCTGCGTTCCCCTGGGCGCTGTGTGTGTGAGGACAGCAAGCCAGGGCTGTGGCTGCCGCTCACACAGATTCACAGGAAACTTCACTGCATCTAGCCGGGTCTTTTGGGCAAATGTTAATCTTTTTCTTAAATCTTTAATTTTCAAATTTCAAAAGAAAGAGCTGTTTATTGCAAAAAATTCAAATGTAAAAACTTGCTCTCACCAATCCCACACCACAGCCAGTGGCAGCCACTCATAACTCATCCCAGGCTGAGGAGGGAGGTGGGCCACCTTGAACTCAGTGTCGTCAGGACTGCACCCAGTGCAGGAGAGACAATTGCCCCCCACCAAAAAAACAAAACAAACCCAGGGCATTATCATTAGAAGAAAGGGAGCCTGGATGTGCAGCCAGGAGCCAAAAAACATCCACCGTATGCAGATATCAAAGCTCAGTAAAAATATTAAAGCCAGTCTCTACATTTTGACATGTAGTGGGAATACACACTGCTAATTTCCCTAATTTCCCAGTGAACGTTTACAATCACAATTCACTTGTACACCTACTAATGTTTGATGATACTTTAAATTTTCATATATGGGTCAAAGGGAGCAAAAGAAGTGCCTGAGAGACCTGCAAGTATGGGGGTATGTTGTGTGAGAAGAATAGGAAAATCTAGACACTCAGCACCAGGAACAGAAATTGCCCTGGATTCCTGGCTCAGTCACGCTTCCATCTTAGAGCAGGATGTGCCATGTTAATCTTGAAGACCTGCTCGGGGTGCTGAAGATATGAAGACAAATCTATCCAACTCCTCTGCCACTGAGATGCTCTAAATGGGGACAGGCGCTTATGAAGGGAAGGCTGGTGACCACTGCATAAATAATCCCAGTGTGCCACCTACTTTAATAGATGAAGGTCCAAAGTGCTTTGAGAACAGAGGACAGAGGATGACTAATTACTCCAAACCAAGGAGTTGGGGTGAGACTGGAGACCTTCCAGGGGAAGACAGTATCTATCACTGGCACAGGCCTGGGCATCAGCATTACTGTGCTGGAGCCTGATAAGGCTCCAAACATGCCAGTATCTGCCTTCTCTTATTTTTGCCTTCCATCCCATGAAGATTTAATTATTTTGTTGCAAAATCTGAATTTGCAAATGACTGCCCTAAACTTCCATCATGGGAGAGTAGAAGGATTGATTCCCATATTATGCTGATTGGAAGAAACCCCTAATGGCCTGCTTTAGTTTTCCCATCTTGTCTCTGTAAAGCCAGGAAAGATCTAGAAGGCTGTCTTCCTGCAAGTCCATCCATCAAGTGGCCTTGGTGGCGTGTGAAATGGCATTTCCTTACTAAAATCCTCACACATTGCACGGTAACATGCCAGAACATGCTGTCATTGACCAATTTCCCATCTCCCCTGGGAAGAGAAACATTCTTTAAGAAGGACATTTTGAAATGGCTCCACAGTGTGACTCACTGGAGGACAATGCCGAAGGCTTTGGGGCAAAAATAAACAAAAGTTAAAAAAAAAAAAAAAGTAGATTCTATCATAAAAGGTTTGGAGTGATGTTGCCCTGGAAAACAGAAGCTGATCTTGATGAAGGGTGGATTTTGTTTACTCCAATGAGGTAGTTTGTTCAGGGTAAAATTCCACTAGAATGTGTCTTCCTTGTTAGGGCAGAGGAAAAGGAATCTCTTATCAGTCATGGTTCCCTCAAATGAGCTCCTCTGTCCCCGAAAAATGTTAATATTTGTTAGGCTAGAGCCTCAGAAAATTCCTTAAGAGTTCTAGTTTCTTAAGGAATGAGAAATGCAATTCTGTTTTGGCCTCATAAGTAAAAGAAGCTCCATGTGGCTTTGCTTCTAGGCCACATTCCTCCCTCACTGGACAGTCAGAAGAGAAAGGTGCACCACCCTGGGAAGCATGGGATTCTGAGCCCTGGTTCCAAATTTTCTGCCATTTCCTACCCTTCAGTGGAATGTTTTTCTCTTCTTGGGCTGGAGTAGAGTAAAAAAAAAAGAGCTGATAGTCACATATTCAATGTAGAAGCATTAAAGGAAGAGAAAAACAATTCAGTAATCCTGTGTGATAAGGACATACTCGGTTATGTAAACTGAAACCAGGTGGCTTAAAACTACCAGTGCCAACAACTCCAATGGAGTTGTCTTTTAGTAAAGAAACTGCTGGTAAGGCTGAGAATGCAGAGAAATTTGTGTTACTCTCCCCTACTTCTCACTCCAAACGAATCCTTAGATCCCCAACAGCAGATACCATAAAGTGAAAACAGAGATGAGAATACAGAGAACAAGGAAGGTGTGGGAAGCTTTGGAAAAGACCAAAAGGAGGTGAAATGGGATGAGTTCTCAAGCCACCAGCAGCGATGTTTGGTACCACCCCAGAAAGTGAGATGAATGTTAGGCTTGTCCCTTTCTCCCTAGCCCCAGGTGCAGGTGTAACCCCCACCTTTGAAGCCCAAGGTGCTGCTGGTCTTTGTGATGAGCCGCTTCTCCCACTCTGTCCAAAGCCACCAAGTGAAGAAAACAACTTGGCATTTGGAGTAGACAGCAGGTGATGATGACAAGCGTCTCTGCGGACAGAAGTTCAACACCAGGAAATATACCATGAGAGCTGGTAATGACTGGTTGCTACGTTTCCATGTGTACCATGCTGAGGGATTCTAGCATCTTGATAAATTTATAAAATGGACAAATTGCTAATAAATGGCATAACAATAAGAAAGAGAGAGCTATCTATCAGAAATCAGAGAGTATAAAACATAATACATGCCTCAAACTAGATATGCGATTTAAAGGCTATTTCTGCTCACATCTGCCTGGACAGATTTCATAAAACCACCATAAAAGGATTCTGTATTTATGTGAGAGAACACTTGAGGTTGCACAGGTCTACACATTTGTTCCTCAGTAATTGACACCTTTTTTGTTCACTGGTGCAGCTGTTTCAAACCGTGTCCACTCTCAAACTCCAAGATGACACAGTGTGGCTTCCTTTACTCTCAGCGAATGGCCTTGTCTCCTACCTTACTGAGAAGATCAAAGCAACCCAACACCATATCCCTCAATTTTCTTTTTTCACTACCACATACTCCCACAGTATCATGACCCATGTTCTCTTCCTATCACAGGGAAAGTCCTGCCTCTCTTCTGAGCTCCCTGCCCATAGCTCCAGCTGTCCTGATGGAAACTCAGATTCAACATGACCAGCCTGCTTATCCTCCTGCAAACCAGCAGCTTCTCTTCGTTTTCCCTGGTCTGCGAGAACATCCACATTCTTACCATCAACAGCTTTCTCTTGTCCTTCTTTTACATTCACCCAGTGGCCAAAGTCTGTTTACTCTACTTCAGCAGTATCTTTTGTAGCTCGCTCCTCCTTTTCCTTCCAGTTTCTAGATGATTGCACAACCTACTGAAAGGCCTCCATGCTCTAGTCTTTCACCAGTCCCAGCCATTAATCCATCCTAGACAGCGTTGCTATTTCATTTTCTAATGCAGCAGTCTAATCAACTCACTCTGACTCAATGGCTGCCAACTACTTAGGCTGACGTCAAAACACCCTGGCTCTGAAGGCCTGCCATAAACTGACTCCAGCCTACTTTTTTTGGTTTATTTTGTCACTGCTCAAATGTGTTTAGTCAGATGAGATTATTTACCTTCATGCAAACACCACCTCTGTTTTCTTTCTGCTCCTGCCTTTCTGTTCGGCATGCTCTGTCAAATGAAATCCTGCCCAGCCTTCGAGACCCAACTCAAAAGCATAAGAGAGCCAGTAAGCCTCCCTCCTTCCCCGTTCCCTTTGGCCACCCCGTTTATAATCATATTCTTCTGTGTATTATCTGTCTAACTCTGGGAAAGCACATTTCTGCCTTTAGTCAGAGTTTACTGCCGTTTTCCTTCTTCATTCCCCTTTTGAGCAGGTATAGCTGACCCCGTGGCCTTGCTTTAGGGAGGTGAGCAGAGGATGAGATGCAGAAGGACCCTGGGAGCATTCCTGGCTTTTGTCTTCTAAAAAGCCAGAGCCCAAGGGGAGGATTGGGTTTGAGGAAACAGAATGGCTTGGAAAAACAGGCAAGAATTGTCAGACTAAAAGGTAATTCCCCTAGCTGAGGCAAGGAGCAAGTTCGGCGGGTTCTTCTTCCTGGCTGGGGCCAGGTCTGGGCCAGAGCCGGGAGAGGAAGAGCTTCCAGGTGGAGGAGCTGGGGAGTAGGGGCCACAGGTACTGAGGTTTTCAGCCTTTCCCAGAAGCAGCAGAAGGCTGCCAGGCATGAAGGGACTTTGGGAACAGGCACACTGTGATGGCCTGATTGGCAGAGGACCCTCTGAAATTTCCCACTGTGCCAGCAGAGTGGGAACTCATAATTTTAAAAATATCACTGTAGAAAATAGACACCACATTTCTTATCACCTGCATTTGTGGATCGGGATTCATTCTCTACATATTCAAGTACACATAACACAGCTTTTCCCCTTGAGGAAGAGCACCTGACTTCAATTCAACAAGACTTATTGTGTGCCACTGTTCTGCGTGGTGGAGATACAGCAATGAGCGGGATTGAAGACCCTTCCTCAAAGACAGTGCATTCCTGTGACAGGTCAGTGTTCAACATGCACACATATCTACATGCATACAGAAAGACATATTGCTAAGTGCTACAACGAAAATCTCAGCAGGGTAAGGAGAGTAAAGCCTGATGGGAGGTGAGAGTGTGATCCTGGAGGGGCCAGAAAAGATCTTCCTGACAGCTGATACCTGAGCCAGGCTGGAGCAAAGGGCAGCCAGGAATCTTACTTGTATTGGGCGGAGTCCACGACCAGCACTGAGGACCAGCAAGGGGCCCAGGCCCTGAGAAGAGAAGCTCAGCCACCCCAGGGAGAGCTTGGTGATTTCAGTGCCATGGAAGGTGGTCGCTCAAGGTAAAGCCTTGGGACTTGCTTCCTCTGCTTACCCAGCAGAGTGCAAGGCACACAGTATGTGCTTGGAAAATACTGACTGAAAAAGGGATGGGCCAAATGTGGGTATTTATGCCACACTGAGAAGACAGACATAACACATACAAATATAAATAAATACACAGAGCACAAAAAATGGCTGAAATGCCCATAGGCCAGATATAACCACAGTATTATTATCTAGTCTTTCATTATTTGCAGATTCTATTTATTCCACACCAGAGACAATACCATATCCTGTTGTCTTCACTTAATCATACTGCAACTTTTAATATCATCCTTTAACTCACTGAAATTCAGTTTCTCTCTTACTGGCTCCAACAACTGGGGCAAAGAGGTAATGAGGCAATTGACCCTTTCAAGGGTCACAGAGGGTGCTCAGCAGCCCTGAATTTTATAAAAAGGGAGACCCGTGGGCCACCAAACCCTTTGAAGACCAAGATCCTGTGGCGGTGTGCTGGCCCACACAGCCCCTCCTGGCCCCTGGCTGCATGGTGCCAGAGTCTGGTCTCCGGCCCACGAACATCCTTGCTTCACAGTGCTCAGAGATTTGCCATCATTAGCAAGATGGTGCCTGTGAGATTTTTCCCCTCTCTGTTTGGGGTTGAAGTATTGGAACATTTCCTAGAGAGGCATTTTGTTCCTCTCAGGCCTCTGCTTTTACCGCTAGTGGCTGCCCCCAGCTGTTCCTAATTCTCTCTCTGGATGAATGACTCAGCTTGATTCAATGTCTACAACTTGTGGCTTCTTAAAGGAGCCAGACCATTTTGTAAAACAATGAAACAGAGCTCAAACCAAGTAAACTCACCGAAGAGTACAGGCATAAATTAAAATACATAGAATGTATTTATTTTCAATGTCCAAGATTATAACTCTTTGACTATGAAAATAAACATGTGCCTGAGTTTTAAAAAAAAAAATCAGAAAGAACTTAATAGAAATCAGACAGCAAGTATACACTCTTCTCTGATGCAGCCTCCTATCCTTCCATTTGCTTTGGGCATAGCTCTTTCTGAAGAAGCTGTGGGACCTGTTCTGAGGTGTCCTCTTAGCCCCAGGAGAAGTGGAAGGGACATGTTCACAGCCAAAAGGGAGGGCTCTGTTAAGTGTTCTTGGAGTAGATGCAAATTTTACAGGTGAACCAACATTCTTAAGGTCTGAAGATGTCTTTGGCTGTGTTAGATTTGCTTTTGCCCATAAGCAACAAATGAATTTATTCAAGACTTGTATTACCAGAAGGAAAACAAACCTAAGCCAGGACAAAATTAATGGGAAATATAAGGAAAAAAAACCAAAAACTCCACAATCACCACCAACAAACAACCCGCAGTTTGGTGGAGATGATTAGCATCAGATGGAGAATGGCACCCAGGCACACAGGTGGGAGGATGTCGGAGGACAAAAGCAGCTGCATCTCAGCTGGCACCTCCCAGAACATCTAAACCACTTGCAAACACAGAATTACTTCCTTCCACCCTCCCTCTGTCTCCTCCTCCTGCTTCTTCTGTTCTTCTTTCCTCTTTCCCTGGAGCAACGGGGATGTTCTAGGTTGAAATTTTTCAGAATGAGAGGGTCCTGTGTGATGGGGTTGAAGATGGAAACTGAGGGATGGGTGGGTGGGATTGTAGGATGGTAGTCATCTAGGAATGTAGACATGATTCCTTATCACTCTCCCCACACACTGGATTTCAAACTAAGACTTCCCTCCCTGAGATAATAAAAGGTGCATTCAGCTGCCTCTATGGCTATCTTATAATCAATTCATAAGGAGTTGATGGGTGCCTTGAGTTTAACCAGACCTGCACATAACCTCAATCTAATTCTATCATGTGGCTTCTAATGCCATCATACGGAGCCTCTGGCAACAAGGCCATTTTCCAGTTGTTAATGTCGTCTCCCTTCCAGGCTCATCCTGCCAGAATCATTTACAGCTCTGTTTCTGAATCTACCCAGAAAAGATATTTTTTTCTTTGGTGAGATGGTATCCAGAGAAACCAACACTTTCCTAGAACAAATGGATATAAAAGTTCTGTTCATTACAATCAGCATAGTAGTGAAGACCTTCAGAGGTCTTGGTGTCACAGAAATTCTTGGTGTAGTATTTTTAACTTATAATTTTTATTACATTGGCAACTACACCCATTTAATGAAGAACGCTAGTTTGTTTTTCATATTAACAATTCATTGATGTTTTAGTTCATGCCAGAAAGCCTTAAGAAAAGCTAGGAGGACAGGTACTTTTGTCTGTTTTGTTCTGTCCTGTGTTCACAGCTCCTAGTGGAGCACCTGACACTTCGTAAATGTTCATTCATATTTATTGTTGAGTGAACAGAGGTATTTTCTAATGGGAAATTGTGAGTTTGGTCATCTTTTCAATTTCACGGCATTTTATGTGAAACAGAATTATTTATCCACCTTTAAGGGAAATTTTGACCTAGTTTCGCTCTTCAGAGCCAATGAGACCCTTAAAAATAGATTTAAAAAAAAAATCTAGCTTAGGCCGGGGGCGGTGGCTCAAGCCTGTAATCCCAGCACTTTGGGAGGCCGAGACGGGTGGATCACGAGGTCAGGAGATCGAGACCATCCTGGCTAACACGGCGAAACCCCGTCTCTACTAAAAAATACAAAAAAAAAAAAAAACTAGCCGGGCGAGTTGGTGGGCGCCTGTAGTCCCAGCTATTCGGGAGGCTGAGGCAGGAGAATGGCGTGAACCCGGGAGGCGGAGCTTGCAGTGAGCTGAGATCCGGCCACTGCACTCCAGCCTGGGCAACAGAGCGAGACTCCGTCTCAAAAAAAAAAAAAAAAAAATCTAGCTTAATTTAAACTCGTAAACTACAATAAGGTATTTAGAAAGTCAACCCTTTCTTCCATTACAAATAGAAAATTCTATTTTGTGTCATGGCAGGACTGGAATATTCCTCTGTTGGTTACAAGCTGAGATCTGCCAGCAATAACAAACTGATGGTTCCCCCTACATTATGCCTGAGAAAAGGATTCGGGTAGAAGAGATGTAATACAAATTAGATATGCTAAGATGAAATCTTCTCAACTCTCTTCATCTGTGGATAAACAAACCAAAAGCGAACATATAATTCTGAAAAATACTCCATATTGTTTTCTTCTTAATAACTCAACTACTTAAACCAGTGGTTGAGGAGTTGAAAAAATATAAAATTTCAACCTCTGCTTTTCACAGTTAGAAAAAAGCTGATTTAATAGCTTAGAACTCCAACAACTGTTGGCCAAATCCCACATGAAGCTGTGCAGTGATTCTTAAGTGGCTTTTTAAAAGACTCTCTCATTTATAATGAAAATATAAACTAAAACCCAGACTGCCATATATAATCTTTTCCCAGAGAGAAAACCTTGCTCCAAATTTGTTGACAGCCAAAGAGAAAGCCAGCGAGACTCCTAGCAGTAAAACTGGGCCAGGATGAAAGAGGTAGAAATGAATCCTTTGACCAAAATTCAGATGGAGACCTATGTGTTTTCTGGGATTTCTATGAACCTGAACATAGGGAATATGTACCAGCAAGAGGTAAAACTAATTTGCGATCATGTCAAACCTGGAGCTTCTAATAGTTCATTCTTGCACTTCACAACTTACATGTGGAATTCCAGTGAAAAGAAAAGCAGTATGCATTAAGAAATCTCCAATGTGCCACTGAGGATTTGGGGATGAAATTTCTATGTTCTTCCTGTTTTGATAGTTTTAAAAATCAGTTTCTGTTAATTGTGTATCTGATCCAGCTGTGATCTTACCTGTGACTGTGGCTATCTAGAAAATTAGCAAATCAGTTACCATTTATCTTAGGTAACGCTGTTTCATGTAGTAAATGATCAGTATAAACTATTTTTGTTCAATATTACAGTGAATTTAAATGTTATGGATAATTAACATAAAATATGAGTACTAAAACCTGTTCCTTTACATGCCTTTTTACTTTTTTCCACTGAGTATTGGGAAAAACAACCCTTGCACATCTTCTAGGATTCAGCCCCATGAACAGGAGATGTGATTTAACAGCATTTAAGCTTCTGCGAGTTAAATGGATCTGGCCATTGATTGCTTACCAGCATTAGGGGGGTTATTAGAAACATATTCTGTTAATTTGCCTGACAATGGGATTGACAGCATAACAGCATTACCACCAAAAGCAGCTTTGGTTTTAATCTCTAGAACTTCTGTACCAAAGCAGCTTGGATTTGCCAGGGATTTGTGTTTTAAAGGGATTATGTTAAAGATTATTAATTGAACCCTCAAGGAACAAGGCTGGATATTCATGCTAGAAATGCAACTCCATATCTCTATCGGCCAAGTCGCTTGTGAATGTTTGAGGATTCCTGTCACACTCTAAGTTGCTATGAAAGTGTAGACTGGCTAAAGAAAAATCTTCCTTAGGAAAAGGCTGATTGGGAGTTGGCAAGGCAACTGTAAAAAGGACCCAGCCTTTCCCATTTTAGAACATTCAACAAGTCTAAGAGCTGGAAATGGAATGGCAGAATCATCTGAATACCTAAAAGTTAAGAAGATAGCAAAAGTGCGCTTCTCTAATTAAAGAAGATAAAATCAAGAAACAGAGTTGGGGGGTGGAGCTAGCAAAGAGCTAAAGAGGCCTTCATTCTGTGGTCAGTGGAAGCAGAGTGTCAGATGGGTGAGATGGCCTGAGGCAGCCTCACGGGGCTGAGGGCATTGGACAGGTCCAGGCAGCCCTCCAACCCCGAGCTGGACCAAAGGGACTGGCTGCACAGGCTGAATAAGAGGCACTGCCCACAAATCAATTAAAATATTTCATAATTAAGAAAAAAGCATTTCTAAAGCACAGTGCCCCATGAAAGGAATTTGGAATAAGCCCAATAATAAAACAAACTGGACCTCTATTTGAGCTACTACCCTATGTGGAAGTGCTGGCTGTGTCACGACCTCCTTCCTCAAGAGAAAACCTAAGACCTATGCAGGGCTCTTCCTAGACTGCCAGTAGGATGACACATTCAGGTGACATGAATCACAGAGGAGGGAGGTACTACCAACCCCCCTCCCAACGTGACTTATTTACATATTCAAAAGATGACAAAAAAATCAAGCCTCCAAGTGCTTGCAATTCATTTGGAAGAGATAAGGCTAGGACATACCCGAACAATACTTCAAAATACTTATTAAGCAATAAATAACCAGCTACAGTTGAATGCTCTCTGGATTCCAGAGTCTAGTTTAATCCTATTTCAGCCATTTAGATTCCTGCATAAGAGTTCTGGCGTGTATAATTCCAAGTGGGGTAAGACACAAAAATTTCCAAATATATGCCTTGATAATACTTTCCTGAAAATGGAAATGTACTTACTACTCTTACTGATTAAAAGAGCAGACTGAGAGCAGCCTAAATATCCATTATTGGGTCTTCTCATATAAATATGATGTATTCCTGCTTTTTTTTTTTTTTTTAACTAGAGAATGAGGAAACTCGCTACGGACTGATATGGAAGGAACTATGTATCATTCAGTGCTCAAACACAAAAGTAGAAACCACTCTATGTCTCTCAAGCACAGTAGGATGGAACACAGGAAATTGGTTAGAAACTACTGGAAGGACTGAGGAGCTAAAAAAGAAGGGGCTCTTACCCAAAGAGGCTGGGAAGCTGCCACTGTTCCTTGACTGAATCCTGTCAGGGATACTCAGTGTTGATCTTGTCGAAACTATCCCTGGACTGCTGGAGCCCAGAGCACAGGCAGTCCAGGCCAGATGAGAAAAATGGCTAATCTCCTCCTCCCACACTGGAACCTAGCACCAGCGCCTCCCATGAAACCAGCTGGATGAGTAAGTCTGGAAAAGGGGAAGGAGGATTATCCAGAAGGGTGGACTTGAACTTAAGAGTCAAGAGACACAATCCGGCACATCCACCCTTTTGCTATTCAGCATTCCATTGTATGCACCCAATAGCAACATCACACTTCTTCCTCACAGAATGCAACTTTATTCCTCACACAAATGAATACAAGTTCACTCTCTCCCCAAAACACAGAATTCAGAGTAAAACCACTGTAAGATAGTGGCCTCAGCCCACTGTATTCATCCCAGGGTGATGTTAAATTTTTTCCTCTTTTCAGTCACCATTGCACCTTTTATAATGGATGTTCTACAACCTAAAGGCTAAGTTGTAAAATTAACCACCAATACTCAGTGTTATGCAGAGTAAACAAAGAAGAAAATGTGCATAGCTGCTACAGGTTTTGTTTTGGTGACTGGTAACAAAACTAGTTGACTGATGATGATAATAGTTAAATAATAATTGAGAATGAGGTTCTTCCAATGTCCATTCTATCTTCCTTTTACCTTCAGCCAGCACCTGAAGTTAGTTGTCTGGGGTTCTTTTCTTGGCAAGATTATTTAAACCTTCATTTCTGAAGGGTCTAAGTCTTTAGTTGTCCTGCAGGTTGCAATATTATTGCAGTAACTTTTACTCCTGGACATGGAAGTGCTAAGAGGCACCCAGGAGAATTTCCTGGGCTTCAGACGTAATCCTCCCTGCCACCATTGTGTGTCACGGCAACCCAATTACTCCTTGGTAATTCTGATCAGTCACCCCAGCCAGAAAAGTCACCCTCTTCTTTGCCTGTCCATTTAGTGGCAGAAGAAACTTGAAATGGGCAGACAGCAGTATCAAATTCCAATTCAGTGGAATGCTATTGTGTCCCCTAGAGGAAGCATTCTCTCCTTAGAATCAAGACCTTTAAACCAGCTGATCTATGTTATGTAGAAGGAGGGCAAATATTCTGTGAGTGATATTCAGGATGTAATAGTGAGAGGAGTCACTCCCATTTTTACCCCTTGACTCCCAGGTCTGTGTATCCTGACTATGAGAGACACAGCACCGCTCATTTGTTGCTGATTCAAAGCATAATCTGCGTGCAGTAAGAAAGTCACCTAGACTGCAGGCAGTTATCTTCCAGATGGTACCATTTTTGAAACTTCAGTTTTCTATTTCTAAATTTTGTAATGATAACTACTTTTGGGTGCTGGAGTACATGGTAATCCAGTAAGTCCCATGGGCATGATACCAATGCTGTATTTCTTTTGCTGTAAAATTAGTTCTTTGGTCATAAGCAAAGAACTTCTCTGGTCTTAATCATCATGCTATTGAATAAGGCTCTGTGTTAAGTTCACAGATGGTGGTACTGATAAACCCATTGCAGGCAGTGAATGCACAGCATATTTAGAAATAGTGTCCTGGGCAACATAGCGAGACCCTGGCTCTACAAAAAAAATTTTTCTAAAAAAAGAGCTGGGCATGGTGGTGAGTGCCTGTAGTCCTAGCTACTTCGGAGGCTGTGGCAGGAGGATCACTTGAGCCCAGGAGTTCAAGGTTACAGTGAGCTATGACTGCACCATTGCACTCCAGCCTGGGTGACAGAGTGAGACCTTGTCTCTATTTATAAATAAATAAATAAATAAATAAACAAACAAACAAACAAACAGTGCCTATTCCAGAGGACAAAATCATGTCCTTCATAATAGAAGTTCCATGCAATAATCTGATGGCTGACTGGTCCCCCTGGGGAATGACTCCACATCACAGACTAGATGGTAGAGCCCCTGTCAGCAAGTTAGTCATTTATCAGTGACAGGAGCCAGACCAGTTGGGTGAGGGGAAGTCCACATTGTCGAACCTATGTCTGGCTTCTCTCCCTGCTACAATGGCCATGCTCTTCATGAGCCTATTAAGCAAGCCTTGGGATTGCTGGGAATGGACTGACCGACACCCACAGAACAGGCCATCCTGTCAGTGGCCTGCTGAGGGCCTCATCAGTGGATGCTCTCTAACAAGAATTTACATGTGACAGTGCCCATAGGGAGACGTCCATCTGCAAACCCTTTTCCTAGACTTCCTTGTCACCAGTACACTAATAAAACCATTAATGACCCATACATTGGTATATATCTCTACTTCTGGCCATCTCTCCCTCCAGACAACATGCTCAGTGTTTGGTCCTGAGAGAGCTCCTCTTACCATGTTCCTGATTTGGGCTGCAATGCTTCAGCAGTCCACATCCACCTGGTGCCTCCAAACCAGGCCCAAATGTTTTCTTCCTCTGTCAACAGTCAGTCCTAGAGGTCACAGATGTGGACTAATTGGTGAATTAAAATGGCAGCAAGAGTAGATGCTATGGGAGTCACAGCCACTTGCTCTTGAAACTTACTTGTGCCTGAAGGACCTGCTCAAACTGAACCTGGTATATACTATTTTACTACTTACACCTGATGATGGATTTCTGCCATGCATGGCTGACCTTAAGGCTCAGAGGACTGGTGTATTAATTGTCTGAGTATACTGAGTAATAAATTACCCCAAAACTTTGCAACATGCATTTATCACCTCACATCGTTTCTGAGGGTCAGGAATCTGGGAACAGCACAGTTGGGAGAATCTGGCTGAGGGTCTCTCACGAGGCTGCAGTCCCAGTTGTCAGCCAGTACTGTAGTCACCTTAAAGCTTAACTAGACACGCTGTAGCCCAATAGTTCTCACCTTAAAGTTTAACTAGACATGCTGTAGCCCAATGGTTCTCCAGTGGGGGTGATTTTGCACCCCAGAAAATATTTGGCAATGTCTGTAGACATTTTCAGTTCTCAAAACCATGGGAAGTGATGCTACTAACATCTGGTAGGTGGAGGCCAGGGATGTTACTAAACACCCTGCAATGCACAGGACAGCCCCAGAGTAAAGAATTGCCTGTCCCGCAAATGTCAATAGTTCCAAGACTGAGAAACCCTGCTCTCTCTTGAGCCCTTTTCTGCACTGGTCCCTACATAAAACTTGCAGTTTAGTAGGTAACTCAAAACATTGCTCTGAACGTTAGCCTCTAAAAGGGTGTATGTTACCTCAAAAATAAAAAGACTCACAGAATACTATAGCTCTTCTTCGTGGTAGGTGGTACAAAGTACAGTAATTTGTCTTTCACTTTGCAGAGGAAATGCCAATATTCTCCAGACCACACTGGACCCCTAGCATCTTCACCAAAGCAATAGGCCTTTGACTTTTCTTGGGGATCATCTCCCACCCTCTGGCATACATTTGTCTTATTAAGGCATGTACGATATTTGCTCCTTGCTGCTCACCATGTCAATTACGCATCAGCAGAATGTTCTGCAGGATACCAAGACAGTCCAGGCTCCTGCAGACTATTTCTTGTCAGAGAGCAGGAGAGGCAACGCAGGCCTGAGGTAAGATAGGGAGGTGTTTTGCCATTCCTCCAGCTGGTTGAGAGCAAGCTTCTTCTGGTGATCTTTGCTAATTTGGTATCGGGGGAAAAAGCATCCACCAGATCTGTAGCTGCATACTAAGTGCCAATAGCACTGCTGTGTTATCCAATAAAAGAGACTACATCTGGTCTAGTAACTGGTTAATGTAAGAATTCACAGTCATTCTCCAATAACCATCTTCCTTGTGTCTGTGCCAGACAGAGGAGCTAAATGAGGACACAGTAGAACAACTCCTGTACTGTTCTAACGTTAGATAGAAGGACCAATCTCTGTCATTTCCCCAGGGATAAGGCAGTGCTTTCAGTTTACTCTCACATAGGAAGGAGAAATCCCAAGAAGTTTTCACTTGGCCCTGCCTACCGTACTAATACTCACCACACAGGTCAGAAAATCCACATGGAGGTGGGCTCTTTTTGTTTCTGAGATGACAAGTCCATTCAGGAACGGCAAAATAACCACACCATGGGTAAAGAGACCCATTGGAATTCAATGAAGCAGCTGCAGGTCCAAATTTCATTTACTACCTGATTACCAATAAGTGACACCCCCACTCCAATGGGTCAGTCAGAGGCATTCTGGGTCTCTAGAGATTAGCATAGACTCAGAACCAATGTCCAGAAATCTACCAAAAGCCTGGATATTCCTCCTTCCTCAGTACACAGTTACCCTAGTGAGTGGCTGCATGTCTTTTGGGGAAGACTGAAAGGAAGATTTATGCTAGATACTTATAGCAATGTTATACGGTCCTTCCTCAAACTTCCCAAGCCTCTCCTTCATCTAAACTTTAGGGTTCTCAAGCCTTAGCATGCATCGGAATCAGCTGAAGTGAAGATTGCTAGGACTTTTCTCTTGAGTTCTTGTGTCAGTGGGTTTGGGGCAGGGTCTGAAAATGTGCATTTCTAACAAAGTCCCAGGTGATGTTGTTGCTGGAATTTCTTGGCCACGTTTTGAAAATCAGCAATCTAAGGATTTCTATGTTTCAGAACTGACTCAGATCTGGAATGTAGATGACAGGCAATGACTCTCCATTGAACAACTCAGGTTTCTATTCACTAGACCTAGAGATTTTCTGATTACATCAATCAGATAATTCTTAGCAGACTGCCCATCTAGTTTGGTCCTAGGGCCACTATGAATAGTGAGCCAATAGCAAAGGTCTCTGTGTGCTATGACGTTCCACTTGCTGTTCCAGGCTCTCTGACCATTATGGCAACTGTGCCCAACTTGCTCCTGGATGATAAGAGCTGCCACCTGGTTCTGCCCCTCCAGGAACCCATCATCCATTAAAATCAAGAAGTCTATTTTAATGAAGAGGTCTTCTCTCAGTGGAGATTCTTAAGAAGCCCCAACAAGACAGTTGGCTTGAAACATCTGCCAACTCTGGAGAAACCTGACCACAATAATGTCAATCAAGAAAGCTTTTCTGCTCTTACCACTCTATCTCCCTGCATTCCCTGCATCCTGGAAGGGCCAGAAACTGTGGCGTGCCTGAACTTCATCCAGGCAACGAAAAAGAAATAGCTCAAGGATTGGATTTTAAATGATATTGGGGGCCAGGTGCAGTGGCTCATGCCTGTAATCCCAGTACTTTGGGAGGCTGAGGCAGGTCGATCACATGAGGTCAGGAGTTCAAGACCAGCCTGGCCAACATGGTAAAAACCCATCTTTACTAAAAATATAAAAATGAGCCAGGCATCGTGGCATGTGCCTGTAGTCCCAGCTACTCAGGAGGCTGAGGCAGGAGAATCACTTGAACCCAGGAGGTGGAGGCTGCAGTGAGCCAAGATGTGCCACTGCACTCCAGCCTGGGTGACACAGTGAGACTCTGTCTCAAAAAAAAAAAAAAAAAAAGGATATTGGGAAGTACAAATAAGGTTGCTTTATAATTGAACCCTCTAAGATCTGTTTGTTCAATGTACCAGTAATAATGGCAAATGGTGTGAAAACATATGGCGATAGTTATATCTCCATAGAGAAGGCAGACAACAAAACAGCATGTTCTCAGACACACCCACAGTTTCCCAGATCCCCAAGAGACCATAGAGAAAGGCAGCTGTGGATGGTCCTACCGTGAGCTGTGAGGAGTCTGCCATGGCCCAAGAAACAACTCATGGGTTTTAATACCCACCTGGCCCTCTCTCACACCTGATAACTCTGAAGAGTCTGCAAATGTGCCTACTCACTCACTGTGTGCAAAACTACCTCAAGACATTTCTGAATGTTAAATAAAAGATCAAGCAAACTGAAAGGCAGTTTCATGGAGCAAACCCCCAGGAGGTCCAGACTTTAGCCTGTCTGAGTTAAATCCTGAATGTCCCCATTTGTTGGAGAGCCTATCAATTCCTCTCCTTAGTGAATAAAATGAGCTATTTAAATGAAGCATTTAAATATATACACAAGTCTGTTTCTGGATTCTGCTCTACATGGGCACCAGGACAGCAAAAAGGCTACTGGGACCACGGCAATGTGAACAAGAAGGGTAATAGAAGGTGAGATCAGAGAGGTATGTTTTGTGTGTGTGGGTTGGGGGGATATCACATATAACCTTTAAATGCTCAATGAGATGGGAGCCACTGTAGGGGTTTGATCAGAGGGATGACATGACTTGATGAGTATTAACAGGATCGCACAGCTGCTGTGTTGTTCTATGGAGAACAGATGGTGGGGGCAAGAGTAGAAGCAGGAGTGTTTGGAAATAATCCAGAGGAGAGAGAGGACAGCTGCCTGTACTAGGGCGTTGGAGATTAAAGTGATGCGAAGTGGTCAGAATCTGGATATCTACTGAGGGTAGAACCAATGAGACTTCCTAATGGACTGGAGTGTGAACAAAAGAGTGAGGTCAAGAATGAGTGTAAGGGTTTTTGTCTGAGTAACTAGAAGGATGGAATGACTGTTGTCTAATGTGGGGAAGAATATGGGAGGAGCAGGTTTTAGGGTTAAGACCAAATTTTAGACATGTTTAATTTGATATATCTCTATGGTATTTGAGTAGAGATGTCCAGTAGGTAGCACAAAACACAAGTCTTGTGTTTAAGAGAGACATCAAGGCCACGGACAATTTGGGTGTCTTTAGGGTAGAAACAGTATTTAATGCCATGTGATTACAGTAGATCACTGAGGGAGGGAGCACAGAAGGGATAAAATCCAAAGACTGGGTCCCGGGCACACCAATATCAAGACATCATGGATACAGGAACAAATCGGCAACAGAGAGTTGGAAGGAGCAGCTAAGGTCAGAAGAGAGTGTGGTATCATCAAAGCCAAGTGAAGGCAGTGGTCCAAGAGGAATGGATCAGCTCTATCAAAGGCTGCTCAAGCAGAGTAAGATGAAGGCCAAGTACTCACCACTAGATACAGCAACAGTCATCAGTGACTTGCTAAGAGCAGTTTTGGTAAAGTAGTGAGGCTGAAAGTCCTAACTAGAGAAGACTTGAGAGGATGGAAAGAGAAAAATGAAGACATAGAGTTTATATATCATTTTTCTAGAAGTTTTGATGCAAAAGGGAGCACATAAATGGAGCAGTAGTTGAAAGGGCAAGTGAAGTCCATTAAGGAATTATTCTTTCCAGATGTAAGAAATGACAACATGTTTGTGCTGTGATTAGAATGATCCAGTAGAGAAAGGGAGACATTGATGAGACAAAGGAGAGAATCGTTCAAGCGATGTATGGGTGCCCACGAGGCAAACAACACTCTCAAAAATCGTTGGGTACTGGCTCAAAAACTGTATACTGGCTCAAGCTCTTTGAAAGAAAACTAGGCATTATATATAAAAATGATAGATGCACATACTCTTTGGTATAGCTGTTTTATTTTCGATATTCTATTCTGCACTGAAATGCAAAGACATATTTACATGTTATTTATTACAACATCACTCATTACAAGATTGTAAAAACCAGGAAAAACATTTAAATGTATATTGATAGCAATGGTTGAATCCATACTTGGAATATTACACAGCATTGAATATGAGGTGATCTACATGTGCTGATATGGAAGCATCTCCAAAATTACTCAAGTAAAAAAAACCAAGGTAGAGAAGAGTACATGGTATACTTCCACCTGTGGGGGAAAAACCAGAATAAAGTAACACATAAAGTTATATAGAAAACAGATTTTTATATGTGCATAAAACATTTCTGAGAGATGTTATAGAGACTTTCCACTGAATATGATTTTCCAGTGTTTCCATTTAAGAAATTAATTTATTTTTCATTAAAAATTAATGAAAGTACAAAAAAGGATTTACCAAAAAGAAAAAAGTAAATTTAATAATTCTGGCTGTACATTATTTTATTAATGTAAATGTTCTTACATAGTGTTTAAGGGAGAAATACCACTATCTTCTAGTGTTGTTTTAGAAGGTAATGAAAAAAAATACCCAATAAATTTTTTTAAATAAATTTTTACTGAACCCATAACCAGCAAGGTCTTTATTCAATAATTTGCAATTTTAGAATATAAGTTCTCTCTGTATACCCAATGTAAAAGGCTTTGGGTTTCAAACTGTGTTTCTGTTGGGCACACTACATGCATTCAATAAAAACTTGTTGGGTTAAATCTGATCACTAATTAGATGAATGTCAACCCTATGCATTTGGGAAACAGAATTTAAATAGGAAACACTATTGAGGCTTCCTCTTTTTTAAAGGTGTATTTGTTTGTGTGTGTATATATATATATGTGTGCTTGATAAAGATTAGCATCTTTTTATTTTCAGCCTATTGGACAGAATATAACAATGCTATGAGCTAAAGCAGAAAGCCATTTTGATATAATTTAGCAAACTATTTAATCATATTAACAAGTGAGAAGTTATGAATTAAGGGTGAAAAGGAAAATGAGAAGAAGACCAATTTCCAGAAGCAGAAATTATCCCTGAGGCTGGAGTTTAAACATGTAACTATACCGAATTAAGAGGGTATTTTAAATATAAAGGTTTTAGAAATTAATAGTTCTTAAAAATAAAGAATTATACCCATTAGGTACCTCTAATTGGGTATAGATGGGAAAAGGGAAGGTGGAAATTGATAATTTTTAGTGTCTGTCAGCTAGGAATCTTTTATTTAGTACTTCATGAGCAACACTGACAACCATATTGATGATCCTGATGACAAGACCTTGAACTTCTTTCTAAAGCATCAAGACTACATGTTTTTCAATGTTTCTGGTATTAAGCATACTTACTGTAATAATTTTTTTAAACTAGCATTATATGCTAACTTAATATTATCATATGTAACAATACCCTGATTTCTCACCATAATATTTTATTTTATTTTATTTTATTTTTTGAGACAGAGTCTCATATAAGAATATTTTAAGCATTAGGGTGTCTCTGCTGTTTAAGCACACATGTTTTTCCTTTCATCTGGCTTACTGAATTATTTATTAGTTACAGAGTATTCATGCTCTGTGCTAAGAGCCACTTCTCTTTCCTTTTGCAACTGGAGTGCAAGTACATATTCTATTTCATTATCAATTTTAAAACCTACCTGAATCTAAGGAAGTAATTATTCACAGGGATGGAATCGCTGGGGTGGGTGTATATTTTTAAAAACGTTAGGACTTGTTTTTAATACTGGGTGTATTTGCTGCTTTTGTTTGGTTTGCTAACAGACAATAATATATAGGCAATGCATAAAATCTTCACGCTAAGGTGCAATTATTTGTAGTCAAGATCCACATGATGACAGGCTTCCAAGACTAAAAAGGCTAAAACTTGGTTTGCTGACAAAAGGCGCATCCATCTCAATTCAAACAAAAAATGATTGATGAAGCATTTGCATACTTATTTGGGAGACTATGCAAGATGCTGTAGACAAGTATTTTTCAAACTGTATCGTGCATACAGACCGTCTGGGGGTCTTGTTAAAATACAGAGTTGAATTCACAGATCTGGGGTGGACCAGGATATTCTGCATTTCTAACATGGAAATGCTGATGCTGCTGGTCCACAGACCCCACCTTCAATACTGTAATCCTGGCTGCATACTATGGGGAAATTTAAACTGTGCAAACCAGGAAGACAGCCCTCACCAGAACCTGACCACTCTAGCATGATGAACTCAGACTTTCCAGCCTCCAGAACTGTGAGAAAATAAATCTGTTTTGTTTAAGCTATAGTATTTTGTTATGGCAGCCAGAGCCAACTAACATACCAGGTGATTCTAATAATACACAGCCTAGGTTGACAACCATTGTTGTGAAAGGCATTGAGATGGCATAATCATAACTGTTTTAGGACATTTACTTATTAGGGAAGCTAAGACCTAGGCCTTAAAAAGTCACAGGTAGTCGAGTGGAAGACTGACTAGTAGAGTATTAAAAGGTTCAGAATAAGACAGCAGCCAGAGTTAGAGTAATAAGTGAAGTGGACTGTGTCGCTGCTTAAAGAGTTTGCTAAGGGCTGCATTTTAAAAAATTAAAGGCATAATTTAAATTATATGATTAAAAGGCTGCACAGATATTAATTATTCAGTTTTGACCATTCTATAAAGGTATGTAATTAGCACCCTAAAAAAGATACAGACCATTGCCATCAACCCAGAAAGTTCTGTAATATCCTGTCCAGCCAATTCCCACCATTCCCAGAGGCAATCACTGTTTTGATTTCTATCACCAGAGATGAGCATTGTTTCAGAATGTCACATAAATGGAGTCACACAGGAAGAGCTCATATAATCTGAGCTTCAGTAATGGTGGGCACTAGATGGCACATGTCTTCTTATGTAACTTCAAATGAAACATATGACAGTGCCCAAGATGTATTCCAGACTAAATGTATTAACACGAATCAGCCAAACTCTCAGATCTCAATCACAATTTATAGGAAGTACAGAGAACAGAGGAACAAGCTATACTGGACAGTATGGGGAAGTAATCAGACAAGTACTGTGAAGAAAAATTAGTAGATGAAAAGAAGAACAATTTTAGATTTTAAAATATCTAAGCACCACACAAACCAGATGTAGTGGATGATCCTGACCTAAATCCTGATTTGGACAAGCCAGCTTTGGGGAGACATTTGGGAGAGAATTAGGGTCATTTGAATACAAGCTAGGTATTAGATGCAATAAAATTTTATTAACAGGGAAAGAAAAATACTACAAGGAAATAGGCAATTTACAACATTATGATCTGATTTTTTTTTTTTTTAAGCCTATGTATGTGTATAAAAAGTTCTAGGCCAGGCACGGTGGCTCGTGCCTATAATCCCAGCTCTTTGGAGGCTGAGGTGGGTAGATCACCTGAAGTCAGGAGTTCGAGACCAGCTTGACCAACGTGGTGAAACCCCCTCGCTACTAAAAATACAAAAATTAGCTGGGCATGGTGGCATGCGCCTGTAGTCCCAGCTACTCGGGAGGCTGAGACAGGAGAATTGCTTGAACTGGGGAGGCTGAGACAGGAGAATTGCTTGGACCCGGGAGGCAGAGGTTGCACCATTGCACTCCAGCTTGGGTGACAGAGTGAGACTCTGTCTCAAAAAAAAAAAAAAGATCTAGAAATACATATAATAAAAAGTCAACAGTTATAATCACTGGTTGGTGTGTACATTAGTTTTCTATTGCTGCCATAACAAATTTCCAAAAATTTGGTGGCTTCTAGCAATACAAATTTATGATCTTACATTTCTACAGGTCATAAGTCCAAACTGGGTCTCATGGAACTAAAATCAAGGTATTGGCAGGATTGCATTTCTTTCTGGAGCTTGGAAGAAAATCCATTTCCTTTCCTTTTCCAGCTTTTAGGGCCTGCTGGCATTCCTTGGCTCCCCCTCCTCCATTTTCGGAACTAGCAATGGCTGGCCAGTCTTTCTCACATTACATCACCCTGAACTTCTCTGCCTCCTTCTTCCACTTTTAAGGACCCTGGTGATTACATTGAGCCCATCCAATACTCTAAGATAATCTCCCTATTTTAAAGTCAACTGCTTATCAAGCTTAATTCCATTGGCAACCCTAATTCCTCTTTGCCATGTAACCTAAACATACGTACAGGTTCTGGGGGTTAGGATGTAAGTATCTTTGAGGGACCATTGTCCAGCCTACCAGGGTGGGAATAAAATGTTTTA
Organism: Trachypithecus francoisi; assembly: GCF_009764315.1. Lineage (NCBI taxonomy): Eukaryota > Metazoa > Chordata > Mammalia > Primates > Cercopithecidae > Trachypithecus > Trachypithecus francoisi. The sequence goes on along the minus strand of NW_022681469.1, from coordinate 100,972,422 downwards.
TGTTCTTGCTGGTTATCTTTATTTTCTGACTTTCTACACTGCACATACACTGCTTCTGTAATAAAAATCTAATCTTCATTTAAAAATAAATATAATGGAGGAGAAAGTAATACAATAATTGGTAATACTGTGGAGATCATGAATACACACCTACAGTAGGAATGAAGAAAAAACATAATTATATGTGAGAATAGGTATTGGTGGCATGGAAAATTGCCACTGAAAGAATCATATTTTAAAATGCTACAGTTCAAACAGTATGTATGAATGGGCAGATGATTTATTCTGGAAAATGTTAAGTATCAGTGACACTAGCTATGACAAGGACACTGTGATGAAAGATTCTTGTGAAAAGTATGCATAAAAATTTTCAGAAAATATTAATTCAAGTCCCAGCATTGTCATCACTTACCAGCTGTGTGACCTTACGCCAGTTACTTAATCTCTCTTTACTTTGATAGCTTATCTATAGATGGGACTAACTCTACTTTCCTCAGGGGTCCTTGAGGGCTTAAATGATTTAATACCCGTAGAGGGCTTAGAACTGTGCCTGAAAAATGACCAACCCTCTGTAAATGCTAGTCATTAATGGTTATTACTGTGGCAGGTGTTTGTAGCCACCTGTTTCAGATGGAAAACCACTCTGGAATTCTAGTTAAGCTGGTGCTTACATGCCATCACTCAGGGAATAATAAGAGTCACCTGCTGATTACCCATGAGGTTCTTACACCCAAGGATACTAGCTTAATTAGCTAGTATCAGTTGCTAATTAAGAATTTCTATACTGAAACTAAAGAAATTCTTCCCAAATGGCTAGAATTCCAGGAAACACTCCTTCCATGTTAGCCTGGTGACTAAATAATACCTTTAAAGAGTCAACAGCTATTTAGCCCAGATCTTTAACATGCCAAATGGTGCTTTCAACTATGGGGTTCTAACGCCTATATCCTGAAAGAAAGAAATGTCTAATAATTTGCTAGTTTGAGTGACAGCTTGGGGACAAAGCAAAGAAGCTTTCCAGAACTGTGAGAGACTGGAGACAACTTCAGTAAATATTTTCCTGCTCACTGTGGATTAATGTTAAACCGGTTGGTCGGATACCATGAGTTGCTGAATTGGTCAAGCACAACGTGGAAAAGCACCTTCCACTGTAGAATGTGACAATTTTATGTAAAACACTGTATTCAAAGAACTGTATCATCAACAAATGTCAATGAATTCAAAGTGTTCCACTGAAGAAATGCAATCAATTCCTTACTGTTTAAAGCTAGAAGGGCTTTTTGAAAACATGTAACCAACCCAGTGTTCCTCAAACTAGGTCAACAGTTCTATCTCCCATCCCCCATTTCTTTCTTTGTTTTCTGTAAGATTTCTCAAAGCTTTGTATATGCTATTTCGCACTGTGAATCTCCAAGACTGAGACATGGTATTGAGGGCCAGTCTGACTACTGGTTCCTTTTCTTTATGTGTAATCTTTTCATATCTCAAGGGCCACTAATGATGACAAGAACCTTCTGGGCAAACACTGATGTATCATCATGGACATTACATCAGACAGCAAGAAACTAATGTCCAGCACTGTCAAGTGATTTGCCCTGTGAGCTCAATGACTGCAGAACTGGCTCAGAATCCAGGCCTGTCTATGCAGCGATCCAGAGAGAACCTGTGGGCCTAAGATGTGTGCTCCGGGCCCAGGTGGCCTGGAGAAGGGCTATGAAACCATAATAAGATGGAAACAGAATGTACAAGGAAAGACAGTAAAGCCAGTCACCTGGGAATGTGGCTTCCTCCTCCTTGCTTTTAGCTCAACCTAACATAAAAGACTTACAGTTTCAGAAAAGACCCTATGTTGGATGTTACAGAGAACACTACAAAGCTGTGCAAAGGACTTGGTTCTGCCCTTGAGGACCCCAGATTCTCCTTGAAACAACGCACGCATGAGGTTGAAATGTTGGCAACAATTCTACGTTTATGCCATTTGTTGTGTTCTAAGCAGTTTCACATACATTTTACAAAACTCTTACATTGGGCAAGTATGATTTCTCCCCTTTTATAGATGGGAAAATGAGCAACTGATCAGGGAGACTGTGATGTGGCTCAAGGGCAAGAAACATAGCAAGTGGCCCCACATACACCACATGGGTAGTTTATGACAAGCACTGGATTTTTAAAAAAATGACATCTGCAAATGCCTCTGGGGTTTTACACTGTATACAATAAATTGTCTGACTAACCAAGGTTACTTCTAGTACCAAGATAGATGTTTAAAAAATGTTTCTAAGAAAGACATTTGTAACAAAGCAGGGCATGGCAGGGCAATGGAGAAAGCAAGAGTTGATATGCATGGCATCATATACATTTTTACCGAAGATTTTTAGCTATAAAAACAAATGTTCACTGTAAAAAAATTTTGATTGTAGAGAAAAATAAAATGAAGAAAAAATATCTTCAGTCTCACCAACCAAAGAAAAGCAGTGTTCAGCAAACTCTTATCCTCCAAATTTCTAAAGCCATGCACGCTATAAAACCTGATCACTTACATTAAGCTTCTGAACATTCTTCAGTTCCAAATATCTAAGGGGTAACAACACATTTTCCTTTTTCAATCTACAACACATTATAGCAGGCAATGAAAAAGATGATGGAAGCATTCATGTTTGAGGTTTCTCAATTATATTTTGGATATGAAGTAGGGATGATGGGGGGCTGGGAGTGTCATTATGGATCTATTAGCATTCTACAACAGAAATATTTGATCCTGCCTACAGCAAGGACCCCAGCGTTGTGCGTGGAGGCTTTGATCTTGCATCCCACTCCAGCATATGGTGTTACTAAGCAAAATCAAAGTGCAAATCTTCATAGAAAATTACAGAGACTGTAAAGGGGATGGACGCTTCCTTCCTCTCATTTCCTTTCCTGCCATGTTCCTGGTTTTAAGTAAAAGAAGATTTGGCCTTTTGATGAAATCTGCAAACACTTTTAGGGTCTTTACACTGTATAAAGTCAATTATTTAACTGTCCAAGATTATTTTCATTACTGAGACTGACAGAATGTTTCTTGCCAGGATAAAGCCCCAGTTTTCAGCAGCATGGGTCTAAAGCTGCCTCCTTTATTTGGGCCCTATACAATGACATTAGAATAAGGAGACATTTACAGCTCTGGGGAAGGGGAAGAATAACCCATGCACCATCCAGGTTTGGATAATAAATATTTGAAAATTTACAGGATGAGTTGCTAATCGTTTTTGTTGTTGTTGTTGTTTTGTTTTTTCTGAGATGGAGTCTCTCTGGTGTGATCTCAGCTCACTGCAACCTCCACCTCCCAGGTTCAAGTGATTCTCCTGCCTCAAGCCTCTCAAGTAGCTGGGATTACAAGAGTCTGCCACCATGCCCAGGTAATTTTTTTTTATTTTTAGTACAGACAGGGTTTTGCCATGTTGGATAGGCTGGTTTCAAACTCCTGACCTCAGGTGATCCGCTCCCCCTCGGCCTCCCAAAGTGCTGGGATTACAGGCATGAGCCACCGCGCCTGGCCGAGTTGCTTATCTTTTAAGCTGATAACTCTTCAAAAGAGATAGAGGTGCCCTCCTACAAATAGTTTTAAGCCATTAATTGTAAAAATTCAGATCAAGTTGTGAAAAAATACAACTTTTAAAGAATTAAATTCCCTTTGAGTATATCTGTCAGGTCCCTGAAGACAGTGGGAGACCATTTCTGATTTATAAATTGAAAATAAAACTCACGTTTTTGTCAAAGTTAATCATCTTCACCCTCTCATCAACGTGCTATTGTTGAGTATGAATGACTGTGATGAACTTGGGCCCAGAGAAGTAGGCCCCAGGCAAGTTTGCAATTTGGAAGCATTTAGACCCAAGAAGCCTCTGTATGTTGTTTCTCATAGTTACTGACTATTGTGCCCAAGCATTATGCAAATTGCTTCAAATAACATCATTACCAAGAAAAAAAGTGTTACATCTAAAGCACTATTCAGAAATTTGAATCAAGTACAGGTGAGTCGACCTGAAGCTGCCGGACACTGCCACAGCAGGGCTGGTTGTTCCTGGCTGCTGTCTTTCCTGACCGGTCAGTGCCCAAACCTGACTAGCCGGTACCCTTGCTGTACTAGTTGTTAAATATTTTGAATATCACACAGAACTGGCCCCACTTGTTGTACATATCGGCAGCTATCAATGGGGAGCCTGCTGAAGCTCACCTATTTCTATCGTGGTCTGCACTCTCCCATTACAGTGGTGGATCATTCCAGAAGTTAGTTAACCTCTCTAGCTTTTAGCATCCTCTCCTCCAAACTGGAGATATGAATAATCCTCACCTAATTCCCTCCTGAGATTTAGATTGATGTTAAAACCAGATATTAGATAGGAAAACTTACTAAAATTTAAAAAATAATTTAGAAGAAATACATAGTATTTGTATACCATTTAGAAAATGCCAAAAAGTAGAATGAAAACATTTACTTTCTCGCCACCTAAAGACGGTAACTGTTAACATTTTTGTTTCTTTTCCTTATCTTTACTAAAACTTTGACAATTCAACAATAGTTGCTGAGCACCACAAAAATGAAATAAAATAAGCCTATTGCCTTTCCAGTTTGGTGGGGATATAAATGGCTAAATAAATGTTATTAGGGTCGTGTGCAGAAGGCCAAATAAAAGGATAGTGGCAAGTGGTATCATAAAATACAATTACAGTTCTGGTTCCCAGACAGGACAAATATTTTAGTACTTAAGAGATACATTTGTACCTAGAGCATCTCCTAAGGCTACTGACTCAATTTCATTCTAAGGGAAGACAGCATTATATTACTGCTATAAAATTTCAGTTACATGTAAACAAACTCCATACTGTAACCATAAACAACATTTGGACCTGTCTTACTCCCTAACTCATTACACTCAGTCCACATCTGCCTTGCCCTTTTGGCCTGCAGAAGTGCCCACAGTTCACTGTAGTTCTTGTAGATACACAGTCTGTTTATACATATTGGTTTCAAACAATCAGGTTTCTTTGAACTAATGGATAAGGATTTTCCTTGAACATAAAAATCCAGAGTGTTGGAACAGTCACTTTGTAAATGGCCTGAGACACATACAGTGTTCGCTTTCCACAGAGGTTTTCGTTCTTCCTTATTTTCCTCTCGAAAAATAATTGCTATTACAGCATATTATTCTCATTGTATTACCCTAGGATGGTACTACCCTTCCGGATTATTGTCTTTTGTACATTCATCTTCCCAGCCATGCTGAGCTTGCTGAAGATACCGGCTTTGTCTTATTCCTCTTTCTATCCTCAGCCTCCCAGCAAAGGAGATACTTCAGTGTCTCAATAAACCCTTACAAATTCTAGTTTCGCAGTTCCTAAGCTTGAGTCTTCACCACACAATATCTGGTAATGTGCTAAATAAAATCTCTAGGCCCTATTATGAAGGTTCCAAATCCGTTTTTCTGGGGTGGGGCTAGGATCCTATATTTTTAAAGAGCTCCTCTGTAAAATGAAGACAATAACCATTTCTACCTCACCGGGTAGTTATGGAAGTAAATGAGCTATTTTATGTAGAGTGCTTAGATCACTGCCTGGCCCTCACTAAGCACTACATAAGCGCCAGTTATTATTGTATTATTATTATCGTTACATGATCAGCCAATCATAAATAGGTGTTTTGAAGTATTGTCTATTGGTTTTCTCAAACTTGAGTGTGCATAAAAATCATGTGGTAAGCTTACAAATGCAGATGCCACAGCTTTGCTGCCCAGAGAATCTGATTTAATAAGGCTGGTACCTAGCCAGGGACCTGCATTCCTGTATTACCCAAGAAATGGAGAATTGGTGGATATTCTGTAAACCAGTGGGTATCTCATTCATATCTCTGATCCCAAAGAAAAGAAACTTGTCTCTCAGGCTGGGGCTAAGATGCAGCTCACAGAAAGACAACTTTGGGGGGCATTTGATAATATGCCAACTAATCACTGGGGAGTCTCCTGTTTCCTACGTCGTCTGTGTCAAGGGCCATACTGCCTGTCTGGGGTTGGCTCCCATGAGGGGAGGAAACTACCACCATTCCTGCAGGCTGCCTGAGTAAGCTCCAGGATGCTGCTCCAGAAGAACTGGGCTAGCTCCACCTCCTCGCATCCACTGCAGCCAGACCTCTCCTCCCCCTCCCCCATCCCACACCAGGGCACTGCCTGACCGACTCCTGTCAGATCCAGGGGCTGCTGAAGACATGGCCTGGAATCCTTCATGCCTCTGTAGCTGAAGTTCAAGGGAACCACAGGTTGCTTGGGAAGACACAGGTGTACAACCGTGGCAAGCTCGCGAAGATTTCATGCCTGGGCAAGACCCCCGAAAGTCCTTACAGCATATGTATGTGTCATGGACCCAGCCCAAACGCATTTGTGCTTCTGACCTCTGAAACTACCCCACAGTGCACTTGAGATTTAAAGTGCAAGCTTTCCAAAAGTGAAATGACAAAGTTCCTGTCTTTTCTCATGAATGGCATTCCTTCCTGGATTTCCAGTTGTAATTATGCAAAGTATACACTTTAGTACAACCAGTACTTGAATCTTCTGGAACCTGATCAAGCCTGGATCCATCCATTAACAAAGACTTTACATAGTTAAGAGACATTCATTTACCTAGAGACAATTGTGTCCTTGCTTTTACTAAAAAGCACTGCTTTTTATAGAAAATTAAGCATAGCCTGTTACAATAAAGTAGAACTTAACATTTCTAAAAACCACTTTCCAGCCAGGTGCGGTAGCTCACACCTATAATCCTGGCACTTTGGGAGGCCAAGGGGGGTGGATCACCTGCGGTCAGGAGTTTGAGACCAGTCTGACTAACATGGTGAAACCCTGTCTCTACTAGAAACACAAAAATTAGCTAGGTGTGGCGGTGTGCGCCTGTAATCCCAGCTACTCAGGAGGCTTGAGGCAGGAGAACTGCTTGAAACTGGGAGGCAGAGATTGCAGTGAGAAAAAAACAACAACAACAAAACCTGCTTTCCTTCAAACTCCTGATTTTTTTCTTCTTGAACTTTCTGAAATCAAAGTACATTTACTTTCTTCCCTCCAAAAATAACTACATATAGACAGGCCTGTCTTTAAAATTTGAGAAGCCCAGGGTTAGAGTGTGAAAGATCACTCACTGGCCCATGGCTGTCCTTCCCAGCTCTGGCTCCTGCATTATGAGGGGTCTTCTGGGGGCCCAGTGGAAACTCCACCCTACATCTCCAGATTCTTTTTTGCATAGCTGACCCCTTGGTCTTCCCTTGGCCCTAGGAGTATACACACTTGTGGCATGATTGACCACTGGGAAAACAGATGTGAAGACAGCCTGCATATACTTAGGCAGTTACACGGGGAATTCCAGGGTCTAGAGAACTCTGAGCAGGAGGTGGGATATAGGTGTGCACATCTCCTTCGAGGCCTGAAATCCCACTCTTATTGGAGGGACACAGCCAGAGGAGGACTGGAACACAGCCCTCTAAAGCACAAGGTCCACAGACAGGGCCCATATTGGCCTGGTCAAGGGAGGTGCATTCACAGTATCTACAGGATGCCTATATATGTGGTATAGCTGAATGCCTCAGTCTGGATGCTCTATCCACACATCTCACACCTACTGCTGTCACAGATTTCAAGGACCTAGAAGGCAAGAACTAGGAAGACAACATTTTCTTTGTATAGCACCTACTTTGTTTATTTAGGCAGAGATTCCTCTTGAGGCTGTAGTGCAAATATGATTACATCAGCTACCTGCTGAAATCCTTAAAGGGGAATAAAGGAATATTTATTTCAAGTCACTGTATAAGCTAGGGTGTATGATACTGTTAAAGAATAATAAAGCTCACTCTAAATATGCAGACAGAAAATGAGGAGATTTCTATATCCCTCCTTGCATGTGTCCCCAGGCTTCTCCTCGAGTGCCTGTTCACCCTCCTCTAGGTAATACCACTCACCCCTCAAACTCAGCACAGGTTTCCCCTCTTCTAGACGCCTTCCTCATACTCTCAGGCCAGGCGCTGCTCCTCAGGACTATCACAGTTCTACCCCTCAGCGTTCATCTCCTGGAATTATCATTGACTCACCTCCCTGCAAAGCCAAGGTCCCTGTTCACCCATGAACGATCTCATCTTTCTCTAAATTCAGAACTTGCCTCTATTACTTGCCTATATTAATTGCTAAATGAGGCAATTACTGTGAAACATGGAATTATTAAAAATCATTTGTCACCCTGTGCGGTGGCTCATACCTGTAATCCTAGCACTTTGGGAGGCCAAGGTGGGAGGATTGCTTGAGACCAGGAGGAGTTCGATACCAGCCTGGCAACATGGCAAAAATCCCTCTATAAAAAATACAAAAATTAGCTGGACATTGCAACAAGGGTCTGTTAGTGCCAGCTTCTTGGGAAGCTGAGATGGGCAGATCACCTGAGCTCTGGAGGTCAAGGCTGCATTGAACGGAGATTATGCCACTGCACTCCAGCCTGGGCAACAGAATGAGATCCCGTCTCAAAAAAAAAAAAAAATCATTTTCGTTTTTGCAGTGTTCTGTATTACTGCCTTACATTATTATCTAACCTTTCAATGCATTGCCCTTCAGACTAGATTGTCTTTCTCTTGAGGTGAGGATCTGTATCTTTCCTTTAATTTTCCACATTGTTGCAGAGTATGCAACAATGTTTGCTCGAAACTTACGTTTTCTCAACACCTTGGATGGGGGCAGGGCCCTTATTTTTTAGCAAGATGGTTTACATAAACAAACAATAATTAATAATTAACAACTCCTCCTTGTGTATTCTCATTCTCAGCAGGGGCTGACCCAAAGGAGACATTGATTAAATGCTCCATTCCCTATAGATAATAAATAATAATGCTTCCCCAACTGAGCCAGGCCTAAACATTTTTGCGCCTAAAGACTTTGAAGATCACTGCAAGTCCAGGCACAAAGCAGGAGGGCCCTGCAAGGAGTGTTTACCTTAGGATCTGTGAAGGTTATTAAGTGTGTGCACATGAGCAGAGCCTACTCCAGGGGCTCTATCACTGTAGGAGAGTTAATGGGACTGAATCACCAAAATGTGGCAGACACTTTCCTGTTGGCAGAACCAGTTCTGTGATTTCTTCATGTTCTAGCCCACAGCAGGATAGGGTAAATACTCCCTTCAGACACCTACAAAGGGGTGCTGCCTCTCCTCAGCTACTAGTCCACGTCAAAACCCAAGCAGCAACCGTCAGACTGGGTTCACCTACCCTCTCCTGATGGCCTTTTGCAGGCAACCTTGTGCTCCCCCAAACTTCCTGTAGAATGCTGGCGGACTCCGTGCTGCTCAAACTTCCCGCAGGGTGGCACCTGGAAGAGCAAGTGACAAAAACGAGGAGGGCCAGCCGCACTCCCACTGCTCAGAAGCGGCTGGTCTACTCTTCTAAAATAAAAAGGTCTCTGTCTGCAAATCCCGTTTGCTAGCCCGGTAATCCTCCCCCGCCCCCGGCCTAGCATGTCCGACCGGTACAGCTGTTTTTAATCCCTACTTTCCTCACTTGGCATCCCGGTCTCGGGCTGACCAGACGCGGAGCCACTTAGCGTTTCCTCCTCCCCCTGCCGGGGTCTGTCCTCCCTCCGCCGTCTCCTCTTTCTCCGCCAGCGTCCCCGCGGGCAGAGTGTGGGAAGAACGAATTTCCGCCCGGTTTGCTCTCCGCTCGCCGACTTGGGTCCCTTCCAGACGCAGCCCGCGTGCTCCCCGAGCTGTTGCACCGGGGCCGCGCTCTGCGTCCGGGACCGCGAGCGAGAAGGTGCCGTCTGCCGGGGCCAAGCCGCCGGGGCTCTGCTGCCAAGCCGCGCCCCGAGAAGCTCTTGGAACGGCTCCAGCCTGCAGCTGGGGAATCCACTCGGCTAGGAGAATCCGCACCAGGGAATCCAACTCTCCGGACTCAGCTGCAAACAAAAAGCGCCGGGTCTTGCTCCCTCCCCCCGCCCCCCGACGCGCACCCGGAGAAACAGTTTTCCACAGAAATGCAACAAGTAGCACCCGGGGTCTGCAGAGCGCCCCGCGCCGCCTGACTTGGCCGGGCGAAGCCCGCCTGCAGAGACCCGGGCCGGCCGCCGGACAAAGGACGGAGGAGGGGCTGGACGGCGCTGCGAAGTCCGAAAGAGGCCATTTAGCGACTCTGGTCGGGCCAAGGGGAATGCAGAGGAGACACAGAGCCGGCGGGCCAAGAGGACGATCCGGCCGCAGCACGCAGGGCGGGCGGCGATGGAGGCTGCCCGCGCCGTGCGCTTCCTGCTCGTGGTGTGCAGCTGCCTCGCGCTCCCGCCGCGGGCCAAGCCCGTGTGCCCGGAGCGCTGCGACTGCCAACACCCCCAGCATCTCCTGTGCACCAACAGGGGGCTCCGCGTCGTGCCCAAGACCAGCTCGCTGCCGAGTCCCCACGACGTGCTGACCTACAGCCTCGGCGGCAACTTCATAACCAACATCACGGCCTTCGACTTCCACCGTCTGGGGCAGCTCAGACGGCTGGACCTGCAGTACAACCAGATCCGCTCTCTGCACCCCAAGACCTTCGAGAAGCTTTCGCGGCTGGAAGAACTGTACCTGGGGAACAACCTCTTGCAGGCGCTCTCCCCGGGCACGCTGGCCCCGCTGCGCAAGCTGCGCATTCTCTACGCCAACGGGAACGAGCTCGGCCGCCTAAGCCGCGGCTCCTTCGAGGGCCTAGAGAGTCTGGTCAAGCTGCGGCTGGACGGGAACGCCCTGGGGGCGCTGCCGGACGCAGTCTTCGCCCCCTTGAGCAACCTGCTCTACCTACATCTAGAGTCCAACCGTATTCGCTTTCTGGGCAAGAACGCCTTCGCCCAGTTAGGCAAACTGCGCTTCCTCAACCTCTCTGCCAACGAGCTACAGCCCTCCCTGCGCCACGCGGCCACCTTCGCACCGCTGCGCTCCCTCTCCACCCTCATTCTCTCGGCCAACAGCCTGCAGCACCTTGGGCCGCGCGTCTTCCAGCACCTGCCACGTCTGGGCCTGCTGTCGCTCAGGGGCAACCAGCTCACGCACCTCGCGCCGGAGGCCTTTTGGGGCTTGGAGGCCCTGCGCGAGCTGCGCCTGGAGGGTAATCGGCTGAGCCAGCTGCCAACCGCGCTGCTGGAGCCTCTGCACAGCCTGGAGGCGCTGGACTTGAGCGGCAATGAGTTGTCCGCCCTGCACCCGGCCACCTTCGGTCACCTGGGCCGGCTGCGCGAGCTCAGCCTGCGCAACAACGCGCTCAGCGCCCTATCCGGCGACATCTTCGCCGCCAGCCCAGCCCTTTATCGGCTGGATCTAGACGGCAACGGCTGGACCTGCGACTGCCGGCTGCGAGGCCTGAAGCGCTGGATGGGCGACTGGCACTCGCAGGGCCGGCTCCTCACTGTCTTCGTGCAGTGTCGCCACCCCCCGGCCCTGCGAGGCAAATACCTGGATTACCTGGATGACCAGCAGCTGCAAAACGGGTCCTGCGCGGATCCCTCGCCCTCAGCTTCCCTGACCACTGACCGCAGGCGGCGGCCCCTCCCCACGGCCGCAGGGGAGGAGATGACGCCACCTGCAGGTCTCGCGGAGGAGCTGCCGCCGCAGCCGCAGCTCCAGCAACAGGGGCAATTTCTAGCTGGGGTGGCCTGGGATGGAGCCGCCAGGGAGCTGGTAGCCAACCGTAGCGCCATAAGGCTGAGTCGGCGGGGCCCAGGCTTCCAGCAGCCCAGCCCCTCCGCCGCTGCCGCTGCGGGCCCGGCTCCACAGTTCCTAGACCAGCACGAGAAGTCCCAGCGGGGCCGTCCGACTCCAGCAGATCCCGCCCACGCGGAGCCCACCCCAACGGCCTCTCCCGGTTCCGCGCCGTCGCCCGCCGGCGACCCCTGGCAGAGCGCGACGAAGCAACGCCTGGGCATGGAACACCAGGAGCGTGCCGCCCAGTCCGACGTGGGGGCCGGGCTGCCGCCGCTGGTGTCCGACCCGTGTGACTTCAACAAGTTCATCCTGTGCAACCTGACGGTGGAGGCGGTGGGCGCAGACAGCGCCTCGGTGCGCTGGGCAGTGCGCGAGCACCGCAGTCCCCGGCCGCTGGGCGGCGCGCGCTTCCGCCTGCTCTTCGACCGCTTCGGCCAGCAGCCCAAGTTCCACCGCTTCGTCTACCTGCCCGAGCGCAGTGACTCGGCCACGTTGCGCGAGCTGCGCGGGGACACCCCCTACCTGGTGTGCGTGGAGGGCGTGCTTGGGGGCCGCGTCTGCCCTGTGGCTCCCCGGGACCACTGCGCGGGGCTGGTCACCCTGCCGGAGGCCGGGAGCCGGGGCGGCGTCGACTACCAGCTGCTGACCTTGGCCCTGCTGACGGTCAACGCGCTGCTGGTGCTCCTGGCCTTGGCGGCCTGGGCGTCTCGCTGGCTGCGGAGGAAGCTGCGGGCCAGGCGGAAGGGCGGGGCCCCGGTCCATGTTCGCCACATGTACTCCACCCGACGGCCCCTGCGCTCCATGGGCACCGGCGTGTCCGCCGACTTCTCGGGATTCCAGTCTCACCGGCCGCGCACCACCGTGTGCGCGCTCAGTGAGGCGGACCTCATCGAATTCCCCTGCGACCGCTTCATGGAAAGTGCGGGCGGCGGTGCGGGCGGCAGCCTGAGACGGGAGGACCATCTCCTGCAGCGATTTGCCGACTAGGTGCAGGGCATGTAGAGATCATCTCATTGGCCCTAAGGAGCCGCCTCTCCCTGAGGCCCACCAGCTCACCTCAGGGGAAGTGCCCTTTTGTGCACTTGCCAGAGAGGCCAGTGGAGACAGAGGGCCAGTTCGGGCACCATCCCCCAATTCCCAGTACTCAAGAAGTAAATGGATGATACTTGGTGGTCAAAGCCAGAGTAGGGGACAAATGGATGGTGGGATGCTGAGGTTGGAGTCTTCACTTGGAGGCTTTGACACAGCTATGCAAATGGCTTTTGTAGCATTGCAATGCAGAAGCCAGGCTTTGGGGGTAGAAAGGCGGTGCTTGTGCCTCCACCATGGCCAGAAATATTTGGGTGCATGCTTTTTGTTTGCTCAGTGTCAAACAGGGAAGTTTTGTTTCTATTTAAGGAAAAAGGAACTTATTACCATTACAAAGGAGGCTTGGCCAGGGACTCCACTGGTTTGGTGATCTCTGCCAAAAAGAGGGATGTAAACAGGTGGTAAAGTTTAACACACCCGCCAAGGAACTCATTTATGTTGGCTGATAGAGCATGCAGGATACCTTAAAGTTTAAATAATAAGAGACGCTTTCTTTTTTTTTCAAAAATGTGAAAATTCTTGACATTTAACAAACTGACCAATAGACTCAAGGACTGTTTTAGTTGGACTGGGCCATTCTATTATGTTCCTTTTAATATTAACAGTACAAGAGCGCTTGCTGACTTCGAGGATAACTAAGATTACATACTTTCTCAGGAGAAGGCTGCATGCAAGACTTCTCTGTCAGGGTTGCTCCTGTGGCTTTTTAAATTTTATTTTTTTAAACCTATATATGGAAAAGGAAATTTCAATGCCAGATTTGATAAAAGAATGTGATGTATATGTAGCTGATGACCCACTGGGGAACACCAGCGTTCCAGTTCACTTACCACATCTGTGACAGTGTGTTTAGATTGGAATAAATGTGATGTGGTACTTCTCCTGTTTTTATCAGTAACATGGTTGACTGTGCCCTAATTCTCTTGAGTTGCAGTTAAGCAATGAAGGTAATTTCCTAATAGGGAAGCAAAGGGTGATTGTCAATTGATAGTTTAATGTTTGACCACATTAGTGTCCTTATATGAAATAGTAGAGGGGAAGAAATTATAGAAAAAAATGTGAAAAAAAATACACCAGTGGGTATCTTTTCTACTAAAACCAGAAGATTGTTATGAATACTTACACCTCACTGTGAAATAATGATATGTTTTGCAATTAATTCCTCCCCAACTCAGTGTCTTACTGTGTTATTAAATCTTATCTTTTAGTTAATAGTTGCAGTATTTCTTTTAAATGTTTTTGTTTTAAACTTAGGGGTAGGAGCCTTTATTTGTTCAGTTGTTTCCAACTATTTGGGATACTTTCATTCCCTGCTATTTATGAAGTACATGTTTATCACTAAGTGTAGTGGTTTGGTTTACATTAATAATTTTATGTATGGTCTAAAAATGCAGTCACTAAGAGAATGTACACTGTGGTTATGTTCACAGTGGTTATGGATTTATTGGCAGTGGAGTACCATGGAGGTCACTGCAATGGTGCTAAGGCTGACAGTGGAATCTTCTGTTTAGGGCCTTAAGCTGCTGAGGGTCCTGGTGACTCAGGGAATCCATCACAGCCCCGGGTCTTTCACCCCAGTTCACTCCTTTTATGTTTGGCCTAGATTGACCCATGCCTGCCCTCTTCTCAACAGCTGAGTAGGGAACCAGCCATCTGAATGAGCTGATCGTTGTTTATGTTCAGATGAGTAAATGTCCAGACCACTTAAACTACAGCTGCTTTTCTGGCAGTCTTGTCTGCGGGGCAAAAACTTAATAAACCACAGGAAATAGACTGTCATTCTTAGTTTGCTGCCAGGGCTTATTTTAGATTCAGAGCATACTGGTACATGGGAGCGGTAGTGTTGTTTGCTCTTATTTTCAAACAGTGAGCTGTCTGGCACCTTTTGTGCCCCTGGCTTTTTTCAATCATAGCACTATTGCATCTCTTAGCTATTTCTTTTGTCCAGCAGGGTAATATTGAGTCCCACTGCAAGTATGGACAAGGCCTCTGGTTCTCCTCACTACTCACCTTTTCAGCCATAGAACATCACTGAAAATGCCTAATGCCTGGATCTATGTTCTACTTTAGTTTCACTGGGAAGTCTTTCAGTGGGAAATGAATAAATGTTATACATTGTTATGTTCAGTTATGTCAATAAACCCACTTACTAATAGAGATAATTTGTTGGAGTTTCCAAATATTTTATACACTTTCACAATGATACAATGCAGTTTCCATTTATGGAAATGAAACATAAGCTTGACGTCTTTCTGTCCTTTTTAATGTTTTTTATTTCCATTATCATAGGTGAATATGGACTTTAAGACACAGATGTGTGATGTTATGTGCAAAGAAACAATGAAATGGCTCTAAAAGCAGATGGTCAGCCACAGTATGAAAGTGCTGTTGGAAACCAGTGACATCAAGGTGCAGGTGATCGGGTCTCGGCAGGCATTGCCTGTTTAAAGGAAACTGATGAAAAGTTTCTGAAACTGATGAAAAAAGGCTTGACTAGCCCTTTAGCTCTCATGGTCAAAAATATGAAGGAATTATCTTGAGCTGGAAGTCATTTTTGATTTTTACCACTACACAGCTTATGAAAAGATAACATTCCTAAGGAAAAAAGATTAAACTTGTTATGAGTTAGGAGTATTCAATGAAAGAGCCACTGGCTAGTCTGCAATGTTGTGGGACCTTCAGGTCAACCAGTGGGATTACTGTTTCCATAATAGAGGGGATTTTGCGGTGCTACCAGGTAATAAATAATTAGCATGTGATCAGAACACCTTGCTAAATTGTCACACACCTGATTTTCACCAAAAGTACAGCAACGTATATTAAACCATTAAAAGAGATGCTGGATTGCCTGGTATTTGTGTTTAACCACTCCCTCCTGTTCTTGTAAGACTGGAAGGTAAATGGTGATGAAGCATACTAGTGGTAGAAGTTTATTCCCAATTCCAGACCATGGCCTAGTATCAATATCGTCACCATCCTCAGTATAGCATCATGAAAAGCTGGAATGATGCTAAGGAAGTGATGAAGTCACTTAGTCATTAGAGGGTTGCATTCATTCTTTTTACCTGATCTCTACTTCAGCTTCCTCATCAGTTAAAATGGGCAGCCTAAGAATCCTGATTGCATAGTGCTATTGTGAGGCATAAATGGGTAAGTAGCATTCAGCAACGCCAGTTACACCACAGATGTTCAATAAATATGAGATGTAGCAGTAGTAGTAGTAGTATTCTTCTTTACACAGGGCAACAAATTATATGATTAAGGAATTTCAGGGACAGGCATTTCTGCTTAAGCCATAACCAGCCAGAGAATTCAGATAATGGAATTACGGCAATCCTTCTCCTCCTCTTTTTCTAGTTAATTGAAACATTTCTGTATTTCTTTTGAGAAGTGTCTGGGTGTGTCCTTTGCCCGCTTTTTAATGGGGTTTTTCTCTTGTAAATTTAAGTTCCTTACAGATGCTGGATATTAAACCTTTGTAAGATACACATTTTGCAAATATTTTCTCCCACTCTGTAGGTTGTTGACTCTATTGATAGTTTCTTTTGCTGTATAGCAGCTCTTAAGTTTAATTAGATCCCACTTGTCAATTTTCCCTTTGTTGCCATTGCTTTTGGTATCTTTGTCATGAAATCTTTGCCCATTCCCATGTATGGGATGGTATTGCTTAGGTTATCTTCCAGCATTTTATAGTTTTGGGTTTTACATCTCAGTCTTTAATCCATCTTGAGTAGATTTTTATGTATGGTGTAAGGAAGGGGTCCAGTTTCAATCTTCTGCATATGGCTAGCCAGTTATCCCAGCACCATTTATTGAATAGGGAATCTTTTCCCCCTTGCTTGTTTTGTCAGCTTTGTCAAAGATCAGATAGTTGTAGATGTGCAGCCTTATTTCTTGGCTCTCTATTCTGTTCCATTAGTCTATGTGCCCATTTTTGTACCAGTGCCATGCTGTTTTGGTTACTGTAGCCTTGTATAGTGCAAAGTTGGGTAACGTGATGCCTCCAACTTTGTTCTTTTTGCTTAGGATTGCCTTGGGAATTTGCCTTCCCATTAACTTATAGATAGTATCTTCAAGTGTCCCTTTACTTAGTTTACTTAAAACAGTATTTTGCATGCACAAATACTTTTTTCCTAGCGATTTGAAGTCACTTTATCCTTTTCAGTCATGTGGCAAATAGTATTCTTTTCATTTTGCATGGGGAGACTGAGGTATTTGGAGATTATGCTTAACTATTTTAATTACTGAAATAATTAGGAAAGAACATATAGTTTCCTGATATGTACTTGCTTTATGTTAGGGCAGAGTACCTAAATATTCCATTACAACTGTTGGAAAGATTTTTAAGTTACAGGCGGTGAGATTTCTTTCTTTTTTTTTTTTTTATACTTTAAGTTCTAGGGTACATGTGCATAACACACAGGTTTGTTACATATGTATACTTGTGCCATGTTGGTGTGCTGCACCCATCAACTCGTCAGCACCCATCAATTCATCATTTATATCATGTATAACTCCCAATGCAATCCCTCCCCCCTCCACCCTCCCCGTGATAGGCCCCAGTGTGTGATGTTCCCCTTCCCGAGTCCAAGTGATCTCATTGTTCAGTTCCCACCTATGAGTGAGAACATGCAGTGTTTGGTTTTCTGTTCTTGTGATAGTTTGCTAAGAATGATGGTTTCCAGCTGCATCCATGTCCCTACAAAGGACACAAACTCATCCTTTTTTATGGCTGCATAGTATTCCATGGTGTATATGTGCCACATTTTCTTAATCCAGTCTGTCACAGATGGACATTTGGGTTGATTCCAAGTCTTTGCTATTGTGAATAGTGCCGCAATAAACATACGTGTGCATGTGTCTTTGTAGTAGAATAATTTATAATCCTTTGGGTATATACCCAGTAGTGGGATGGCTGGGTCATATGGTACATCTAGTTCTAGATCCTTGAGGAATTGCCATACTGTTTTCCATAATGGTTGAACTAGTTTACAATCCCACCAACAGTGTAAAAGTGTTCCTATTTTCCACATCCTCTCCAACACCTGTTGTTTCCTGACTTTTTAATGATTGCCATTCTAACTGGTGTGAGATGGTATCTCATTGTGGTTTTGATTTGCATTTCTCTGATGGCGAGTGATGATGAGCATTTTATCATGTGTCTGTTGGCTGTATGAATGGCTTCTTTTGAGAAATGTCTGTTCATATCCTTTGCCCACTTTTTGATGGGGTTGTTTGTTTTTTCTTGTATATTTGTTTGAGTTCTTTGTAGATTCTGGATATTAGCCCTTTGTCAGATGAATAGATTGCAAAAATTTTCTCCCATTCGGTAGGTTGCCTGTTCACTCTAGTGGTAGTTTCTTTTGCTGTGCAGAAGCTCTTTAGTTTAATTAGATCCCATTTGTCAATTTTTGTTTTTGCTGCCGTTGCTTTTGGTGTTTTAGACATGAAGTCCTTGCCCATGCCTATGTCCTGAATGGTACTACCTAGATTTTCTTCTAGGGTTTTTATGGTATTAGGTCTAACATTTAAGTCTCTAATCCACCTTGAATTAATCTTCGTATAAGGAGTAAGGAAAGGATCCAGTTTCAGCTTTCTACTTATGGCTAGCCAATTTTCCCAGCACCATTTATTAAATAGGGAATCCTTTCCCCATTTCTTGTTTCTCTCAGGTTTGTCAAAGATCAGATGGCTGTAGATGTGTGGTATTATTTCTGAGGACTCTGTTCTGTTCCATTGATCTATATCTCTGTTTTGGTACCAGTACCATGCTGTTTTGGTTACTGTAGCATTGTAGTATAGTTTGAAGTCAGGTAGTGTGATGCCTCCAGCTTTGTCCTTTTGACTTAGGATTGACTTGGCAATGCGGGCTCTTTTTTGTTCCATATGAACTTTAAAGCCGTTTTTTCCAATTCTGTGAAGAAACTCATTGGTAGCTTGATGGGGATGGCATTGAATCTATAAATAATCTTGGGCAGTATGGCCATTTTCACGATATTGATTCTTCCTGTCCATGAGCATGGTATGTTCTTCCATTTGTTTGTGTCCTCTTTTATTTCACTGAGCAGTGGTTTGTAGTTCTCCTTGAAGAGGTCCTTTACATCCCTTGTAAGTTGGAT
Source organism: Trachypithecus francoisi (assembly GCF_009764315.1). Taxonomy (NCBI): domain Eukaryota; kingdom Metazoa; phylum Chordata; class Mammalia; order Primates; family Cercopithecidae; genus Trachypithecus; species Trachypithecus francoisi. The sequence continues at coordinate 100,953,499 of NW_022681469.1, read as the reverse complement.
TCCTAGGTATTTTATTCTCTTTGAATCAATTGTGAATAGAAGTTCATTCATGATTTGGCTGTTTGTCTGTTACTGGTGTATAAGAATGCTTGTGATTTTTGCACATTAATTTTGTATCCTGAGACTTTGCTGAAGTTGCTTATCAGCTTAAGGAGATTCTGGGCTGAGACAATGGGGTTTTCTAAATATACAATTATGTCATCTGCAAACAGGGACAATGTGACTTCTTCTTTTCCTAACTGAATACCCTTGATTTCTTTCTCTTGCCTGATTGCCCTGGCCAGAACTTCCAAGACTATGTTGAATAGGAGTGGTGAGAGAGGGCATCCCTGTCTTGTGCCCGTTTTCAAAGGGAATTTTTCCAGTTTTTGCCCATTCAGTATGATATTAGCTGTGGGTTTGTCATAAATAGCTCTTATTATTTTGAGGTACGTTCCATCAATACCGAATTTATTGAGCGTTTTTAGCATGAAGGGCTGTTGAATTTTGTCAAAAGCCTTTTCTGCATCTATTGAGATAATCATGTGGTTCTTGTCTTTGGTTCTGTTTATATGCTGGATTACATTTATTGATTTGCGAATGTTGAACCAGCCTTGCATCCCAGGGATGAAGCCCACTTGATCATGGTGGATAAGCTTTTTGATGTGCTGCTGAATCCGGTTTGCCAGTCTTTTATTGAGGATTTTTGCATCGATGTTCATCAGGGATATTGGTCTAAAATTCTCTTTTTTTGTTGTGTCTCTGCCAGGCTTTGGTAACAGGATGATGTTGGCCTCATAAAATGAGTTAGGGAGGATTCCCTCTTTTTCTATTGATTGGAATAGTTTCAGAAGGAATGGTACCAGCTCCTCCTTGTACCTCTGGTAGAATTCAGCTGTGAATCCATCTGGTCCTGGACTTTTTTTGGTTGGTAGGCTATTAATTATTGCCTCAATTTCAGAGCCTGCTATTGGTCTATTCAGGGATTCAACTTCTTCCTGGTTTAGTCTTGGGAGAGTGTAAGTGTCCAGGAAATTATCCATTTCTTCTAGATTTTCTAGTTGATTTGCGTAGAGGTGTTTATAGTATTCTCTGATGGTAGTTTGTATTTCTGTGGGGTCGGTGGTGATATCCCCTTTATCATTTTTTATTGCGTCTATTTGATTCCTCTCTCTTCTTTATTAGTCTTGTTAGTGGTCTGTCAATTTTGTTGATCTTTTCAAAAAACCAACTCCTGGATTCATTGATTTTTTGGAGGGTTTTTTGTGTCTCTATCTCCTTCAGTTCTGCTCTGATCTTAGTTATTTCTTGCCTTCTGCTAGCTTTTGAATGTGTTTGCTCTTGCCTCTCTAGTTCTTTTAATTGTGATGTCAGAGTGTCAATTTTAGATCTTTCCTGCTTTCTCTTGTGGGGATTTAGTGCTATAAATTTCCCTCTACACACTGCTTTAAATGTGTCCCAGAGATTCTGGTATGTTGTATCTTTGTTCTCATTGGTTTCAAAGAACATCTTTATTTCTGCTTTCATTTCATTATGTACCCAGTAGTCATTCAGGAGCAGGTTGTTCAGTTTCCATGTAGTTGAGCGGTTTTGATTGAGTTTCTTAGTCCTGAGTTCTATTTTGATTGCACTGTGGTCTGAGAGACAGTTTGATATAATTTCTGTTCTTTGACATTTGCTGAGGAGTGCTTTACTTCCAATTATGTGGTCAATTTTGGAATAAGTGCGATGTGGTGCTGAGAAGAATGTATATTCTGTTGATTTGGGGTGGAGAGTTCTATAGATGTCTATTAGGTCCGCTTGGTGAGAGATGAGTTCAATTCCTGGATATCCTTGTTAACTTTCTGTCTCATTGATCTGTCTAATGTTGACAGCGGAGTGTTGAAGTCTCCCATTATTATTGTATGGGAGTCAAAGTCTCTTTGTAAGTCTCTAAGGACTTGCTTTATGAATCTGGGTGCTCCTGTATTGGGTGCATATATATTTAGGATCGTTAGCTCTTCATGTTGAATTGATCCCTTTACCATTATGTAATGGCCTTCTTTGTCTCTTTTGATCTTTGATGGTTTAAAGTCTGTTTTATCAGAGACTAGGATTGCAATCCCTGCTTTTTTTTGTTCTCCATTTGCTTGGTAGATCTTCCTCCATCCCTTTATTTTGAGGCTATGTATGTCTCTGCATGTGAGATGGGTCTCCTGAATACAGCAGACTGATGGGTCTTGACTCTTTATCCAGTTTGCCAGTCTGTGTCTTTTAATTGGAGCATTTAGTCCATTTACATTTAAGGTTAATATTGTATGTGTGAACTTGATCCTGCCATTTTGATATTAACTGGTTATTTTGCTCGTTAGTTGATGCAGTTTCTTCCTAGCCTCGATGGTCTTTACATTTTGGCATGTTTTTGCAATGGCTGGTAGCGGTTATTCCTTTCCATGTTTAGGGCTTCCTTCAGGGTCTCTTGTAAGGCAGGCCTGGTGGTGACAAAATCTTTAAGCATTTGCTTATCTGTAAAGGATTTTATTTCTCCTTCACTGATGAAACTTAGTTTGGCTGGATATGAAATTCTGGGTTTAAAATTCTTTTCTTTAAGAACGTTGAATATTGGCCCCCACTCTCTTCTGGCTTGGAGAGTTTCTGCTGAGAGATCTGCTGTTAGTCTGATGGGCTTCCCTTTGTGGGTAACCTGACCTTTCTCTCTGGCTGCCCTTAAGATTTTTTCCTTCATTTCAACTTTGGTGAATCTGGCAATTATGTGTCTTGGAGTTGCTCTTCTGGAGGAGTATCTTTGTGGCATTCTCTGTATTTCCTGAATTTGAATGTTGGCCTGCCCTACTAGGTTGGGGAAGTTCTCCTGGATGATATCCTGAAGAGTGTTTTCCAACTTGGTTCCGTTTTCCCCCTCACTTTCAGGCACCCCAATCAGACGTAGATTTGGTCTTTTTACATAATCCCATACTTCTTGCAGGCTTTGTTCATTTCTTTTTATTCTTTTTTCTTTTGATTTCTCTTCTCGCTTCATTTCATTCATTTGATCCTCAATCGCCGATACTCTTTCTTCCAGTTGATCGAGTCGGTTACTGAAGCTTGTGCATTTGTCACGTATTTCTCGTGTCATGGTTTTCATCTCTGTCATTTCGTTTATGACCTTCTCTGCATTAATTAATCTAGCTGTCAATTCTTCCACTCTTTTTTCAAGATTTTTAGTTTCTTTGCGCTGGGTACGTAATTCCTCCTTTAGCTCTGAGAAGTTTGATGGACTGAAGCCTTCTTCTCTCATCTCGTCAAAGTCATTCTCTGACCAGCTTTGATCCGTTGCTGGCGATGGGCTGCGCTCCTTTGCAGGGGGAGATGTGCTCTTATTTTTTGAATTTCCAGCTTTTCTGCCCTGCTTTTTCCCCATCTTTGTGGTTTTATCTGTCTCTGGTCTTTGATGATGGTGACGTACTGATGGGGTTTTGGTATAGGTGTCCTTCCTGTTTGATAGTTTTCCTTCTGACAGTCAGGACCCTCAGCTATAGGTCTGTTGGAGATTGCTTGAGGTCCACTCCTGACCCTGTTTGCCTGGGTATCAGCAGCAGAGGTTGCAGAAGATAGAATATTGCTGAACAGCGAGTGTACCTGTCTGATTCTTACTTTGGAAGCTTCCTCTCAGGGGTGTACTCCACCCTGTGAGGTGTGGGGTGTCAGACTGCCCCTAGTGGGGGATGTCTCCCAGTTAGGCTACTCAGGGGTCAGGGACCCACTTGAGCAGGCAGTCTGTCTGTTCTCAGATCTCAACCTCCGTGTTGGGCGATCCACTGCTCTCTTCAAAGCTGTCAGACAGAGTCGTTTGCGTCTGCAGAGGTTCTGCTGCCTTTTTGTTGTTTTTTTTTTTTAGCTGTGCCCTGTCCCCAGAGGTGGAGTCTACAGAGACAGGCAGGTTTCCTTGAGCTGCTGTGAGCTCCACCCAGTTCGAGCTTCCCAGTGGCTTTGTTTACCTACTTAAGCCTCAGCAATGGCAGGCGCCCCTCCCCCAGCCTCGCTGCTGCCTTGCAGTTAGATCGCAGACTGCTGTGTTAGCAATGAGGGAGGCTCCGTGGGCATGGGACCCTCCCAGCCAGGTGTGGGATATATTCTCCTGGTGTGCCCGTTTGGTTAAAGCGCAATATTGGGGTGGGAGTTACCTGATTTTCCAGGTGTTGTGTGTCTCAGTTCCCCTGGCTAGGAAAAGGGATTCCCTTCCCCCTTGTGCTTCCCAGGTGAGGCGATGCCTCGCCCTGCTTCAGCTCTCACTGGCCGGGCTGCAGCAGCTGACCAGCACCGATTATCCGGCACTCCCTAGTGAAATGACCCCAGTACCTCAGTTGAAAATGCAGAAATCACCGGTCTTCTGTGTCGCTCGCGCTGGGAGTTGGAGACTGGAGCTGTTCCTATTCGGCCATCTTGCTCCACCCCCCGGCGGTGAGATTTCTAATTGACATAGAACTGTGAGTGGCTTTATTTGGCTGTGAAATGGTATCAGATGCTAGAGGGAAATAAATTGTCATGCCCCAGTATTTCAAGCAACAGCATCTTCCAACTATGTAAATCCACAAAATTTCTTTCAAACTAATGAAAGCTTTATAATGCTAGTCTATGCCATAGTTAATGCTGACAGGATGGCCCTGTTGCATATTAAGACCAGCTGTGGCCATGTAGCAGGCTTCACTTTGCCAAATTACAGTTTTTTGGTTAAGTAATGCTTACCCCACAGCTGATTTCACACTTGGCTCTTAGTATATGGATACTGAAGTGTGTGGAAACACACTTTGAATGGTGGCCACCATCCTCTTATTCCATTCTCTCCTAACTCTCGTGTCCTTCTAAGGATTGTTACTTTAGGAAATTAAAATAATCACAAATTAAAACAAATACCCGTATTAGCACCACTCAGTAATAGTTAACATTTTGTAATGCTTGTTTTCAGCCTTAAATGTCTCTATTGACAGATACCTCTGGTTTCCTTCTCCACACCTGGTCCTCAAAGCCAACTACCATTGTGATTTGGATGTGTTTCCTTCTAGTTCATGTTGAAATGCAGTTGATTCTTGTTATTCACAGTTTGTTATGTTCTATAAAGTCACCACAAACACTGGATTCGTGAATACTGAACCATTGCTCCTAGGGGAAATACAGCGCTGGGTCCCTGCAAGCCTCTGGTCACATTTTCATCGATCAATATGTAACCTTAATTTATGTGTGTTTCTATTTAAAGACACCTTATGTGGTATATATTGTTGGCTAGATGTGGTAGCTCACACCTATAATCCCAGCACTTTGGGAGGCTGAGACAAGAGGATTGCTTGAGCCCAGGAGTCTGAGGCCAGCCTGGCAATATAGTGAGATCTCATCTCTATAGAAAATAAAAAATTAGCTGTTCATGGTGGCATGTGCTTGTAATCCCAGCTACCCAGGAGGCTGAGGTGGGAGAATCGTTCAAGCCTGGGAAGTTGAGGCTGCAGCAAAGTATGATGTGCCACTGCACTCCAGCCTGGGTTACAGAGTGAGTCTCTCTCTCTCTCTCTCTCTCTATATATATATATATGTGTGTGTGTGTGTGTAGTTGGTTCATTAACATTGAACTCAGCCAACAGCACTGTGACTCATGCCTGAATGGAGCTTATCTAACATGCATATTTTCTCCATAAGACAGCTTCCTGCGCTTAGGAACACTAACAGCACTTTGGCACTATGCTTGGGGAACCCTTTAAACAGCAAAGTCACCAGCAAAAAGCACAAAAATGGGGAAAACATGGCATTAATAGACTAGGAAAAGGACTCTTGTTAACAGCATGAGAACTGAAACAAAAAGGCAGAACATCAACTTGTTCAGCCTCAGCTGGGAAGCTGAACGGCGCTCAAATTTTTCACTGCCCTCAGCATGTCAGCAAATGTCTGTGACAGCGCTGTGGAGTGTTGATTCTAGGGTCACAAACAAATTTTGGTGAGAAAATAAATTCACAAATACGTAATCTGAGACTCAGGAAGGTCAGCTGCACTTTTTATCCTCCCAGCTTCTTCTCCTGTGCCCCTTACCCCATTCCTTTTCTTTTTTGTTTTTCTTTTTGAGACGGAGTCTTGCTCTGTCACCCAGACTTCAGTGCAGCGGTGCCATCTCACTCATTGCAATCTCTGCCTCCCAGGTTCAAGTGATTCTCCTGCCTCAGCCTCCCAAGTAGCTGGGATTACAGGTGTGTGCCACCATGCCCAGTCGATTTTTGTATTTTTAGTAGAGACAGGGTTTCACCCTGTTGGTCAGGCTGGTCTTGAACTGATCTCAGGTGACCTGCCTGCCATGGCCTTCTAAAGTGCTGGGATTACACATGTGAGCCATTGCACCCGGCCCTCTTTTCTAGATGCCATAAATTACCTTTTTTTTTTTTTAATTTAAAATATGCCTGTGAGTAATCTTGTCTTTTAAATTGGTAACCACACCTACTTTGGGATTGTTTGGTATTTTCTAGTGATGCTCCTATGAGTTTTGTTCCCTTGCTACGTGTGCACAGTTTTCAAAAAATTAATTTTTTTTTTTTTTTTTTTGGAGACAGTCTCACTCTATCACCCAGGCTGGAGTGCAATGGTGTGATCTCAGCTCAGTGCACCTTCTGCCTCTCAGGTTCAAGCGATTCTCCTGCCTCAGCCTCCCGAGTAGCGGGGACTACAGGCGTGTGCACAGTTATTATTTCTTCTTTGGGGATGCTTACCAGACATTAAAAATGCAGCTACTCTTGTGTCCTTTCTCACCTCTACCCACTTACTACTTCCCGTTTCTCAGGAAGGGCTCCACAGATGAGAAGGGCTAAGTATATCTCCTTACCACCATCTGGCCCAGGCTCACCCTTCAGAAGGTATCAGTTCCTATATCCCTTTTATTTGGAAAGGCTCTTTGACACTCTCTTACTCTATGGCGTTCTTTTATTTGCCAAGGAAAAGGGTGACTGGCTCTGAGAAGAACATAGTTTGCTTCTTGGAAGCTCATATTTGTGTACATTTACTGCCTTCACACTCACTATTTGGTGAATTTTTTTTTCTATTTCTGTTTTAACTTCTGAAAACACACACACATGGCTTTTTGTTTGTTGTTTTTGCTTTGCACATAATTTGACTTAGGCTGTTCTCCTTCATCCTCTTTGTTAGTATCACTAATTATTTCTACTTTCTGTTTCTCATTTGGTTCTTCTAAAAAACACATAATTTTAAACTTACCAAAAGAGCTGCAAGATTCTTTCAGAAAACTTCTGTATACCTTTGGCCAGCTTTCTCAATTGTTAATATTTGCCCTGTTTGCTTTCTCATTCTCTCTGTCAATTACTTAAGAATAAACTACAGACAATTATAGTTTTTTTTTTTTTTACCACTAAATATTTCAGTTGTATTTCTGAAGACTAGGACATTGTCTTACATAACCACAGTACAATTATCAGGATCAGAAAATTTAACACTGATAAAATCCCATTATCTAATCCACAATCATATTCAAATCTATCAATTGTCCTAATAACATTCTTTTTAGCTATTGCTTCCTGATGCAATCTAGTATCATGCATTGCATTAGCTATCGTATAGCCTCTCTTTCCATTTTCTTTGTTTTGATTTTCTTCTTTTCTACAGTAAGGTATCTTGAGGTATAGCTTCCTGATGCAATCTAGTATCATGCATTGCATTAGCTATCGTATAGCCTCTCTTTCCATTTTCTTTGTTTTGATTTTCTTCTTTTCTACAGTAAGGTATATTGAGGTATAGCTTCCTGATGCAATCTAGTATCATGCATTGCATTAGCTATCGTATAGCCTCTCTTTCCATTTTCTTTGTTTTGATTTTCTTCTTTTCTACAGTAAGGTATATTGAGGTATAGCTTCCTGATGCAATCTAGGATCATGCATTGCATTAGCTATCGTATAGCCTCTGTTTCCATTTTCTTTGTTTTGATTTTCTTCTTTTCTACAGTAAGGTATATTGAGGTATAGTTTACATACAGTAAAATTTACCCCTTTTGAATGTACAGTTCTGTCAGTTTTCACAAATGCATATAATCATTTAGCCACCACCATAATCAAGATATATATATAGACCATTTCCATTACCACAAACAGTTCATTTGTGCTCCTTTATATCAATTCCCCTCCCCATAAATTCAATCCCTGGTGATCTCAAATTTCATTTCTCTCCCTATGGTTTTTCCTTTTCTAGAATGGCATATACATGGAGTCATACAGTATGTAACATTTTGCGTCTGGCTTTTTGAGTAGTATTCCATTGCATGAACATACCCCACATTGTTTATTCATTCACTGGTTCAAATTGATTTTAAAAATAGATCCATACCTTATGGTGTGAGATATGGATCAAGCAAGCAAGCAAGATTAATGTTTTTTGTTTTGGTTTTATTTTTTTCCATATGAATATATAGTCCAGTACATTTTGTTATATATAAAAGATAACCAATTTTTTCTGCTTTGAATGACCTCTGCAACTTTGTTGAAAACAATCAGTTGGCCCTTTATGTGTGTCTATTTCTTGAAACTCTATTCTGATCCACTGATTCATATGTCTCTTCTCAGTCCAGTACCAAATTGTCTTGATTACATAGGCAGTCTTGAAATCAGGTAGCATGAGTTCTCCAAATTTATTTTTCTTTATCAAAGTTGAGTTTGGCCAATTAGCTTTTTGATGTTCCATATACATTTTATAACTGACTTGTTATTGCCTGAAGAAAAATGCCTGGTGGGATTGTGATTTTGATTGTATCTTAGTCCATTCAGGCTGCTGTAACAAACTACCATCAACTGAGTGGCTTGCAAACAACAGAATTTTATTTCTCACAGTTCTAGGGACTGGAAAGTCCAAGACCAAGACTTGGGCAGATTCAATGTCTGGTGAGGGCCAGCTTCCTAGCAGACAGCCATGGTCTTGTTCTAACCTCACATGGTGGACAAGCCAAAGGAACTCTCTGGGGCCTGTGTTTATAAGGGTACTAATCCCATTCATGAGGACTCTATCCTCATCACCTAATCACCTCCCAAAAGCCCTACCTCCTAATACCATCACCTTAGGGGTTAGGATTTCAAGGTATAAATTTGGGGAGGGAGGAGACACAAACATTTAGACAGAGGTAGATTGCCTTAAATCTATAAAGAAATTGGGAAAGAATCGACATCTTAACTGACTCTTGATCTGTGAATGCAGTGCGTCTTTCAATTTATTTAGTTCTTTGTAATTTATCTGATGTCTTAAAGTGTTCAGCCAACACATCTTAAATCAATATTGTTAGCTCCATAAGTATTTCATGATTTTTGATGTTATATAATAACATCGAAAGTAAACATGGCATGTTTAGAAAAATTCAGTTTCCAATTGTGCATTTTCTAGTCCATAGAAATAAGTTGGATTTTATACATTGACCATTAAACTTAGTTCTTGTGGTTTTTTGAATATTTCATGCATATAATCCCATTATCTGTGATAAAGATAATTTTATTTCTTCCTTCTCATTGGTATGCCCTTTATACATTTTTCTTGCCTTATTGCACTGTTTAAAAACAGCAATAACTCAGGAGGCTGGGGCAGGAGAATCGCTTGAACCCAGAAGGTGGAGGTTGCAGTGAGCCAAGATCACACCATTGCACTTCAGCCTGGGCGACAGAGCAAGACTCCCTCTCAAAAAAAACAAAAACAAACAAACAAACAAAAAAACCCCAGCAACACACTGTTTAATAGCAGTAGTAAGAGAAGGCTTCCTTGCCTCACTGCTAATCTTAGGAATAAAGCATTCAATCTTTCACATTAAGTATGATGTCACCTCAATGTTTTCATGACACCTTTCATCAGATCAAGGAAGTTATAATTTGCTGAGAAAGGATGTTAAATGTTGCCATTTGCTTTTTCTGCATTATTGAAATGACAGTATGATTTTTCCTCTTTAATCTGTTGACATGGTGAAAATTACATTGACTGATTTTTGAGTTTTGAACCAACCCTGCAACTAAGTGGGACAATATATAATATTATATATTATCATTTTTATATATTACTGGTTTTGAATTCTTCACATTTTATTAAGGATTTTTGCATTTATGTTCATAATGGGTTTGTCTCCAGTTTTCTTTTTTTTTTTGTAATGGTTGTTTTTGGTTTTTGTTTCAGAGTAATGCTGGCCTCACAAAGTAAGTTGAGAACTGTTTCTTGCCTTTCTACTTTCTGGAAGAACTTCTATAGAACTGGTATTATTTCCTTCCTAAATGTTGGTAGATTTGCCAGTGAAGGCTTCTTTGCTTGAAGTTTTCTTTGTAGAAAGTTTTTTTTCTCCCATGAATTAAATATATATATATATATATATTTTTTTTTTTTTTTTTTTTTTTTTTTTTGAGACGGAGTCTCGCTCTGTCGCCTGGGCTAGAGTGCAGTGGCCGGATCTCAGCTCACTGCAAGCTCCGCCTCCCGGGTTTACGCCATTCTCCTGGCTCAGCTTCCCGAGTAGCTGGGACTACAGGCGCCCGCCACCTCGCCCGGCTAGATTTTTGTATTTTTTAGTAGAGACGGGGTTTCACCGTGTTAGCCAGGATGGTCTCGATCTCCTGACCTCGTGATCCGCCCGTCTCGGCCTCCCAAAGTGCTGGGATTACAGGCTTGAGCCACCGCGCCCGGCCGAATTAAATATATTTAATGGATTTAGGACTCTTCAGATTATCTAACATTCTTGGACGAACTTTAGTAATATGTGGCTTTCAAAGAATTTGTTCATCTCATCTAAGCTATCAGATTTATTAGCATAAAGCTCCTTGGAATATTTTCTTCTTATTATTTTTAATATTAGTAGAATCTATAGTAATGTCCCCCACTTCCATTCCTGATGCTGGAAATTTGTATCTTCTCTCTTATCAGCCTTAGTAAAGAGTTATCAATTTTATTCTGTCACATACAGATTTGTTTGTCAAATAGCATGTCCATAACCTTAAAAATTGTTTCTTTTTTATCAGCATTTATGTATAGTAAAAAAGTAAGTTTTTTTGATTTGACAGGCTATGTTGTTTGAGACTTTGTACACATGGACAGGTATTCTTAAATTTGTGTAATAGTTTAGGCTAATATATACAAATTAGCACCCAGAAGTATGTTTTCTTTATACTTAGCTCTTCTCTTTCCTCAACATTATGTAAAACATGGGGGGAAACCCTTTCCAAATAAAATTAATATGAGACTCCTTTCATAATGTATCGGGAGAACCCGCTCCCGATGTTTAACATGGGTTCTTTTCTATTTCCTAAGTGTCTCGGCTGGGTTGAGAAATAAAGGGAAAGAGCACAAGAGAGAAATTTAAAGCTAGGTGTCCGGGGGAGACATCACATGTCAGCAGGATCCGTGATGTTCCCCGAGTTGTAAAACCAGCAAGTTTTTATTAGCGATTTTCAAAAGGGGAGGGAGTGCACGAATAGGGTATGGGTCACAGAGATCACATACTTCACCAGGTAATAAAATATCACAAAGCAAACGGAGGCAGGGCAAGATCACAGGACCATCAGATGAGGTGAAATTAAAATTGGTAATGAAGTTTCCGCATGCATTGTCATTGATAACATCTTATCAGGAAACAGGGTTTGAGAGCAGATAACCTGTCTGACCAAAAATTTATTAGGTGGGAATTTTCCTCCACTTAATAAGCCTGGGGGTGCTACAGGAGACTGGGGCTTATTTCATCCCTTTGGCTGGGATGCCTTAAAAGGGGCCGTCTATAAGCCCACCTTCAGGGTGCATTCTCTTTCTCAGGGATGTCCTTTGTCGAGAAAAAGAATTCAGCGATATTTCTCCTATTTGCTTATGAAAGAGGAGAAATATAGCTCTGTTCCGTCCAGCTCACCGGTGGGCAGTTCAGTTACCTCTCTTGTTCCCTGAACATTGCTGTTATCCTGTTCTTTTTTTTTTTTTTTTTTTTTTTTTTTGAGACGGAGTCTTGCTCTGCCGCCCAGGCTGGAGTGCAGTGGCCGGCTCTCAGCTCACTGCAAGCTCCGCCTCCCGGGTTCACGCCATTCTCCTGTCTCAGCCTCCCGAGTAGCTGGGACTACAGGCGCCCGCCTCGTCGCCCGGCTAGTTTTTTGTATTTTTTAGTAGAGACGGGGTTTCACCATATTAGCCAGGATGGTCTCGATCTCCTGACCTCGTGATCCGCCCGTCTCGGCCTCCCAAAGTGCTGGGATTACAGGCTTGAGCCACCGCGCCCGGCCATCCTGTTCTTTTTTTAAGAACACACACATACACACATATATATATACATGTATACATACACATGTATTATTTAATTTATGTAAGACTCATTAAATATAAACTACTTTGAGGCATAAGGCATTTTGTTTATGTAATTTAGCAGACCTTTATACGCATGTATTTTATGTCAGGCATGATTTTGAGAGCTATTCCTACACTAATTCATTCAGTCCTCATAGTATCTGTCCTCTGAGGTAGGTACTGTCACTTTCTCAGATGAGAGAGGAGGAGACTGAGGCACAGAGAAGTTATGTGTCTTGATGGAGGTGCCTGAGTGGGGAGCTGTTGGAGCTGGATTTGAAGTGACACTGGTTGGCTCCAGAGTTCTTGCTGTCAATCCTGATAACTTTTGTCACCTCATGTGTACACATGATGAGTGATAAAATCGAGCGATTGCTGTTAGAGTGCATGGTGAAGATTTTTCCCCTCCCATGTAATGCTAAAACCGATGCTTTAGCTCTAACCAATTTGGCCTTTTTTTCCCACCTATTTTTCTTAATTTATGTAACACATGTATGGGGCGCTATCCAGTGTTACATTACTTATACTTAAATATTTAATGAAGGACGTGCAGTTCATCTTGCAGCCATAAATACTTCACTCTGTCTTGACATGTAGGGTTAGTTCTTTCCACTGGTTTGTGAGCTCCCTAAGGACAATAATTCTATCTTGTATTTCTCTTTGTGTCTGCACAGGGCCTGGCTGGCTTTGAATAGAATTCCTGGATACCTGCTTATTGATGAGTGCTGCAAGGCAGCTGTTCAGTCCTTTCCCACTGAGACACACGTGCCAGACACTGTTCATAAAAGTGATATTCATTTGTGTATGGGGCAAGTCACTTACTAGCTGTAATTTCACCCAAATATACATTTATATAGTCATGGTTAAAAATTGACAGATACTGTAAGATGGTACATTCGACTGGAAGCACAATACTTTTTCTGTCTTTAATGTAGACATATAGTTTTTAAAAATGAGCATTTGGATAATTTAGTACAGATTTCCTCCCTCAGCACACTCTTTGTAGATTTTATATTGCATATAATAAATCTGGGATTATGTCTTGTTTATGTCCCATCACCTAGCATGGTGCATTTCACATAGTAGGTTCTCAATAAATGCCAGTAGAATTTTTAAAGCCTTGGTAAAGCATTAGTCCTGTTAGAAAGGGAGTGATGGTAGCAGAAATTTTTCATCAAAGATCTTTTGGATCTACTGAGTCTGAGTTTTTGCTTTATAGGACATGGAACAGGATATTGTTGCAGGCACACTGATGACTTATTTTTCACCTCGTCCCCATTCTTGAGTAACTTCTTCCCCCACAAAATCATGACTGAGACAAAAAAAAAAAAATCCAAGGCATAGCAATAATTATGAATTTCTTTCTGCACCAGAAAGACATAAGACAAGTGTTTTTGTGAGATAAGGCACATTTCAGCAACACTGTGAGGCATGAATTAAGGTATAGGCAACTGGTCCCACCAGGTGAATGATTATCTGCAGTTGCCAGAGTGAGCTGTCTCAATGGCTGATGAAGCTGCTGACCTTGACATATTTATCATCATTACTCCAGGGGACAGGCACCAATATCTCTATTCTTGTGCATACATAGCCAGAAAAGGAGGCACAGTCCAGTGGAAAAGAATTTATGTGTATAGGTGTGTGGTGTTTGTGTGTCTGTGTGTGAGAGAGAGAGAGAGAGAGAGCGAGAGAGAGAAAGACAGAGTAGTTGGTTCTTATATCTTCCTTCCTCTTTTAACTTTTTTCTATTTTTACTGAAAAGGGAAAATGGCATTAGGCTCTCCTCTAAAAGATCAGATTCACAATAGCTCCTCAGTCTGCAAGACTTCAAGGGGCATAGTTTTCCTTATAAGGGAGCCAAGTAAGGCTGCAAAAAATAGACAATCTGTGTTACCATCTCTCAGGCTAAGATTGCCGGATTGCCATATGATTAGAGGAGGCCAGAGTGAGGGATGTGACCCTGGATAATGCTGGTGCTGTGTCCTCCCCTCACCCCAGGATGGTGCTGATTGCTTTCTGGCCTGGAGTTTGAAATCTGTTCCACTGTCCCACGCCTCTGGCCCGGCTTTCTGTGTTTTGCTGGCATTCTTGGGTGTTCCTTGGCTTGTGGGCACATCACCCTGATCTCTGCCTTCATCTTCATTTGGTGTCCTCCTGGTGGGACTGTCTGTGCATAAATTTCCCCTCTTTATAAGGACACCAATCACATTAGATTAGGGGCCCACCTTATTCCTATATGACCTCGTCTTAACGAATTATACCTGTAATAACCCTATTTCCAAATAAGACCACACTCTGAGCTACTGGGGGCTAAGATTTCAACATAGAAATTATAGGGGAGACGCAATTTAACCCATAGCAGCATCCAATCCATTGATGGTGATTCACTTGGGAGCTTTTTCTTCATTATGAGTTAAACAAGGAAGAGGCAGGAAAACAGCAGAGGAAATGGTGGAACAGTCGATCTTTTCTGATAAAGGATCTGGATGTGGAAACACGAAGCCTGGGGGATGGAGCAGAGACCTCCTACTCGTTCATCAGAACAGTCACCTACTGTCAGAGGACCCTGAAGGTATCTGAGTTGAAATATGATGTATGGGTCAAAGAGTGCTTAAGCCTCCAAAGCTTTTTGCAGACTCCCAGTGGCATGTGAATTTTAGCTGCCCAGGCAAAATTACTTGAAATCCTTGGCCTTATGCCTCTAGAAATCTGAAGGTGCTCACCTAAGAGGCCTGCCTTCTCCCCTGTGTTCTCAAATATGGAGGGGTACTGCTTGGGAAGGAGCAGCTCCTTTGCAAGCGTCTGGTCTTCTCAGTCACTTGACTTTCTAATAGTACCACGTTTTAAAAATAAATTTCCTATTTCCTTAACAAATATCAAAGTAGAATGAAATTCAGCCAAGACTGGGTGCTGGGAGCTTTGTTAGACCCTTGTATGTCTAATCTCAGTTCTCACAGAAGCCAACAATATGCCTATTTCCATTTCCAGATGAAGCCACAAGGCTCAGCATTCAGTGGCTTGCCCCAGGGGCTCAGAGGAGGCCAGCAACAGCCCAGTCCTATGCACTTTGTATTTGGGTGTCAATTTTTGAAGGACGCAGATCGCTTTTTAAAAAATCTTAAATATCACATTGAGATAAGAATTCATTTGACTCTGTTGAGCCTCTCATGTAAAATGAGGAGTCTGGATTTAGATGATCTCTATGTGCCTGTGCAGCCCTAAAATGCATCTAAAATTATGATTTTTGTTTTCCTGTTTTGGATGTAAGAAGGAGAGGATGTAGGCTGTCCATCTGCTTTTTTTTTTTTTTTTTTAAGATGGAATTTTTAACATCTCATTGTGGAATTTCCTGGATCTCAACCAAGTATGCAGATCCCCATCTTCCAGAAGCTCATCTATTTTTGACTG
Organism: Trachypithecus francoisi; assembly: GCF_009764315.1. Taxonomy (NCBI): domain Eukaryota; kingdom Metazoa; phylum Chordata; class Mammalia; order Primates; family Cercopithecidae; genus Trachypithecus; species Trachypithecus francoisi. Next base: position 100,937,815 of record NW_022681469.1, on the reverse strand, counting down.
CAATAGAATTAGAATGTGGTCATTTAGGGGACAATCCCTTTGGAGGGGTATTTTTCTTTTCTCTTCTTCAAATATATATTTATTTCCTTTTCTTCAGATATCTTTGTGCTCCTATTGCTTCCACAGATGTTCAGAGCTGGCCACACACAGCCTCATTTGCACTTGGCTGACAGGCAGTAGCCTGTTGCACTGGCCAGAGAAACACAACACCTTTCTCTGCAGAGACCGGATTCTGCTCTGGGCACCTCTCCTGTGGAGCAAAGCGGGCCAACCAACAGGCTTTGACTGATTTATTTCAGGAAGACTTGCTTGTTGATAGATATGGTAATCATGCCAGTAAAATTCAATTACTGTATCCCTGAGGACTGCAGCAAGCAATAATAAATTAGGAAACATGAGCTTTGGAGTATCTGAACTGAAATTATAATGGGGTTATTGAAAAACAAACAAACAAAAATCCGAAGCATTCATTTAATAATAGATGCTGCAGTTTTCCCCACCAAAAATTAGTTCATCAACTAACCCTTTGTTCTTGTCATAAAAGAATATGCCTTATACATAGCCAAGATCATTTTGTCTTAATTACTTAGTATTGTTGTAGCTCCCAGAGCACCCCTGCCTTCTGGGTAACGGTACACAGGGAGGAAGCAGCCGTCTGGAATGGCCTCCCAAGATCACCGCACTAATCCATGCTGGGCTCACACATGCTCGCTGCTCATGGCCTTGGGTTTCAGGTTGCCATCCAGGGCTGAGGTTTCAATGGAAGTTGTCATCTCAGAAAGTCTGCCTAGCGCTGAACCACTGACATCCATCAGGAATGTCAAGTTGCACATTGTGTCATTAACTTGAGCCAGCTTTCCTGCTATCAGATCCTTTTTCACTCCTGGCCTTTCCACCCTGTCTTTCTTCCTTTGTGTAACAGTTTATGGCTTCTCCTGTTTGTGCCTTCCACCCGTGAGTTGTGCACGCATCTCCTCCATGCCATAAGTAGAACTTACAGAATTAGCTGACATTTCTTGTCCAACATAAATTTTAAGTGCTTGAAGGGAGAAAGAACATTTAGGCAGTCTGGTTATATCTGCAGACTCTATGGTCTATCCCCAGATAATTTTAAAGTTAAAATGGTTTGTCATGAATGTCCTCCTTCATTTTATTTTCTTTCTCATCTGGATCCCAACATTCAAGTAGATAACACAGAACTGATGACCAGGGGAGATATGGTGAAGATGACAGAGGACCTAAAAATATTTTCTGAATCAGTAGCAGTGATTTTCCACCAGTAATAAATGTCTTTCAGGGTATCCACTAAGACCAAGCCTGTTTATTGGAAAACTGCTACCCTCTCCCCACAAGTACATGAAGGACTTTAAGCCTGGAACATGCTTAGTTTACATGGCCCTACGGAACTGGCCAAATCCTGAACCAAGCTGGGCTCCATAGAATTTTTCTCCCAGAAGTTGAAACGTTATCCAGTTGATTGGTTTGCTGGAGTTTGGAGATGGCAGGGCTCTGGAGTTTGGGGCCATTATTTTTAGCTATATAAACAGTGCCATGTGCACAGGAAAGGGAGAGGGTGGTTTTGTAATGAAACAAGTGTCGCGAGAAACAGAGAACAGAGATGGTCCAGACATGGGCAAGTCACTGCTTTGGTTCTGGTGACTGTCACATCCTGCTTCTAGAATGCTCATGAGGCCCAGCTGCACTCCATTGCCTGCCCTTAGATCTTCCCAGTACATTCCCTTTTTTCACTTTGGTTGGTCTCAATAGGAAGTTTTGCTATTAGTTTGTTTTCTCTTTTTTAACTGGCAAAAGAGCCTTGAGATGTTATAATACCATCTAATGCTTTCTTGGACTTGGATGGCATATGAGGACAGAGGAAGGGCTCTGGCATGATACTTCGAATAGTACTAGTGTAGTCATGGTAGTAGTTCCCGTTAGCTCTGTGTTAAATGGGTGGTTAGAGTAGGCCTGGCAGTGAGGGTGGCCTTGCTGGAGAGGGTTACTGTCCTTTGGTAGAGGAAAATCCCCCATTTCACCCTCTGTCCCTGCTCCCGTGCTGGTGTGCACTCGGTAAGTCTTTGTCCCCAGCGCTGCATCTCAGGCCTCAAACCTTCATTACCTCTCCACTATTTTGCCTCTTAGCCAATGCCTCTTCCATGCCCATCTTCCTAGGACCTTAAACATTTTTCTAAGACATTCACAAATGATGAAAAATTATAAATTATTTCATTTGGGCAAGGGAACTGGCAATTCACAGCAGCATACTTTAGGATTTGCCAAGATTAGGGGTGATTCTTTCCATTACAACGAGATGGACACTTCAGGACATCAAGAGACAAAAAGCAGCCAGAGGAGCTTACTGTCCCTTTATTTCCCATGAAACACAATGCTGCACAGTGCCCATATTGTGCCCACACTGCTTCCTGTGCTTCGCCAAAGCAGGGATTTCATCCAGCATCCCAGCTGTTCTGGAGCCTGTGCTGGGGTGGCTGGCTAGGAACAGGGGACACAGAAGGGTGTTGCTTTCATGCCACAGCTGTGCTTGGGTCCTCTGCACAGGCAATCAATGAGTCCCTCAGGGCAGAAGACTGTGGGAATCTCCAGTCTGACTCTGTCCTCATTAGGCCCATGAAGAGCAAATGTCCACTATCAGAAAATGAATGAGCAAATACAACCCCCAAATAAAGGGGGACTTGCAGAGGAGACTGTAGTTCTCACTCCCTTGATGTGGGCTATCTTCTGGGAAAAAGGCATGACACTTAGTGTAACTTGTTTAAGAACCATAGTCACAATTTATTAGCCTCTTCTGTTCTTCTTGGGGGGAAAAATCACAACATAAGGTGTTCAGGTCAACCGTTACACAAACCCAGGTATGCCAAGCCCTGCACTAGGTATCTTGCAGCACCTTATTTAGATGTCATAGTGGTCCGACAGGAAGACATTATTACTACTAATTTTCTAGCAAGTTATGTAACATGCTGAAATAATCACCCACCTGGTAAATAAATGACATGGAATGTGGACCCGAGTTTAGCTGACGCCTAAAACTATGCTAATTCCACTGCAGTGTCATTCGGTATTTCTTAAGTTTATCTGATGGGACACTCAGGGTGAGGTGAGTACTTGTTAAAAATCTGATCCTGGGTCATGTTGCAGATCCAAGATGTCAGAATCTTTTAGAAATGGGTACAGGAATTTGCTCCAGGTGAATCTCATCAGGCAAGTTAGATAAATGCTGCTGTAATGCCTTAAAAAAACCCAAAAAACAAAAAACAAAAAAACACAGTAATTCTTAGTGAGGTGTGTGCTAAGAAAGTCTTTTTTTCTTTTTCATAAACTTTTTATTTTGCAATAACTTTAGATTCGCACATAAGTTGCAAAAATAATACAATTTCCTTATACTTCCTCTCACCTAATTTCCCCTAATGTTAACCTCTTTAAAAAGCCGTGGTACATTTGTTGTAACTCAGACACTAACATCGGCAAATTACTATTAACTTCACTCCAGATTTCATTCAGCTTCTACCTATATTTACCCTAATGCCCATTTACTGTACCAGGATCCAATCCAGGGTACCACAGTGTGTTTAACAGACAGACTTTTGGTAGTACATACGTTCTGAACTAAAGCTAATCATGAGTATACCTAACGGCACAGCAATTGCACTCCTGTATGTATTCGTAGCAAATGACATGTATGAAAACGTTTACAGCAGCAGCCTTCAATGGAGATAAAATGCAGACACAACCCATCCATAACAGAATAGATAAATAAAATGTATATTCATGCAATGGAATATTGTGAAGAAACGAGAAGGAATAAACTATTGCCTGTTATAATAATGAGGATGAATCTTGCAAACACGATGTTGCGGATATGATGCAATGCAAGAAAGAGCACACACTCTAGGCTTCCACTTACACAAAATTAAGACAGGCGAAACTAAACTATGCTATTTGAAGTCAGAATACACCACACCTTTGGGAGCAGTGGTGACTGAGACAGGCAAGAGATTTTGGGGTGTCGGAGTGTTCGATTTCTTGAGCTGGATGCTGGTGCCATAGGTGAGTTCACGTTGTGAAAATTCATCAAATTGTGCACTTCAATATCTGTGTAGTTTTCTGTGTATATTTTATTCTTCTTTAAAATTTTCTAAACACAGACTGAAGTGTTTCTGTGGAAAAGCAGCACCGTGGGTTTGGGACAGCAGCTTTAATTTATATCTGAAAACAAATTAGCTTGATGCAGCAAATTGGATACAACGGACTGTGCAGTCACCCTGCACTAGGAAACAAGCATGGTTCCTTGGCTAATTTACAGACACCAGGGCATCCTCCTCCACTCAGGAAAGTTCATTGCCATGTGCTTTTAGGGTAGGGTGTGACTTTTGCAATAAAAAAGCTTTGTCAGCTGGTGGTGTGAGATGCATCCTTCCTCGTGGAGTGAGGCCATGCTGCTGGGACACATGGAGAGACATGCTGTCTCCAAGCATGAGGAGCAGCCTTTCATGTGCACAGGTGACTGCCAGAAGCAGGGTGCAGGCTGCCTTTCTTGTCCTGGTGAGAGCTGTGACATCAGGTAGGACACATCACCAAAGACTGGGCATAGTAAGTAGGTGGTCAGATCAAACTTCACCTCATAACCCCTCCCTGTCCCAACTGTCTCTGTCACCACTATCCTCTCTCCTTCTGCTCCCCCTACCCAAGCCAGCCTTACACAGCAGCAGCTCCTACCAACCACTAGTTCCACTAACTCTGTTCTCAAATCCCATCCCAGCCCCAACTCTTTCTCATTTAGAGCCCTCTTGTGTCTTTTCTGAAATTTTCCAGTTGTTTCCCAATGCTTCCCTCTACCTGTCTGCTATCTAGAGGTATAAAAGTGGTCCTTTCAAAAACTGAAATGTGCTTGTTTGGATTCTGGGATTAAACTCCATTATCTCCATAGCTGTGAAGACAAAGCTTGCCCCCTTGTACTAGCTATGGTCTGGATGTGTCTCCCAAATTCATATGTTGAAACTTAACTGCCAATATGATAGTATTAAGAGGTGGGGTCTTTAGGAGGTGCAGAGCCCTCATGAATGGGATTAGCAACCTTATAAAAGAGGTTGAAGGGAGCTCCCAGGACATTTTTGCCCTTCCGTCATGTGAGGATACAGCATTTGAGGCACCAACTTGGATAAAGACAGCAGCCCTCATCAGACACCAACCTGCTGGTGCTTTGACTTTGGACTTCCCAGCCTCCAGAACTGTGAGAAACAAGTTTCTGTTATTTATAAATTACCCAGTCTCAGGGATTTGGTTATAGTAGTACAAATGAACTAAGATAGTACTCAGGTCCTACATGCTCCTTCTAGAATGTTCTCCCCTTAGCCACCAATAAGGCTTGTTCTCTTGCCTCCTATAGAACATGTTTCAAATGTTCAAACTAAAATGCGACCTCCTTATCCTCCTCGTCATGGGTGCAGTTGGCCTTGGTCCTTGTCATATAATATATGCTGTGCTTCACCTGTCTTCTCTGTTTTTTCCTTCAACTTCAGGACCTTGTTCCACTCTGTGCCAGTGGAATTTCTGCAAAGGCAGGGATTTTTCTCTATCCCAGTTGCTCTCACATTGCCTGGCACATGGTAGGGGCTTGATGTGTTGAATGCACTGTGGAATGAATCTGAGCTTGGCTTACTTCTCCAGGTCTATCTCCTGCCATATCCCTACAAACTCACTGTTCCCCAGTCCCATTGATCCATGAAGTTCCACATCACTCCCCCACAAGGCAGTGCGTGCAGTCCCTTCCTCCCGCAATACCTGTCTCCCCTTTCTACACATGCCAAGCTCATCTTCATCCTCTGGATTCCACTGGAGCTTCAGCAACTCCATAATGCCTTCCCACGGTGACACATAGTGCATGGACCACGCTAAATGCTACCGGCTTGTTCAGGCCTCAACCTTCCCCAAAGACATTAAGCAACCCCAGGGCCAGACAGGGCCATTGTGTCTTTTCCCCCAGCCTGGTTCTTTAGATGTGTGATGAGAGAATACATAAATGGCATGCCTAAAGACATACAGGCAGTTAGTGGCAAGGAACACACACGTTTCCAGATATGCTGGTCTTCCATTTATGATACTTCACTTGTTATTTCCGTTAGAGAACTCCTTTGAGAAGACATTCTCACCAACCTTCCTGAAACTCACAATTCCTCAAATTCCTTACATTAATCAAAATGTCATGTGATTAATTACTTTTCATGAAGTGGCTCCTACTGCATAAATTTTAGGCGTGAAGATTTCTGTGAGATTTTGAGATGTTTTGAAATTACTCAAGCAAAGGAAAGAGATCCTGGGCAAGCTGGAGGTCATTGTAACCTCAAACCTTTTAGCTGAAAGTTTGAAATGCTCCCCTACTTTCTTTCATGGATGGGTGGAGCTTTATCAAGGCTTTCTTGTTCATTAGAAATTGTCTTCTTTTAGAGTCTCAGTCAACGGTGGCTTTGGAGAACTGAGCTCTTTTTCTGGCTTATCTCCAGGCCCTTTGAGGGCTGGTGCCTGCACCCACCTTCTACAGGCAGCCTAAATGCCAAGGTGGAGGTTGAACTTAGGTGATGAGGTCTTTTCATTTGCTATCTTCCTTGTTGGTCCTGGCATCTCCTCAGCATAGGGACCAGTTAACACTAAGGAGAGAGCATTCAGATTAGCGCATGCCCATCGACACACAAACCTAACCAGATTAGGCAGAGCCCAGTGTCTCCCCCTTCTTCACTCCTCCCCCACAGCCTGAGGCTCATTTTCCCTTCCTGCTAGAGCCCTGCTTGTTTTCACTGGTTGCTAAGCAGCGTGTAACATGCTGGCAGGGTTTGCAGTGGGCTCTCCTCTCCCAGCAGGCTCTTTGGATTAACCCTGTGAGGAAAAATGGAGTTTCAAAACATGGGGCTGTGTCACAGTCCAGAGAAGCCAGACCCAGAGTTGATAAGAAGCCACGCCTTGCTTTGAGGGGCAGGGATTCACATGGGCCCCAGCTCCCAGGCCACTGGCACTTGACTTTCAGTTCTGGCCCCACCCCTTGGTAACTGAGTGACTTCTAGGAAGTGACTGACCCTCTCCAACTAAGTCTTGGTTTTCTCATCTGTGAAAGGGGTTAGGCCAGGTGTGGTGGCTCATGTCTGTAATTCCAGCACTTTGGGAGGCTAAAGCAGGTGGATCACCTGAGGTCAGGAGTTCGAGACCAGCCTGACCAACATGGCGAAACCCGTCTCTACTAAAAACAAAAAATTAGCTGGGTGCGGTGGCACATGCCTGTAATCCCAGGTTCTTGGGAGGCTGAGGCAGGAGAATTGCTTGAACCCGGGAGGCAGAGGTGAGCCGAGATTGCGCCATTACACTTCAGCCTGGTTAACAAGAGTGAAACTCTGTGTCAAAAAAACAAAAGTAAAAACAAAAACAAAAAAGAAAGGGGATACTGGTACAATTTCTGCATATGTTGTTCTGAGGATTAAATGAGATAAGTGTAAAAAGTACCCAGCACAGAGTCCATTATGTGGTGGGAACCCAGAACTCACGGTGTGTTAGCTGCTGGTCATGCGATTTTCACAGCACTGTCGTGCCTATCATCCCCCTCCACGTCACTACAAGGCACCTGGCTAAGGTAACTGTTGATATTTCCATTTTAAAGATGGAAAACACAGGCACAGAAAGGCAAGGGGAATTGCTCAAAGCTAAACAGCTAAACTAGTGTTGGAATCAGGTTCCCTAATGACTTGTTTTGTGTTTTTCCTGCTTTGTCACAGCACCCCAGAGATACCTAAGTCTCAAGGTTCCTTCCATCCGGACTTTTCTTTGAGGAAGAGAAATTAATTGGAGGCAAGCGAGTCTGTGCACCTTACTTCCCACTTTGAAACAGTTTCACTTTTGATCATTACTAAATCATCCCCAAGACGAAAATTATGTGTGCATCCATTCTCTGTCTAGCATAATGGGAATGAACAAATAACATGGACTTCACGTGAGACTATGAGTACCAGACAAGGAAAAATTGGCCTTGAAGTATGTGGTATGAAATCATGCTTCCAATTTATAGAGTGACAGAGCTGTAGGAAAGCTGATGTAATAACCATAAAATGTATTTTTTTTCACTTTTTTTCAGATTTCAGTTATCATTAGTTTCATTTTGATGTTTGGAAATTTAATGTACTTATCTTCATCTTATTCTTCATCTTTGTTAATGACGTGGGTAAGTGTTTAGTTCATAAAGTTGGGTTTTATTAACCTACCAAATAGCATGTTTTCCTGTCTAAAACAGGTATAACAGAATAAATAGGCCCTTTCCTGATTATCATTCAACATGACACAGTTCTTCCCAAGCAAACCTGTCTTATCCTTGAAAAATATTACAGTATGAAGTTTTTCTTTTTAAGACAGTGCCCAAGTAAATATTGGAAAATTATTATAAAGTAATAAGACTTACTTTAAACATATCCCATTTTATGATAAAAATGACTTCTTTCTCCTAAGTCACTTGAGGAGGTTAAGTACTCATTGCAGTGACACTGCCACTGCCCAAAACATTTTTGGAACTCCTGTGAGTTTCCTTCACAGATACGGCACATTCTTTAGAATGTCTTCACTGATGGCAAATCTTTGCCTTTCAAGAGTGGATTGGATTTTTCAAAATGACCAAAATGTTGTGAGTATTTTGTGTAATTGGGCTGGGAAATACAGATCTTGCTCAAACGATGATGTGACGGTAAAGTCATAAGACCAATTATTTTGCACCTATAACTAAATTATTTCTGAAGGCAGTTTAGAAAGTGTAGTTCCAAACTACTTTGAGCAATGGCAAGACAATTAGAATAAGTGTGTAGTCTGCTCACAGGAACTACATGGAATGACACTCATTTGGATATGTGTTTGGAAGGGTGGTTTAGTGAATCAGTTCTATTACATTGTAGTCATATTTCTGATGTCTATAAGCCAGAACCTAGAATAGTCTCCTCTACCTCCCATGTCCACACTGATCAGAAATGGTACCAACTACAGTAATGCCAAAATACAGCACTTTTCCACGTATGGTGCAGTGATTTAATCTTTTGGGATTGCCCTTATGTTTTAACATTTTTGCTTTCCATATCCTTTTTCCTTCATAGTAATTAATCCCTCCTCTTTCTCTCCCCCTAGAAAATGCTCTTTCTTTCCAACATTTTGCGAAACTATTTCACCATTACAGAGTAGAGGACTCCTAATAGTGTGCTCATCTACCTCTTTTAATGAAAACTTTCTTATTTTGAAATATAGTACAGATAAAAACTCCTTAAAGCAAATGTTCTGTGTGCTAACTTAGTGCTGGCTGATACTGATGAGTACAGTCTCCCTTCAGTGTCTGCAAGGATTGATTCCAGGACACCCCCAACCCCTGTGGATACTAAAATCTGCAGATGTTGAAGTTTCTTATGTAAAATGATGTGTTATTTGCTTATAATCTATGCACGTCTCCCTATACACTTTAAATCATCTCTGGATTACTTATAACATCTAATGCAATGTAAATACTATGCAAATAGTTGTATACTGTATTTTCATTTGTACTTTTTAAACTGTTGTATTATTATTATTTCAAATATTTTCTATCTGCTGTTGGTTGAATCTGCAGCAATTGGAACCATGGATGTGGAGGGCTGACTGTGTTATGTATTATGTGGCAACATTCTTAAACTACCATTATATCAAAATTATAATTTTCTAAATGAGTGTAGAAGCCCTTCATGTGACCATGTGACCTGTCCCAAAGCACTTGCTTGTACTGTCCTAAAACAATAATGACTGTCTTGATTGCTATGATAGTAACTTTCCAGCATTCCTTTATAGTTTCATTACTTAAGTTTCTCTTTTTAGCTACAAGTTTCCTGCGTATCTGCCTGGTTTTATCCTCATGAAATGTATTTGTTGAAGAACCAGAGTCATAGAACATGTGGAGGATTTCATGGTCCAGATTTTGCTTTTTGAGTTCTTGTGGTGTAGCTAAGCATGTTCCTTTGTCTCATAGTATAGCTTAATATATTAGAAACTGGATCTGAAACTTGGATTGCTTCAGGCTTGATCACTTTGGCAAGTCTATAGTATTGTTCTTCCATCAAAAGGCACATAATGTCTCTCTTTATGGTACTAGTCCTCAGTGCCTTATGATGGATCTGTTAATTCAATAGGGATTGCAAAGTGGTCACCTTCTAATCCATCATCCAAAGTTCATTTAGGAAAAGTTAAGTAAGTGTTGATTTACCTCTTTATTTGCAAGTTTTAAAAATAATGAATTGATTCCCTGTCATCTTCCAAATGTGGGCTCTTTGGGCTGTGTATTGTGTGTGTTTAAGTTTCATTAGGAATATAGGAATTTAAACATTTTTTATGTATTTCAAGTTAATTGAAATTATTATCTTTACTCATTCTCAGATTGTTTCTTTGTTGACCAGGGGAGCCTCTTTAGGGTTCTCCTGAGTTCTCTGACATGACCCTGGTGGTCTGATAGCATACTTGTGTCATGTATGACAAGTTTTTCCAGGTCTCTCTTGTGGACTCCTGCCCAAAACCTGGAGGAAACCATTCCTGCGAGACACCCTCCTTGCGTTTATTGGGGAAATGGTGTCTTAAGACCACAGTCTGGGACCCAAAGATGCTCATTGCTATTGAGTAGGTCATTGTTTCTAGGCCTTACTAGTGGGCAGAGCTAGGAAATATTATAGGGTGTAGGCTCTCTCTCTTTCTTTAAAAATCTACCATGAAAATGTGTGTGTGTGTGTATGTGTGTGTGTGTGCATGCATTTAGGGTAAACTAGCTCACAAGTTCTGAATTTCCAAATCAAATTCAAGAATATGGGGTTTTTACTTAACTCTTTCTATCCTATATTTGTATTTTTGGTTCTCTTGGGTCTCAAGAAGCCCATGGATGATAGAATATCATATATCCATTTGCCTTCTCCCAAAGTGTATGCATGAGAATTGCTGTACTGCACCACGCACATGATTATGAGAAATAAAGAATTTTTTGCATATCCTTCTTTCATTCTCTTAACCCATTTTTTTTTTACTAATTCTGTATCTATATTGTCAGAACGTAGAATATTGCATACTGTACTTTCTGCCTTATAAACCTTATTTCGTGTTTTTATGTGAACAAATACACATTTATTTATCAACAGTCTTTATGTCGTTATCTCCTAGTTTTCTTGGTTATTTTAGTCTTGTTCTACAAGAGAGTTCGTTCCATTCTGATGTGTTTGTCACAGTTTGTTTTGTCACCTTTTACTTGAAAGTGAAGTTGGCTCTATGTAAAATTCTTGTCTCTTTTGTTTTTACTTTTTCATTTCTTTTTTCTTTTTTCTTTTTTTTTTTTTTTTGAGACAGAGTTTCACTCTTGTTGCCCAGTCTGGAGTGCAATGATGCCATCTTGGCTCACTGCAACCTCCAACTCCTGGGTTCAAGCGAGTCTTTTGCCTCAGCCTCCCGAGTGTCTGGGATTACAGGCACCCACCACCACGCTCAGCTAATTTTTGTATTTTTAGTAGAGACAGGGTTTCACCATGTTGGCCAGGCTGGTCTCAAACTCCTGACCTCAGATGATCTGCCCTCCTCTGCCTCCCAAAGGGCTGGGATTACAAGTGTGAGCCACCACACCTGACCGTCTCTTTTATCTTTTGCATTCAGTACTTGTTTTAATTCTGTCCAAAAGGGTTGCTGTTAAAAGTGTTTTAAGTTTTGATACGTTATCAACGTATCACTTTCTTTTGAATACTTTTTATCTTACTTCTTTTTTTATTTCTAAAAGTTTCTTCTCTTCACTTTTTATACCTCTTAAGGCATTATTATTATGTTCATTTCCTCATATTCCTTCTGCTTGAATTTTTATGTCTGAAATTATTGTTTTATTTCAAATTCTTTGATTTCTGTCAGCTCATTTCTCAGTTTTTCTAATTTTGATTTGTGTCATTCTTTCACATATTTTAGTATTTTTAAATGTCTTATTTTAAATGGCTCATTTTGAAATATAAATTTTGTTTAATTATTCAGTCTTTCATCCTTAAGTAATGGTGTTAGCTACAGGATTTTTCAGAGAAGCCCTTTATCAGGTTGAAGCAGTTCCCTTCTGTTCAGTTTGCTGAGTGTTTTCAAAAATGAATTTTGAAGATATGATATAATCATATAATTTCTCTTTTCTGTTTTGTTAATGTGCTACATTGTATAGGTTGATTTTCAAATGTTATAACTTCTTTGCATTCCTTGAATAGACCTTACTTTGGTCATGCTGTATTATTTTTTGTTGGATATAGCTTTCTAAAATTGTGTTTATAATTTTTGCACCTAAGTTCATGACAATAATTGGTTCATAGTTTTCTTATGATATCTTTGTCTTTTTTGGTTTCATGGCAATGCTGGCCTCATAAAATGCGTTATGAAGTGTTCTCTCTTCTCCAGTTTTCTGAAGTATTTGTGTAAAATCATAATTTCTTCCCTAAATATTTGGTAGAATTTACCAGTGAAACCATCTAGAACTTTCTTTGTAGGAATGTTTTTTAACTACAAGTTCCATTTCATTAATAAGATGTAAGGCTATTTGTGTTATCCATTTCCTCTTGAGTGAGTTTTGGTTGTATCTTTCAAGGAATTTTTAAATTTTATTTATGATGTCAAATTTATGGACGAAGCCATAATATTTTCTTTCTTTTATCTATCTATAGTATCTGTAGTGATAGTTCCTCTTTCATTCCTGGTATTAGATGTTTGTGTTCTATTTTTTTTTTTTCTCTGATCAGTCTGGTTAGAGGTATATCAATTTTATTAATTTTCTCAAGGAACCAGCTTTTGATTTCATTGATTTGCTCTACTGTTTTTGTTTTCTGTTTCATTTATTTCTACTCGATCTTTATTACCTCATTTTTTCTGCTTACTTTGGGTTTTGCTGTCCTTTTTTTCTAGGTTTTTTTTTTAAGGTATAAAGCAAGGTCATTGACTTGAGACCTTTCTTGTTTTTTTTTTTTCTTTTTCAAAAACAGGTGTTTAGTGCTATAAACTTTTCTCCAAGCACTGCTTTATCAGCATCCCACATATTTTGATAAAGTGCATTTTTAAATTGGTTTCATGTTATTGTCATACATTTTACTGAAACATATGATATAGAAATCTCAATAAATTTTTGTTTTTATTTAAACAGTAAATTACCTTTTAAAAGTATTTGACATTTTAAAAATGTTATATATTTACCCTGCAGTTACCATTTTCGCTGCCTTTTACTTGTGTACAGCCAGATTGACCTACTGTATTCCTGCTGTCTAAAAGACCTCCTTTAACATTTCTTTTAGCGCAAATCACCTGGTCATGAAATCTTTATTTTGCCTTCATTTTTGAAAGGTATGTTTCCTGGGTGTAGAATTGCAGGTTAACAGCAATTTTCGTTAAGAATTTAAAAGATGCTGCCAGACTTGTCTTGTTTGCATTTTTTTCTTATGAAATCTGTTGACACCCCTATGCTTTTGTTTGTAAATAATATGTTACTTCTCTAACTGTTCCCAGCTAGAGATAAGATTTTCTCTTTACCACTGATTTTGAGCCATTTGTTTATATAATGTGCCTTACTATAGCTTTCTTTATGTTTCTTGTATTTAGGATTCATTGAAATTCTTAGATCTTTAGGTTTATAATTTTTATCAAATTTGGAAAAATTTTGGCCATTGTTTCTTCAAATATTTTTCTGCCTCCCCACCTCACTTTCATTTAGGGACTCTCATTACATGCATATTGGGCTGCTTGAAATTGTTCAGTGGTTCATGAAGGCTATGTTTATTTTTGTTCTTTATTTAATTTTGGAGAGTTACTATTGCTGTGTCTTCAAGAGTTCACTGGTTGTTTTTCTGCAGTATCTAACCTGTTGTTAATCACATCCAGTGTATTTCTCATTTAAGTCATTGTAGTTTTCATATCTAAAAGTTCATTTTGGGTCTTTGAAGTATTTTGTGTCTCTAGTTAACATGTTCTGTCTCTGTTACCACTTCTTCACCATGTGTAATACAGTTATAGTAACTGCCTCAGTGCCTCCACCTGCTAATTCTGTCGTCTGTGTCAGTTTCAATTAATTGTTTCTTCTCCTCATACTGGGGTTGTGTTTTCTTGAGTGTTTGCATGCTCGGCAATGTTTACTTGGATGCCAGGCTTTGTGAATTTTACCTTGTTAGCTGCTGGATGTTTTCTTATTCCTATAAATATTCTTGAGCTTTTTTCTGTGATGCAGTTAAGTTACTTGAACATAGGCTGATCTTTTTGGGCCTTGCATTTAAGATTTGTTAGCTGGAATTAAAGTACTGGTTAGTTTACGGCTAATATTGCTGCGCTCTGAAGCAAACTCTTCTATGCAGAATCCCTGATGTGCCTTTTGGCTGCACTATTTTATATTCCCACTAACAGCGCATAAGCATTCCAATTTTTCTACATTTTTGCCAAGACTTGTTACTTCTGGTTTTGTTTTGGTATGTTTTGTTTTGTTTTATAATGCCCATCCTAATAGGTTTGAGGTGGTATCTCATTGTGGTTTTGATTTACATTTCCCTGATGATAAGTGATGTTGAACATCATTTTAAATACCTGTTGGACATTTGTATTTATCCTTTGGGGAAATGTTTATTTATTTGCTCATTTTTAATAGAAATATTTGGGTTTTTTCCTATATTCATCAGAAATACTGGCCTGTAGTTTTCTTGTAGTATCTTTTTCTGGATTTGGTATCAGAGTAATACTGGCCACATAAAATGTGTATAGAAGTGTTCTCTTCAGTTTTTTGGAAGAGCTTGAGAAGGATTGGTGTGAATTCTTATTTAAATGTTTCATAGAATTCTCCAGTGAAGCCATCTGGTTCGAGGTTTTCCTTTGTTGAAAAAATTTTTATTACTGATTTACTCTCCTTATTAGTTACAGGTCTGTTGAGTTTTTTTGTGTTTTCATAATTTACTCTTGGTAGGTTGTATGTTTCTAGAAATTTATTTCTTATAAGTTATCTAATTTGTTGGCATATAATTGTTCATAGTTGTCTCTATAGTCTATTTTGCTTGGTATTTTGTTTTTTTAGGGTGAGAAAGTAAATGTGGTTCCTTCCTGTTATACAAACTTGCACAGAAGCAGAAGTTTCATTCTGATTGATTTTAGTTACTTTGGGTGAAATGTTAACATGTTTCAATGAGGAAGAAATATATATATAAAATTATACTCAGAAAATATTCCCCATTATTCCTTCCAGCCCATTCTCTCCACCTTACTTTTCACCCTGTTACTGCCTATTCCCTGTAGGTAAGAAATCTCATTAGTTTTCTGGTTGAGCCATTTAGTTGGGCTTTTTTGAGTACTAGTAACTATTACATGTATATTTTTTACATCTCCTCTTCTTATATTAAAGATAATCTTTTGTACTTTTTTTTTTCTTCTTTTAACAACCTATCCTGGATATCAGTTCATAAGAGATTTTCCTCATTCTTTCTGGTGGTTTCCTAGTGTTCTATTGTGGATTTACTGTAGTTCAGTCACTCTCCTATGTCTGGCATTTAGGTTGTTTCCTAAATTTTGCATTTACAAACAATGTTGCAATGAATAATCTGATACATTTATATTTTCCTATTGGAAGTTTAGTAATCCTGGCTCACTTTGGGAATTTCTACACCAACTAAATGATACAAAATTCGAATCCAAATCTAAATAATATGCAAGTCCAAGAATTCAGTTTCTCATGAGAGCACTGTTTTCACCCCAAACCTGGGAATAAATAAATAACCTATCAACTTGTAGAGATGGTAGGTGAAGTATTCTTAGGCACTGTGTGTCTTAGTCAGTTTGGGCTGTTAAAACAAAAGTACCACAGACAGGATGGCTTAAACAACAGGAATTTATTTCTCATGGTTCTGGAAGCTGAGCAGTTCAAAATCGAGGTGCCTGCTGATTTGGTTCTTGGTGAAAGCCCTTTTGGTGGTTTGCAGACAGAAGCCTTTTTGCTGTGTCCTCACATGGTAGAGAGAGACATCAGCTGTCTCGTCTCTTGTAATATGGGCACCCTAATCCCATTTATGAGGGTTTTACCTTCATGACTCAGTTACTTCCCAGAGGCCCACCCTCCAAATACCATCACACAGGGGATTAAAGATTCAGTCTGTGAATTTGAGGTGGACACAAATTCTCAGTCCATAGCACTGCAGGTATAGTTTTTGAGGACCCTAGCTTTATGTATTAGTCTCAATTCCAACTTCTTACCTTGCATAGACCCAAGGCCTCTTCTGCTGTCCTCCCCTTACAATACAAGCCTGTAGTTGCAACCTCAATCTACAGGCCTTTATAAAGACTGCCAGTCGTGGTGGTTCTCTGCTAATTAATATTGTATTTTTAAAAATTCACCTTTTTTCTAGCATCAGAAGTTCCTTCTCTTTCACATGAATATACATTTTTAAAACATGTTTAAATATTTTATTTGGCAGTTTGGAGAGGAAGGATTTTCATGTTCGTTTAGTTCATTAATGTTGCTGGATAACTCACATACAGACTTGCATGGATGCTGTCATATGCTCATATACCATTTACCTTTGTAGAGGAATTATCCTGCAGAAAATGGCCAGGGTATCTAAGTGAGGGAATAACTTGATTCAAGAGGCAACTTTTTGACACACAAACCACTTAACTCTCACCTTAAGGAAAATTGCCATGTCCAAAATTTGAAAAATAAACAGTTAAGGAGGAAAATGGCTGGTGATCGCTGAAATGGAACAGGGTGGCTATGTAATTTTTGAAATGTACCATTTATACAAAATATAAATGTTAATTGAATTGTTTCATTTTCCCTTATGTGCATTTTAGGCAATAATTCTAAAGAGAAATAAAATTTAAAAACTGGGAATATCTGAACTCAACTTTTGGGTAAGATTCAATGTTTTTAATGCAGTTTATTTAAATTCTACTTTTGATTTCTATAAATTGAACACAGTTAATATGCTTTAAAATGCTAATGATGTATAGTTAATAAATAACTACTGTCTTTAAAATAGCTACTATCTAAGGTAGATAGATACGTAAGGAAATAGTCCTTACCAAATACTAGAAATCATTTTCAAGAAGTCAGTGCACGTATTTCACAACTCACTTCCAGGCCACTCTTCCTTTATGTTTCATCCTGCTGTATCCACACAGCCTTGCTTTTTAAAATTTGTTTGTCTTGAGTTTCTCTCTTTAGCTTCAATTAACCTTCCTTTTAAAATAACTCAAGTGCATAGTTTCTTTCCAGCTTTCTCCTTTTCTTTCCTCTGCATCTATCCATCATATATCTCTCTTTCCTTCTGCTTCCAACTTTAGACTCTATTACTTTTGTCCTTTTAACATTTTCCTTACAGTCTCCCAGCCCCTTCTAATTTGAACTCAGCCACTACCTAATTTTTGTTTGGCTTCTTCCCAAATATGCAGATGGATGACTCATGTTACCTCCATGGTTTCCTAGTAAAATAAGTTATTAGGCAGGTAGTGCAACTCCTAAATTCTCTTAATATGAGACAGACGACATTCTTTTTTGCTGGTCTGTGATGTACATCCATTAAAAAATAAACCCTGGGCCACACACAGTGGCTCACGCCTGTAATCATAGCACTTTGGGAGGCCAATGTGGACAGAGAGCTTCAACCCAGGATTTTGAGACCAGACTGGGCAACATGGCAAAACCCCGTCTCTACAAAAAATAGAAAAACTAGTTGGGCATGGTGGCATGAGCCTGTGATCCCAACTACTCAGGAGGCTGAGGTGGGAGGATTGCTTGAGCCCAGGATGGTTACAGTGAGCCATGATCACCCCACTGCACTCCATGCTGGGTGACAGAAGAAATGACTCTTATGTTTACATGTTACATATTGAGAGGATAAGTCTGGAAATGTTACAAGTTGAGGAGGTAGTTTCCTACCCACAATACAAGAGAACAAAATGGAAGGAGTTGCTGTTTTCTCCTTGTTGGAGGCATTCTCCCATCCTTTATGGTGAAAATATAGAAAGATTTGTCCACTAAGTTGTTGAATGGATGACATGATGCTTTTTTTGTCTTTTTATTATTCTTTATTGGTTCTACCAATTTGACTCTTTACCCAGGCCACCTGTCCTTAGGCATGCAAGCTTTGTAGAAATTCACATATCGACATTACACTTGTAATATATAATTCTTTCACTTTAGAAAAATTGAGCAATTTAGTAACTCAAAAGGAGGTCAGAATTTCAGTTGCAAACTATTGAAAAAAGACAATAAATAGAAGAGTGTCCATAAACATCAAAAAAATTCTGCCAAGGCTGCACTCAAAGGAAAATTTACTGTCTTCATTTTTCAACAACATTTTCAGTAGTAGACTGGAAAGAACATGAATTGACTAAGTTTTAAATTCAAAAATATCAAAGAAACAAAAAATCGAAGGAGAGAAAAGTTGAGATTTAACCAAATGTTCAGCTTACATGTTTTTTAAGCCTACCTAGGTATTATTTTCTGTTTTTAGCTCTGTATATCTTTGGCAAAGTTAAGTATTTATTACACACAACCTGAACAAGGTATTCTTAGATCTAAGTGATTCACTTTAGAATTTAACATCAATAGAAGCAAATTCACTGTTTAATGGGAGATTCCAGTTTTTGGTGGCAAGGTAATTATTGAATTGAGCTCATGCTGAAATTTACAAAGGGGAACTTTGTGTGTGCCATGAGGCATGAGGATCATTACAACAAGGGAAATGGAACCTCCACGATAATCTAAAGCTCAGTACTAAGGCCAGATAAGGATAGTGAGAAAGGATATTCTTACTCGTGAACATAGATTCAATATTTCACCTCGATTAAAATATTTCATACACACAAAAGTATAGAAGATTAGTAACTCAAGAACAGCCATGTCTATGATAAAGATAATCAATTTTGATAAAACTGGCTTATTCTAGGAATCCAAAGATGTTTCTGGAAAATCCAAAAATGTAAGTTATCACACTAACAGACTAAAAGACAAAATATCTTATGTTCATCCCATTAGATGCAGAAAATAAAATTGATAAAATTGAACACCCATTTATAATGAAAATATAACACAATAGAAATAACAGTTTTCTCAACCCAGTAAAATTCTTCAGCAGTCATTAGCCTTACCGATAATAAGGTACTTAGAGTGTTTTACTTAAAATCCACATAAAGATAAATGTGCTTTTTCACATTTTATTAAAGTCCAAACTAGCCTAGTAATGCAAGAAAAGTAAACAATAGGAAAAGGAAAGAAAAAGAAAGAAGGAAAATTTATTATAGTATCAATATTTACCTAGAAAGAATAAAATAATTGACAAATTCTTAGGAATTAGAAGAATTCAATACCATGGCTAGATATAAGTTTAATATTCAAAAATCAATTGCATTTCTATTCTTTGGCAACAAACAGAAAACATATTTTTTAAAAATGTGCCTTATATATTAGGAAGAAAAATGCATAGGATCTGAATGAATCTAACAAAATGCATATAGTAGGGGGGGCGGAGCAAGATGGCCGAATAGGAACAGCTCCAGTCTCCAACTCCCAGCGCGAGCGACACAGAAGACCGGTGATTTCTGCATTTTCAACTGAGGTACTGGGGTCATTTCACTAGGGAGTGCCGGATAATCGGTGCTGGTCAGCTGCTGCAGCCCGACCAGTGAGAGCTGAAGCAGGGCGAGGCATCGCCTCACCTGGGAAGCGCAAGGGGGAAGGGAATCCCTTTTCCTAGCCAGGGGAACTGAGACACACAACACCTGGAAAATCGGGTAACTCCCACCCCAATATTGCGCTTTAAGCAAACGGGCACACCAGGAGAATATATCCCACACCTGGCCGGGAGGGTCCCACGCCCACGGAGCCTCCCTCATTGCTAACACAGCAGTCTGCGATCTAACCGCAAGGCAGCAGCGAGGCTGGGGGAGGGGCGCCCGCCATTGCTGAGGCTTAAGTAGGTAAACAAAGCCACTGGGAAGCTCGAACTGGGTGGAGCTCACAGCAGCTCAAGGAAACCTGCCTGTCTCTGTAGACTCCACCTCTGGGGACAGGGCACAGCTAAAAAAAAAAAACAACAACAAAAAGGCAGCAGAACCTCTGCAGACGCAAACGACTCTGTCTGACAGCTTTGAAGAGAACAGTGGATCTCCCCACACAGAGGTGGGGGGAGATCTGAGAACGGACAGACTGCCTGCTCAAGTGGGTCTCTGACCCCTGAGTAGCCTAACTGGGAGACATCCCCCACTAGGGGCAGTCTGACACCCCACACCTCACAGGGTGGAGTACACCCCTGAGAAAAAGCTTCCAAAGTAAGAATCAGACAGGTACACTCGCTGTTCAGCAATATTCTATCTTCTGCAACCTCTGCTGCTGATACCCAGGCAAACAGGGTCTGGAGTGGACCTCAAGCAATCTCCAACAGACCTACAGCTGAGGGTCCTGACTGTCAGAAGGAAAACTATCAAACAGGAAGGACACCTATACCAAAACCCCATCAGTACGTCACCATCATCAAAGACCAGAGACAGATAAAACCACAAAGATGGGGAAAAAGCAGGGCAGAAAAGCTGGAAATTCAAAAAATAAGAGCACATCTCCCCCTGCAAAGGAGTGGAGCCCATCGCCAGCAACGGATCAAAGCTGGTCAGAGAATGACTTTGACGAGATGAGAGAAGAAGGCTTCAGTCCATCAAACTTCTCAGAGCTAAAGGAGGAATTACGTACCCAGCGCAAAGAAACTAAAAATCTTGAAAAAAGAGTGGAAGAATTGACAGCTAGACTAATTAATGCAGAGAAGGTCATAAACGAAATGACAGAGATGAAAACCATGACACGAGAAATACTTGACAAATGCACAAGCTTCAGTAACCGACTCGATCAACTGGAAGATAGAGTATCAGCGATTGAGGATCAATGAATGAAATGAAGTGAGAAGAGAAACCAAAAGAAAAAAGAATAAAAAGAAATGAACAAAGCCTGCAAGAAGTATGGGATTATGTAAAAAGACCAAATCTACGTCTGATTGGGGTGCCTGAAAGTGAGGGGGAAAATGGAACAAAGTTGGAAAACACTCTTCAGGACATCATCCAGGAGAACTTCCCCAACCTAGTAGGGCAGGCCAACATTCAAATTCAGGAAATACAGAGAATGCCACAAAGATACTCCTCCAGAAGAGCAACTCCAAGACACATAATTGCCAGATTCACCAAAGTTGAAATGAAGGAAAAAATCTTAAGGGCAGCCAGAGAGAAAGGTTGGTTACCCACAAAGGGAAGCCCATCAGACTAACAGCAGATCTCTCGGCAGAAACTCTCCAAGCCAGAAGAGAGTGGGGGCCAATATTCAACGTGCTTAAAGAAAAGAATTTTAAACCCAGAATTTCATATCCAGCCAAACTAAGTTTCATCAGTGAAGGAGAAATAAAATCCTTTACAGATAAGCAAATGCTTAGAGATTTTGTCACCACCAGGCCTGCCTTACAAGAGACCCTGAAGGAAGCCCTAAACATGGAAAGGAACAACCGGTACCAGCCATTGCAAACACATGCCAAAATGTAAAGACCATCAAGGCTAGGAAGAAACTGCATCAACTAACGAGCAAAATAACCAGTTAATATCATAATGGCGGCCGGGCGCGGTGGCTCAAGCCTGTAATCCCAGCACTTTGGGAGGCCGAGACGGGTGGATCACGAGGTCAGGAGATCGAGACCATCCTGGCTAACACGGTGAAACCCCGTCTCTACTAAAAATACAAAAAAAACTAGCCGGGCGAGGTGGCGGGCGCCTGTAGTCTCAGCTACTTGGGAGGCTGAGGCAGGAGAATGGCGTGAACCCGGGAGGTGGAGCTTGCAGTGAGCTGAGATCTGGCCACTGCACTCCAGTCCCGAGACTCCGCCTCAAAAAAAAAAAAAAAATCATAATGGCAGGATCAAGTTCACACATAACAATATTAACCTTAAATGTAAATGGACTAAATGCTCCAATTAAAAGACACAGACTGGCAAACTGGATAAAGAGTCAAGACCCATCAGTCTGCTGTATTCAGGAGACCCATCTCACATGCAGAGACATACATAGCCTCAAAATAAGGGATGGAGGAAGATCTACCAAGCAAACGGAGAACAAAAAAAGCAGGGGTTGCAATCCTAGTCTCTGATAAAACAGACTTTAAACCATCAAAGATCAAAAGAGACAAAGAAGGCCATTACATAATGGTAAAGGGATCAATTCAACAGGAACAGCTAACTCTCCTAAATATATATGCACCCAATACAGGAGCACCCAGATTCATAAAGCAAGTCCTTAGAGACCTACAAAGAGACTTAGACTCCCATACAATAATAATGGGAGACTTCAACACTCCACTGTCAACATTAGACAGATCAACGAGACAGAAAGTTAACAAGGATATCCAGGAATTGAACTCATCTCTGCACCAAGCGGAACTAATAGACATCTATAGAACTCTCCACCCCAAATCAACAGAATATACATTCTTCTCAGCACCACATCGCACTTATTCCAAAATTGACCACATAATTGGAAGTAAAGCACTCCTCAGCAAATGTCAAAGAACAGAAATTATAACAAACTGTCTCTCAGACCACAGTGCAATCCAACTAGAACTCAGGACTGAGAAACTCAATCAAAACTGCTCAACTCCATGGAAACTGAACAACCTGCTCCGGAATGACTACTGGGTACATAACGAAATGAAAGCAGAAATAAAGATGTTCTTTGAAACCAATGAGAACAAAGATACAACATACCAGAATCTCTGGGACACATTTAAAGCAGTGTGTAGAGGGAAATTTATAGCACTAAATCCCCACAAGAGAAAGCAGGAAAGATCTAAAATTGACACTCTAACATCACAATTAAAAGAACTAGAGAGGCAAGAGCAAACACATTCAAAAGCTAGCAGAAGGCAAGAAATAACTAAGATCAGAGCAGAACTGAAGAGATAGAGACACAAAAAACCCTCCAAAAAATCAATGAATCCAGGAGTTGGTTTTTTGAAAAGATCAACAAAATGGACAGACCACTAGCAAGACTAATAAGAAGAAAAGAGAGAGGAATCAAATAGACACAATAAAAAATGATAAAGGGGATATCACCACCGACCCCACAGAAATACAAACTACCATCAGAGAATACTATAAACACCTCTATGCAAATCAACTAGAAAATCTAGAAGAAATGGATAATTTCCTGGACACTTACACTCTTCCAAGACTAAACCAGGAAGAAGTTGAATCCCTGAATAGACCAATAGCAGGCTCTGAAATTGAGGCAACAATTAATAGCCTACCCACCAAAAAAAGTCCAGGACCAGATGGATTCACAGCTGAATTCTACCAGAGGTACAAGGAGGAGCTGGTACCATTCCTTCTGAAACTATTCCAATCAATAGAAAAAGAGGAATCCTCCCTAACTCATTTTATGAGGCCAGCATCATCCTGATACCAAAGCCTGGCAGAGACACAACAAAAAAAGAGAATTTTAGACCAATATCCCTGATGAACATCGATGCAATATTCTCAATAAAATACTGGCAAACCGGATTCAGCAGCACATCAAAAAGCTTATCCACCATGATCAAGTGGGCTTCATCCCTGGATCCAAGGCTGGTTCAACATTCACAAATCAATAAATGTAATCCAGCATATAAACAGAACCAAAGACAAGAACCACATGATTATCTCAATAGATGCAGAAAAGGCTTTTGACAAAATTCAACAGCCCTTCATGCTAAAAACGCTCAATAAATTCGGTATTGATGGAACATACCTCAAAATAATAAGAGCTATTTATGACAAACCCACAGCTAATATCATACTGAATGGGCAAAAACTGGAAAAATTCCCTTTGAAAACGGGCACAAGACAGGGATGCCCTCTCTCACCACTCCTATTCAACATAGTGTTGGAAGTTCTGGCTAGGGCAATCAGGCAAGAGAAAGAAATCAGGGTATCCAGTTAGGAAAAGAAGAAGTCAAATTGTCCCTGTTTGCAGATGACATGATTGTATATTTAGAAAACCCCATTGTCTCAGCCCAAAGTCTCCTTAAGCTGATAAGCAACTTCAGCAAAGTCTCAGGATACAAAATTAATGTGCAAAAATCACAAGCGTTCTTATACACCAGTAACAGACAAACAGAGAGCCAAATCAGGAACAAACTTCCATTCACAATTGCTTCAAAGAGAATAAAATACCTAGGAATCCAGCTTACAAGGGATGTCAAGGACCTCTTCAAGGAGAACTACAAACCACTGCTCAGTGAAATCAAAGAGGACACAAACAAATGGAAGAACATACCATGCTCATGGATAGGAAGAATCAATATCATGAAAATGGCCATACTGCCCAAGGTTATTTATAGATTCAATGCCATCCCCATCGAGCTACCAATGAGTTTCTTCACAGAATTGGAAAAAACTGCTTTAAAGTTCATATGGAACCAAAAAAGAGCTCGCATTGCCAAGACAATCCTAAGTCAAAAGGACAAAGCTGGAGGCGTCACGCTACCTGACTTCAAACTATACTACAAGGCTACAGTAACCAAAACAGCATGGTACTGGTCCCAAAACAGAGATATAGACCAATGGAACAGAACAGAGTCCTCGGAAATAATACCACACATCTACAGCCATCTGATCTTTGACAAACCTGAGAGAAACAAGAAATGGGGAAAGGATTCCCTATTTAATAAATGGTGCTGAGAAAATTGGCTAGCCATAAGTAGAAAGCTGAAACTGGATCCTTTCCTTACTCCTTATATGAAGATTAATTCAAGGTGGATTAGAGATTTAAATGTTACACCTAATACCATAAAAACCCTAGAAGAAAATCTAGGTAGTACCATTCAGGACATAGGCATGGGCAAGGACTTCATGTCTAAAACACCAAAAGCAATGGCAGCAAAAGCCAAAATTGACAAATGGGATCTAATTAAACTAAAGAGCTTCTGCACAGCAAAAGAAACTACCATCAGAGTGAACAGGCAACCTACAGAATGGGAGAAAATTTTTGCAACCTACTCATCTGACAAAGGGCTAATATCCAGAATCTACAAAGAACTCAAACAAATATACAAGAAAAAACAAACAACCCCATCAAAAAGTGGGCAAAGGATATGAACAGACATTTCTCAAAAGAAGACATTTATGCAGCCAACAGACACATGAAAAAATGCTCATCATCACTGGCCATCAGAGAAATGCAAATCAAAACCACAATGAGATACCATCTCACACCAGTTAGAATGGCAATCATGAAAAAATCAGGAAACAACAGGTGTTGGAGAGGATGTGGAGAAATAGGAACACTTTTACACTGTTGGTGGGATTGTAAACTAGTTCAACCATTATGGAAAACAGTATGGCAATTCCTCAAGGATCTAGAACTAGATGTACCATATGACCCAGCCATCCCACTACTGGGTATATACCCAAAGGATTATAAATTATTCTACTACAAAGACACATGCACACGTATGTTTATTGCGGCACTATTCACAATAGCAAAGACTTGGATTCAACCCAAATGGCCATCTGTGACAGACTGGATTAAGAAAATGTGGCATATATACACCATGGAATACTATGCAGCCATAAAAAAGGATGAGTTTGCATCCTTTGTAGGGACATGGATGCAGCTGGAAACCATCATTCTTAGCAAACTATCACAAGAACAGAAAACCAAACACCGCATGTTCTCACTCATAGGTGGGAACTGAACAATGAGGAAACTTGGACTTGGGAAGGGGAACATAACACACTGGGGCCTATCATGGGGAGGGGGGAGGGGGGAGGGATTGCATTGGGGAGTTATACATGATAACAATGATGAATTGATGGGTGCTGACGAGTTGATGGGTGCAGCACACGAACATGGCACAAGTATACATATGTAACAAACCTGCACGTTATGCACATGTACCCTAGAACTTAAAGTATAAAAAAAAAAAAAGAGAAAAAAAAAGAAAGCATAAAAATTAGAATCAAAATCAGTGTGAATTTCCCCAAACACTGATTCTTGAGAAGATTAATAAAACTGATTAACTTCTACCCAAACTACAAGATTGAAGACAGAAATTACTAATATCAGGAATAAGAAAGATTTTATCACTACATGATCTGAAGAATGAAAAGGATAATGAGGGAGTTTTAGGAACAACTTCACTCCACTAAGTAGGACAAAATAGATAAAATGGACAAGTTCCTTGAAAGATGCAAAACCAAAGCTCACTTAAGAAACAGAAAATCTTATATCTATTACCTTGTTATGAATGACCTTATATCTATTAATAAAATTATATTTGTAGTAAAAAGAATTGCCACAAAGAAAAGTTTAAGACAGGTATCTTCACTGGAAATAATTCCAATTCTACAAAGTATTCCAGACAATTCAAAAGGAGGGATTACTTCCCAGCTGGTTCTGTGAGGTCAGCATTATCCTGAAACCAACATGAGAGAAACATTACAATAAAAGGAAACAACCAATCAAAATGTATCATGAACACATATGTAAAACTGCAACAAATGAATCCAGCAATATATTAAAGAAAGACGATACATAATGTACCAGTGGAGTTTATCCCAGGAATGCAAAGTTATCTCACTATTTGAAAACCAATTAGCTGAATTCACCATAGTAACAAACTGAAAAAGAAAGACCGCATCATCCTCTCAGTACATTCAGGAAAAAGTATTTGACACAATTCAGTATCCATAACTGATTAAAAACTCTGAGCAAACTAGGAGTAGAAGGTAACTTGCTACTAAGAATCTAAGAATATAAAATTTCTAGGCCGGGCGCGGTGGCTCAAGCCTGTAATCCCAGCACTTTGGGAGGCCGAGACGGGCGGATCACGAGGTCAGGAGATCGAGACCATCCTGGCTAACACGGTGAAACCCCGTCTCTACTAAAAATACAAAAACTAGCTGGGCGACGTGGCGGGCGCCTGTAGTCCCAGCTACTCGGGAGGCTGAGGCAGGAGAATGGCGTAAACCCGGGAGGCGGAGCTTGCAGTGAGCTGAGATCCGGCCACTGCACTCCAGTCCGGGAGACAGAGCGAGACTCCGCCTCAAAAAAAAAAAAAAAAAAAAAAAAAAAAAAAAAAAAAAAAAAATTTCTAGAAGAAAATACGGAAGAAAATTATTGTAACCTTGGATTAGGCTAAGATTTCTCAGATACAGTAACATAATCGTGATCTACAAGAGAACACATTGATAAATAGGACTTCATTAAAACTATAAACCTCTGCTTTTTTATAAACAGTATTAGGAAGAATTAAAAGATAAACCACAGTCTGGGAGAAAATATTTTCAAAGCCTATGTCTGATAAAGGACTTTCTCTAGATGTATAAAGAACTCTCAAAACCCAATAATAAGAAAACAATCCAATTAAAAATGGACAAAAGAGGCTGGGCGCAGTGGGTGGCTCACACCTGTAATCCCAGGATTTTGGGAGGCGGAAGTGGGTGGATCACCTGGGGTCAGGAGTTGGAGATCAGCCTGGCCAACATGATGAAACTCCGTCTCTACTAAAAATACAAAAAGTTAGCCAGGCGTGATGGTCAGCGCATATAATCCCAGCTAGTCGGGAGGCTGAGGCAGGATAATCGCTTAAACCCAGGAGGCAGAGGTTGCAGTGAGCCGAGACTGTGCCATTGCACTCCACTGGGTGACAGAGCAAGACCTTGTTTCAAAAATAAAAAAATTTTTAAAAAAGGACAAAAGGACAGATAGCAAATAATCACACACAAAGATGCTTGATGTTACTCGTGATTTGTGAAATGCAAATGCAAATTACAGTGAGATATCACTAAACTTAAGAAAATAGCTAAATAGCTATAATTGAAAAAAAAAAAAAACAAAACTGATCATGCCAAGTGTTGCTGACACTATGGAGGACTTAGAACTCTCATACATCAGTGGCGCAAAAGTAATATGGTACAACCACTCTGCAAGACAGTTTAGCAATTTTATTAAAAGTTAAACATACAACTACTATATTTATTAAGATAAAGGAAAGCATAGATCCATCCCAGTAATTGTACACAAATGCTCATAGCACCTTATTTTCTGTAATAGCCCCAAACTGGAAAGAACCCACTTATTTATCAACAGATGAATGTTTAAACACACTATTAGAATATCCAAACAATGTAAATACTAATGAAAATGAACGAACTATTGATACAGCAATATGAATGAATCTCAAAATAATTCTACTGAGGACAAGAATCTAGTCAAAAAAGAAAGCATGCAATAATTAGGATTACAAAAGAGCAGAAGTAAACTTTTGGGAGAGATGGGTATGTTCATGATTTTTATTGTGGCTGCTGTTTTACAGGTGTATACATATGTTAATATGTATCAAAGTGGATACTAAATGTGTGCAGCTCATTGAGTAATTATTAAGCAATTATGCCTTAATACATCTGCTAAAAAAATCTGACACACATTTACCCAGAATATACAAAGAGCTCTCACACCTCAATAAGAAACAGCACAAAATTTGGCAAAATATTTGAATACACATTCCACCAAAGAAGATATTTTGAATCATCCATAACCATACTATAATGATTAAAATTACAAAAACTGATATAACTCAAACTCTTATGCATTGTTGGTGGAAATGGAAAATGGTGCATCTACTCTGGAAAACAGTTTTGAACTTGCTTATAAAGATAAATCCACACTTAATCAAACATAACCATGCAACCCAGCAATTCCACTCCTGGGTTTTTCCCTAAGAGAAATGATAACACATGTCCACAAAAAGCCTCATCCATGAATGTTTATGGCAGCATTGTGCATGGTCACCAAAATCTCAAAACATCTCAAATGTTCATTAACTTGCAAATGGATAAACAAATTGTGTTCTCTGTATATGATGAAATATTATTTAGCAACAAAAAGGAAGGAACTACTGAACCACAACAGAAGTTGTAGGAACTACAGTTCAGATATGAATATCAAAAACATGCTATGGTAAAGAAGCCAAAAGTGAAAAGACTAATAACATATTTATGTGAAATTCTAGAAAAAGCAAAACTCTAGTGCAGAAAGCACAGTAGTTGCCTGAGGCCATGTTTGGGGAAAGAGATAGATTGCAAAAGGGCACAGGGAACTTGTGGGGGTGATCTGTATTATGATTGTGGTAGTGCTTACACATCTATACACATTTGCCCATACCTGCCAAACTTTACACATGAAGTAGGTGAATTTTAACTTATACTTCAATATAGATGTTAAAAAATTAGAAATCAATTTTGCCTGACTCCTTCCCTTTAATGACTGCCATGCAGGGTTACTCTCTAGGGAGGAATAGTGTCTCATTTAGCCCAGTCATAGAGCCACCCAAAATGGGAAAGCACTGAAATGATGCTTTAAAATATTTAATAAATTTGTCTTTGAAAATGTAGATGTTGTGTTATGTATCTATTTTCTCTAGACAGGAATACATTTCTAATATGGATATATATGGCTATCTTTTTTCAGGCCTGATTGCAGTATGCTTGAAATCTGGGATGTGGAAGACCCTTCCAATGCAGTGAACCCTCCCTTATGTAGCCTCCTGCTCGAAGATGCGAGGCCTTACTTCACCACAGTATTTCAGAATAGTGTCTAAAGAGTATTGAAGGTTAACTGAGAAGGAAAACTACCCATTACACTATGGTACAATGCTGTGTGTCACAAACAATCACCCTTTTTGCTTTTAGATTTTAGGAGTGAAAACAAGAAATTGAAGGGGAAATAAGACACAACATGCTCCAGCCTCAGCCAGCCCAGAGAGGGGTTCCCACGGTGCCACGGCAGGCTGAATGGCCCCTCCAGTGCCGCCAGAGTGGACGCTGAGGCCAAGGAGGCGCTGAGAGCGACGGCTGCTAGCACATTGTCACCTCTCAGTATCAGAAGAACAGACGTATTATAGCTAGAAGAAGTAGGAAAACAGCTATAGCTAATGCTTCTTGTTACATAAGATCTGCCTCCTCAAGGACCCCCCACCCCTTAACTTACAGCCCAAATATCTGTGGTGTCTCCATGACTCAAAGCCAGAAAGTTCAAACTCGGCCCTTTCTTTTAAGGGTTTTAGGAGGGAAAGCAGTATCAAGTCTTGAAGGGCTGGACTTGCTGTGACACAGGAAAACGAGATGTGCAGGGTAAGGGATAGGGATGAGGAGGAAAGGGGCCACTCAGCTCTTTCCTAAAGTAGGACAGTAGCCACAGAGGGATAGAATAAGAATCCAGACGGACGGAGTAAAGCAGTACGGGCGTAGGTTTCTCCGCACAGTGCCTTATCTAAGGGCATGGGAAAAGTTACAGGATGACAGAAAAGGTGAGCAAGGAGGTCTGCAGGGTGGCTATTTTGAATCCACCACTGGTCTAAGGAGGAGATGGTCCAGTCATTGGGGCATGGAGTATGGCGATCTCAACACCAGCAATCTTTATGGTGCCAGAAATCCCAAATGGGCGAATGTCTTCCACATCCCTCCCCGTAACAACACCTGATTTGTTTCTGACAGAAAAGGCAGGACTGGGATGGCCAGCCCAAACGACTGATAAGAGATTTGACCTCCTGAGATAGAAAATCTATGCTAAGGACTCTGAAGAAGTCCTTGCTCAGTGTCTATTGTCCTGTTTGGTGTCTGTCTAAATTTTGTATGTCCGGTTGAGCAGGGCTGAACTGTGTTCACACTGGGATATATGGGAATGACAAGGCAGCATGTGACTTCCAAAGTTAAGGTCACTTTGCTGTCTTGGATCGCTAAGCCAGCTGTCATGTTGTGAGGAGGCTCAAGTTGTCCTGTGGTGGGTCCCTGTGGCAAGGAACTGAGCTCTCCTGCTGACACCCAGCAGTGCCTTCCCAACTATTAGAGTGAGTCACCTTAGAAGCACATTCTCCAGCTCCAGTGCATCCTTTAGATAACTGCCACTCTGGTCACCATCTTGTCTACAACCTCATGAGAAACCTCAGCCAGAACCACCCAGCCAAGTTGCCTCTGAATTCCTGAGCCACAGAAACTGGGAGATAATAAATGTTTACTGTTCTAAGACTCTAGATTTGGAGTAATTTGCTATTCAGCCATAGAAACTGACACTTATGTCATCATGCCTGACACTGCTGTCTCCGTGGTTTCACATCCCTGTGGTTAAAGCTCTCTAAGGGCTCATCACTATTTTCAGGATAAAATCCAAATCCCTTAACATAGCATAGGTCTTTTATGAACCGCTGCCTGCTTGCCTCTCAGTCCCATCCGGCCCACTCTGCCTTTCCTCCTTGTGTCACTCCAGCTACTCTGAAACACACTGCACCTTCCTAAATGAGGACACATAAAATGGCCAGGTTTTTCCTAGGATGCCCAGTGAAATCTGAATTTCAGATAAACAATGACTAATTTGTGTGGTTCTACAACATTTGGGACATACTTATACTAAAAATATTGCATGACACACACTTTTTCTTAAAAGTTATTATTTTATCTGAAATTCACATTTAATAGGGCATCCTGTACTTTCCGTTGCTAAATCTGGCAACCCTACAGATGTGAGCTGCTCACTTTCAGCTCCTGCTCAGCCCCCAGCTGGATCACTACATGTGCCCCATAGCTCCCTGCCCTACAAGACTTGGCCCAGACATCAGTGCCCCTAGAAAGCCTAGGCTAATTTCTCTGCACCATACACAACTAGGATGGGTCAGAAGTGCCTGCTGCAGGTTCCCGCCCACCTGTCACACCTCTCTCATGCCACACACTTTGCAAGTATTTGTTTCCCTGTCTCCATGACTAGACTTTGAGCTTCTTGAGGTCAGGCACTGTCTTACTCACCACGACGTGGCTCCAGTGCCAAAAACATAGTATAATCACAGTTTACAGTTACTTAAGATTTACTCTAAGCTAGTCGTTGTTCTAAGCTGTTCTGCATGTATCAACTCATTGAATTTTCATATCAAGCCAAAGGAGGTACTATTAATAACCCACTTTTACTGGGGAGGAATCTGAGACAGAAATAGCTTTTGCGACTTCTCCAGTGTCATTTGAAAATGGCAGGGAAGTTGGGGTTCAAAGCCAGGAGTCTGACTGCAGAACCTACACTCTGACAAGCTAGACACACTGCGTCTTTACAGTATATCATAAGTGCTTGCCAAATGCATGTAAGAATTGACTATCCAGCTAAGTTTCTCCAAACTAGAGCACTGTCTTTAAGCAGGGACTTTGCTGCCTGTGCCCCTCCCAGCTCTCTCTCCAGTCACCACTACCAAGCACAATGCATGGTGCCTTCTTCAAAAGCAAATACGTTCTTGCTTCTTCAAATCCTGACTACAGATCCAGGGTAGCACCATATACCACACCTCCCTAAAAAAACAATGGTTACAGGCAAGGTGCGGCAGCTCCCACCTGTAATCCCAGCACTTTGGGAGGCCAAGGCGGGTGGATCTCCTGAGGTCAGGAGTTTAAGACCAGCCTGGGCAACATGGCAAAACCCCATCTCTACTAAAAATACAAAAAATTAGCCAGGCATGGTGGCACCTGCCTGTAATCCCAGCTACTTAGGACGCTGAGGCAGGAGAATCCCTTGAATCTGGGAGGCGAAGGTTGCAGTGAGCCCAGATCGCACCACTGCACTCCAGCCTAGGTGTCAGAGTGAGACCCCATCTCCAAATAAATAAATAAATAAAAATAAAAAAATAAAAGTGGTTACAGCATGTGCCTTAGAAATATAAGCCAAAAGAGCACTGTGGTTATTACTGTGAGTTCTAGAGTAAAATTCCCTCAGCTTAGATCCTAACTCTACTGCCTATTACCTGTATGGTTTTGGATGAGGCCCTGAGACTTAGATTCTTCATCTGAGAAATGGAGATGCAGCATCTGGAACATAGCATGTACTCAATAAATGTCAACTGTCACCATTGTCGTTGTCAATCCACTCAGCCCACAGGCAGGTATGTATGGGCCTGGCAAAAGAAGTTAAGAGGAGGCTGCAGGCGCAGGAGAGCATGTGGAGAGGCTGCGTGGAGCTGCATGCTCGGGGGACTGCACACCCAGTGAAGTGCGTGAAGAGTGAGCAGTGATGAGTTCTGCATCAGTGGGGCTGGGAGCGTGTGCGGGGCTGTACGCGGACATGCTGGCAAGGTGGGGACTGCACCTGCGGGCTTGGGGACTGCGCACACGGAGGCTGCAGACGCTGGGGAGGGTGTGGGGGACTGTGCATGGGGCTGCCCTCACCGAAGGCAGCATGCTCCAGGAAGCGCAGAGGCAGAGGTACTGTGCTCGCTGGGGAGCACGTGGGGACACGCAGGCACTGCCCGCGCAAATGGCTTCAACCGCATGCCCCCCAGCCCACACTTTACGATCGCCATCATGACAGGGAGGTCCGCAATGGCGGCGGGTACAAGTCGTTGAGGCTGAGAGGCGAGTCAGGCCTTTCCAGACCTCGCCTGACTCGGCTGGGCTGCGCGGAAATTGACCGGTACAGGGACTATTAAAAACAGTCAGACAAAGGAGAAATAAGCTCAAAAGTGGAGTTTGAAGAGCCTTTCCAATCTTCCCGCCCCAGCCAGTCCAAGCGGGGGCTCAGGGCCTCCCAAGCCCCGGAGCTGGAGAAGGAGGAAGAGGTGGAAGAGTTGGGGCTGCCTCTGCAGCTTTCGACACTAGGCGGAGGGAACCTGCCAGGGGGCAGCGGGTAGGTCTGCAATCTGAGAGGCGAAACAGCTTACAGCTGGACGTGATCACGAGGACCCTTCTTCTGGGCTGCT
Organism: Trachypithecus francoisi; assembly: GCF_009764315.1. Taxonomy (NCBI): domain Eukaryota; kingdom Metazoa; phylum Chordata; class Mammalia; order Primates; family Cercopithecidae; genus Trachypithecus; species Trachypithecus francoisi. The sequence continues at coordinate 100,904,019 of NW_022681469.1, read as the reverse complement.
TTCAGAAGCACCGAGGCCGGGGTACTGCCAGCACTGGGGAGCACGCAATGGGACAGGCAGGGACTGCTCTCGTGAATGGCTTCAATTGCACTCTCCCCCAAAACCACATTTCACAGTTGCCATAACAACCGGGAGGTCCGCAACTGCTGCAGGTACAAGTGAGGCTGCTGGGCGAGTCAGGCCTCTCCAGACCTTGCCTGACTGGGCTGGCCTGCACCGGAAATTGACCAAAACAGGGACTATGAGAAAATAGTCCAGCAAAGGAGGAGTAAGCTCAAAAGCGGAGGCACCAAAGCCCTTTCAATCTTCCCGCCCCAGCCAGACCAAGCTGTAGCGCGGAGAGTCCCAAGCCCAGGAGCCTGAGATGGAAGAGTCGGGGTGGCCTCTGCAACTTTCCACCCTAGGCGGAAGGAACTTGCCAGGGGGTGCGCGGACATCCGCAATCTGAGAGCGCCAAACACCTGTAAGTGATCGCCAAGACCCTTCTTCTCCGCTGTTTCCAGTTGATCCATAATTTCCTGGCACAGCTGCGGGAAAGGGTGCACCAGCTGCAGGACATCGGTTCTCCACCAGGACCACTCTGGGCATCTGTGAGGAGAGGGCAGGAGAGCCCTAGGAGGGAGCAGTTCTGTGCTTTACTGTATGACGGCTAGTCAGGTAACCTCTCAGATTCTCAGTAATCTGATCTGCTCAATAGAAACAATGCCAACCTTAGAGGGGTTTAGGGAAAATGAAGGGGGATAATGAATGGCAACACACAGCAGAATACTTAACACAAAACAATAGCAGTTATTAGCAACTTATTTATATATTTATTATTTCCCTAAATATAGACTTTTGCATGTTAGATATCCTTTAATTACTGTATTGCTTTATCCTCCTAAGCAGAAAGGAAAATTCTTTATGAACTCACATTTTGCCAATCAACTATGAGGTAATGGCCTTTCAGACAGCAGCTAAAACAGACCTTTAATTTAGTAGTTACTCGTGTTGGATGAGGCAGATATGATTATAGCATATAGCATTTTTTAGGGAGAGTGCATTTTAAACAATGTGGCCCTTTTTTGCTTTTAGATTTTAGGAGCGAAAACAAGAAATTGAAGGGGAAATAAGACACAACATGCTGTTGTTAATCTATGAATTTTAACTCAACAGCACTTTTATTATCCTAATGAAGACTTTATTTGCTGAAGTGTAAGACACTAAAATAATCTGCTTCTTAGTATATAGCATTTGTGGGCAACAACAGTCAATCAACATTGAGCTTTCACTTTGCACAGAGGATTTGATGGAGCTATGAAGTAAGCTAGAAGCACTGGATTCCTTGCTCATGATGCTTATGGTCATTATATTTTATTTCCTAAGAGCATGGGAAAAAAAGAAGTAATTTTCTATATGCAAAGTTGTACAGAGGCATGAAGGCATCCCTGTTTATGATAGAATTAATCAGATGTCAACCTTCAAGCATCTCAAATGTGGGGGATAAAACCAGATTTGGTAAAATTAAACATATACTGTCTACACATTTTAAGACATTATTAGAGAAACTCTTTAAATCGTTGGACCATCCCTCCAACTCTTTAGTTTGAAAACCTATAGACAATTTGAAAGAACAGTACAGTGATCACTTGAAAATACATGCTTTTTAAAGTCCAAGAATGCAAAATAGCGAGGAGTAATTAGGAAATCTTATTACCTTTTTTTTCAGAAAAAAAAAGTTCTACAGTGATAAAAATAAATATTTTAAAGTTTTAATTACATTGACAATATATGCCTTTTTTTAAAAAAATGACTTGATTGTTCCTACTTCAAGACCATTATTGAAGCACCTTCATTTTTGGAAGGACTGTGGATGATTATGAATGACAGGCTTACTGAATATCCTCTTGTAATTAATACAGTAAAACACTTCCATCTTTATCCAGAGGTGAATCATGATTTGAGACAAATAATATTTGTAGAGTGATCCTCTTTATACACCATGGAATACTATGCAGCCATAAAAAAGGATGAGTTTGCGTCCTTTGTAGGGACATGGATGCAGCTGGAAACCATCATTCTTAGCAAACTATCACAAGAAGAGAAAACCAAACACCGCATGTTCTCACTCATAGGTGGGAACTGAACAATGAGATCACTTGGACTCGGGAAGGGGAACATAACACACTGGGGCCTATCATGGGGAGGGGGGAGGAGGGAGGGATTGCATTGGGGAGTTATACATGATATAAATGATGACTTGATGGGTGCTGACGAGTTGATGGGTGCAGCACACCAACATGGCATAAGTATACATATGTAACAAACCTGCACGTTATGCACATGTACCCTAGAACTTAAAGTATAATAAAAAAAAAATAAATGAATAACAACAACAACAACAAAAAGTAGTCAGCACAATCTTGTTAAGAAAGGGAGGACAGCTTTCAGGTGTATTAATTGTGTGTATCCTTATAGTTGAGCAGAATATTATAAGTTCCTCTCATAAAATGTAAAGACCCCAGAAATTGTTCTTGCATGAACTCCAAGAATGACCCTTAGTGTGTAAATAATGGCCAGGGTAATACACAAGCCAAATGGAAAAGAGAGTCGTGGGAGCCAAAAAGGTTCTAAATGGCATGGGCTTTTGGCTTTGAACACCTCGTAGGTGGGCACGATGACCACGTGAAGGCACAGTGAGAGTGATGAGCTTGAATAGTGATCTTGGAGTTATGTTAGTAAAGTAAGATTCCTTTAGTCACACAGCCAGAAATCCATTACTATCTTCCAACACTTAGCCTAAAAGGGTATGGTTGTTATAGTAGTCTGTAAATGCTAGAAATTTGAAAAACGGAGACAAAATTAGTGAACTCAGTTTGTGAACTCAAGATAAATGCTAAATTTGGCAACATGGTAAATATTACTGTTGAGCTTAAAGTTGTCTGAGAATCCAGCATATTAATTAAAAGTTTCTGCTTTCTAGTCCTTTATTCATATTTTTATAGCTTTTAAAAATTACTATTCTTTAGATTTTGAAATGCTTAAGACTACAGAGACTTAGAAAATAATATTCAAATATGTGTGATCAACCATCTAGGATCAATGCTAATCTTTGTCATTTTTGCATCAGCTATTTTAAAATAATTAAAATATTATAAATACAGTTAAAATCACCTTTGTTCTGCTTCTAGTCCAACTTATACTTTTATTAAAATTTGGTGTGTGTATCCATCCAATCTCTGTTTTCAGAGATTGTTTTATTATGTGCTTTAAGTCCACATAAATGATCTCATACTGAATGTGGCACTTAGCATTTTTTCTTCAAAATTGTATTTTTGAACTTTCTGTATATATATATTTCTTTAACCATTTTATGAATTGTCAAGTTTATGTATTTCCCCATCTTAATATATTATTTCCAAAGTTTTAATTACAAGCAATGTAATCTAAAATGTGCACTTCTGTATGGTTTTCTTCTGTATATGTGTAGTATTTTGTCTAGGATATATACCTAGAAGTGGACTTGCTGTTATAGAGTGTGTGCTTTTTCAGCTTTACCAGATATTGCTAAATTGCTGTCTGAAGCAAATGTAGCAGTTCACAATGCTGTCTAGAATTTTCTCGTATACTTATTAAATTTTGAATTGTCAGACCCTGTGATTTTTACTCTTATGGTGGCTGTGATATGCTTTTTTAATTTGTACTTCCCTTATTATTTATGGGGATAAATATATTTCCATGTTTAATAAGCATTTGGATTTGTTCTTCTATCAATGACATAAATCTGTCACCAAATCAGCTTGAGATATGACTTACATGTAATAAAATGTGCCCATTTTGAGTGTACCATTCTCTGAGTTTTGACAAATGTGTGAAGCTATATATCCATCACCACAATTGAGTTACAAAACATTTTCAGAATGCCAGAAAATGCTCCATTGTGGTAACTGTCTTTTCCCCCATTGAATTAATTTTCTCAGTACGTCTGTTGAAAATTGATTGACCACATTATGTGTGAATCTGTTTCTGGACTCTATTATTCTCTTGATCTATAATTATGCCAGTACCACACTGTCTTGATTACTGTAGCTTTACAATAAATCTTGAAAGTAGATAGTTCTCCAACTTTGTTTTTCCTATTTATTTATTTATTTATTTTGAGACGGAGTCTTGCTCTGTCGCACGGGCTGGAGTGCAGGGGCCGGATCTCAGCTCACTGCAAGCTCCGCCTCCCGGGTTCACGCCATTCTCCTGCCTCAGCCTCCCGAATAGCTGGGACTACAGGCACCCGCCACCTCGCCCGGCTAGTTTTTTGTATTTTTTTTTAGTCGAGACGGGGTTTCACCGTGTTAGCCAGGATGGTCTCGATCTCCTGACCTCGTGATCCGCCCGTCTCGGCCTCCCAAAGTGCTGGGATTACAGGTGTGAGCCACCATGCCTGGCCAGGAGAAAATATTTGTAATATACCTCACAGATAAAGGGTTAATACACTTCATATATAAAGAGCTCTTAATTCTTTATATATTTAGCTTCTGGAGGCTTCAGGTGTCAGTTTGGTGACGAAGAGAGCTGGAATGATGACACTCTCATTCCTACAACAAGGAAAATAGCTGGAAAAACTGCAAGATAACACCTTTTCTTGAACCCTTCAGGAAACTGAGGTCAGAGGACAACCAACGCAAAATTTCAAGAAGGACAGGTGCCTGCAGAAAGCGATAGGAACTGAGCATTCTGGAATAGGAACTGCTTGACTGAGATAGATACTTTTGAATGCCATATAAGCTGGTACAAAGATTAAACCATAAATTTTTTAATGAACTGCTACAGATTTAGTGTGAGCTGGCATGAAATGTGAAGGTGAGCAGGCTCTCTCAGGGAAGATTGGGGAAGTATTTAGAGAAAGCTTTCACTATGGCTAGGGGACAGGAAAAGCAATCATTGTTGACTCTGCTCACACCCATGTTGTAAAATCTCTCCTAAGGAAAAGAAAGCCATGATCCGCAGGGAGAACAGTATCAAACCCATTGTCTGAGGACACTGGTGGGTATCCAGTGAAGCTGGTGAAAGAGAACAGGCAGGAAAAAAAAAGAAACCCTAAATGTTAAAAAACAGTCATATTCCTTGAAGAGGGAACACTTATGAAGGGTACAGCCCCCAAGTCCCAAATTCACAGTACCTGCCTAAGACTGAGGCTTAATTGGAACATCAGAAAACCTGTCACTCTTTCCCCATTACATTAACAAGCCTTTGGTAAAAATCTCAGTGGGATGTGACTGAATGAGTTTTGCAAGGCATTTTCTTTCCAGGGAGCAGCACAAAGGAAAACCCAAAACCAAGCTCAAAACAAGGTACCACCAGAGGAATCTGAAATCGCTAGTGTCCACAGCAGCAACAAACTCCAGCTTAGTAACCACAGCAATTACAAACTTCAAATCCAGCCCACCCTAACTAGATTAACAGAAATCCCTACAATAAAGACTTAACAGTAAGAAAGATGTTCTTATTTTCAAGCATAAAAATATTGACCTCTATGTCTACTGTTTTATACAACATGTCTAACTTTCAGCAACAATTATGAGGCATACCTAAAGGTAAGAAAAAGCACAGTCTGGAGAGACAGAGCAATCATCAGACCCAAAGAAGGTACAGATATTGGAACAACTGTATAGGAGATTTAAGTAACTATGATTAATACTTTAAAGACCCAAATGGAAAAGATAGATGATACGCAAGATCAGATAGATAATTTTAGCAGAGAGTTGGACACTATAAGAATCAAAGGGAAAGCTAGAAATAAAAAAAAGAAGTAAAAAATCCCTTAGATGGGCTCATCAGCAGACACAACACAGCAGAAGAAATAATCAGTGAGTTTGAAGATAGGTCAATAGAAATGCAAAGAGAAAAAAAAGTGGAGGAAGGAAACGATAGAGCATCTAAGAGCTGTGACACCATATCAAATATTCTAATATAAGCATAATTAGAATCCCAGTGGGAGAGGAAAGGATGAGGAAGAATAAATATTTGAAAAATAAATGACTGAGAATTTTCCAAAATTAGTGACAGATACGAAACCACAGATCCACACAGAGAACATCAAAAAGGATAAATACCAAACAAATGCATGAATGAATAGATAAACAAACCAAACATGCATATACAAACCTAGGGGTAAATGTAAACACATTAAAGAGTATGAGACAGAGACTATCTCACAAAGCCTAAAATACTTATAATCTGGCTCTTTATAGGAAAAGCTTGCTGACCTCTTATCTAAGAGAATGAATAGACTAGGGATATAATGTGAGTTTCTTGGGCAGCACCAAGGGCTTCATTTGAGGTTGATGGTGTTGAACTGAGAACAAAAACAGCCAACAGAATTGTGTTTCTCCAGCTATACTCAGATTCCCAAGTATGAACATGGAGAAAATGGAGAGTTGGATTTAATCATGTTGGGTCAGCTTTCCCTTGGATGTAGAAAGCCAAAAAGAACATTGCTCGTGGCCTTCCAGCACTGTCAGCAGCAAAAACAACAAAAGCCAGACAGTCTTCAAATTTACAACTTTTCCTGAAGAAGTCAGGGAGCTGAGGACACAGGGCAATCAAATAACCCAAAATAAATTAAAAAGAAAAAGCACCTCCAAGGAGAACAGAAACAAGCATTTAATTACACGGGTCATGCCACTAGACACGATGGTAAAGAATTCAGCGCAAATTGTTCACCAGTTGGTAAATGCCTAGTGTGGGTTAGCAAGGGAATTTGCAATTGCTTACAGACATTTTTACACAGATCTTATAAGGTGCTGACAGAAGATTAGCAAGAGTGCTCAGAAATCTTCCTCCATCGTGAAGCCTGGGAGAACAGGAGCCACTTAGAGAAAGGCATGAAACCCACCCACCCCCCTCTCCCTTATCTCCCCTGTAAGTCTTAAACTCTGTTGTGTTAAATGCTGGGGGAAAGGTAACTAACTGTCCTTTTCACATGACTGGTACAAAAATAGGCCACAGATCCTGATTTGGTCCTTGAGTCTTACTTTTACTAACCCCTTGATGCCTGTTTCATATCTTCTCTCTCCAGTTATCCCAAACCTCCTCTCCTCCTTTCATTCTCAGCGAATGACCTTGTTTTCTACTGTTTTCCCGTGCCCATTATGTATTTCCTAGCTGTATCCTAGGTGCCTACTTCCTGGAATATGGAGTTGATTCAGTATCATATTTGTTGCATGAATGAAACTATGCAAATTTCCTTGTGCTACATACTCAGTAGTCAATGGATACAACCTAAGCACAACCAAAATTAGGTTTATCTGTATCCTCACCTGCATTTGGTATTGTCACTATTTTTATTTTACTCATTCTTACACATACATAATGACATATCATTATGGTTTTAACTTACATTTCCTATTGGCTAATGATGATACACATCTTTTTGTGCTTATTTGCCATCCATATGTGAAACGTGTCTTTATGTATTTTGCCCCATTTCTATTTGAATTGTTTGTTTTATGAATTTTGGATCTTAGGGTGTTCTTTACATTTATAGATGCTAATTACTTTTCATATATATGGCTTGCAAATATATTTTCCCAGTCTGTAGTTTGCCTTTTCATTCTCTTAAACAGGGTCTTTTGCATAGAAAAATTTTAAAATTTTTATGAAGTCCAGTGTGTCCATTTTTCTCCTATTGATTGTGCTTTGGGTGTCAAGTCTAAGGATTCTTTGCCTAGCCCTAGAGATAAAGATTTTCTCCTGTATTTTTTGTAAAAGGTTAAGAGTTTTGTGTTTTATATCTAACTGATCCATTTTGAATGAAATTTAGGTCAAGAATTCTGTTTGTTTGCATATGGATGTTCATTACTCCACCACCATTTGTTGAAAGTGGATCTTTCCTTTCTTTCTTTCACTGAATTGCTTTTGTGCCTTTGTTAAATATGTCAATTGGACATATTTTGTATGGGTCTATTTCTGGGTTCTCTGTTCTTTTCTACTGATTTATGCATCTACCCCTCTGCCAATACCATATAGTTTTTGCTGTTGTTGTTGTGTTTTAGACAGAGTCTCACTCTGTTGCCCAGGCTAGAGTGCAGTGGCATGATCTCAGCACACTGCAGCCTCTGCTCCTGGGTTCAAACAATTCTCATGCCTCAGCCACCTGAGTAGCTGGGATTACAGGCACATGCCACCACACCCAGCTAATTTTTTATTTTTAGTAGAAATTGGATTTCACCATGTTGGCCAATGTGGTCTTGAACATCTGGCCTCAAGTGATCCACCCACATCAGCCTCCCAAAGTGCTGGGATTACAGGTGTGAGCCACTGTGTCTGGCCAATAGTCTTAATTAATGCATCTATGTGGTAAGTTTTAGAATCAAGTAGCCTGATACCTCCTACTTTATTCTTTTCCAAAATTGGTTTGGCTAGTTGTTTTTTTTTTTTGTTTGTTTGTTTGTTTTTTGCCTTTTCATATATATTTTACAACATGCTGTATCTACAAAAATCTTTTTGGGACTTTATTAAGAATTGCATTAAACTCGTAAATCAATTTTGGAAGAACTGACATCTTTACTCAATCTTCCAGTTTATGAACATGGTATGTCTCTTCATTTATTTAGATCACCTTTGATTTCTTTCATCAGCATTGTATAGTTTTGATCATCTAAGCCTTATATGTATTTTGCTAGATATACATTTAAGTTTTTCATGTCATAGAATTATACTTTTAATTTTATTGTCCATCATTAGCATATAAAATACATTTTTTAAAATCTTTTATCACACAACTTTGCTGAACTCACTCGTTCTAGGAGTTTTGTTGTGGTTATCTTTTTTTTTTTTTTTAGATTTGTTGGGATTTTTTTTACATAGTTATGGCATGTGCAAATAGGGACAGTTTTATTTCTTACTTTTTAATCTGTATGCTTCTTATTTCCATTATTTGCCTTATTGCACTAAAACATTTAGCACTGTGTTTAATAAGTGGTGAATGTGAACATACATGCCTTGTTGTCAGCCTTAGGAGAAAGCATCAGTATTTAATCATTAAGCATAATGTTAGCCACAAATTCTTTGCATGTAATTTTCACACACTTGAGAAAATTTCCGTTTCATTTCTTTTCTTCCTGAGAGTTCTCACCATGAATGGGTATTGAATTCTTTCAAATTTTTTTTCTGTAGCAATTGATATGATTATGTGATTTTTCTTATTTTGCCTGTTAACATGTAATATGGTATGTTTGAATATTGAAACAGCCTTGTATCCCTAGAAGAAAACCTCATTTAGTCATGGCATATAATTATTTTAATATATTATTGAAATCTATTTTTGCAATTTTGTTTGGGAACTGCGTGTTTATATTTGCAAGGGATATTAGTCTGAAGTTTACTTTGTTTTGATACTGTTGGTACTTCGTTGGTTTTAGGCTTGAGGTAAAGAATTGGGAAGTGTTTCCTATTCTCTTTTCTGGAAGAGATTGCGTAGAATTGATGTTAATGCTTTCTTAAACCTTTAGCAGAAGTCTCTAGTGAAAATACCTGGGTCTAGAGATTTCTTTTGAAGAATTTCTACATTTGAATTCAAGTTCTTCATAGTTATAGAAATATTTAAATGATCTATTTTATATTGATTTTATTTATAGCAATAGTTTGAGTGTTTCAAGGAATTGGTATATTTCATCTAAATTGACAAATTTAAGTGTGTAGAGTTGTTTACAGTATTCCCGTATTATCTTTTTGATGCAGAGTCTGCAGATAGCCCCTGTTTCATTGATATGGATATGGATAATTGGTGTCTTCTCTTTTTCTCTTGTCGGTCTTGCTAAAGGTTTGTCAACTTTATTGACCTTTTTGAAGAACCAGCTCCTTTTTTCCCACTGACTTTTGATCTAGTTACATATTTGTTCCCTCCAAATCTCATGTTGAAAAGTGATCTCTAGTGTTGGAGGTGGGATCTAGTGGGAGGTGTCTGGGTCATGGTGGTGGAACCCTCATGAATGATGTGGTTCCCACCCCACAGTAATAAGGGAGTTCTCCCTCTGTAAGTTTATGTGAGATCTGATTGTTAAGAGAATCTGGGACCTCACTCATCTCTCTCTTGCTCCCTCTGTCTTGACCTGCCCCCTCCCCGCTGGAACCTTTCTCTCTCTTGTTTCCTCCCCTTAGCCTTCAACATGATTATAAGCTTCCTAAGGTCTTCACCAGAAGCAGATGCTGGTACCATGCATGCTTCTTGTACGGTCTGCAGAACTATGAGCAAAAATAAACCTCCTTTCTTCCTAAACTACCCAGTTCTCAGTTTTTTTTTTTTTATAGCAATGTAAAACAGACTAATACAGCTTTCTCTACTGTTTTTCTATTTTCAATTTCATTGATTTCTACCCTTATTATTTCCTTCATTCTACTGGCTTTCAGTTTATTTTGCTCTTTTTTTCCTAGGTTCCTAACTGGAAGCTTAGAGAATTGATTTTTTTCCTCTTTTCTAATGTATTCATGTTAGTGCCATACATTTCCCTCACAGCACTGCCTTCTCTCTTGCCTATACAATATATAAATATTTAAGTAACACAAATGTTTGCTATTGGGAAGACGGAGTGGCTGTACTTTTCCTGATTACTCCCTTGAAGTACAACTGAAAACAAATCAAACATAAGCAGACTCTGAAAAGTAGAGAGAAGACAGACTTGAGACCCAAAGAACAACATGGTTATGAGTTCCATGGGCTCTCTCTGTGCCTCATTTTCTCAGATTTGGAGTTAAAGAGGCTGGCAATCCAGAAATGCCAATGGCCACTGCTATGGTTTGAATATGTCCCCTCCAAAATTCAGGTGTTGAAACTTAATGGTCAATGTGATAGTATTAAGAGATGGGACCTGTAAGGGTTGATTAGGCCATGAGGACTCCCCCCTCATGAGTGAGATTAAAGCTCTCTTACTCTCCTACTGTCGGCCATGTGAGGACATACTGTTCCTTTCCTTTAGAAGATGCAACATCAAGGCACCATCTTGGAAGCGGAGAGCAACCTTCCCCAGACACCAAATCTGCTGGCACCTTCATCTTGGACTTCCTTGGACTCCAGAATTCTTAGACTCCAGAATTGTGAGACATAAATTTCTATTTTTTTTTCAGTTTTGCCAATTTTATTGAACCAATAAAATTCCTACTAATAACGATGAAATAAACTTCTGCAAGTATAAATGTGATACAGTTTAACAAAACCCATTGTTCTCTAACTATAAATAGATTTTCAAAATGTCATAAAGTGCAGTTATGCAACCCCATCAAAAAGTGGGCAAAGGATATGAACAGACACTTCTCAAAAGAAGACATTTATACAGTCAACAGACACATGAAAAAATGCTCATCATCACTCGCCATCAGAGAAATGCAAATCAAAACCACAATGAGATACCATCTCACACCAGTTGGAATGGCAATCATTAAAAAGTCAGGAAACAACAGGTGCTAGAGAGGATGTGGAGAAATAAGAACACTTTTACACTGTTGGTGGGACTGTAAACTAGTTCAACCATTGTGGAAAACAGTGTGACGATTCCTCAAGGATCTAGAACTAGAAACACCATTTGACCCAGCCATCCCATTACTGGGTATATACCCAAGGATTATAAATCATGCTGCTATAAAGACACATGCACACGTATGTTTATTGTGGCACTATTCACAATAGCAAAGACTTGGAACCAACCCAAATGTCCATCAATGACAGACTGGATTAAGAAAATGTGGCACATATACACCATGGAATACTATGCAGCCATAAGAAAGGATGAGTTCATGTCCTTTGTAGGGACGTCGATGCAGCTGGAAACCATCATTCTCAGCAAACTATAGCAAGAACAGAAAACCAAACACCGCATGTTCTCACTCATAGGTGGGAACTGAACAAGAACACCTGGACACAGGAAGGAGAACACACACACTGGGGCCTGTTGTGGGGTGGGGGGAGGGGGGAGGGATAGCATTAGGAGATATACCTAATGTAAATGATGAGTTAATGGTCAGCAGTACACCAACATGGCATGTGTATACATATGTAACAAACCTGCACATTGGGCACATGTACCCTAGAACATAAAGTATAATTAAAAAGAAGTGCAGTTATGAATTGTTAACATGTTAATACGCAGTTCCTTTATTCCAGCACATTGGGAGGCTGAGCGAGGCAGATCACCTGAGGTCAGGAGTTCGAGACCAGCCTGGCCAACATAGTGAAACCTCGTCTCTACTAAAAGTACAAAAATTAGCCGGGCATCGTGGTACACACCTGTAATCTCAGCTACCTGGGGGGCTGAGACAGGAGAATTGCTTGAACCCAGGAGACAGGCTGCAGTGAGCTGAGATAGTGCCACTGCACTCCAGCCTGGGTGACAGAATGAGACTCTGTCTCAAAAAAAAAAAAAGAAAAAAAAAAAATTTGAAAACTATTAGAGGACTAGTTGAACATGTTCATACCAGAGGACTGAAAGTGACTTTCACTTTTTTGGCATCATCTGAATTTTCTTTTTCTTTTTTTTTTGGGGGGGGACATAGTTTCGCTCTTGTTGCCTAAGCTGGAGTGCAATGGTGCGATCTCAGCTCACTGCAACCTCCGCCTCCCGGGTTCAAGCAATTCTCCTGCCTCAGCCTCCCAATTCGCTGGGATTACAGGCATGTGCCACTACACCCGGCTAATTTTTGTAAAGACAGGGTTTCACCATGTTAGTCCGACTGGTCTCAAACTCCTGATCTCAGGTGATTCACCTCCCTTGGCCTCCCAAAGTGCTGGGATTACAGGCGTGAGCCACCACGCCCAGCTGCATCATCTAAATTTTTATAGGAGTGAATTCTTATTTCTTCTGCAATTAAAAAAAGAAAACCTCTAAGTTAAGATAACTAGTTGTACACATTCATTAGTTTCTGCTCAGTCCAAACATCCTACTAAAATGATAAAGATGTAGTTTTTAAAGGGAATATGCCTAGAAAAATCAAGAAAATGAAATTAAAACAGTACCTTTAGACTCTGGAAAGAAAATTAATGAGTAATAATGTTCACTGCAGAACTAGGAAAGCAGAGAAACAAACTGATTGACAGCAGGCACCAGAATTGGCAAGCACAAGATATCCCTGGAAGCAGGGGTGAAGGCAGGCCTCAAAGAGAAAGATTCATTGCCAGTCTCTGTAAGAAGCTGTGAGATCTCCCAGTTGTCCTCCCTGACTTGCAGCAGCTAAGCAACCCCAACCCTGGCACTAAACTACAAGTTTGTTATTTGGAGAGGGAAAAGTTTCTAGACTTGCAGACAACAGGAATAGCTGAAGGCAGAGGTCCTGCATTGATACTAAATATGGAGATTAAATGAAAGCATCATTTTGAGTATTAAGACTCTCAATCTTCTTCTCACTCTGCTCCTAGATCACTAGCATAAACGATTGCATCTTCCAGGCAAGAAAAGCCATTTCTGGAAAATAGGACCAGCCCAAGAGAAGCGACAGTAAAACTCCCGAGAAAATGGCCCAGATAGAGGACACTACATGCACAGAGAGCTTCCAATTTGCTTTTTAGTGATCTCCCACTTTAACAGCATCAGGAGTCAGCCAAAGATCACCAAACATTTAAGGAAAATATCTAACAAAAGAATGAAGCCAAATAAACGGAAAAAGCAAGTGGGAAGAAACTGAGTCATCAGGGAAGGGAACAAAGCATACACATACATATACAAATGTACACATACACATATACGCATATACACATATACACACATACATATACAAATGTACACATACACATATACACACATACGCAAACAGATGCACAAGTAAATACACATCAGTAATATTCTTAGAAAAAGATATGGTACCCACAAAACAAAAATGGAATATATGAAGAAACACTATTTTTTAAAGACCTCAGAAATTTAAAAAACATTAAAAATTAAAATTAGAGAAACAAATAAAAATTGACAAAAGAGTTATAAGATCACATTTTTAAAAGTCCCCATCTGGGCATGGTGGCATGCACCTGTAGTCCCAACTACTCAAAAGGCTGAGGCAGGAGGATCACTTGAGCCCAGGAGTTCAAGGATTCTGTGAGCTGGGATCACACGACTACACTACAATCAAGGTGACAGAGCCTTGAGACCTTGTCTTTAAATAAGTAAATCCCTCAAAAGAAAAAAAGAACAAGAAGCAAAGACATAAAAAAAGAAGAGAAAAAAGAAAAAGCAAACGGTTACTCTAGGTGTACAACATCTGAATCATGAAAGAAAAAAATGGCAAAAAAAAAAAAAATCATCAGAAGGCAACAAAGCAACACATCTAAAATTCTCAGGGAAAATAACTTCAACCTAGAATTCTATATCAAGTCAAAGTACTAATCAAAAATGAGGACAGAAATAAAATATTTTCAGAAATGGAAGCCTCAAAACTTTTTTACCTTACACGTATTCTTTCTCAGTAGGAACTACGAGATTATATCAACTAAAAACAATGGAGAACATCAAGAAAGAAGACACATAAATTCAAAGAACCAGGAGGCTGAACATAAAAGAGAGGCAGGCAAATGCAGTTTCCAAGATGATGATCAACAAAGAGGGATCTCATAGGATAATCAATTCAGAACACGGCAGGTCACAGGGTCTCAGAAGAGACTTTAACAAGAAAATGACATTCAGGCAATACTCATTATATGAATAATCTGAGAGGAGATTCATACAAATGAGGGAGGGTTGTAAAACTAAACAATTTTTTTAATTAACAAATTTTTAAAAGACAAAAGAGAAAACACAAGATTGGACAGGAAAAGAAAAGCAGCCAACTGTGACAAGGACTCTGAATTATTAAAAGTTAATTAGATTCTGTACACTTCACAACTAAAATACAGAATAACTCACACTTAAAATACTACAATAAGTGGTTGATCTAACTTCTGAGTCTCATCTCCAGATAATAGCTAAAGAAAGTATCTACTCTACCATCCATTTCTTACGACATAGACTCAAAAGATAGTGCTTATAAAGTAACTTTCCTAACACATAAATTACTCTATGAAAGTGACTGTATTAGTTCAATATTTATAAAGACACTTAGAGTGGTCAACAACATTAAATATTCTTAATTTTAGTTATTTTGTTTTAAAGAAACTAATGGCAATCCTCCAAAGAACTGTGTATGGTAAGGTGGTAGGAAGAGTGGACAAAAGGAGTTATTAAGGAACTGACATTTCAGGGTGACCAGATATGCTGTTTTTGAAAAGTGCTATGATAGACAGGAAACCTGGAGAATTACAAATCAAGACTTCAGGACTCTCAGACTGAAGGGTGCTGAAGCACCAGCAAAGCAGCGAATTGCTTTAGTAAATGCCATGTCATCCAGGTTGCCTGAGATGCAGTAAATCATGTAACTAAAAAAAAATCTAAGTTTTTCAGCCTTTGCCTTGAAGTAGCAGCACGCCCTTAATGAAAACACTGACCTACCTTATCAACCATCCTTCCAACCATCTTCAACCGCCCACAAAACACACTCCCATTGATAACACTTCGTAACACCTTCAAATGGTTGTAAAAGAGCTATAAGCACAGCATAATTTTACTTCTAAGGCTATTTTATAACTGCCTCCATTTGTATAATCTACATTATACCTATTTGGTTCAAAAATTAATTTATATTTACATTATACAAATAAAAACAAAGCCTACCACTTCTTTCTAGAGCAATACATTTTTATACATAATTTAAACACAGCAATAATTCTGATAATAATCTTATCTTAAAACATAATAATGTAGTTATCAAATACATTTTGGGAAACATTCAATATTTACAAAGTTTTTACCATGTGTTTGGCATAGTAAGTGTGCTGAAAAACTCAATTCAAATGTTCAGGGGAGAATTTTGTAAATATAAGGAAGACACATTATAAAAATCATGCAAACTGGATTGTTTTTGCAAAATCTGAGCAGTTGGGAAGAAAGGAATATGGTATCAGAGTAAAGCACATGGTCTCTCTGAGGAGGGTGAGACTGGAAGTGGGGCATAAATCTTGGATGTTTTAATTTTTTCATTCATTGAAGAGGTTCGTTCAATAGTTAAAAGTATAAAGGTATGACGTATGTGGACTACTTTAACCATCACAATACTACAAAAGCAGGTTTTGTTTTTTTTCTGAGACAGAGTCTCGTTCCATCGCTCAGGCTGGAGTGCAGTGGTGTAATCCTGGCTCACCGCAACCTCAGCCTCCTGGGTTCAAGCGATCCTTCTGCTTCAGCTTCTGGAGTAGCTGGGACTACAGACACGCACCACCACACCTGGATATTTTTTGCATTTTTGGTAGAACCGGCATTTCACCATGTTGCCCAGGCTGGCCTCGAACTCCTGAGCTCAAGCGATTGCCCCCCTCAGCCTCCCCGAGTGCTGGGGTTACAGGTGCAAGCCACTGCACCTGGCCTGATTCTAGAGATGAGAAAACAGAGGTACAGAGGAACTAAGAAACTTGCTTAAGTTCAGCCCAAGAAACATGACTTGAAGACTTAAACTCTTCCCCACAATAACAGAATACAGCCTGGACATAAAGTGCATCCCATCTCTGCTTTTGTAATTCATGGACAGACACAGAACTCAAATTGAGTTAATCTGAGTCCTTTCTGCTGGAGGTAGAGAAAGGTACTCCCTTCAGGCCTGTAAGACTGCATGTAGTTGGAAATACAGAGAGTCTCAAAGCCCCAACTTAAAGAAGGCCCATATTACCTGGGGGCAGTGGCTGACACCTGTAATCCCCACACACACACACACACAGACACACATACACACACACACACTCTCTCTCTCTCTCTCTCTTTCCCTCTCCCTCTCCCTTTCTAAATTTCAGCTCCAGGGGCCTTGGTTCCTGCATTTGTTCCTTCAATTCTCTAAGTTACCCTAGGATCCTTTTCAATAATTTGAAACAATATATAGATTTTCCACCTAATGCTATTTTGAGTTATGCTTCTATCCTTTACAACTGAAAGACTTAAGATTCTCTGACCATGGTGCAATACCTTTTTTTTTTTTTTGATACGGGGTCTTGCTCTGTCACCCAGGCTGGAGTACAGTGGCGTGATCTCAGCTTACTGCAACCTCCACCTCCCGGGTTCAAGCAATTCTCCTGCCTTAGCACCCCCTGGTAAGCTGGGTTTACAGGCACCTGCCACCACGCCCAGCTGATTTTTGTATTTTTAGTAGAGATGGGCTTTCACCATGTTGGCCAGGCTGGCCTCGAACTCCTGACCTCAGATGATCCACCCACCTTGGCCTCCCAAAGTGCTGGGATTACAGGCGTGAGCCACCATGCCCAGTCACGGTTCAGTATTTCTAAATTAACACTAGAAGTAACGAAAGGGTAGTAGTAAAGACAACCACAATAAAGCCTCACTTTAAAATAACTTCCAAGTAAAAGAAAATATCAAAATGCAGTTAACATGATTATTCCTCAATAGAACTGACTTTTAAAAGAAAAAAAAAATGTGTACTCAATGCTAATGAAAATGGTAAGTATCCAAAACTATGGGAAGTGACTGTATGTAAGGAGCAGTAACCACAGCCTTAAGTGCTTTTATCATTAAAATATGATAAATAAAAAATAAAGAACGAAGAAGCTAGGAGAAAGAACAAAATTAACTTTACAAAATGAGAAAGAACCGAATAGAGGTAACAGTGGAAAAAAATTAAAAACCAACAAAAATAGCAAAATTTATTGTTCAAATTGAGCACTGGCTCTCTGAAACATATTACACATAATAAATAACCCATTATGTATATATGGCTTCTTTGTTCTTTTTTTTTTCCTCAGCTCATATATAAATAGGTAAACTAAAGAACTATTACACACTAATCACAATTTAAGCAAAAATTAGGATATTCCACATGGTCAGAACTTATGAAATTCAAATGACAGAATACACCTATAATTTTCTTACATACTATTTTCGTTGCTAAAAAAAAAAAGAGCCCTCAATGAAATAAAGACCTGATAGGTGATATTACTTGAAATAAATCTACCAATCTGCACTTATAAATATCAAAAACCTCACAAATTTTTATGGGTTAAAAAATTTTACATAGTCCTAAAGATTATACCTTGCTAGAAGCTGTTTCCATTTCTAATGAGCAATTTGGCAATAAAGATCAAATGCCTTGAACAAAAGTGTATCTTTGTTTCTGGCAATCCCATGTCGCTGATAAATTTCTAAGAACTGGTTGGGCACTCATGCCTGTAATCCCAGCACTTTGGGAGACCAAGGTGGGTGAATCTCTTGAGGCCAAGAGTTTGAGACTAGCGTGGCCAACATGGTAAAACCCAGTCTCTACTAAAAATACAAAAATTAGCCAGGCATGGTGGTGCACACCTGTAATCCCAGCTACTTGGGAGGCTGAGGCACAAGAATCGCCTGAACCTGGGAGGCAGAGGTTGCAGTGAACCAAGATTGCACTACTGCACTCTAGCCTGGGCGACAGAGGGAGACTCCATCCAAAAAAAATTTTTTTTAAACCTGTAAAAAAATTTGCAAATTTGCTTACCAGGGTGTTCATGGTAACAGTATTTTATTATAACTGTACCAAACAAACCAAATGCTCAACCATAAGGAACAACCAAATAAATCCTTGACTCTTCATTTTCTCTCATACCTCCACATCTAATCCAGGTGGCTCTATCTTCAAAACACTGGATATCCAGAATCTGGCCACTGCTTAGCACCTCCAGCACTGCCACCCTACTCCAAGCCACTGTTATCTTTCATCTGGATTTCTGCCTCCTTGCTGACTCTTGCCACCTCACACAGTAGCCAGAGTAATCCTTTAAAACCCAAGTCAGATTATGTCAATCCTCCGCACAAAAATACTCCAGTGTCTCCCCATTCCTCTTTAAAACAAAAGCCAGAAACTACAGGTCAGTTTTTGCAGTTTATGATTCTGTCCCAACCTCATGCCACCCCACTATGCTCTCATCTTCTACAGCCCTCTGCACTCCAGCTGCAGTAAATCTACACTCATGCCTCAGGGCCTTTACAGTTACTGTTCCCTGTGCCTGAAAATGTTTTTCCCCCAGAGATCCTCAAGGCTTGCTCCTTCACTTTCTGCTTGAATTGTCACCTTGTCAATGAGGTCATCCTTAAAACCCTATTTAAAATAGCAACTACAGACAGGGCTCCATCCCAGAATCTCTATCAGCCTTTGCACTCCATTTTTTTTCCATTACACTGAATGCCCTAACACACCATGTATTTTACTTGTTTGTTTACTATCTCTCCCAAATAGAATAATAAAGCCCCTAAAAACAGGGATTTTTATCTTATTTCTTCACTGCTGTATCCCCAGAATAGCATCCGGAAGAGCGGGTCCTCATTAAATATTTGAGTGATTTTTGGAATACTGGGTAATAATTAAAAATCATGTTATAAAAAATTTTAATGCAATGTTAGAAACTAGTGGAAATGGAAAGAGCATGTTATCAAAGAATATGTAACCCATGGATCAAGAAGAAATCATATGGGAAATTAAAATGCATTTTTCACTGAATGTTAACAAGAACACTTCAAAATCAGTGGGATTCAGGTAAAGCAATTCTTAGAGGAAATTTGTAGCTTTAAACTTTGTATGAGAACATCAGAAAGGTTAAAATCAAAACAATATAAAATGAATGTTCCAAACAAACTTTGTGTCTAAAACAAATACATATATAAAGATATTAACACTTTTTTCTGGTTATTTCTGGTGGTAAGATTACCAGCAATTTGCTTTTTTTTTTTTTTTTTTTTTTGAGGTGGAGTCTCACTGTTTTGCCTAGGCCAGAGTGAAGTGGAGCGATCTTGGCTCACTGCAAGCTCTGCCTCTTGGGTTCATTCTCCTGCCTCAGCCTCCCAAGTAGATGGGACTACAGGCGCCTGCCACCACGCCCAGCTAATTTTTTGTATTTTTAGTAGAGACGGGGTTTCACCGTGTTAGCCAGGATGGTCTCGATCTCCTGACCTTGTGATCCGCCCACCTCAGCCTCCCAAAGTGCTGGGATTGATTACAGGCGTGAGCCACCGCTTTTTTGTATGTTAGTTTTTCTCTAGTGAACAGGTATTATTTTTATAATAAAAAAAAGGTTTTAAAAAACTTCCTTTCACTGTGGTTGAATTCTAATTGCTGGCCTCTTCCTCTGCCTGTCTCTTAAAATACTTGCTTCTCTGGATTCCACCCTTGTCCTTCATCAATTTATATTCATTCCTTAGGAATCTTACCCACTTTCTGGATTCATTTATAACCTGCAAATTGATTTCTCAATTTTTTGTAATATCCTGAATTAGAGACTCATGTTTCCAACCACTTAAAGGATACTTTTATCCAGATGGAAATCCTATAGCCACTCAAATTTAACAGGCCTAAAAGGAACTCATTATCATTTCCTAAAACTTGTTCTTTTCATCTTTAATACTGGTTAAAGACATCACTATGTACCACGGTTCTCAATTCTATCAGTTCTACCTTAGAAATCTCAATGAAATCTAACTTTTCTTCTCCCTCACCAATGCCATGTTTTCAACATAGGCATCTTTTGTCAGTTATATTCTAAAAGAATCCTAACTTAGCCTCCTACAATCACACTCTCCTCCTTAAGAACTGAATCCTGATCAGGGTTGCTGCATACAGCCTGAAGTCTGCACCACTAGAGAAGGTCGCCAACTATGTAAACTACGATTGTTAATTGTGCCCAATGGCCTAATCATGATACTCCCCCTGCTTTCAAACTTCATGAGATAAAACAAACCTATAGCACTACAAAATCCTTCAGCTGGCTCCACTTTCTATTTTTCTAGCTTCAGGTTTTCACCATTGCACCCTACAATCCAGACATATTTAACTTTTCAGTATGCCCTATCAAAACGCACGCTTCTGTGGATTTCTCTTTAGTCTACAGTGCCCTCTCTCCGTAAAACTTCTAAATCCTTCAAACTACAGTTCAAATGTACCCTCCTCTGGGAAGCATTTTTTGACTAGCCTAGACAAAGATACTTCACTAAGCATTTTGCTAACAGTTCTATTACAGAATTTGTTGCACCATATAATAATCACATATACCCATCTCTCAAATTCAGTGGAGAGTTGAGCAGTGCATAAAGAAGCCCCATATTTGAACTCTCAGTAACTACAATGCGCAGCCCCTAAAAGGGGCTCGATTCATGTTTATTAATGCTATACGTACCATATGCATTAGGACAACTTTTTAAAAGTAAAAAAATGAGTTTCACAAAAAAGTTACATGTTCAACTGTCAATTTAAGTCTATAATCCATGTGGCAGACAGAACTGATGTGACTATTCTTGATTCCTACACTTCCTGGTGTTTAAACCTTTGTATAATTCCCTCCCCTTGCACGTGAACTGGACCTATGGCTTGCTTCTAATCAACAAAATACAGCAAAGGCAATGGGTTGTATGTGATTACATGTACATGATTATGTAAGAACACAGCACCAGTTCACCTTTGACAGACTCTCTTCCTTTGCCGACTTTGAAGAAGCAAGCTGCTCTGAACCTAACAGACACAAAGAAATAAATTCAGCCAATAACCCAAGGAAGTCTGGGGGCAGACCTTTCCCCAGTTGAGTCTCTAGATAACAACCCAGACCAGGGCAAAAACATTTTGACTGCAGTCTTACAGAGGACACAGCTAAGTTGTGCCCAGCCTCTTGAACCACAGAAATTGCGAGGTAGTAAATGTGTTGCTTAGAAGCGCTAAATTTGTAGTCATTTGTGAATAAGCAGCTTAGAAAATGAATAAAATCGGAACCTAAGGCATTTCTGAACCTTTGTTCACAAAAAGGCCTACGTTTTGTCCAATTTCTAAAGAAGTAAATGTCATGTACATGAAAAATTAAAACACAAACATTTCAAATAAACAACAGTTCTTAAGAATATTTACAAAAGGTAAAACTTAGGAAGTAATTTGCTACATAAAGCAGTTCCTACACTCTCTTTTAACATATTTGCCATATACCCAATTGTACATAATACTTAGAACATACAATATGTGCAACATTAGGGCAATTCTCCTTACAAACCCAAACAATAATAAATAGTTTACAAGTTGATATCTAATTAATGATATTTGGTAATCAGAAGAACTTACTGGTCACCAGGCAAAGCAATCAAATTGGAGGACAGCAAGGGACTTGCTGGAGATGTGCCTGAGGGAGTAAGACACTATCTTACTACAACAGGGCTCTTACTCCCTCAGGCACTGCACCAGCCAGCAAAGCATCAAAATACCAGGTTCTTAGGTCATGCGGCTCTCAGATCAGGTGATGCCCTGTGCAACTCACCAATCCTCCCCACCTTGCAGTCAAGAATAGTTCCAAAAAATTCCCAAAGCAGAAACTTCCCTGACACAGGCCACGCTTACACACAGCAAAGCATATAATACGAAGGCACGAAATTACAAGTGAGAAACAATAACCAGCAAAATTCTTGTTACTTCAGGAGTGGCAGGGGTTGTGGTTAGAAGGCTCATTTTTCTTAGAAAGGCAAACATTCCTCTTCTGCCACTGCCCGTAAAAGCCTTCAATGGCACAAAATCACATTCAAGAGTAGGAAATAAATTAATTACAATATCCCAAATTCAAACATTTTGGCACTTGATATTGGTAAGAAGTGATAACTGAGACCAATTCAATAATGGTTAATTGATGAAGACAACCTAACACCATAAAACTTCACATCTGCCTTACAAATTAAGAGATATCTTCCTAGAAATACAGGTCTTCTTCAACATATTCAGTTTTAAGAGATAACCCGCACTCCTTCAATATAAGAAAACATGTTTCACAAGTAACAAGGCACCTGAATGACAATCAGACTACTGAACTACTCAAGAGCAAGCCACACCCAAAAAGCTCAAGAAAATCAGGAGGCCAAAAGCAACCCCACACCACTGGTTGTCTGAGATTAAATCATTTTACATTTTCACTTCCGGACTCAAGGACACATTATAGAAGTCCACACGATTTCTCTGGAAATAATCTCCATTTATTGGTATATTTCTATAGCCCAATTCATCTACCCCATCCTTGCCGCATCATTAAAAGGCTATTTTACCACTCATATGAACAACAGCTACTTGACAGTGGGGAAAAAAACGTAGATATAAATTAAAGCCAGACAAACCCCTCTAAGATACCATCAAGATTTTTAAATATTAGGAAATACCCTTAAGGCCTGTTTTAAAACAAAGGTGATGGACAATACTAGCAGTAGTCGAGAAAGCGTCTGTTCACTTTAACACTCCCCAGTCTGAAAAGAATAACAAAGACAAGATTTACTTCACCTAAAAACTCCTATATAAATATAATCATATTCTGATGTCCAGCAACTCAAATTTCTTTGAAATTTCTACAAACTGAAATATCTGGATTAGGCATTTTTCTTCCAGTCTCTAGAGAGAATAAGAGCGTACATAGCCAAAATAGATGTCCAAAAGACAGCAAAACATAAAACCAACACAGAAAACTTCCTCATTCAATGTGGCAATTCATTGTGAGGGAACTACTAACAATTCCACTTGCTAGACTCTTAAGTGTTAAAAATAAAAGGGGGGGGGACTGTTTTTCATTTTCTATAAATTACATGACAGCTCACAAGAGAGTAATTTTGAATCTTATTGGTACCATATTTTCTTATTAGGAGATGTGAATAATATAAACAACAATTAAAACAACAGTTTTACAAAAAACAATATGAACTTGCCATTAATTCTGAAATAATCCTTTTATCAATTTTCAGATGGGTTATTTGTATATAACCATTTATACAATTTGTAACTGAATAAACACAATAATGCTATAATAGATACTAAAAAATTAAGTAAATGTGAAGTACAGTCAAGTCTAATTTTTTTAATTACAAGATTCTTCATCTAGCTCCCTAGATCGCAAGATGATGAGAAACATGCCTCTATTATTTTCCTAATAACCCGTCCACTAAAATATAGGTAAAAATCTCAGTAAGGCACGCCACTAAGATGGGGTTTTACGTAAATGTATTCCATCTCCCTGTCTCAACACAAATTACAGGATGTGGCAATTTCATCTGATCCTGTCATATAATAAGAACAGGTAATTTCTCTGATCCCTTTCCAGCAATTCTCAACTGAGGTTCCTCATCTGAATCACCAAACACAGGAAATTATTTCAGTGACTGTTTTCTCAACTGCTCCAAGAATGATACATAACTAAAACCGTCCTAAATGCACTGGAGCTAAAAGGTAGAATGCATTGCACACTACAGCACAATTCTCCCCACAAAGCCGGTTGAGAAAGGCTGCTGTAAGTTCCTCAGAAAGTGTCACTGTACTACTAGGTCCCAGTCACCCAACCCCAACAGCACTAAAAGAACTATAGTGAGTGCACAAACCTAGAACTTAGACAAGAAAAAAGATAAATGCTTTATCTCCAACTTTAAGCAACTAGGTATTTTGACTTACTCATTTACTAGGAATAACATGGGGCTCAACTGTCCTGTGCTCTGAATGGAATGCATTTACTTAACAAAATAAACCCATAGAAATATAATGCTTCTCAAAGGGAATTATCAACTCTTAGAAAATGAATTTTTAAAAATCAGCGTATTAAATAAATATTAACTATTAACTTGACAAGGCTTTTCCTATTCACCCTTTAGCGAACTTAAATATTCATCTTTCGATAACTGCTAAATGCAAATTTTCACTATAAAAAGATAAAGATAAATATTAAAAACCAGTTTGCCCTTCAATCTCACACTAATCACCAATTCTCAGAAACTGCCTTTTATATTCTTCAATGTGGACTACAGCAACTTCAACTGGTAGGTTAGTTGTGATCAAATCACTTTAAGGACACCAGGAGAGTTCCTTTACTCAAAAGCAAATGACTTTTTAAAATGGCCCAATTTTAAGAGGGATGAATATTTTTAAGAAGCAAACATTACTTTAAAACAAGGTAGCTAATTAAAAGTCAAGCGTCATCCCATATTGAATGTGCAAAGCGTTACTAAAAAGATGGGAAAAATTAAACATGACATTCTTATTTTTAATTTATGCTGGTGTGTATGCTGATAGTACAGAACATCAGAACAAATAAATTACTACGTATTCCACTTTATTAAGTCTCCACTCAAAGTTCCTACGTTTACAAATATAAGAGTAAAAGAGGCACAA
Organism: Trachypithecus francoisi; assembly: GCF_009764315.1. Classification (NCBI taxonomy): domain Eukaryota; kingdom Metazoa; phylum Chordata; class Mammalia; order Primates; family Cercopithecidae; genus Trachypithecus; species Trachypithecus francoisi. The sequence continues at coordinate 100,878,843 of NW_022681469.1, read as the reverse complement.
AAATGTAGGGGATGCTGTTTTCGCTGTTCATCTGCGCTCAGCTGCGAATTCTTCTAATATCGGATGCACAATGCGATGAAATGGGAATGCTTATCTTCTATACTTCTATTTATTTTCATAAATCGGGGAGGGGATGTGGTCTTGATTCATTTACTATTAGCGTTTTGCAATAAAGTAGATCAGCATAAAACATAACTGAAGAAGTAGAATTCACTTTTCCCAGGACAACGCACCCTTCCTCCTGTTTCTATAGTAAAGCACATCATTTTGCTATTAAAAATGTCCATTTTCCACAACTGACTTTTCCTTAACTCTAGTCAACACCGCTCTTCAAAAGAACCTAGCCAATTACTGTACCTTGTAGGCAGAGTTGCAAAATTTTTACTTCCTTAGGAAACTTTTCCATTTTTTAAATGCTTTCCAAATTAAGCAGGACTGACATTAACTGTGATCTTAAGTAGCGGTTTAGTGGGATTTAAAAACAAACTTTTCATTAACGCTTTCCTCAATTAAAGTAACATAGTAAGTGGGACTGACACAGATTTAAGGATTACAGCTTTATACTAAAGGTCGGTCCAAAGATGGTAACTCAGCGTTCATTTGAGACCCTTCGACTTTTGGCCTTTAAAAACTGTTCCCCACTGAGTCCCCAGATAGAACTACACTTAGCAACGGGTCTCCTCCTGACTTCCTGGTACTAAAAGCCACAACCACAAGGGCTGTTTCGTCGGTTGGTTGTAAAACAACATTTGCTCCAGTCATCTCTCTGGAAAACAGACTTTCTCTACCAGGGAGCCGCCTAGGTGAGGGTGCTCACGATGTTTAAAAACAAAACCATGCGTCTACAAGGTAGCTGCACCGCAGGAGTTAAGTGCCCGGGGTTTCTTCCCAGGACGGAGACCGGCGGGGGCTGGGCCGGGAAGCAGCCCCAGGCGCCGGAGAAAAGAAGAAGGGTCAAAATAGCCGGGGGCCACGACCCACGTGCAGCCGCGGGAGGACCGAGCGCGGGCGCGCGGAGAGGGGTCCGTACGCCAAACATGTGCGGCGAGAGGTGATCTGGTGAGCCGCCAATCACCGGGCGCGGTCCCCGGGGGCTCCCGGCGGCGGCCGCCGCCGCCGCCGTCTTCGAGGCTGCTGTGCACCGAGTCCTGCCAGCCGTAGGGACCGCTGCTGCTGTTCGGGATGCTGAAGGAGGACTGCGCCGCACAGGCCCCGACGCCACGCTCCCCACGGCCCCGCCGAGGCAGCGGCTAGGCGGCGCTCCCGGGGCCGCAGCGGCGCCCTCCGCAGCGCTGGGCTGGTGCGCATTGGGCACCTGAGCCGGCAACCTCCACGCGGTGGCGGTCAGAGCGCCCCGGCCGCCTGCGGTCCCATTGGCCCCTCCGCTGCTACTGGAAGGTAGATCCGAGCCCGAGTGCGCGCACGCGCGCGCGACCGTTGGCTACTGGCGGGCCGCTTGCTTGGTGTTCATGTCCTCCCTGGCCCTGCTGGGCCCGCGCGCTGCTCCCGTAGAGCCAAGAGGGCAGGAGCGAGCGCGGGAGCTAAAGAGCAGGGCCCAGGCGCCGCGGCCGGTCCAGAGAGGCCCCCGCGCGTTACAGGGCCGCCGCCCGGCGCCCCCTTCTCGGGGCGGTGGGAGAGGCCGGCGGCTTGACGCGGGCGGGGGAGACGAGGAGACGCAGAGAGGAAGGGGTCTGGGCTGCGCGCATCCCTCGCTGGCTCCAGCAGAAAGGGGCGGCTCAGTTGGCCGTGCGAATGCCGCTGGTTTTGGTTCTGGCGCGCCACGACGGGTCGCTGGTGCTCTCTGCTGCCGCGCTCAGCGCCCCGAGCCTCGGCACAGCCTCCTCTCGGGCGGCCGCTGCTACCCTCGCTGTCCTCGTACTCTCAAGGCGGCTGGCGGCTGAGCGGGAGGCACCCGCCCAGACTCCGCCGGGGCCACCTTCCCTCCTCCCCCACCCACCTAGCTGTTATTAACGGAGAAAGAGGAAAAACGGGGGCGCGCGAGGGGAGGGGGAAGAATGGGAGGGAGGGGTGGCGCGGGCTTCCCAGCAACCGTCACCTCGCTCCCCCTGCGAGATTAATTTCACAGGAGATTAATTTCTTATTTACAAATAAAAATGTAAGTTTAGAACAGAATGTTTTAAAAAGGTAAAAGCATTCACTGCATACTATATGCCAGCACTATACTTAGGACATAAATGACTGTATATGTGAGCTCTTATCTCACTTCTCTTGTAGCATAGTTATTATTAAACTCATTTGAGAGATGAAGTGATTGACAGCTGTTGAAGGATTACTTGAGACCATAGAAACTATAACTTGCGGAGTCAGAATTTGAGTTCAATTCTGACATCAAAGCTATGCTTCTACTATATCAAGCTGCATAATAAATGTAGACCTGTGAGACGTGGAAAGATGTTTATGATGTTTAGTGATGTATATTACATTAACACTGATAATGTGATCTCATTAGGTACTATTGAGTAACTCTAATTTCGTGTTTTAAATGCCTAGGGGGAGGACTGGAAAGATAATCACCAACCTTTTTTTTTTTTTTTTTTGAGTTGCAGTTTCGCTCTTGTCGCCCAGGCTGGAGTGCAGTGGTGTGATCTTGGCTCATTGCAGCCTCTGCCTTCCGATTTCAAGTGATTCTCCTGCCTCAGCCTCCTGAGTAGCTGGCATCACAGGCGCCTGCCACCATGCCCAGCTAATTTTTGTATTTTTAGTAGAGATGGGGTTTCACCAGTTGGCCAGGCTGGTCTCTAACTCCTGACCTTGTGATCTGCCCGCGTTGGCCTCCCAAAGTGGTGGGATTACAGGCATGAGCCACGGCGCCTGGCCAATCACCAAAATATTAAAAATGGTTAGCTCTTAGAGGTGCTTGCTTTCCTTTTTCAACTCTTTATTTTTTTATTTTTCCCCCAATGATCGCACATTAGTTTTCCAGAATGTATAATGTTATTTTTAAAAAACCTCTGAGACATGAACATTCTGTTAGAAATTTTTTTGTTGTTCTTTTTCCTTTGTCTTTGAACTGTTAAAAATAGCTTGCAGATTGGAAACAATTGGTTAATTAAATCTTCTGCTTGGTTAAAATGGTAATGCACACAGGTGCTATTATTCCATTATGTTCCAGTTTTTATAATATATTTTATATATTTTATGAAGGAATAAATTCAAGGATCTAAATGAAATGAAAATGAATTTTGAAATGTTTCTACAAATCTTTGTATTTTTCTATTAATCACCATATTTTAATTATATACTTTTATATTGACTTAACAGTTACTATTATTTATATTACAGAATTGGTTACCACATATGTAATATTTTTCTATATAGAAGCATAGTGTATAATTTTGAAGTGACTGATTCACAAGTGAAATGATCTAAATAAATTTGTCAGAGTTTATAATGTCTAAGGCAACCATCACAAAATGGTATTTTGGAAAGATCATTATGAAGAGAATGTGTTTTCCTCCATTATCTCTTTTTTTTTAGTCTTTTTAAAGGTAGTCATAGGCTCCTGGTATTGCACATTCATGGGAATAATGAATTTATTTGGACTAGAGACTAAGGCCTGCTGAAATGTCACCAGAGTAGAACCTCTTAATGAAGTTCAAAGCTGTGAAGGCATGTTTCTTCCAAACATGCTGTCATTTATAAACATTCATAAACATTTAATAATATGATTCACTTTTAAGAATTATTGTAAAATACTGTTGTTCACTTAAAGAAATTAGAACTGACTCACCTCAATGAGTATTTTACATTTTAAAGTAGTTTTCTGAGAAGGCTGTGTACTTACAAATTTGAGTATAAAGTTTGGAATTTGAGTATTAGCATATCCCATTGTAATGCAATCTTGACTATAAGTTAGTCTTCTATTTCAGAATGCAAAGATACAGAAAGATGTGTTTTGGAGTAGTTTCAATATATAAATTTTGAGGGTAGATTAAATAGTCAAATATCTATTTGTAATAGCTAATATAAATTTAATTATGCATACATATTTTAAAAATTTAAAATTACATAGATATGCAATAATAGATTGATTTAGAAATATTACTTTTTTATATATGCTCATAGTTCATGAGTAGTATTAATAAAACTTCCTATTTATATTCTACATTGGTTTCTTTGTCAAAGAACCACTTTTGGAATCATCTAACAGCTTTCCAGGATACATAGTGGTCACTTCCATTTAAGATGTTTGCATTTCAGCACCTTTACAATTCAAGTACGGTGCTGTCCCTTGAGACTCTCGTTCAGAGCCACATGTATCTCTTTTCATAACACTAACACTGTTGTTTTTTCTTTATTTCTTCGAATTTTTAACAACATGACTTACTATATTTTATGAATGATTTTTTAGGCTTGTTTGTAACAACATTCAACTCTTGGGATATAAACTAAATCTATTTTCCTTACATTTTTTGCTGATTCCCTCAGTAAAAATAGAATTGATGAAGATGTGTGAGGGGCAATTATACTTTTTTCTGTACGATGTAAAGGATTGGAGAAAATGCCTCATAAAATGAGAGGCTTAGCAATGATTCAGTCAGCTGGAAGGTGTGACCCTATCTGAGTGGTGAAAATGATCACCTAAGTATGGTGTTAGGTACATTCCCTATAAGTGGTAGGTTCGTGTTTGGCACTTGGGACACAGAGATGAACCAGCTAGGCGTGAAGCCTTACCCTCATCGAGTTTATGCTGTAAGGGAGCTGTTAGCAGTTGCAACTGTGATGGATATTACAAATAAGAAAATAAGGTTCCCGACATTAGGAGTAAGAGGGTATTTTAAGAATAGGGAATAGCATATTCAAATGTCCTGAAGCAAGAGAGAACTGACTCAGAGGAGAGATCAGAGAGACAGGGGGAATCAGAAGGCCAGCCTTCAGACCTTGGCTCCAGCCAGTTAAAGTGAAATAACCTTTGACAAGTTGAATATTCTATGTTGTTTTCTCAATCATAAGAAAAGTATTTTTATACCTGCCAATGTCATAAACTTGTTCTGAGAAAAATGTGGGATGATTGTAAAGTACATATTGCCACACACATGCACGATCTTCTATATGGAATATACTAAGATTCTAGCTATACACAATAATGGATCAAATGACTGGATCATTTCATATAGACTAAAGCTATATTCTGAAGTCAAAACCATACCTTAACTCTTCCTAGAGCCTAGCAAAAGATAAAAATAATGCAATGGATTTTCTTTTGTATTCATTAAGTGGTTCTACAGACAGTTAAGACACTTAACCACTAGCAGCATCAGCTAATAAATGTGAATCCCCAACAAATCATTAGAGTGTAATAGTAATTCTTTAGAGGAAAGTACAAATGCAGTTATAAAAAGTGTAAAGTATAAATGTAACTATATAATACCTCAATAAGGGTGAGCTTACATATGTGTATGTGTAGATATACACACATATATATACACACATATATGTTCTGCACACACACAACACACACACCACACAAACTCTTATAAGGGTAAAGAATTAAACACAGCAGCAATCTGGAAAGCAAATGCTTTCAGCAAATTCATGAGCTCATGATTGCAAAGCACCGAGATAATTATGCCCAATTGCTTTAGAGTTGTATATTCATTAAACACTGATTATCTGTATCTTTTCAAAGGATTGGGAGATCCTGCTTGCTTTTATGTTGGTGTAATCTTTATTTTAAATGGACTAATGATGGGATTGTTCTTCACGTATGGAGCATACCTGAGGTAATACTACTAGTGAATTAAGAGACCTTTCAGTGGGCTTATACAGATTGGCTGATATTTGTTGATTAAATGAAAAGGAAAATTAACGAGATTAGATTCATATCAGGAAAGTTTGTGGATTTGTTTGATTTTTTCAGAAGCTTAACCAATATCATGTAACCAGAAACTGGAGATGTCACTAAAATTCTATCTCAAAGGCATCCCTTTTATCCTGTAAGGGTTTTTTTTTTTTTTTTAAACTAATTAAGATTTCCTAACAAAGGCTTTAATGGAATAGCTCCTAGTTCATGTGTAAAATTAATAAAACATGGAGGAGATCTTTGGTTAGCAGTAACAGCAGCTTATTTCTAATTGTGTTCTCTAAGGATGAAATTAAGAAAGCAGTAGGAAAAACTGTGTATCACATGTGGCGGGCACTTACATCTGCTAGCCTGTCTATCTTGATAAGAGTACCATGATGAAGAAGCAGTAAGACTGGTCTCAGGTGATAAATTGAAATCAATTTCAATGGTCGTGTGTTTTGCTCCCACACTTAATTGCTCCCTGAGATAACCATATCAGCTAGTTTTTGTCAATGAAAACTAAGGTGAAGTCAGTTTTGGTTACATCTAGGAAAGTATCTGCCTTTCTCACAAAAGGACAGACTTAGCTGCCCCTTCTCTGTTTCTTCCTGCTTTGATTACACTAGGATGTCATGCCCAGAGCTGCAGCAGTCATCTTGTGACCATAAGGGAAAGGCCATAAACACAGGAGATCTATCTGGCCTACCATCCTTCTGCTGCTGAACCAATGTTACAAATAATGCAATGGATTTTCAGATACTTACCTTTCATTTTCTTGTTGAATGATGTAATAAACAACATTCATATTGTATAAGCCACTTTTGTTAGGTTTTCTGTTTCTTTCGGTGGAACATTTTCCTAGCTGAATCATCAGATTTCTTTACAAGGTTATTCTTGTCGTGTAAAACATTTAAAATTAAAGTTAATTAATAGCTTTACTCTTTGAACAAATATTTGTTGAGTTTTCATAGGCTTATGTCAATTTAGAGATTAGTAAATATACACACTTTTTGTTTTAGGAAGTTTTCAGCATAAAAAACACTAGCATAGAATCAACGAAAACTATTAACATAAGTCAGTGTTGTACCAGGGATGCTATCCAGCACAGTACATAAAAAGAAGAGTAGTGATAAGTATAAGGATTGGAAAACTTGAAAAAAAAAATAAGTGTTCTTAAAAGTAGATTACATATATCTAGAAAAATTTTAAAAGTTTATGGATACAATGTTTGCAATAATAAGAAAATTTACAATGTTACTAGATGTAAATGTTAATATTAAAATTCAAAATTATAAATTTTATACTTTAGGATCAAATAGAAAATGAAATTTTGAAAGGATGCTATTTAGAATAGCATTAAAAGCGTGACGTTCCTCAGAATAAAACCAACAAAAGATATATATGATACCTATGGGGAAATGATTAAAACATTCCTCAGATATGTCTAGGAAAATCCAAGTGGAGAGATATTCCACATTCATTGATTGAAGACTTGATGTTAAAAAGATTTATAGATTCAATGCTCTACCAATCAAAATTCCAACATATTTTTTGTTGACTTTGATGAGCTGATTTAAAAGTTATGCAGAAATGCAAAGGGCCAAATACAGTCAAGGTATTCTTGAAAAAGGAGGATTTGCACTATCAATTGTTGCTATATTATAAAGCTAATGTAAAAAGACACTATGATATTGGCACAGGAATAGACAAATAGATAACTGAAATAGAGTACAGCCCAGAAGCAGAAATGTACATTTAAAGGCATTCGATATATGGAGGAGTGGGTATCGCAGATTAGTGGGTAAGGACAGGCATTTTAATAAATAGTGCTGGAATAATTGGGAGATCATATGGAACAAAGAGAAATTGGAACTATATAAATAATAAATCCAAGCTGGATTAAACACTCAAATATGAAAGACAAATTTATAAAAGTGTTCAGCATATAATATAGAAAAAGTCACTTGGAATAAGAAGTGATTTCTTAAACAAGATACAAAAATCCAGCCATGAAGAAAAACTGATAAATTGGATGAAAAGAACTTCAGTTCCTCAAAAGAACTATAGGATAAAAAAAAAAAACCTCCAAGTGAGTGAAGATATTTACAAAGTATATACCCCACCTACTATCCAGAAATTCCATTCATTAACTTGATAAATATTTATTGAAAGCCTGTTGTGACCGGGAGCACTGTTCTGGGTGCTTGGAATACAGAACAGAAATCCCTGTCCCTGTGAAGTTTATGTTAGAGTGGGAAGATGAAGACAAAGAAGAAAGACAACCTGATAGAAAAAGGGACAAAATGTTTATGAACTGATATTTCTCAGAAGAACACCAAATGGTCAATAAACATATGTAAAGTTGACCACCATCATTAGTCATGAAGAAAATACACATTCAAACCACAGTGAAGTACCAACTCACATCTAATAGATTGATAAAGGAGCTTTCATCCACCACAGGTGGACACATAAATTGGTACAACTATTTTGGTGAACAGTGTACATTATCTGGTAACGTTAAAGGTATAGATACTTTGTAACTCAGCAATTCTAATTTAAAGTATATATTCCCAAAAAAGTCTTGCACATGTGGACTAGGAAGTACATACAATAATATAGTAGCATCATTTGCAAAAGCTTCAAACTGGAAACAACCCAAATATCCATTAACAGAGAAATGAATACATTTTGGTTTATTAATATGATGGAACAGTATACAATAATGAGAATGAATGAACTACACAACTACACACAACATGCTTGAATCTTACAAATATAATTTTGAATGAATGAATCCAGGTACAAAATTTAAAAAAATACTGCATTCTTCCATTTGTATATTGTTTAAAAACAGATTAAAGTAAATCATAGTTTGAGATGTATATAGAAAGAGTTATGTTGATAATCTCAAAAATCAGGTCAGTAGCTGATTCTTATCTTGGAGGCTGGCAAGTGAAGACTCAGTATAATCATTTCTCTATTTCAATTAATTATATGGTGACTACATGGATGTTCCCTTTACACAGTTCTATAAGCTAGAAATTTTATGTACTTTTCCATATGCCATATAGAAAAATATAAGCTCGTTATTTTGAAGGAAAAGAATTGCTTTGAGATTGTTTGGGCAGGTTTAAAAATGTTCTCTTTTTTTTTTAAAAAAGTTCTGTTTTTGGGCCAGGCACAGTGGCTCACACCTGTAATCCCTGGGAGGCCGAGACCATCCTGGCTAACATGATGAAACCCCGTCTCTACTAAAAATACAAAAAAATTAGCCAGACGTTGTGGCAGGCGCCTGTAATCCCAGCTACTCGGGAGGCAGAGGCAAAATAATCGGCTTGAACCGTGGAGGCGGAGGTTGCAGTGCGCCGAGATCACACCACTGCACTCCAGCCTGGGTGACACAGCGAGACTCCTTCTCAAACAAACAAACAAAAAAACATCAAAAGAAATGGTTTTTATCTTTCATCTGATTTTTGTATTCTGCATTATTGCTTCTCTGGGACTCAAGTAAAGAATATTTGCAGTTTAGACAGTTATAAGTTAATGCTCCATGAAACTGTTAGAATCTTCATCTCTCAATCCCTTAAATCCAATTTCAAAAGATAAAAATTTGCCTTTATTCAGAGTATTCAAAGGATGTGATCTAGACTCTAAAGTGCTAGTCTGTTTCTTAAAAAATTATTTTATGTGGTGGTGCGCGGTGGCTCACACCTCTAATCCCAGCACTTTGGGAGGCCAAGGTGGGTGGATCATGAGGTCAGGAGTTTGAGACCAGCTTGGCCAACATGGTGAAACCTCGTCTCTACTAAAAGTAAAAAAATTAGCTGGGCATGGTGGCACGCACCTGTAATCCCAGCTACTCAGGAACCTGAGACAGGAGAATTGTTGGAATCCAGGAGGTGGAGGTTGCAGTCAGCCGAGATTTCGCCACTGCACTCCAGTCTGGGCAATAGAGCAAGACCCCGTCTCAAAAAAACAAAGAGAAAAGTATTTTATGTTCACACCCTATGTATTTTATTTAGAAAGTATTTTAGCTATAATAAATTATAAAATTGAGATTAATTTATATGTACACGTTTTAGAATTGTACATTCAGGATTTAAACATCAACTACATGGGTATGGTTTAGTACTATTATGTTTTAAATATGATTTAAACTATGATTTTAAATTCTGAGGTAATTTTGTGAAAACTCACTATATTTTCCACGAATTTTGATTGTATACTCTTATTTTTTTTTTTACAGTGGGACTCAACTAGGAGGTCTTATTACAGTACTGTGCTTCTTTTTCAACCATGGAGTGGTTTGTTTTCTAGAAAGCAATTTTTAAGAAGTAGAAGGGGTTATAGAGGAACAGGAAATATACTCGTCAAAACAATATATAATTGTATACTACTTATGACTTCATAATATTTTAGAGACCCTTGTGTTATAAGTTGATACTTTAATCACGCTGATTGAGATGTTTAAATAGCTAGAATTTCAAACGTGAAATCTCTTGCCTTTTAGTAAATATATACATATACATATATTCTGTAGAGAAAAGGAAATACTGTACTTGTTGAGTTGAATCACGTTATGCACATTATCTGATGTATTCCCACTAAACTTTTTTTGTGGGTGGTGGCAGCCTCATCGTACAAGTTATGAAATTTAAATTTAGAGAAGGTTAAGTTATTTATCCACATTCCACAGCCATGGTTTGCCAACCCCTGCTCTACACCACAAGCCCCACTCTGATTTAAGAAATGATTTGTAGATCTTACTGGTGGCCAATGACTAGCCTTTTGTGACAGGTAGAAAAAGTACACGAAAGCTGCTATTATATATAACGTGTTTTCATGAAAATTTTTGCTAGCTGATATGAGAACTCTAGTTTCCATTGATGTCTAAAAGCTTTGCTTTCCTTAAATGGCTCGTTTAAAAAATTATTTTGGTTATTCTAGTAGTTGTCAGTATAATCTTTTTTAAAAGTGGATTTTTGGCCTATTATTAGAGGCAAATGTTTAAATTATTTAAAAGTTTTAGGTCTGCTGTTTAGGAGCCAGGGTTTGGAGTCAGACACCTTAGAAATGTACCTGATGCTCTCTCTGTTCTACTGCGGTGAACTGGCATGGAAACCGCTGTGGTGACTGAGCATCCCATATGCTTGAAATTCTAAGCAACATCCAATGTGTAAGTGCTAGTTTGTCAGGATTTTGTAAGAACTTCCACTATGGTCAAATCACCTATTGTACCATATTTTGGTGACGATTCCCATTTCTCAAGACTCTGTCAAGGTGCTTTTCCTACCTGTTCTGACACCCTGGATGCCCATTGTCTAAGTGTTCTACTTGACACACTCAGTTTCAATTCATGTGTTTGTCAGAGCTTCTTCAGATGAAATTAACTATGGAAAGATATGTTTTCACTACATTCAGTCTCTGTCAGAACATATTCTCTGAAAACTTTGTGAATTATGAGAAGAAAATGTTACATCCTAAGCTGCTCTCTGCTATCCAGTACAACTTTAGACTATTTTAAACACTAATAAACAGTATATGCAGAATTAAAATTGCTGTAAGTTTTATTACATTCAAAATATAAGTAGGAATGTGGAAACTGCCATCCCCAAAATAGTTGATGCTGTTTTGAGTCATGTATATCAGTGTTCCACCCAGTGAGTATTGAGATTTCAATTTAGTAAGATTTTTTTAGTCTATTATCATTCATTTTAAAATCTTTTAAACTGTTGTTTAAATTTAAAGGGCCTGGACAAAAATAGTTTATTCTACATATAGTCGAAAATCTGCCCAAGAAGTAAGAGATAAATTGTTGGAGTTACATGTGAATTATTATGTTTTAGAAGAGGCATGGTGTGTTGTGAGAACTGAGTATTAACCCTATGCTCTCTGATATGATGTATTTTTAAACAACAAATGTTTCACTTTATTACAGTAGTCCTGATTCTTTAAGAGATTTTACTTTAAATTCATTAAAATATTATCCTGGTATCTTAGTTTAAATTATTTCATCTAGAGAAGTAAAATTATACTATCAATGAAGTAGAATTTAATTCCAAACATTATAGTATATTTTAACATCCTGATTTTTCAATGTAACATCTTCTACTTAGCTTTTTTCATAATTTTTGAAATATGAAAATTTTTATTAGATATCTGAAATATGGATTTGAATTTAAAACACAGTGAGATATTAGCATCCAGTACCATAGCTGAGTTGGATTTGTAAGACTTAAAAGTGACAAAACCCCAAATGCATAATAAGAAAAACATCCTAAGAAAAAATAATAAGAAAAATTAAAATTTTTTAATTTCTGAATTTTGAATCTCTAAAAATCATAAAATTCTAAGATGTGTAATGGATCTTTTGAGGCCTTTGTTTAGGCTCCTAAGCAGAGATATTAGCTCCTGCACATGACAGGAAATTCAGGCACATTAATTGTCTCCTAGAACAGCACATTAGCAATCAGAAGAACAAAACAGGTTCTACAGTAACTTCAACATATCATTTACAATGTGCAAAAGGTTTCAGAGATGCAAACTAAAATGAGAAAGTATGACCAACACCCGGAAAAAAAAATGTTAATAGAAACCAATTCAAGTAGGTCCAGATGTTGGATTTAGCAGCCAAAGACTGCAAAACCACTATTACACATTCAAAGGCTTAAGAAAAATATATTCAATAAATTAAAAGAAAACATGGTATCCATGAGTGAAGAGATATGGAATCTCAGCAGAGAAATAGAAACACTCTAGCCCCCATGGGAATTCTAGAGCTGAAAAGTATAGTAAATGAAATGAAAATTATTTAAATGTACTCAACAGTTTTGAGATGAAAACAGAACATTTGAACAGAAAATTCAGTGAATTTGAAGATAAGAGAGAATAGTTAATCAAAAGAACAGGAACCAAAAAGATTGAAAAATAACCAGCGTCACAGACCTGTGTAACATTAAGTAGTTCAACACATGCATAATTTTAGTATTAGGTGTAATGAAAAAAAGAACATGACAGAAAAAATATTGAAGAAATGTTGGCCAAAAATTTCTCAAGTTTGATAAGAGCTACTAACTTAGAGATCTGCTAAGCTCAACAAATCCAACTGGGTTAAGCCCAAAGAAAACCAAAGCAAGGCACATTATAGTCAAAATGGTAAAATCAAAGATAAAGAGAAAATCTTGAAAATAAGAGAAAAAATGATATGCTATATAAACATCTGACTTCTCAACATAAATAGTGGAAACTATCAGACACTGGAATGGTAATTCAAAGTGCTCAAGAAGAAAAATCAAGAATTCTATATTTAATGAAATTATCTTTTAAAAATGGAGGCCAAAAATACATTTTTCAGATCAAAAAAATCTAATATAATTTGTTGGTAACAGATTTATACTTCAAGATGGACATGAAGTTCTATCAGCTGATGAGAAATGATGCCAGATGGTAACTCAGATATACAAGAGATACCGAAATGCAATGGAAATGGTACATATGTGGATATTAATCACTATACATTTTTCTTCTCTGAAAATCTTTAGAAGACATCATTTAAGGCAAAGATGATACCATTATATTTTTTACTTCATGACAGAAATTAAATATACATGACAGTAGCACAAAAATTGAGTAAATGGAAATGTATGATTTACTAGAAATAACCCAATTTAAATGGTAAGTAAATCATGATATGTTAAAGATGCTTGTTGTCATCCCTAGCAAAACCACTCAAAAAATAAAACAGTGGGGAAAAAAAAGAGCATAATGGCAAGCCTAGACATGGATGAACCTGGATACATTAAGTGAAATCAGTCAGCCACAGAAAGATGAATAGTGCATGTTGTCACTCACGTGAAAGCTCAAAGAAGTAGCTCACAGAAGTAGAGTAGAATTGTGGTAGTTAGACTCTGAGTGGGAAGGGTAAGGAGGAGAAGAAAATAAGGAGAGGTTGGTTAAGAGATACAAAATTAGAGATAAATAGAAGGAATAAGTTCTAGTGTTCTCTGGCACTTTAGAGTGAATATTAGTTAACAGTAACTTCTCGTATATGTCAAGAAAGAACAGGATTCTGAATGTTCCCAGCACAAACAAATGGTAAACATTTGAACTGATGGATATCCTTACCCTGATTTATCATTACACATTGTAATTATGGATTGAAATATCACTCTATACTTATAAATATGTATAAGTATTACTTGTCAACTAAAAATAAAAGGGGAAAAAGCCTAAACATATAACCAGCTTAAGACCCAGCAATTGTACTGGGCATTTTTTTGCAGACAGGTGAAAAGTTGTGTTCACACAAAATTCTGTAGAAAAATGTCTACAGCAGCTTTATTTGTAATAGCCTAAACCTGAAACAACCCGGATGTTTTTCGCAAGGTGAATGGTTGAATAGTAGTGATCTATTCATACCATGGAATACCGCTCAGCAATAGGATCAAACTATTGATACACTTTCTACTAAAAATACAAAAAAATTAGCCGGGCGTGGTGGTGGGCACCTGTAATCCCAGCTACTCAGGAGGCTGAGGCAGGAGAATCGCTTGAACCCAGGAGGTGGAGGTTTGCAGTGAGCTGAGATCGTGTCATTGCACTCCAGCCTGGGTGACAAGAGTGAGACTCCATCTCAAAACAAAACAAAACAAAAATTCATAGAATGAGAAGAAGAATAAACTTGTAGTTACAACACAGTATAAGAAACACATCTGGGTCACTACAAGATGCTGATGTAGTGAGTATCTGAGGAGTGATCCTTGAAAGGCAGCAGATTTTTTGAGAAAAAATCTGTAATAACCTAGTTGTGTAGTGTTCACGGTGTGATGTTATTTCCTTTAAATTTTTCCTTCAGTGGTATTAGTGGTATTCTACTCAAGGTGAAGTCCAGTCTGCTGGTAGAAGAATGAAAAACCCAGCAAATATTTTCTTAGTACTTTGAATTGAGTGTCACTTGAGGTATCAAATCTTCTCAGAGGGCAAATGATAAGCCACACAACGCCATTGCAGGATATGGGGAAGTGGATTGCAATTCACAGAAAAGGTTAGTAACAGTGTTAGATCGGGTACTGTGGTTATTGATTGAAGCAACTAAATAGTAGGCCAAAAGGAGTGAGCTGTGGTGTTGACCGGCAGGTCCTGGTCCTGCTTCCCTACTGTGCACGACTGACTCTGTGCTGGAGTTGCCTTCTTAGTAAAATTTGCGGACTGGGCCAGATGTGGAGCTCCTGCACTATGGATGTTCTCAGGTGCAAAGGAAGCTGTCTCCTCAAGCCCCCTACCTGTTGATGAATGACCTTGGAATCCTGGCACTGTAAGTTTAGCCTCAGCCATCCCATCAGTTGTTACTCTGGTGCATTTAGGTTGGATTTTTCGGTGTCGGGGGAAATAGTATTAATCTCCTCACCATCGTTTTCATTTATTTATATCTTATTTAGTACTACTATGTGCCAGGCACTGTTCCAAGTACTTTTTCAATATTAATTAATTTCACCTGTACCATGATGGGTACTGTTATCACACCCATTTTAGAGGTGGGACAACTGAGGCTCAAGGAGGTTAAATAACTCACTCAAGATCAGCTGTCTAGGGAGGGGCAGAGCAGGATTCAGCCTCAGGCAGGCTGGGTCTAGAATTGGTGATCACCACCCTGTACTGTCTCTGGACAAAATAATTGAATAATAATAACACTGAGAAGAGCTGAAGCGCTGAGGACTGAACCACACCTTCACTTGATGGAAATGCATCTACAAGCTGTGCACTCACGTTTAACCAGGGTTCCACAACCTTGGCACTATGAACATCTGGGGTGGATGATTCTTTGTTATTGGAGGCTGTCCTATGCATTGTAGGATGTTGAGTGATATCCCTGGCCTCTACCTACTAGGTGCTAGTATCTATGTCTACCCCGTCCCCCCAGCTGTGACAAACACAAATCTCTCCAGACAAGGCCAAATGTTCCTTGGGAGGCAAAGTCCCCCCACTCCGCATCCCGGTTGAGAACCACCACTTTGATCTTATACTCTGGGCTTATGAATGGTGAAAGCTTCCAGAAAATACCCTGTCCTGATGTCGAGGAGTTCAATATTCCCTAAAACTTCCAACTCTCAGAAATTAAGAGAGAAAAAAATGATGGGTTAGCTTCTGCAGTGCAGATACTTTTTGCCATCTAGTTAAGTGTGCATATTTGAGGGGGTGTATGGATATGGAGAACAGGGATTTTGGAAAGCCTACTCACCACACTTCTTCACAATACCTCTGTTTCATCCTATCTATATGCTTATTATTTCAGCGCTTCTCATGTGCGATCAAATTCTTATTTTGCACCATATTGCCCTCTAGCGGTCACTTCTCTTTGTAGCACACGGAAGAAAGGCACAAATACAAACCACTTTTTAAGAATGAAATCCAGGAGGGAACTGGCGGGGGATGTGGACGTGGTTCCAGGAGCCGGGTAACTTCTGGCTTCACGGATTGTGAGCAGCCTGTTTCTCCTCCGAGCCGCGCCTTTTTCCTTCCAAGCCCCATCCTTCTTCCTGCAAGCCCTAACCTCCACGTTCCAGCACCCAGTGGCACTTTGCGTCTCCCGCCAGGATACAGGACCTTCTCTTTGCAGAGAGAATTCATATCTACTTCTATTTTAAACAGAAAGAGCATCCTCTGGGTAGAAATATCCGACGAGGAGCGTTTTCCGAATGCCCCGAAGGGAGTTGTTACGTGAAAAATAGACATGATGCGCTGAAAAAATGTATAGATACTTTGTTGTTGCTTTTGGTTTTCAGCCGGACCTCAAAAACAACCCCAGGATTTTTTTCCTCCAAGGTGGAGCCAGCTACTTTGCAAGTGCCCCCTTCTTTCTCCTTGCCCATCCCCAGACCATTTAGTTAACCTCAGTGGGACAGAAACCGTCCTACAAATGCATGTGTTTGTCATCTTAAGAGCTTTGGTAAGCCTACTTAAATTTCACACAGCTAGAGACTGTCATAATGGCTTTGTTCTGTCGCTAGGTGACATTGTGTAATTAGTAACCCTATAAAGCCTTTGAGGATAGCTTCTTCTTTTAAAAATGGAAACCCAGGCCGGGCGCGGTGGCTCAAGCCTGTAATCCCAGCACTTTGGGAGGCCGAGACGGGCGGATCACGAGGTCAGGAGATCGAGACCATCCTGGCTAACACGGTGAAACCCCGTCTCTATTAAAAAATACAAAAAACTAGCCGGGCGAGGTGGCGGGCGCCTGTAGTCCCAGCTACTCTGGAGGCTGAGGCAGGAAAATGGCCTAAACCCAGGAGGCGGAGCTTGCAGTGAGCTGAGATCCGGCCACTGCACTCCAGCCCGGGCGGCAGAGCGAGACTCCGTCTCAAAAAAAAAAAAGAAAAAAAAAAAAAAAAAGGAAACCCAGAGAATTAAGACAAAGAAAGCTACTCTGTGGAGTTAAACGTCATCTTCAGGAGGAAATTTTTAAAAGTACCTCTACATCTACATGTGGGCCTCAATTATATGTTTAACTGTCTCCAAGGTACAGCACCCAAACGTCAAACCACTCGAGCCTGGATGGTGAATTTATGATAGAGATTTACTTTTTTGTAAAATAAGTTTTCTGTTTCCACAAAATAAAATTGTATTTGGGGTATAGGCGCCAGAATTTCTTTTAGCAATTAATCAAAATGAATGACCAAAAAGTTAAATTCTAGACTAGAGCTATTAAATTAATTCCAAGCTATGAAAGCAGTTTTGATTTTAGGCCATATCAATCCAGGACAACACAGAACAATGAGCCTGGAGGGTCTGATATTGTGAAGAGTACATTTACAGAAGGCTTTTGGGTCTGCCACAGCTGGGTTTCCTTAAGATGTGTAGGCTTCATAGGATAAACACACACTTTATATCTGCTCTGTCTGAACACACAGCAGATGAAGTTCCACTAACCCCTTTCCCCAGGCCCCACATTTAAAAACCTTTCTCCTTCTCTTTGCTTTACTATCTGTGTGAATGGCTTAAACAGCAACCTGTGCTTTAGAACCATAAAGCATGCATACATGTTTCATTAGAAGAAATGGAAAAAATAGAAATCTCCAGTGTGAATATTTGTTAGAAGATTATTTCACCCCTTTTACTTTATCACCTTACTTGCTCTGACCCTGAGGCCCTAGAATGACGTGGGCCTGAACCCTAATCCTCGGGTGATCATTCCTACCTAAAAGCAAAGGTGATGTCTATGGAGGAGCATAAAACAGGGTTTCCCATCCGGGGGCTTGCCAGTCTGATCCGTATAACTGGTGAACCCAGATAGTGTGGGTCCAGAAAGCTGATGTGATGCTGAGCTCCCCACCCTCAGAGGGCTCTGGCGTTCTCCCCGAGGACTCGTATCCCATTGATAGCTTTGTAGATGTAAGCAGCCAAGATGATTTGGGGGAACTTCTGTGTGACAAAGGAGACGAGAGGCTGTGGAAACCTGCCATAACAAGTAGCTGAATTGTTTAAGGACTTTTCCAAACCCTCTAACTGGAGGAGCAGGATGAAAGCGAAGGAATACGTGATGATCATTGCTGGCTAACATAATCAGGTGACTTGTGTTAACAATATGCCACAAAATCCCAAGAGCAAAGTCTAGGTCCTGTCTTTAGCCATGTTGTGTCCATGGCAGTGTGAACCTTTTATCTTATTACTGGATGGTCCATTGAAACCATCCTTAGGAAGTTAGAACCTTCATAAGAGGAGATCCAGTCTATGTGGAAGGGTGCCTTTTTTATTTTTTATTTTTTGTTTTAAAGAGGTGCTCGTAATGGTGGTGACTTTCCTACCTTAACATGAAATGAATTACTATCTCTATATATAATCTTGTGCATGTCTGTCCTTCTTCCTCCCCTCCCTCTCCTTTTGCAGGAAAACTATATTTCAGGACTATGCCCAGCAATGATGGCTTCAAGATCATAATAAATTGTTTAGCCTTTTAGGGGATGAGAGGCAACATGTTTAACCACTGGAAAAAGGCACAGGCAGGTGAGATCCTGATTTTGTGAAGCCCAAAGCTCATATGATTTCTTTTAAAAAGAATATACAATTACAAACACAAAATTAGGCAGGAAAGTGAACATTTCTTTAGCATGAAAAATGATATCACAAAAAATTATTGGAGACTTGGAAGTTTAGATCCTTTTTCTCCTGAAGATCTCTTTAGGCAATTTACCAAAAATGGCCGATTAGAAATGCTTTCTGATTGCAACCCAGCTTCCTCTCTTCGCCTGGAAAACTCGATGACTCCTCCCAGAACTCACAGAGGCCTGTGAGGAAGAAGGGCCTCAGGCTTCAGCTTCACTTGCTTCTCGGGAGTTTGTGTCTGGTCTCAGGTGCCATCTATTTAGAGTGGCCAGCAGCTGATAGCAGTTTGTATCCATACAGGTAGGTCCTGGCCACCATAGCGCCAGGGTCCTGGAAGCAAGCAGGATGGCTCACAGTCGAGGAGAGCAGTTTGGGTGAGCAAGACAAGGTCTGGATTCAAGTCCTGCTCAGTACTTACCAGGTGGGTGAACTTGAGGTACATTTACTTCTTGGAACCTCTTTTGTTTTTAATCTTATCTGTAGAACAAGGATAATTAAAAGAGACTGCATGCGGTGGCTCACTCCTGTAATCCCAGCAGTTTGGGAGGCCAAGGTGGGGGGGTATCATTTGAGTCCAGGAGCTCAAGACTAGCCTGGGCAACATGGTGAGACCCTGTCTCTACAAACAAAACAAAACAAAACAAACACCCCCACCACAATTAGCTGGTAGTCCCAGCTACTAGGGAGACTGACATGGGAGGATTGCTTGAGCCTGGGAGGTTGAGGCTGCAGTGAACCAAAACCGTGCCACTGCACTGTAGCCTGGGCGACAGAGCAAGAACCTGTCTCAAAAAGAAAAAAAAAAAATCACGTATATAAAGCACACAGCAAAATATCTGGCATAGGACAGACATGCAATGAGCCTTTGAGAGTGAAATATATTTTAAAGTTTGATACTGAAAGTTATGTGTGTGTCTTTGCATTTGTCTCATCCCCCACCTTCCCTTCACTGTTGACTACAAGAGACATTGAAAATCATTGAAAAATCCATTCCCTAGTTAATGTTCCCCGGCTTGCCTTTTAAACTATCTGTCGGATCCAATCCATCATGTATGTAATCATATTTTACATTGGCTGCTCTATGAATAAGAAATGAGTGGAGGGTGTTTTTTTTTCTGCCTCTTCCCTATCATGGGGGACTAGGTACAGGATGCAAATTTCAGCTCCACAGCTGAAGGGTACAGATAATAAATCATTTTACGTGTCTGGGATGGAAGACAGGCTCCTTGGGGATTCTGTGATGACGGTGGAAGATGGGCCTTCTTCCTGATTAGCACTTTGGGTGCCAGCCTGCTCTGGTCAATGGGAAAGAATGGAAACCTTACAATTCAACCATATCTGCCTGGGTGTGGTGTGGGATGAACTAAAAAACCAGAGCCCCAAGGTGGCTTGGGTAAAGTGGCTATTGGAATTTACACTTTCTCACAAGCGTCAGAAAGATGTTAGGACACAAAAACCTCTTTTGTGCTGCAGAAGATTTTGCCATCTTTGGGTGCCAGGAAGGGTTTCAGTTTCCTTAGCTGTAAAATAGAGATCAAAGCCCCCTTGCATGCTTCACTGGATCATGTGGAGAACAAAATATAAGGATGAAAGTGAAAACGCCTTGCACATCTAGGGCGAGCTTACGATATTGCTATTAAAAGCGGTAGCAATAAACAGCATGAAGCATTTATGGATCATTTCTCTAACAACCCGCTTTTCAGAAAAGCAGTGATTTCCTCACATTCCTTACATTTGCATTTTGGTGCTGTTTTGTTGTTTAGATGATACGAATGAATGCTAAATGTTAAACTTTACTGGATTCTGTCCTTCAAATTGGAGTGACACAGGGAAGGCAATTCATGGATTCGTGGTCTTCTGTTTTCAGGGCCCATGGTCTCCTGTAAATTGCTAAAGCCTTTCTCAAGTATGATGAAACAGCGCCACCGTGTGGTCTCGAGGCTTACCACACTTCACTCATTTGCCTTTGGATTTTTATGCAACATTGGTCAATAAATATCAGAGTATGTGTAAATACATATTGAAATAATGGAAATTGAGGTAAATTTGGTGGAATCCTCCCATAGCGGTATTTGTGAACACTGATTAGAGAAATTATCCATTCATCATTGGCATGGACATGCTTGAATAATGTTTGTGGGTGACAACAAGCTTAATATTGTCCAAAAGTCTATCTTTGTGATGGTGGTAACTAAAAATTGCATTTTCCCAGAATATCTCCCTCTATTCTCTGATGAAAAAGTCTATATCATGTGTTTATTTCATGAAATGCATTTTATTGTATGCGGAGGGGGAGAGAGGTATACAATGCAACATATATTTAACAGAAAATAAGAATGAAAAATGGTAAAAGCCTTCTTGTCTAGAGCCACTCATTTATCCTGAAGTTAATCAAGCAACCAAGGCAGAAGCACTTTGGGGAGCGGCGTGGTAACTATGCATTGGACTGTTACTAAATAGATGAGCCTTTGCCAGGAAATATTTGTTAGGGATAATAGCACAGCAAGGAATGGTTGTCTCTCTCTTTTTAAAATGGCTTATGAATGACAATAACAATAATAACTTATTGTGTTTATTTAGCTAGGGGCTATCTGAAGCACTTTGCCTGCATTGTTCCACATACTAATTGAGAGGAGTTCAGTAATGGCCATTTAAAAAATATAATCTAATTTAAAAAAATACTAGCCAATGTAAGCAGACACACATTCAAGCTGAGAGCTAAGCAGGTGTCACTGGCTCTAGACTCAATAGCTCTGAATGCGCTGGATGGTTGATTCCCTCTGGTGGCCATTCTGGGAATTTACAGATGTAATGCAAATATCACACAGTACTGTAATAATCACGGGCACTGGGATACGTGTTGGTAAGTGCGGTCCTGTCCAGGGAACATGAAGCCACTGGGATGTGACCATTAGAGTATGACCATCTTTGTTCTCATTATGTTCCTGCTGCAGATGAGAGAGTAAGTGAATGATCCACTGATGTGCTAGGATGCAATATGGAATGTAGGAAGGAGCATACAAAATGATGGGCATTAATAAGGGGCTAACATGACACTCTCTGTTTTCCCCTTCAGCTCAAATGGGAGAAAACGTTGAAAACGTTAAACAAATAACTGAATGGGTAAATAAACTGTGCTGTATCCATTGGATCCTTTTGAAATACAAAGCTTTTTTTTGTAACATACATTACATCAATGCTCATGCATTTGTGTGTATCTATACATAGAAGAGATCTAGAAGGATAGATACCAAGATGCTAACAATCGTAACCTCTGGGGATTAAGATGAGGAGAGGGCAAGAGAATGAAGACTTTTGTCTTTTATTTTATCATGCATTTATTAACACAAACTTGTATTTCTTTTATCATGAAACAATCAAACAAATTAAAAGAACCAAATCTATGCTCCTCTGAAATGTCACATGTCCTGAAAATGTGATAAGCAGGTTAGGGAAATGTTGTAATTTATCTTACGATTTAGAACTTCACAATATATAGCTTTAAATATTAGCAATCATAGAGCGCCTCTGAAATAGAGTACTCTAAATGTTTTAGTAGAATTTGTATTAATTCCCTGATATTTTTCTTCCTTCTGAACTTCTGAAATGGAGGAGCTTACTTGACCACAGATCTACAATATTTTCATTACCTGCAGAGGAGTGTGTGAGCCACCAGTTAAGGCAAGAAATTTGGAAGTCTGCTTCCAAGTTCCAATTTATTCCTTTATTTGTTGATCTTATTAAAAAATGTCCTTCCCTACAAAACCAACCTGAAAAGGCACATAGTGTTTTGTATACCACAATTATTAAAAATCACTCTGGTTCCATGTATGTATATTAGAACTTTGATTCAAAACATTTAAGGTGGTTTTGGAAATCTATATAGAATACGTAAGATAACATGACATAAAATAGACATCAGTTTTGGGGTGCGGGGTAAGGAAAAGGGAGGAAAGGAAAGGGTAAGGACATGAAATGGGGCCAGACGTGAGATGAGTCCACAAAGTACACTAATGAAAATGAGATTCTGCAAAACTTTTGGTAAGGGTGAATCATAGATTTGGTTTGCAGTTTACTAGCAATTCAAAGAAACAGGGCAAGCTCCAGGAGTCACAGTTCCGCAAGGCACAGATGAGCGATTGTTAAGGAGGAACAACAGCTACTGGGCTACTAAGACAAGAAAAAATTGTCTCCTGCTTGACTGGCTTCTAGTTAAAAATAAGATGGGGTTCATCAATTGCAGAGGAAGATGGAGGAGAAGGAAATGGGATCCAAATCCTGGCAGGCTCCTTACTCCTGGCTTGGAGGGAAGACAGCTCTGTCCCCAGTCCCTGAAAAATTTTTATTTTCCATTTTTAGTAGTCTGCCTTTCCCATCTACCCTGACCCCAGCCTGAACTTCATCGTTTCCTCAGTGGGCCCTGAAACATTCCCCAATTCTTCTTTATCAGACTAAGCTCAATGAAATGGATTTACTAGACGTTTTCATATTTATGTGTGAGTGATTAATAATAGATTCTGCCCCTGCCCCACTTAGGGCATGGGCATTTATTTTTTGTTCTCTTAGAGTGGCAGCTGGGCAGGTGGTCTCAGTATACGTTTGTTATAACAATGGTTACATTTCACTTGGCAACATCATTTATCATCTCCTGTGACTTTTCACTGTATTTACAAATTCTCCTTTGGCTGTAGAGATCACAAGTGAACTCTAACAGATTAAATTATGGCAACTTTATTTACTGCATCCTGGGTACTATCTTCCATATATTTTATTCTAGAATTGTTTATTTTCCTACAGCTGTTGCCCACTGAAATTCAGGGTAGGGTCTACTATGACCCCGTCATCTTTTAAATCAGTCTTTAAACAAGGCCATTCATTCCCAATGGCTGTTTGTGTCATTTCCCCTATCCACCCGCCCACTTTAGTGTTCTTCATTTAGCATCCAAGTTCACACATAAAAAACACATTGTGCAATGACCGACTGTGATGGCCTGACCCGGGGCAATAAATGGACTATTCATCTCACCAACGTCTTGGCCTCAGAAGGAGACTTGAAAGGAAAATAAACAAAGTTGTAAGTTTGCGTAAGTGGAACCTTCCAGATTTCCTTTCCCAGACAGCACAAGAAAATTAGGCCAAATGCCCATAAAAACGTAGGCTCTGACATTCTTTGATTCTGCACAGTTTTCCTATACATAGGATGGGAACGTGGTGGGAGCCCATCAAGCATCTTACACTAGGAAATGGGTGGGCCAATTCTAAGATTGGAGATTCTCGTTAGGGCCAGTGTTCCTGCTAATTAACTTGGGTCATGAGTGGACAATGAAGGTCTCAAAGCAACAAAATTTATAGAGTGGGCACACATGGACCAAGGTCAGTGATGGCCTTGGGGAGGATTTGAGGCAGCAAGGAGCTTGGAAACCTTCTTCTTCCACTTTGGCCTAACCAATGCTGCAGCGTGTCTGCCATGCCGTCTCATTCCAAGTGTACTGTGAACAATAAGAACACATCATCACTGCATAGTATTCCATGGTGTATATTCGCGTCCTTTGTAGGGACATGGATGCAGCTGGAAACCATCATTCTTAGCAAACTATCACAAGAAGAGAAAACCAAACACCGCATGTTCTCACTCATAGGTGGGAACTGAACAATGAGATCACTTGGACTCGGGAAGGGGAACATCACACACTGGGGCCTATCATGGGGAGGGGGGAGGAGGGAGGGATTGCATTGGGGAGTTATACATGATATAAACGTTATGCACATGTACCCTAGAACTTAAAGTATAATAAAAAATTAAAAAAAAAAAAAAAAAAAAAAAAAAAGAACACATCATCACTTCCCTTTAGGAGGGTCCATGTATGGGATCTGCCATCAAGTAGCTGGTTGATTTACCAGGAACAGAGCCATATTACTCTACAGGTTTTCTGCCAAAGGAGGTAGCACATGTGCAATTGGCCTTAGTGAGCAATTGGCATTCACGCTGTTGTAGGCTATGCCTCGGCTGGTGTGAATTATTATGTATCTACATCTGGATTATTCCTCAGCTGGTTTATGCTCAACATGCATCTACCAATACGCTTTTGATAACTATTTTCTCTTACAAATATTTTGCTTAGTATCAGTGGATGGTAGTTTGTTTGAGGCATAGGGTTTTGCAACGGATTACCTTTATGGTGGATTAATCTGTTGTCAATACAGAAAACCATTCTTTGATTAATGCAGTATTTCAGGCTGTGAATTGCCTTTTCTGATATTATGATATCAGAATATCAGAATATGATTGCTACCTCTGCTTACTCTTAGTTTGCATTTGCTTGAAAACAGCCTAAAATTTGCTTTGAATTTTTAAAAAGTTTACAGTGAAGTGTGACAAACATACAGAAATGAGAATAAATAGCTTGATGAAAATTCCATAGTGAACACTCCAAGGTAACCAGTTCCCACAGCAAGAAATGGAACCAGCACCCCAGAAGGCCTCTTCCCCAGTCTCCCTCCCAGGCACAGTTCCACACCCAAAATAAACGCTAACCTCATTTCTAACACCATAGACTAGTTTTGCCTATTTTGGTACCTTATATAAATGAAATCACACAGCTTGTACTTTAACTCCTTTCATTCATCATTATGCTTATGATATTCATTCATGTGCTCACATGTAAAAATAGCACACCAATTCTCATTCCTGAATATAAATACATTTTATTGAATATACCACGATTTATCCATTTTACTGTTAATGCACATGCGGATTGTTTCTGGTTTTTGGCAATTGCGTAGTGCTGCCATGTACATTCTCAAACCTATCTTTCATGCATGTATGTATTTTTTGGCTTGAGAGAAAACTGGATTGGAATTGCTGGGTAATTGGCTATGGTAATATTCAGAGTAGATCGTGCCGAAGAGTTTGCTAGACTAGTTTAACAATCTCACTCCCAGCAGCAGTGGATTAGAGCTTTGGTTGTCCTACAGCACTTGGTATGGCCAGTCCTTTTACCTTCAGTCATCCTAGTGGAAATGCAATGGTAACCCACTGTGGTTTCCGTTGTAATTTCCCTAATGTATAATGATATTAAACACTTTTTCATTGTTTATTTGCCAATTGAACATTCTCTTATGTGAAGTGATTGTTTGAGTCCTTTTAATTTGTAGAAATTCTCTATATATTCATCATGTAAGTGTTTTGTGAATATGCATATTGCAAAATATCTTCTCCCACTCTGTAGTCCGTCTTTTCACTCTCTTAAAGGTGTCTTATAACGAATAGAAGTTCTTAATTTTAATAATATATGATTATTTTTTCACCTTTATGGTTAGTGCTTTTTTGCAACCTGTTTAAGAAATCTTTGTGGCCGGGCGTGGTGGCTCACACCTGTAATCCCAGCACTTTGGGAGGCCGAGGCGGGCAGATCACGAGGTCAGGAGATCGACACCATCATGGCTAACACGGTGAAACCCTGTCTGTACTAAAAATACAAAAAACTTAGCCAGGCGCGGTGGTGGGCTCCTGTAGTCCCATCTACTCGGGAGGCTGAGGCAGGAGAATGGCGTGAACCCGGGAGGCGGAGCTTGCAGTGAGCCCAGATCAGGCCACTGCACTCCAGCCTGGGCGACAGAGCGAGACTTCGTCTCAAAAAAAAAAAAAAAAAAAGTAAGAAATCTTTGCCTACCCCAAGATGATGAAGAGATACTCCAAAGACTTTTTTTTTTTTCAAGTAGTAGCTTTATTGTCTGTCATACTTATATTCCTCATTTAACTGTAATTATTTTTGTGAATGGTGAGATGAGCGATGAGGGGATTATGGGAGCTTCTCTCCACCTTCCCTTATGGCTGTACAAATTAACCTAACACCATTTATTGAAAAATATATACTTTCCGTATTGTACTGTAGTATTACCTCTGTCATAAGTCAAGCAACTGTAAAAGTGTGCTTCTGAATACTCTGTTGTGTTTCCTGGTTGATTTGTTTATTCTTGGACTATTGCTGTACTCTCTTAATTGTCTGTCATTTATTTTTAACTTTTATTTGTCTTTTTTCTTTAGACATGTCTCTTATTAGCAGCATATAACTCGATGTAAACGTTCTAAATCCAGTTTAAAAAATTATCATCTTTTTGGTTGGGCATGGTGGCTTACGCCTGTAATTCCAGCACTTTGGGAGGCCAAGGGAGGCAGATCTTGAGGTCATGAGCTCAAGACCAGCCTGGCCAACATGGTGAAACCCCATCTCTATTAAAAATACAAAAATTAGCTGGGCATGGTGGCACATGCCTGTAATCCCAGTTACTTGGAAGGCTGAGGCAGGAGAATTACTTGAACCCGAGA
The DNA here is from genome assembly GCF_009764315.1 of Trachypithecus francoisi. NCBI lineage: Eukaryota > Metazoa > Chordata > Mammalia > Primates > Cercopithecidae > Trachypithecus > Trachypithecus francoisi. Next base: position 100,851,607 of record NW_022681469.1, on the reverse strand, counting down.
GCCAGAGGTTGCAGTGAGATGAAATCACGCCACTGCACTCCAGCCTAGGCAACAGAGCAAGACTCTGTCTCGGGAGGGGGGGGGGGGGAAAAAGAAAAAATAGTCTTTTTAAAAAGGGATTTTTTAAGGTGACTATAGCTGATAAAAATGTATTGTATGTTTCAAGATAGCTAGAAAAGTGGATCTGGAATGTTATCACCATAAAGAAATGATAAAGGTTTGAGGCAATGGACATACCAGCTACCCTGGTTTGATCATTATACAGCATACACAGGTATTGAAACACCCCACTGTGCTCCATGAACATGTACAATGATTACATGTTCGTTATACACAACATTTTTTAAAGGGGGATTTTACTAAGGCATTTGTATTTTTTGTTATGGTTGATGTGTTTGGCTTATTTTTATGTTTCCTGTTTTGACTTAGTTCCTGTTTTTTTCATTGCTTTATTTTTAAAACATCGAAACGCTACATAATTCTAACTATTAAAATTGGTAAGTTGACATGTATTCATTCACTTCTTTTCAGTCACCTCTCTGATATCGGCTCTGCTGCACCTGCCTGGTGTTTTTTCTCAGAGTCCCAGAGCTTTAGAGGTCCAATGTTGTTTTCTGCTTCCACAACTCCCGCCTCTTATTGCCTTCGTCATTTTTGCCTCTCTCCTGATCCTCCAAGATATTTACCCACCTCCTTGATTTTTGTCCTAAAGCATCACTTTTGCTCTTAACCATTTTACTGCCAATTTTATTTTTTGTTATTGAAATTTTATTCTAGCGTTTTGCTGAGTCTCAGCCTCTGAGCCAAGAGAGAGACCAAAAGAGACCATCAGGGAGGAATAAAGCCTGGTTCTGCCTTGTTTGGTTTTGGCCTGGCAGGTTTTGTATTGCTAGCAAACCCTCTGGGCTTTACTGCTCTTCTGTTTTCAGTCCAGCCCTGTGATTAGTAGAAGCTGAGGAAAAATCTTCCGAGACTATGGTAATAGAGTGACTGTGAGTCTAAGTTTTTGATACTATGAGATTGCATATTTTCTTAGAAGTGGACAGATTTTAAAAAAGCATTGAGGGAGGTCCTCTCTGAAATCACTAACAGTTACAGGTACTAGAATATCTTCTTCCACTTTTGTATATACATCTTTCTAATGTACTTCTCCACAAACATCTTTTTTTTTTTTTTTTTTTTTGAGACGGAGTCTTGCTCTGTCGCCGGGGCTGGAGTGCAGTGGCCGGATCTCAGCTCACTGCAAGCTCCGCCTCCCGGGTTCACGCCATTCTCCTGCCTCAGCCTCCCGAGTAGCTGGGACTACAGACGCCCGCCACCTCGCCCGGCTAGTTTTTTGTATTTTTTTAGTAGAGACGGGGTTTCACAGTGCTCGCCAGGATGGTCTCCATCTCCTGACCTCGTGATCCGCCCGTCTCGGCCTCCCAAAGTGCTGGGATTACAGGCTTGAGCCACCGCGCCCGGCCCACAAACATCTTTTTAAACAATAACAAAAACTATCAACATAGAGACTTCACGTTTTAGCAATCTTTCAATCTTGTTTTCTCATGAATTCTTTATAATATCCAATGCCATTCACTCACCTTTTTAACAGCCTTTTTAACGAGCCAGAGTGTTGAATCTTCTGCTAGCTGTCTGACCTTGTATGAGTCGCTTACTCACTGACGATTTGGGTTAACTCGATCCAGATAATGAGGTAATTACATTAAACTGATTTCTAAGATTTCTTAAAATAAAAAATTCCACACTTCTAAAACATCATATACAATCATGCTTGTGTTTAAAATTATACCCAGATTGGTCACAAAACAAACCAGTTTACAGAAATGACAGTTCTTGGCACTAATAAGCTCTCTTTCTTAGCAATTTCTTTTCATTGACCAGAAACTGCTGGCATTGTAGTAGTAAAGTGCTTGTTCATAACCAAAATATGTCTGATCTGCTACTTCTCACTGGTTAGGATGGTAAAATGAATGCGTCAGCTCCAGATACACTTATCTATAAGGCCTTTGCAATCGCCACTTCACAGACTTCTGCTGAGAACAGGGCATGGCTAACATATTAACCCACTCCTGGGGGACAAACAGATTCTTGCAGTGGGGAGGTAAGAGAAATCTTTTAAATTCTCTGAAAAGATAAAATAAAGAGATATTCATGATGCTAGAAACATGAAGTTATGATCTATACATATATGATCTCTTTCATGTACATACATTTCATTGTTTTCCATGCTATTCTACCCAAAAAGGAAAACATTTCTTTTTTTGCACCATATATGTATGTATGTGTATATATGTATATCTACATGCATATATACCTGTATATCTATATATACGTGTATATACACATATATATGTATATATGTGTGTGTGCGTGTATATGTATATATACACATATATATAGCTACTTAGAATAGCCAAATTCCTAGAGACAGAAAGTAGAATGGTGGTTACCAGGGGCTGGTGGGAGGTAAGAATAGGGGTTTATTTTTATTTTTATTTATTTATATATTTTTTTGAGACGGAGTCTCGCTCTGTTGCCCAGGCTGGAGTGCAGTGGCGCAATCTCGGCTCACTGCAAGCTCTGCCTCCCGGGTTTGTGCCATTCTCCTGCCTCAGCCTCCTGAGTAGCTGGGACTACAGGCGCCGGCCACCACGCCCGGCTAATTTTTTTTGTATTTTTAGTGGAGACGGGGTTTCACTGTGTTAGCCAGGATGGTCTCGATCTCCTAACCTCGTGATCCGCCCATCTCGGCCTCCCAAAGTGCTGGGATTACAGGCTTGAGCCACCGCGCCCGGCCAGAATGGGGGTTTATTGTTTAATGGAAACAGAGTTTCAGTTTTGCAAGGTGTAAAGAGTTATAAAGATGGATGGTGGTGATGGTTGTACAACCATGTGGACGTATTTAAAACCACTGAACTGTACCTTTAGAAATGGTTAATCTCGGCCAGGCGCAGTGGCTCACGCCTGTAATCCCAGCACTTTGGGAGGCCGAGGCAGGCATATCACAAGGTCAGGAATTCGAGACCAGCCTGGCCAACATGGTGAAACCCTGTCTCTACTAAAAATACAAAAATACAAAAATGAGAAAATATTTGTCTTTTTGTGACTGGCTTATTTCTCTTAGCATAACGTTCTTGAGGTTCATCCATGCTGTAGCTTTTAAGGTTGAATATTCTGTTGTGTGTATAGACCACACTTGGCTTATACATTCATCCATTGATAGATATTTGGGTTGCTTCCACCTCTTGGCTATTGTGAATAACGCTGGTATGAACATAGGTGCACAAATACTTCTTTAAGATCCTTCTGTCAGTTCTTTTGGCTATCTACTCAAAAGAGGAATTGTGAGCTCATGTGATAAATCTTTAAAAAAATTTTTTGAAGCACTTCCCTAATATTTTTCATAGTTGCTGTTGCATTTTATGTTCCTACCAACAATGCACACATTTTAAAAAATAGCACTAGTTATTTTCTGGTTTTGTTTTGTTTTGTTTCTTTTTAAAGTAATATTATTATTTATATATACATTTTTTGTTTCAGTAGCTCTTGAAGTACAAGTGGTTTTGATTACATGGATGAATAGTGTAGTGGTAAAGTCTGAGGTTTTAGTGCACCAGTCACCTGAGTAGTGTACATTGTACCCAATATGCAGTTTTTTTATCCCTCACTATCTCTCCCACCCTCTCCACTTCTGAGTCTTCCACATCCACTCTGTCACTCTGTGTGCTTTTATGTCTTCACAGCTTAGCTCCCACTTATAAGTGAGAGAACATACAGTATTTGGTTTTCTGTTCCTGAGTTACTTCACTTAGAATAATGGCCTCACCTCCATCCAAGTTGTGCAGAAGATATTATTTTATTCTTTTTTATGGCTGAGTAGTATTCCATGGTATATATATACCACATTTTCCTTATTCACTTATCAATTGATGGGTTGGTTCCATATCTTTGCAGTTGTGAACTGTGTTGAGGTAAACAGATGTATTTTTGATACAGTGGCTTCTTTCCCCAATAGTGGGATTGCTTGATTGAATGGTAGATCTACTTTTAGTTCTTTGAGAAATAGCCATACCGTTTTCCATAGAGGTTGTACTAATTTACATTCCCACTAGAAGTGTCTAAGTCTTCCCCTTTACCACATCTGTGCCATCATCTGTTGTTTTTTGACTTTTAAATAATGGCCATTCTGGCTGGGGTAAGGTGGTATCTCATTGTGGTTTTAATTTGCATTTCCCTGATGATTAGTGATGTTGAGCACTTTTTCATGTGTTTGTTGGTTATTTGTATATCTTCTTTTGGTAAATGTCTATCAGTTGCCCACTTTTTGATGGGATTATTTTTTTCTGCTGATTTGAGTTCCTTGTAGACTCTGAATATTAGTCCTTTATCAGATGCATAGTTTGCAAATATTTTCTCACATTCTCTGGGTTGTCTGTTTACTCTGATGATTACTTCTTTTGTTGTGTAGAAACTTCCAAAAAGGAAGACATTTCTATGCAGCATTTCTGTTTGCTTATTTAAACCAAAATCAGTTCCTTTTGTAGAGTACCATTATAAGAATAATTTAATGGGTCAACGAATCATCACATAAAGCCAAAATATCTAGATGTGAATAAAAGAAAATACAATTCCAGCCTGAATATTTTATCTCTGCACTACTGTATGGGGTAGTTTGCAGTCACTGCAGAATGAGCCAGCTTCTCCTCTCACTGGACATGGACCTTGTGAAGTGGGCACAAGTGCAGGATGGCACTGAGGTGGCAGTACATTTCTTTCACTGTCTGAATGACTTGCTATAAAATGAATAATAAGGCTGGGCATGGTGGCTCACGCCTGTAATCCCAGTACTTTGGGAGCCTGAGGATCACCTGAGGTCAGGAGTTTGAGACCAGCCTGACCAACATGGGAAAACCCTGTCTCTACTAAAAATACAAAAATTAGCTGGGTGTGGTGGTGGGTACTTATAATCCCAGCTACATGGGAGGCTGAGGCAGGATAATTGCTTGAACCCCAGGAGGTGGATGTTGCAGTAAGCCGAGATCATATCACTGCACTCCAGCCTGGGCTACAGAGTGAGACTCCGTCTCAGAGAAAACAAAAATAATAAAATAAAATAAAATGAAAAATAAAATAAAATAATTTTAAATGTTAAAAAAAAGTTTTGCTAAAGATTTTAAAGTGTCACCTCCAAAAAATTTTTCAGAGTTCACTATGGGAATGATTTTAGCATCACAGACATTGTTTCCAGTCTGTAGAACACCATTTTTACCCACAATGAAGCTAAGTTTAATCCTCAGGAAAGTAGGGTTAGCACAGACCTGTGGTGTTTTAGTACCAGAGATTCTTGGAAATGACCTGTGAGATTTATAAAAAGCTTCCACTAGTGAATTTAGAGAGAGGCAAAATGAAATGTATCCAACACCCTGCCCTGTCTGCATTTGTCTTGCAATGAAAAGGCCTTTAAATGAAAACAGGTGTTGCTCTGGAGCTAGGTGAGACAGTGTTCATAAAATATACATTTATCTACTTGAAGGGTGCAGGGCATGCGACCATTTACATCAAAGGCAGTGTTGGGGTACCCAGAGATCCTCAGCCAGGCTACACAGACACCCACAGGCCAGGATAGTTTTAAAACAAAAAAAGTTGGTGAGAAAAAGTTTCAAACAAGAGACCTCTGTTTTGAGGTGTTTTTTTCTTTTTGCAAATAAGAAATGTGGGCAATTTAAAACAAGAATAGAAAAAAGTAGCTACAAAGAAAAAAATAGTATAACATGTATTCATAATCTGTCAAGAGTTGTCACTTTGTGAGCCAAACATTGTCCAGACTTTTTATTAAGGGGGTCTTAGACGTTCTTTAATCTCATGCCTTTGTTTCATACTAATTCTGGTCACAAACATTGATTAAGGCCTACTATGCACGATGCAAAAGAGAAAGTTGAGGCCAGAGGAGTTAAGTGGTTTTTCCAACATCAGGTAGGATCTAATAGTTATGTAGGTAACAAATTACTCAAAAATGTAGCAGCCTAAAACAACACACTTATTATTTCACAGTTTCTGTTGGGGAGGAATCTAGGCACAGCTTAATTAGGTCTTGGCTTCAAGGTCTTCTCACATCCCTGCAATCAATGTATCAGCCAGGGATGGGATCTCGTATGAAGGCTCAAATGGGGAAGAGTCTGCTTCTGAGCTTATTTATGTAGTTGTTGGCAGAATTCATATCCTTGAATGTTGATGAATTCAGGGCTTCTGTTTCTTGTTGAATATTGGGTTGAGGTATCTCAACAGTTTGTTTCATCTAACCCAGTAAGATAGTAAGTCTGCTATCAAAATGAAAACCATCTTTTATAACCTAATCATGAAGTAACACTCCCCCCATCACTTTTGCCATATTCACCTGGTTAGGTAAGACAAGTCACTTGGTCCAGCCCACACTCAACAGGAGGGGATTCCATGAGGTCACAAACACCAGGAGATGGGCATCACTGAGGGCTACTTAAAAGTTTGTCTACTACACAGAGAAAATGGCAGGACTTAAAAAATTACATTGTATTCTCTGTGCTATAGGCAACAGACTTCAGGTACATAATAGAAAAGTTAGTTTTTCTTTTTTTTGAGCCATGTGGAGTGGTTACTGGAGAGAAATTCAGTCAGTTTTCATCAATATAAGTTTAATTTTGTTAATATCCCACTAATTGCTTAGTAGTTTAAGGCGGTAATCAAAAAGGTTTTCCATATACCAGTCATAATCCAAGGGACCATTTCTTCTCACTCCCTACATTAATCCACTTCTATTAGGGTAACCATATAATGTATCATCCAAACCAGGGCATTTTGGGAAGTGGAAGGGGGTACTATTAGTATTTACTTCAGAAACTACAGGAGTAATCCATGGTCATCCCTGGTAAACCTGGCCAAAGAGCCACCCTACTTGTAGCCACAATGGAAAGCAATCCTGAGCCAACTTGGAAGCTCAAAGCTTGAGTGATAAGGAAAAAAAGAGAGGCTTGAAATCAACTCTGACCATTGGTGAGGTTATAGGTCTGTAGCCAGATAACCCTGCCATCCTATAGCCAGCTGGCTTCTCTGTGAGCCTTTTCATGCAATCAAGGACCTCTGGAAGCCATGAAAGAGTCTTAAAGCTCTTTTATCACCTTCCCTGTGGTCACTTCTCATTTCTCTCTCCGTTGATTTCATCAACAAATATGAGGCGCACCATGCCTCTTTCAGAGTTTTGTAATAGCTTTATTGTTCTTGAGTCCTTTTGTTTCATTTTAATATTTCAAAATACAGCCATGCAGGATATATGGGCAAGTTTGCCCACTATTGATATTTGAACAATGGAGTTATTTTTTGATATAACATTGACACCATGTTTTCAATGGAAAAACATTACTCCAGGATTTCAAATGCTTATTTATCAGTGAAAACCTGAAATACCACTATTAGTTGTATATTCCTCTTCCTCTTTTAACACTCATTCTCTACACTTCCAAACTAAGCATATAGCAGGCATTCACAGAACTGCTTGATTAATTAAAGGCAGTGAGCATTTGAAACTATTTGTTAAAGCTCATGGAAATACTAACTGCCAGCAAAGGAAGCATTTATTTGATAACAATATCCCTTGAAACGAATTCTTTCTTTGAGAAACAAAGTGGGTAAAACATTTACTTTGTTTGAATCCATGTACTTACTACTTTAAATAGAGTTTTAAAACATGAAAATCATTTCTGTAAGTACATGGCATCAATTAAAAGTGAAGTGTAGCAAAATCTCTCCTATAAAAGACTTTTAGGCTGGGTGCAGTGGCTCATGCCTGTAATCCCAGCACTTTGGGAGGCTGAGGATGGTGGATCACATGAGGCCAGGAGTTTGAGACCAGCCTGGCTAACATGGCGAACCCCCATCTCTACTAAAAATACAAAAATTAGCCGGGCATGTTCGTACCTGCCTGCAATCCCAGCTACTTGGGAGGCTGAGGCAGGAGAATCTCTTGGACCCGGAAGGCGGAGGTTGCAGTGAGCTGAGATTGCACCACTGCACTCCAGCCTGGATGACAGAGCAAGACTCTGTCTCAAAACAAAAAACAAAAGACTTTCTAAGAGTGAAGTACAGTCAGCCCTCTGTATCTGTGTGTTTCACATTCATGGATTCAACCAACCATGGATTGAAAATATTTGGAAAAAAACTGCATCTGTACTGAATATGAACAGGCTTTTTTTCATCGTTATTCCCTAAACAGTACAGTATAACAACTATTTTTTTTAACAAGAGAAAACCAAGCAGGTTTATTATCATATGGAGTGCACATCATGTGTGAGAAATATCGATGAAAAGTAACTCAAAGCAGTGGCTTAGTATTTTACAATATAATATCTGGGTTTTTTTGGTATAACAACTCTTTATATAGCCTTTACATTGTATTAGACATTATGAGTAATATAGAATAATATAAGTAATACAAAGATGATTTAAAGTATATGGGAGGATTCCATGGGCTATATGCAAATATTATGCCATTTCGTATCAGGAACTTGAGCATACAGGGATCTGGGTATCTGCAGGAGGTCCTGGAACCAAACCCCAGAGGGACAGCTGTATACACATGACTGAGCTGTCCTCCGATGACACCTTCCAGAACAGCACGCCTATGTCTTAGCTGTCCACTGAGGCCTCTTCCTTGTTTTCCATCCAGTCAACTGTGGTAATCTTCGCAGTTCCATTTTCCCATCTCTTTGCACTTTTTCTTGATGACAAAAAGAATTCCACATTATAGCTGATAAAATATTTCAAACTTTATAAAAAGGCACATAATCAAATACATATAACACTACCACTCCCCAGCGGCAACTATGATTTAAAATTTAAAAAAATGAATATTACTTTGATTGATAAATCATAATTGTATATATTTATGGGACACAGTGTGATATTTTGATATATGTACATAATATGAAATGATTAAGTCAAGCTAATTAACATATCCATCACCTCAATTGCCTATCAATTTTTATGATGAGACATTTGAAATGTACTATCTTAGTTATTACTCAGTACACTATTATGGATTATACTCATCCTGCTGTGCAATAGCTCTCAGAGCCTATTCCTCCTGTCTATCTGAAACTTTCTATCCTTTGATCAAAATTACTGTTTCCTGCCTCCCCACCTCCTACCTTCAGTCTCTGGTAACCATCATTCTACTCTTGACTTCTATGAGTTCAACTTTTGTAGATTCTACATGTAAGTGAGATCATGCAGTATTTGTCTTTCTATGTCTGGCTTATTTCATTTGGCATAATGTTCTCCAGATTCATCCATGTTGCAAATGACAGGATTTTCACACTCTTTTAAGGCTGAATAGTATTCCATTGTGTAAATATACCTGATTTTCTTTATCCATTCATTTATTAATGGACATTAGGTTGATTCCATATTTTGGCTATCGTGAGTAATGCTGTATTGAACATAAAGGTGAACTTTTTTCCCCTGACATATTGATTTTAGTTCTTTTGAATATATACCCAGAAGTGGGACTAATGAATCATGTGATAGTTCTATTTTTAGGTTTCTGAGGAATCACCATATCATTTTTTATAATAACAAATTTAAATCCCCACCACCAGTGTAAAAGAGTTTCCTTTTCTCTGCATCTTTGCTAACACCTACTTTTTCTTTCTTTCTCTCTCTTTTTTTTTTTTTTTTGAGACAGGGTCTGTCTCTGTCACCTAGCCTGGAGTATAGTGGCGCAATTTCAGCTCACTGCAGCCTCCACCTCTCAGGTTCAAGGGATTCTCATACCTCAGCCTCCCAAGCAGCTGGGATGACAGGTGCCCACCACCATGCCCGGCTACTTTTTGTATTTTTAGTAGAGATGGGGTTTCACCATGTTGGCCAGGCTGGTCTTGAACTCTTGGCCTCAAGTGATCCTCCTGCTTCGGTCTCCAAAAGTGCTGGGATTACAGATGTGAGTCACTGTGCCTGGCCAGTTTTTTCCTTTTTGATAAAAGCTATACTATACTAATAGGTGTGTGGCAACATTTCATTGTAGTTTTGTGTTTTTTTTTTTGGTTTTTTTTGAGGCAAAGTCTCACTTTGTCACCCAGTCTGGAGTACAGTGGCTCGATCTCAGCTCACTGCAACCTCTGCCTCCCAGGTTCAAGTGATTCTCCTGCCTAAGCCTCCTGAGTAGTTGGGATTATAGATATGTGCCACCATGCCTGGCCTCATTGTGGTTTTAATTTGCATTTTCTTCATGCTTAGTGATACTGAGATTTTTTTCATGTGCCTTTGGCCATTTGTATGCCTTCTTTTGAGAAATGTCTATTCAGAACTTTTCCCCATTAAAAGAATCAGATTACTTGTTTTCTTGCTATTGAGTTGTTTTAGTTCCTTATATATTTCAGATATCAAGTCTTTAACAGATGTATGGTTTGTAAATATTTTCTCCCACTCTGGGTTGTCTCTTCACTTTTTTTTTTTTTTTTTTTTTTTTTGAGACAGAGTCTTGCTGTGTTGCCCAGGCTGGAGTGCTGTGGTGCCATCTCAGCTCACTGCAAGCTCCGCCTCTCGGGTTCACGCCATTCTCCTGCCTCAGCCTCCAGAGTAGCTGGGACTACAGGCGCCCGCCGCTATGCCCGGCTAATTTTTTTGTATTTTTAGTAGAGACAGGGTTTCACCGTGTTAGCCAGGATGGTCTCGATCTCCTGACCTCGTGATCCGCCCATCTCAGCCTCCCAAAGTGCTGGGATTACAGGCGTGAGCCACTGCGCCCTGCCCTCTTCACTTTTTTATTGTTTCCTTTGAGGTGCAGAAGCTTTTTAGTTTGATGCTGTCTTATTTGTCTGTCTTTGGTTTTGTTGACTGTGCTTTCAGGGTCATATCCAAAGAAATCTGTTTCACAATCCAGCATTGTGGAGCATTCCCCTTATGTTTTCTCCTAGTAGTTTTACAGTTTCAGGTCTTATATTTAAGTCTTCAGCCATTTTGAGTTGGTTTTTGTATGTGATGTGAGACAAGGGGGTAATTTCATTCTTCTGCACGTGAATATCCAGCTTTTCCAACACCATTTATTGAAGAGACTGTCCTTTCTCCACTGTGTGTTCTTGGGGTCTTTGTCAAAAATCTATTGACTGTAAACATGTGAGTTTATTTCTGGGCTCTCTAGTCTGTTCCATTAGTTGACATGTCTGTTTTTACAGAGGCAGCCATTATCAACAATTTCTTATGTAGCTTCCAGAATTTTTCTATGTATATACAAGCATATAAACATTTGTATATATATTTCTTTTTTCTTTCATTCTTGTATTATTTTGTTCTTATTTACACAAAGGGGAGAATACTATCATACTTTAAAAAAAATACCCTTAACAGTATAGTTGGAAGATCTTTTCATATCAGTGCTTCCTGTTGGTCTTCCTCATGTTTAGCAATGCTCCAAGTATTCCACTGACGGGTGTACCATATTTAACACGGCCAGTCCTAAGCCCTTAGATTGTTTTCTGTTACTAAAAACTTGCTCTTGTGTACATCATTTATCTCTGCATATGAGTACAAGTATATTCATTTGTAAATCTCTGGAAGTAAAATTGCCAGGTCAAAAAATATGTACTTTTTTATTGTACTAAATATTGTTAAGTTGAGTCCATTTACACCCAAGATATCTCCAAATACAGAACCACCTCACACTTCCATCTACAGAGAATACACATCTTATTTCCCTACTTAACTTGTGTGTCATTAAACTAGCTCCTCAGTTTCCTAGGTGAAAAGCTTTCCTTTTTTTCTGAGTTGATTTTCTGGAATTATGACTGTGGCCAAGTATCTTTTCATATATTTATATTCCATTTAGATTTCATTTTCTGGGAACTACATGTTTTCATGCAGTTAATACTTCCCCATTTTTCTATTAGACTCTTGGTTCTCCCCTACCCACCCCCTACAATATGAAAAGTTCCACTAGCTCTGAGTAGAGTTGTGCATTTATATAGATATATACCAAATCCTGGATCAAGGATTCTTAGGAACAATCTAACCACCATAACGTTCTTATATACGAGTTTTACTACCCTTTAGCCATTATGGCTCTGGGCTTTAAAAAACACATGAGGTCTGTCTTTTACAGAATGGATTTCAATTTTTAACATCAGTGCTTAGGAAGGCCTCTCTCCCATCTTTCCCTTAATGATGTGCTTGTGCTCAGCACAGCGCACAGCTTTCTGGTTCTATGAAGGCATTAACTCGGGTTCTGGTTTTCATTGGTCCTCTCTGGATTGCTGTCAAATACTGTGATGATAATAAAAATAATTCTGTGCTTCACTTTGAAGTGTTAAAGTTGGGAATACTTGGAGAGGCTGATTTTATCTGGCCAATGTGGTGAGGGTTTAAGAAACTGGGACGTGGGGGTTTGTCTTGATCTAGCTAATGCGGCTCTTCAGAGAGGCTGTGTAAATAGAATATATTTATCCATTCTTTTGATTTATATATTTTCTTAAAGGTCATGATTTACATTCCGGTTCTCTATCTCTCCTTATGTTGCTGTCTGAGAAATGCAAAACCCGTGGGGAGAGAGAACTGTATTTCAGGATCTGGCTTTTGGGAGATTTTCAAATGTAATTCCCATTAGTATCTTTGGAGGCGGGGCTGCCCAGTCCTTCCTAAGCCGGCCAAATGCCTGGAGGGTAATGGATTATCTACCTCTCAGCGGGCTCCATGGGAGATATTCTCAATGGTTTATGCATTCTGGCTGGAAAATGCTCCCTGCAGACATGAGGGGATAATTCTTCCTGTGTTCCCCAACAGAGGTCCACTGGGATTGCATCTGGCTCACGAAGTGTAAACCCCATGTACTGTAAAGAGAAGATCAAGGGCAGCGTTGGCACTAAGTGGTTGTTCAAAAGGTTCCAACTGTTCTAAGTTTTCAAAAACAGAGTGAGTGCTTGTTGCTTTAGCCTCAGGGAATATTTGAAGAAGGTGTCTTTAAACACCTCCTCAAAATGCCCAGATTTTAGCAGGAAGAAAGAAGACCATAATGGGAACAAAGCTATTGGTTTCACTTTTGGCTAAGAAAATAGAAAGGCAGGAAAAAACAAAACAAAACAACAACAACCAAAAAAACCAAATCTTCCGGAGCAAGCTTTTATGATTCTCTGTGCAGAAAACAGTTTCAAATTGAAAGCCAAACCATGGGGAACCAAAAAATTATTTGGTACTCAAAAATACTGCCTTGACATAGAATCGTATTGTGTTAGAGTTTAGGTGCCTGTAACATTTTTTGTGATCAAGCAACTGGTAAGCTTAGTAAATGAATAATGTGCTTTTGGAAAATCAGCAAGAAAATCTTTGAGAGCAATCCAAAGAAACAAAAGCGCTTTCTAAAAAAATCTTTGGGGTGGAGTTGTTTCTGTATCTCAAATCTTGGATCAGGAATATTGGAAGATTGATACTATTACTCAGTGTGCATTAACCAATGTAACTTTATCACGTAATGTTTTTCTGGTTGTTCTGCAGAGCTTAAAGGACAAAAGGTTAGCAAACACTTAAATTACTGGTCACATTAAGCCTTTGTTTTGTGATCCTTAGGCTCAGGGGAGGCCTACAATTGGGGCTTGAGTTGATAAAAGGCAGATTCAGGGAATTATTTATTTTGCTTATTTTTTTTCCATCTGGGCTTCCACGTTAATTGAATGGATTCATTTGGTGCCATTTTCTTTCCCTTTAGAATTTTGGTCATGAAAATTAAGAATCATAATTCTAATATCTCACACAGTCGGTGAGTAATGGCAGAATGCTTTATGGGTCTGACCTTTCTAGTTTTCTAAGTTTTGATTTGCTGAGTTCTTTCCTTTTCTTTCTTGCAGTTTACTTATTATGATTATTAATGAGGAAGCAGAAAAATGGCCATTCAGTCAAACTTTAGGGAATGGAACATAATAAACGGTCTCTGTCTGGGATCTAACATTTGCCCCTAAATACAGTAATTATTAGGTTGCCTGATGATGTGCTGAATTTTACAAGGCTCTTATTAGGGAAAGAAAAAGAACATAATAAATCCACTAATGTGGGTAATGACTGGTATGGAAATTGAAAATGGTTCAAAATTAACCCACTCTTTTTTTCCATCTTCTAAATGCTCCCTTGGTCTTAATATTATTCATCATATAAGTATGCTTGTTTTTCTCTCATTTTGACTACTTCTACATTGCCAAGAAGCTCCAGAATTATTTGCAATTAAGTGCTATCTGGCCTTACACAGGCATTGCCAACAAATTGAACAGAATCTGATAAAAAAAAAATATATATAACAAACCTACATTAGTAGACTGATTCACAAACTGGCCCTTAAGGCCTTTGTGTCTTACTTATTGTTAGTTCCCTCACACACTGAGCAATGGGAACAGGGAGGCTCATGGTAAGTGGGAGCTCTTAGCGTCACCACTTAGATACTCAATGATGCCTGCTGAAGGGTTGCTTAGCTTAGTTTTCTCTTTGGGCTTTCCCACTTTTGTGTGATAAGAGGCAATCTTAGAGTAAATGCAGGACTTCCGGTGTGCCTTTTAAAGAAGCCAAAAGACAATGGGTAAAGTGGGGTGTGATGAAGATTGTGGCAGGGAGACTATGAAGTAATGTGTTCTACTCTATAGCTTAAAAAATATCGGAGGCCTGAGTCTTCACTATTTGCAATGCTATTGTCTAACTTCCAGGTTACATTAAACACTGCATTTATAAAATACATTTTTTGTAATACATTCGATGCCTTTCTATAATGTAGTTATTTGTTGAGGATAAAACTGGAAAAAATAAAGCGTGATTGAAAAGAGATTTTAATGTCACCCCAAATCTCTCTTCCACATACCTTCTACTGGTGTTTAAATTTTTTTTAAAGTGTAATTGAAATAAAGATGCTATTCTACTAGGAATAAATTCCAGCTCTACACAACAAAATAAAAATAAAAAACAAGTATTTAAAATAAATAGAAAAGTATGTCTATTCAACAAATGGTTTGGGATTTATTGGGATAAATTGACTCACTATTCAGAAAACAATAAAACTAGACTCCCACTTGATACCATGTACTTAAGTAGACTCCAGATGGCTTAAAATGTTCAACATTGAAAACAAACCCAAAGAACTATCAGAAAAAAATATAGGCTTTTTTCCCCATAACCTGAGTCAGAGAAGACCTTAATAAGCAAGATAGAAAACTCAGCAAAACAAAACAAAAAGCCTCTGTGTGGTATCATAAATAAAATAAAAAATCATGTAACAAACTGGAAGGAAATAGCTATGTAATAGACAAAGGATTAATTTTCAAATCTATAAAGTGTGCCTATTAACAACAAATTATCAAGAAACCACCAGGATAATATACACAGGAAACAAACAGTTCATTCACACTAGAAATACTGTAAGTGGTCAGTCAACTTAAGAATTCTAAGCCTCATTTCATTAGTAATCAAGTAAAATAATGAAATGCAGCATATTACCTATCATTGGTAAAAATGGAAAGGATTTATATGTCCAGCATTGTTTAATATGAACAAAATGATACTGATGAAGCCTTTTTGAAAGGTAGTTTTACAATCTCTGTCAAAATTAAAAGTTAATTATATATTTCAAGATTTCTCTTCTAGTAACATAGCCTAGTGAAATATTCACACATGTGCACAAAGATGTATGTGCAAGACTGTGTGAAGCTGTTCACCAGAGAGGTCTACGTAAGTGTAAAACACTGGGGTACTAGTTTGCTAGGGCTTCTGTGATGACAGATTGGGTGGCTTAAGCCCCAGAACTTTATTTCCTCGCAGTTCTGGAGGCTAGAAGTCTAAGAATAAGGTGTTGGTAGAATTAGTTTCATTCTGACGTCTCTGTTTCTCTCCTTGGCTTGTAGACGGCTGACTTCTCTCTCTGTCTTCACATGGTCTTTCCTCTGTGTGTGTCTGTGTCCGAATCTCCTCTACTTACAAGGATATTGGTCATATTGGATTAGGGTCACCCCAATGACCTTATTTAACCTTGATTACCTCTTTAAAGACTATGTATCCAAATAAGGTCACATTCTGAGGTTTGGGGGGTTAGGACTCAACATGTGAATATTGAGGGATGGGGCACAAGTTAGCCTATAGCATATGAAAACACACTTAAAATAAAATAGGAAGTGATTGTGGTTCATTCAGGCTATATGTTAGTGTATAGTCATTAATAAGAATGAAGTAGACCAATGCAAGGTTTTCAAAATATTAAGTGAAAAAAGAGTCACAGTGTATAGGTATATCGTGTGATTCCATTAATGTAAATAGAAGAAGAGCAATGGATTTGAGTATTTATCAGTACATATTTCAAGAGAAAGAGAGAATTGGAAGGATGTACACCAAAATGTTGGGAGTGGTTGCTTTGGGGAAGAGGTGGAAATGGGGTCAGGGTGGAGGGAAGGGTAGCAGATAAAGGGTTTTTTTTTTTTTTTTCTCGGCATACTAATATTTGTTTGGATATTTTACATTGGGAACACAATTTTAAGTTAGGAAATGACATATACACATACACAAAAGGAAATTTCAAGTTTTGTGTTCAACAAAGGAAAATTTGTAACTATTTAACTTATTAGATGTTTTAAAAATTCCATTCTCTACAGAGTTGAGAGCAGCCCTCATTCAGTTTCTCTGCTCTGTGCCGTTTGCTTTCATGGGGAATGTGGATCAGTGCCCTAATCAGCTAGCACAGTGACATTAAAGGACAAAATGCCAAAGAGAAGCCACAGAAGGCACCTACGAGCTTTTCCTCCAGGAGCGTCACTGGGGAAGGCGGTGGGGAAAGAGCTAACTAGCTAGCAGGGCAAGGCCCTGATGAGAGCAGGGCAATTGCTGTCTTTCTGGTTACTCTCCACCTCCCTCTGGCCTGGGATCCCAAGAACTGTCAGAGAGGGGATTGGGGGCAGCAGCTGGCCCTGAGCTAAATCTTCAGAACTGGCTGGGGATTAAGGCCCACCTGTTGGGAAGCTCTGAACTGGAGCTCAGCAGGAAATTATACTGGTGAACAGGGAGACAAAGAGTGGCAAAACTTCAATCCCTGTCCTCTGTAGTCTGAATGTTTCTTGTCGCTCTCAAAACCTTAGATCTAAATATGACACTCAGACATTATCACACATACCATAGTTTAAGTCAGAGCAAGTATAAATGATTGGTTTGTTCAACTGAATGTTGCTTCGAAGGTGTACTCCAAAGAGTTTTCCTCCCATATATAGTATACTATATACTCTCTTCTTACCACAGGGAGCAGAGTTGGGAAGATAAGCTCTGAGTGTCATAATGTGAAGATTCTTGGGAGAAAAGTCAATTTGCAACCCAGTATTTTTTAAAAAATGTGTCATGGTGGATAAATGTGTCAGGATTGTGGAGCTTTCAAAGAAAGTGGGCTTTCAACAATGACTTCTGCAGCATGGTAGGCTGGGGAAATCAGAGAGGTGGCCAGGAGTTATAGTGAAATAATCAGAAAGAGGGAGATTGTTTCTGGTAAAAGAAAATCCAGAACAAAGGCTCAGTTATGAGAGTGTGGACTAGTGAGAAGGGCTTGCACAAAGAAAGCTGGAAGGTACTCACTGGGGAGGAATGGAGTTGGTGATAGAAAGTGGTTTATTCTTTTTCTGCCCTCTTTCCTCCATATGAAAGTATCAGACATGATACTGGTCACCCACCTTAAAAGCATGGTGAAAATTCATGGATTCATTCTCAAATGTACTGTGAAATATTAATGCCCTTATTTAAATTTATTGCTGTTTTCATTGATGATTATTAGAATTATCCCTAATTTCATGGAGCAACATGGCAGCCACCATTTCTACAGACTCATGGGGAGAAAAGTCTGCTTTGCCAGGTGCCCTTGATGTTGTCCAGCATGGACAAGGGGCCACATCCTGAAAGGAGGGGCTTTCAGAAACGGATGAAGTGAAAAGATCAACCAAGATTTTCCATTTGTAAACTCTTCTCAAAATAACAAGAAATGGAAATGAAAAGATGTACTAAAAGTAAATGTCTCCTGGGTAAATCGCATGACCTATTCCTAAACCCAATCATATTCTGTAAGAGAAATTACGCAGCTTTACTGTGATATAATCTCATTCAGTATCCCTTAGCATTCACCCCATTCAGGCAGCATTCATATGCAATAGAGCATTAATTAGAATAGATTATGCTTAACTAATGAACAGACACCTTTAGAGTATTCATAAGGTAAATCTGGTCCCGGGCCATCTTTCTGCCTTTTCAAAAAACGTTTATTGAAGTATAATACACATATCGTACAGTGCACAAATCTTAATAAGCTCAACGGACTTTTAACAAAGTGGATGCACCTATGTCACCACCATTCAGATCAAGGTACAGACCATTCTTATCTCCTAAGAAGGCTTGATCATGTTGCTTTTTATTTTTTGAGATGGAGTCTCACTCTGTCACCCAGGCTGGAGTGCAGTGTTGAGATCTCAGCTCACTGCAACCTCCCTCTTCTGGGTTCAAGTGATTCTCCTGTTTCAGACTCCTGAGTAGCTGAGACTACAGGCATGTGCCACCATGTCTGGCTACTTTTTTTTATTTTTAGTAGAGATGGGGTTTCACCGTGTTAGCCAGGATGGTCTTGATCTCCTGACCTCGTGATCTGCCCACCTCAGCCTCCCAAAGTGCTGGGATTACAGGCGTGAGCCACCGCGCCCGGCCTTGATCATGTTTCTTTTCTAGGCATTTTCTCTTAAAGGTAATCATGATTCTGACTTCTAATTATTCTGACTTCATCATAATTAATCTTGCCTGATTCAGAATTTTCTTAATCATATAAGTTATGGGCTTTTGCATCTGATTCCTTCATTCAGCACCACATCTGTGAGAGTCCTTCATGTTGTTATGTGAGGTCATGGTTCATTCCTTTTTGATAATTCTATAGCATTCCATTGTGTGACTATACAAACCAATATAGATATCCATTCTATTGTTGATAAGCATTTAGGTTTGTTTCTACCTTTGGAATTGGACTGTTCTAATCTGTCATGTACATGTCTCTTGCTGAACATATGTAGACATTTCTATTGGGTTCAAATGTAGGAGTGGAATTTCTGGGTCATCAGGTTTATGTGTGTAAGCTTTAGTGGATATTGCCAAAATACTTTTCCAAAGTGGTTATACCAATTTGTATTCCATTCACAGAACAGGAGGAGAACTCTACCTTCTTGCCAACATGAGATATTATCATCCTATTTAAAACAATACCTTAGTAGGTGTGTAGCATCTTCTTGGAGCTTTACTTTGTATTTCCCTGATGGCTAATGATGTTGAGCATCTCTTTGTATGCTTATTGGCCATTTGGGTATTTTCTTTTGGGGTTTGGGCAATAATTTCAAAGGATACAACCCTGAATGCCAAAATACCAAGTGATCAAAATTCCTAAAGTCTAAAATTTCAAAAATCAGTATCCCAAAAGACCAAAACTTTGAAAATAAAAATTCTGGAAAAAATAATTGTAAAAAAATTCTTCAAAACGCATTTATTTACATTTATAAAAGGGGATTTGTTTAAGAAACAAACAACAGAACACTTAAGCCATTTTACATAATAAAATAGATAATAATAACACATATTTTTGCAAATGTAAACAGGTATACTAATGGCAGTCACACAGGTGTAATAATTATGAGCAGATAAACCATATTTGTAAAGAAATAGGTCAACAAGCAAAATGTACAGGCATACCTCATTTTGTTGCACTTCACTTTATTGTGCTTCACAGATATTTGTGTTTTTTACAAATTGAAGGATTGCGGCACACCTGCATCTAGCAAATCTGCCAGCACCATTTTTCCAACAGCATGTGCTCATTTCATGTGTTTGTGTCACACTTTGGTGATTCTCACAATACTTCAAACTTTTTACTCCTATTATATCTGTTATGGTAATCTGTGACCTTTGGTATTATTGTAATTGTGCGGCATCAGGAACCACACCCATATAACATGGTGAACATAGTGTATAAATGTTGTATGTGTTCTGATTGCTCCACCATCCAGCTGTTCCCCCATCTCTCTCCCTCTTTTTACACCTCCCTATTTACTAGGATACAACAATATTAAAATTTGGGCTGATCTATACCCCTACAATGGCCTCTAAGTGTTCAAGTGAAAGGAAGAATTGCACATCTCTCACTTTCGATCAGAAGCTTGAAATTATTAAGCTTGGTGAGGAAGGTGGCATGCTGAAAGCTGAGACAGGCTGAAAGCTAGGCCTCCTGGGCCAAACAGTTAGCTAAGTTGTGAATGTAGAGGAATAGTTCTTGAAGAAAATTAAAAATTCTACTTTAGT
Organism: Trachypithecus francoisi; assembly: GCF_009764315.1. Lineage (NCBI taxonomy): Eukaryota > Metazoa > Chordata > Mammalia > Primates > Cercopithecidae > Trachypithecus > Trachypithecus francoisi. The sequence continues at coordinate 100,831,264 of NW_022681469.1, read as the reverse complement.
GAACACATGAATAACCAGAAAGTAAAATAGGCTTATTGCTAACATGGAGAAAGTTTGAGTGGTTTGAATAGAAGATTAAACCAGCTACAACATTCCTTCAAGCCAAAGTCTAATCCAGAGCAAGGCTCTAACTCTTTTTGAATCTATGAAGGCTGAGAGAGGTAAGGAAGGTGCAGAAGAAACATTTGAAGCTACCAGACATTGGTCCATGAGGTTTAAATAAGGAAGTGGTCTCTATAACATAAAACACAAGGTGAAACAGCAAGTGTTGATGGAGAAGCTGCAGCTAGTTGTCTAGAAGCTCTAGCTAAGATAATTGATGGAGGTGACTACACTAAACAACAGATTTTCATTGTAGATGAAACAGCCTTCTGTTGGAAAAAGATGCCATCTAAGACTTCCATAGCTAGAGAGGAGAAATCAATGCCTGACTTCAAAGCTTCAAAGGACAGTCTGACTCTCCTGTTAGGGGCTAATGCAGCTGGTGAATTTAAATTGAAGCCAATGCTCATTTACGATTCTGAAAATGCTAGGGCCCTTGAGAATTATGCTAAATCTACTCTGCCTGTGCTCCATAAATGGAACCATACCTGGATGACAGCACTCTGTTTTCAGCATGGTTTACTGAATATTTTAAGCCCACTGTTGATACCTATTGCTCTGATCAAAATATTCCTTTCAAAATATTACTACTCACCCAAGAGCTATCATCCAAGAATTCTGATGGATATCTACAAGGAGGTTAATATTTTCATGGCTGTTAAAACAACATCTATTCTGCATCCCATGGATCAAGGAGTCATTTTGACTTTCAAGTCTTACTTAAGAAATACATTTTGTAAGGCTATAGCTGCCATGGATAGTGATTCTTTTGATGAATTTGGGAAAAGTCAATTGGTAACCTTCTGGAAAGGGTTCACCAGGCTGGGCGAAGTGGCTCACACCTGTGATCCCAGCAATCCTAGAAGTCAGATTACTGGCTTAAAAAATAAGTGCATGTAGAGTTTTGTTAGGTATTTCCAAATTCCCTTCCAGAAAGATTGTGCCAATTTGTATTTCCATCAGCAATGTATGAGAGTACCTGTTTCCTCACAGCTTTGCCAACAAAATGTATTGTCAGGCTTTCTAAGTTTTGCTAATCAGTTGTAGAGAAATGGTATTAATGAATGGTTATCATTTTACATCTGTTTTGGAACCATTTCAATATGTTTTTATGAATAGTTTATGCCTTTTTCCATTTTTCTATTACATTTTGCTTCCCAACCTAAATGCTCATCAACCAAAGAGTGGATAAAGAAAATGTGGTATATATACACCATGGAATACTACTCAGCCATAAACTGGAATGAAATAATGACCTTCACAGCAACTTGGATGGAGCTGGAGGCCATTATTCTAAGTGAAGTAACTCAGGAATACCAAACATTGTATGTTCTCACTTATAAGTGGGAGCTAAACTATGAGGATCCAAAAGCATAAGAATGATATAATGTACTTAGGGAATTCAGGGGAAAGGTGGGAGGCGGTGAATGATAAAACATTACAAATTGGGTACAGTGTACACCTCTTCGATGATGAGTGCACCAAAATCTCAGAAATCACCACTAAAGAAGTTATCCATGGAACCAAAAACCATCTGTACCCCCCAAAACTACTGAAATAAAATAAAAATACATTTTTTTTGGTTCCTTGGCCCTCAATTTTTAAGCATTCTCTAGCCCTTTATCTGTAATATATGTTCAAATTTTTTTTCCCAGTTTGTCAGTTATCTTTTGACTTTTTAAATTGATATTTTGTTTGTTTTTGTCATAAAAACCTTTTTATTTGTCAAAAGTTATTTTTTTGTCTCTTTTTTTTATTGTGTCTGGATTTTGAGTCATAGTTAGCAAGGCCTTTTCCTAAATTAGGATTAAAGAATAATTCAAGTACTTTATGTTTTCACTTTTTTTCTTTATATCCCTCAAGTATTTGGAGTCTGTTCTTATGTATACTGTGAGATATGGATCTCATTTTATCTTTTACCAAATGTCTACTGAATTGTCTAACATCATTTATTTTTAAACTTCTTTACTCCAGTGGTTTTAAATGCCATCCTCATCATATACTACTTTTTCTTATATGTGTCTATCCCTGAATTTTCTAGTCTGCCTCAATGGCTATGTGCCTGTGCCATATTGTTTTAATTATAGAGGCTTTATAGTATGTTTTAATGTCCACTACTCCTCCCTCATAAGTATTCTTTTCCCACATCTCCTGGTTATTTCAACATATTTGTTTTTCCACATAAAAACAAATATGGTCATGTTTTTTGTTTATAATACAGGTAAGTTACTTTGTTACTGCTTGTACTGTATCTTGAGTTTGGTGTCACCTTTAACTTCATAAAATAGCTTGTTGGTACTTTTATTGGGATCGCATTTCATGGGTAAATTATCTTAGGGAAAACTCACATCTTTTATAATATGAAACTATCCTGCTTAAGAACAGAAAATGCCTTCCTATTTGTTCGAATCTACTTTTTTTTTTTTTTTAACTTTCAGGAGTGTACTAAAATTTTCCTTATAAATATTTTACACACTTCTTTTTAGGCTTATTTCTAAATATTTTATCTTTTTACTATTGTAAATGAGGTGTTCTCTACCATCATGTCTTCTAACTTTTCATTGTTTGTGGATATGAAAGCTATTGATTTTTTCTGTCATTTTAATATCCTGCTACCTTACTCAATTGTTTTATTGTTTGAGTTAGTTTCATCATTGATTCTATTGGGTTTTGCTAGTATACTGTTATAGCATCTTCAAATAGAACATTTTACTTTAGCTTTATCCATTCTTAGGCCTTGATTGATTCCCCTTACCTGATTACTTTGGCTCATAACTCTAGTACAATGTTGGATACTAGAAGAGATAGTGGTCATCCTTGCCTTGTTCTTTATCTTAGTGAAAATGCCTGTTAATGTTTTATTAAATATGAAAAATTATACTGAGTATGAAAAATTATAGAGAATCTAAATAGTTACTTTCCTGAATTTGGAAATTAATTTTCTTCTAGTGGGCACATAACAAATGAAAAAATCACTCTTTGATCTAATTGGGAACTGTCAGTTTCTCAAGGTGTGTTACTGTTCAAGCTTTCAGGTAAAAATCATTGAAGACTTCCTTTTGTAGGTTTTGGGCCCCCATTTTATCTTCCCAGGACTATAAAACTGTCAAAATCTCTACTTAATAGATACTTTTGGTTTAGGTTCACAGATCTCACCTTATACATGTACATTCTAGGAATCAGCAAGTACCGTGAGTGGAAATTAATGCAGAATCTTAAGGTCTCCTAAGAGTACTTCTCCCCTGGGTCTTAGCCATCATTGGGTATTCTCTGACACCTTCAAACAACTGGATGTTTTTCTCTGTGTATTCTATCCAGTTTTGATGGTGGCCTCAGCAGGACAGATGGTCTGATACCAGGTACTCCATTAAGCTGGAAACAGAAGTTATCTTCAGGTCATATTTCTCAAGTGAATGCTATTTTCTGGTGAATTCTGAAGACCCAGTAAGACTAGATTTTGAAGATAATTAAGTACTCACATTGGGGATTTATGCATTTTTACTGAAACTGATTACCACATTAGCATGCAAGAAATGCCATTGCCTCAGGCCACTGAGATTGGAAATCCAAATAGCTATGCCCTAGTAGACTTTGGTTTTAGCAGATCCCACTTTGAAATTATTATACATCTTCCCTGGTTATAATACTCAGATTAGAAATCTTAAATATTTAAAAAAAAAAGAAATCTTAAATATTTTCAGGTCTCCACTCTCCCTCACTTTTCTTATTAGGTGAGTTGCAAAAACCTATGGATTTTTGCCTCTTCTATAACTCTCCTCTGTCCTTCCCTTTCCATTCTCAATGATAATGCCCAGATTCAGACCCTATTGTCCTTTTCCTGGACTACTTTCGTAGCCACTGTCTGCGCTTCCAGACTCTCTTTTCAAATACCCATCTCCCTTCTAATCTATGCTGTATGCTGCTAACAGAGGTGGTCAACCTAATAAATAGTTCAGAGTATGAAAATCCCCTCAGAAACCTCTCCACTGCTTAATGAGGGAAGTCCATCATTATCTGATCTCACATTAGAATCTTCTCCACAACTTCTCCCATTCATTATCCCGTGAATCTCTGGTCCAGTCATTCTGTCCTTGAACATGCCATACAATAGCTCACCTTCAGCTTTGGCTCATGTTGTTTTCTTTGATGAAACCATCCTTTTAAAATCTTTTCAAATTTTTGAAATCCTACTTATCCTTAAAAACCCCACAGAAGTTCCAGAAGCTCCTTGAAATCTTCCCTAGTCCTTCTAGCCAGAATTAATTGTTCCTTCTTTTGTATTCCCATAGCATTGCTTGTAATAATATTTAGCACTTGCCTTGTATAATATGGAGTTAACATACATTGAGTACTTACTGTATGTTATGCTAGAGAATGAACTAAGCTCTTGACAAACGTTATCTCATTCATTCCTCTATATTCAGTGAGAAAAGGACTAAGAACTATTGTTATCTTCATACATAGTGGAGGAATTTAGAGTGATTTATATGTCTTGTTTACATAATAAAAACTCATTCAAAGTACAGAATTTATCTGATAAATTAATACCTACTATTCTAGTGCTTTCTATAAAGTAGACTCTTGCTAAATAAATTTTGCTGAAACAAAGAAGCTCTTTATTGGATGATCTCCCATTGGCCTGAAAGTCTTATTATCAACAAGAGGTTCATTCACTCCCTTCAGGAAACTAAGCCAGGTAACATTTATTGAACACTTACTATGTGACCATTTATATATTTCACACAATCTTGAACACAGGTTCTGTTATGTTTCCCATATTACAGATGAGGAAACTAAGGTTTGAAGGAAGTTAAGGAACCCACCTATGACCACACAACTAGTAAGTGGTAGAGTCCAAACTGGAGTTATTGCTTTCTGTCTCCAGAACTAGATCTCTTAACCATTATGTTATACTGTCTTATAGAGCTAATGGTAATTGTAATTGATTTCAAATTGGATGTGTGAGGTATATTTGTCTTTTCAAATTTATCTTCACTTTTTTCTTGGAGACGTAGCTTCCCAGCTAGAGACTAAATTTCCTGACAATCTTTGCAGTTAGGTATAGCTATGTGGCAAAGACTTCTTTGCCAATGAAATGTAAGCTTCAGAGATGTGAATGATTTCCACATTACTTGTCAGAAAGAAAATTATTTGCCTTGTTTTTCCTATTTTTCTCTTTCTCAAGAGTTTAAAACCAGGCAAAGCAATAAGCCATTTTTGATAATTTAAATAAAGACAACATTTTAGGAATGGCAGATTAGCAAGATGAAATAAATCTAAGTCCCTCAATGGTTTTGTGGAGCAGAACTGCCCCCTATCTGTGTATGTGAAAGAGAAATAAAATTCAATCTTATTTAAACCACTCTATTTGGTGGTGGCAGGGAGCTAGGGGAGTCTCTGTTATAGCAGCTTAGCCTTTATTAACCTAATACACCATTTATTTCAAATTGATGCTAAGGATGCTTTTCTGGAGACAATTGAAAGCTTCTCATCACCATATTCTCAGAGTAGAGACAGATATGAACCAAGCAGTTACTTACGAACACATCAGCAGCAAACCAAGCATTGATGAATAAATTACAATACTAATGACACAGTTAAAATGTTTTCTCTTCATGTTTTATGATCTCTAGTTTGAATCTCTTTCCACTGTACACTTCATTTATGTAACCAATATACTATAACTTATAATAATAGCTTACAATCCAGTCACAGGATGTTAATATTTTTCTTCAGCTAATATACGGCAAACACTGAGAATTTTAATGGAATAACCAGCTGGGTGACACTGAATATATTCTTCTCATTTCACTAGATGCACACAGAGGGGAAGAACAGTACCCAATCAGGGGATTACAAATGGGAAGACACCTGGCCAGATGATAATGAGAACCACACCAGTCTGGAGAAGGGAGAGTAGGCACCAGAGGACTATTCAAATACCAAAGTGTCCGAATATGAGAACTGTCCAAGTGAAAAATCATCTTTATTCTATATGTGCCATGAGCCAAGGTGGGACTTGGTTTTAAAAGCTAAAAACATTTAGGTTAGCAAGAAATCCAGGTTAAGAATGAGAGAATGAAAGGTGAGAGCAAGAAGAAAGGAAGGAAGGAGGGAAGAAGGGAAGGAAGAAAAGGAAGGAAGAAAGGAAGGAAGGAAAGGGAGAAGAAGGAAAGGGAGGGAGGGAAGGCAAGGAGGGAGAGAAGAAAGGAAAGAAGAAAGAAGTGGAGAGGAGAGAAAATGTTTTGGAAAAGAAAAAACTACACAAGTTGGATAGGTAGGTTAATTTATGTTCCTCCCTTAGAAGTCATAAAACTTTCCTTTGGCACCTCCCTCTGCAGATGTGTGACACGCCCAAAGGAAGTCGAAGCAGGGGCTCAATGACACAAGAATCACACCTCATCTCAAGGCCCTTCCAGCTTCTGGCAAGGCTTTCTGTGAACTTGACACTTATGCAGAGTTTTGTTCCTGAGGCAGGCACCTCCCTTGTATATGAAGGAAAAAGTCAGAGGTGACTTAGAAGCAACTTGGCTCCGAGGTCTAACTGGAGGGATTTTATATTTTCCAGTGGTCTGTTTGCCATGCCACCATCTATGCCACAGTAGCTAAACCTTGGGCAAGTTAGGGACTCCCACGTATGTTTTCTTCTAGTCCATCACATAGAGCAGGAGGTAGATTAGGCTATCCATAGACTTCCCCATGGCAAGTGCAGCCCGGGGTCTGTCCTATGGTAGAATATGGGGGCCAAGTCCTCATAAATATCCTTCAGGGATCTCCATATATATTCCAGTTTCCTAGTGAAGTTCATCATTACAACCTTCACTCCTTCTTGAATAACTCAGCCTTTTCACATTACGTACAAGTTTTTTCCCCAGAGAACTTTGGTGAGTGGTCCCTGGCATGGGAGTTTTCAGCTATAGCATTCTTAATGGTGAATTTGCAATAATTTATACTGATGGTTCAGGAATGAGAGTGTAAACTTCCATAGCCCATTATTTCCTGGAAAGATTTTCTCTTCCAGTAAATATGAAGTCTGATATGGACTCATATTTCACAGCTAAATGTTTTCTGGTTTGAATCATTTGTACTTTCAAAAGCATCACTGATAAAATGTTAAAGAGATACATTTAAACATTATTTAACAAACCAATCTCAAGAGTTTGTTTAGAAGACCATGAGAGATACTAGAAGGATATGTTATTTACAAGCTATTAGGAGAGGAAATGAGACAATTAAAAATATCTGATTAAGCTAAAAAGATAGGAAAACACAAAAGAACAAATAATAGGTGGGATATGTAGAAAACAAATGGCAAGATGGCAAATTCAAACTCAAACATATTGGTAATTATATTCAGTGTAAATGAATGAAAAACTCCAAATTAAAAGTAACTTTGTTAATAAATAACAAAACATTGGTCAGGTGTGGTGGCTCATGCCTGTAGTCCCAGCACTTTGGGAGGCCCAGGAAGGTGGATTGCTTGAGCCCAGGAGTTCAAGACCATCGTAGGCAACAAGGCGAAACCCTTTGTCTACTAAAAATACAAAAAAATAGCTGAGCATGGTGGCCTGCACCTGAAGTCCCAGCTACTCCTGAGGCCATGGTAGGATCGCCCGAGCCTGGGAAGTTGAGGCTGCAGTGAGCCAAGATTGTGCCCCTGCCCTCCAGCCTGGGCAACAGGAGTGAGACCCTGACTCAAAAACAAAACAAAACAACAACAACAACAAATATGCCACTTACACGAGACTTACCTTAAATATGGAGAAAATAGAAAAGTTAAAAATAAAAAGATGGAAAAAGATACACAATGCACACATTAAGATAATGAAAACTAACGTAGTTATCTTATTCTGATGAAAAGTGGACTTCAACACAAGTTATTACTAGAGATAAAGAGGAACATTGTATAAGGACAAAGATCTAGCAAATTCAATTCTGAATTTGTGTGCAATAAATAACATAGGCTTACACTGTAGAAAGAGAAAAAAATTGGCCGGGTGTGGTGGCTTATGCCTGTAATCCCAGCACTTTGGGAGGTTGAGGCAGGCGGATCACAAGGTCAGGAGTTTGAGACTAGCCTGGCCAATATGGTGAAACTCCATCTCTACTAAAAATACAAAAATTAGCCGGGCATGGTAGCAGGTGCCTGTAGTCCCAGCTACTTGGAAGGCTGAGGAAGGAGAATTGCTTGAATCCAGGAGGCGGAGGTTGCAGTGAACCGAGATTGCGCCACTGCATTCCAGCCTGGGGGACAGAGTGAAACTCTGTATTAAAAAAAAAAGAAAGAAAAAGGAAAAATTAAATTAACAGAACTGAAAAATAGAAATAGCCATATCTACAATCATAGCTGTAAATTTTAACAAATCCCTTTCAGTAACTGACAGGCAAACATTCTGCAAACATATAGGAGATTTGAAAAAGCTAGAGTAACAAACTTTATAAAATTTATATACATAGAATTCTACATTCAGCATCTGTAGAATACAATATACATGCAACATTCACCCAAAGAAACCATATACTTGGCTATAAAGCAAGTCTCAACAAATCTGAAAGGATGGAAACCATATAGAATACATGATCTGAATATAATGGAATTAAGGATGATAACAATAACAAAGAAACACTGGGAAAATCCCCGAATGTCTAGAAATTAAGCAATATACTTCTTCTTTTTATTATTATTATTATTATAATACTTTAAGTTCTAGGGTACACGTGCCTAACGTGCAGGTTTGTTACATATGTATACTTGTGCCATGTTGGTGTGCTGCACCCATCAACTCGTCAGCACCCATCAATTCATCATTTATATCATGTATAACTCCCCAATGCAATCCCTCCCTCCTCCCCCCTCCCCGTGATAGGCCCCGGTGTGTGAAGTTCCCCTTCCCGAGTCCAAGTGATCTCATTGTTCAGTTCCCACCTATGAGTGAGAACATGAGGTGTTTGGTTTTCTGTTCTTGTGATAGTTTGCTAAGAATGATGGTTTCCAGCTGCATTCATGTCCCTACAAAGGACACAAACTCATCCTTTTTGATGGCTGCATAGTATTCCATGGTGTATATGTGCCACATTTTCTTAATCCAGTCTGTCACAGATGGACATTTGGGTTGATTCCAAGTCTTTGCTATTGTGAATAGTGCCGCAATAAACATACGTGTGCATGTGTCTTTATAGCAGCATGATTTATGATCCTTTGGGTATATAAAGCAATATATGTCTGAATAACCCCTTGGTATAAAAGCAATTACAATAAAAAAACTTTAAAAAATAAACTAAATAAAAATATGACATATCAAACAGTGGGATGCAGTTGAAGTTGCGCTTAGAGGAATATATGTAGTTTTAAAATCTGTAGATTAGAAAAAAAGGCTAAAAGTGAACAATTTAAGCATATATCTCTAGTAGCTAGAAAAATAATAGTGAGACAATTCCAGTAAAAATGGAAGGAAATAATAAAGATAAAAAGTAGAATAAATGTAATAAGAAATAAACGCATAAACTTTGGGAGGCCGAGACGGGCGGATCACGAGGTCAGGAGATCGAGACCATCCTGGCTAACACGGTGAAACCCCGTCTCTACTAAAAAATACAAAAAACTAGCCGGGTGAGGTGGTGGGCGCCTGTAGTCCCAGCTACTCGGGAGGCTGAGGCAGGAGAATGGCGTAAACCCGGGAGGCGGAGCTTGCAGTGAGCCGAGATCCGGCCATTGCACTCCAGCCTGGGCGACAGAGCGAGACTCCGTCTCAAAAAAAAAAAAAGAAATAAACGCATAATAGAGAAAAATCAACAAGGCCAAAAGCTGATTCTTTAAAAAGACCAACCCCTACCAATAAGTTCCTACCAAGAAAACAAGAGAGCCAAAGATAGCTAAAATCGGGAATGAAGAGGGAGGCATTTACAGAGAAAAACTTCAAGCTTTTAAGGAAAAAATAATGCTAATTTTATACAAATTCCTTTGGAGAGTTAAAAAAGGGGAAACAGTTTCCAGCTCATTCTATAAGGTCAACAAACAGAACCTGATAACCTTACAAGGATAAAACCAAACCTGAAAAAGAACCTTACAAGGAAAGAGAAGCATGGGTCCATCTCTTCCATAAACAGATTTTCAAAATCCTCAACAAAATATCAGAAAATGATTCTTCATGACCACTTTGGGTTTCTTCTGGGAATACAAGACCAGTATTTGAAAAACTATGTAATTCTTCACATTATTAGAATAAAGAAGAACACCCAAATAGCTCAACCCAAACATCTCAAATAGAACACCCAAAACATCTCAATAGCTGCAGAAAAAGTATTAGATAGAATAAGCCCCCCATTCTTGATAAAAACTGTTAGCAAACTAGGAATGGAAGGAAACTTTGCAAATGTAATAACGTGTATCTCTAAAAAAGAAAAAAAAATCTAACTCCAACTCAGTGTAGAAATATTGAAAGCTTTTGCTGAGTGAGGTGGGTCACGCCTGTAATGCCGGCACTTTGGGAAGCCGAGTCGAGTGGATCACCAGAGGTCGGGAGTTCGAGACCAGCCTGACCAACATGGAGAAACCCCGTCTGTACTAAAAATACAAAATTAGTCAGATGTAGTGGTGCATACCTGTAATCTTAGCTACTCAGGAGGCTGAGGCAGGAGAATCGCTTGAACCTGGGAGGCAGAGAAAAAAAGAAATATTGAAAGCTTTCCCTGTGAGATTGCAAATGAAACAAGGACATCTGCTATCACTGCTCTGTTCAACATTGTACTGGGGAGGTCCAACCCTGTACAAGGCAGAGACTGCTGGAGCACTCAGAAGCAGTAGAATCTCAGGAAAGGGTTGGCCCTTTGAATGGAGGAGCCTCAAATCCAGCAGCCTCTTCCTAGAGAGGTCTGTGATCTCAATAGTGTTGCACTTACCAACAGGCATGAGAAGGAGCCTTAGAGAATCTCTGGTAATATCTAGGATTGACAAGAAGCTTTGGGGACTCCTGAATGACTAGGAGAGAGAAAGGTGAGAAAATCCTGTCTCAGAGAACTGAGAACATTCCTAAAGAACCTTAGTGGTGTGTGAGAGGCATATAAATATTAAAGTACAATTATGCACAGTATTGATGGTTCCTTAACTTTTAAGAACTATTTTTGTTTTTTCTGTGAGATGTCCAGGCTTTCATTGTACTCTACAGAGCATTGGGGGAGAGGAAAATTGAAGGTGGCAGAAAGGGCTCAAGTGGCCTCTATAAGAAAGATAATTTGGAGATCTGGTGAACGGAAAGCAAGAATATGGGTGGTTGGAAGAAGGTAAGAGGGAGGACAGAGGGAAATGTGGGAGAGAGTGTAGAGGGCAGGTGTTATTTTTAGTCAGGAGAGATAAGAGAGATTCGGGAAGTAGTCAAGATGAGTAGAATCTGCCGGTGAGAGTTGGGATAAGAAAATTTTTAGAAAGAGAACTCCAGTGAAGTAATTACATTACTTTTCAGAGCTTTATGAAGTATTTAATTTTGGGTGGTGGTCGAAGAGGTGCACAAAAAATGCCCAGTTTTATTGGAGCTACGTATAGAAGATCCACTAATTGGAGTTGCTAAATACAAGATGCTCGTGGCCAGGCCCGGTGGCTCATGCCTGTAATCCCAGCACTTTGGGAGGTGGAGGCGGGTGGATCACGAGGTCAGGAGATCGAGACCATCCTGGCTAACACAGTGAAACCCCGTCTCCACTAAAAATACAAAAAAACTAGCTGGGCGTGGTGGTGGGCACCTGTAGTACCCAGCTACTCTGGAGGCTGAGGCAGGAGAATGGCCTGAACCTGGGAGGCGGAGCTTGCAGTGAGCCGAGATCACGCCACTGCACTCCAGCCTGGGTGACAGAGCGAGACTCCATCTTAAAAAACAAAACAACAACAACAACAACAACAAAAACAGGATGCTCAGTTAAATCTGAATTTCAGATAAACAGTGAATAATTTTTTAGTATTAGTACATCCTAAATATTGCATGGGACATACTTATACTAAACAGCTGTTTCTTTGCAAATTTATTTACCTGGGCATTGTGTATTTTATTTGCTAACTCTTGCAACTCTATTGATACAAGAATTATAAATAATATTGAAGAATTTTGATTATTATATAATTGGCATCACTTACCAGTTGCATTTGCATTTATATCCATAAATACAGATCTAAAAATGTGAACATTATACTTATTTTCTTTTGGTAAAATTTCCTTCTAATTTATTGTGGCCAGTGTGCCCCTAAATGCAGAGTTTGTGTTGCTGTTAGACTGTTGAGTGGAGAGATTTTCCTAGGTTGCCGGGCACCAAGAAAAGTGTGATCTGAAAGGAGGTTTTACAAGTGGAGAGGGAAGAGAATTTATGGGTGCTCTGGGAACCTGGGTAGAGAAGAGGGGAAGCTGGGAAACTGGGAGCACCCAACAAACTTTAGAGAACGGATTTTGAGCTACTCTTAATTTGCAATCACAGCAAAAATCAAACTTCCTTTTATTGCCTTTGCCCCCTGCTGGAGCTCATTAATTGTGATTGTTTTTGTCCACCTCAGCAAACACTAAAAGTGCTGTTCTATAGACACACCCTTTTCCTGCTCTAGCCGAAATTACTGAAAATAATCATCCCCTGTCATTTTAACACTTACATTTGTTATGGAAGAGGCTGTGGTTTCAATTCTGCTTTCTTTTCATTACATCACTTCTCTTGCCTGAATATATTTCCTGCCTGTATTTCAATTTTCTTTTTTTATCCATTTTGTCCTTACTATTGATTCCCTCTCTTGAACCATATTCATGTTCCCTCTAGTAGATAGTGATTTTTGAACATACATTTCCAATCTTTTCAACTTTAATGTTTTTCATTAGCCAATTTTCAAAGTTCTTTAAAATATGCATTTCTATAGGTACACATTTAACATGCCCAGGGCTACTTTTTGTGCACTCTACCGTGTACCCCAGTGGACTGAGCATTATGTGTACTACATTCTCTTTCTGTACCTTCATAGAGAATATAAAATCCATTCATAAACATGACTTACAATACATCCCGGCCACAACATTTAAGATTATTTGGTTTGTATGACTATATCTCCACTGAGGAAGTCCAAATAAACAGCCTAAGGAGTCAATGTCACCACTGAAAAGAATTTATTCAACATTCACTGATGGAAAATGCTCAGAAGATTTGTGTTGTTTATACAGAATGAATCATAAAATGTGTGGTCCATAGAGAGCCAAGAGAGTTTATAGCAGAGTTCCTAGGACCCCCCTGAGAAAGCTTCCAGTTCATCCAGGCACCTTGTCTTGGCTTGATAAACATGAAGCTCTATATAAATAATACTGAAGAAATGCAAGACATGTGAGCATTAAAGCCCCTTCAGAATAAGCACAGAAGTTAACATTTTCATGTGCCTTTATTTTCTAATGGAGCAGAAAGTGTTGATCATTTTTTGCAAAATAGCTGATGTCTTGAAGCAAAAGCAGAAAACCAAATTACCACCTTCATCTGGATCACTGGGAAGTCTGAATTCTCTGTGTTTTAAAGCAACAGTTCAGTGACCTGATAATAGGGTATAAGCAAAAGCTAAAGTAACTCGTGTGCATTTCCAATGGCAGCTACCTTAGACCAGCCTTAAGGGGCAGAAGTTAGATAATAGATATCATTTGTAAATAAACTGGTGGACCTAAACCCTTAACATCTTTTTATCTCTCATTCTCTTAATTAGAATGTTTGAACCTCATTCTTTCCCCCAAAATCTGGTTGTAGCCCAGTTACCAGGAGGGCCTACCAGATATCAAGACTTATTATAAAGCCAGAGTAATTGCGATGGTGTGGTTTTGGTGCAGAGAAAGACACACTGATCAATGCAGCAGCATAGAGGGCCCAGCAATACCTCACACACATGAGGCAATCTGATACAAGGAAGAGGTGGCATTGCAGATGACTAAGGAGGTGAGTGAGTGAGTGTGTCTCTCATTAAATATGTTGATTGAGATAATGGGCTATCCACATGGGAAAAAAAAATGAATCCCTACTTCACATGATAGGAAAAAAAAAAAATCCCCAATAGATTGCACAAAGTGAAACTTCAAGACTTTTAGGAGACAAAGAGAATATCTTTATAAACTTGAGGAAAGAATAGATCCTTAAAGAAGACACACACACATGCAAAGAAAAGTTTGATACATTTGACTACGTCAAGGCTGGGCATTTCTGTTTACCAGAGGTCACTCAAAAAGGAGTGAAAATGTAAAGCCACCCAATGGGATGAGATATTCATACCATGCGTAATTGGCAAGAGGTTAACATTCAGTATGAATAGCAGACTATGATAAGTTGATAAGAAACTAGAAAATAAGCAAAAAAAAAAAAAAAATCACTGAAGAGGAAACATGCATAGTGAATTAAACTGTGAAAAGATGCTCAACCTTATCAGTAATCAGGGAAATACAAATGAAAACTATAATGGGATTTGTTTTGTATCCTCTTGATTGGCAAACATTTAGAATTTTGGTAATATGCAGTGTTGATGAAACTGTGGTTTGGTAAAAACTCTCATCCTCTGCTAGAGGCTTTATAAACAGATACAACCACTAATGGAATAAAATTTTAAGCAATAGTTGAAAACCTAATAGCCCAGAAACTCCACTCTGAATTACATAGTCCAGAGAAACTCTTGGTCATTGTGTTCCTGGAGACACATACAAGTTCTCTCAGAACAAAACTGTTCATAATAGCAAACACAGAACAGTCTAAATGCTTATGGACAAGAGAAGAAATACATACACTATGGTGTATTTCTAATAAAGCACATTGTGGAGCAGTGAAAGTGAATGAAACTCAGCAGCTCCCAAACCATGAAAGAATTTCAGGGACATAATGATGACAAGGTGCCACGATTGCATATAACATGACAGCACTTCTATAAAACTCAAATATGAGGAAAACTAGGCAGCACATTGTTCAAGTCTGTGTACATACAGGATGTAATCGTTTTGAAAAACAGCAAGAGAATAAGTACAAAATTCTCGTAGTAGTTTTCTTCAGGAAGGAGGTGGAGCACACCAATAAATGTAATATAGTGGTTTAAGTTGAGTGATGAGGTCACAGGCTCATTTTATAATTATTTTCAAAGTTTATATATGCTACATATATTTTCTTTCATGTATCAAATATTTCATTCATTCATCATCATCATCATCATCATCATCATCATCATCAGAGTCACCAAGGACTCTTGTAAGTTTCAGAGATTTTTTTTTTTGAGACGGAGTCTTGCTCTGTCACCCAGGCTGGAATGCAGTGGCGTGATGTTGGCTCACTGCAATCTCCACCCCCTGGGTTCAAGCAATTCTTCTGCCTCAGTCTCCCCTGTAACCGGAATTACAGGCGTGCGCTACCGCGCCCAGCTAATTTTTATATTTTTAGTAGAGACAGGGTTTTGCCATGTTGGTCAGGCTGGTCTCGCATTCCCGACCTCAAGTGATCCCCCTACCTTGGCCTCCCAAACTGCTGAGATTACAGGTGTGAGCGACTGAGACCGGCCAGTTTCAGAGATATTATTCCAACTTCCCTATCCTTTTGAGATCTAGGCCACAAGAGCTTCACAGAAAGGTTAACCTCCTTTCATTCATGTTCTCAGAGGACTCCTTTCCAGGGTCTACTTACTAATCCCTTCTCCTCCCTCCCCTCATTTTGCCAGTTTTCTGCTGTTCACCATTCCCCTGGACCCTTGGCCCAGGCAGTCCTCTCAGGCTCAGGGATTCTCATGCACACACAAGCAAGTGGGCCATATCTAGTCTCCTACAACTTTAACCTCGATTCAAACCTTAAGTCCCACTGGCCTGGGAGGAGTGATTGAAGAGCAGCACCCAAGTGTGGCAGCCTGAGATCCATAGAAGCATTAGCAGAGAGCCCAGGTGAATAATTCTGATGCTTGAACCAAGGGACTTGACCACTTACTAATTCATTTAGTTAATCCTCAGCACTATATTCCTAGAGTACATACCTTATTTAGCCTAGGCTTGGGCAGGTTCTGAAAATAAGTTGAGATAAGATGAATAAAAGTCTATTGTTACATAATGCATTAACTGAACTTGAATTCATAGTTCCAAGGCTCTGTGGATTATTTAAACAGCATAGATTAAATTTTTATTGCATATTCCCATGATGAATTTTACACATGGGTTGTGGTAGATTGAATAATGGCTTCCATTTCTTCTCCCTTTCTTGTACGCATAGTTTTTGCCATGTTACTTTGCAGTTCTCTCCTCTAGAGGTAGACATCCCTGCCCTTTGATTTGGGTCCAGGCATGTGACTTGCTTTGGCCAATGAATATTGCAGGTGTGACACAAATGGAGGCATCACAGATAAGCCACTGGTCCCAGTGGCTGGTCCCAGACAAATGAGAGTTCTACAGAGCAGACCTAATTTGGACCTGCAGCCTGGAGTCGAACACAAATGAGATTAGCAAAGCTATCCCAGCCAACCTGCAAATGCATTAGACTGAATATGTGCTTGTTATTGTATCCTACTGAGTTTTGGGTGGTTGACACAGTGTTATTTTGACACCAGGTAACTGATACCCTAGTGTAAGAATTGCCATCGACTTTCAAGAGACATCAAGTATCACCGGGACTGCTGGGCAGTAATGGCAGTTTTCACCAACACATCATTATCATCTCTTTTCACCATCGTTATTAGCAAAGTGTCAGGGGTACAAACTTTTCGTTAAAGGGTACAGACTTTCAGTTATAAGATGAATAAGTTATGGAGATCAAATGTACAGCATGGTAATTAGAGATAATATTATAACAGTGTTTTGTTTAGTTAAAATTTCCTAAGAGAGTAGATCTTAAATATTCTTACCAAATACTTACGCAGCACAGAAAAGGTAACTAGATGAGGTTATGGATAGGCTTGATTGTGGTAATCATCTAACAACATATACATATGTCAAAACAATACATTGTGCACTTTAAATATATGCACTTTTTATTTGTCAATTATATCCCAGTAAAGCTGGATTGGTAGGTGAGTGTCATTGCTGAGAACTTTGAAGCAGATTTTCTGAATTTGACTCCTGACTCTGCTTCTTAATAACTGTGTAATCCTGGGCAAGTGACTGCTTTAAACCTTACTTTTCTTATCTTCTTACTGTGTCTACCTCTTGGAGTATTGGGGTATTCCCAATGCTTATTACCATACTAAATGATCTGAGAAGTCCCACAATAAAGACAGCTTTTAATTTCTTTAATCTGGTTTAACTTTGAAATCCTTTGATTTGCAGACAACTGTTCAATATCTCACGGAACCCACATCACTTGGGACATGCTAGTGTGTAGCCGTTGAAGAAAGGATTTCAAATGTGGCTTAGTGTCAGCAACATAGTCAAATGCCCTCCATTGCAGGGGCCTTTGCCAGGTTCTAAAACATTTCCTTTCTAGCAACAATAAAGTATCACTGCCCTTTTCTCATTTTCTGCTTGTATGATAACAATTAGCAAAGTCTTACCTTAACTCTCCAATTTTAAGCATTAAAACCTTTGGATAACTTCTCAAATGTAAGACAAAACTTGATCCATTTAAAAGTGGGAGATTGAAATTGAGATTATATTGCCCACAGAATCACCAGTTTTTCATTATTTTTTCATGTCTATGTACACTGTTCCAAAAACCAACACATCTCTGAGCTCTTGCCAAAGAACCAAATTCACATTTTCATCTGCCTGCTGAACAGTTTTACTAGCATCTGAAATTCAAAATGCACCAGTCATTAAATGGAACTATCCTTCTAATTTATTCAGTGGGGTTAAGGCAATACCACTCTCACTGGGACCCCAGTGGAGCTCCCAGAGTTATTGGTTCTTTTTCGTGTCACCGTCTCCCTAATCCCAAGCATTGATGGGTCCTACAGATTTTACTCCTTTTCTATCCTTTATATCAGTCACCTCTTTTTACTTCTGTTATGATACTAGGATCAGGGGGGCAAACTCTTTATGGAAAGGGCCAGATCACATATTTTGGGTTTTGTGGGTCCATATGGTCTTGATTGCAACCATCCATCTCTGCCATTGTAGCTTGAAAGTAGCCACAGATGCAATCTAAATGAATGGGCATGGTTATGTTCCAGTAAAATTTTGTTTACAAAAAAAAAAAAAAAAACAACCAGGTTAACTGAATTTGCTGACCACTGCTCTAGGTCATCCCTCTTTATCTCCACAACTAGAACTTATGTTTGTTTAGGGATTTATAGATGCGTGTGTGCGTGTGTGAGTGTGTGTGTATATGTGTGTTAATGCTTTGCAAACTCTCACATATTGCACACTATAAATATTATCTTAGTTGAGAGAGAAAGAAAGTGAGATTTGGAGGAATTAAGTGACTTCCCAAAATCTCTTACAGAGGAAGTGGCAGAGCCAGGATTCAAACCTAAGTTTTCTGCCCGAAACTCTAACACTCTGGCAATGGAAATTATCTGGACCACTGTCTCCTCCACGGCCTCCTGGACTTTTGCTTCCATCCTCATTGCTCAGCCTCATAGTAAGACCACACCATTTTTCCAAGGCACAGCCTGCTTCATGTGATTCCTCTGCTCAAAGCCTTCAGTGGATCTTGATTTCTCCACTGTGTACAGACTCATCTAGTCTTCAAGACCTTCCACGGAATGGTAGGAATTGCTTTTCTGAAAATAACTACCTGGCTGTTGTGCTGAAATCCTACTTTGTACCCAAGGCCTACTTTATGCAGCACCTTTACTGTGAATAATTTTCTACCCAACTATCGTGAGTTGAGTTCTCATGGAAGCAATCTCTGAGCTAAAGTTTATCCCTCAGGAATGCCCTTGGCTCAACACCCGTGGAAGAGAGAAGAAGAAAGCAGGAGCTACAATGAACCACAGATTCAGATGTCACAAGGGGAGCTCGGGAGCTGGAGTGGTCCTTAAGAAGTGTCCCAAGTGAGCCTAGGTGATCAAGCCTTTTACTTCCATATCAATCAGTCAGGGCTGTGGGCTTCTCAGGAAGGGGCATGACCTTGGACAAGGTGGCGCTCTGCAGATGGGACAGTCCCTGAAGGGGCTGACAGCTAAAGGTTGTATGTCCCCAGCACTCCCAGCAGCTGGGATGGGCACTTCACTGAAAGGGGATTATCACAGCATCCACCACATCAATCATGTGTTGGATTTCCTTATAATCCCTTAATTCAACATTTCTTACACAATTTCCTATAATCTACTTAGTATTACAGTTTTATATATACTTGCATTTCTATATTTCTATAACTCTATATCCCTTCTTTGTGAGCTCCTTCAAGGATGTGGTATAGAAAAAGCATGGACTTGAGTCAGATATACCTGGGTTAACTGTCAGCTTTACCTCTTACTAGCTGTGTGAGCTTGGACAAACCCCTTAACCTGACTGGGCTTCTGTTTCCTGATGTGGAAATCATAGTACCTACTTCACAGAGTTGCCATGAGAATAGCAGGAAATGACGAATAGGAAATGCTCGGTGTCATAGGAATGCTTGATAAATATTAGTTTTCTTTTTCTTGAGGGAAGAGACTCATTTTGCTGTTCTCTGGAGCAATTGTCATAGCGTCATAAACAAATAACACTTGATACATCTTTGTTGAATTAAATCTTTGAAAGCTTCTTTAAATTCATTCTGACTACTGGTATGAATTCCTCATGCGTAAAGGGCATATCTATATAGGAGCTAACCTAGAGACTGTGGAAAGAGGAAGAAGTGAAAGAGAGTGAGAGATGGGGGTTAGGAGAGGGAAAGTAAAGGATCTTTTAACATTTCTTTGTTTGTGTGGGCCTGAGTGTCTGTCATGAGACTATTGGGACCACTGTGTAAACACTTCATGAGTGTCTCTTGTTGAAAATCCATCACTTGAGAACCACAGGACAGCAACAGTCACAAAAAATTAACCAAGGCCTTTGTTCTCATAGTTGGCAGTGCTAATGACAGTTCTGGCCCTCTGCTTGCGGCTGTAATCTCTTTTGCAGCAAACAGCAGTAAATGTCAACTCTGAAAGCCACCCAGTTTGACAACAAGTGATTTAAGCACTAAGGGTGACAAGAAGACTATATTTTATGGAGCCATTGGGCTGGCTTTGAGGACTTCCTTGCTGGCATTTTATATCAGATGGGCAAAAATGCCTAGAGTAGCAGATGGAGAGTGTCAGCCTGGGAGGTTTCTTTCTTTCTTTCTTTCTTTCTTTCTTTCTTTTTTTTTTGAACTCTCAGCTTGCAATAAAGTGTAGAAACTGGAGCTGATTTGTTACTTTAAAAAAAGAAGAATTTTGGAAATTATCATGGGCTGCATTAAGTGTAAATTGGTTATTCCAGAGAATGATACCATCTTAGTCTCAATTAGAAGCTAATCATGCATCTTAGATGCTATTACTTGTAAATTTCCAAGAAACCTCTGAGGTTGGAAGCAATGTCTTTATTTATCTCAAAATTCATTATTATTTCAATGGAATATTGTCAACTGAATTTTTCCAAAAGACAAAGCTTACTAACATGCGATGGCTCTTATCACTGTTGTTGCCTGAATGCAAAGCCACAGCAGGCTATGCTCTTCACAAAGGTGCCCAGCCAGGGAGGTGAATGGGGATTGAAATCGAGTCTATGTTCAGGAATCAAGCTCTGACTGCATCCACCATTGGGCTGCATCCAACACAATGAGGCCTCCTTTTCTAAAACCTCAAATGCTTTCATGGAGGACAAATAATTTTCATAATTCAATTTCTCTTTATTATGCATAAGAGTTCAGAAAAGCTCAAAGAAAAATTGATGCCCCATGGGGAGGAGAAAAGGAGGGAGGTGAGTGTAGTAATAAAAGGCCAACACAAGGGATGACTGTGGTATTGAAACTGTTCTGTATTTTGACTGTAGGGGTCATACACAAATCTACACATATGATAAAACTGCTTGAAGCTTAATACACACATATGCTCGAATGAGTACAAATAAGATGAGAAATCTGAGTAAGATTGATGTAGTGTATCAATGTCAATAATCTGGCTGAGTGATTTTCCTATAGCTTTTCTAAGATACTACCATTGGAGGTAACTGGGTACAGGTCACATGGGATCTCTGTTATTTCTTACAACTGCATGTGAATCTACAATTACCTCAAAATTAAAAAGTTTAATTAAAAAAACAGATGCTCCAGGCCAGGTGTAGTGGCTCAGGCTGGGTGCGGTGGCTCACGTCTGCAATCCCAGCACTTTGGGAGGCCAAGGTGGGAGGATCACTTGAGGCCAGTAGTTCAAGACCAGCCTGGCCAACACGGTAAAACCCTGTCTCTATTAAAAGTACAAAAATTAGCTAGGCATGGTGGTGTACACCTGCAGTTCTAGCTGTTCAGGAGGTTGAGGCACAAGAATCACTTGAACCCGGGAGGTGGAGGTTGCAGAGAGCTGAGATCACACTACTGCACTCCAGCCTGGGTGACAGAGCGTGTCAAAAAAACAAAAACAAACAAACAAAAAAAGAGTTCCAGACTTCACAGCAAACTATCCCTTTTACAGGGTGGTCTTCTTCCTATTTATGGCAAAGCTTCAACTTTCTCAGCTAGTGAGAAAAGATGAATGGCTTATCCTATTTTATTAATAATAGCACAACTTGGCCAGGACCAGAGGGAAATGATTCTTAATCACTGTCTGTGTGCATTATAATCACCTTATCAAGAAGATTTTTCCCATTGACATTTAAGAGAGAATATAAATATGGGTGTGTGTGTTTTAAGTAAGTCCCAAGAGGCAGAAGCTTGAGATTACAAATCTTCAGAAGTGTTTTAATAGTCTGTCAAACTCAGTTGACAATGTTTTATCAATTATGGAAGCTATTTCCATAATGATAAAATTAATGGTTTAGAAGGAGATGAAGAATTTCTTTGACCTCTAAGCACAAAAGACATCCCAGGGGTTGTGCAGATAAATCAAACCCAGTGTTCCCTCTGTTAATGAAGAGAATCCATTTCAAAAGTGTACTTCTGTTCCAGAAACATCATTAGCAGGGGAAGGAAATAATAAAGTACGGGGAACGTTCCAGGGTGTCAGATAAAAGGCAGCCCAGATTAAGAAAATATTAAATGCTAACTAAAATGCAATCAAACATCACGGAAAACACAAACCACACTGTGGGATGGTGGGGATTCTGGTTTTCATGCTGTCTATATTTTCAGTTTGAATAAAGGATTTCAGGGGCAGAGAGACATTTCCTGGGGAGAGTATTTTTATCTCCCCTTTCTCCACTCTTTCACAACTCCACACTCAGCCTGTTTTTTTTTTTTTTTTTTTTTTCCTGGAAAAATAAAACTATAGGCACATGGACAATGGGCCCTTCTGAAACCTCATCAAGGAACCCGCTTTTAGATGCTATTAGTGCACCACTGTCCCTTTCCCTATTCACTTCTGAATTCTGCCTCTTTTTCTTCCACGCCTATTGTCTCTTTCAGATTTCTTTAGTAGTGTTCCACCCATGCTGGAGGAAACTTAAGAATTGATGCTTTTATCCTTTAAGTAGCTTTAAAGTCAAAAAAATGAATATGCATTACATGAATCTGATGTATAATAACACTTTTTATTTTCCTAAGCTATTTCAGAGAGAGGTGATATCCCTCACACAGAAAGCACTAAATTCCCTTATGCTTCTGCAGTACAACTGATGGTTTCACTGATTATGGTTAATGCTAGCTATGCACCGGGCCAGTGAGTTTGTCTAGATCAACCGAACAGTCTTTCATACAAAACCTCACGAGACAGGGCTGACGCCTGTAACAGGCAAAAGGCAGGTGAGTCTTCCCTGTTGTCAATATAAGAATTACAGAGGCCGGGCGCGGTGGCTCAAGCCTGTAATCCCAGCACTTTGAGAGGCCGAGACGGGCGGATCACGAGGTCAGGAGATCGAGACCATCCTGGCTAACACGGTGAAACCCCCTCTCTACTTAAAAAATACAAAAATCTAGCCGGGCGAGGTGGCGGGCACCTGTAGTCCCAGCTACTCCGGAGGCTGAGGCAGGAGAATGGCGTAAACCCGGGAGGCGGAGCTTGCAGTGAGCTGAGATCCGGCCACTGCACTCCAGCCCGGGCGACAGAGCGAGACTCCGTCTCAAAAAAAAAAAAAAAAGAATTACAGAAAACTTAAATTTTAATCGTTGAAGGAAATGTTTATTAAGTGGGAATACAGTCGTGTATTGCTTAACGTTGGGGCTATGTTCTCAGAAATGAATCAGGTGATTTTGCCATTGTTTGAACAGCGTAGGATGTACTTACACAAACCTAGATGATGTAGTCGGCTACACACCTAGGCTGTAGGGTATATATAGCCTATTGCTCCTGGGCTACAAACCTGTCCAGCATGGTACTGTATGAATACTGTAGGTGATTGTAACACAATGGGAAATATTTGTGTATCTAAACATAGCTAAATATAGAAAAGGTACAGTTAAAAAAGACTATACAAAAGACAAAAAATGGTACCCCTGTATAAGGCACTTTTCATGAATGGATTTGCAGAGCTGGAAGTGCCCTAGGTTACTCAGTGAGTGAGTGGTGAGTGAATGTGAGTGCCCAGAACTTTGCTGTATACTACCACAGACTTTATAAACACTGTACACTTAGGCTATATTCAGTTTATTTAAAAATTGTCTTTATTAATTTAGTTATTATTTTCTACATGATAAACTTAACTTTTTAAGCTTTTTGACTCTTGTTATAATACATAGCTTAGAACACAAACATACTGTACAGCTGTACAAAAATATTTTCTTTATATCCTCGTGCTGTAGGCTTTTCTCTATTCATTTTTTTTAAAAAAAAATTTTTAAACTGTTTAAACTTTTTTGTTAACAACTAAGACACAAATGCACACATGAGCCTAGGCCCACCCAGGGTCAGGATCGTGGTCGCCAGCTCCTTTGTCATCTTACATGGTTTGTCGTCGACTGAGACGTCATCATTCAGCCCACGACTGTAGCAGGGTTCAACAGGTTGATTCCAGATCATTCAGGGGTCTCCTGATCTTGGTCAGAAAGAACTCAACAGGGCTATTTTGTGAATAAGCTTTATTCTTTTGGAACCTTTGACCAGAAATCATTTATATTCATACCATGTAAGTTGTCCTTTATCTAGCAAATTGGACGTTTTGGATTAAGATCTTTGAGGACACAGACCATTTATCTTTGTATTTTTTACAAAAACCTATCCCAGTGTATGCATGTTACTGCCTGAATTTCCACCTGTGTGTTCATGTTTTTCTCTCACACTGTCTTTTCCTGCTCCCCACACCCACTGTGACCCTCTGGTGGATTCCCTCTGCTCTTCAGCTCTCAGGATAATGGCTAAAGTCATCAGCACAGCTGTCGAGGCCCTGTGTGATCTCTCTTACCTCCTTTCACAGCCACCCTGACCCCCATCAACTCCCCAACCCCACGGCAAGGGCAAATCACGTCCTCGTGGAAGTCTTCCCTGATCTCTTTGAACAGCTCATTCCCCAGTGAAAGGTACTCAGAGCATACGCACCTTTCCTGGCAGCCCCATTATATGGCAATTTTACATCTATTTGTGAGCATTAACATTTAGTTCCTGGCCCCCTCACTAGACAGTAACTTTCCTGGTGGCAGAGATTGATTTCAGTTTCTTACTTTGCCATTAAATCCCCAGCACCTAACATCATGCCTACTACATAGTGAGTGTCCAATAAATGTTTGTTAAATGCATGCATGAATACACGACACAAAGATATCTTATGGTTGGCCAGGTCTGGAAGTGAGGCATGGGGGAGAAAAATCATCGAAGCGAGTATGGGCAAAGCAGAGAGATGGGGACGGCATGGCATATCTAATTACTCTACATAACAAGGAAAGAGCATGAAATTACATCCCAAATGCAAGAGAGTTGCACAGTGTAAATTCAACCCACATGGAGATTCAGGGACAATGTCTCAGTTAATTCATTTTATAAAAGATTTCTTAAGCACCTAATAGGGACTGTGCTCAATTATGGGGCACTGTGATAAACAAAACAGCCTAAGTTCCTGCTTAAGTGGGATTGAGTTTTATATTTGCAAATAAATATTTATAAATTGGGGTAGACCTACGTAGAAAAATTAATTAGGGTGAGAGGAAGAGCGTATTGAAGGTACTATTTGAGATACAATAGTCAAGGAAGGCCTCTTGCTAAGGTAACATGGGGCAGAGACCTGAATGAGGGCAGCAGGGAGCCTTGTCAATCCTGGGATGACAGTGTTCAGGGCTGAAGGAAGAGCAATTTCAAAGGCTTGGAGAGGAAAGGCTTCTTCAGATATGGGGTTGTTCATGCTTAGCACTCTCTATCAGTCTCTCCTTCTTCCTTCATTGGATAAGTTTTCTTATACCTGGTCAGCAAAGGCTCTGCTCCTGTAAGCTATGAGGGGTCCTTGTATCCCACATAAAGGTGCCCAGCAAACAGCAACTCTGGGGGACCTTGCAGCTGATTCTGTCTTGACCTTTACTTATTAGCCATCTACCTTTCCCCATACTGTTCTCATCTCACCCTTTATGCCTAACTGCCAGCTCTGCCCCTGCCTTCTCTTGACTGTGACCCTCACTAAGGGCTGTTAGGTTGACCTGACCTGAGAGCAGGTTCTTCGTGGCATAGACTCTGCTCTTAGGGGTGCCTCCTTAGACTTTGTTAGGTTTCTGGGGTGCTACCAGCATGAGTTAACAATCTGCAATCCTTGCCAAGGTATTCTTTGATAGACTTACAGTGTTAGCCTTCCAGAAATTTCAATGTCAAAAATACTGAGTACTTTTGAAATTCTCAAACCTGAAGTCTTGCCTTTTAAATGGATGCAGAAGAGATTTCCATACAGAGGAGGGGCTGCCTCTGCTTAGCACGCTTAAGCCATATCTCTGATATGATCCCCATGTGATTAGAACATTGAGCTGACTAACAATATCATTAACAGTCCTGTTATCTCCTGGGAGAGGGAATTCACAGTGATGATGGCTCCCTGGGTCTTTTCTGGATGATACGCCTGTAGAAAAGGGTGTGGAAGACGAACATCAGCACCCTCTCCCTCAGAAGTATACAGTAATGCTCAGTGACGGCTTGGAATCTTACTGGCCAAGTTTTGTCTTTCCTCTGGAATGCGATGAATGTTTGCATTTTTTCTTAGGAAGACACTGTTAATCTCAAGAGACATAAAATAGCATGCAGTTCCATGGTAGTTTAGCTTTTAAGAAATGCAACGAATCATTTCTAAGCGGTGGTGGAAAGGATTGTAACAATGGTGGAGATGGAGAAAGTTATGAAGCCACTGTTCCTTAAGATTGCCCTAACATGCTGTTAAAATAAACTCAAATGTTGTAACAAAGAGAAATAATATTGCCTCCTTCCAAACTTGGATAGAACAGAAGGAATTCCTTTGTACCCCTAAGGGTTTTTACAAGATCCAGTTTACAAGCATCAGCTATTAAATTACAGTCAAGAGCTTAGTTTCCAGATATACATAGGCTGCAAGCGTGCAATTGAGAAAAACAATAGAATTTTCTTGTGGTCTTTCTGCTAGCAATGGTATGTCTTCCATGATTAGAATCATTAGATTATTGGTAGTAAGGACCTCTTTTGACACATTTGTTCCAGCAAATAGTTGGTTACTTGAACAATAGTTTCTGTTATAAGACTTACTAGCACATCAAACCAATATTGAGTAAGCCTTGGTAAATGATACCTTACACTGGGGTCTACTCCTTTGTTCATGTATCTAATTTGCCCTATTTATAGTGTTGAGAGATGAAGGGCTTTTAACAGGATCTTTATTTGCTGATTAACTCAAGGCAATGGTGAATATCAATCACTACATATACCCTTTCTGATACACATGCAAACACAGAGAGAAAGTATGCTGGGAATTTAAATAATGAAAGTTCCACACTTATGCATTCAGTTGATGATTACTTTAATATATAAAATGAATATAAATAAGAAGTCAAAGTGTAGATGGGTTGAACTTTGTGGTGGGCATGTCCTCATTTCTGCCTGCCCGTTTCTATCTGCATTCCCATTTCCTTCGGGGAAAATGGATCTCAGTGGAAGCCTCCTAGCAGATCTGTGGTGTAAGAATGCATTTGGATTAAGTTGGCCAGAAAATGTTTCTTTAGCTTTTAACTAAGGATCCTAACTGATGTATACTTTATGAAGAACAAGGAAAAGAAGTAAATAAATAGACAGGGTGCAGGGGCTGACTCCTGTAATCCCTGTACTTTGGTAGGCCAAAGCGGCTGGATCACCTGAGGACAGGAGTTCAAGACCAGCCTGGCCAGCATGGCGAAACCCTTTCTCTACTAAAAATACAAAAATTAGCCGGGTGTGGTGGTGGGCACCTCTAATCCCAGCTACTTGGGAGTCTGAGACAGGAGAATCTCTTGAACCTGGGAGGTGGAGGTTACAGTGAGCTGAGATGGCGCCATTGCACTCCAGCTTGGGCAACAAGAGTGAAACTCCATCTCAAAAAAAAAAAAAAAAAAAAAGTAAGTAAAGAGTGATCAGAATTTAAGACATACTTAATAACTGTGAACCTGACGAAAAACTAAAAAATCAATTCTGCTCTATATTCTCCAAGTTGATCTAGTGGGAAAGGAACTTTCCACTGAGGCAAATTCTATTCAAGCACACAATTATCTTCCCCTCTACAACGACATTTTCTTTAGTCTCCTCCCTGTAAATAGCAGATAGGAAAAGAACATATTTTAACATCAACGAACATGGTGGAAATAAATGGGTTATTGTTCATGCCTTGTCTTAAACGGCTTGGATAGAAAGTGCTCTGTTAGGACAGCAGGTTATGATTACTGACTGCTCACTGGGGGATGAAGAGGAGAAAAATCAATAGTCATAACTTCCCTATGTGTTTTCTAATAGTGTTTTCTGAATCCCTATGTGGTCTGACCTGAGTTATTTCACTTTTTAAAACTGAGAGTCGTGAACAAAAAAATTAGCATAAAGTAGCATGCTTCTAATATTTTAAAAGACTACTTCCTACTTATTCTCCTCTGTTGTCTGCTCATTTGAGCCCTGTGTGTGCAGCCTGTTGCTGACAAGGAGAGTGGGTCTTTGGGTCCTTTCTGTATCATCAGCATCAGTACTGAGGCTGAATGGGCTGGAACCAGGCAGATCCAGCAGTGTGGGGAATGGCTGTTTCCTTCCCAACCCAAGCACACTTAGTTTGCCACTAGAACACCTCTAGTGTTCATGGGCTACTGAGATAATGAGCCATTTCCTCCTAGTGTTGTTTATTTCAGACCTATGCAATGTTAGATGCAAGCAGTCCTTTCGAGACGCTTTGGTTTAATCCTGTCACATTTTGGAAAAGAAAACAAAAGCCAAAGAGAGGTAGAGTCTAGTCTAAAATAACATGACTAGTTTGGGCATAAGAGAAAAGACTGGAGTTTTATTTCTAGACATGACTTTTAGCCTTTAATGGGAACCACTGCATTTGTCCCACAGAAATAAGTTTCAGACATGCTGTAGTGGTCAGTGCTTTATCTAGTGAAACCAGACATTGGTTTTATATTGCAGACAACACTGTTCCGTAGAGCTTTCTGTCACAGTGGGATAGTCCATCTCAGCACTATCCATGTGGCCAACAGGCACTTAAATGTGGCGAGTGTGATTGAAGAACCGAATTTTCTTCAACTTTGTATTGTGCAAGTGCAGAAAGCCCTGTGCATCCTTCACCCAGCTTTTCCTGATGTGAACATCTTACAGAACCCACTCAAACGAAGACATGAACCTTGGCACAATGCTATTAACTAACCCACAAACTTTATTCAGGTGTCATCAGTTTTTCTACTACAGTCATTTTTTCTCTCTTCCGGGATCCAATCCAGGACCCCACATTGCCTGTGGTCATCATGTCTCCTTAGTCTCAAAGAACTGAATATTTAATTGAACTTCATTTCAATTTAAGCGGCTGCCAGTGGCCAGTGGCTATTAAACAGAGAGTGCGGCAGGAGTGGACAAACCCCTTCACATCCATTGCCTCCATGAACGCTGATGGCAACCCAGTAAGGAGCCATCGTTACTTCCAAGCTGCAGAGGAGGAAAGTGAGGCTCAGCCAGGCGGTGACTCACTCCTGTCACGTCACCAGCGAGCAGCAAAGTGGTTGAAAGCATCCAGGGTTTTCTGACCCTCGGCTGCATGCATTTTCTACTTTGCCACAGCTGCCTCCCCAAAGTGACACATGTGACTTAGAACTCACAGGAGACGCTGCTGTAACATTTATTACTAAGATATGTGGAAAAATCTATATGTCTTAGGACATCTTTTAAAAAGCAAACAGCCCTCTGGAGTGGAAAAGGTCTCACTATTCTGGAAGAGCAGCTCCTCCTCTCCCTGCCCTCTGGATCGATGTTGGATCCAAGGCCCCAGTCTTGGGACCTCTTCTGTATTTACACTCTCTTCCTAAGTGATCTCATTCAGTTCTGTGGCTTTAAATAACGTTTATAAACTGATGGGCCCCAAATTTATATCTCTAGGCCTAACCTTGCCCTGAAACTCCACCTGCTTCCCTCCCATAGTCATGTGAGTGTCTACCAGGCATTGCAAACTTAGAATTCTTGATACCGTACCTTCTCCAATGCCCCCAGCGCAGGCTTCTCCAAGCCTTGCCGTCTCTGTAAATGGTACCACTACTATCTGTTACTCAAGCTGAAAACCTGGAAGTCAGTCTCGATGTCTCTCTTGCAACATCCAAACCATCTGCAAGTGCTGTTTCTCCAAAACACAGCCATGACCAATCACTGCTTCAAGCCCCATTTTCCAACCTGGGCTACTGCCACAACTTTCTGCTCATCAGTCCCCAATTAAATCGTGTGGCTTCTCTCTTTAAAATCATTTAATGGCTTCCCATTGCCCTTAAAATAAAATCCAACCACTTTGTGATGGCTCAGAAGACTTGAAATGATTCCCCTCTAGGTCTCTTTGTTTTCTTTATTCTCCACTTATGGCATTTCAGCCAATTCAGAATTTTGTCAAGTTGAAAAGTCAAAGCCACCAAATACGAACTTGTCCACCTCAGGGCTTTGCAGCTTCTGTTCTCTTTGTCTAGAAGCCCCACCTCCAGATCTTTGCATCACCGGTTTCTATTAATAGGGTCTCAGCTTAACTGTCACCTTTTCCTAGACATCTCCTCTCACTGCCGTCACTCTCTACTACCTTGTTTCCTTAGTAACACTTAACCGCTTGTCGAAATTATCTTATGTATTCTTTTTGTTGCTGTGGTTATCCTAGCTAGAATGTCAGGTCCATGAGACCCAGGACGTTGTCACTCTTGGGCACTGGATCTCTAGCACCTGGAAATGTTCAGTACATTGTAGAAGCTCAATAAATATTGTCGAGGAAGTGAATAAAAGAGGGCTCACCTGCTAATATTTATGTGTTGGGTCCTCAGTTGTAATGAAAATTCATTTCTATTGCCCGCTCAGTGATTTTCTGAGTGGCATTCCAGGGAGAGGACATTGCTGGATCGGTCTCTCTGATGATATTAAGAAAATGGTCAGCCACAGCTCGGTGAGCCTCACAGTCACATAGATAACAGAATGACACACCAGATATCACAGCCAGTGTATTAGGCAGGCTAGGCTAGGCTGCAGCAACAAATACATGCAAAACTGAAGTGGCTTAATAAGACAAAAGCTTTTATTCACACAAACTCCATGGCAGGCCGGGTCACTTTCTAGGGTACCTCTTCTCCATGTGGCAAGTCAACAATGGGGACAGCTTAGATATTATGATGGTGTCATCACAGTGAGTGGCTTCCAGGTATCATCACATCAGGGGAAGAGAGAGTTGGCCATTTCCACTCCAGCTTCTAAATACTTTGGCCCAGAAGCAACATACACTATTTCTGATCACTGCCCATTGGCCAAGATTCACCATGAGATCTTGATAAATTGCAAGGGAACTTGCAAAATGAAGGATTAAATGAATATTTGATGAGTAGAAAATATCTCTGCCATAGTTTACCCTTGAACACACATGAGACAACTAACACCTCTCCAGGGTAATGATCTCAAGTTCCGTCTGGTTATTTCATCTAGCTCGAAGTCCAGGACGTCTAGGTGATGTGTCCATCAGGACACGATGAGGCTCACTGTGGTCCTGAGACCTCTGCACTAAAATGATGTGATCTTTCCTCCCCATATACACCCAGCATACAACAGCGGTGCAGGAAAAAAACACGCTCCCTTTTGGCAAAGAGAAGATTGTGGGACACACAGCAGTCTCTGGTCAATACCAAAGTCCAGAGTTTTCCATGGTCTTTGATTCCACCCTTTAGAGGTTTCTTCCTTTTTTATCATCCCCTTTGGTCAAATATAAAGTGAGTGTGAGGGAATGTGCCCTTCTAGAGAGCTGTGTGGCTTTCTCAGATCATCTCCTGCTTGCAGAATATTAGGGGCCAAGGTCATTTTAAGTCTCAAATAGTCTCTTTCAAACCGAGAGCAGTTTTCTCATCTATCTGCTTCCAGTCAATTCTATGCATCAGCAACATAACCTTCCACTGTAGTTTTAGAGAAGTGACCTTTATTTCCTTACTTTGTGCACGACTTTCCACAACTCCAATGTCTCAAGTTAACAGTGCTGTCTGCTTGGTGGGAAAACTATCCCTTTCGGAGGATTTTAACATTGAGTCTTTCAACCCAACAGAAAGGTCTTCTTGGATGCCACAGCATGAGTCTCATTTTTGTCCTGGGTTTCTTTGTGTCTTTATTGCTCAAATGTTTTCTTAGCACTATTAGGAATCAAGAAGTGGTCCCTTGACCAGTTTTGATCAGGTCTTGAATTTCTGGAATGTATTTTCTTTATTTTCTGCTTGCAAAACAGCCATTTCTGTCTTGAGCTTATCTGTGTCTCCTAACATCTTGCCACACATAGTCCATAGCAACTTCTTTTCCCTGAGGCAGTAGGCTCACTGCTCCTGCGACCTCCTACACCGTGATTTCCTATATTATGGCAGGCCACAGACTGCACAGTATGGATTACGATTTTTGCACAATTTGACATTAATCTCCTCCCTGCCCATTACCTAACCACTGAGACAGTGCCACATATTTCCAGTTTGAGTTCTCTTGACATGGCAGCATCCCTGGATGAGGTGATCTCCAAGATCCCTTCAAACCATAGTGCTCTATGATTCTAAGATGACGCATTTGGCTTTTCCCACAGTAGAATCCTATTGCTCGAACAATATTGTTAAAAGTGTGTGAATTACACCCATAAAGAAATCAGTACTCAGAGTAAATACTGATGTGTATTTTCCTCTTTTGCTTGCTTTAAACGAGCAGGAGATAAAAGAGGCAGCAGTGTGAAACACATGAAAGCCTAAAATGAGATAAATCACACACGCTGTTACCACCTCTGGATAACCACTGCTAAATTTGATGTATGTGCTTCCAGTATTTGTTCTAAGCATGGCTATATAAAGGTGGATACATATATTTTTTAATTAACATGGAATTATTCACCCTATAAAAAAGCAGTAGTATAACTTCAGTTGTTAAGTCTTCCATATTTTTGATGTAATGGTACCATGCTGATCCAGTAAAAGAAGACAGACAGACAGTCAGGGAAAAAGCTATCTAGTGTGAGAAGGCAGGGAGGAACAGAGGCTAAGGAAGAAGGGGGAGGGGTAATTTCTATGGCCAAAGAGGGTGTGGTGGGCAAAGGCA
Organism: Trachypithecus francoisi; assembly: GCF_009764315.1. NCBI lineage: Eukaryota > Metazoa > Chordata > Mammalia > Primates > Cercopithecidae > Trachypithecus > Trachypithecus francoisi. The sequence continues at coordinate 100,798,452 of NW_022681469.1, read as the reverse complement.
AGAGTGATTCCATCTTTCTGAGTCTCTGGCAGCCACACAGGAAGGAGTTAACGGCAAGTGTCAGCAAATGATCCCACACAGAAGCAGGATTGACAGCTAAAGCCTCAGGTCTTAGCACTGGGAAGGTCAGGCTTCAGCCACTTTCTTCAAGAGTATTTGAAATTCTCATCATCCCAGGCTTTGTAAGAGAGACAGTCCAGTTAGGGCATGGGATTATGGTCATGGTGGGAACCAGTGGGGCCATAGGAAAAGCAGGGCCCAGGGGCTGTTTGCCTTCAGAGCCAAAGTTCTCAGAATGCTGGGTAAGGAAGGCAGTTGTGCCTCTCCAGGGGCAGTCAAAGTGGATTAAGAAGACTGACTTAGCAGAAAAAAAACATTTAAAAAGATCGTTTTGAATCCTTCCTCTACCAATAATGAGCTATTTGACAACTTTGGGCAACTTACCTGATTGCTATGATTGTCACTTTCTTCATCTGTAAAATAGAAATAATAGAAATACTGAGGCTGTGGTGTGAAATCAAGATGGTGAACATAAGTAGCATACCTGTGATGGTTGATATTGAGTGTCAACTTGACTGGATTGAAGAATACAAAGTATTGATCCTGGGTGTGTCTGTGAAGCTGTTGCCAGAGAAGACTGACATTTGAGTCAGTGGGCTGGGAAAGGCAGACCCACCCTTAATCTGGGTGGGCACAATCTAATCAGCAGCCAGCATAGCTAGAATATAAAGCAGACAGAAAAATGTGAGAGACTGGCCTATTCTCCCAGCCTACGTCTTTCTCCTGTGCTGGATGCTTCCTGCCCTTGAACATTGGACTTTAAGTTCTTCAGCTTTGGGACTTGGACTGGCTCTCCTTGCTCCTCAGCCTGCAGACAGTCTATTGTGGGACCTTGTGATCATGTGAGTTAAAATTCATACTCAATAAACTCACATATTGTATTCTAATGTGAAGAATGGTTCTCAGGAACAGTGAATGACTGTGAATTTATTCACTCATGCATTTTTTCAACAAATGTTTACTCAGTCCTTTTATGTGCCAAGTAATCTGGCAAGTTCTGGGCATTCAGAGATGAACAAGAAAGTTTTCTTGAGGAGCTGATGGCCAAGTGCAAGAGCTTAGACAAGAAAATCAACTACACACTTGGGCGATAGTAGCTTCAGTGAAAGATGGATCACATAGGGATCTCACCTATTTTTATCATGGATAATTTCTTTTAAAAAGATGTACTGAGCACTTTGGGAGGCAGAGACAGGAGGATTGCTTGAGCCCAGGAGTTTGAGACCAGCCTGGGCAATATAGTGAGACCTCATCTCTATAAGAAAGAAAAAAATAAAAATTAGCCAAGCATGGTAGCAAGCATCTGCAGTCCCAGTTACTTGGGAGGCTGAGGTGAGAGGATTGTTTGAGCCAGGAAGGTTGAGGCTGCAGTGAGCCGTGATCACACCACTGCACTCCAGCCTGGGCAACTGAGCAAGACCCTATCTTAGAAAAAAAAAAAAAAAGATGTACTGAAATTAATAAAATAAAATTTTGTTCAGTTTGAGTGGTAGGTATGTGAGTGTTTGTTATTTTGTTATATTTATGTATGTTTGAAATATCTTATTAAATAAGAAAATGCTACATTGTGCCAAGAGCAATGGTAGGGATTAACTTAGGATATGAAAGGAACAAAGAGAAATCCACCTGCCCCCTAGCCCAGAGAGGGTGTGGGAAGCAGTGGAGAGAGTTGTAGAATGCTTTCAAGAAACCACTGACACTTTAAAAAATGTCTTTAGTTTTAATTGACAAAGACAAATTGCATATATTCGTACAATGGGGTACAATGTGATGCTATGATACATGTATACATCATGAAATGATTAAATCAGGATGTCACCCCACATATTTATCATTTCTTTGTGGCAAGAGCATTTAAAATCTACTTCAATTTTTTAGCAATTTTGAAATGTACAATACATTATTATGAGCTATAGTCACCATGCTGTACAATAGATCACCAGAGCTTATTTCTTCTGTCTAACTGGACTTTGTACCTTTTGACTATCATCTCCCCCTTCCTTCTCCACCCCCACATGCAGTCTCTGACAAACACCATTCTGCTTTCTACTTCTACGAGTTCAACATTTTTAGATTGCATGTATAAGTGAGATTTTGCAGTATTTGTGTTTTTATACCTGGCTTATTTCACTTAGTATAACGTCCTCCATGTTCATCCATGCTGTTGCAAATGACAGAAAATGTGGTGTACATATACAATGGAATACTATTCAGCCTTAAAGGAGGAATTTTTGTCATTGACATTTCTTTTAAAGTAGGGAGATATCACAGGGGGATTTGCATTTTAGGAAGATGAATGAGAGAGAATAGCAATATGGGGGCAGAGAGATCATTAGAAGACTATTTGCCCCAAGAGGAGATTTGTGAAGGCCTAAACTTGTGTGGGGATCAGAGGGAGGAGCAGGGACTAGAGGTACTCTTCAGAGAACCCGTACATCTTGGGTTCCAGTTGGATGCGAGAGCTAAGCAAGAGGAAATCTCGAATGCCTCTTAAATTTCTGTCATGGGCTCCTGGGAGAGTGCAGTTTCTGGCATCATTAATTCAGCTTGTGTTTTCCAGATGATTAAGAGGTTAGAACAAGGGAAAGAAGAGTTTCCTTAACAAAGTGTTACATTTGTGGTTATGGTATGCCCAAGTGTCCACAGCAGGAGAATAATGGATTCAGGAGAGAGGTCCAAGCTAGAGATAAGGACTTGGAGGCTGGGCGCGGTGGCTCATGCCTGTAACCCCAGCACTTTGGGAGGCCCAGGCGGGTGGATCACGAGGTCAGGAGATTGAGACCATCCTGGCTAACACAGTGAAAGCCCGTCTCTACTAAAAATACAAAAAATTAGCCGGGCGTGGTGGCGGGAGCCTGTAGTCCCAGTTACTCGGGAGGCTGAGGCAGGAGAATGGCATGAACCTAGGAGGTGGAGCTTGCAGTGAGCCGAGATTGTGCCAGCCACTGCACTCCAGTGAGTGCACTCCTGGGTGACAGAGTAAGACTCCGTCTCAAAAAAAAAAAAAAAAAAAGACTTGGAGGTCAGCAGAGGTCTGTTCATCTCTCGAGGAGGGAGAATAGATAGGAATAAGGTCAGGAAGCTGGCCAATACAGAGCCCTTGAACACACCTACTTTAAAATCTGGAGGAGTGGGGGTGAGAAGGAAATCCTTCCAAAGAGGGCTGAAAAGAAACAGACAAGACAAACAGGAGATAAAAGCCAGAAAGAGTTGTGACTGAGCCCAAGGGATGGTGTGAATCTCCAGGAGAAAATAGGCCAAGAGGCAAAAATTCATGGAGAAGCCAATAGAATATCCATGAAAGTTATCCACTTAATATAGCAAGCCATTTGCAGGCCAATGATAATTACAAAAGCGCTTCAGGACACCAGATTGCAGAGGGTGGACTTGTAGCATGGTAGGTGTTCATTAAACATTTGTTGGATGGAAATACACAGGGTTACTGCCATCCTGGAACAGGCCTTGATGCTCAGGGAAGGGGTAGATGTTAGAGAAGGAAAGAGGTCTTTACTGGACATTCCAATTTGGTCTAGGACCAGTAGCCCTGGATCAATCTAGAGAGGAGGTTTCCTCTTCCCAGCCTGGTTGAGTCTTTGCCAACATTTTACTGCTCTGATCCATTATCAGTGTGTCACCCCTTTGCCATGTATAGAAACAGTAAGTGCAAAGAAAATGCACTGTGGGGGTGGATGACTCAGGAGGTTTGGCAATGGATAAACAGCATTTTACCTTTAGTGGTGATAGACTGAGGGCCCGCAAGGCAAAGGCTGCTGTCTGCTTCTCCTCACTGGCGTCCTCCTCCTACTGTATTTTTGTATAGCTCCAAGCATGCCACAAGTACCCACAACAAACCATTAATTAAAGCTGACTTCTGGTCTAGGTTTAAAAACTCCAAAGTTGTCACATGGAGGTGTGTGTGTGTGTGTCAGAGGGAGAGAGAAAGAGAGAGAGCTTCACAAACCTTTATAGCCACTGCCTCTCTTATTCACCCATCTAACTTAGCAGCAGGCACTGAAGCCCAAATCAAAGAAGAAACCCAGTGTGCTCTGTCCTTGGAGGCATCTCCAGAGTACAGTGTCTTGTGCCTGCCACTGCTCGACATTCAGAGAATACTGACTGACAGATAGGAGGGATGAGGTGGCATCTTCTGGCACTCTGAATTTCCTTAGTACTTTTACTGATTTGAATTGCGTGGGTTGTACCAGCTAGTGTTTAACCTCAGACACAGAACCAATATATCCATTCAGAGATGTCTTACTAGGAATTGGCTTATGCTGGCCGGGCGCGGTGGCTCACGCCTGTAATCCCAGCCCTTTGGGAGGCCGAGGCGGGTGGATCACGAGGTCAGGAGATAGAGACCATCCTGGCTAACACGGTGAAACCCCGTCTCTACTACAAATACAAAAAAATTAGCCAGGCGTGGTGGCGGGTGCCTGTAGTCCCAGTTACTCGGGAGGCTGAGGCAGGAGAATGGCGTGAACCTGGGAGGCGGAGCTTGCAGTGAGCCGAGATCCGGCCACTGCACTCCAGCCCGGGCGACAGGGCGAGACTCCGTCTAAAAAAGAAAGAAAGAAAAAAAAAATTGGCTTATGCTATTGTGGGAGCTGCCTAAGCACATCCAAAGTCCACAGCACAGGAAGTCATGAGGGGAAGCTCAAAGCCCAGTGGAGCTCTGGGCACGGCTGAGCTGTTGTTCATGGGTGGCACCTCCACTCTGTCTCTGTCTCTCTCTGGGGAGTCTTGGCTGTGCTTTGAGGGCTTCCAACTGATTAGGCCAGGTCCACCCAAGTTATCCAGTATAAACTCCCTTACTTAAAGTGAACTGATTAGTGACTTGAATGACATCATCAAACCCTTTCACAGTAACAGCTAGATTAGTGTCTGGTGAATCAATGGGAACTTTAGCTTAGTCAAGTTGACTTACCAAAAAAGCCATCACATGGGGTTAAGAATAATGTTAGAGATCCTGTGGATAGGTAAAGAATAGGGTGTGTGTGTGTGCGTGTGTGTGCGCGCGCGCGTGTGTAGGGGGGTAAGGAGAGGGAGTTGGAAGTCATGGGACCATCCTTTCTCTTCCTTTTGAAATCTCACAAAAATCTGTCGGGGGAAGATAATTGGTGTCTAACACCTTGCCCTGGGAAACCATGCCCTGAGGTTCTGCAGCCCCGACACGCTGATGGAAGAACCATGTTTCCTGGTAGAGCCCCGTCCAGTGCTTTAGATAGGTAGCACCCACCCCGCCCACAGAGCTGCTCCACAGGGTTGTGCGGCATGGCGCCTGTTGCCGGGTGATTTCCCCACGGCGGCGCCAGAGGGCGCCCAAGCTGAGGATTCGGCACTGGGACTCCCAGAAGAGACCAGCAGGTGCGGCGACGCCCAAGACTCCCGCAGCCCCGTGGCCCCGGCAAGGGCACCCCATCTTCCCTGGCTACCAAAGCTACCTCCTTCACATGCCGATTCAGGGATGGGCAGGCCGACTCCTGGGAGAAAGGGGCCGCTTGTCTTTGTAAAGGGAGGGAGGGGATACCCCGGCTGCTGCGGAGGGAGGCGGCAGCTGCAGGGCCCGGGAGGCTCAGAGCCTCTCTAGTCCACGCTCTTGGCTCCTCCCTCTTAGTCTCAGACCCAGGGTCAACTTTTCCTGGGGCTTGGGCTTTCAGAAGGCTCGCTGTCCCAGGAGGACGGCCCCGGCATGCGCTCCCCGACTTGGCCACCGCCTCCTTGTAATCCCCCGTGGGTGCGTAGCGTGACCAGGACTCAGGCGAGATGCCCCCTCTGCGCGCTTTGCACCTAGGCTGCTGCGGACTGCAGCGGGATCTGCGCTTCCCTCCCACTTAACCGCCCCTCGCAGCAGCCCCTGCCCCCTAAAAAATTCAGGGCCCGAGGCAAAGAAGCAGGTCTTCTGCATAGTTTTTGTCTGTTTCAATCAGGAGATTAGAAAGGATGTATACTAATGTCACCCTTCTCTCCGTTAAACATGCAGAATCTTAATGCAATGCTTTTAAAAGCAATATAAATTTTGAGGGAAAGAAAAATCACTAGAGGACTTTATGGTTAAACGTTTAAATGCAATGGTAGTATCACAAAAATAACTGGCATAGTTTTTTTGCAATTCTCAAAGGTGGTGGTGAACAAGGACAAAATAGATCAGACAGTTGGAAATGATAAGGGCTTCTGCACTCATAATTTTCACTCAGAGTACTCATAATTTGCACAATTGGAACAGTTAAATACTCAGTGAGACTAAGCAATAAGCACATTTCTCACTCAAATATAGCAGAGGTCAGGGAGGGAAGCCCGTGTTCTTCTTTTCTTGTCTGATGTAGGCACCTCCCTGGCCACAGCTTATTTGTGTGGTTGTGGAAAACTCTGACAGAAATGAGTGTCTGGGAGGCTTCTCAGTTGTCAAGAAGCCTCTTATATTTCCTAAAGAAACTCAACCTAGATTCATTAAGCCAAGTCACAGAGCAAAGATGATTAAATATTTTTCTAAGGCTGCAACTAGTCCTGAAATTTAAATATAGTGGGGGAGGGGAATCTGACATATGAAAGGTCTGAGATATTTTTATGGAAAATGTATAGAGATGTTGTGTTTAAATATCCTCAGATGAGGAAAAACTGAATTTTTTTTTGTTTTTTCAAAACAAAAACCAAATGATTTTCATCCATCTATTCCCAGACCTCTCCTTATAGACTTCAATTAAGTAACATAACATCTTTTTTTTGAGTCATTTAGGAAAATATTTATATGTCAGTGAAAGCAGGGAGATCCTTTGAAAGATCTTGCTAATGTATGTTAGAGTAAGGCCAACCCTTGTAGTTATGATGGTTTTTCTTTTTCATCGAAATTGTAGGCTCACATTAAGGATTTTCCCTCCCTTTATAAACATCGGCACAGTGCCGTACCTTCCTTTATTTGCAATCAGTTATCCCATGGTTAACAAAGAACTTTTTTAGAGAAAAATGTGGCCTAATGAAATTCAGTAATTCTTTATAGAAAGAAAAAAGGATCTTTTATATGCATTTTTATATGCATTAAATATATAAGCATGGTGTGTACCTGGTAGAGTTGATTTCTGCTGACGGTGTAACACAGGTAAATCAACATAGGGTCTCTAGCACATTATAGGTATGCTTTATTGGGTTTTACCTTCAGGTAAAGACTTCTATTAAGAATATACAAGTGCCTGCATACCTAACCTGCCTTGTTTTCCACAGGGCTGTATACATAATCTCTTTTTAAAAATTTGTTTAATCAAAGCTTGCTATATTGAATACATTTAATTGGAATCCAGTGGTTAAAGAATATAAAAATTTACTGCTGTAGAAAAGTTTTGATTAGTGCTTTCCATTAGTGAGTGTTGTTGAGTAAACCATCCAACAGCATATTTGAATTCAGACAAGAACTGACTTAGCAAAACAGGTGATGCTTTCAACTGTACAAATATATTATTTCCCATAAATATTTCTAATGAAAGAGGTGGTCTGTTTCAGAGGAAGTAACTGCAATGACGACTTTTAAATAATCGGAAAAAAAGTTCCCAACCTTGATAAATATGTGCATGGGGACTGAAAGGGTGAATTATTAGGTGTGGAAAGGTAGAGTCTAGAAATCCTGCCCCATGTATGTTATAAAGTAAGCTGCACAAAAGCATGGCAGATAGCATCTGTGAGCCAATGCCGTTCTCCTGCATCAAGATCTTACCTTTTCTTCTTGCATCAGAGAAGTGAATTCAAATACATAGAAAGGATGTTTTACCCAAATGAAAAGTTTCAGGCAGAAGAAAGTTTGTGCTTTCTTTTGTTTGTTTACAAAAAAAAAAAAAAAAACACAAAGAAAAAAAGTTAATACTTTTGAACAAAATTAAAATATAAGAATGCTCAATTCTCAGAATTTTAAAATTAATTTTCATTCAGTGCTCAGCTATCAACTACAGATTATTAGTTAACAACAAAAGTTAAGATAAGATGCAGGTTTTAAAGGGAATTTTGGTTTCCCTTTTCCCATTTATGATTCTCCAATTCAGGAAGGGCTACATTTCTTTTCAACTGTGTGTTTAAATCTGGAATCAAGATGCGAGTAGTTAAACCACTGGCTGTGTCATGAAGTAACAAGTCAGGGTTCTGCGTCTCAGAAGGCAGACGTCTGACTTCACATATTGCATGGAAAAGCCCCATGTACTAGAGTCAGAGGTCTGAATCTAGATTTTTCGACTATAGAATTCCAGCCCATTTTTTAGAGGGAGCTAAGTGCTGTGAATATCTTCATGCACATGAAGAGTGTGTGTGTGTGTATGTGTGTGAAGGTGACACAAGTGGGCTGGGCAGTAGGAGAAAGGGAAAGGAATTGGGGATGCAGAAAGCCTCTGCTTTGGAGTATTACATGTTTTACTTTTCTATTATTCACAATGAATTTAAAGAGAATATTTTATAGAGAAGTAAATCCCCCCTTTTTCAAAATTGGTGACAGTTGTAGGAGACTATTTTGTTCTACCATTTTTCAGATGTAGTGTATGAACAGTGTCAGGGATGTAATGTATGACTGACTTTTGTGTGTGATACTCAAGACTTATAAATTGAAACCTGAAAAAGTTCAGAGAGAAATTTGTGTACACACAGTTGTTCTTTCTCTTTCAATATCACCACTGTTGGCTGACAATGAAAATGTGAAGAACATCTCATTTTGTGCAACATCCCAATGTTCTATCTTTGCAAAAGTAATACCTCAATATAATGGATGGAATTCAATGACAGTGGCAAACAATGCTAATTACAAAGCTATGTATGAAAAGAATGTTATACCGTAACAGTACATTGCAGAAAAATGACATTTCACGTTAGAATTGTTTGATTGTGGTGAAAAGAAAAATGCTAATGTACTCAAATAAACTAGTAAGCAGTCAAAAAAGCAAAATATGTAAAAGCATCTGATTTGTCAGATGAAATATATTTGATTACTACTCATCTAACATTCTACTACCAGTTTAAATAATTTTATTAATTCAATCTAAAATTATATAACATATTAATCTTGTAGACTAAAAGGGGAAAAATAGTTGAAAGCCTGAATATTATAGAATGAAGTTGAATTATTTTTAGGTATGAGAAGAGCCCTTTTCACAGTTTTACTTCCAAGTGGGTTTGACTGACTATTGATAACTTCCATTTGTAAGTAGCCTCATTTGCTTATTAAGCCATGTATATTATGTCATTCAATAATAATAATTTTAAAACTTATTAAGCACACTTGAGGTATCTGGCTCTGCCCAGAGTGAATTTACATGAGGAATAAGAAGGATCCAGCTTGTTCCCTAGAAGGCACAGTCGGATGTCTTAGAAAAATTAAACAAGTCACTATGGAATCCAGTGTACTTGTTGTTTAATAAACGTTTCTTATTTACTAACATTCAAAACATAATCTCCACTCAGCCCCAAAAGACTTTTTACAAATTCTGAATTTGTGTGGTTTTAATTAATAAAATGTTTCTATAGCATTTCCAAAAAATTGTTTAGGTTGAGAGTTTTAAAACATCCTGGATATATGATCATTCACTCTTTACTACCACTCTATATCTTGAACATATCTTTCTCACATATGCCAATTTTTCTATATGCTCTTCCCCTGTAAAAGTGTCTGTGAAGACAGAGATCTTTCTAGCTATCCCAGAACCTTCTGTTTTGAATGAAATAAAAAGCTAACACATTTAGAAATGTGTAAAAAATCCACATTAAAAATATTTTAATTGAAAATATTGTTCTTTTAATACAAAGTAATGGATATCCTGAATTAAAATGAAAGTCATACCATAAAGAAAAGTATAAGGAATAAAGCAAATAACCCTCATAATTCTCCCCAACACTCAGGAATGGGGAGTGCTTACCACTGTTAGCATTTTGACATATATTTTTGTCTGGACATTTTTCTATGGATATATGCGCACCTTTTACAGCCCAAAATATGCATTTATATTATACGGTCTAAACTACTTTTTCGCTTAATGTATCAGGAGCACATTTTGATATGAATAAATACAGAATCTTTATGATCATTTTAAAAGATTTTAGAACATTTGATTTGATTGTAGTGAAAAGAAAATGTATACATATCAAAATTAATTTAATCAACTTTCTATAATTATCCATTTGTACTGTTTTGGAGGGGGTTGTTTGGTTTTGTTTGTTTGCTTTTGTTTGGGTATGCCATCATAATTTACAAACAGTGGTGAAGAGTGCTTTCTCTGTCTCCAGCAAAGACCAGTTTTAAAAACTCCATGCACGCACTCAAGAGCCCATTTTTCATTATGTCATTATTGTGCTGCACTAGAGTGTTTCAGATCTTCCCCCTGAGCAGTATAGTTTTAAAGTAAATTTGGTTTCTTTAGCCAATGTTTGGAGTGGCAGGAAAAGAAATTATGGAATACATGGATTCTGCCTGCATGACTTGTAAGTTTGGGAATAAGACATTCTGCAAGTAGAGACAGCTAATCACTCCACAAAAAGGCACCAAACAATTGGAAAGCCTTGACTAAAGTGAAGATCTCTAGGAAGCCACACATTGCTATGAAAAAATCTACTTCTAAAATCAATTACCTTGTAATGCAGGCAGCAATGACAAAGTCTAAGAAAAAACCTATTTGTAAAATACTTCAATTCTTCATTTGGAAATGACAGGTGAAAGAAATACGGAACTTTAAAAAATGATGGTTATTTTGTAGATGTTCAAATTACAAAATTATGGCTTAGAGAGGTCAAGAAGAAAAATGGCTAGAACATTTCACTGACTGCCTGTATTCCTTATCACACCCCACGGGGCCTTGAAGGAGTTACAAAACTGCTTGCCTCCGTGCTACCCTTTCTGGTCATTTTAGAACACACGAGTTGTGATTTTTCAGTAGCATCTTCATTGTCATTTACTTATGGCTGCTGGAACAAGAGACTGGTATTTTCTAGAATGCTATGAAGTCAAAAGCACCCAAGACCCCCTCCCTAGGGCATGTGCACTAAGGAGGGTACAAAAGAAAACAGGGCTGTCTAACCAAAGCTCTGTCCAGTGTGCACAGAAAGTTCTAGAAAGAACAAGAGTACTTCTGAGTGTCACTGGGTGAAGATGCATCTAGGGTGATTCTAATCCTATTATGGAATTCTCTGATTTCACTGACATCTCCAGTTTTAGTCTGGACTAAAACCCTGGTCCTAAATGAAAACCCAGTCCTGTGTGGGGTGGGGAAGGAAGCCAGATGCCCTGTGCCTCCCTACCTTCTCCCCTCCATCATCTCCCGCCGGGAGGGCCACTGTAAGTTGGGCCACATTTGGCTTGCTGTCATAGTAAGGATGACCACAGCCCAGGGCAGCCTGAACAACATCTTCCTCTGTCATATTTTGATAGCTCCCTACTGTTTTCCTAACACAGATGAGGCCGGGTGAGCCTCTGCGGGGAAGTTACTGTTTCTTTCCTGAGATGCTCAGCTAGGCCAGGGTGGGGAGCAGGGAGGGCCCGGCTGAAATCCTGGCGCGAGCCTGAGAGTGGACCCCACCTAAAAGCTGACAGAACACACGGTCCCGGCCCAAGCTGTTCCACATGTGTAACCGGTTGCCTCCCAGCTCCAGCTGATGCGGCTTAGTGGATGAAATGGCATCTTTCCCTGAGGAACTTCCACTCCTGAAATGTCACTCAGGAGATGGGCTGCCTGTGATAACCATGCAAAATAAAGATGGCCTTTCACACCCAGTCCTTGGCTGACCTGGGAAACAGGAGACAGACCCATGGTGAAGGAAACCTGTGCAGAGAAGTCCACTGGGCGGCCACATCCCCTTGTTGGTGGTGGTGACACTCTCCCCCCGCAGAGCTTGGTGGCTGGTGTGGGAGCCTGGCCACATGGCCCAGGGCATTTGGGGATGAACTGAAGCAGGCGTCTGGAGCTGCTAGTCTAGGTATTTGTTATTTCATGGAATTACTGCTGAGTGACAAGGGCTCCTTGCATCCTAGCAGACTGGCATCCATGGAGCATATTTTTAACGTGAATTGCAAAAGAAATAACAAAAACATGAAATGGCTAATTAGCTATTTCACAAAAGTCCTGCCTGATGACAAGTTTCCTGGTCAGTCTCACCATTTGCTTGTTTTCAAGTGGGATGAAATCAGAGTCCATGAATCCCGGACTCAGCTGGGGCTGAGGATGGAGGGGGCAGGGAAAGAAGGAATAAGGCTGAACTATTCAGTCTACCTTAATACATTTATGTTGTATTGGGTGACGTATTAACTATGTATTAATACATACATAGTTATGTATTATAACTATGTATGATGTATAAACTATGTATTAACTATTATGATGTGTGATGTATTAACTGCTTTTTGGAAAGCTCTGGGGGACACCTCAGTTTTTGGTAGAATGGGGACTCTTAGTCACATAGCACGTGATTCTAGTCTTGTCTCCTCTAAGACACTACAGTGGGACATGACTTGGCTCTCTGGGGGGACTTCAAAAGCCTTCAAAACAGGAAATCATGCTGTTGACATCGGATGAAGATCTAAGTCTATTAATCTGTGCAGGAGTATGCCTTTGGAGTTAATACTTTTGGAGATAAAAAATGAACAAAAAATATTTCCTCCATTATTTGACAAGTGAACACTTAAGTAAATTCTTATTTAGAGGTGGGGGCACAAAGAAGACAACACACTGGTAGCTTCCACAGATTCCACACAAGATCTTTCACCCATGAGGAAGGAATATTATGAATTGCAATAGTGTTTACCTTTGACCTACATAAAAGAAGATCAGTCCCAGAAGGAGAGTCAAGCACACACCAAGTAGAAGGGAATACAAAGGAACTCAGATTTCTCTTTTAATCTGTATGGGCTAACAGGCTAACATCCTAAGTCATGTTAAGAATCTATTTCCCTTAGCATTATATATCCATCTTAGGATCTTGGTGTTTTGGTGAACATTTCACTGCACAAAATATCCCAAAACGTAGTAGCTTAAGCCAGCCATTTTATTTTGCTCACTATTTCGTGGGTCAGGCATTCAGGAAGGGCTTGGCTGGGCAGTTCATCTTTGATCCATGTGATATCAGCTCAGGTTTTGGGGACCAGAGGCTTCTGTCCAAGATGGCTTCTCCACTTACATGTCTGGTACCTCTGTGCTCCTTGGCATCTCTCTCTCTCTCTCTCTTTCTCTTTGTCTCTCCCTTCCTCCCCATTCCCTTCCTCCCTTCCCACATGGCATCTCATCCTCCAGAACCTTTACATGTGGGTTGGCTGGCTCCAACGAGGCAGGAAGTAGAAAAAGTCAAGCCAGCTAATGGCCATGCCCAGAACAATGAATGTTGATTCCACTGAATTCTGTTGGTGAACACAGCCAAAGGGCCTGCCCACATTCAAGGGCTGTGGACACATAGACTCCTCCTCTTACTGGGGCACAGCAGAAAGATATGTGGGATGAGAGGTATTGTTGTCACTTTTGGAAACTATGATTTGTCACAGGAAGAAACAAAAACCTAAAAGCTATGCTTAAGAAAGTTTTTATTGTTGTTACAACATCATCTATAAAGTGTTCATTTTCCATTCTGATAGCAAAGGTTGCATTTCTGTCATAAATCCCACTTCCTCTATGCCCGCTGGGAACCTCCACGAGAGTCCCTTTGTTCAAGCACCCACTCTTCCCTGAAGCCCACCAGACCATCCGTCACCCTTGCTCTCGGCCTCCAGCCCTGTGCTCACCTCTCGGACACCACTTGTCTAACGTTCCTTGTGCACTCTCACTGCTGGATTGTGAGTCAAGGCAATAATTGTGTCTTTGTCTTATTTGTCTCTGTAACTTTTAAGTGAGTTTTTTTTTTTTTTTTTTGAGATGGAGTCTCACTCGGTCCCCCAGGCTGGAGTGCAGTGGTGCGATCTCAGCTCACTGCAAGCTCCGCCTCCTGGGTTCACACCATTCTCCTGCTTCAGCCTCCAGAGTAGCTGGGACTACAGGCGCCCGCCACCACGCCCAACTAATTTTTTTGTATTTTTAGTAGAGACAGGGTTTCACAATGTTAGCCAGGATGGTCTGGATCTCCTGACCTGGTGATCCACCCGCCTCGGCCTCCCAAGTGCTGGGATTACAGGTGTGAGCCACCGCGCCCGGCCCCTTTAAGTGAGTTTCTTAAAGCTCGGTTCACTTACATTAACTGACTTAATAAATGAATGAATGTTAGCCTGATTCCAGGAGCTTGGCTCAATAGTTTCGTTCATGTTAGTTCAGATAAGTGAATATAAACTGGAAAGGCAATATTGGTGTGTGGGTAGGAGTGTTTTAGTCTCCAGAAGTGGCAGAGAGAACCTGGATTTTCAGATGCAAAGGTAGGGATAAGGAAGTCATCAAGTCAGGGTGAGCCAGCTTTAGCTCTCCCTTTCCCACTGCCATCATCTTACGATTTTGGCTCCCTGGAGACAGTTCCTACACCAACATGGCTGCAGGTCGGTGGCCTTGGAAAGACTCCTTCTGTTATTCAGAACACTGGCATGTGCAGATACACACATGCATGCCTATCTATTTATCTATATCTATCTGTCTATCTAGAGAGAGAGAGAGAGGGAGAGAGAAAAAGGCACTGAAAACATGACTTTGATAGTAATATTACTGATCAACATTACAGCCTTTTTGTAGGGAAGTTAAAGACTAGAATTACTCTAATACTTCTCAAATCTAGGACATATTACAGTGCATTTTACATATATAATTTTCTTCAAATACATTTCACCAATAAACAAAAAACTTGAGAAGGCTGAGAAGGCTTTTATTCTACTTGCATGGGGGTGAAATGAATCCACATCTCCTTCAACTGATAATACCACTGATAAGAGAATTGAAGAGCTGCAAATAGCAGCTAACTAGCTTGTTTATCTCCAGAAAATATGATTTAATTAAACATTGTTTTCAGCAGCTTGTACCAATCAAAGAATTAGGACTTCTCTGGCTGCCAATTAGAGCCTCTTAGGAGGAAATTATCTGGAAGAAAGATAATTTTCTCCACCTTGAGCTGGGAGTCAGGGAAAATATGAAAACAAATATTTTGGGTTTTATGTTTAGCAATTTTAAAATTTCATATTTAGCTCTACAGTGTCTATTTTTTCCTTTAGGCCAAATGTCATTTTTGCTCAGAACATTGCAAGGTAATTATCTGGCACTTTAATTGCGTTTCTGTAGTTTATCACCTTTGAGCTTTGCCTACTGTCCAGAATGGTTTATTTGTTACACCGAGGAGAATGTAGACAAAAGTTTGTGCTTGCCTAGTTGGGAAGCAGATTAGAATGCCCAGATAGAAAGGGTAAATTAGTGGTCTGCTCTGAGCAGAAAGTCCTGCAGCTGGGGGCAGTGAGGTCACCGGAGGCTCTAATACTACAGGAGACTTAGAAAACCCCTCCCAAATTCAGCACCATTTAACATGCTTATCTGATAAAATTGGTTGCACCAAAGCTATCGGACATGAGGTTGGGAAATGACTGATTTGGGGTAAGAGGACCCACTGAATCAAAGGGATGGTGGCACCATTCAGACGGAATGCAAACCAGGGAGCCCAATGTGACCTCCTGAAGGAGCACAGACATGTGGTTTTGGGCTGGAGAGCTCTCTGAACCCCTGGATGAATGGCTCTCCCAAGGCAAAGCCAGTGAGAGATGGCCAAGAGCTGCCCTGTGCACTTCAATCCACATATGCTTTTTCAGGGAGCTTGCAAGTTATGTGTTCATCACATGTCTATTATATGAACTGCCCGAAGGAGTTCTATGAGAAAAGTGAAGACATAGCCTGTGCATTGTTAGGCAAAATGTTCTTGCATGTGGGTATCAGAGCCCTTACAAAGGATTTTAAAATTTTCATTTTATGGGAGGGCCAACTGTGTGTATGTACATGCCAGACAGGTGATAGAGGTGACACATTGATAGACATTAGGGAGATAGATAGTAGGCAGATAGATTGTGTATATTTCTGACATTATTATGGAAGTTAGTGGCACATATTCAAACACATTTCTGAGCCTTTTCTCAGTGCCAAGCTCTGTACTAGGTGCCATATGGGGTTATAGAAATGAGTAAGCTACAACACCGATTCCACAGATGCTATAGCTTCGTGGGAAAGAGAGATAAACACATAAATATTGATATGAAGTACATTTTGATAAGGCTATGATAAAGACACAGCTGAAGTACTGTGAAAGTAGCTGGAGAGATAACACTCTAATTGGCAATTTTTGGAAAGGCTCTGTGAAAGAACAGGCAGTGGGCCTGGGCCTGGAGAATGCAGGAGCTTGGCAGGCAGCAATCAGGGTAGAGGATCAGGTAGTGGAGGGATTCCGGGAAGAGGGAAATGTATGAGCAAAATTATACCTGGAGAAGATACAGGTCTTGCATGGGAAAAGTTGATGAGGTCAGAATCTAGGGGGAAGAGGCTGTAGATGATGGAGGAAGATGGAGGAAAAAGGTAGATTATGGTGATTCCACAGAATCACATCTGGATGCTCTAATTTATTGAATCTGGGCTTTGCTTGGTAGACACAGAGGAGCCACTGAAGGTGTCTAAGTTGGGGTTGGAGTATGTTTTGTGTGTGTGGGCAGGTGTGTGCTTGAGTGTGTGTATGTGTGTGTACACAAGCATGTGTGGTGAGTGTATTTGTGTGAAATGTCAGAAAGAGAGAGAGAGATGGGGTGGAGGAAGAAGGAGACAGAGAGACAGAGATCTGTGCTTTAAAAAATACTGGGTTGGCAGTTTGGTGGTTACAGGGACATGAATGGAAGCAGGGCAGGCTAGGTAGGGCGTTGCAGTCATTCAGCTCGGAGCTAATGAGATCCTACAAAAAGGAAGTGGACACAGTAAAAGGGAGGCAGGTTTAAGTTTTATTATGAAGCCAACTTGCTAGAGTTTGCTAACATTAGAATGGGGGTGAAGGCATGGGAAGTATGAACGGGGCTCTGAAACACCAAACTGGCATAGTCTTGCCATGCCTGAGATGGGGAAGGAGAAGAAGGAACAAGTTTGCATATCCAAATATTCATTCATTAATTGGATTAATGGCAAATCTGTGGCAAACGATTATTGAGCATGCTGCAGGCACTGAACTAGGGACTGAGATATAAGGACTAGGGCAGATATGGTGCTCCAGGGGCTTGGAGCAGGACATTATGAGAGTAATTAGGTTCCAAGTTAGAGATTTGGGAGTTGTTCTAGAAGTAATCCATGAGTCCAGGGGAATAAATGGTTCATTAGGGAGGAAGTTCTTTGGCAATCTGTGGGAAGAAGGTTGTGGAGTCCTGATAAGATACATAAGCAACAATGTAGAAGGGCCCCAGTTGTGGGAGGGCCCCCAGTGGGAAAGAACAATGAGCAATTGTTCTGAGGGATGGCTAATCACAAACCCACAGGCACAAGAACCTTCTTTCTAGGGCACAACCACCTCCCTCGTTCCCCACGAAGCCCCCTCCAGCATGATCCTTTGACACTTCTCCCCAGTCCATCTCTGCAGACAGCCCCCTCTCTACTGTGCTGCCCATTGCAGCCTTGCAATGTATTTTCTTTTTTTTTTGTATTCTTTTTTCCTTGTTTATTCAATCATTCATTTAAACATATAGTAATTAAGCTCCTACTGTAGGTAGGTCCAGTATTTTTTTTTTTTATTATACTTTAAGTTCTAGGGTGCAATGTATTTTCATAGTTTAATAAATCTGCCTTTCTTTACCTACAACTGTCTTGGTACATTCCTTTACTGCCTCAGTCACTGGCCCCAGATAGTAGCTACCTGTGACAAAGATCTCATAAAGTTATTTGATCCCCTCATTCTCAACACTTAATTCAGCATGACTTAATAAGTCTCTTTGCTTTTTTCTTTTCTCCTTTCCTTTTCCCTTTCTTTCTCCTTCCTTCCTTCCTTCCTTCCTTGCCTCCCTCCCTCCCTCCCTCCCTCCCTTTTTTTTTCTTTCCTTCCTTCCTTCTTAGAAAAAGAGCACTAAGAAAGAGTGATTGTTTCAGGGATTCTCCCCACTAAGGAGAAATGCACACTTGTGCGTGCATGCATGCACACATGTGTGTGTACACATACCTATGTATAGCCATTTGGTTCCTGAAAGATATGTGAGTTAAGCTAAAGCATCTTGGCCTTGCAAGAACACCTATTCTTTACCTTTCCCTGATTGCAATGTTTCAGGCACAAATATTTTAATTTTTCTTAAGTGAGAGTCACCTAGATGCAACTTTTCTTGAACCTAGTTAAAGTAATAAGAGACAATCACATTGGAGAATTGCTTTTCAAGAAGCATATTGGGGTGTTTGGGCTCTGAGCTTGTGGTAGTCCACACTTTCACAATCTCTTCTCCCTATCAGCACCATGGCCGCTGCTGCATTGTTCTCCCAGTCCTTAGAGACTGACCTGCTCAGGTTCATTAATGGCTGGACTTTCCTTGGTGTTTGCTTACATAACAATATCAGGACACATATCTTTAATATTTTATCAGGTTTAAAGGGTAGTTTTCCTAACATGGCATTGTGTGGCCTACAGAACAAAGTACGAGGAAGAAAGAAGGGTCTTGGCTTGTACTAAGCAACATGCCTTTAGTATACATTCTGATATTAAACATTTGATTAACTTGATAACGAGACTGCAGGTGGGTATTAAGATGTTGGTTTTCCCCTTATCATAAAGACAGCTATTAAAGAATAGTGTACTTAAGTGCATCTCCCTTAGCTGGTGTAATGGACTCCTGAACATAAAGTCACATAGTCCCAACCTGTGTCTATGCTGCCTGCTTGTTCTGGAGAACCGGGCAGTCTAATTGTTTGATTTGGCTGTTTGCATATGAAAGTGGAGTTCAAATGCTTCTTATAAGTGAACACTTGGAAGGCGAGTGGAAATGTATCCATTAGCTGAAAGATCTGAATGCACTATAGGATGCAGAAGAGCCACTCTACTTGATTATTAAGTGTTTTGCCACCAGAAACTGTAAGTTAACAAGAATAAAATGAAATGACCCAGGAGTGGAACATTTCTTTTAAACCTTCAAATGAGAGAAGCAACACCCCCTGTGGCTACTCTGAGAAATGGCCAGGATCCTTTTAGATATTTTCTAGTTGGCTAGCTGATTATAAAAGAGTGTCTGCTTGGGAAACATCATATAAATAAATATTTCAGTGTTTCCTACCAATTAAAACCACCCTGGGAAACAAGTACTTCCACCTAAATCTTGAAACAATCGAATGTCTCAAGGCTTGCCTTTGAGTAGGCTGGCTCTTAGGATGGGAACCGTGATCCTAACTGGAAACATCTGCAGCATGTTCTAGTTTTTTCTATGAAAGCTCTTTGGCTCCCTTGCTGTTTGCCTTCTTGATGGTTATATTAAATTAACAATGTTAAAAGAAGGAGTTTTTGAAACTCCAAGGAGTTTTCAAATTTGAGTCTCCTGGAGGACTTGTGAAGACACTGCTTGCTTGCCTCACTCCTAGTTTCTGGTTTAAAAAGTCTGAGGAAGAGCATGCAATTTTGCATTTCTTACAGCTTCGCAGGTGATGCAGCTGCTGTTGGTCCCACTGAGAGGTGACAACGTGCTAGCAACCCTCGTTCGCTCTCGGCGCCTCCTCGGCCTCAGCGTCTGCTCTGGCCGCTGGAGGAGCCCTTCAGCCCGCCGCTAAGCTGTGGGGTCCCCTCTCTAGGGCTGGCCCAGGCCGGAGCCGGCTCCCTCTGCTCGCGGGGAGGTATGGAGAGAGAGGCGCAGGCAGGAACCGGGGCTGCATGTTCCGGGTAGGCGTGGGCTCACCCGGGTGGGCTCGGCTTGGCTGGCCGGTGCCTGCTGGGCTTGATCAGAGGCTGGGTCCCGAGTGTGGACCGCCGTTCCCTCTTCGCGGGGTCGTTGGCCCAGTTGGCGGGTCTCCGTCTCTTTCTCGCTTCCCCTCTTCTCCTCTTGGTTGTCTGGGAGGAGCTCCCTCTGGACTGCAGGAGTGCCCGGACTAGGTGCCGCAAAGTCCCCCTGCGTGTGCCAGTGAGAGGTGAAGCCGGCTGGGCTTCTGGGACAGGTGGGGACTTGGAGAACTTTTCTGTCTAGCTAAAGGATTGTAAACACACCAATCAGCACTCTGTGTCTAGCTAAAGATTTGTCAATGCACCAATGAGCACTCTGTCAAAACGGACCAATCAGCTCTCTGTAAAATGGACCAACCTGCAGGATGTAGGTGGGGCCAGATAAGGGAATAAAAACACATCTGTTTTTATTATTGATCTGAAGGATCAAACTCCGGACACACTATCTTTAAGAACTGTAACACTCACTGCAAGGGTCCTAGGCTTCATTCTTGAAGTCAGTGAGACCAAGAATCCACCAGTTCCAGACACACCAGGACCACACTTGGAGTCACAAAATTCAGTGATTTCTCAGACCCCATAGGTGCCCCTAGCAGTCCAGTTAATTTAATGGAAGCTTTTCTTTCACGATAATTGATCAACTAAAAAAAAAAAGAAAAGAAAAGAAGCCTCTGATTTCCGTTATTCAGAAAATTAGCTAATCTCTACCAGAAAATAAACTTTTTATGACAATCTTAGGTATATTTAATTAGAGTAAGTGGTAGAGAAATGCAACCTGAAATGCTGGATTGGTTTCCCAAGGGAAGTGTGAATTGACTGTTGACATTTCTATTTACGAGTTTTGTTTATCAATGGAATGAGCTGCTACTTGATAAAAAATTTAAAGTAGGCATTCAAAATGTAAAATATTTCCCCCTGATGGAGACCAGAGGCATAAGTTAGGGCCAAGCAGTGTCACTGGGTAGAAAGAAGGTCTGAGGCAAGTGTTAAAGAGAGGAGTGAAAAAGGAGCAGAGAAAGGCTGAATTTGAAATAATAGTAGATACTGCCTACTACATAGTTTTTTCTATGAAAGCTCTTGGCTGCCTTGCTGTTTGTCTTGATGGGTTATATTAAATTATCAATGTTAAAAGAAGGAGCCTGTAGAGGCAGTATGTTTGAGTGGATGAAACATGTACCGCATCAGTGAGTACCTGTGGTCTTTTTAGGCTCTTTGGTCCTGTTTCTGATACGTCCTTTGTATAATTAAGGTTTCCAAACCAAGGCCACCTGATGGATAAACTTTAAAGGATATCAAACTTTAAAGTGTTCATGGATGACCTGGGTTCTTATTAAAATGCAGATTCTGGTACATTACATCTGGGGCAGGGCCTGAGGCTCTACATGGCTAACCAGTTCCTAGGTGATGCCAGTGAGGCTGGTCCATGGCCACCAAGGCCAGCTTCATGGTCATGAACCAGTGAAGTTGTACAGAATTGGGCCCTAAAGCATCACATTAATTTCTTCTGATCATTGCTTTATCCTCTTATCTTACAGCCATGACATCAAATATTTGGTTGGCTTGTATAACTGCTGCCACATACTAAGCTAGGGGTTTTGTGTTTCTCTCCACTTGATCTAAGTGGTCCTGACACTCTCTAGTTTGTAGCTGGAGATTATTTAGCAAATGCTCTCCTTTGCTGTTTTTCAAGTCTCTTTCTCTGAGACAGGCTTCTTTCTCCTGTGCTAAATTGTAAGTTTGTCTTCATTTTTCAAATCTCATTAACTGAGTTTTGGGTTTTGAAGTCATCTGTAGTTTTCTGAACCTTCCTCTTGCCTCTGGGCCACGAAGATGTTTAGGAAAAAGCAGGCAGTGACCCCCATGACTGCCTTTGAATCACCAGTGTGTCAGTGATAAGTAGCTCCCAGCCCAAGGAATGGATGATATCTGGTGGTTCTTTTTACATGAACATGTTAGCTGCCTTCATTTGTATAATTTCAATTCTTTTCAATGCCAGATGCATATTCAATCCCAGTGAGCTTCTGAGCAGGCAGTTTAATAAATTTTCATTGATCATCTTCTGTATTTAAGGCACTCATAGGATACTAGACTAGGTTCTCAAGTTGGTCATAATCCAGCAGAAAAACTTGGATGGAAGGGAAGTTTGTTGAGGTGAAGACTGACAGAGTGTTCTACAGAGTGGTGATTCAGCAACTAAGGAAATGATGCTGGTGTACTGACAATAGGCTTGCAGGGATCAGGAGTACAGGTAAGTGTCTTCTTCCTGATCTTTTCTGAATCCCCTCAACTTGGGTTTTCAGCATCCACCTTAGCCAAAGACTGATCTGGCTACTTCCATGAAATTGTCGACTTTTTTGAACTTTTCCTATAGTCAACATACTCAGCGATTATGTTTTGTAGCTAACATGGGGGAAGTCCGAGTTTCTTAATCTGCAGGCTTTTCCTCACTGTTGTAAAACAAACATTTTCTAAGCAGTGCGCTGGCATTCATGTAACGTCTCATAGGCATCTCATATGATATGTATTGTTTTCCTGTTTCTACAAATGCATAGCTGAGGCCTTGAGAGGTTAATTTGCAGGTTAAACAGCCAATGATAGAACCAGCATTCAGGCCTGGAAGTGCTGATTTCAGGTCTATTATACTTTCTACTGACTCGTGGGATTTGTGCATTTGAAGAATGTTCCTTAATGCATTGTTCATTTCCAGTTTTTATTTTTATTGTTCCTGATGAATTTGCACTCTACTTTACTGTTCAGAAGAACTTTAAAATTGTTTAGAAAAGGAATAAAACTAAGTGGCTTTGGGAGATTGTTTCTGGAAACTCTCTAATTTGAATATAAATATTTTAATCTTTTATTAGTTAATGCTATTTGATTTAGTCAAGAACGGGCCCAGGCACATTAAAGTTAAGTGTCATCATTCCATCATTAATGCTTAGTGCACAGTGCTTGCATTTAGAGACTACTGTTGTAGTAACTGGGCCTCCCATTTCAAAGTTCCCAGGATTTGAGAGGCAGGCTGCTTACCCAAATAGACAAATTAGGCCATGTAATTTGGACAATATTGGGAGATTTTTATGTGAATGAGTTAAAAAATCAATCCGTAGCCAGTTTTAATTTACTTGAAGTTTAGTTAAATGCCATTTTCTTTCCCTTTTCTGTTTTATTTTAAAAGACAATATTCTTATTTTGTTTTTATAAACTCAATTTGGAAAGCAATAATGCGTTTAATTCCTAGGGCCAATAGACAAAACGAAACAAAACATTGGCCTAGAAATCAGGAGGCCTGGTGTCCAGTTTCAGTTGTGTGACCTTGACTGAGTCATTTAACCACATTGAGCCTCTGATTCCTCACGGTAGAAGGAGAAGTTTGAACTAGCTGCTCTCTGAAGCTTCCTTCCAGTTTTAAATCTGATTTTGCTCTTATTGCTTATCTATACTAGAAAAAAGCATGAACGTATATGTTTTTCCCTTTCTTCTGTATTACTCAAACTAGGTTAACTGCTATTAAAAACAAAACTAACAAACAAAAATCTTAATGGATTAACAAAATGGAAGTTAATTTCTTACTTCTACAAACTCCAACATGTTGGTCAGCTCTCTTGGGCATCCCTCCTACATGCAGTGACTCAGGGATCCAGGCACCTTTCATGCTCCTTTGTCCTTCTGTAGGTCCTCTGAATCCTCTGCAAAATCCTCGTCAGGGGAGTGATGTGAGTCTGGGGCATCTCGCAGAGGTGTTAGGGGTCAGAGCACACTCCATTGGCTATAACATGTCATGTGACCCCAGCTGGATATGGTGGGCTTAGGAAACATAATCCACCTGTGATTGCCCAGAAGGAAGACAAAAAGATTTGCATAGCATGGTCTCAACCACAATTCATTAATTCAACAAATATTTATTGAGAGCTACTCTATACCATTTCACCATAGCTGGCACTGGAGTATGGCAACCTACTCTCTTCCTATGGATCTAAATTCTAGTGGGGGAAATCATGTGGCTAGTGTGTATGTGCATAAGCATGTGTATATCTATGTACATGAATATGTATGTATGTAATCTGTTTCTAAAATATATGAACTCTGAGGTTAAGAATAATATCACAAGTGATAACATTTTAAGAACTTGCTATAGACTAAGCATCATTTTAAGGGCTTTATATATATATATATATTCTTTTTTTATTAATCCTTGAGCAATTCTATGTAGTAAATACTATTATTATCCCCATTTTCCATATTAGTAAACTGAGACACAGAGAGTTTAAATACCTTGCCCAGGATCACACAGCCAGAAAGCGGCAAAGCCAAGCTACAAATGCAGGCAGTTTGAAGCCAGAGTTCACACTCTTACTTGTTGCTCTGAAAGCATGTGCCTGACTAGAGGGACAGTTCGTCTAGCTATGTCTTTCTTGGTACCCGCCCAAATTAATTAACTGAAAACTAAGGAACACCTGAAAGGGGATGTGTGAAAGCACTTTGCAAACTGGATAACATAATATGACATGACATGTTGCTTTTTCACACTACTCCCAGATCAGTTTGGTTAAAAAAAACAAAAAGTCAAACATATATATCCCCAAAATCAGCTATATCAGATCAGTTTGAAAAAAAAATTAAACTATTCCCAGTCTTAAAATCTCTGATGGCTTCCTGTTGTCTGTTATCTACAATACAGAGTTTAAGTTCTTCGGACCTTTACCATCTTGCTTGTTTCCTTCTTCACTCTTTCTCACACCCTACCCTACTAGACAAATCACTTTCCCAGAATAAGACCCCAATATTCATGGCCTTTTGTCTGTCCAGTTTCAGTACATCATTTCCCTGCATCATTTAGTAGGTCTAAATCACCTTTGTACCCTGGATAGTACTAGCACACAGTCAGTGCTAAATAAATGCTTGGCAAGTTACACCAAAGGTCAAAAAGTGAGGGCCATAAATAATACAGAATTTAAGATGATCAAAGCTGACTCAGCTGTCCCCATGATGCAGGTAGCATGGCTTTGCATGAGGTGTTTTGCTCTTACAATCTCTGTTCTCAGAGGCTGGAAAATGGCAAAGAAACAGGAAACAGTGTAGCTCTCCCAGTTTAGCCAGAACGTGGCTTATGATTGGCAAAGAATTAGGTTCAAAATGGAGTTATTTTGTAGGATTGTTTCGAAGGTAATTGGGCCATTCTCCAAGACATATCCCTGGTGGAAGGGGCTATGCAAGGAGAAGCTCTATTTAATTGCTTTGTATAGGAGGTCTAGTCTTCACATACCTTTAAATGAGAGCTGAAGAGAAAAGCATACATAATTAATCAATGCCCTGAATTCAGTGGAGTGGACACTTATAACCCATTGTGGCAGATGCTGTTGGGCTGTCGTCCATTTCTAAATCTTCTTTGCCAAAGGAACCTCTATGCGTTTGGGATTGTGACATGCCCAGCCTCTATGGATGGATGGCGGATGATCTCAGCCAGTGTTTCCAAACTTTTTTTTGTGACTTGCCACATAGAAAATCATTATACTTGCATAGTACTCTCTACTAACCCGGCAGGGGGGGATTTGGAGACATCAATATGAGATTTGGAGAAAAAAATAACCTATTATATTATCTTCATATCATATAATTACTATAAGAAAAATAAATATAAATATTTTGAAATATATGAATATTGAATTTGGATAAAATTTCACATGAAATATTTTCTAAATATTTAAAATGAGAAACTCAAGGTGGCTGATTAACAAAAGCTTCCTAATCAGTTTTTAGGCTTGAAATGGTTAAATGTAATTTCTCATACAGATTTTTAATGATGACTTCTTCAAATTCTTGATAATTATTGCAATTTTGCTTACCAAAATCAGTGGCTAAAAAGTTAGAACCATATTTATAACCATTCAAAATTTGTAGTAGTTGAAATCACTTTAAAAATGTTTAACATTCCTTGACAAATGTAATATAAAGTTTCATGTGATAATGAGAATGTGTTTCAAATCCAGTCAAACTTTTTATGTTAAGTATTTAAAAATCATGATGAGACTGGGCACACTAGCTCATGCCTGTAATCCCAGCACTTTGGGAGGCCAATGTAGGAAGATTGCTTGAAGCCAGGAGTTTGAGACCTGCCTGGGCAAATTAGTGAGACCTTGTATCTACTTTAAAAAATTGCAGTGAAGCTCTAATTTCCAGAATGTGTCCTCAGCCTGCAGGTAGATTGGATGCTACTAAGACAATACATCAATTGCACATGGACAAAAGTTTCTGACACAGGTGAAGGCTGAAATCAGAGGTGGTCAATCAATCAGAGGTCAGCCTGCCAGAACCCCCATTTAAATTCCCTGATCCCCAAACCCTAATGAGTATACCTTGGGTGGTATAGTCTCCTCCTTGGACACTATAGAAACCTCTTCGATGGCACCACAGGTCACCTGTCCCCACGTATCACTGAAGGCCCTGAAGCTGACTGCTCTAGTGCATGCCCAGGTGGGACATGCTCCCATGTGGCCAACAAGTCCCAGATGTTTCTCCCTTTGCTCTTCATCTGAAGAGACCACAGGGGATGTCATTGGATGCCACTCACTCAGGCCACCTTCTAAGGAGCTCTAGAAGAGTGTGCTTATAGCCATAAACAACCAGCCAGGAGGCTCCAGCCATCCCAAGAAATGAGCAGATCAGTTTTACACAGAATAACTGTAACCTATAGGCCTTCCTCAACATAGCACACTAGTTGGGAAGTGTGGGTCGAAGGAAGCATAATGAGCCTGTTCCCCATGATTTCAGCCTGTTTTAAAGCGAAGAGTGGCCAAATTACCCCATTCTGGCCAGGGTTGAGAGTAGTTCTAGGAAAATCTTTGTTTTATTGATAAAAGAGGACAAAAGAGGATGTGTCTGGTACTGATTCTTCCCCTTCTCTTCTGCCTTCATTGGAGGTGTGATGTAGAGCTTCAGCAGCCATCGTGTCATCAGGACAAGCATCACTGAAAGGTTAATAGTGCCACAGAGCTGCCAACACGGTTTCCAAATTAATGCCAAAGGCTTTATCTCCAGATTTCCTACTATGCAGGAAGAGTAAGCTCCTATTTGTTTAAGCCACTGGGAATTGGGTTGTCTTGTGTTTGTAGTCAAAAGTATTCCTCATACTTTTTTTTTTTTTTCATTTTATTATATGCCTAAGGACACATAGGGAATGAAAAGCATTACCTTGGAGTCCTTTATCCATTCATCAAAGTAGGCAAGTATAATGCTAATTTTGCAAACATTCCTTAAGAAGAATAACTTAACTCATTGTCTGTGAAATAGGTGTGGATATTCTAGAATAAATACAGCTTGTTGGTCCAGGGAGCCACCTCTAAGGCATGTTCTCTTCAAGTATGGTAACACTCTGATGTATGGAGCTGCATGTCCTTGTGTTGATTGGGCAACTTCACATCTCCTTTTCTATGCCAGTGTAATGTAGACCCTAAGGGCCGAAGATGGTCTTCAAGTGGCTTCTTATGGTCACTTTAAGAATAGACCTCTATTGCTTCTAAGTGATAGAAACCCACCTGAACTAATGTAAGCAAAAGGAGACATTTATTAGAAGGACCTTGGGCTATCTGATGGTAAAACCATGCTTTGAGGAGGGTTATGGTTGCAATGAGCTATTATGAATTGCTTAAACAAGGCTGGACTCCATGGCTCACATCTGTAATCTCAACACTTTAGGAGGCCATGGCGGGAGGATGGCTTGAGCTCAGGAGTTTGAGACCAGCGTGGGTAACACAGTGAGACCCCGTATCTACAAAAAAAAATTAAAAAATGAAAAATTAGCCAGGCATGGCAGTGCACCTGTAGTCCTAGCTACTTGAGACTGAGGTGGGAGGACTGTTTGAACCCAGGAGGTTGAGGCCGCAGTGACCATGATCATGTCACTGCACTCCAGCCTGAGCAACAGAGTGACAGCTTGTCTCTCAAAAAAGAAAAAAAAAAAAGTTGATAAAAAGAACTATTTAAACAGGAAATGAGCATTTCCAGAACTCTCTTTCTGCCTCTTCTTTCTGTATCTGCTGTGTGGATTTGACTTCTCTCTCTGACTTCCTTTCCCTGACAGAAGCATGGCTTCTGGCAGCTCCCAAGTTTTGTATCTTTTGGATTCAGCTGCTAGAGAGAAAACCCAACTCTCTAGGTTCCCTGTCCCAATATCTAGTTGTTGGGATTGATGATTCCACTGTGCGCTAAGGGCCAAGTGTTAGACTAAGAACATAAGCCTGGAGGCATGGTTATGGAATCTCTTGCAGAAGCCAGCTGGATGGAGTTGGGGGAAGAGAAACTCTCCAGAGAAGGAGGTAGTTGTGGTGTTGGGCAGAGTTCCATAGAAAGCCACTATAGAAGTTATGCCCACTTCACCCTGCGTATGTTTATATGGACAAAGGAGACAAAGAACCAAGATTTGTGTTTGTTTAGGTCATATAGGAAATCAATAGATAATTTGGTATTAAAATACAGAACTATTAGTTCTTACTCCAGGTTTTTAGATTCTTCGTTAAGCGCTTGTTCTACTCTTCTTTGTAGCAATACTCTTTGCTTTCTTGCAGGCTTATTGATGGGAACTGTCCTGTTTCCTTGTCACAGAGATTTATTGAGATAGTTAATATAATACCTGGAGGGAGTTTGGGGACAAGAGTGTTTCCTGACCCCATCCTAGAGAGACATTATGCCAATATCCTTATAAACACTAACACGTTGGAGTCACCTATGAGTTTATAAGAACAACATAGCAGTAGTCTTTCTTGGAAAGCATATGTGTAAAATCAGTTTAAAGTAAAAGAGCAGTAAATCACTATAAAACATGGTAAAATAAAATCTCACTCTTGCTGATGGTTACCTTTTACATTCTGGATTTTATGGACTACAAGTTAAGCTATTACATCCACAGAATCTCTAGCTTTGTAAAGTTACTTATGTTATCTTCAATGAATATTTGATTTGCTTCACTTCAAAGCTTTCAATAAAACAAGAATTCATCGGGCCAGGAGCGGTGGCTCATGCCAGTAATCCCAGCACTTTGGGAGCCCGACACAGGCAGATAACCTGAGGTCAGGAGCTAGAGACCAGCCCAGCCAACATGGTGAAACCTTGTCTTTACTAAAAATACAAAACTTAGCTGGGTGTTGTGGTGAGTGTAATGCCAGCTGCTTGGGAGGCTGAGGCATGAGAATCACTTGAACCTGGGAGGCGGAGGATGTAGTGAGCCAGTATCACACCACTGCACTCCTGCCTGGGCAGCAAAAGCAAAACTCCATCACGCATCTCCCCAAACAAATAAACAAAATAAAACCAAGAATTCATTAGCCATTCATTCAACAAACATTTGTTACCGTTTACTAGATGTCTAATTTTGTGCTAGTCTCCTCACTGTACTTTAATCCCTCGGTAGGTTTTAAGGGAAAGTGACTAGATTCTTATGAGGTAGCTTTAGAACCACCAATTATTTCTTTTTAGCAATCATTTTCTCCTTTCTGGAAATCCTGCTCTGTCGCCAGAAGTAAGAGCATGTAACCCTGCTTCACCACACATAGTCGATTGGACTAGGGATACAGGCCTCATCTGATATGGCCAATCAGATTCTTTCTCCTGAGAAATTGGAATAGAAAGATGGAGGCATTATCAGTTGGTTAGGTGCTTGAATTGGAAGCCCATAGATATGCTGGGGGGTGGGGGTGAGGCTATTGCTTTGGAGAAGAAATGATGGGCCAACACAGAAGCAGTTGAGTGAGTGTGCAAAACAATTTACACAGAGAGAGAAGCAGGTACAGAGCAGAATGAGAAACCATGTGGCCTCAGAGCCAGAGACAAGCCAGGAGATTAGCCACTTAATGACCTTCTGGAAGCCTCCTATAATGGCCACAGTGCCTGGTTGAGCTCCACTAGCTATCCCTTATACCCTTATAAGAAATCTCCTATCATTTGAGCCTACTTTATAAGGTTTCTCTTTCTTAAAGCAAATCTACTTTGACTAGGAGGTAAATCAATCAAGATCAAAGTTGGTGGACTAGATTTAAACAGAGAATGCTCTATTTAGAATAACCCAAATGTAGTAATAGTAGATCAAGGACTTGTCCTGTGTATATGCAATAAAACAATCAATCTTAGATGGTTGGAACAATTGCTTGCTGTAAGAGTATTGAAAAATAAGAATGTGTTATGAATGAACTAGAATATTCCTATTTGATTCATTTAAATGAACATGTAGGCAGCTCTCCCTCCGAGAAAGTACAAGTGCAAGTGACTTATGGGAGACCCTTTATAGCCTGTTGGATCTATATATTGGAGTAATATTGGAGTAAAAAGATTTATAGAAGATTGCTGACAATTGCTATGATTCGGTCTCTAGTTGGGTATGAGGAAATATAATGTTGGCGAAGACACAGTATTTGACAACATGTAAGATGAAACTTCATGGTTACTAAAAGCTTCATGGCTTTATTTCTAGGTTTAAATATAACAATTTTACACTATTGGTGGGATTGTACACTAGTTCAACCATTATGGAAAACAGTATGGCAATTCCTCAAGGATCTAGAACTAGATGTACCATACGACCCAGCCATCCCACTACTGGGTATATACCCAAAGGATTATAAATTATTCTACTACAAAGACACATGCACATGTATGTTTATTGCAGCACTATTCACAATAGCAAAGACTTGGAATCAACCCAAATGTCCATCTGTGACAGACTGGATTAAGAAAATGTGGCACATATACACCATGGAATACTATGCAGCCATCAAAAAGGATGAGTTTGCGTCCTTTGTAGGGACATGGATGCAGCTGGAAACCATCATTCTTAGCAAACTATCGCAAGAACGGAAAACCAAACACCGCATGTTCTCACTCATAGGTGGGAACTGAACAATGAGATCACTTGGACTCGGGAAGGGGAACATCACACACTGGGGCCTATCATGGGGAGGGGGGGATTGCATTGGGAGTTATACATGATATAAATGATGAATTGATGGGTGCTGACGAGTTGATGGGTGCAGCACACCAACATGGCACAAGTATACATATGTAACAAACCTGCACGTTAGGCACATGTACCCTAGAACTTGAAGTATAATAAAAATAAAAAAATTAAAAAAAAGCTATAACTCTTCTAAATAAATATTTTAATAAATGCTAAAAAACTTAAAAAAAAATAGAGATAGTGGTGTTTGGGTAAAAAAAAAAAAAAAAGGTATTTTTAAAAAATATGTAAAATTCTTAGACCTCCACAAGGTAGATACTACCTATAATACTGTTGCTAAGAAATTTTATAAAGTGAAAGTTCTCATTTCATGTATCTCATGGCACCACTGATTTTTTTTAAATATGGTTTCTGTTTTTATCCTTGTTTGTGTATATTTGCAGAAGTGCATGTGTGTGTGTCACACGTCTGTCATATATATTATATGATATATGTAGCATATATATTTTATAATAATAGATTTATACTATGTGTCTATAAAAAAAAGATTGGCCAACCTTTAAAATATATATATATATATATATATAACAATTTTCAATAATAACAAGTTTTGCTAGGTCTACTAGCTAACAGACAACTATTTTCAGATGTTATAATTTATCCATCCTTTCAGCCATTTTGAAAAGCCATCTACAGTTGCTGAAAAGAAGTATCTTCTGAATTATGCAAGTCTGAATCCAGACTCTATCTTTATAGATTTAAACTTAGTCTTCCCCCCAGCTTCTTTGGCAGCCTAATTTTTTTTTTTTTTGAGACGGAGTCTCGCTC
This sequence comes from Trachypithecus francoisi, assembly GCF_009764315.1. Taxonomy (NCBI): domain Eukaryota; kingdom Metazoa; phylum Chordata; class Mammalia; order Primates; family Cercopithecidae; genus Trachypithecus; species Trachypithecus francoisi. The sequence goes on along the minus strand of NW_022681469.1, from coordinate 100,766,801 downwards.
TGTCGCCCAGGCTGGAGTGCAGTGGCCGGATCTCAGCTCACTGCAAGCTCCGCCTCCCGGGTTTACGCCATTCTCCTGCCTCAGCCTCCCGAGTAGCTGGGACTACAGGCGCCCGCCACCTCGCCTGGCTAGTTTTTTGTATTTTTTAGTAGAGACGGGGTTTCACGGTGTTAGCCAGGATGGTCTCGATCTCCTGACCTCGTGATCCACCTGTCTCGGACTCCCAAAGTGCTGGGATTACAGGCTTGAGCCACCGCGCCCGGCCGGCAGCCTAATTTTTATGGCTGGTTTGATAAAATCAACTTTACTGCCATGAGAACAGCCCTATCAAAATGGCTTGTTTTCAACGACTTTAAAAAGAGGGCCCATTGTTGCTCCAAATTTTTACAATCTCTTAATAAACATACTTAGGTCTCAAAACACAAGGCAGGTTGACTTGATAAAAAATTATTTTTGTTGGATAAGAGAATATGTAATGCAAAAGTAAAATGTGATCTAGTCATCAACCAGTTACCAGCCACATCAGCAAGTGTAAGATAAAGAACACTACAAAGCTCCAGGGACACACAGAGATGAGAGGTAGGATAGAGATTAGAATTGGCTGCATTCAAAGTACAAATGTAGGATCATAACAATTTTTTTAACCAATAGTAATGGCTTTTGAAATTGCAAATGAGTGTGGAATGGGCATTAGAAAGACACTCCTGGGAACTATGAGAATACTGAGTGGTCTAAATGTAAATGTAACAGATGGGATCGCCATTAGGACAGCGATCTTTTCCCCCAGTTGTTTCTGTACCGATTACAAATATCCTCTCCCACTGCCATGTGTCCGATGACATGTCTTGGTACTGGTTTTAAAATACAGTTGCTTTGGCCGGGCATGGTGGCTCATGCCTGTAATCCCAGCACTGTAGGAGGCTGAGGTGGGTGGATCACGAGGTCAGGAGTTCGAGACCAGCCTGGCCAACATAGTGAAACCCCATCTCTACTAAAAATACAAAAATTAGCCAGGCATGGTGGCGTGTGCCTGTAGTTCCAGCTACTCAGGAGGCTAAGGTGGGAGAATTGCTTGAACCCAGGAGGTGGAGGTTGTGGTGAGCCAAGATCGTGCCACTGCACTCCAGCCTGGGCAACAGAGTGAGACTCAGTCTTAAAAACAAACAAACAAACAAACAAACAAACAAAAAACAGCTGCTTTGGCTGCAGGAACAGGTGGAAGGTTGGAATGTTCTGAGAATAGGAGGAAGATAGAAAAGGACAGGTCATCTATTCCAGAAATGTTTGTTGTGTGCCCATTGTGTGTCCACTGTTCTAGATCTTAGGCACAAATTTAAACAAAATAGAAAATACCTTTGCTCTTGTGGTGGCAACAAAAACAAGTAAATATAAATTATGGTAGGTGGTGCTAAACACTATAGAAAAGATAGTCTGGACAAGGTAGACAAGTGATATAATTTTGTATAGGAAGCTAAGAAAAGGCTTTACTGATAGGAAGACGCTAAACGTAGTGAGCTATGCTGATATTGGGGTGAAGAATATTCTTCACAGGTTGTGAAACGGCTCTCAGGTGGATGGTGCTTCTGAGGTTTGTGGAACTGCAAAGACATTAGTGAAGCTGGAGAGGGGGAGAGGGAAGATAAATGATAGGAGATGAGCTCAGGCAATGAATGAGGTGGGGGTGGGTTACGTCGTGCTGTTACAGAACTTAAAGTAGGTAGTGGGAGAATTTTTGCTTTTACCTGATTTGAATGAGGTGAGGAGTCCTTGCAGAGTTTTGAGCCTTGAGGGGACGTGGTCTGACATCCATTTTCAAAGACTCCCTCTGGTTGCCAGTTAAAAGATTATTGTAATAATCCAGGTGAGAGATGTTGATGGCTTGGTCAGGGCATAGCTGTAAGATTGGTGCTACGTGATGGTTGGATTCTGAACTTGCTGATGGATCAGATATCAAGCGTAAGAGGAAAAGGAGAATGACTAAAAAAAGAAAAAGGAATAAAAGCAAGAGGAGGAAGAAAGGAAGGGTAATATCTAAAAGAATGCGTAAAAGGACTAAAACTACCCTTAGGATTCCTCTGGAGATCAAGAAAGAACCCCAGGATTTGATTGTCTGAGAAGCCAGCACGTGATTCTTGGTTCCTAGACATGGCTGGAACATGACCTTAGGCTGCCTTTATTTCTTGACTGTTAAAATCTGCTAATTCCAAACTCACTTAAAGTGGAATTAAGTTGTATGGCCAACCCACTGTGAATGTGTTGGATTAGTGGCCTCAGTTGGGAAGTTGGATGGAAGAGGCAGTGGGAATGTAGTGCTGGTTTGGGAAGGAGAAAATCTGATCTCCTTTTGTCCATACATAATGGGTACCCTGAAAGGGTAAGCCTTGGTTTATAAGTCATGAATGAGACTGTTATCGGAAAGGGGTCCCGGTCCAGACCCCAAGAGTGGGTTCTTGAGCTTGTGCAAGAAAGAATTCAGGGCAAATCCATAAAGCAAACGCAAGTTTATTAAGAAAGTAAAGGAATGAAAGAATGGCTACTCCATAGACAGAACAATTTTTATGATTATTTCTTGATGATATGCTAAACAAGAGGTGGATTATTCATGCCTCCCCTTTTTAGACCATACATAATAGGGTAACTTCCTGACATTGCCATGGCATTTGTAAACTGTCATGGTGCTGATGGGAGTGTCGCAGTGAGGATGACCTGAGGTCACTCTTGTTGCCATCTTGGTTTTGGTGGGATTTAGCTGGCTTCATTACTGCAAACCATTTTATCAGAAAGGTCTTTATGACCTGTATCTTGTGCCAACTTCCTATGTCATCCACTGACTTAGAATGCCTTAATCATCTGGGAATGCAGCCCAGTAGGTCTCAGCCTTATTTTACCCAGCTCCTATTCAAGATGGAGTTGCTCTGATTCACGTGCCTCTGACAAGAGTATGTGAGGAATACATGTCATTACCCCCAATCCCAAATTTCATCATACAAAGGTGACATATATTATTTGCATTTGAGTGCTTTATTATATTGGAATTGCAGTGATATTAACATTTGTACAAATGCACAAAATCTTGTCTCTTCTTGCTAGAAAGAGATGTAAAAATCTGACCTAGTTGAACAGTCTTAATGAACTCATTGTCCATTGGTAACAATAAATGTGTTCACGATGCAACAAAAAGCTTAACACAAAATTAAACATATTAAATGCTGCAGCAAATATTTACATGTATGTACCCCTTTTTTTCTCCTTCCAATAAGGAAGGTGGTTGCTTTACAAATAGACAAACAAACACAAATGCTTTGCTGTTTACAAATACAAACAACCCCAAGTCCAGAACTTAAAGTGACAGCACCTTTTTGGGACTTCCTCAGTTAACACTTACTTTACACAGTGCTAAACTTTTTTCTTTTAATTATATTTTTGGACAATATTTATATTCCAATTGTCCTAGAACATTGTGTTTGAACTGAGCTATTTTTCTGGGCCTTTTCAGAGGATCCCAAACCCTATGTCCTCTTTAGAGAGAACATTTCAAGCTTATCTTTTCTCCAAGACAGTTCTCAAAGGCAACATTCCTTTCTCTATGAGGCAGATGTGATTTAGCAGAACTTAGAAGGGAAAAAAGTGAGTAGGTTGTATTTTCTACTGGCTGCTGGTTGGGAAGGGTCCTTTCTCTTAAACCCACTCCATTCAGCACAACTGATACCTTTCATTATCTCCTGCAGTGTCTGTGGCATTGGTATTCTAAAGGAGAAAACTAGAATCTAATGAGCTTATTGTGCATAAGATTTTAATGATGTATTTAAAGCTAATTTATTCAGCTTCCACATTCTCAGTCCTGAGGCTAAATTATTCTATTGTAAAAAATCCAATCCTATAAAGTTCTATAATATGAAGCTCAATGTAAGAATATCTTAAATGGCTTAGAAGGAGCTTTCTAGATCCTGGCTTCTAATGAGCTAGATATTGTAAGTTGGTCTAAATACAACAGTTGGTAATTATTGATTCCTTTCTGATGACAAGTTGGAAAGGTATCAGAGTGCCACTTAAGAGTATTAATCTTTAACAAATGTTGGCAATTTGGCCTTACCCCCCACTTCAGCTGTGGTTAAATAGTTTTTTTTTTTTAAAAATAGACAATTTATAAGGAAAAAAATATATAAACACTCTTTAAGCAATTTGGCTACAAGCATTACAGCACTGAAAAACTCCACAAGAAATAGTAAAATATTTTGAATGGACATACACTTTTTCATTTTCACAACATGACGAGCTAGGTTTTTTGTTTTTTAAATTTCTTTGTGTTTGTTTTGGTATTGAATTTTACTTGTAAGTTTATTGCTGCTGTGTCATCTTATCCTACCTTAGATTATAATTGTGAATTAGAGGTGCTGTCCCTAATTATGTTACAAGGCAACATTGTATTTTTGAGACCTAGGAATGAAATTGATAGGGCCACTGTTCTTTCAGTAGCCTCAGAGAGTCTATGGCTAGGACAACAGTCAGGTGTGCACCAGGGTGCACAAAAGAATAAGTCTCCTGGCTTATTCAGGACACTTTGGTTTGGAAGATGAGAGAAAATTCTTAAGTATAGCTTAGCTGCTGCCTCACATCTGTTGCATAATATAACATTTTTTTAAAAAAACATGCTATGAATAAAGGGATAAAGAGTATAAACCATATAGTGTACTGGCTCTTCTCCTTGGCATTCTTGTAGTATGCGTCACCTAGGCTGATGTGAGACACAGGTCTCAGCTGTGCTACCAATGGATGCACATAAATGTACCTGGTGCAAGTATCTGTAAAGTATTTTAAATGATGCCGCTCAGAGCCTTGGAGGAGGGGTAGGGGGCATTGTAAAGGAGAGCAAAGGCAAATTTGAGGACAGAGAAGAGGTTAGAAAGAGAGTAAGAGAAACACAAAGGGATCAAAAAGCTAAAGTGCAATTTTAAAATATAAATTATTTCAAAAGCAGAAACGAGATTCTAAATTGCTGTTCGCATAGGCACGGTTTTATTCAAATTTAAATGGGTTGTTTCCTTTCCCTTCTCAGATATACTGCATAATGGAGCTTGAATGGCTTAAAGCTACTGCATATTGTTCGGGAAGGGACAAAAAGCACTAAGGGAGCTGAATAGTGCAAGGCTTTCTAGGAAATTGGGGTGGGGTGGAGAGAGGCAGAGATGAAGTTGTTTTTACACTTCTACAAGAAAGCTGTTCCAGTTATAGTTACTGATTCCCTTTAGCTGAACTCTGCTTCCTAAATGAAAGAGCTTACTTTAAAAACGAAAAAAGAAATAAATGTTTTAATAAAACTGTTCAGAGTGTTGATTAAAAAATAACTCACAGAGCAATAAAAATCCTTGAAATGTCTATGCACAGAGATCTAAGCAAACATTTCCACCAAATGATGGAGAATAGCCATTTGAAACCCTGAAAAATGAAAATACACACAACTATAGTAGTTTATTATGGACTAACACTTTAAAAACAAGTAGCTCCTACAGAATACTGTTCAAATGGAATGTTTAAAAATAACATTTATTAATAAATATCTTATAAAATTCTAAATTAATAGATTCCTGTTCAAATTTTGCTTTGGTCCTTGAATTCCACTGTATACACACATACATACATATATATTTTCTTAGATGGTTTTTTCTTTTTTTAACCAGAAAGAAACACATTCTATCCTAACTGGATGGCTAGTTTTATAGCAGTTACTGAGGCTTAAAACTCCCCAGCCAAAGGCTTGTCTGTTACTGTAGCTGGTTTATGATTTTAATGACAAACTCGACTTACACACTAAAGTTTACTTAACAGGCAACAACCACCAGAACATTCACCATCGACATCCCTCTATCAGAATACACTCTCCATTTTGTTTCACTGACTACATAGGATCTGAAGAGTATTTGCTCTAAGTCCCCCTAATTACTATAATATATACTGTGAGAGCACACAAACTGCTTGTCTCCCACAGGCTGTGTTAAGATTGTGACTTGCATCCGTTGATGTGGGAGCAGGAGAGGGCTGAGTAGTAGTGTGACGGGAAAACATCCAACTTAACACTTGGCTTTCAAATCAGTACATTCATCCATGGCTGGGATTTTCACTCTACTTCTCCTGGCATAGTGGATTGAGAAATGTGTCAAGGAGAAACAATTAAGATGTGGACACCTCCATTTAGGTGAGAGTTTACCTGGTAGAAATGCTCTCAGGTGTACTTATCTGAGTTGTTAACTCCCATCACATAAGGCAGGGGAAGTACAATAGACGTTCCCAGGGAGGTTGGTAGTGACTTCAGAGACAGATCTCGTCGATCAAGAAAACCACACGTGAATGGGGAGAGGCAGTGTGGCAGGATTTTCCCTCCTTAGGACAGGTGCTCTGAAGGCCGTGATAATTGATTAATGAACACATGGATGGGTGACCCAATAACTGGTTGAGGGAGGAGAATAGAGTACAAAGATATTCTCCCAAACAGGCAAAAAAGTGTAAGACAAGGAGGAGGGATTTTTCAGGCAGATTGATTATTCTGTTGTCTGGTGACTGCTGGGCCTTTAGGTAAAAGACTTAATATTGATAAGCCATGTATTGGATCTGACCAATGTCTCTTTCTGTTTGGAATTTTCAAGAAGCACTGACAACTAGTTGAAATCTTTCATTTACTGTATTTCCATACCATGAATGAACACACCTAAAGGCCCTGAGTAGAACAAGAAGACAGTTTATTCTAATTATATGTTGAGGCCGGTTTGCTAATGTGTGTGGTTGGTTTTCCTACTTAGCATAAAAAACAGACATAATTGAGCTATATATAATGCACATCAGTCAAACTGTCAAGTTGCTGAACGAAGAAAACTCAGGCAAGTTCTTAACTGCAGAGGCTTTCAGCCTAACAACTAAATATTTCAATCAAAAGGTGGAACAGAAGTAAACTAAACCATCATTGTAGCGACAGTCACTCCCTGGACATTCTGATATTACTAGTGGATTTTTAAAAAATCCATTTTATTAAGTGCTATGCATGCAGTAAAGAAAAAATTTTACTTAAAGCAAAACATAAAATAAAAATTAAAAATTAAAAAACCCAACTAAACATTTTAATGCACTCTTTTTCCTTTTGTGAAGGGAGGGGAGACAGTCCTAGGAAAGAATTTTGAAATATTATTTTTGATTTCAAAACAGAGATATGAATGTTAACTTCTTTTTAAAGCTGAGTCTTAAACATTTCTTAGGAAGCCAGTCAGATTAAACCATTCAGCTGTTACTGTTGGAATTTAAAAAGCAACAACTATGAATTCAGTATTTAAAATACTTGAAAATGATATGTTTGTCTAAAATATAATAGAAAATTATTTCATTTGCATTTTTTCTTTTTTTCTCTTCTTTTTTTGGTTTTTTTTTTTTTTTTTTTTTTGCTTTTGTTTTGATTCTTCAACCATATATCCAAGTCATAAGTTTCACTGGACACTCAAAACCATCTTTTGAAAGCACTGCATACATGGAAAGATTGTTGATAAATATTGATTTAAAAAGTAAGTTATTAGATAAAACTGAAACTAGTTATATAAAAATCATGCTTCGAGACCCTCATATTTTCTTTTTTTCTCCAAAATAGATTATTATACTATAGTGAGAGAAAAAAACACATCCTTCCCTTTTCTGAACTCTTATAAAAGCTACACCTTTTGTAAAATACTGTTCTTTTAAAACCCATGAACACACACACACACACACACACACACGTTAAGAGGTCAAGCATTCAAATGGAGATGAAACACCAGCACCTGCCTAGATTGCTAGAGAGAAACATTCACCCCTGTTATTTGTGAGATGCGATATTAAAACATTAGCACAGTAGAATGGCTTGTTTCAAGGAGGCACGACTGTGGTTCAGGGACTATCTGCTTTGTATCATGCGCAAGTTCACAAAAGTTGTTGAAAATAAATCAGAATAATTCAGAAGAGGGAAGTAGGCTGGGTGCAGTGGCTCACGCCTATCATCCCAACACTTTGGGACGTAGAAGTAGGATCGTTTGAGACCAGCCTGGGCAATGTAAGAGAGACCTTATCTTTTATTTTAAAATAAAAGTAAAAATAAATTAGCCAGGCATGGTTGTGTGAACCTGTGGTCCCAGCTACCCGGGAGGCGGAGGTGGACGGATCGCTTGAACTCGGGGGTTGATGCTGCAGTGTTCTGTGATCTGCAGTGATCTGTGAAGTGCACCACAGCACTTCAGCCTGGGCAATAGGTGAGACTCTGTCTCAAAAAAAAAAGAAAAAAAATAGTGCAGTAGCCTGCGCCTCATCCATGGGGTTCCTTCAGCAGTCAAAGAGTGCTGAACTGTCGTGGGAAGGCTAAAAGTGCCCCTGTGGAAACACCGCGTTTTCTTTCTCTCTTTGTTTCTCCAGTAGTTAGTCTATTTTCACCCCCCAGAACAGCAAAGCCGGTTCCATAGGCTTAAGAAAAAAAAAATAATAATAAATCTTAGGCTATTAGCAACTGATGATTGAACAATGTAATTCGTGTAGTGAATAGAGCCCTTCTGAATTATTATATAGTACATGGATTTTCAATGTTATAGACAGGTCATATAAAACCAGTTGCAATCCAAGGGTGTCATGTTATAGCCCCACATCAAAATTTGGACTTTCACAATCAAGGCTTACAAAGCTCCCTTCCCTAGTGTCTCCCCAGCTGGTATTCAACCGTGCTTCACTTATAGCTAAACCACCTTTCATTTGCTCTGATTATTAAAAACATTAAATCAGGCACATTAAACATCTCCTGGTTACTATTTCGTGAAAAGCAAGAGTTGAATGAACTCCAGCTGTGGGTGACGTGTAAGTGAAGCAATGCTTAGGTCCACGTTTTGGAGGTTTGCTTTTTTTTTTTTTCCTTTAAACATTATTTTCTTCTTCACATGCAATGCTAAAGGGAAAAAAATAAAACAGAAGGAAGTCAAAATGAAGAGTAAACAGGGAGCCCAAGAAAAAGTGGAAATGGAGAAGAAAACTGGGCATTAGCAAGTGGACCAAGAGGAGAAGGAGAAGTGAAGAGATGCTCGGTGGTGTTATTTGGACATCAATGAATCTTATAATATTTTATAATAAGAAACAAAAAGTTATGGGAAGGGCTGTGTGTTTATCTGGGATTCCGGTGACACCACAGCACAAACTCAACATGAGTTAAGATGTCAAAAGATTTCCTACCCAGTTACCTTGGATCTGTCTTACTTGACATCTAGGTATGCCTCATTTTGGCTAAAAGCTGTGGTTTAACAAGATTCAGTGTTTCAGGCAAAGGGTTGGACTGATAAGAATGAAACCATGGCTATATACAGAAAAGGTTCAGCTTATAAACAAGTAACTGGTACCAGAAAATTGGAGAAAAGCACCAAAGCGTTTCCCAAGCTGATAGATATTAATTGCATAACTCCCTTTTTTCTTATATAACTAAGTATAAAAGACAACATTTCCATAATAACTATAAAAATGAAAGCCAGTCTTTGAAGAACTGAGGAGTCTTCCAGGTCTGAGTTAATTCTAAAAATGCCCTTAAAAGAAAGGACGCATGGTACGCTACAGCTCTTCTTGGAGGCCAGGTCTGATGGTGCATTTTAAAGAATTGGATTCAGGTCTGTTCTGTGAGTGGTGAGCTGGCTGAGGGTGGAGCTTCCTACCACCTCGCTGACTGATGAGGAAGTAGTGATGGTATTATGCTGGATGACTTGTTGCTGGGAGCAAGCTGGGACAGGACTAGCAGGAGGGCTACTCTCCGGACCTACGGAGAAAAAAAAAAAGACAACACACACACATACACACACACCAATATAGGTCTTTTTTGTATGGACTTGTGGACTCCTCAGAGAAATAGTACTGGATATTTACTTGAAATAGAAGTTTCACACATTTTCTTCTGAAAGTTAATTTCAAAACTTTATTTTCAACTGTTGTCACAATGCTATGCCTTTCCAGTTTATATCTACAAGCAAAGCCATGCTTTCTGTATCAGTAAAATGATTTGATGTGTTTAAGTCATGGACATGTGAACTTCCCCATCTTGTCTTTTAAATAGCCATCCATATATCAAATGTGGAAAAATACTCACATGTGGTGGGAGAATCTGTGTTGCTCAATCTAAAAAATTATTTGAAAATAAATTGACCTTCAGCCATGAATCCCTGCTCCTCCCACCATCCCTACTCAACTATCATTTAACCAACTGGCATTCCAGATGCAGAAACGGGGGTCTGAAGGAAGGGATCATGTTACATATTGATAAACTGAGGTTAGTCACTAGCTTTTCAGCCCAGTGAGTAACATGCAGTGTTTCTGGAGGCACTGGATGTAATTCACCCAAGGCCTAGTTCCCAGCCCACAGATTTCTGAAGGAGACTGCTGGGCCACTAGTACTTGGGCTTCAGCTGGCTCTTTTCTTACCGGCTGCAAAAGTGGAATTTGGTATTTTTTTTAATACTTCGAAATGCCAGGGAAGGAGTAGCCAGAAATTATCAGGAGGTGGTGGGCATGGTGTTGCACAGGGGTCTGGACAAAGGGATCCCCTTGGAAGAATAGTCAGGAAGCCACTCAAGAATTCTTGTATATCTGCCTGGAAGTATAATCTACACTTTACTTTTGCTCTTTCAATCAAATTCAGTGCAAACTTAGTGGCAAAAAAAAATTGGACACTAAAGAAAAGTGAAAAAGTCGGTGACTTACTTAGATATCCTTGTGATTCTTTCTGCATGGCTGTTATTGGGCAGTCTTTATGTGTTAACAACAACTGTTTCAGCTGGGCCACCTCATTTTTCAACATAGACACTTCATTCTAAAAGAGATGTATTAAAACCATGTTGAGAAGACCAGAGGATACAAACCCAACGCCCTGTGCACTTTCAACAAAACTGGCAAACTCTTCTGTTATGTCTAAATGACATCAAGAACATTATTTAGTGTGGTTCGCCTGAAAGTTTGTAGCTTACCTTTAATTTGGCCCTCATATTTACCAGGGCCTTTCTGAAGAGATTAGGCTTTAACTCAAGAGCTGAACCTTATTAAAAGGCTAGACCACACCCTTAGGTGATGGGAACTGAAGCCAGGTGAGAATCCTTACTCCACACTGACTGCATGACCCTAGGTAGATAACACAACCCAACTGAGCTCCAGCAACCTCGTTATAAGATGGTGATAAGAAGAGTACAACATTATTTGTGTTACTGTGAGGATTAAATACGATAATAGATGGGAAACAGAACAATACCCAGTACATACTAAGCACTTAATACATTTAACTGTCATAACCTTCACAAGCTCGGGTTGACATCCAATTGAGAATGTGAATATGAGGCATGCATTGGGTAGAATTATGTGGTAGGATTTGTGGCTTCCACCTGAAATGCAATCAGAGTAAGCTGACTCATCTACCATCAGATTTTCCAAAAGAAGTATGTGTTGCTCAATCTAAAAGGAATATCTGAAAATAAATTGACCTTCAGCCATGAATCCCTGCTACCCCCACCATCTCCTGCTCAATTGCTGTTCATGGGCTATTGTTGAGCAAAGCACGTCCACTTCCCTGATGCCCACTGAGCAGGAGGCATGGAAGCACATAGTGCACACGTTGGTCAGCTGCAGGTGGATGATGTCAGCTGAGGGTGGCAAGAGGCAATGAAGTTTTGGGCCATGATTGAATTAACTTGATTGAGTGCATTGATTATTTGGTCAATTTTGGTCTATAAAATACTCTTTCCCCCCTCAATATCGGGATATTGTGGATGGTGTGGGGTTTTCTTCTTATTTACTCATGTAAGTGCCTCGGATCTCTACTTTATCTATTAATAGTAATTCACAAAGGCATGCTCATAGCTTTGTAGAATAACGAACTTGGCACCTGTTGTCTACAAATATAGACACAAAATAGATGGCAGCTCCGAGATGCTTCCACTTGATAAAAGTGAACTGTAAATGTAGTGCTGTCTTGCATAAGCCAATTAAAAATTGTGATCAGTAATATCCTCTCTTTGGTCAAGGTTTATTTGTGACTGCCAGGCATTGTACTTCACATGTAGGAAACTTAAAAAATGCATGCACACAGAAAAGCACGATTAACATTGCTGTCATTAAGTTGTACCTACACTTTCAATATGAACTTGGCTTTTCAGCCATGTATTTATCACCTAGGAATGTATGTTTGGGATTCCAGAAGTTACTCTAAAAAAAATTGAAATCTTTTTAAAGGAATATCTCCCATTTCTAAATTTCTTTGTGAAATACATTATAAGCAACCACATATTGAGTAATATTAATAACAAAATAATAAAAATAATAATAAAACAAATAATAATAATAAAAATCTCATCTACAAATCTCATCTCATTCCCTTTCTCTTCCAAACTTTATTTTTACAAAATAAAAATGACTATTTGGGAAATTAGCCTTAACGATGAATAAATCAACCAAACAAGAAAACTGGTCTTACATCTCAGAACATACAAGAAGGCAAATTGTACCTCCCAACTCCAAATGAATGTGATTGATAAGGGGCTGTGGAAACCAAAAGTGACTCTGTCAATTCCAGGGTCAGTGGGATAACTTACAGGACAATTTATTTTAGCCTTAAACACTACCTTCTTCCTCTTTGATTTTACACCTATCTAAATTCAGATGGCCTTCCTTCTTTTTCTCATTTCTCCCTCTGCTCAAAATAGCACATATAAAAGAAAGTCACGTCTAGACCATCATATGAAGGCAATCTCTTGTCAAAAACAAACAAAAACAAAACAATGAAACAGAGATGTGTTTGTGTGTGTATATTTATATATATATTTACTTCAGAAGGAAATGTCATATTATTTGCATTAAACTACAGAAATAACACTTTTCTGAAATCAAAACTGCCAGACACCTTGCCCCCTGAGTAGAAGCTCTCAGCTGCAGATAATGTAGACAATGGATCTTAGAAAATGGAATCAAGTTCCAATTTCTAGCGAATCCACACTTTTCTACCTAGAAAACAACAAACAGAAAAAGTATTAAAGACAAAACTGGGTTCTCTTGCTTTCTTATACTTTTGGAAGAAAAAATACCCCTGCCTGTGGCCATCTTGGAGAGGTTGAATTTAGTCTCCATTTCTTCCCCCACTATGTCCTGGGCAGTGAAACCCTTTCTTGGCAGCATTCAATCTCCCAGGCACAAAGCGTTCATTGCCCCTTCCTTAAGAAAACACTCTGAATTCTATTCTCTGGGTTTCTACAGTTAGCAAAGCGCTAACTGCCTATGATATTTGGCATGCCCCAAACAGTTTCGCAATAAATTTTTGCTTTCATAAGGCTGTTTTACTATAAAAAGAGCACCAGTCAGCACATGTGGTGCCCTGGCCTATCACCAAAACCCCATACAAAGTATATGACTTTAGTGGCATTTAGTCTATGAACAGCAAAACACTTTATTAATAAAGCAATATGTTGTAAGTACAGAGACCAAAGGCCTGAGTGTTGTGAGGGTCTGTAAAAATGCAGAACCCTGAGAATATTGAGACAGCTGACCATCATTGAAAGATATATGTGAATATGAACATATTCTTTTTTTCTTTTTTCTTTTTATAGAGACAGGGTCTTGATCTGTCGTCCAGGCTGGACTACAGTGGCACCATCATGGTTCACTGCAGCCTCTACCTCCTGGGCTCAAGCAATCCTCCCACCTCAGCGTTCTGAGTAGCTGGGACTACAGACACGTGCCACAATGCCCACCTAATTTAAAAAAAATGTTTTGCAAAGATGGGGTCTAGTTATTTTGCCCACGCTGCTCTTGAACTCCTGGCCTCAAGTGATTCTCCAGCCTCAGCCTCCCAAACTGCTGGGATTACAGGCATGAGCCACTGTGCCTGGCAGGACATATTTCTTAATGTAACATGTTAATAATTATGTTATTTAGCCATGTTATGGTGGGAAAATGAACACCAATTAATGTCAGTAGAGAAGGGCAATCAGCTTCTTGTTTATACCATATACACGTAACTACGATGCTGCAAGGACTAAATAAAGGCCTGATAACCACAGAAGCCATAGAAACTCATAGGGCAGCATCCAATAGGAAAAGGAACTCTCGCCTGAGAGTTGAGAATAATAGGGTTTGAGTTCCCAAGCTGCCATGCCAACCAAGTATAAAACACGCTGGTTTTATACTTCATGTATAGAAGTAGAGAACTACTTCTCTAAATTCCTTCCAGAAAGAATTTTTTTTTATTCTACATGCAATTCTGTGTCACCTTCTATTGAGAAAGAAAATTACCCAATTATCTAATGAAAGATTCAGTCTTGACTTTTATTCATTACTTAACTACTTTCAATATGCTCAAATATGCTTATAATTCTGGTCTTATCTTTCACAAGGGAGCCAGTTCTATCACCTCTTATGCTTCCAAATTGTAGTAAGGCAGATTCCAAAGCAACATTTATAGTTTCATTTTAGAACAAAATTTTGTATGTCCATTTATGTGTCCATATTGCTGAGACAGCATCTATGGAGCCTTCATTATATTTCAAAAAGGGTCTTTGGCTTAAGAAAGGTCAAAAATCACTATCTTGGAGAAAGAAGAATGAATTGTGTGCTGTGCACATGCATAATCATCTTAAAGATTCCATAGTGAAAGACTGATTCCTGTAGGAAATGCACAAATACTAGACTATATTTTAAGTAAAAACCCTTTTCAGGGGAACATAAGTGGAATCACCTTGAATTCATTTTGGAAGAGAACAACCAGATAGCAAATGTTTCAAAATGCATAAAAGAAATCAAATGTGGCCTAGAAGTCTAGTAGGGAAATAAAAACCAGGCCTTCTGGAGGTATTTTCTTACTCTGAATTACCTTGTTTTATAAATTGAGGAAAACCACCATTTTTTATTCCCCTATGTAGGTTATAATCAGAGTTTTAGGTCTTAATATAAAAGTACTTTGTAAATACAAGGTATTAATAATATATATCGATTGTCTGGTGGAAATCAACTCTTCATCTTTTCATTTTTCTAAATGATTTTGAGTTTGCTCCTCTAAAGCAGTTAGCTGTTTAGCAACTCTAAGATCCAATTGGACTGATCTATTTTTAAACCCATAGTTTGCCTTGGGATGAAGCAGCACTCCATAGAGATATTCAATACTACAATAACATACTTTAAGCAAGCACTCCAACAAGTCCCTAATAGCTACATTTGCAGTGTTCAGCTTTGGGGATGTCATTATTTATACGATAAATCCACAGTGCTTTTTGGTGTAAGCAGTAGTTTGTGCCAAAAAAATAATTATCAAAATGGGCCCTACAATATACCCTCCCCCAGCTTTTTTGTTTTGGTAGATTAGCTGAGACCAGGTTTGGTTCACTCTGAAACAAAGAACTTTCAATTTGTCAAGCAACAGTTCCCATCTGGCCTATTCGCTTGCCAAGTCCCAGACCTGGGCTCATGTGTCCAAAATTTCAGCAGCAACTTAGACCATGTGTCTTTGCACTAAAAAAGAAAAGCAATTATTTCCATGGGTGACCAGATGATTTCCATATCCTCTACTGAACACAGACGTTCTACTGAGTACCACATCAGCAGTTGATGAATTTAGAGCTGATCTTAGTCACTTAATATCAGAAAAAAGAACATGGATTTCTTTGGCTTACGGAGTTTCTAAAATAAAAGACCACAAAGAAGTGGGTTAGGTCAACAGGAGACTTCCCTGAGTCCTCATTCTGCCACCTACTCATTGTGTGACATTAGGGAAGACCCATCATTTCCCTAACCTCAGTTTCTTTCTCCATAAAATGTCAGATTAGGTGGTTTCTAATATTTTCCCAATTCCTATACCTTTTTGGACCTCTTGGGCAGAGATGTGTTGTGAGACTAGGAAATGAAGTCTGGGAGTTTGATTTTGTTTTCTTAGGTCTGGTTTTTCCAATCTGAAATGCTGCAGCCTAACTAGAGGGTTCTATGCTGGAAAACAACTCAAAAGTGGCAGCTGGCCATCCAGACCTTGGATATTCCATTTGGCTGGAGTTTGTTTGCTTAGCACCTTCCATTTCTGTTTACTTAAAATTTGGCTCACTGGTCCAGCCTCAAGAGAGCCACCTTTTTCTTTTGACAAAGGTCCAGTGAGAGGGAAAGGGTCATTCAAAGGTAGCGGAATCTGCAGCATCCTCTCCAGCATCCCAGGGCCTGATGCAGGACACTCAGCTTCAGAGAGAACACTGGGCGGTTGTGGCTTCTGTCCCTCCAAGGCAAAGCGGTGGTTGGAAAATATCAACAATTTAGTCTGTTCAGAGACTGTCCCTTTTTGGGGTACTGTTTTAACTACCAAAAGATATTGGTGCCTGTCACATGAACTCAGTAGGATTTTTTTTTTTTTTTTCTGGTTTTGGGAGCTAGAGTTCTAGTTCCTTTTTTTCCTTAGCCATTTGGCTCTAAAGAAATGTGAAAAAAAATCAGTGCATTAGGGTCTAGCAAAGGGTAAATTTACCTTGTATGTTTTGTAAAAGCAATCATAAATATGCATATGCCAAGTCACGAACACCTCTGGCCTCAAAGTCAATGGACATCTTTACTTTCCTGGCTCTCTGCTATGATCCCTCCATGTTTGCATGCATTAGGATCACAGTCAATACCCTGAAGGAATTCTGCAAGGACTCATTTTAGTTAAAACTGATTTAAAGCCTTGGCAGCTGATATGTGCCAGCTGGCTATTTTTGGCTCCTTCATCTAAGCAGTGGTTCCTAACTAAGGCTGATTTTGCCACCCAATTTCCCTTCCCAATCACCACCAGGGGACATTTGGCAATGTCTGGAGACTCTTTGGTTGTCATAGGTGGAAGGTGTGCTCCTGATACATAGTGGGTAAAGGCCAAGGATGCTGCTAAATAGCCTGCAATGCACAGGAAACAAAAAAGAATGATTGAGCCCAGAAGTCAATAGGGCCAAGACTGAGAAAAGCTACATGTTTGCATCATCCTCTTGCAGACCTCAGAAATGGTGGCAAATTCCTGGGTTTCCCCAGCTTCAGTTATCAGAGAACCACTGCTGTAATATTTACTAGGTTCACATATACAAGAACTTTTATTTACTTCACATGTTTGTGCAAATTAACTCAATTTTTAATAATTTAGCCTTCTTACTAATATCTTTGAAACTGCAGATTTGATCTTCTAATTACATTTTTCAATATACATCAAAATTAAAATATGATTATTAATATTAAAAATGCTTGGCTGGGCGTAGAGGCTCACACCTATAATCCTAACACTTAGGGAGGCTGAGGTTGGAGGGTTGCTTGAGCCCAGGAGCTTGAGACCAGCCTGGGCAACATAATAAGACCTTGTCTCTAGAGGAAAAAAAAAAAAATTAGCCAGGCATGGTGATGTACACTTTGGGAGTCTGAGGTGGGAGGAACACTCGAGTCCAGGAGGTCAAGGCTGTAGTAAGCTGCCCTCCAGCCTGAGCAATGGAGTGAGGCCCTGTCTCAAAAAAGAAAAATGCTTAACCACATTCTACCTAGAAGTTTCTCAGATACTACTATGCCTATCAGATTCTACAAGTGGCTTTAAAGGTGTTTAAGTCCAGCCATTTTTCTGGTGGCTTGACTCCCTGCAATCACATCCTTGCCAAGTAGTCAAGCAGCCAATTCTTAGACACTCCAGCAATGAGGAATTCATTCATTTATTTAACAAATGGTTACTGAGTGTAGACACTATACTATAAACAGGGGAACCCATTCATTTATTCAACAAATAAGTTACTGAGTGTAGACACCACACTATAAACAGCAGACAGATAGTGGGTGGAGGGAGTAGTAAGAGACAGTCCCAGTCTTCCCGCAGCATGCAAGTTAGTGCGGGAATCATTATCTTATTTTCCTCACATCTGCTATATGTTTCCCAGTTTCTTGCTCATCATGTCTATCACAAAAAGAATGACACATTTAGGGGGAAAAATGAACATCCATAAATTATGAAATTCAGGCCCTCATACAACACACACTTTCCTTATATACTTTCAATTTGTACACTGGAAGCCCCAAGCCATCTCCATTTAATGAAACTGAATATGCAAAGGCTTTGAGGTTTGGCATCCTAACTGTTCCTTTCTAAGGATGCACAGAGAACTAGGTGTGGGAAGAAGATGAAAGTAACCTACTAATGCCTAGCCATTAACTGTTTTTTTTTGAGACAGAGTCTCACCCTGTTGCCCAGGCTGGAGTACAGTGGTGCGATCTTGGCTCACTACAGACTCTCCCTCCTGCATTCAAGCCATTCTTCTGCCTCATCCTCCTGAGTAGCTGGGACTACAGGCGTGTGCCACCACGGCAAATTTTTTTGTATTTTTAGTAAAGACAGGGTTTCTGCACCTTGGCCAGGCTAGTCAAACTCCTGACCCCAAGTGATCCGGCCACCTCCCAAAGTGATTAGCCTCCCCAAGTGCTGGGATTACAGGTGTGGGCCACTGCACCCAGACCCCATGAACTCTTAAAGTGCAGAGTCTCCCTATGTAGGGTACTTTTCTCCCTGCCCCACTCTCTTTGGCCATTCTCTCAGCTTGTGGAAGCACTGGAGTATAATCCACGACTCTTAATGCTATCCCTGGACTGTGGGTCACATACGTGTCTATTTACTTGCCTTTTTTTCTGCTGATAAATAGTGCACATATTTTTAACATTGGAACAAATGCTCTGAACTGCATCATTATAAACTATAAAGTCTGCTGGAGAAGCCCGGGTACTAGAGTTTCTTCCTTTTCTCTTGGACACTCCCAGACACTTCTGGGCCTCATTATAAAATCTCTCCAGTTAAGCCATTCATAAAAAGCAAAAATTATGCAAGATTCAAATCTTGGTGAGTTGGCAAATGAGATGAAAACATGCCATTTCTTTCAGAGCTACATAATGACCATAAACCTTTCTTTCTTCCATGTGAAACAAAAATAGAGATAATCAAGTATAAGCCAAGGCAACCCCCTCAACCTAGTGAATATAACGAACAGCTCCTTTTCAGTTGAAGGTTTATTATGGGCCAGGCACTGGGCAACTGCTTTGGAGACATTAGTTTGTTTATTCCCCCTAATGTAACAACTCTATAAAGTTATGATTCCCATTCTATAGAGGAAGAAACAGAGAGCCAGAGAGTTAAACCTAGCAAGTAATTGCTGAACCAGGGTTTGGATATCTGTCAGATTAAAGCCTGTGCTCCCAGCCCTACAACTTAGTTGGGTAGGTCCCCCCTTCTCAGAGCTCTGTGGGCAAATTGATTGAAAAACTGAACCGTTAATTTTGTTTTGTAGAGTGTCCCGGAATTAATAAAGCTCGAGGAGTGAGGCTGCGGCTCCTCTGTGGACTAAGTGTGTGGCATCACTGCTTAGGTCAACAAGTGCCTGTCGGGGCCGGAAATGTCCGCGGAGCAGAGGGCCTTTGAGTCCCGGGGAAGGACACCGTGGGCTGCACCTGAAGCTGCATGTTTGTCTGGGTGAGTTCTTCTGCTTTCTTTTCCAATGACATCACCCAGACCTTCCTCTTCTGTCTGCAGCGGGTGGCAGCTGCCCGGTTCCGTTCCAGAAATTTCCGCCGCCTCTCGTCGGGATCCTCGTCCACCACCCTTCGCCGGCGCCCCCCTGTGGGCTGGGGTGGCTGTATTGTCTGGGTTGGCTGCATCTGTTGTGTTGCTGGTGAAACCTGCTGAGACAGAGAGGGAGGAGGTGATGGGGATAGGGAAGGACGCGTTAGGTAAGGGAAGAAACCCAAGCTGATGTTAAAATGCAAAGCACAGAAAGTCTATTGCTTCAGTCAGCATATGAGACTTGCCTCCTATGAATGAAATAAATGATGAAATCACACACAGGAAAGAAAAGAAAAAGCATCGCTGACCTATATTCTGTGATGTGTTGGCAAGATATAGGAATGACTCGTGAAAAGATGTAGTCAGATGGATTTTTCCCTGACAGGCATTTAGCCGAATCATGGTAGAGGAAACATTTACTTTTCTCCTTCAGCTATTAAAAATGTTTTACTGACGGTGTGTTTAAAAACTTTAAAGTAAGGGCCAGGCGTGGCGGGAGGATCATTTGAGGCCGGGAGTTTCAGACCAGCCTCGGCAACATAGCAAGACCCTGTGTCTACAAAAAAAATGGAAAAATTAGCCAGGCATGGTGGTGCATGCCTGCAGTTCTAACTACTCAGGAGGCTGAGGTGGGAGGCTTGCTTGAGCCCAGGAGGTCGAGGATGCCATGAGCTATGATCGTGCCACTGCACTCCAGCCTGGGCAACACAGCAAGACCTTGTCTCTAAAAAACAAAAACAAAAACAAATAAACAACTTTAAAATAGCCAATGTATGGCTACAGGGTGAAAACAGAAAGATCAGGGTTATTATTACAATATGGATGACTCAACTGTCATCTGCAGAAAACCTCTGAGCAGGTTGTGGGCTCCTTGCATTCTAATAGTGGTAAAGTTGTGCTCCTAACACACCTCTGGGACATTGTTGCCACTGTGACTCCTATCAAAAGAAGCCCATGAAGCCAGGAAAGCAGGTGAAATCCTATTTTGACTATTTCACAGTTCTTAATGCAGAGGACTAGCTGGACCTGCACACTCCAGCTGGGCCTGCCTGCCCCTCAGAGGGCTCGCCAGGGTGAAAGGAGATCCAGGAGAGCTTTCTAGGTGATTGGGAAGCTGGGCCTTTGAAAGCGTTAAATCGATGCCTGAAGCAGCACTGAGCCCTGTCACACCCTGTGTGTATGAGATAGTGAGAGTTGCTTGTGCATTACCATACACTTACATTAGAAGGAAATCCTAAGAGTGGCAAAGCACTTTATTAAAAAATTTTACTATGCTTATAGAGTTCTTGCAAGGTCTGTGTGGGACTCAGCAACATCTAAGGCTTGGAGACCCCCACACATACAGCTTTATTTCTATTCATAAGGCAGACACACAGCACCTTGTGAAATTTCTACGACTGACTCTTTATATGTCTGGACACCTAATGCTTTCCCTCACGCACTTCATTCCTTCCTCCTTCTTCATTCTCAATAAAAGGTGGTTTTTTTTTTTTCCTCTCCCATTTCTCAGTCACTCAGGTTTATGACTGTAATACCTATAAAGTTGTTTTACAAGAGACATTTAACCTGCAGAAATAACAGGCCAAAAGTTTTAAAAATGAAGCCCAACAATCTTTTCTACCACATTCCAGCACTATGATTGAAATCAATCAGAATGACTGTAATTGCACTAATAATGGCTACTGGTTGACATCAGTTGACTGATGGTGATATATTTTAATCCAAAACTCTATCAAACCTTCTATGACTAACTGTAAAAGAATCAGGCCCAGGGTTGAGGTTGAACTGCATCTCACTAATTTTATGTAAAGCAAAGTCATTTTCTTTTTTTCTTGAGACAAAGTCTCTCTCTGTTACCCAGGCTGGAGTGCAGTGGCATGATCTCAGCTCACTGCAACCTCTGCTGCCTGGGTTCAGGCGATTCTCCTGCCTCAGTCATCCAAGTAGCTGGGATTACAGGCACCTGCCACCATGCCTGGCTAATTTTTGTAGTTTTTAGTTGAACGGGGTTTCACCATCTTGGCCAGGCTGGTCTTGAACTCCTGACCTGGTGATCCACCCGCCTCGGCCTCCCAAAATGCTGAGATTACAGGCGTGAGCCACCACACCCGGCCAGCAAAGACATTTTCTAGAACTGTTTGTTGGTGACTATTTTCCTCCCGATTGTAGAGGAATAACAAAATAAATTAACTGTGTAAGTTCTTACTCATCAGAATTGCTAGTGAAGACGTCATCCTTGTTATTGGCAAAGGCTTACCACTTGCCATATCGGATGCTAATTCCTGAGCTAACTACTGCAAAGAAAAGCATTAAGAGGGAATGTGCTAACTGCTTGGATATTTTTGCCTTTAACTGTTTCCTTTTGTGAATTATGATCTCTTATTGCCAGCCCCAGACAAAACCCTCAAAAAGGAAAAAAGTGTTTTCAAATCTCCATTGCAGGGACTTATCTTTCAATTCTGTATCCTCCTACCCTAAGTTTAATCAATGTAGCCCATGACACTTTTCATGTGTCTTCACCCAAAGGCATAAGTGACGTGGTTTCAGGTGTAATGTAGGTTCAGGATTGGTTAAGAGAAATTCCTTGAAACCAGCACTCTACAATTACATCCTTACATGCAGGAGGAGCACAAGAAGCCAGGAGAAAATGCAAATACATTCCTAAAACCAGAATCTGTGTAACTGGTAATTATTGTTGCTTGTAATTTTATTTTTAAAGCAGAATTCTCTTGGCATAGATGCTCTGAAAATTTTGATCAAAAGTAATCAATTATAATTTCAAAAAGGCAGAATTTATTCCAAAGCATCTTAGAATCTCCGAGTTCAAAGGATTCTATTCCTACTTTCAGATAATCATACAATTAAGAAAAATGGCAAGATCTCAGTAATCAGCCAAGTTAATACAATTTAAAAGTGGTATTTTGGGATACTGCCTAAATGATCTGGTTCAAATTTTAGCAAGACCAACCTGGGCTCTTTCTTTTTAGTATACAATTAAAAAAAGTAACTGTTCATGAAGCTAATTATAATAGCAATTAACTAATTGCATATACAATTGGCCACTTACTGACTTGAAACAGAGGGCAACTGGCTAATTGGTAATTAGCTAGTGAATGGCTTTTATATTCAAAGAATTGTTATATAACTTGCCCTGTGAAATAACTTGCCCACAAAGGTGACCAAACCTTGATGTTCTTGTTTCCTTATAAACTAAGTACCTATGTGAATCAATTTGACCATCGTTGACTTTGTAGTTTTTTTTTTTTTCTTTCTAAATACACGTTCTAGTATGGCATTTGACTAAAAATGTGACCAAAAAGGTTCTCTGGGTAATGTTTGATTGCTATACAATTTGCTAAACTTCTATTATTTTGGTTTGAAATAACATATTTTGAACACTGTGCCAAGGGCTTTACAGAGATTCTCTTATTTAATACTCATAAGAGCCTAGAGTTTAGTCTACTATTACCCAGCCCCATTTTACAGATGGGAAAACTGAGGGTTAGAGAGGTTCATCGTTTCTGTTCACAATCACACAGTGAGGAAGCCAGGAAAAAAGTTAAGGTTATCTCACTCTAATGCTCAATTCTTATTCACAATGTAGAACACCTCTAAGGACTTTGCAAAAGACAGTTTATCTAGTGAATAGCTTAGAGAGTTGCTTGTGCCTGACCCATTCTGTGGATGGCTGTCCAGGTTTGGTGCATGTTAATGGAGGGGGGCTCAAGAGTTCAAAAAGCTGCCTGGTGTAAGGTCTCGTCTCCAGAGGCAGATGACAGAGGAGACGGTGAATAAGTGTTATTTGACGGTTCCACGCTTCCGACACCCTTCTGATCCAGCTGGTTGGAAGCTGGCAGTGTGGACTGGGTGGAGGGTATGGATGAAGGTCATTCTGCTTGAGGATCCAAAGTGTCTAGGCCCAGCCATGCTCCTGGACATGCCCTTCATCCACTTACCAAAACTCACTCCTGTACAGGACTCGCCTCTCTTCTTGGCCGTGGGTGACATAACGTCTGCCTGGTCCCCCAACCCTCTCTCAGTTTTGTCTAAATGCTGGCTTTCTTTACAGCCACTCCTGGTGACTCTCCCCCACTGGGATTTGGCCTTTCTCTTGGTGATCATCTACAGAACTTGGCTCTCTTTCTGTTCCCTCCAACGCATTTCTCATTCAGGGGGATGAGTCACCTCTCTTCACCATTTACACAGCACCTTATGCCCTAGCATCCATGACGGAGCTTCTTTGTCTGCCTTGAATTGTTACTCGTTAGATTTTTTAACATTCACTGTTACTCAGAAGATTGCCTGTTGTATTTAACTTCCATTTTACAGGTGACAAAATTCAGTCTCTATGATGTTTTAAAACAGCAGCTAGAACCAGGGTTAGAATTAACTTGTTTTTCTCATTCTTAATTCACATCTTTCTTCACAAATTTAAGTTCTTCCTAATCCATTGATTCATATTACTTTTGGGAGGGGCTTTCTGACACACTGCAGAAATAGATTTTGGAGAACTTAAAGTTTATACTTGCCCTTAGAGACTAGACCTGATATTATTTAGTATATTATTTATAGAAATTATGATCTGGTAGGGTCTTACGGGTAAGAGTTGCCTCCTAGGAGATAAACAGAGCTCCCTAGAATGTGAGATAGAACACCTGGGCTTGTCAAACAAGATTGCTGCAAATGACCCCAGCATTAGAGCTTGTACTGTTAAGAAAGAGAATAAGAAGGGGAAAGAGATCACAGAAAAGGTCTACCTGTGCTTGGTTGCCGGTGTGCAGGGGCGGATGTGGCGAGGTCTGGTGATGTGCTGGGTGTGCATGAAGGTGGGAATGGGAGTGGTGATGTGGATGATTCTGCTGGTGATGGGGTTGAGGGTGAGGATGGTGCGCTGGGTGCTGGTGCTGGTGTGGGTAAGGGTGATGGGGTGGCAGTGTCTGGTGCTGATGTGGGTGCGAGTGCATGTGATGGTGTGGCGTCTGGTCCTGCCGGGAGCCCATCATCTCCATCATGTGTCCCATGGTGTTCATGTTCCCATTTGACATGGCAGCAGGGTGGTGAGTCAATGCAGCCTTCAACCTCTGAAACAGAACAAAAGGGAGGGGAGGGGACAACTGAAGTCAGTCATGTACATGATAGAGATTTAAAAGCAAAATGACTCACATTTTCAATTCTATATTTTAGATACTATTGCTAATGTTTCCTACCAGTAGCTATCTTGCTACCAGTACAAGATAGCCTTTGTATTAATTTCATATTTTCTTACATATTGTGGTCATTAGGAAGGTCCATGTCAGCCAAATAGGTTAATTCAACTGTCAAAGCCAATGGACAGGATATCCTATCAAGAATTACACATTCTACTAAAAGATATTTCCTATTATCCAGTCATGCATTATATCGTATCTACAACTGAATGCAAGCATACACCAAAGAGCACCATTCAATATGATAATGCCATTGAACAAAGAGCCTCCATCTGGTTTGCCACTGTATTTTATTTTTTAATTTTTTTTTTTTTTTTTTTTTTTTTGAGACGGAGTCTTACTCTGTCGCTCAGGCTAGGGAGCAGTGGTGCGATCTCGGCTCACTGCAACCTCCGCCTCCTGGCTTCAAGCAATTCTCTGCCTCAGCCTTCTGAGTAGCTGGGATTACAGGCATCTGCTGCCATGCCCAGCTAATTTTTGTATTTTTAGTAGAGATGGGCTTTCACCATCTTGACCAGGCTGGTCTTGAACTCCTGACCTCGTGATCCATCTGCCTTGGCCTCCCAAAGTGCTGGGATTACAGGCGTGAACCTCTGCGCCCGGCCAGCCACTGTATTTTGTAAGAGTCACAAGAACAAATGCTCTTGCTTCTCAAAAGATTTCTCAGACACAGCGAGTAAATAATTTCAAAATTTAAAATGTAGAGAACTAATCTGATTTTAGGACTTAAAATTAGAGTTAGTAATTTACAAGCTTTGGAGGTAATGTGTAGGTCTTTTCTGTTACCAATATCTTTCTTATGATCCCTTCCAATACTCTAATTTTTCTCACTCAATAGCTTTCTTTTGACTTTGAGAAGGGAGTGAGGAAAATAGAAGAATATGGAGTATTGCACCTCCTTGATGGCCACATCAACCGGCCAGATATATTTCTAACACAGAAGCATTATCCATTCGTAAGCAGACATGCACACAAATAACTTGTACCTGAGTCTAAAGGAAGGGTCAGCAAACTTTTTCTATAAAGAGTCAGACAGTCAATACTTTCTTCTCTTATCTTCTCTGTCTCAACTACTCAACTCTGAAATTGTGGTGCAAAAGCAGCTGCAGACAATGTGTAAATGAATGAATCTGCTATATTCTAATACAACTTCAGGGACAGGAAATCTGAATTTCATATAATTTTTACATGTCATGAAATGTTATTCTACTTTTGATTATTTTTCCCCAGTCACTTAAAACATAAAAACCATTCTTAGTTCATGCACTGGGCAAAATTAGGCAGCGGGCCAGATTTGGCCAGTTCATGCACTAGACAAAATTAGGCAGCGGGCCAGATTTGGCCCTTGGGCCATCATTTGCTAACCCTGTTCTAAAGGTTCAGTTGATAATCAGCTTAGTCCCAGTTTCTTCAAATTGTTTCTTCTGTGACACAGTCAATTATCATCATATCCCGAGGGGCACAATATGCTAAGGACTGTATAATGCAGTTACTCGTTGGAAATACATCTTATGCAAAGATGATTGTCTAATTGGCAAGCTCCCATTGGCTTCATGAAGTATTTACCAGGGGACTCAAAGTTCCCTCCAGATTTATGTTCTTATCTGATCCATGATAGTGGTGTATAATTGCTGGGCAAGGAAACAGTTGTATTTAAATGATGATCAAAGCTACCATGCTCTAACATTGTACAATATTAATGATTCTCAACTGGTTACCTACACTATTGAAAAATACCAATTCAATTAATCAAAATGCTTAGTTAAACATAAAAAGCCTCTACCTGCTAAGAAAAAAATAAATAAAAAACAAGAGGAAAGGATGGTAGACTGTATGTTAATATGAGATCATCATTTCAAATATTTTCATCATCCTGATTCAGTAACCACATAGTCCACTTCTCACCTCCTTCATGAGCAATAGATACTGCACAACAGCTACTCAACTTCGTAATCCTGAAGAAGTTCAGCATCCTAAATGTCTGGAAAAGATGAGATGCTGGGTGCTGGGTATTGTGTGATGGAGTCTTGCTGTGTTGCCAGGCTGGAGTGCAGTGGCACGATCTCACTGCAACCTCCACCTGTTGGGTTCAAGCGATTCTCCTACCTCAGCCTCCTGAGTATCTGGGACTACAGGCGTGTGCCACCATGCCCAGCTAATTTTTGTATTTTTAGTAGAGACAGGGTTTCACCATGTTGGCCTGGATGGTCTCCATCTTTTGACCTCATGATCTGCCTGCCTCGGCCTCCCAAAGTGCTGGGATTACAGGCGTGAGCCACCATGCCTGGCCATGTTTACTTCTAAACAGAAGAGTGAACTAACACTTCTCATCTCCAATTTTGAGCAATGATTTCATTGTTTTTATAAAAATGCTTATTATAAAAATTTAAGCAATGCTTTGCAATGAAGTCAGCAACAATGAAGCCAAACGCGTTGTTTATATCTGGTGGGTGAACAGCATTCCAGACAACTCTATATATGTATATGGAGAGATGAAAGAATAACTAGAATAATTTTATAACTGTGGAATTAAAATAGCATGTAATTATAAAAACTTTTATTTGACTAAGGCATAGTAAAGAAATGAAAATCCGGGAAATTGCTGGGTTTTAGATACATGTTTTTTTACCCCAAGAAAAGTTTTTGGATGATATCTCCGAATTTAAGGATGAAAAAATATGAAAAGAGGTTATGTTGAAATCATCATGCCTTTTAAAAAAACTGACATGATGGAAAGTATGGATGGACTTTCTAAACTATTCCTTGTAATTTCATTACTCTAAAAGTATACTTTTTATAATAAAAAAATCAATTACTACAAAAATATTAGATGAAAAAGCAAAAGCCACTTGCCTAGCTTTCTCCCCTAAACCCCAGTCCCGTTCCTCAGATGTAACCACCACATATCCTCAGACATTTGCTTTGCATTTATTAGGATACATTTGTGCAAGCCCTTTTAATACATCGTTATGTATCCTGCTTTTTGTCCCTTTAGCAATATATCCACAAAATAGGTAATAATAATGGCTATCATTAACTAAGTACTTGCTATGTGCCAGTTCTTGTTCTATACGTTTTACAAATATCAAGCCACCTAATCCTCAGAACAACCCTGTAAGGCTAAACGAGGGGCAAAGCCACTCTACCTCCAAAGCTTGCTCTCTAAACCAGGAGAGAAGGTGCCACAAGCCATGCCATTCACACTTTGCCAAAAACAGAAATGAACTGTGTTTTGCCACCGCCCCATCATCAAAAGGAAAAGCAGAGAGTGAGAAGGGGCTAGAAGAGCTGACAAGAGGAGATGCTATTGCTGCATGGTCCAGCAATGGCCACATGCAAGTGTTACTCAGCACACAGCTAGGGACCTGGATGCACTCTTTCTGAAATTTAGTGGAAGGGAGAATGGATGGTAAAGAATTTTCAGGAACTTCATCTGCAGCAAAGAAAGGATTATCCAGGGCTCAGCATCTTCATCTCCCTTGTATTTGTGAAGAATTGATACTTACATTTCCCCAATCCAAAACACAGATATGATAAGGGCCATGCATCCCTTCTCCCTGCCTCTACTTCCTCACCCTTGGCTTTAACCCTTGTAAGTCTGTCTAATGCTCAGGGGATGAAGGTCAAAGCTCTTCATATGGCCTAGGTGTGGTCCCTGCAGGGCATGGGCCTGCCTTCCCATCAGCCCTTTCTCTTCCCACCCAGCCACACTGACCAACATTCAGTGCACCATGCACCCCCAGACATGGGGCCTTCGCATTTCACAATCTTCTTGCCTAGGATGCTCTTTCCCTTTCTTCAGACATTCCCTTTCTTCAGCCTTCTCCTTAGTAAATTTCTCCCTGGTTTCCTAGTGTAAATCAGTTCCTGTTGTTATATGATCCTAATAGAACCATATTTCTTTTAAAAAATAATTTAGTTTGTAGCTATATACTTTTAGTATGATTATTTAATTAATATTCATCAACCATCTCAGATTGTAAGCTTAGAGCAGAAACCATGTTAGAATTTGCTCAGTGTTAAATTCACAGCTTTAGCACAGAGCCTGACACATATGATACACTGAATTCATATCTGTGGAATGAATGAAGGAATGAATGAATTAAACTTTCTGAGGCTTATGATAAATGCAGCATTTTAATCTTGGATCACTATATCTGCTATTTATGTGGGAGGATGATTTTATTAGTCAACCAAGGTTAGCAGAATCAAGTACAGAAGTCATGTAGGCAGATGGGCTGTAAAAATACAGTCAAAACAGTTTCCTGCTCCACACCCTGCCTGCCCTCTAGAAAACAGTAACAGAGAAAAGAAAACAGAAGTAACTAAGAGGAATGCCTGTTAATTTTATCTTGATGTATTTTCCTTGAAAATTTGGCAAGGAAAATAAAAAAATCTATGTAGGAGTGGGTCATTGTGCCATCCCTTCAAAGCTACAAACAACTTTTCCACCTTTAATTAGGAGCAAATGGAACCTGACAAATAAATATGATGCACCAGATCTTCATCTCTCAAATAATTAGCTTATACTGTTAAGGGAAATTACTTGATTGCCTCAAGTCTATTCTTGCACTGTTCAGGCCAACACAATAACGCTAGCAATGCTTATAACATTCTACTTAACTATTTATTTACTCAACAAATGTTTATTGGGCTTCAACTAGGTGCCAGGTACCATAATAGGCATATTGTTATTTGCCCACTATTTGAAGGAAATGGAAGATGCATAAAGCTAAGCTTTTTAAAACACCGGAGAGAAGAAATACACATTTAGATGTGGAGATGAAGACTTTTGATCACCCTTCAGAAAATCACAGGCCTCTGGGTTAAGTCTACCCTCTGAGCAGCAGCCTGTGTGAATGTAGTGAAGATAAGTGATTATCAAGCTGCTCTGCATATGCCACATTGAATATTCTCCGTGTCATTTCGAAACAGTTTGGGACACTCCTCAAAGTCCTAAGGAGCCTACTGCGTCCCTGGATCCTGGTGCCAACAAGAGCCGCAGTTGCACTGTAAATCATTCAAATCTCCCAAATATAGAAATTTCTACTCCACTCTCTTAAGGATGATAAATGACCAGTAAATGGGTCTAAGCTGTATTTTGCAGAATGATTTTTCTTTTTGAAGTTGAACTGTGTCTTGTTTTAAATAACATTCCACCTAATGCCAAGAAAAGGCAAGGGAGAGAGAGGAAAATTAATGAGCAAATAAACATATATTTTTCAGCTATAAAACCCAGGGCTATTACTGACATGACTGCAAGAAAGAAACAAAAATGATTCTTGTCAACTTTCTGTCATCTTCTTACCATGTTCATTTATATGAGAGAAAATTAGGAGAGGCGGCGAGAAGGCTGACGCACAGCTAGTTTCAGTCGAAAGGGGTCATTTTCATTTGGTCCATGTATTTTCTAAGCTCCTGTCTGCTGTCTGTGATGGGAGGGTGGGCCTGCTGCCGGGTTCTTGGTAAGGAACCAACTATCCACCTCCTCCCATCCTAGTGTGGCCACTGCTGTCATGGCCCAGCCCTGGTCCCTCTTTAATTTCCCATTTAGCTCAAGTTTGCATCATGGCATGTCGGGTGAAGCCTGGGTACACCCACACGTCATTACCGCCACAAGCAGGCATGCTTGTGTGCCTGCGTGAGTGTGCACACACACAGCACACCCACCCCCACCCACCCTGGGCAATTTATCTCCCATTAGCAAGTGGCTCATGCCAATTAGAAACATTGGTGGAACTGTGAAAACATCACTTCTCCATCTTCGACAAGGCTGACTGCTTATGCTTTATAGATTCTGAAAGCCGAGCCGAATTATTAAACATTAATTGAAATTCAATTGAGTGAGAGTGAGGAAGGTTGGAGTATTCTTTCCAGAAAGATTTTAATTATAAATGGCTGTTGGTTTTTGCTCCAGAAAAAAAATGTGAAAATATCAAAATGTAGTGTTTCTGGGTTGACCACAGAAGAGGTTGTCTACATACAAATATGACAAAATCTGAACTCATATTTCCTTTCAAATACAAAATAATTGTCCTCTGTAGCTTTTCTAAAGCATTACTGTAATTTCTCTTTTTTTTTTTTTCACTTTTCAAACACAGTTGATCCACAAAAGCAGTCAACACAGGCTTCTGAATGGTCCAGTCAGTGGTTTGAGACCAAAAGCCTTCACTGCATGAAGTCTTCACTTCATTGCTTTTAATAGCAATGATTACCGACTTCCTCTAGGTATCAAAGATTTCTGAAATTCTTTCTGAATTACTAAAGAAGCCCAAATTGATATTTATCCACTGACTTTAACAACTATAAATGGCCAGCTTAGATCCCCAAATGCTTTCAAAACTTGGAGATGTGGCAATAGACAGAAAAACAACTGTTCCGTGCTGTGCACGGGATTAACTAAGATCATATTTGGCTTAATCACTTGGAATAAAATCTGTTCCTTTAAAAACTTTCATAAGGTAACTCAGTTTTGATGGTTCCACAATTTAAGTATTCTGATTTAGATTTTGGTTCGCTAATAAAACTTCAAATAAGTCTGCCAGGTTGGAAGGAAACATTACTCAGGAGGAAAAGGATTCCATAAGACCTAGAAAAATAAATATTCCTTTTATTTGTCACATTACATCATTCAAACTTATTAACTGAAGATATTAGAAAGGATATAATTAGTAAATAACACAAAAAAGTTGTATTATATATAAATCAATACTCTGGTCCATTGGCAAATGATGCATGGAGTATCACAGGATGAAGCACCATGCTAGCTCACGAGTAAGGATGGTATTTCAGAAAAGTGGAACTTCAGCAAATCTAATGTAAGCAATAAGAAGAATTTGGTGCTTGATCAGACCTAAGTGCTAGGTGATACATTGCACTTTGATGTCTAAAAAGTCAAACCCCAGAGACAAATCTTAGCAATTTCCCTGTCAGCCTTTTTCATATTAATATCTAAATCATATATTAATTACAGTCCTGTAAGAGTGAGCCTTTAATTTATTCTTGCTGAATGAAGAAATTAATGAATGCACATTTATAGAATTATTTTATTTCAGATACCACTTCCCTGTGTCTCTTATACTCAGTAGCTGTCTTTTATAATTCAGCAGGAGGGTGAGCATTTTAAGAGGCTGTGCATTTTAGCAACTTTTAGAACAAACTGCTATCCTGAGAGCCAGAGCTAGTCTTAGCTCTATTATAAGGCAGCTCTAGGTCCTTAGAGAAGTAAACCACTTAGCGCCATGTGCCTTCATCTATCTAACAAAGGAGGGCAGGATTCTTCATTCCCTATTTCATCAGAGAAAGGATCCAAGCTGAGGTTTACTAAGTAAAGAAATCTGTTGGAGAAATGAGTTGGGTCAATGTCTAAAACAAAGAAAGAAAAGTTATCATTGCAGAGAACTTCCGAAAAACAACAGAAGACTTAGAGTGAGAAGTCTTGCTTTTAAAGCCTGGCTCCAGGATGTTGGGTATCACCTTAAGCTTCAAATTCCTCTTCTGTGAAATGGGGGTACATAATGAGATGAGAATCTGTGTAAACCATAAAGATATACAGCAGAGTCGATGGAACTGAGTAGAGTTGTTTTGTGGATGAGGAGCGGGTGGGTAGGGGTAAGGTTCATAATCAGCTTTTGATGAAAAATAAAGCATAATGGAATATTATTTGTCCATACAAAGGAATGAAACACAGATATATCCTACAACATAGATGAATCCCAAAAGCATTCTACTAAACGAAACAAGCCAGACACAAAAGGTCACGTTTTGTATGATTACATTTACATAAAATACCTAGAAACACTTAAATCATAGAGACAAAAAAACAGACTACTTATTGCTGGAGGCTGAGGGGAGGATCAAGTCACTACTTAATGGTCCCAGGGTTTCCTTTTGAGATAATGAAAATATTTTGGAACTAGACAAAGATGATAGTTGCACAACATGTCAAATGTACTAAATGGCACCAAAATGCACACCTTAAAATGGTTAATTTGGGCTGGGTGGGTGCGGTGGCTTACACCTGTAATCCCAGCACTTTGGGAAGTCAAGGCAGGCAGATCACTTGAGGTCAGGAGTTTGAGACTAGCCTGGCCAACATGGTGAAACCCTGTCTCCACTAAAAATACAAAAATTAGCAGGATGTGGTGGTGCGCGCCCATAATCCCAGCTACTTGGGAGGCTGAGGCAGGAGAATTGCTTGAATCCCAGAAGGTGGAGGTGGCAGTGAGCCGAGGTCATGCCACTGCACTCCAGCCTGGGCAATAGAGCAAAAAAAAAAAAAAAAAAAAAAAAAAAAGTTAATTTTATTTTATGTGGATTCTGTCTCAATTTAAAAACATTTTAAAAAATAAAAAATAAAGCAAAATGAGAACCTCTTCTGACAGTGGGCTGATATAGAACGCTTGACTTCATCTGAGACTTATTGCTATTTATTTTGATGTCACCTTATGTGAAACACTGTATTATGAAACAATGAAGACCAAAAAGATATTTGTCCTAGAATGGCTAAAGTCAATGCCAGGCTTTTAGTATTTGCCTCAGAATTTGGCTCCTCTGCAGGTACTGGTACCCTCCTTTTCTTACAATTCTATTATCTACCAGCTGGCTTAGAACCAAAGAGAAAATGCAGAAGCCACAGCCATCCAACTGTGGATAATACAAAGCTAGTCGAGAGTGTTTAACACACTGGATGAAGAATCAGTATCCGCAAAGATCTTGTCTAATGAGAAATTTAGCAGGAATCAGTACAATATCTTATGCTTGGTTAACAAAAACAAAACAAAAAGCATCTACTATCCAAAGCAGCTTAGAAAATATATAGCTTGGGGCTAACATATATATAACAGAAGGGTGTGGGGATTTTGACTTCATAAAGCATCATTATGCAGTGCAGACATCAAAATAGCTGATGTGATTTTTCTGCTGTATCAATAAAACTAGATTAGAGAACTCAAGAGAGTGAGTCCTGTTCTCTGCAGGGCCATAATGTGAACCATACAAGTCCAGATCCCTCACCTACCTGCCCCCACCGACGATCTAAACATCATATCTAATAGTGCTGGATTTTTCTCTAGGGGAGTATCCCAATTCTGTATTGATGGGCAGGCATGCTGTTTCTATTTTTCCTCTATAACACTGGGATGAACATCCCTATATACACATCTTGGCATGTTTGATGATTTCTAAAAAGTGTTCATTAGTGTTTTAACAAAATCGGATGAATCGACCCATTTAGTTGGGTTCAATTTCTGGGCAGAGACAGTGGTGGTGGTGACAGAGTGTGTGTGTGTGTGTGTGTGTGCAGGTGTGCACATGTAGGGAATGAAGGCTGGGTGTCTCTTAAAGGATATCTAAAGGGAAGAAATGCCCTGACAAGTTCAGCTTTAAAAAGTCTTTTTGGGGTTCTGATTTTCTTATTCCATCAATATCCCCATACTCAGGTGAGATATTATAGATCCCCTGTTCCTTTCCGGCCACTGAGCTCCTTAAGCATTACGGCATAACCTCAGGTACTAATTTGAATCTAGAAAATATTATATCCTAGTTTCCCTGGGAATTTTAAAGTCACTAAATGCACAATGGATGTAGAATAAGTATTTGTTGATTGCCAGCCTGCCTGCTGCCTGAAAGTCTCCAGTAGTAGTGCCTAATTTTGTAATATCTTTGAAGCAGTGGCCTATCATTTTCTTTACAGAAAGAACACTTTCTGGTAGTGATTGCAGGGAGAATAATGCCCTTTGTCTTGCTAACAAACACTACTCACCTCTAAAATCTCAGCACCTGCAAACCTGGGTAGCTGTAGGTGAGGGCTTATTTCCAGCTTTTATAGAAGAAGAAAGTTCTATTGGAAAAAAGTAATCCCTTGTTACTTTATTTTGGATGAACTTTTAATCAGAAACACAGGCAGTAACATATGTTAGAAAAATACATATGAAACATAGAACTTTGCGTTTATAATCCACCATGGAAAATCCATGCTAATGCAGCATTAACTTTGGGGTTTTAATTGCACAGAAGTCAGGAAATTCAGAGTTCAAGTTCCCACAGCAAACTTTACTCCACATGTGTATCACAGGGCCTTTCCTGAGTGGGTGACCTAATTATTTGGCAAAAAGGGGTGCAATGAATAGTGATGGATAGGATTTCTCTTCAATGTTACATGTCCCCAAATCTCAAGCAAGATGGACAGAGGGCAACTCTAGCTACATAAATGGCACCTTTTCAATGCATAGTAGTCGTTGGGTATGTGCTTGGTGACGATCGTGACAACAGTCCCTTTGCAGTGTGTGCTACAGGAGGTGCAGGATTTGGCAGTGTGTTGCTCAGGTGGGACAGCCAATTGCTATCACATCACCCAGCTCTCTCTAGCACATCCTCCCCCACTCCCTTGGGAGGGTGGCTATGCTCGGCTCGCTTGATGGACACTGCCCCTTGCTCCATTCCCAGAGGGCATCTCAATAACTGATGCTTAAACTTTTGAATCTGAAAGTTTGACTAGAAAGCCCTCAGGGGACTGGAGATGGAACCTTCTCCCCACACATGTCTACCCTTCCAGACAGCTGTCATCTGGCTTCCCTCCAGTTGTTGGGAAATAGCAAGATGTGTACCATTGGGCCTCTGTTGTAGACATTTGGTGTTCTGGCCAACAGGGCCTCAAACTTTTTCTAGTAAGAAGTCTCCTGGTTTTTCTAATGATAGGGTAAGTTGATTATATGGAAGTTTAGATTGTCTTGTCCCTTGGTATCCATATCTGAGACTGTCTAATGTGCTCTGTGGGTGTCCAGTCCTGCTTTTTCTCCTTGGGAAAATAGTGATGGTGTATTTGGGTCCTCCTTGCTATCTGTTGCCTCTGAATCTCACCCCTGCCTGAGACCTCAAAGTGTGGGGGCCCCCAGTACTCACCACTGATATGAGAGGAGTGGTGAGGGGGAGGAGAAGTCAGTGGGGGTCAGGGGAGGCAAGAGAGAGAGGGATTGCAATACTCTCTGATTCTTAAGCACCTGCCTTACTTCCTTTTTGGACTTTCTATTAGTGGTCCAAAGTCATCGGACCAATAGCCAAATCAACTTGCTGTGACAGTTCTACCATCCTGCTAAAGAGAAGGTCTGCCTGTGAGTGGTCTGGATCATATGATACCCAACCCAGCAGTCACCTGACCACCCAAACAGCCCATTTATTTTTTTTATTTTTATTTTTATTTTATTTTTATTTTTTATTTTTTATTATACTTTAAGTTCTAGGGTACATGTGCATAACGTTTATATCATGTATAACTCCCCAATGCAATCCCTCCCTCCTCCACCCTCCCCATGATAGGCCCCAGTGTGTGATGTTCCCCTTCCCGAGTCCAAGTGATCTCCATCTCACACCAGTTAGAATGGCAATCATTAAGAAGTCAGGAAACAATAGATGTTGGAGAGGATGTGGAGAAATAGGAACACTTTTACACTGTTGGTGGGATTGTAAACTAGTTCAACCATTATGGAAAACAGTATGGCGATTCCTCAAGGATCTAGAACTAGATGTACCATATGACCCAGCCATCCCACTACTGGGTATATACCCAAAGGATTATAAATTACTCTACTACAAAGACACATGCACACGTATGTTTATTGCGGCACTATTCACAATAGCAAAGACTTGGAATCAACCCAAATGTCCATCTGTGCCAGACTGGATTAAGAAAATGTGGCACATATACACCATGGAATACTATGCAGCCATCAAAAAGGATGAGTTTGCGTCCTTTGTAGGGACATGGATGCAGCTGGAAACCATCATTCTTAGCAAACTATCACAAGAAGAGAAAACCAAACACCGCATGTTCTCACTCATAGGTGGGAACTGAACAAACAGCCCATTTATAAATAGCTCCTGGACTCTGAGCACAATGAGAATTCATGATGCCATTTGTCCACTGCCTGGTCTCCCTGAGCCAGACCTGTAGAAGCCTCTGAGGGACACAGGATGGAGGCCAGTCATCACTGATAAGAGCATGGTCTTCAGTATTTCAGGTAAACCACACCAAGGGGAAGAAAGCTGTGCTCAAGAAAGCCAGAACAAATAATACAGAATCTTTTCTTCTTTCCCCTGCATGTCTACATTCAAGGCATTTAAAGAAGAGTCATTCATAATCTATTAAGAATCTGGTGCTGTGTGTGTGTGTGTGTGTGTGTGTGTGTGTCTAGAAAGTTATGCTTAAAAAGAGCTTTTGAATTATGCCGAAGAAGATGACAGTGCACAGCATTTCCAACTGAAAAATGAGGAGCAACTTCCTTCTGAGCTGATATGCATCCAAATCATACTGGTTCTCAACCAAATTGTTAAAATTTCAGTAATAATCAGGTATTAGAAAATATTGCGCATTCTATGCTTTATTCTAGTTTCAGAGTTTTTCTAGTTTTGCTTTGTTTTTTTTCCATGTGATATGACAATTATTAATTATTTGGCAATTTTTTTTTTTTTTTTGAGACAGAGTCTTGCTCTATCACCCAGGCTGGAATGCAGTGGCATGATCTTGGCTCACTGCAACCTCCACCTCCCACTTTCAAGCAAGTCTCATGCCTCAGCCTCCCAAGTAGCTGGGATTACAGGCACTTGCAACTACGCCAACTAATTTTTGTATTTTTAGTAAAGATGGGATTTCACCATGTTCACCAGGCTGGTCTCGAACTCCTGGCCTCTAGTGATCAGCCTTCATCGGCCTCCCAAGGTGCTGGGATTACAGGTGTGAGCCACCACGCCCATCCTATTTGGCACATTTTTGACAGTAGAATCACTGGCCCTTGCTAAGCTATCTTTTTACATCTCCATTTCTATTGTCTTTATGGTGTACGATTCAATGAACCAGATATCTGAATCTACTATTTTACTGCCTACAACACAAGTAATGGGGGTGGTGGGGTGGAAAGTGTGGAACCATCTCTTTAAATCACATTGTCACAACTGAGTACCATTTTAAAAATGCCAAATAGAAAGCTTTCTGGTTGATTTATTAATTGAAAATGGCCTCTCTAAAAATTTATCTTCTTACAAGCTTAAGATATCATTTTCATGATCTGTCTTCCTTTCCAGATCAAGCAATTTCTTTCCTGACTCCAAATTTCTTTTAAGCAACTGCTCACCAGGGACTGACAATAATATGTAGTAGCTTGCCCTAAATCAGTACCTTGCAGATATTAAACTATGAAATAGGTGACAAAAATTATTCCTTACCTTTTGGAGATGTAGAAAATTCCTGTGAAGAAACGTTAAGTGATCTCTTAGGAGTCAATAAAGAGAAGGAATTTGAACCTCCTGCTTTTCTTTGTGGTGTGACCTACTTAGCTGGAGAGCCTCTTGGTTAAAAGAAAGATGGTGGATGATAAAGAGCAAGATGGGGAAGGCAAGAAGGAAGGTGAGAAACAAGGACAGACAGAAAGAAAGAAGATGCGTGAGAGTATCAAGAAAGAAAACAAGTCAGCTCTAGCTGAAGGTAGAAAACATACATGATCCAAGGGCACTGGTATTTATAAATGTATAATGATAAGGCAGAATCATTCCAAAAGAGAAGTGAATACAAGATTGAGTCAAAGTATTCCAAACTCAAAAGAAGCTCAATTCCTTTTTTTGGAGAATTGTCCACTCCACCCTAGTTTCCAGATAAATTAATCACCAAAGGGGTATTATCAAGTGGGTTCTTCTTTTCACCATATGCCAGCAAGATTTGGTGTGGATTTGGTGTGGCAGATAAGGAAGGAATTGCATCCTATAGGGTTGTTTTTATATGCATAAGATTATGTATGGAAATTTTCCCACTTCTGTAAGGTTTTCAAACCATAAGTGGTTAACCAGAGGCTAACAAAATGGTTAACCAAATGTGTCAACCGCTAAGCCAAGTGGAAATGGTGATGGCAGGTCTAGCAGTGGGGAGTTCTCCCATTTCTGTGACATATTCCAACCAGCCTGACTTAATATGAACAGCATCATGCTTAAGGAACATATCTGTATCTGGAGAGCTCACAAAGGTGAAGCTCAACTTACCAGGGGAAGGGCCTTCTGCATTTAGTGACTACTTCGCCTGCTAGGCAGATGTTGCTACTCTGGGTTTGGACTGAAACGTTTCCTCCAACATGTCCCCAAAAAGTGAGCTCACCACTTGGTTCTGGTCTGACTAACTGATGGGACCAAGCCCATCTGAGTGTGAATCTTTTTTAAAGTAGAGGAGGGATTGTTTTTCTTGGTACTGATTCAGTGCCTGCTAGTTTTTCCCTTTCTTTTTTTTTTCTGCTAAAATGTATCCTTTGATTGCCTTCCAAAGCCCATTCACTATGGGAAGTAGATCATCATTAAGCTTCCTTGGTGAGACACCACATATTGCATGCTTTGCCAAGGAGGGCAACTGTCAATAGCCAAATACTCAATTTATTATGGTTGGATAACATTTGCTATGAGTAGGACTATTTTTTAAATGAACTGAATTGATTTGTATTATTTAGAAGCTTAAAATCCTTTCTGGAAGAAGGAGGGATATGTACTAAAATTCAATTTGTAAACAAAGAAATAAATAAATATTATACCGTTCTGCAACCAACCCCAACTGTTTCCCTAAACAAAAGTAAAAAAAAAAGTTTTAAAATCAGTTTTCAACAAGAGAAAATGCACCTAAGTGCTTTCATTCATTCTGTTCAAAAATGTTTAATTCAATCTGGGTCTACAACATTGATTTCCTTGGTGTTCTTGGGGTGGAAGATTGGACAGACAGAGACAGAGGGAAAATAAATGGAAACAGAGGCATATTTTCATTCTCCTAAGTCTCTTTCTTCTCTCACCCCAGGTTCTAAAATTTTGATCTATTTTTGTTTTCTTAATTTAAGGATAGAGTATGTATCATTAGATAGAAATCTGGGACTCTAGGAATGTGTGTTCATGACCCATGCTGATGAAACTGATACTCATTGCTGTATGAATCCACCTTCTGAAATGGCAGTTATACTTCTCTTTGAATCCTAATTTTGAGCCTTGGTTTCATGTGCAGAGATGATAAGTCCTACAAATGTGCTCTTTCTATTCCATTGCTCTTTGCTTAATTTTGATCTCACAGGTAAAATCTCTGTAACATCAGTTGTTAATTAACTATATTATCAAAAGGATGCTACAATAGAGAACATTTTATGGAGTGCTGATAAAGCAGGGTGTTTCCAAAGCACTTGCCATTCAAACTCAATAAATGGACCTACTGGGGAGACCTATTTTGAAACTAAGACATCCCTGGTGAGGATGGGGAGAGGGGACTGAAAGATACGGTGCAGCACTAGTCTGGTGGATTTCCTCCTAAATGACAAATACCCAGCTAAGAGGTGAACACTCTCACAATAAATCAACTTTGTTCATTTCAGAACTTAATGATTACAAAGTCATATCAGATGAAATCCACAAACCTCATGAATCAGATCTAATGCTTGCATTCAGTGATTCAAATAATACTTATAAAACAACAAACATGAAAACAAACTCAATGCAGTACTAGCATCTATAGTGACACATATAGGTGGTTTCTGTGTATTCTGAGAAAATTAACTTGTCAGGACAACTGAGTGAAACATTTCAAATGCAACTTAAAGTCATACTCTTCAGGCACATCAGAAAAAACAGGAGGACTCCTATGTTAGGGAGATTAACATGGCAGATGCACATCTGAGATTCCACATGAGGTCCCATGCCACCAAAATATACGTCAATGTAGGAATACAGAAGACGTAAAGCAACTGAATCTTTTACTCTTATTTCCCCTTAGGGAGCCTGGGTGATGTACAGCGTGGGCTGTGATGTACTGAGGCTCGTCATTAAATGTTCCATGGCCTTTTTTGTTTTAACCAGAAGAGGTTTTTAACCTGGCTTCACTTCAGCGAGGGTAATGGCAGCCTCCCTCCCAAAGATTCCTTCTACCCTTCCAACTGGCAAACACTTGCTTCATTTCCTCCTGTAGAATAAGAATCATGCAGAATGACTGCCTGAGCATGGCAGCTCCTCATTCTGCACTTCTCTGGTGTTTTGGAGCAAGTTGTTCATTCTTTCAATAATTTGCTAAGCGTTTACTCTGTGCACGGTAAGAATACCAAGACAAAGATGATACTGCCTATTTCCAAAAAACTCAAAATGCAGTAGAGTCCATTGCCTGCGATGCACTGTAACATGATAGATTAAAGGGATTGTTTCTGTTGAGATTTTAGAATGAGGTTAGATTGTTCTAACTTGAATTAAATGGATGGTACTATTGCTCTGGGGCTAACTAGTGTTTTTAGATGGTAACACATCAAATCTATGTAGTTAACCCTGGCCTAACCTGGTCATGGCTTAACCTAGTGGTTCTCAACTGAGGGCAGTTTTTCCCTTTGGGTGACATTTGGCAATATCTGGAGACACTTTTGATTGTCACAACTTGGGGTGGGAGGAGGGTGCTGTGGTACTGGCATCTAGTGGGTAGGGATGCTGCTAAACAACATTCTACAATGTACAAGACAGACTACCTGCCCCCTCGCCCCACAGCAAATAATTATCCAGCCCAGAATGTCAATAATGCCACAGCTGAGAAACCCTGCCTTAACCTGACAGCCGGGTTAACTAAACCATAACTAAACGACATTTATCTATGTTATTTATTTTATTACTTTGAAGGAGACACCACAGGACCACTATCATGTGGTATTAAAATTGACTGGTGTCAAAATTCAGCTAAATAACAAAATGTCTTTGTGACATATCCTCTCTGTCCTTAATGAAGTTCATCAAACCACTCTGTGGTTCAAGAATGGCAATGATGATAGCAGAGTTAAGAATCTAGTTTTCAGGCCAGGCGTGGTGGTTCATGCCTGTAATCCCAGCACTCTGGAAGGCCAAGGTGGGAAGATTGCTTGAGCCTAGGAGTTTGAGACCAGCTTAGGCAACAAGGCAAAACCTGTCTCTACAAAACATACAAAAATTAGCCAGGTGTGGTGGTACATGCCTGTAGTCCAAGCTACTCAGGAGGCTGATGTGGGAGGATGGCTTGATCCAGGGAGGTCGAGGCTACAGTGCAGCCTGCATTTTCTCCTGGGCAACAGAGCAAGACCTTGTCTCAAAAAACAACAACAACAAAAAAGAATTTAGTTTTCTATAACCGTAGGATCTAATAACCGAAAGAGACGTAGAGCCCACCTGGCCCAAGAATATTTCATTTCACAGATTAGAAAACTGAGAGCCAGTAAGATTAAAAGCCACTGTGACCCATGGCGAGTTTAAGGTTGAAGGTGTATTAGAACCCATGCCTCCTGATGGCC
This sequence comes from Trachypithecus francoisi, assembly GCF_009764315.1. Taxonomy (NCBI): domain Eukaryota; kingdom Metazoa; phylum Chordata; class Mammalia; order Primates; family Cercopithecidae; genus Trachypithecus; species Trachypithecus francoisi. The sequence continues at coordinate 100,724,706 of NW_022681469.1, read as the reverse complement.
AGTCCAGGCTTTCTCTGCTGCCCTAGGGACTAGTCTGGCACTCAACTGCATCTAGAATACTAAATAAGAAACAAGGAGGAAGTATGAAAGTGCTAACAGACCATGTGCTATGTAATTTCTGTGGCATTGAGTCAATGTGTTTTGAGGCTGGGTCACTTCTTTTCAGGAGCCACAGAGACAGCGTCAGCCACCGGGCCACATGCGGAGGGGCAGAGTTAGTTAAACCCACAGGCAGGTGTCTCTTCTCAGCTGGGGACAGGTGCTGTCCAGGTAGGATCTGCCAACCTTCTCATCTGCACAGCAGGTACGGGCAGACCCTAGAACTCAGGAGTGTTATCCAGGCCATCACACAATTCTCCCTGACCAACGGCAGCTGGAGAACTTCTCTCAGCTTTCTTCCACTGGCTTCCTAACATGTTTTTAAACCATATTCTGTTATCTTTCAATAACTTCAACCCTACGAAGTTCTCCGAAAGCAATTACATAAAAAGCTTTAGCCCTGACATTCTCTTCTCGGTGACTTAGTAGATTTGCACATGGACTTTGGCTCATGGGGTGGGAGAAGAGGCACAGACTCCACTTGTTCACAGGAGAACAGTGATAGTGGGCCCTGAGTTAGGTAGTGACTTTAACACTTTAATTTTCCAATAACACTCACATAAACCTTTTTAGAAGACAGACTCAACATTTTCTTAGTCAATAAGAGTCGGGAGGAGGATTTGCCTTCCATCCCCACCCTATCTTTTATCTGTAAGGAATTTCAAGAGAGGGGCCTGGAAATATTCAAATTAAAGTACCTAGGTAGGCCATAGGCCTGGCGCGGTGGCTCATGCCTGTAATCCCAGCACTTTGAGAGGCTGAGGTGGGTGAATCACCTGAGGTCAGGAGTTTGAGACCAGCCTGGCCAACGTGGCGAAACTTGTCTTTACTAAAAATACCAAAAAATCATCCAGGTGTGGTGGTCCGTGCCTGTAATCCCAGCTACTTGGGAGGCTGAGGCAGGAGAATTGCTTGAACCTGGGGGGCAGAGGTTGCAGTAACCCGAGACTGCATCACTGTGCTCCAGCCTGGGCAATGGAGTGAGACTCCATCTCAAATAATAAAATAAATAAATAAAATAAATAAATAAATAAATTAAGTAAGTAAGTAAGTAAGTAAGTATCTAGGTAACTTCCCTTCTTTTCTCTACTTAGATCTTCTGTAAAATCCAGGGCACATCAAAGCCAACTTTAAGTTTTAATGTTCTGTTTTATGCTATTCATTTTCTTTGAAAAGGTGGGGAGAAAGGCCTGTAAAATGGGCAGCCATGAAACTGAATACAAGTTGGCTGTATCTTCTTTCAGCCTTCTGACACTATCACTAATCTTCTTGAAACCATCATCATCTGTCCCCCTGATGCCATTGGATCTGCCCCATGGGGGTAAGGGGAGGAAGGAGGCATGATGACACATGACCACGTTCTAGATATGATGTAGAAGTCTGCTCAGAGGTTTCTGTATGGCCCTTTAAACAGGATCCTTATTGGAATTTTTGGATTCTGTCCCATGGAGTTCAAGTGCATTCTTCAGGGCAGCCGGTTACAGTTCCACAGAGGTGTGAATGTCCTGGAGTTTCACAAGCACAATACTTCACATTGTTGGGTCAGAATTACTTTAATTCCTCCCTCCACTGCCCCACCCCCACCCCATTAAGAAGCCCTGGATCTGCAGAGGGCCTAGCACAGCCAGGACTGAAAATGCCAATGAAAGCACAAAACCCCACAGTAAACATTCTAGTATAAGAATATAATCAAACATTAACAAGGAGTGTGGGCTCAAGTTTTGCCTGATAGTGGTCAAGGTCTGACTTTAGCAATGACATGAAGTTTTCCCAGAGCTCTGTTTTCCTGCAAAAAAACTGTCGCTTTATCCCATTTTAGGGCAGTGGATGAAAGTTCTCCTCCATACAGGCAGTGAAGAGCCTATGCTCTGGAGAAGAGTTCCTTCAAAGTGTGTTTAGAAGCCCACGAGTCAAACAAATTGAGAACCCTGCATTCACGCAACCTACATCTGTTGCCAGTTCCACGCTGTTCCATGCAGATGATTTGTATATTATTACACAAGGCGACATCCTATAATGCAAGCACCTCTAAGAGAATTATGGTGTTAAACTGGGACATACGGCCCAGATGCTTCTGGGCCCTGGGAGGTAAGCTGACACAGAAAAGTCTAATGATGTCTACACATGAATTTAGCCTGATGGTGACTGTTTATTTTTCTAACTTGGAGAAACTGCACTGGAGATCATCAGAAAAATGAATAAAGAAAAGCCTCCTTAAATTGTACAGGACTATTAATAGGTTGCGTGATTCTGGTGAACAATCCTGAAGAACAGCTTGTAAAAATCAATACCTTTAACAATTGTAACTTGAAATGAGGCCCTAGGATACAAAGAAAAGAGGGTGGTGGGAGAAACTAAAGCAGGTTGCTAAGGTGCAAAACTGGGTGAAAAGCAAACAGTGCATCAGGCAGCCGCTTCGATTCCCCACAACTCTGGTGAGGCCTTTGCACTCATTCCAGAAAGGCCCAAAAACTGTTTGGCATTAAAGGTTGAGCGACAGCAAGCAGACATCATAACCCTTCGTTTCGCTCATCAACCACATCACACCCCCTCCCTTAACAAGAATCTTGTGGGCTTAAACCACAGGCTCATATCCGAACCTTTCCTGCCAGGGTAGCCGACAAATCTTGCTTTCCCACACACTGGCGCAGAATTTCTGCATCCCACCGCCGTGCCGGGGCTTAAGGATCCATTATCAGGGCAGCCAGATACGTTTCTCCACTCACTTCAACTGTATCCTGGACCTCAGCCAGAGTGAGAAGACCAGGAGGGGGAAAAAAATCCTATAGCTAAGCAAACTGAGCAGGAGGGAGGGAGTCCCGAGAAAGGGTTAGAGTGGCTAATTTTTCCACTTTCTCCCTGCTGTGGTTAAAGCAGTGACAGATAATTTATCACACATTTTGATTGCACTCCAGCTGGCTGTTAAAAAAAAGAGTTGTTTATTAATTCAATTAGCTGGCTTATTTATCAGGGCTGGGTCAGCAGGGGCAGTGAGAAGCCAAAGGATGCCTGTGTCAAGCTGTCTCTCTCGCGGGCCCTGCAGGCAAGTGGAAACATACATTCTCAGCCCCAAGACTCGAAGTGTCCCACGAGCTGTATTTACCCTGAATGCTTGGAGCACGACAAGGAAGCCCATCAGTTGCAATGAAATACTAGAATAGAATGATGCTCCAAACAGGACAAAGTCATCTGAGTGACGGCAGTCATTACTGTTCGTTACCCTTGCAGGGGCCACTTTCAGACACAACACTACATCCTTTCTAGGTGCATTTTGGTGGTTGCTTTTGCTTTGTTCTCATTTGTTGGTGGATATTTATTAAATATATATGAGGCTGCCAGTGTATCAGCACTCTGTCCAGGCCAGCATTGCCCAGGATCAGGGAAATCATTCCTTCTGTAAGTGGCTTAAGAAAATCTAGGAAAAGTTTATCAAGGGCCTGCTTCGTGCCAAGCTCCATTTGTTGTACTTTCACTGAGGCTACCGGTTAGAGTTAATTCCCATGCAGTGGCTGAGGTTTGGGCCCATTTTACCAGTGAGCTGGGTATGGTAGAGATTGTAATGGATTTACCCAAGACCTCCCCTAATTTGCCTTTCAATTCAGTGCAGCTGTTGGTGACTCTAGATGACACATCTGCTGCTAACCCTGTAGTAGCAAGTAGAGAAGAAGAAAGAAAAGGAGGGAAAGTTTTACTTTTTTTATTTCAAAATAACCTAATGGTAGGCAAATGTTATAATGCATGCATTTGATTTTGTTTTTATTCAGACTATGACAATTTTTCTCATGAGTCTTACAAATAAAGTGCTTTACAAACGTGAAGGAAGTCGAATTCTAGACAAATGTATAAGAATACTAATTGTCATGCATCATTTATTATAGAATAAGTGACATTGTGGATAAAAAAATGGATGGTGAGAAATGAATCTAATATAAGAATATGATAAATATTCTGGTTCATCAGCTGGCTAATCAAGGAGGAAATGTGACATGAAAATGATGCCACTGATAAGGCCACATCAGTAACTTTAGTGTGGACATTGCATATTAAGGAGAAATGTGATTTTTGATGCTGTACTGGGGCCAGGTCTCGGGGGAGTGAAGTGAGGCACATGAGTATTTTATTGAACATTAGTATTCTGGAGGTGTATTTTGCTAGCTTCCCCATATCATGCTAACAGTTTGAACCTCTTTACTGTTTCACATCAATCCCCAATTATATGGAAGCAAAGGTTTTTCTCAACTTCTGGAAGTATCTTAAATCATCATCTTCCTTTCCTCCCTCCCTCCCTTCTTTCCCTGTATCTTTCATGCACACAGTACCACGTTTGAGAATAAAACAAAGTGTCAGGTGCACAGATCAATGGGTGTGGAAAAACTCGCAGCAGGATCACCTTGCTGACTCCTGGACTGTCTGCCCTGCACAACTTATCAAAGAGCCTGTGCTGTCTCTCTTCCCCTCACCACTGGCCAACTCAGTTTTTGGCTCACTGGTTGCTGAACTTAGCTTTTCCTTTGACAATCTACTAATTTCTAACATTTCCCCCAAGAAATGCCAAATCCTTAATGTTAGCTCTTTTTGATGACATTTCCAGCACTCGCATTCCAATACCTAAAGAGTGTCTATTGAGTTGAATACAATCAAGTGGAATTAAGTTCCATCTTCCTATTCACATCTTTTGCCTCATCACTTGCAATTGGTGGGGTGCTTCCGCTTTCAAAAATGGGAAGGAAGCTTTTTAGGGCGATGTACTAGTATTTCTTTCATTTCTTCTTTTTATTTTCAGATCAGCTTGAGCAAAAAAGAAAAATTAAAACTGACATATTTTATCTCATTTTAGGTATTCAATTTTTTTTATGTGTTCAAATTTTATAATTAAGTGTGTTTTCAATTTCTGCTGCTGACAATGTGTCAAAATAAGATTTTAAATATTTTGTGTGATAATTATATCTGGAGATGGCAAGGCCAATATAATAATTACTCTTGCATTGCTTTCATCTTTTATATCTTAAAAACATGCTTTGTTAGCCTTTCAAAAATGTATTCAGCAGTCTTGGGTCAAAAACACTCTTACGGTATTTCCAGTAAAAGGACAGACAGATGTGATATATGGTAAGTACATTCATTTTTGGTTGAGAAGTTTACCCTTATGTAGAAAAAACTGCTCAATTTAAAAATCACATTGTTGGGGATTGCCTGGGATTACAGGCATGTGGTGCATGCCTGTAATCCCAGCTACGTGGGAAGCTGAGGGGTGGATCTTGTGAGGCCAAGAATTTGAGACCAGCCTGTGCAATACAGTGAGACTCCAGGCTCAAAAAAAAAGAGAAAAAAAATCACATTGTTGAAATTTAATGAATATTTGTATTCAGCAACATCTCTAGTAAAGTTCGGTTTTTAAAGTTCATTTTAAGTTTTTAAAATTGTGGAACAGTCCAAACCCTCTGCCCCAGCACAGTCTAAATACTATGTATACTATTTCCAGAAAAAAAAAAAAAAAATCAATTTTCGTACCAAACAATAGACTATTTGATTGATAGGGAATTTCACAGAAGCATTCATAGCTCCTCTTTACAAGTATCTTGTCCAGCCTCTTGATTTATTTGAAATGAAAAGTCATACTTTTAAAAGTGAGAGAAATATTCTTGTCTAGCGTGAGACCACCTTAGCGCTGAAGGTCTGGCTTCTCAACTTTGGTAGGAAATGCTGTGGATGATTCATCCCTGGGCACTGCTTGATCTTCACAAAAGTATTTCTCAGGTTGACTTCTGGGGTTTGCTTCTGGAAGGTTCTTATGACTGAACACGAATTTTACATTTCAAGCCTGATTCCTTTGAAAACGGAAACATTGCCAGATCATTTCATTCATGTAGATTCCTTAAGACCACACATTAACATTTTAGAAATTTTAAATTTCACCATGGAAGCCTTTCAAACAGCTCTATGTGAGCAAGACTTATAATTTCCATATAAATCAGGTACATTAGGGATTTTTCAGAATTTCTCTTGATATTTTCCATAGGGAATGGGAATACCATCTGCTTTGTTGAATGCAGGATAGTCGAAGGGCACTGATCTGTCCAAATGGCCTCATTCATTACTGTCTCTGGATCCTCCAGAGTGTCTGTTGCTCAGAGAGTCGACTTAGCTACAGTCTGGGCTCCAATATATGTCACAACACAGCTAATCCAGCCTACACCTCCTTTAGGATGCAAAATGCTTGGAGATGCACTAGCAGGAAGGAATATTTTCTCCCTCAGAGTTCAAAGTTACAGAAATAACATAATTCTATTCCTCAAGTTCTGATTTAATATGCATTCAGAACCTAGCCCTATTTTGGTTAAGACAGTTTGAATATGTTTTACTGTTTTGCCATCTTAAATGCAAAACTACACAGTGTACAAAACTACAGTACAAACAGGGAGAAAATAGTCTGCAGTTACTGAATGCTGAAATAAAAAAGCATTATCCTGTATGCTGGGTAAATGCTTCAGCATATTTCAAGAACAAGAGTTGAAAGAGCCACTAGACTCATAGTATAGGGAATCTAATAAGCTTTGATTCTGAATCTGTGGCCCAGGCTGGAGTGCAATTGCACGATCTCGGCACACTGTAATCTCCACCTCCCAGGTTCAAGTGATTCTCGTGCCTCAACCACCTGAGTAGCTGGGATTACAAGTGCGCGCCATCACGCCTGGCTAATTTTTGTATTTTTTGTAGAGATGGGGTTTCGCCATGTTGGGCAGACTGGTCTCAAACTCCAGACCTCAAGTGATCTGCCTGCCTCAGCCTCCCAAAGTGCTGGGATTGTAGGCATGAGCCACTGCGCCCAGCCCTGATTTTAAATCATTTTAATATAGGATTAATTACATTGTGAATTGTGGAATACCTTTTCTACTACTTAGTTAAAGGCTATTTCTTCCATTTAAGTGGGAAAGTTGTGTTTTCTGCAGTGCAGAGTACACTGACTCTGGCAGGGCACTGTTTGTTGGGGTAGTTCCAATGGCATTCAGCTTCTTTCGTCTCCTTAGTGCAAGGGTCTGCCCCTATTCTTCTCGTTGCAGTTTCCTTGCCTAAGCCACAGGAACTAACCAAACAGGGCTGACGATGTGTGGGAGATGAGGAGTGGAGAGAAGCAGAAGATCTGGCTCCTACTCTCAAGAAACTGACTGTCCAGTTGGCGGAATAAAAAGTATGCACATGGCCGGGCATGCTGGCTCATGCCTATAATCCCAACATTTTGGAAGGCTGAGGAGGGCAGATCGCTTGAGCTCAGGAGTTTGAGACGAGCCTGGGCAAAATAATGATACCCCTGTCTCTATAAAAAATAAAAATAAAAAAATGTACACACCACAGCTTAACAATCAAAGTGGCGTAAGTGTCAAATCAGTGAAAGAGAGAGAAAGTTGGGTGTCAGAGAAGAAAGAGCCTGACAGTATCTGGCTATCATTTTATGTGATTTTAATCACATAAAATCCAATTTGGAATTTGGATGGGTTTTATGGAAGGGTTTGAGTGGAACACATTCCAAATTTCTAACAAGGCTTAGAGAACTAGTCTAGTTGACAAAGAGCTTTTTGGAAGATGTCCCCTTCTTTTCTTCCTCTGTTCATGACCAATACTCATTATTTACTTAAAGTGACCCCAATTATTTATTACCTATCTAAGTCTACCTTCCTAACCAAAAGCAGGGCATGCATTTGTTTGATAAATTTCATCTGTTAAAAAAAAACAAAAAAAAACATAGGAACTGTCACCAATTGAGGGCAGTTAGGGTTGACAGACCTGGATGAGGGAGGCAGCATGATTCAGAAAAATGCATTATTTGTGCTATAAGAATACTCAGTTTCCATTGGCTAGCCATAAGTAGAAAGCTGAAACTGGATCCTTTCCTTACTCCTTATACGAAGATTAATTCAAGGTGGATTAGAGACTTAAATGTTAGACCTAATACCATAAAAACCCTAGAAGAAAATCTAGGTAGTACCATTCAGGACATAGGCATGGGCAAGGACTTCATGTCTAAAACACCAAAAGCAACGGCAGCAAAAGCCAAAATTGACAAATGGGATCTCATTAAACTAAAGAGCTTTTGCACAGCAAAAGAAACTACCATCAGAGTGAACAGGCAACCTACAGAATGGGAGAAAATTTTTGCAACCTACTCATCTGACAAAGGGCTAATATCCAGAATCTACAAAGAACTCAAACAAATATACAAGAAAAAAACAAACAACCCCATCAAAAAGTGGGGAAAGGATATGAACAGACATTTCTCAAAAGAAGACATCCATACAGCCAACAGACACATGAAAAAATGCTCATCATCACTCGCCATCAGAGAAATGCAAATCAAAACCACAATGAGATACCATCTCACACCAGTTAGAATGGCAATCATTAAGAAGTCAGGAAACAACAGGTGTTGGAGAGGATGTGGAGAAATAGGAACACTTTTACACTGTTGGTGGGATTGTAAACTAGTTCAACCATTATGGAAAACAGTATGGCGATTCCTCAAGGATCTAGAACTAGATGTACCATACGACCCAGCCATCCCACTACTGGGTATATACCCAAAGGATTATAAATTACTCTACTACAAAGACACATGCACACGTATGTTTATTGTGGCACTATTCACAATAGCAAAGACTTGGAATCAACCCAAATGTCCATCTGTGCCAGACTGGATTAAGAAAATGTGGCACATATACACCATGGGATACTATGCAGCCATCAAAAAGGATGAGTTTGCGTCCTTTGTAGGGACATGGATGCAGCTGGAAACCATCATTCTTAGCAAACTATCACAAGAAGAGAAAACCAAACACCGCATGTTCTCACTCATAGGTGGGAACTGAACAATGAGATCACTTGGACTCGGGAAGGGGAACATCACACACTGGGGCCTATCATGGGGAGGGGGGAGGAGGGAGGGATTGCATTGGGGAGTTATACATGATATAAATGATGAATTGATGGGTGCTGACGAGTTGATGGGTGCAGCACACCAACATGGCATAAGTATACATATGTAACAAACCTGCACGTTATACACATGTACCCTAGAACTTAAAATATAATAAAAAAAAATAATAAATAATTAATTAAAAAAAAAAAAAGAATACTCAGTTTCCTCCCTTCTCCTTTATCTAAGGAGGGCTGTGCAGAAACAAAAATTCCAGTTAATAAATATCTCAAGATAACAAGTCCAGTGAGCCCTTTTCTTTAAAGTTTAAACTGAGAACTTCCTTTGTGTCTATCCACCCTGCTTTCTTCTCCTCTGAAACAGAACTGGATATGGCAGGCTGAGTTCCAAAACAGTACCCTTTGCTCTTCTTCCAGGAAAGAACTTCTCAAATAAGGCCCTAAATGCTCACACAGTATTAGTGAGCACACACACCTACACATGGTTGATACATGCCAACTCCTGACATGAGAATTTTCAGAAGCACACCAAAGTCTCTGTTTGATTTAAATTTATTTTTAATCACATAAAATCCAATTTGGAAAATGGATACATGGGATTTTCTGAGTCACCAGAAGCTCTTTGTAAGATTGCAAATGCATCCAGAAGGAAGAACTCTGTCTTGGCATGGCGGGTATTTCACAACAACTATAAAAACAATCAATTTTCTCAGTTTAGAATGAATGAGTTTAAAAATCTATAAAAATATGTGATTAAATCCTAACATAAAGTCAAAATACATTTGCTATATCTGACTCATAATGAAGAATGGGAAGAGTAGTCACCATTTTGAAATAAGTGTTGGCTTTCTTTTTCATTGTATTTAATTATCCAAATAATGTTTAATATTCTGGATCCGATTAATTAATTATAATAGTGATCTTTGCCCTCTATGCCCAGTCATGTTTTGTTGTTTTTGGCACTATACTAGAACATTTTCTAATTCCTTAAGGAGTTTCCAAAATGATAAAAGTAATTTGAATTCATTTCATACTTACTCCTTATTATTTATATGCCCTTGGAAATAGTCCTTGTGTTCATATCTGTAAGTAGATTTGTTGAAAAAAAGCATGACAATTTGTATTAAATCTAACTAGTGCCACGTCTCCACCATGATCAAAAATCACAGACTTATGACAATAATCAGTTCTAATGATAATTGATAGCTGTATCTTAAAATTCAGGTGTGTAGGAGTAACTTCCCGTCTCTACAAATCTGATGTGCCAAACATCCTTAAAGTGTTGCTTAGTCTCTTTCTATGCACAAGGGATCTTCTGCTTTTAATTCAAAAGCTAATGCCTCGTCACTGGTGGGTTTAATATTACATATCTTTTTACTAACTGAATAGTAAATTACAAAGTACAACTAGAAAATTCTGTGTACATAAAGACGTTTTCAAGTTACTACAAGTTCTTAGTATTTTCTTATGAAACTTTGTTTTCTATTCTTTCCAGGGGAAGGCTAGGCAGGTTCTGTATGCCTGTGCTATCTTTCCCACCATAATATGAAAACAGTATAGAAACATCAACAAACAATATGGAAAAGATCAATAAATCGTTCTCCATTGGGGATGGTTCCATAAATCACAGTAAATTAGTATGTGACATGTCATTCAACCAGAGAAATTATGTTTTCAAAGAATATGCATGCATAGACAAAAGACCAAAAGAAAATATTCTGTTGACAGTAGTCGTCTCTGAGTAACTGAGTTCCAAGTTACTTACTATTATTTTTATTTTCTTTTATCTTTTCTTGGCATTACCTAAATTTGTTTTTGTTGTTAACACATATATCTTTCAATAAGAAAAAAATAAATACTCTAATTTTAAAAATTCACTGAGCAAAAAATTCAAAAGAAATATTGTGAACGTTTTTATTTATGCAGTAAAGAAAAGCCTCCAAAAGAGAGTGATTCACAAGTCCCAGAACTTTTGACAGGCAAACATCTGGAAGGCGGATTAATTTGTTCTCCTGATTGTTTTGTGGTGGTGTTTGCAAGACTTCCCGCTGTCTTATTTTTTCTTTTCATTCACATATGAACAAGCTACCTTGTTAATGGAATGTAGTTACACAACGCTTCTATATTTTTAAACCAGGTGGTATTTTTCTACTAGTCTTTATATATCAGAGCCATTTAAATTTAGATGATAAAATAAACATGGGATGGAAATTACTACAAGGATTTTCCTTACAATGAAGCCATATTGAATTGAGGCTAATGTAAAAATGAAACCTGGCATAAGACTATTTCATTAGGCCGGGCGCGGTGGCTCAAGCCTGTAATCCCAGCACTTTGGGAGGCCGAGACGGGCGGATCATGAGGTCAGGAGATCGAGACCATCTCTGGCTAATACGGTGAAACCCCGTCTCTACTAAAAAAAATACAAAAAAGAAAATAGCCGGGCGTGGTGGCGGGCGCCTGTAGTCCCAGCTACTCAGGAGGCTGAGGCAGGAGAATGGCGTGAACCCGGGAGGCGGAGCTTGCAGTGAGCTGAGATCCGGCCACTGCACTCCAGCCTGGGTGACAGAGCAAGACTCCGTCTCAAAAAAAAAAAAAAAAAAAAAAGAAAAAAAAGACTATTTCATTCACAAAATGGAAAGGCAAGTATAAAAGCGTTAGATATAAGCACCAGATAGTAGCACATCACTGTACAATGAGTTCAGACATTGTTTTAAGGGTTGGAACACTAAATTGAGGACCACAGTGAAGACAATTAAGCTAGAAACATCTTTGGAGTGTTGAGTTCCTTATAAGAACCTACTGTGTAAAATGGTTCAGTCACATTTGGAGTGTTGAGTTCCTTATAAGAACCTACTGTGTAAAAAGTTTCAAAACTTGAAAAACAATTTTGCAGGTCCTCAAAAGATTAAACAGAGTTACCATACGACCCAGCAGTTCTACTCCTAGGCATATACCCAAAAGAACTGAAAGTATTTGTTCACATAAAAACTTGTGAAGTTGCCGGGCGCGGTGGCTCAAGCCTGTAATCCCAGCACTTTGGGAGGCTGAGACGGGCGGATCACGAGGTCAGGAGATCGAGACCATCCTGGCGAACACGGTGAAACCCCGTCTCTACTAAAAATACAAAAAAACTAGCCGGGCGAGGCGGCGGGCGCCTGTAGTCCCAGCTACTTGGGAGGCTGAGGCAGGAGAATGACGTAAACCCGGGAGGCGGAGCTTGCAGTGAGCTGAGATCCGGCCACTGCACTCCAGTCCGGGCGACAGAGCGAGACTCCGCCTCAAAAAAACAAAAAAACAAAAAAAAAAAAACTTGTGAAGTTTTACAGACGCATTATTCATAATAGTCAAAGAGTGGAAACAAGCCAGATGTTCATTCATTGATGAATGGGTGAATAAAACGCGGTATAGCCATACAATGGAATAATATTCAGCAATAAAAAGGGATGAATTACTGACACATGCTACAACATGGATGGACCTTAAAAACATTTATGTAAGTGAAACAAGGCAACCACAAACGGCCACATATCATAGATTCCATTTTTATGAAATATCCAAAGAGGCAATCCATAGAGACAGAAAGTAGATTCCTGGTTGCCAGACGCTGGCAAGGAAGGCAAGATAAAGGAATGCTTACAGATAAGGGATTTTTTAAAAGGGTAATGAAAATATTCTGAAATTAGATAGTGTCGATGGTTGCACAACTTTGTAAATATGCTAAAAACCACTGAACTGTGCACTTTAAAAGAGTGAATTTTGTGGTATGGGAATTATAGCTCAGTTTAAAGAAAGTTTAAAAAAATTATCTTGCCTTCTTATGAGATGCAGTTCCTCCAAATAAAAAGCAGAAATAATATAAATTTAAAATTTTTCAATGTCAAATTCTGAACTAAAAAATTCAAAGTTTTGTGAATATAATAGGTGAGAATGATTGTTAAAATAGCACGCTTAACTTTCTAGTCAAGCTCACCACAAATTCTAACTTCTAATTCTGTATCAGATGTTAATTTGCTGTGCACGTGGGACAGTATATAACTGTCCCATGTATATAAATGGGACAGTTTCCCCATTTGTAAAAAGGTGACAATATTTGCTGGCTCTCCTGCAAGGATGTAATTCAAAAGAACAAACATACATAAAGCATCTACTGGAACTGTGCCAGGCTGAGGGTAAAAAGTATATAGGCAACTGACCTGTCTATGGTACAATGGAGTAAGTGTCATAATAGTGATTTAAAAGTTATAGGAGATCAAATGAAAATACCTTAAATGTACACCAAGAGAATGATCAGTAAATTTTAATGATGAAATATTCTACAGCAATGGAAATGAACTAAAGAAAGTCAACATGATAAATCTGCTAAACATAAATGTGAACCCCCTAAAATCACTCAAGTTTCAGAAGAATACATAAAACAAAAATCCATTTATAGAACACTTAAAATATGCTAATATATATGTATGGTTAAGGAATATATAAATATGGCAAAATATATTATGTGAGAATGGGAATGATATATACCAAAATCAGATAATGGTCTTCCAGTTCTCAGGGGACGTCTGCATGATAGGGAGGGGTAGATGGATGTTTATGGTATCATTTCTTACACAGTTCTATATGTCTTAAACATGGAATAATAATTTTAAAAAATTAGACTAGGGAAAAATTGATAAGTCAATTTCTATTGGGTGAGGCGGGGGGATCAGGGAAGACTTCTAGGAGGAGGTAGCTGAGCTGAGCCTAAAAGACTCAGGATTTCAACAGGCAGAGAGGAAGCAGGAGGTATTGCAGGTGACGGGAATAGTGTACAAAAATAAAATATATCAAGGTTTTAGCGTTAGAGACCACAGGTTTCTTTAAGACACACAGAGTATTTTAGGTTTCCCTTCCTATATATTTTTGAAATGCAGAATTCAAAGGACACAGAAAATTTCATGAATCATAGTGCCGAAAGCCTGATACACTAAAAACAAAATATAACCAGAATCTCAAACTGCCTTTGGAGATTGCAAGCTTGTTCCTTCTTTTTATTAGTGAGAACAAATTGGGATCCCTGGACTATACCACTTGGGACATGGTGGGAGAATAATTTTATCCACAAGTATTAAGTTGTTGCCTGAGGACAGCTGAGTAAACAGTTTGCTGAAGTCTGTTTGAGGACTGCCAGCTAGTTACACCCATAATTTCATCTCTATTAACAAAAACAACGCATCCTGTCGTAGTGCCCTGCTTTGGCTACCCCATGGTTTGCAGTATGTGAGTTATGGAGTGTCACTTGAGTAACATTCTATAGCAGTGGGGGCTGTGTTTTGATGTCCTTTCGTTACTCACCCCCACTCCACTGATTTATGGCATAGCGTGCAGAGACCTAAATCAAAACTAGAAAATACGTGTGAAATAATGCAAAACAGAGTCGAAGGGTTGGCCATTCCGTAATTATACCTAAAGGGAAAATAATTATGTAATACCATATGGCAACAGTTAGTCTCAGAATAACAAATGTCCATACTGTAAATGCAGGATTCTGGGAAGAGCACTCAGGGTGTTTGAAGAGAAGCCGAGGACAAGTTCGCCTTTGAAAAGGACCTATAGACAACTTTGTGAATGGTATTTGGCCTTTGATAGTCCTGTTTTATTAGCCCAGGAAATGAAGGCCGGAGTGAGTGAAGTGACAGGCCCTGACAGATGAATGCAGAAAAACGGGACAGAACTTGAGTTATTTATTGTTCCTGCTCAGTCTAGACTCCTACTTGCAGTAGCCATTGGTTTTACCCACCAGTTGAAATTCTGGAAATGTGAAAGCAACTTATTGATAGAAAACAGAAAACTCTCCAAGTCTTAACAGCAACTATGAAATAGAAGCTAAGTCAACATAAAAAATAACTCATACTGGTGACCTTTCAGTTAAAAGAAGGAAAGAAAGATGAAAGAATTCCTTGGTAGTCAAGAATATGAAACTCTCCTCTACAAGTTTATCAGTGAATGAACAACCTCTACGCCGAGGGAAATAGGAGAGAAATGACCTGGGCAGTATTCCAGCTGAAATCTTTATGTTGGAAAACAAACCTCCATCCACCTCGACATTGTAAAGCGTTGGCATGGGAACTGAAATGAAAGACGCTAGGAAAAGATTAAGTGACTAAGGCTCTTACTGGCCAACTTTCCTCACTAGAAATTAGCCCTGAATTTAAGTGTTCCCTAAGTCCTTCAAGTCACTCACCTGGTTGGAGCCATATTAAGGGCTGGTCTGAAATACTGTGAACTCAATGGACGGGGTGACAATTAAAACCATTCCAAACAGGGAAAGCAGAAAGAGATGGGTTTCTTTAAGACAGGAGTTGGCAAACTATGGCCAGCTGATTTTGTAAATAGAGGTTTATTGGAACACAGCCATGCCCATTCATTCAGGTATCGCGTATGGCTGCTTTTGTGATACAGTGGTAGACTTTGGTAGTTCTTATTTTTTTTATTTTATTTTTTTTTTGAAACGGAGTCTCGCTCTGTCGCCCAGGCTGGAGTGCAGTGGTGCGACCTCCGCTCACTGCAAGCTCCGCCTCAGACTTGGGTAGTTCTTACAGACATCATATGACTCACAAAGCCTAAAATATTGATTATATGGTCCTTTTCAGAAAAAAGTTTGTCCAATTCTACTTTAATATACTATTTGTCTGGAATAGCTTCAGTTATTAAAAACTTTAATAATTTACCAGAATATCTCTAAAACTGGAAACAACCTTTCGGTAATTATGTTTAAGCTTTAGACCTGAAAACTACCTCCGTGGGTTGTTCATGGTTATTTTACTTTCCTAATTAAGGGTAAATTTATGTTATGTATTTAGTCCTAGCTTTGAAAAAAATTTTGCTCTGCACAAAAGAACCTGGCAATAGAGGTAGATAGAGTTCCACATAGTCAAACAGTCTCAAAGAGAATTTTTTTTTTTTTTTTGGAAACCAAGCTATTTAAGAAAGTATTAATTTTACAAAACAGATATTAAAAAGGAAATGCTGAATGGAGGCTAAAAGGAGGAATTTACATGTTGAAAATAATACTAACAATGTCTAAAGCTCTCGAAAACGCTGCCTTGAAATCACGTATTTAATCCTTATAATAACTCATACATTAGGTACAATGCAGCCCATTTTAGAACAATGAACCTGAGATCTAGGAGGTTACGAGAGCTGCCTGTAATCACCAAGTAGTGAAGTGGTAGGCCAGAGCTGGTGCACAAGTGTCACTTAAATCCAAGTATTTTCCATACTCCGTCCGCCCCAAAGTGCAGTGGATGAGAGAAGGAGGACTTGCTCAGGAAAGCTGAGCTTCCGCATCTTAAACCTGAGTGGGCCTGGACAAGACTTTTAGTCTCTCCAGATAGCAGTTAGTTTATCAAAACATGAGTGCTAGTGTTCTATAAAGGCTTTACTGCTTTGCGCTATGAAACTTATAATCAAGAATTTTGCTACATTTAGCTTGAAAATGTCTTTCAAAGAGAATTTAAAACCTTCTTGTGTTTCCTTTGTTACAACAGTTTTTGCTTGTTTCTTTTCAAGTCTTTGGTGGAATGAACGGGCAATTTCATGCCTGGACTACCCAGTTTTTCAGTGCTGGGTGCACCTGCTCCCACCACTCTTGCCTTTCTGCTGCACCTAAAAAAGTGGTGAGGCTAGAGCGACACCTGGGCTCCTAGCCTTTGGTAGTGAGTTGGGCTCCCCGTTCCACCTGGCCTCCTGAGTGCCCTGCTCTCCACTCCCAGTGTTGCCACAAGCCGTCACCCCTCGAGCTGCTCAGGTCGCCCTGCAGCCCTCATTGCTCTTTTGCCCCAACTTCCAGTGGTTTTCGGCTACTAACCTGAACATTTTTTAAACCTGAGCCAACAGGTCCCAAGTGTCTAGCCGTCTGAAGCAGAGTCTCTCTAAAGAAAGATTCTGCCAACTTCAGGAAATCTGGAAATTCCACCAAATTTCAGGAAACTCCACCACTGTCTGCTCTCTCTGAGGAAGTGGATTTTATAAGTGAAACTATCCCATGTCCCTTAACGTCTGGGCTGGGCAGCCAAGGTAGGTGGTGGCCCGAGAAAGTGGGAGTGTTTTACAGAATGACAACTGCCCTTTGCTGTCTAGTTTTTACCAGGCCAGGAAGAAAAAGGTGACTTTCCCCCTCATGGGAAATTTATTGCCAAGGAAAAACAGAGACTCACACATCAGCCATGCAGAGGAAGGCTGGGATGCTCCCTGAGTTTATGGAGCACACTTACTAAACCTTTTTTAAATGACCAAAGAAAAAAGTTACAGACAAGAAAAATGTCTTCTCCTGAGAGATTGGCCCCACCCTCCCACCCACGCACAGGGAACTATAAATTAGATATTACAGGCACAGCAAATTGGCAGCTGATGCTTTAAACATTATGAAGTGCCAGGTCTGGACCTCAATACAGATACTTTTTTGTTTTAGGTACTTGCCATTTAAAAATACACTTAGAAGTTTCTGGAAGGGGTAGGGCTATAAATGAAATGCCCACACAGAGAGATCATGACACGAGAAGGGTTGCCCTGCTCCTCACATGTATGGGGAGCCTGATAAGAACCATTTCATGTGTTCATGCAATGACTCCCTGAGGAAGGCATTGTTATCTTCCTGTTAAAGAGGATGAGTGGCCCTAATGGAGGAAGGACACCCCCAGCCTCCTCGTGAATCCCATGTCTACATCAGGCAGTGTCCAGGAGACAACCAGAAAACACATTTGATAAAATCCCCCTATTCTAAGGTGGCTCCCTTGATGAGGGAACATAAACTGACTCTGAATTTTTTCATTGAAAAGTCTTGAAAATGTGACCATGGAATTTCAAGCCCTGTATCTCTCCCCTAAAGATGGAGCCATTTTTTTTCTCTCTACTTACAGAACCACTGGGGCATCAGATATCAGATCATCCAAACACCCTTACAGAACAAAGCAAGAAATTAAGGCATTGAGATGTAGGGTGATTTATTCAAAGAAAGAAACTAATTAGTGGCGAAACTCCTATTTTTGGCTGTACCACTATTTCATACTTTAAAAAATTACAGCTTTATTGAGGTATAATTGACAAATAAAATTTTGTGATTTTCAGATGCACCACAGGACGATTTGCTATCACATATTTTGTGACATGATTACCACAATCAATTAACACATCTATCACCTCACCTAGTTACCCCTGCTTGTTTTGTTTTATGATGAGAAGACTTAAGCACATTTCAAGTATACCTTGAGTATTGTTAACTGTAGTCACCATGCTGCATATGGGATCTGAATTTACTCATTCTATAACTGAAAGTTTGTACCCTTTGACCATCTGCTCTATTCTCCCATCCCCCTGCCCCTGTAACCACCACATATATGTTTTTTAAACATAAGAGAGAACACCCCAGTTTGTGAGAGAAAAGATGTACTACTAATGTCACAACTAAAAATTTATGTACCACCCACATTTTTCCCATTGGCAAAAACCATCATTAGATGATCAATTCATAGCATGATCATTGATGTAACTGTCTTTACCACAATTGGGTTTTCTCCCCTTTTCCTTAGTTATTTTTCTAGTCATGAAAACCAAAACATTAAGTGGACTAATGAATAAAAAATGGATCATGATGAAAGGTATAAATGTACCTACTCATATTAAAAAAAGTTCCATTCTTTCTCTTTCTCATACTTTACTCAGGAGGGTTGGCTAACACAGATGTTCCTTGGCAGAACTACAAGAGAATGTGGAAATGCTCTGGGTTTTGTTGTTTCTCTTTCCCTACCCAACTCTAGTGGTGAGATTAAGCTTACTAGTAACTAGAAACTCCAGTATTACAGGCTTTCATAGATGCCTAAGAAAGACTGCAGTGAGCTTGTTCTTCCAAGTGGCCACAGGTCTGCTCTAGAAGGCAAAACAGACCAAGTTGAAGACGAAGCCCTGTCATATTAACTCCACTCTTCTCTCCCCTTTCTCCACTGGCTCCCCTTCCTTACAGCTCACCTTTTCACAACTGTCACCTTCTATACGAAATTTTCCATTAGAGACAGGAATACGGCTGTTGGAAGAACTTGTTGTGGGGACCTGCTCCACTCTGAGCTCAGGCTCCATGTCTGTTACGGGCCAGCAATGGCTCACTCTGGACACAGTTGTACAGAACTATGGAGGCTATTGCCAAGAACTGTTCCAATTTCACCATTGGCAATAGATGTCTCTTTTGCGGTCATGGAAAGGTCTGATTCTAAGGCTGGAAGAATGCTCTAGCGATCCCACTCATCTTTTAAATCTGATCTCAATTTCCAGCTTCCTGGATTGTCCTGTTGAAATAAAAAATGGCTCTCTTCATTTTAGCCATTGTCATACTCTAACTGCCTTGTATGGACAAAAAATTACATTTTAGCCAGGTACCCAAAGAGCCTTCCCTGATTCTCTTTAATAAGGAGTTAACACCAAGCCTTATTCTGTCCACCTGAATTTACAGTTAACTAAACTATTTCAAAGCATCAACAAGACATACACCTTGGGGTCCTAGGACATATTTTGTTTTTTAAAAAATTAATCTTCAAATTAATTTTTATTAAATTAATGTATATTAATTTACTAATTTAATTTTACTTTATTAGTATTTGACACATAATTATACATATTTATGGGTATATGTAACATGTCAATATACATATATAATGTGTAATGATCAAATCAGGATAATTAGCATATCTCTCATCTATCAAACATTCATCATTGTGTTGTGTTAACATTCAAAATCTGCTGCTGTACCTATTTGAAAATATGCAGTAAATTGTTGTTCATTATAGTCACCTTGTAGTGCCACAGAACACTAGTCTAGGACACGTTTTTTACAAGCACTAAAGGTTCATAGGCAAACCAGATATCCACTGAATGAGCTATCGTTTCAGGCCTGGTCAAAGCATAGCTAATTTATCCAGTTGAGTGAGTTTTGCTAAAAGAAAAAGAAAAAGAAAAAACTGTTGTTCTTTTAGTATCTCCCCAACTCTGTGCATGTTAATGCTTTATCACTCAGACCCCAAATAAATGTGTTTCCTTTAGTGTACCAGAGGACTGAGTTTACACTCAAGGACTCACAGCTAGTGGTCAGTGCTCACTCATTTATACAACAGAGTTTTCTGAATGGTCTGGAAGAATGAGAAAGCTCTTGCTTTGCCCTAGGGGCTACCTGAGGAGAGGCTGAGGCTGAAGGAAAGCTATCCTAAATGCAAGCAGCTCAACTCAGATCTCATCAACTGGATGAAACCACCTCCTTCTGGGAAGATGGCCAACACCGTTAACTCATTTGAGTGGGAGGAATTTCTCAAGTGGCATCATCAATAGTGGGACTAGATTGGATTCATGACCAAATTTCAGTGTTTGTAGGACCTTCTTGACACTTGTCAGGAAGTGAGTGCTTAAAACCTTACCCATGGAAGCAGAACTGGAAGACAATCTATGCAAGAATTCTCCCCCAAACACCCACACAGTACCTTCAGAAGGTTACCATTTTATCCTCTAATTCAGGAAAAGTTCCCTGGCTATAAAGCAACTTCTTCCACCTCAAGGTAAGATAGGTTTTCCTGAAACTCTACCTCCTTTCTCACACTGCAGATTTTCAAATATATGAGGATAATTATTTCATCTCAGATTAGATATTGGGGTTCCGTCAACCTTTTTTGTTTTGTGACATGGTTTTCAGATTCTTTACCCATTTGAGAAAGAAAACTATTCCCCCAAGAACTTCATCTCACTTCTGCATTCATGAGCAGATGAAAGCATTGGGTGTAAGTTCCTCCAGTAACCACTGTCCCCTCCTTAAACGGCATCCGTCCTCAAACCCTCTTACTTCCCACAAGAATCTTTTTCTTCACTAGCCTGTCTTCTTTCCCTTCTGAGGAAACAGAAGAAGGTGCCTTCCCTGCACATGCACCCCTTACTCTGGAACACACCCCTTAGACTCTGCCTCCCCACCCCAACTCCTCTCTACAAGGCACATCCAATTCAGACTTAATTCTGTATTTTTAACCAAATAGGGGCTAAAATATGCAAAATCCTTAGATTTTATAAATGATAGAATTAGTTCCTATCCTTATGGGGATCTTAGACCAATTTTCAAATACTTTAAAGACTGTTCTTTAAATTTTATCTTTTTATAATGGAAATTAAACTTTATCATATTTGTAAGATCTGAATGGATGCAAAAATCCCTTGTGCAGAGATTAAATTCTAGATGGATCATGGGAAGGACTGATGTTTAGAAACTACTTTTAGGTCAAAGAGGCATTAGGCAAAATGAGCTGCTTTTGTTCCCCAGTTGGGAGCTTGGCAGCTTGGGCTGGATGGATACAGATGCGATGCAACTTAATAATTCTGAAAGTGACTTTCTTTTATGTGGAAAAAGCCACAGAAATAAAATTGAGGGTAGTAGAAAGGACGTGTGCCAATTTGCAGTGTGTCGCTCCTCCCCCCATTCCCACCCCATGTTAAAGGTTAAAAATGCTCCTCAGTGTATGCCAATATCTGCCCTGATTCATCTTGGAAACTCTGAGTCTTTAGGGCCATGTTGGGCTGAATGGTTATTTTGCAACATCTCTAATCAGAACCATTGCCAAGTTCAAAATAAACCCAGGTTTGTTAAGATATTTTCTAATAGGAAGATTCCTGAAAGGATAGTGCAAAGCTCAAACAAAGAAAATAATGTCATGAATATATCAACTCAAGAGAGGCTGGTTAACCCATCTCAGAATTTCTGTTCTCTTTCTCTCTATGTTCCATATGCTTTCCAATTTGTCACACTGCCTGTAGCCCAGTCTGGTATACACAATTACAATGAAAATAAAAAACAAAAATAAATGGATACATGGAGTGGGGCAGCACGAATTTTAAAATGGGCTAAGTTACTTGGGTACATAAATTGTGAATGAAGTCATTTTGATTTTGTAAAAATTAAGTCATGACATGAAGACAAAACACAAGGTCCTGGGCAATTCTCCTTCCAGGATTTTTCCCCTAGTATGCAGTTTAAAACCAAGTGTGTATTGCTCTTTGTTAAAACAAAGACACAAACAAAAGAAGCAGAACTTGACATCAGTATAGAAATAACATTTAGTGTCCAATTCAGTGTTTGAACTGGAATGCAGATGACCTGTCCTTATTCCATACTCTAGAGAGGTTTGAAGTATGATATCACCCTGTCCCCAAGAGGTATCTTGTAAATAGAACCTCTCTTTGATGAAGACACATGATCATCCCTACCTTTTCCCATGGATACTATTGGGTGATGGGATCAGAAAGTCAGGAAAGTTTACCAATCTGGCTGAACTGGATGCCTGAGGGAGCCTTCCTCCTCACTATTTAGGGCTTAGTTACCCACAAGGGCCATTCTGGTTTCCATTTCAGCAACCAAGCAGCTATACAGCCTGAAGGGCAGTCTTCAATCTGGGTGGACATTCCAGCCTGTGGGTGCTCCAATGTTTGCCATGTGCTAACACATTCAGCTTTTCCTGCACATTCCGGGGTAAGCTGGATAACAATTAGAAGGCATTTGAGAGAGATCTGTTTAAATCCCTTGCTGAGAACCAGTTGAGAAATTTAACTAAAATTCTGGGAAAAGAAGCATGACCTTGTCATCTTTTCAACAGACTTTGCATATTAATGCTTTATCATTCAGTCCCCAAATAAATGTGTTTTCTTTAGTGTGACAGAGTACTAAGTTTACACCCAAGGGCTCACGGCTAGTGGAGTTGGGGTGGGAAGGCAGAGTCTGAGGGAGCTTGTTCCAGAGTAGGGGGTCCCTGTGCAGGGAAGGGACCTTCTTCCCTTTCTTCAGAAGGGAAAGATGACAGACTGTTTTTTATTTCTCATTTATCTTTAAAGTAACTTTAAAGAGATGGTGCATAACAAAGAAAATAAGGATAGTGGCTAAACATATGTGATGAGTTTTCATTATGCCCTAGGGATGTGCTTTAGGAACATACCAATACCTCATTTTTTTTTTAGTTGATGTGTTTGAGGACTTCTATTTTACACTCTGGAAAAATGTAGCTCCAAGAGATCTAAGTAACTTGCCTAAGGTATTAAACACACTAGTCTTGATTTCAAGGCCCTTGCTTTTCCCTGCTGCACCACCCAAAGAAAATGAGATTGGAGTCAGTGACAATTTGATATTAACTCTGGAACTGTCTTGCACATGGGCAATAGCTGCAGCTCTCTGCCACTACTGGGTAGAGAGAGGCTTGAGGCATGGTGGGGGCCCATATTTGGAAACATACTTTATCTGTTATCATTTTCTCTCTACGGGCACAGTGCTGTGTGCCCACCATAAACACTGCTGGTCTTGAGATCTGGTGCAACATCTGAGAAACCTCTGCTATAAATACCAACAGGCAAAGAAGAGATTTCTTCTCTGGAGCCATTCATATCTCTACCAGATATTTTCCTGTCTTTTTATTGCTGGTGCTAGCCCTCTCCTTCAGTTTTTCCCCCCTTTCTCCCTTCCTGTCCACCTATATCATGGCTCCATGGGAGAGAAAACATACATGTACACACAAATGTATGGATAAGGCAAATGTGATTTTGTGGCATTTGCTCCACCCGAGAGGGGAATACCAAATGAAGAAAGAACAACAACTAAATATTTCACTACACACCTAAAACACATTCATGTTTGTTGGAATGAAATGTTGATAAATAATCTTGAATAAATATTGTCACATTTTAAAGTGCTGGATTTGTACAAGGGGTAAAACACTTAGGAAGTACAGACTCTTATGTTTCTGACCCTGCACCAACGTCTAGATTGTGTTCATACCACACGAGACTGAGAGCCATGTGAATATATCCACCATCACCTCTACTCCATACACAGTTTCTGTCATGGCACGCATGACCAAAATAGATGAAACGTAGACACACATTGATAAAACAAGCCTGCTTTGGGACCCTTTTAGATATTTTGTAATTCAAAATAATAAAAGTGTCAGTGACATAAATACAGTGAGATAATCAGCTCATCTTTGTCATCATTTTGGTGATCCATATTCTAGATGTTTCATGGCTGCATAAGCAGAGAATTGGATTATGAATTTCGGAGCTCGAGGCTGCATACCTACATCTATGAGAGACTATGAAAGGCGGCAAAACTGTGGTCACCTATGACACTGAAGTGACTAAACATAATTTATGAGACAGTAACAAAGTGTAAGTGACCCTTCTAAATCTCATTCTCAGAAATCTTTAAACAACGTAAACAGGAATTGTCATCGACATTTATATTTAGACTCTAGTGAAAAGAATTAAGTCCTCAATTACCTATAAAAACATATAAAACTGACCCGTTTTAAAAAATCTAATAGTCAATCCATGGAGAGGAGCATTTATTTATCATAGGGAGATAGTAGCTTTACAAATCAATATTTGTAAAGAGTTTTAAAAAGTGGGAAAGCCTAATATGAAAATAGAATACAAATAAATTATAGCTCAGACTTTCTTTTAACCCACCGAAATCAAATAGTCTAAGACCATCCAACAGGAATATTTGCACCAAGCAAATATTTGTGCAAATAAACTCTCTGGTTTTAGTTTTGATCTTTCTCTTAAACATTATGAATTTTATAGCTTGGCAAAGTGTTGTGTTTGGCATCCAAAACCCAAATGGCTAATGGTAAATTAAAAGTGTAAACTTCTGGGTCAGTTTTTTTTTTTTTTTTTTTTTTTACCAGAGAATTAGGGCCTTTCCTGCATTTCAGCTCTGGCTCATGTGTAAAACTGTATAACTTGTTATAATGTTAATGTTATATCATTTATATTTTGCTTGAAATTTTAAAAAAAGAGTAAGAGAATGTTAAAGAACCTAGGAGTGTATTCAGGTCAATAAAAAATAATTTTTGTATCTTGAGTAGTCCTTGAAGACAACGTCTCCAGCACCGTGAATGTAATTTCTGTACTACTGACAATACATAATATCCTTAGGCGAGGCACGGTGGCTCACGCCTGGAATCTCAGTGCTTTAGGAGACCAAAACATGAGGAGTGCTTGAGGCCAGGAGTTCGAGGCCAGCCTGGCAACATAGTGAGACCCTCTCTCTACAAAAAATAAAAAATAATTAGCTGGGCATGGTGGCGCACACCTGTAGTCCTAGCTACTTGAGAGGCTGAGGTGAGAGAATCGTTCAAGTCCAGGGGCTTGAGGCTGCAGCAAGTATGATCATGCCAGGTACTCCAGCCTTGGTGACAGAGCAAGACCCTGTCTCAAAAAAATCAAAAAACAAAAAAGTAATATCCCCACAGTGATTACATCATGCTTTCAAATCTCATGAATAATAACAAAAAGTAAGGAAACTTTTCTCATGGAAAAATAGCTGTTATAGATCACCAAAACCTCAGAATAAGAGCAGGATAATTTACAGAAATACTGAGAATCCACTGAAAATATATTCAAGTGCCCTTCTTAAGTTCAGGTCTGTGCTATAAAGTGGCAAGGCACAGAGGAAACATTATATGTTATAGCAAGACTCGCTTTTAAAGGCTAAAGTGTGGTAGGATAATTAATTGAAGGTTTCAGGTAAAGTATTTACTGCATGGGGAACTTCACAAGTTGCTTGACAGTATTAAAGCAATAAGCCCAAGGTTTTTATATTCCTAAAGACTCAAATTTTCTCCCCAGGCTCCTAAGAAATAGTGGTCTGTCTTTAAAAGCAACTTACAGAAAGAAAGGGGGACTCTTTTTCAAATAGAAGGTATGGCAGTCCTAAAAAGAAACAGGCACGTGTGTATAATGTATATACATGTCACAATTTGAATACCCATCAGTAGCTACTAAGGATGCAGAGGCACATCTAAGTGCTTTTCCTATTTGAGATGATTTTCTTCTTTGCATGTTTTTATATTAAAGAGTGGAATAGATAATCAGGAAAAACTCACAGGAAAGACAAGGGAAATTCTGATCTGATCACCCTTAAGATGCCCTGGAACCAACAAGATGCACAAGTTATACTTTAAGCAAGGTTAGGCCTCTTTCTGTTACAATTCCCAATTTTTTGGTAAAGCTCCTGACAATCGGTGTGTCTTGTCTGGGTAAATGCTGTGGAGGTAAGAAACAAGGCCCACATCTTAAGTGGAATATAAATAAGATCTTTGGGGACACTGTATTTATTCTAAACAATGATTAGAGCCAAGAGTCTTTAATGGATTTGTTATGTGTTACAGCTATTAAGCAAAATGGAGCATTGAAGATGTGTGAAGAAATAAATGAATGAAAAGAAATGCACTTTCTCTCAGTTTCATATTGTATCAAGGTCATCTGACAGTCTCAAAAAAAAAAAAAAGAAAAAAAAAAACCACAGCCAAGAGTTTAAGTTTAGGACAGATGACTATTTTGCTTAGGAAAAGATCAATCCACTTAGCTTTATCGGAGTTTTGTTTTGTTTTCTTTTGTGTTGGGTAGAAGGGAAGGTTTAAAGCACAGAAGGTTTTTGTGCATGGTGATAGAGAAATACAATTATCAAATGGTCACTCAAATTTTATCACAGCATTATTTTGCTCTAAATTTCATATAATTAGTTGTGTTGTAGCAGGATATTTGCATTTAATGCTACATGTACAATTTTAAGTCCCTGTCAACATTAACAGCAGCAAATAATAAAGTTACTAAATAAAGGGTTGCTGGAAAAGACAAACCACCAAGCACAATATATTGAAAATTCCTTTAAAAGTAATGTAACCTGAAAATGTGAGCACATCATTTCTGACATCTAAATATTTAAAATTCTAACCATACAAAATTTCTTTCTGTAAAATAATTATTTATCTTGAGATTTACTTTGAAATGTGGGGTTTTCAAGTTTATCGACCCAAATTGACAACCAAAATAATAGTTTATGCCAGATGTGGTAACTATAAGTTTAAAAAACAAATACACAAATATGGGTTGTGCCATTGCAATGCTGCATGAATATCTGGGAAAATATATAAAGCTTTCATTTAAATGACTTAGCTGGTAAGTTTGCCTTTCTCCTCATTACAAACTTTCTTCTGCTAGAAGTTTCAGAATGAGATCAGTTCTATCCCCAACCAATTATTTACATTTAGATTCACATGTTTCACACTACTTTATCTTTATGTTGCAAACTCATTTCTAAAAATTATTCTGCTTCCCAATGCAAGCAGGATCACACTAGTTTTTAAAATGATTTAAATATTTAAAGAATCACTGAAATCTTCTCAAGTTTTGGCATATACAATTGGCTTATTTTCCTGAGTTATCACTTTTGACCCCCCTACACACAAATATTTCCATAAAACAAATGATACACACACACACACACACACCCCTCACATCATTTAAAGTGATTACACATAGGAAAGAATTTGGACTCTCTCCCAGTCACAAAATGTTAGCTATATGACTTGCTCCAGCCAAAAAAGCCCCATACAGTATTTGCATTTCTGATATTGGTACAATGCCATGAAAGAGAAATCTTTAATTGAGGCTTGAGTTTAAATCTAATTGGATAAATGTACTGATTGGGGATTTATGCCATGTTCCTGCTCAGCAGCTAAAAAGTTGCCCCCTCAGAAAACATTCCCCTGAGACCCATCTCAGGAATGAAGCCTTGTCTATTGACTTGCCATCTGCCCTGGGCAGAAACCTGTGAATTTCAGATCAAGAAGGATCTTGAGACCTTCTCTCTAACACCCGCAATTTACAGTTGAGGAAAGCGAAGTCCAGAGTGGTTAATATCTTGCCCAAGGGTCCATCGCTGGTGAGCAGCAGCCGTGGAACCCCATCTAGGGTCAACTACATATAAAAATATATTTCTTTCTACTTTAATTGACTCTCTCCTTAAACTTGGGATCACTGGGCATATGCTCATTTATTTAGAATTTCTGGATATTTTAATTCCTTTTCTTTGTCTCTCTTTCTAACCCTGTCAATTGTACACTGTTGTGTGCTTTGTCAGTTCTGTACCTGACGACAGTCATGTTGGTTTAAATGTGTGGCTAGCAGGAGGAAGCGCATGTAGGCAAAGTCTCTGAGGGTTTTCCTGTAACGTGAGCCTCCTGTATGTGCTACGCTTTGTGCAAGTAGAAGAATATATGTTCCTATTACTTGGAACTATTATGGAAGATTAATTAGTTAGCATTTTCAAAGAGCTTTGAAAATGAAAAGCATTATTATTACACCTAATCAAATTTCTCTCTTATATTCCGCAACAATTTCATTTGTATGTGCTTCTGTGCCAAGAAAATAACTGTAGGCTCATAGAGACATTACTATGAAAGCCAGTCATAGGTAGGCTTTATTACCTTCTTTTTCTTCTTCTTTTTTATTCAATTGTTTTATTACTCCTTCTTGTCCCTAGACACAGACCTGCCCTGAGTGGACACATATTCTTAAGACAATGCTATATTTTGGAGGGAAATATTTCTTAATAGGTTTTCGTGTGTGGCAAAACAGTCTACTAACAAGGTAAATGCTGATTCAGAAAGAGACAGCCACAAATGATAATATATGCCCTACATGAGTTATGGTAAGACTGCCCATCAGATGAACACAAACATGCGGAGGCAGCATGGGTTGAAGCAAAAACTTTGGCGGGTCTGAATCATTCTCTGGGATCTTCAAGGTGGTATAATCAGTGGGACCTTGTAAACATCTTTCCCCACTGGCTAGGCTACTGTCTTAACCTGCCGTGATGCATCAGAACTGTAGAATAATTTGGTTGGTCTGGTTTTGCTGCCACATGTAGATACCCAATGGAGTCTCCCAGGAGAGGAAAGAGGTGTGTGTGGAAACTCAATCTGATTTAGAAATCAACTCTCCTGTAGGTAATGTTGTGTTCTAATAAAGACCTGGAAATACAGACTCAGAGGGTATAATTAACAGAGTTGGGAAATCAACAAGCCAGAAAACTGTTGATAGAGAAGTATTTCTATTGTTCAAAACATGTTTTGTGCATTAGGAAAACAAAACCAAATTCTTTCTCTTGGCATCTACCTTTAAAAGCACATCAGCTAATGAAGGGGGCATCAGAACTGACATCATGGCATTAACCAGCAGCCTGAGACCTATTTGTATGTGGTTAGAAGCTAAATTCTAATTTACTGCCCATGTCATTAGTCAAACTCACATTAGTGATGTGAATTGGCAAGCTTTCCATTTCTTCCACATAATCAACAACCAAGGCATACCACAGACAAACATAAACCTGAGCATGTCACACATTCTGAAAAGTTGCGTGGTATGTAAATTCCAAATGGTTCCCACTGCCCAGAGCTGCGGCAGCAGAGAAAAGCTGAAGTGATGACACAAGACCTTCTTGTTTTGCATTCTCTATACAAAGGAAAGTGACCCTCCATCCTCGCCTGAGCACAAATGAATGGGAATGGTTTTGCAGCAAACTTACTTAGCTAGAAATGCTGGCAACCAATGCTCCACTTGGTAAACTCAGCAGGAAATAAAGAAAACTAAGCCCTCATTTAAGGAACATGGTTTGATCTGCATGAATGTGTACATTGTAAAAATCTAATTGTGCATCTATAATTTCTGGTAGAGTGCACATATCTACTGTAAACCTCACAAAGAACACTGCACATCTGCTCTGGCTATTGAAATTCTGAGACAGCGTTCTTCTAATACATTTTTCTAAGAAGCCCCGTGTAAGTATAAATAACCAGACTCAGAGTTCACATAGCTGGCAGAAGTAAATATCAAAATTGGGTAAATTTGTATTTTATTGTTTGTTCTCTTTGTTTTGGAGCTATTTCCTTTTACTTGACATGATATAACATATCTTAGCTCAAACTCCGCTGAGTTTCCAGTATAATCTCTGTGGCATATATGCTGTCAGAAGTACACCAGGTAGGTGTTCCAAAAGCTCAATTAATCTTTATTTACTTGCTTTATGAACAAAACCTATGTATCTGCGTGCCTGTACCTGTATGCACACACAAACACACGTATCCATTGCCTGAATAATCTCCAGGGGTTTCTACCAAAGTGTTTCCTAACAAGAGAAGCAGTTGAGTTAATCACCCCCATACAAATTAGGGGTGCTCAGGACTGAACCGTTTGCTCTTCCATTGGCCTCCTGACTGTGTGTTTTTCATTAATGCTATTCCCTCAGTGGAATTACTGACGTCTCACTTTAAATACACTTTTCTGTAAGTCAACTAACAAAACTCATTAGGAACTGTGAAAGGCCATATTGATAGGGTACAAATACCTAAACCAGCTCTGACAATTTCTCCAGGAGGACTCCATACATCATGGGACTTTGTGCTCGACTTTGGGTTCTTTTTGGTTAGAATGTAAATAAACTAAAGTAAAGTCTCTCGTGTTAAAGTGACTTTAAAGAACCACACATTTCCTGAAAGAACCATTTTCAAATTGCATATAAACATGTTTAATCAATCTTTACTGCTCTAAGTGGCTGGGGGATTTCACAGGGGCATGACTCAGTGACCTACTGACTGGCAGTACAGACCCTGCTGGTGTCTACATGGGGCTATGGTTTGATCTGTCTCACTGAATTGACAAGCTAGTTCAGTCACAGCTAATTTGACTGACTTTCCCCACTGGACCTCCCTCTATTCACATACCAGCCCTCACACTTCCAACAAACTGGTAGCTTGAACACGACAGAGACTCAGCCAAGGGTAACAACAACAACAGTGACAACAAACCTTTCAAGTGCCATAGTGTATGGCAGCATTGCCAAACTCATGGCCAAGCCGCTGAGCAGGAATTTCTGCAGGCTACAGAACAGCCATTTTCTTCCTACATGAACAACCTGAGGGGCAGCAAAGGACTCAGATACCTGTGAGCACAAATCCTGTTCTGCCACCTACTCATTATTAGGTCTACCTTAGCCTCAATATCTTCATGTCTGAAAGGAGAGTACAACAACCAGGGCAATGGAGACAATGATGGCTGCTTCTACTGCTGCACTAGAACAATACGACTACAGTGCTACCACCAGTCTTACTATGTTCTGCACTGCTGCTGCCGCTGTGTCTACACTACTGCTACAAAACAACTACTATTATAAAAGCACAACCATTGCTGTCATACTACTGCTACTAGGACTACAGATTGAACACTCCTAATCCAAAAATCCAAAATCTGAAATGGCCCAACATCTGAAACATTTTGAGCATCACTGTGATGCTCAAAGGAAATTCTCACTGGAGGATTTCAGATTTTGACTTTTCAGATTAGGGATGCTCAACCAGTGTAATGTAAATATTCCAAAATCTGAAAAAATCTGAAATCTGAAACACTTCTGGGCTCCAGCATTTAGGATAAGGGATACTCCACCTGTACCATCACCACCACTACTACCACAATTCATACTATTATTTTGTTTCCTTTTTTTTTTTTTTTGAGATGGAGTCTTGCTCTGTCGCCCAGGCTCGAGTGCAGTAGTGGGCGCAATCTCGGCTCACTGCAAGCTCCACCTCCTGGGTTCATGCCATTCTCCTGCCTCAGCCTCCTGAATAGCTGGGACTACAGGCACCCGCCACCACGCCCGGCTGATATTTTTGTATTTTTAGTAGAGACGAGGTTTCACCGTGTTAGCCAGGATGGTCTTGATCTCCTGACCTCGTGGTCCACCCGCCTCGGCCTCCCAAAGTGCTGGGATTACAGGCGTGAGCCACCACGCCCGGCCCATACTGTTACTTCTATATAGGTTCCTTTCCTCATGTTGCTGCGCATTGTTATAGTGGCATAGTAGTTAAAGGCATGAACTCTAGGAGTGTGGCTGCTGGGTTTAAATGTCAGCTCTGCTATTTACTAACTGTGTGACTTTGGGTAAACCATTTACTCTTTCTGTGCCTCAGTTTCCTCCTCTGTAAAATAAGAATGGTATTAGTAGATGTCTCGCATATGATTGTTGTAAGAATGTACTGTGTTACTATTTACAAAGCATTTAGAACAGTGCTTGGCTCGGGAAATTCTATGTAACAGTACGCTAAAAAAATTAGGGTGAGTAACTGAAAACTGGCAATAATGCAACATGATGGGCAGTAACTGTGTTTAACTTGGTACCTATAAACAATATGTTGCAGATTGTCAAAATTTACTTATTAACAGTTGACTATACAATCTTTGAAAGGTGAGCGTCTGAACCAATCAATCATCCAACAAATTGTAACCAGCAATTTAAACACCTTGCAAAGATAGCCAGCTGATCTCTCTCTGCCTCTCTCTCTCAAAAACTGCTGTTGTCAACTTCCAATAAGTGTCTCTGAACCTTACTTAAAGCATGTGCCCAGTTCAGAGTATACCATTGTGGTTGACACTAATAACCAATATGGTGCTTGAGGAGAGGGCCGCTTTGGAGAGCACCAGTGGTAGTCATGGAGGTTAGGGATGTTTTGAGTCCTCAATGAACACTTCACACTTCTGGAAGATTTCTAAGTGAAAAATAAACGGGACTCCATCCTGCTGAAATGCAAGGGCTACTTAGATTCGATGTACTTTTTTTTTTTTTTTTGGAGATGGAGTTTCACGCTTGTTGCCCAGGCTGGAGTGCAATGGCACGATCTCGGCTCACTGCAACCTCCCTCCGCCTCCCAGGTTCAAGCGATTCTCCTGCCTCAGCCTCCCTAGTAGCTGGGATTACAGGCATGTGCCACCACGCCTGGCTAATTTTGTATTCTTTTTAGCAGAGACGGGGTTTCTCCATGTTGGTCAGGCTGGTCTTGAACTCCTGACCTCAGGTGATCTGCCCGCCTCGGCCTCCCAAAGTGCTGGGATTACAGGTGTGAGCCACCGTGCCCAGTCACTCAGTGTACTTTTGTTGAGTGAAAAATGGAGATGGCAAGCCCTTCATTTGGCTGCAACTTGCCTTCCACTTTTCTCTTATAGACCACAGCATCACTGACCCTCAGCCAGGCCTGTGAATGAGTTCCAGGAGGTAGGTAAATCCCCCAAGGTAGGAGGGTTTACGTACAATAGTACTATATATGCTGTAAATTCTGGGCTTCTATACCTTCCTATGTTCTATATTTTTAAAAATCTATAGCAAATATAAATTTATTGAGAAGATATATATTTTATTATTCTTTATGCCTGCCCCCCTGCCCTACCCTGGGACTATCGTGGTACCCAGCACATAGTAGGTTTGATCTAAATGAATGAATGAATGAACTTGAAGATCTCTGAAACACTTCAGAAACACTCTTTGGCCACTAACATTTACAGATTTTAGGGCCTACCTGAGTAATAATTGGGTCCTTAGTTCACAGCATTCATTTCATTCTTTTCATAGCGAGCAGCTGTCAGGATCAGTGTTCTGCAGCCATCAACAGAAACGAACTGTCTAGAGTGGAACTTGTAATATTCCTAGCTTAGTGAGATTTTTCTTATTAGTATTAGTTGATATGTGCTTCTTGCACATCCCTGCCAGATTTATCTTCCAAAAAAACTGATTTCATCGTGTCCCTCCCTACTCCTAATCCTCCAGTGACTCACTATTGCCTAAAAGATAATGACCATTTCCTTAGGCTGGCATTCCTGAGCCTCCGTGGTCTGGCTGGGATCCAATGTATCTTGCCAACTGGACCTCCCTTCTCTCATAGGAATCGACCCCTCAACTCAACAGGTCTACTGCTGATCCCTAAACAGGGAAAGATGGTCATCTGTCAGTCGACTGATCTAGTCCAGAGTTTGTATCTTCAGCAGCTGTTATAAATACAGCACTAATACCCTTCTCGTTACACTATTTTTCTCAACTGGAGATGCCCAAGCCTGTTCCTCCTTCAGTGACCTCTCATTTTCTGCTTCCTTTACCAAGTATTTTCTCCACGTCTCCCAGATCCAGTGGCAGGTCCTTCCCTGAACTTCTAAAGCACTTCCTCTTGGCTATAAACTTACAAAGGGACCATGTAACCCCCACAATGCCTATCCTAACCAATCTTATGCTCTCATTTATCCCCAGTACTGATCCCCAAGATGAACTCTATAGGATTTGGTTAACTTAAAGAATCGATCTTATCCATTCTTGAAGTTTTAGTTCAGGGAGGGTTATCTTTTCACTTAATGGGAGTTTCTATGCTCAGGCCTTAGGTGTGAAAATTTTCCAGGAAAGATTTTAAAAGCTGTTGTTATTCCTGGTATCATGGCACCTTCCACGGTAGGTACAAGCAAAGGCATGGTACCCATATCTTGAAAATATCTTATTATTTAAATTGGATGCTGCTTGATGCTGATTGGAGAATAAAGGATCCCTCTCCATTGTAAAGCAGGAGGTAAAACGTTTGGAGAGCTTATTGGGGGGAGAAAAGGGTGAAGTTTTTTCATGTTCTCACAGCTCTAACGAAGATCGTGTTGGCTGGGAGCTATGTGCCAGCATGCTCTTGGCAACCAACTTATTCCTCTAAGTTAGTAGGATATGTAGGCAAAATATGAACTGACATGCATCTTTAACCAATATTCTGGTGACTTAGCCTGCCACTGCTTGGGAGGGAAGCACACCACAGTGGGGTCCCCATAACTACAGCAGCAATCCCTCGTGAATCTTGTGGCAGGGGAGTAGGAAATGGAAGGTACCATCTTTTCCTTTGAGAACAGGTGGCCAATGTGGATGTTTAAAGAAGCAGAAATTATACACTGCTGAGGTTCTGGCCACATGCTACTCCTTGAAGTTCTGGCTCTCCTTTGGAACACTTGAATTATTCATGACACACAGTGCCATCACTACACACAGGCAAGTGGGGCTGCAGCCCGGCACAAACAAACTGAGGGCCTTTGGTGTGAGAATGGCAGTTCTGTGGCTTTAAGAAAGAGCTGGTGCACCACACTGCAGAAAGCCTGTAGATTCAGCTGTGTTCTTACCTCACTCTCCCTTCTGCAGTGACCTCACCCGGCCACAATGCTACTATTCATGCAGATGGAGTGGAACACTGCATACAAAAGTTTCATTTAGGCACATAAACATGAATATTTAGGCCTGCTTGATTAAAAATGAAAGCTAGATATTTGGCTTTCTGTAATTTGATGAGGTTGAGGGAGGGTTTTTTTTTTTTTTAATAAGTTTAATTTTAAAGACTAACCTTGAAAAAGAATAATATAAAAAGATCTTTTTTTTTTTTTTTCTGAAAAACTGTATTCCCTGGTAGGGTTAGCCTTCTCTCATCATAGTCCTTACATCCTATAGATTTTCTATGTAGATTTAGAAAGCCAACCATGGAAAAGCTAGATATTGAATTTTTTTTCTCCAAATACACATCTAATTTTAAAAATTTTAATCATTTCCCTTCATCATGCAGTTCATTCTGGCTCTA
The DNA here is from genome assembly GCF_009764315.1 of Trachypithecus francoisi. Lineage (NCBI taxonomy): Eukaryota > Metazoa > Chordata > Mammalia > Primates > Cercopithecidae > Trachypithecus > Trachypithecus francoisi. Next base: position 100,689,379 of record NW_022681469.1, on the reverse strand, counting down.
TAAATGTGTATATGCATGCCTATACACATAAATATTTGGAATAAATTCAACAAGTGCATGCCATTTAGTGTCTTTCAAAGTTGTAATCTACACAGGGTTGAAAAAGAGGAAATGTAAAGGTATTTCAGAATCTATCTCCCCAAAGGGTACCTATGGAATTACTGCTAATTTCCTCAAAAATATCTTCCTGTTGTTAATATAAGAAGATTATAGCACAAGAATTGGAAAACTAAAAAGCATAAAGAAAATAAATATCAGTCATGATTCTAATACCTACAGATAACTTTCTAATCATTATTTCTACCAAATTGTATGAGTGTGTGTGTGCGTGCGTGTGTGTGTGTGTGTGTATGCATGCACAAGAGAGAGAGATTAGGAACATATTGTATAGACATTATTTCTATTTTTCCACATAGTATGTTATTGTGATCACCTGAACATGTTTTTGTGGCATTTGTTTTTGAAAACATGAATTGAATTGTTGGACAAAATCCCACCATTTCCTATTTATTGGGCATTTAGATTATTGCCAATTTCCCAAATCACTTCCTTAATACTTTATAATAGCACTGCAGTAAATATCTTTTAACATAGATCTCTGCTTGGGTCTGTGATTATTTTCTTAGGACATATTCTTTGAGGTGGAACTCAAGGCTTGGCACATTTTGCCAAATTGTTTTCCAGTAAGTGGAATCATGTGTATGGCATATAATTGACATCCTCTGAGCCCATCTACTTTGGTATTATGTTATAGAACATTATCTCTGAAAATTTATTTCCACAAAAAATGTATATTTTCCTGACCTTCCCACTATTTCTGACAGTAAAAAAAATCCCTTTCGAAAAGGATAAAGAGTAGAAGATTTAAGCTCTGTTTCTTCTTTCAGTGACCTACCAGGTAAGAGAAATTCTGCCGTTTTTTTCTCATTATATAAGGGGATAAGAATATATGTATGCATTATTTGAGAAGACAAACATTGTCCTCAAAGAGACCATTGTAGTAAACATTGTCTCAAAAAGTTAACTGTCAACATGTATTAGACAAGCCATATGTTAAATGTACCAGAACTGAGATTGTTATTTAAAATTGAATCCTGGAGTGAATTCTTTGGAAAAGTGAAGAATTCCTTTGTTAATGCAAGAAAATACATCAATACTTATTTCATAAGTTCAGGTTTCCATGTGAAGATTTTCCTTAAAGCAGGGTGTTCATTTGTCTCAAAATATTCTTCTGAGATAAATATTAATTACAAAGAGAAGGTTGGGCATGATGGCTCACGCCTGTAATCCCAGCACTTTGGGAGGCTGAGGCAGGTGGACCACTTGAGGTCAGGATTTGAGAACAGCCTGGCCAACATGGTGAAACCCCGTCTCTACTAAAAATATAAAAATTAGCTAGGCGTGGTGGCGGGCACCTGGCTACTTGGGAGGCTGAGGCAGGAGAATCACTTAAATCCAAGAGGCAGATGTTGCAATGAGCTGAGATATTGCCACTGCTCTCCAGCCTAGGCAACAAGAGCGGAAAAAAAAAAAAAAAAAATAGAGAAAGATAGGAACTTGAGAGTGGAGAAAACTGGAACATCCCACCTTAAACAGGTGATCAGGGTTAATATTACCAGGGATTTATCATTACATACTCCTTAACATGACAGACCAAAAAGGGTACAACATCACCTCTGAAGTATTCCAAACCATGCATAACTTCAATTTAATCATGAGAAAACATCATACAAACAAAACTGGGGGAATTGCACAAAAGAACTGACCAGTACTCTTAAGAAATGTCAAGATCTTAAAAGACAAAGGAAGACTGAGAAATTGCCATGGATTGGAAGTCTAAGGAGACATAAAAATGAAATGCAATGTGGCACTGGGTGCTGGAACAGAAAAAAAGGCATTGGTGAAAAAAATAAGGAAATATGAATAACATCTGAAGTTTAGTTAATAATATTGCACCAATGTTAATTTCCTGGTTTTGGTAATTATATTATGATTGTATAAGATGTTAACATTAGAGGAAGCTTGGTGTGTATCGGAATTCTCTGTACCATTTTTGCGACTTTTCCATTGGTCTAAAATTATTTCAAGATAAAAGTTAAAAAATAAAACAATTACAACATTAATAAGTAAAATAAAAAACAACACGTGCCTATTCCACATAACTAGGGAGGCAAGCCCTATCTGGAAGGCACCGGATCCTCGTAGATATTTGCAAACCACAAGTAGCTCAACGACTGAGTGTAAAACCACTCAGGTCTGAAATGGTGAATTTAACCTGTCTTTGCTGAACTCTGAGAACACATTATAGACAAAATCCACTGGATCTTCACACAGGACAACATGCCAGTTCCAAATGTGTCAGTTTCTCTTTTCTGACAAAATGATAATAGTGGCAATCCCTTCCAGCAGCAGAGCTGTGGCCTTCTTTGAATGCTGGGGATGGCATCTGAATTAGTAAAGATGTGTAGAGAAGAAGGAATGCCTTTCCTCTCCACAGTGCCTGCCCCAGCCCATGCGCAGTCAGCTTGAGCTTCCTGATGTTTCCCAGGCTTGTGGGCAACCAAGTGGCTTCATTTGTTGGTTAATGGGGAAAGGGAAAACCTGCCTTGATATTTGTTTGGCAGAAGCCTAGAGAATCGAAACTGAAACCTTTCACCCAGGGATGTGGCATTTAATTCTTCATGAGATTATCAAACATTTCATTTCTAACCTTACAATTTTTCCGAATCTGTGCTCAACCAGAAGGACAATTGGAAGGTTCCATAGGAGTAATTAGGCCTATGTTTAGTACAGTTCTGAAGGCTGATGGCAACCTGAAATTACATTACCTGATAAATTCATTTCAAAAAAATTAGATTTCACCTCATGACGCTTCAATTACACATTTGAAATGAGTATTTAATACATATTTAATTTGACAATTATTACATGTTAATTAGGTGTAATAGTTTCATAGAAAATATATCTTCTCTGGGTTTAATTACCACATTGCAGAAACATCAAAATAAGGCTTAATTCTTACATTTTAATCATCTTTTACCAATTAAAATACAATAAATATGGAAACAGCAAGCATCTCTAACTCTAATAAAAAAAGAATTATATATTTCCTATTAATCTTCTACATGTATCTCTTACATTTCTTGTGTATCACATATCTATGGTAGAGGTTAAAAATGATTTGCATATGGGGCCATTCTCTTCCTTAAAATGAGATCCACAAATTTTCTTGTCAGAAGTTTATAATGTTAAGTGAAAAAGCAAGCCCAGACAACTCCATTCTATATACCATTTCATATAAAGCTCAAAAACAAGCAAGATTAACCAGTTTCTGGTTAAATCTGCATACATTTGTGATAAAACTACTTTTTAAATGCCAAAGGATGATGGGCCCCAGTTTCAGGAGAGTGACGACCCCAAGGGTGAGGCCAGACGGAACGTGGAAGGAACACACTGATAGTTAGAAATTAGTGGTGATGCTCTGGTTCTGGGTTTGCGGGCTGGGCTTGTAGCTATTTGTTGTATCACTGAGCCATATAACGTAAAGATGTGCTACCTATATTCTCATTTTAAAAATACTAAAGGAAAAAAGAAAAAAAGGCTTATTTCCATTTGAAATGTTGTCTATTGCTGTGGCCAACAGTTAGGAAACTTACTTTTCATTTGCATATATTGATTAATTGTTAAAAGTTATATTTGTAGTCTAATATTATATCTAGAAAAGATATACTGAGCTTTTTATATGATGCACATTAAAAAAAAAAAAAACTATCAGTTGCCAAGAATGATGTCAAATTTCAGCTCTTGGCCAACTTCTTGGCCAATTGGATTCTACTTCTGAGACATGTAAAACTATTTATCTTGCATAAAAATCTGGCAACTGCATTAAACCCTTCTTCTACTCGTACTGATGTATTAGGTACCCCTAGCAACCTAATAAACACAAAATAACCTTAAAGATTGTCTTGAAAAAATCAGGTGACTCCATCATATGGACGTTGTTGTAATGAGACCTACAAATGCAGACGACTGATTTAAAACCAGCATCTATAACCTTTTGTTTTAATACATGCAACAGACAATGAACATATGGAAACTGATCCTATTTGGCCAATATACAACTGCTTCACAATGCGCAGTATCCAGTGATTTCTTGTTCAATAATAATTTCATCCATGTTATTTGTATTCAACCCACTCACTTCTTTTAACTGTCACTTTAAGCAAGTAGACGCTCCAACCGCTGGGTGCCACTCAATGGGCTTGCAGCAGAGGAAGCAAGAGTGACTCAGATCAGAGGAGTGCCTTGTAAATCAGCCACATGCAGCACTGAGACATCCATCAGGGCGGTGTGCCCTTTCCCCACTGCTGCAGTCATGAAGTCATGGGCCTGCCAAGGGGCTAAGATATTATTAAAATAAATCACTGGCCTGGAGACTTGTATTTAAATACTAATTAACTCATAAGTAAATGGGAAGGAGCTGACTTGTCTCACCCAGAACGTTGTTTGGAAAAGTTGCTGAAATTACCACTCTGGGTTGAGGCCTCTGCTTTCACAGATGCTGAAACACTCGGAGAATAAGGGGTTGGTCAGGCTTGGATTCTGCTTACAAATCCAAGTTGCAATTGGCTCAAGGCAATTTTAGTAGGAGCCTGAACTTTCAAGAATATTAAAGCCTCATTGATTGTTAAGTGAGACAGTCAAATACATAAATCCCAGCCACCCACTCTTTGGTTGCTTTCTTTGTCCCTTCACAAAAGCAGCTACAACACTGGGAGAGCCCTCTGGAATAAAAACTTCGTTCAGATTTTCCTCCCCTCTTGCATTTATTCCTTTCCAGGCAGAATCTCACAGAGGCTTGCAAACTCACTGTCTGGAGGGCCAAGACCTACAAACCATCTTAAAATCCTCATTGCACGCTGGGCCTGTGCAGGCTGCTTCTCCTCGCTGGCATGCCATGGTAACAAGTCTATCTGAGTAGAGGCTTCCTTGCTCAGCACTATGCTCCGATGACAAGTTCTAGCTTAATTAGTTCCATGGATACTGAAGTCTCACTTCTCAAGGATGAAGGTACCTCCACAAAGCCTGCCCAGGGTATTTAAAGAATTTTCTCCAGAACTCTGAGATTCTTCTTTTTTCATAACACTGAGCTCTAGTAGTTCATCCTCCTTGGCTTGGACACATTCTCTCTAGTTTTAGCAGGGTCACACTCAGAATGCTATCTCTGTCCTCAAGATCGCTGGTTCTGGCTTGGAGCAAAGAGCTTTTCCTTGCCCACACATTGTTCTTCCTCATGATGACAGCTAGAGCGATAACTGGGATTTCAGAGAAGTCCTACACATATAGTTGTTTGTCTCTTTCATAAAATCCTGAGATACCCACAGATCACAGGATTTACCACAAAATTTGGCTTGTAGAGATTTAGATTTGCATACAGTACCCATGAAGACAACTCATTCTGCTTGTCAAGAAAACAAAGCAAAACACTACACATGAACTCTATGCTGTCCCTGTCCCCAGTGACCTGCAGACATGTTATTAAAACTCATGGTCTATTAAGTCATTATTTTTTATCCTGCTTATCCAAGGCCATCAGGTAACAAAGCAAAATCTGCAGCCAGCCACATGGCCAGAGGCCCAGCTGGAATACATTCATTGACCCTGGCCTGTGGTTCTGGCTTTCCTCCTATGGGAATGGAGACACCACTGCGAGCAGTGATTCTAGAAGGGCCTGTTAAGGAGGGACATCTTCCAGAATTCTGCTCCCTCTCCCACATCCAGCTGAGAAAGTGTGTTCCTTCAGGGGAGGGGCGCCCTTAACAAGTTAAAGGGCAAGACTGGGAAACAAAGGCTGTTTTTCAGCATCCATTACATGCTGGGAGGCTTTGATCTTTGTGTTAGGTAAAGTAGGGTCAGGTTACGCTTCACCATCACTTACAGGACAGGCACTGTGTCAGGCTGGTCAGCCCAGCCCGTTGTCTGAAGCTTTCTCAGAGGGAGAGACTGGAAAAAACACGCTGGGACTTGTCTTTGCCTGCTGTCTGGCTTCAAATTAGGGCTCAAGAATGTGTGTGTCGACTCTGTGCTCGGCCTGGGAGCAGAAAGGTGAGTCCCTTCACCACTGCAGGTTCCAGACAGCTGCCAGCTAACCCCTGTGACACACTTCCTTCCTCACTCAAAGGGAATTTGCTGTAACTCCCTTTGGACAGAATTCTGCTATGCTACAGATAACTGTCTTGTTGCTCAGCCACTTCACTGTTCTAAATGCCTCTTTCTCATGATGGGATTCATTTTGGCTTCACCCTTAATGAGGAGGGATTGACACATTTTATCAACTATTACAGAAGTGATGATGGTGAGAAGATTCCAATACAGACTTACAAAAAATGTTGAGGCACCCAGCAGGTGCTGTGTGTGTATTTGCACACAAGCGTGTGAGCACACACATTTCTCTCTCCCTGTATCTTTTCCTCTCCATCTGTCTTTCTTGTTTGTATAAGATCATACACACTGGCAACCCTCATATTATTTATTTACTGCAGGGGAAAGGAATTCCACAACAGCCTCAGGAAAAAAAAAAAAAAAAAAATTCTTGTTTCTAGTGTGGAAAATGATTGAGAGGATAAGGATTTAGAAAAGAAGGTATGAAAAGCCATATTTGAAATATTTCTTGAGGGGATAAAAGAATCTGCCTTGTTTTGAACTGAAAACTATTTTCTACTCTAGAGCCTCACGCTTCCACCTTCATCAGCCTTCCTGCCCTAGGAGCCTAAGAAACGTCTGGGAACCAATAATGTTTTCTCAGGGGATTTCATTACTGAAAGGGCTCATTAGGAAAGACATTAAAATACGAATTACCTCATAAACTATTTAGTTGTGTACCCAGTGGGAGTGTGCTTATTAGGGCCTGAGCTTTTCACAAATAGAGCTAATCAATTAAGCTTCATTAGAAACTGAAGGGGTCTCAAACAGAATGGATAAGAGAGGGCCCATCTGCAAAAGGACTTGATAGGAAAAAACCATCACCTCTAACAACTGCTAAAGTTAATTATCAGCTTCTGGGTAGAGACGATAATTCAGATCTTCCTGTCTTTGGATAGAATCTCTTAAGGTTCAATAGTTCCTAAAACAGTGCTTCTCACAACTTAATGTGCTTGCGAACTACCTGAGACTCTTATTAAAATGCAGGTCTGAGGTAGGGCCAGGGATTCTGCCCTTCCTAAAGAGCTCCCCGGTGGTGCTGTGGGTCGAGGGACCCCACTTTGAGCAGCAAGGCCTTAGATTATTAAAATTTAGCTGCAAATAGCCTTTGTGGTATTAAGACGAGCCTCTACAGACTAATGCCACGTTGAACTTATAACTTTTCTTGTTGCTCTACACAGAGTGAAAGAATGAGAAAGTTACAGGCAGACTGACCTTATAATGAAAATTTCTTTCTCTCCATGTCATTACAGAATTCACTTTTGCTAATATTGATGGTGCACCTTTCACGTAATACTAACAAGGGGGGCTCATTGCAAAATTAGCTTTGTACCTCCTTAGAGAGCAACTTCTAAAGGAAATTCTAGGGTACATTTTGAACAGTCAGATGGAAGGGTGGAGGTGGCTTTTATTTCCCCCTCAGAATGATAAAATATTTCATCAGGCTCTGCAAATTCATGTTAAGGCACCGAGCTGAGGAAGTGAGTAGAAGCTTCCATCCGGACTTCCTCCAGGAGGGCTTGAGCAGGTTCTTGGAGGAAGTGCATGTTCTTAGGCAAAAGCAGGGAGCCAGAGCACTAAAAGGTTCATCCTGAAAGCCTGGGACTTAGCTGTCCTAGCTGGTCTATTAGAAAACAGCAACATTCACTGCCTCACTAATCACACCACTTCTGGAAAGAAAACAGCATTGCTTCCATCGCCAGATCAATCACTACCGGGGGTAATTTACGAAGGAAAGCTCTCTCCTGTCTAGACAGCTCCGGCCTGTTGCTAGAACAGCAGAATGCTCCAGAGGTGTGGATCGTCTGCTCCAGGTCTTGGAGTTCTGCTCTGCCATGGCAGAATGGGTTTCTAAAGTTCACGGCCACAGCCACTGGCAGAGATGAGGTGCATCTGCACCTGCTCCGTTCTCAGAATAGAGCTGGACACTTATAAGAGGATCATAGCACTGACACAGTGCCAAAGACCTCAGCATATTCTGAGCCTGGCTATGGATTCACACATCAAGTCATGGAATCCCTTCCCAAATCCTGGGCTGTCCTCTAGGTCATCATCTAGCATCAAGGCTAAGAATGTGGCCAAATAAAAGCAAGCATGCCATTGGGTTACAAATGTAGAGATATGGCACAAGGACCTCAAAATCTATTCCTGGTTCAGTGGCCGTTACTATTAACAAGGAAATGACTTAGGATGCCTTCATATTCCTTCCCCCAGCCCGTGTTAACAATCACACTATCAGTTAACTTCTGAGAACACTTGAATACTAGATGTTTGCCAAAATGTCATTGAAAGCGTGATGTGACGACAACTTATAAATACTGTTTGCCTTCCTCTACAGAAGTGCGGGGACCAGGGTGGAGCAAGAGAGATGTCCGGGGCACAAGATTTAAAGAGACATTTCACAATAGCAAAGACTTGGAATCAACCCAAATGTCCATCTGTGACAGACTGGATTAAGAAAATGTGGCACATATACACCATGGAATACTATGCAGCCATAAAAAAGGATGAGTTTGCATCCTTTGTAGGGACATGGATGCAGCTGGAAACCATCATTCTCAGCAAACTATCACAAGAAGAGAAAACCAAACACCGCATGTTCTCACTCATAGGTGGGAACTGAACAATGAGATCACTTGGACTCGGGAAGGGGAACATCACACACTGGGGCCTATCATGGGGAGGGGGGAGGAGGGAGGGATTGCATGGGGAGTTATACATGATATAAACGTTATGCACATGTACCCTAGAACTTAAAGTATAATAAAAAATAAAAAAATAAAAAAAAAAAAAATAAAGAGACATTCACTCTCAGAGTCGTGCACGATCAGCATACAGACAGCCGAGAGCAAGCTCTTTCCTATGTTTGCACCCTGGGCACCTCTTTTGCCTGCTTTCAGCTTCAGAAATGAACCAGTCTGCAAGCTACAATATTCTCAAGGGAGAGCTCTTCCTGAGAAAAACCAGCCCAGCACAGTTAGGCTTTACAGATCCTCACAGAACTCCCACTGGAATCCGAGATTTGATTTTGCAAAGGCAAATCATTGCATCCTGGTTAGGATTTTGTTGAATATTTTAATATTTAAGCAATCTTCAATTTAGGAAACTGCTATCAGCTGAATTTTGTTCCTCCCATGCCCCACCTCAAATTCATATGTTGAAATCCTAACTCCGGAACCTTAGAATGTGACTGTATTTGGAGACAGGGCCTTTAAAGAGGTAATAAAGGGGGCCGGGCATGGTGGCTCATGCCTGTAATCCCAGCACTTTGGGAAGCCGAGGTAGGTGGATCACCTGAGGTCAAGAGATCGAGACCATCCTGGTCAACACAGTGAAACCCTGTCTCTACTAAAAATACAAAAACTAGCAGGGCGTGTTGGCGTGTACCCATAATCCCAGCAACTCGGAAGGCTGAGGCATGAGAATCGCTTGAACCTGGGAAGCGGAGGCTGCAGTGAGCTGAGAGCACATCACTGCACTCCAGCCTGGCGACAAAGCAGGACTCTGTCTCAAAAAAAAAAAAAAAAAGGTAATAAAGGTAAAATGAGGTCACGTGGATCGGCCCTAATCTAATACAACTGGTGTCCTCATAAGAAAAGGAGATTAGGACAGACATAGCAGAGAAGAAAGACCAGGTAAGGACACAGGGGGATGTTGACCATCTACAAGCCAAGGAGAGAGGCCTGAAACAGATTCTTCCCCGCACAGCCCTCTGAAGGAATCACTGCACTGACACTTTGATCTTGCACTTCCAACCTCCAGAATTGTGAGACTGGAGAAATGAATTTCTGTGGTTTAAGCTACTCAGTCTGTGATACGTTGTTGGGATATCGCTAACAAACCAATACAGAAACAAACAGTTTCCTAAGTTTTTTTCTTTCTTTCTTTTTTATTTTTTGAAACAGGGTCTACACTCTGATGCCAGGCTAGAGTGTAGTGGTGCAATCACAGCACAGCTCACTGCAGCCTTGACTTCCTGGGCTCAGGTGATCCTCCCATCTCAGCCTCCCAAGTAGCTGGGACTACAGGTGCACACCGCTATACCCAGCTAATTTTTGTATTTTTTGTAGAGATGAGGTTTCACCAGGTTGCCCAGGCTGGTCTCAAACTCCTGGCCTCAAGCAGTCCTTCTATCTTAGCCTCCCAAAGTGCAGGGATTACAAGTGTGAGCCACTGCACTCAGGTAGAGACAAATCATTTTCTAATGTCCACTTCCCTGGGTTTCCTCCCTGCCATTTTTTTTTTTGCAAAAAATAGCCTTGAATCACCATGGACAATGAGCTATAGCACCTTAGGGCCTGCACTGTCATCCAAGTCTCATCCCTCGATTAGTAAAGCAAAATAAGCCAGGCACGGTGGCTCATGCCTGTAATTCCAGCACTTTGGGAGGCCGAGGCGGGCAGATCACTTGAGGTCAGGAGTTTGAGACCAGCCTGACAAACATGGTGAAACCCTGTTTCTACTAAAAATACAAAAAATTAGCCGGGCATGGTGGTGCACGCCTGTAATCCCAGCTACTCAGGAGTCTGAAGCAGGAGAATTACTTGAATCTGGGAGGCAGAGGCTGCAGTGAACCGAGACAGCGCCATTGCACTCCACCTTGGACAAGAGCGAAACTCCATCTCAAAAAAAAAAAAAAAAAAAAATGCAAAATAAGAAAAAGCAACAGTGTGTGATATTACTTGAAAATTTCCCAAGTATATCCTGAGAGATGAATGAGGATTAGTGAGATAGTAACTTATGTTTTCAGAAATCATGAATATAATTTCTAGGTGGACAAAAATGTCAGACAGTGTTGGTGTTAGTAATGAGGAGGAGGAAATGAAGGGTTTGTTCATTTTCTAATGTGAAGTAAGCATACAGAATTGCTTCAATTAGTTCAGACCTTGCAGTGGGTAGATTTAATCTTTCTGTAGGTCATTTCCATCACTCTCATCTCTGGTTTCAATGTTAAAAAGAATCAATTGCTCAGACATCAAAAAGTTACAATATATTAATTGAATGTGAGAACACCACAGTATGGATTTTTTTTTTTTTTTTTTGAGAGGGAATCTCACTGTCGCTCAGGCTGGAGTGCAGTGGCGTGATCTCTGCTCACTGCAACCTCCACATCCTGGTTTCAAGCAACTCTTCTGCTCAGCTTCCCGAGTAACTGGGACTACAGGTGTGCGCCACCACGCCTGGCTAATTTTTGTATTTTTAGTAGTGACAGGTCTTCACCATGTTGGCCAGGCTGGTCTCGAACTCCTGACCTCATGATCCACCCACGCTGGCCTCCCATAATGCTGGGATTACAGGTGTGAGCCACTGTGCCTGGCTCACATTATGGCTATTTTTAAGGACTATGAAATATTAATATCTTGGCGGATGGGAGATGCATGCCCTTGCTAAACAACGAATCCAAGGGATAATAATTTTGATTGTCATAGGATCATCATTCCTCTGGTTTCGAAATCCAGTAATGGTGCAGAACAGTCATGATGAAGATCACGATAATAAGAGACAGTTTAAAACGTACTTAATTGTTGTTATTGAGCTATCTCAAAGGAAAGAAACACATCTTGGTTGATAAACATTCACTCTACAAAAAACCATTCCAGGGATGGTTTCGGAGATAGAATCCACTAAGAGAGAAATGTGTTCCCTTTCCTTCTCCCTGAAGTCCAGGTGGCTGCCTCAGCAAATAAAAGTGTTGCCCTCAGGGATTGCAGGGTGGGGGTGGATGGGGTGGATTGCTGTCCAGTACTACTCCATTCTTCGCTCAACAGATGGAGGGAGGCTCTTTCAGATACATTATGGAATAAAAGGCTTTTGTGGGCAGCCCTGGGAAAGTAACCATCTCTGACATTTCTTGTGAGGAAAACTGTGTTTTGAGTTCTGAATGACTGACTTTTAAACACACTTTGGGAACACCACTCATGAGTGTGCATGGAGGCCTGTTTTTAATGGAAGGATTTGTGGAAGCTCCACCTTGGAATTCCAGGGGAAGCACTGTAAAACCTCCTGAACTGTGCTCAATTCCACAACATTTTTGGTAACTCAACAACCTTTAGTCAAGTAGAAATCAGTTAATTCAACAAGTTTGTTTAAAAAAAAAAAAAAAAAATCCCTGCATGGCCAGGTCATATGTTCATAATGTATTATCGGTCTTGAGAAACTAAAAACATAATATTCAGATAGAATATGTCCCTTTTGATTTTTTTTTTGCCTGAATAAATATCCAACTACATTTAATTAAATTTTTAAAATCACATTAGGTAACAATGAAAAAAAATAAAATTTCCTTTTTCTTTCAAACAATTCATGCCATCTTTCTAATCACCTTTTTATTTTTCAAAGAGTTACATGAGTTTCAATAAAAGGATTTTCTACTGGAAAAGAATGAAGATGCAAGCCTTGGTTACCCCATTTCGAAGGAGATTTTAAAGAGTGATCTGGAAAACTGTTTTTTCCTTTTTCACTCATCATCATGTTACACAGTTTCTAAAGATCTGAACTCAACTTTCCGCTCAGCACAGGCTATGATTTTTTTTTGCTAAGAAGATCCTTTTCTGTCATTCTCTTGAATGTTTCTCTTCCTGGATGACTGGGAAAATTCCTTCCAAAGGATTTCTGAGACTGGTGTTTCCCAAACAACAGAGAACATCATACCCCTAGAAATAGAGGACCAAGTGGCTTTTGTGATAAGCAAGACTCACTTGCACTTTGCAGACACTCCCAGCAGAGCAAAAATACCAGACAGAAAGGGACAGTGGTCATTGAACAGATTCTGATCTCAAGAAATCAGGGAATAAATGGCCAGGGATGAATTTCATAAGACCTGAATTATACAATTCAGAGAACAAAATTCATAAATTTATATAGTTGTTTACTGACAATTTCATTCAATCTGCCTAAGTTAGCTACCCCATAGTTCACCTAGAACTGTTTCCTAGTTCCCTCACCTATTGGTGCATAAAAACTGCTTTCACACATGTCTCCAGTTTCCAACCTACATATCAGCCAGTGATTTGCATAATCCTTAAACCCCCACCCCCAATCCTTTTTTCAGCCACCTAATGCAAACAAGATCTGGCTCAGGCTTCCCTAAACTAATCCACGGAACACCATTTAGAAGGGAGACTATTCCGTGTAAGTTGGCACGGCCGAATGAGATCTCTATTGTATAAGGGGCAGTCCTAGTAGAAAGACATTAATGAATATGCCAGTGGGGAGAGCCTCAGCTTCCCAGTTGCTTGCTGGACCCTAAAGCTATAAGAACTTTGTGAAACTTGAATGTTTCTTTTTTTAACCAAGGTAAGGAATTTAATGCCACTGCCCTGTCTGAATCCTTACAGCTCATCAAGACCCAAGTCATAAACAACAGCTTCAGGAAGAATGAAGCCTAGCCTGAGCCTCCCTCCAAATTCTTCTTTTCCCCACTCACTGCTTCACACTTGAACTAACCAGTCTGTTCTCTATACTCAAATATGCATTTCTGGTGGTAATTTATGACCCCTACGTTGCCCATGAAAATGTAAGTTCTTTAGAGACTGAGACTGCGTTTAAGCATCTTTGCAAAACCCGCAGCTTGTTAGCACAAATAATAAATGCTTCTTGAATAAATAAATACATATGTTTTTAAAAATAACTTGTTATTTTAAAACAGTTATTTAATGCGTTTTCCCCTAGCATCTCCAGGTTTCAGCTCACTCTTTGTACTCTCCCTCCAAAACTCCTCCCCTCTCACCTTTGAGATCTGCTGAGACCAACGCTATTGAATAGACGTAGCGGAAATGTTCCTTATCTGTGCGGGCCCAGATGATAGCTGCTGACCTCATGTAGTTATTGAGCACTTGAAATGTGGATAGTGGAACTCACTGATTTTTACATTTTATTTTATCTTCATGTATTTAAAACTTACCTAGACACATGTAGCCACTAGGCTACTGTATTGAAGTGCACAGGAACTTGACTCATCTCAGAAGTCTTGCTGAAGAACCACTCTAGACACCTCCCGGCCATCAGTATGAAGGCATATTAGGTGCTTACCTTGTACTTGACTTTATCATAATACTTATCACAACATACTTAGTTTTCTATTTATTTACCTGATGTTTTCATTGGACTGTAAGTTCTTGAGTCTTAAGTTATAGCTTATTTACCATTGTATCTCTGAGAACTAAGTGTAATACTGGTAATTAAAAAGTGCTCAATAAATATTTTTGGAGGTAAAGGATGAATGAATGGACTGATTGCTCGGTGGACAGCTAGAGACATTTTTTTATATATAAGAAATCTGCAAAACAGACCTGTTGGAACAGTGAGCTGGGAACTAAGAGACGAATGGTGGTGATGTGACAAATGATCTTTATCTAAGGAGCATATGCAGTTCTTTAGCTTATCTTTCCTCACAAGCTCAGGCCCTGTCTTCTGCTTCACTGGAACACAGGAACAACTTGCTTGTAGACTCTCTGGTCATTAAGCCATGACTTTGTCCAGACTTGCCCTTTAAGAAAATTCCCAGGAGATAAAGTTCACTGCAATGATGGAGTGAGATAAACATGGTTTTTGCTGTGATCCCATGTTCTCACACACCCCATACTGGCCTACCAAACAGCTGAACTCATTCATCAGATTTGAAAATAATCAGGCTTTTTACACTCTGTTATCACGGGTATGGTTGTTCCAGAGGGTGTGTTGGCAAAGAGCCTACCGAACCATGTCTCGGAGACCCAACCACCTCCATCCAGGGGCCTGGGGAGTTCTTGCTCCTTTGCTAGCATTTATTCCAAGTACACTTGCAAAGCCTAAGGGAAACTGTTATGCAAATCAAAAATGATCCTAGGTGTTTAGGAAAAAATAATGGCAAAAGTTGGCATGGCACAATTCATGTCATTTTAGGGTACATAGATAATTAAGTCTCAGGGCTAGACGTATTCCAAATATTTGGATAATTCAATGTAATTTGCACAGACATAGTAAAAATCTATTTGAGGTGACGGAATTTAATATCTATTTCTTGGTGAGCCTTTAGTCTTTGTGCAATTTTAGCCCTAATATTTTAACATTAAAAAGTTTAATGTTATAAAGTGTTTTTGGACCTATAAGCTTGTGAACTAACAAACCATAAAACAATAACGTGTTTAAATTTTGAAAATATACTGCACTGAGCTCTGTTTTCTAAAATAAATTTTGAACTATTTGTAAAAAATCTTAAAAGTCACATTTACTTTTTCATATTTCAATTAATTAATTGGTAAATTCAATGTAACAGCTGTATAACTCCCATGAGTTTCTCTATCCAAGTCTCTACAAAGGACATGGTAACTAAGTCCATTAATCAAAGCTAGGAGTTGAGCGCTAGAACTGACTTTTACCATATCTTTGCTGAATGATCTAAAGTAAGTTACTTAATCTCTCTTAGTCTCAGTTTTCTCCTTTCTGAGACTATGCACCTTGAACAAGTATGTTTTAAACCATATGAATTAAACCAGTAAAAGAAACAGAAGTATCCTTTGAAACAGGAGTTAAAAGTATTTCTATATATATACATATATATACATACAGAGAGAGAGAGAGAGAGAGAGAGAGAGAGAAATTAGTAAGTGCTAAATGATTTCTGTTACCTCATTTAATCTTTAAAAATTATCCCCATTTTGTCAATGTGGAAATGAGAAACAGAGGGGTGAAGAAACCAGGAGGTGCAGCTAGATCTGAAGCTAGGTAGTCTGATTCCTTGTTTTTGTTTTCAATCAATGCTTCACCTTGCTTCTTAAAAAGAACAACAACAACAACACAACATTTTATTCTTAATTCCAATCGAGAGCTGTGGTTTCCCTGAAAAGGTAGCCTACTGTCTATGTGAAAGTTATGAATATGTTTCCTAGTTCTTAAAATACGAGCTAGTGGTCATTATTAACATTATTGTTAATGATACAGAGACTTGGTATTTTCCAATTTAACACTCGAGATTTCAAATATTTAAAAATACCCCCCAAATTCCATGACCTATAGTGATTTGCTGGGGTATAGATTTGAGCTGCATTTGCTCCACAGCTCTGGGTGGGAATAGGATGATGAGCCTGGCCCTCCATCTGGGGTCAGGATTACAATGTGGTTGTGTTCCCCACTTGTTGCCCTGGGTGCAGGGAAATGATGTGCTCCATGCATGGGTCTAGGGATTCATAACATGGCCAGCAAAAACCCACCGAGGAACATCAGGGGCCTACTGTTAAAAAAAAATAGAGAGAGAGAGAGAGAGAGAGAGAGAGCCTAAGTACACAGTTGACACAGATAATAAATACTTGCTGGCTAATGGTCACTGCTTCCATGCGTCCACACCTCCTGAAATCCAGTCACCACGTTGCTTTGCTAAGGTAACCAAAGCAAAGACAGCATGGAAGGATCAGCTAGTCCTCTAGGGTTACTAAGAATGTGAGCTTTGAAACCAGAGCTGGGTTCAAATCCTTGGTTGGCCATTTGCTGGCTAAATGATCCTGGGCACTGATCCCTGTACATCAGTTCATTTGTCTACAAAAATGAGGACACCTACCTCATAGGACAGTGGGATAATTAAAGAAGATAATAGACATAAGTGCACAAAGTGCTTTGTGTGGGACCAGGCGCACTGGCTCACGCCTATAATCCCAGCACTTTGGGAGGCCGAGGCGGGCGGATCACCTGAGGTCAGGAGTCTGACACCAGCCTGACCAACATGGAGAAAGAAAACCCATCTCTACTAAAAATACAAAAATTAACCGAGCGTGGTGGCGCATGCCTGTGATGCCAGCTCCTCGGGAGGCTGAGACAGGAGAAATGCTTGAACCTGGAAGGTGGAGGTTGCAGTGAGCCGAGATCACGCCATTGCACTCCAGCCTGGGCAACAAGAGCGAAACTCTGTCTCAAAATGAAACAAAACAAACAAAAAACAACACAACGTGCTTTTGTGTGTAGTTCCTCGCTGACTCCTTACCACATAGCAAGCACACAGGGCCAGGTGTGGGGGCTTATGCCTGTAATCCCAGAGTTTTGGGAGGCCCAGATGTGAGGATCACTTGAGACCAGGAGTTTGAGGCTGGTCAACATAGCAAGACCCTGTCTCTGTAAAAAATTTAAAAATAGCTGGGCATGGTGGCATCTGCCAGTAGTCCCAGCTGCTTGGGAAACTGAGGTGGGAAAAGCCCTTGAACCCAAGAATTTGAGGCAGCAGTGAGCTATGTTTGGATCACTGCACTCCAGCAGGGATAACAGAAAAAGATCCTATTAAAAAAAGAGAGAGAGACAGAGGAAGCACATAGTAACATGGCCCATGATTGCCACTCAGTGCATGTTTAATACTGTTATATAATTAATTATTCACATTTATTCGTTTGATAAATAGATATTTTCTAGCAACTATATGCCAGGTGTTCAGATCCCTGCCTTTCAGGGAGCCTAGACACTAGTAAGGAGGTTACAACCTGGTTAACAGAGGACTCACTCAACTTTAAAATAATACTCCATTAATAACACCTACACTCCTTATATTTTCTGTTTAACTTTCTTGCTTGAGATTGGAGTCAGTAACACTTACCCATCCAATGATAATGATAAAGTGTAACTAACATAAATCTATATACTTACATAGTGACCAAGGAAATAAAAATGGCCAGAGATTGATTTGTCATAAATGGGATAAGAGCAGGATCCATGTAATCCTACCTCAGAACATTGTGAATGACACAAACACATCTCTGATTTATTTCAGATACTTAAGCATATATTTAAATAATCAAAGGCTTGGTTAAATAAACACAGAAAATGTGGAAGAGCCACAGTAATACTCCTAGAGAAGCCAATATTTTTGTATCATGTAAGTTGTATAACTATAAAAATCAGAAAGCTTAAGATTAGAATAAAAACAAACCTCTAAACACTGCTCCCAAACAAAAAAAAGGTAATACAAAACAAACAAAAAATCCACAAAAGATTAAGTGTATTTTTTAAATTATTCATTTAGTCTTAGAGAATGAAAGTATAATTTGTAAAGTAAGGTGGTGAAGCTGGTTAATTAATAAGAATTTTCAAAATGCAGCAGAGGAAGGACAATCTACTCTATTACTAGTTCCCTGGACCACAAGGAAGAAAAACCACCTTTACCTTAAAGTACAGAAATTCATCAAAGAATAATATCAAGCAGCCAAAAAATATTTAAGACGATGTTCAACATTACCTATAATGTAAGAAATGCAAACAAAAATTGGTAAAGTCTTGTTGAAATGATAATGTTAAATATCTCTGAAAATGCTGTAAGATGAAAATCCTCCTATATTATAGAAATAAATAAAATTTAGTATAAATTTTAAGAAATTTGGAAGGGTTATAATGTTTATTCCCTTCGACCTGTTAATCCTAATTCTGAAAATCTATCCTAAGGAACTAAGTAAAGATGTAATTAGTTTCAGATTTTTTTTGTCTTTCTAATTTTTGTAATCAAAGAACTATTTCTAGTAGAGAAAATTCAAATATCCAGAAATAGAAATAAGGAAATAGTTAAATTTTTAAGTGATACTCCATAACACAAATTAGAAAATTATTAAAATGTTTTCAAAAGACACTTGATAGGAAAAAATACTCGTAAAATTTTTAAAAACATGATATAAACTATATTTAGTATGAACCCAATTTTGATGTATTACATATATGAACAGAGAAAAAAGGCAAAGGAAATTTTCATTTTAACACATTCCTTTGCCTCTATGTATTAAAGGCAAAAAGTTGAGTTTACACCTATATGTTTGGACCAAAACGACATTGGAATCCATTAACCTGTGTGTGTGTGTGTGTGTGTGTGTGTGTGGTGTGTGTGTGTGTGTACTGAAGTCTTGGGCCTGCAGCAAGGGGATTTCAGCACTAAAGTGCTAAAGCATTTGATATAAGGCCACCAAACCTTCAGATGGTACCACACCAGGGGTCAAGAGGCCTCATACAGGGCTTCTCTGCAGAGCTGTACTTGACTGTGGCTGGCAGAGCCCCCAGGTACCAACATAGAAATTTGGGGAATTTGGGGTAGAATTCACACCTGTTCAGTGTCTCTCTCCCACCTGCTTATTATGGGTCCTTGAATTCTACCATTATGATTAAATGGTAGAATTAAATTATGATTTAAGTCTTATCTTCTCCCTGGAACTTAAAAAAAATAGTAGCCCACAGTGTGGGATGACATATTAAATCACAGTAACACCACCTCAATTAGTTTATCAGACTTTTCTTCCTTCTTTCTATCAGCAAACCTTTACTGGGCATCTAGCAAGTACAGGAGAGATGGCAAACTGGGGACATGGAGCTGAATCAAACTGGCCCCAGCTCTCATGGAATTTGCAGGCTGGCGGTGAGGCAGGTCCTCTGGACAATGACAACACAGTAAAGCTCCATGAGGAAGAGACAAACAGTGCAAGTGAAGTCTGTCCTAGAAGAAGGCATGGCTCCTGCCCACCTAGGGAAGGCAGGAAGACTTCACAGGAAAGGTGTCTTTGAGCTGAGTCTTGACAAAAGGAGTGGAGTTTGCAGCAGCAAACAGGTATTGTATGCAAGTGTAGGCAGGGCAGCCAAAGGCAGCAAGAAGCCCTCAGGAAAATGCTGAGCTCCTGAGAGGGGCTCCTGGAGCGAGATCATGGTGTGCAGAGATGAGTGGAGGAGAAGGGGCTGGCAGGAACACTGGACCAAACTGAGGCTCAGGTACCATGGAAACATGGGTGTGGCACGTTCCTATACAAGGTGCCAAAAGGGAGAAGGAAGTTCCAGGAAAGGGTGCATGTGAAACACTTTACCAGCTCTGAAATTCTGCCCAAGTGTGCTCCTTACACCTCAGATCCTGGCTCTATATTGAAAGCAAGTTTACAGACTTGGCTGTCTGGTAGCACTTTAAATCTCTGGAATACAAGGCCGCAGTTGGATTAAAATCTCATCCTCCTTGAACACTTCTGTCCTGGGGACTGTGTATATAGTTTTGAAATAAAAATAACTGAGGCATGCCTTTATTGTCTGGGACCTAAGTATCCTAGGAAGTTAATGGTTCATCTTAGTCATACTATGGCAATACAATAATCATTCAGTACAATCCGGCTTCTCAAACAAGTGATAAAAAGACAATTTTAAAAGAATATCAAAAGGGAAGACACACTCTTTATAGTTTAAACTTCAAGATTGGATTCTTGGGTTTTAACAACAACAACAACAAAACCCTAAACCTTTAGGAAAACTTTGCCTCCTCTGTCTACCGGAATGCCCCACCTTCCATCCCTTTCAAGGCACAAATTTCCTGTGCTTCCCACAAAAACAAACAAACAAACAACAACAACAACAAAAACAAAGCAAGACAGAGTCATCATCCCAAAGTGCAAAGCAAACTTTCATTATTAGCTGTGCTGGCAAAAATCTTGGAAGTGTAAGCTACATACATTCCAAGAAAATGACCAAAATATAGCTCTGCAAAGCAGAACTTCCCTGTAACAAGATTGTTAAATTTCCTTTTTTTTTTTCTGGCTTTTCTGACACAGCTGAACTTATTTGCACAATGTTCCAAAGCAGACAGGGACACACGCGTGCTCACACGTCCACAAATACACAAGAAAGAGGCGCCTGAGAACTTTGCCTGAAAGCGAGTGTTCTGACCCAAACCATATGCAGTTTCTTTTTTGCCCAGATGCGTCTGAGTTCAGGCTCAGGAACATTAAACAAACATAAAAACAAGACCCAGCAATGCGCGTGCTGGGCTGGGTGACAGGCAGCTAGCAAATATTGGGATTGTATTTCACCAGTTGCCGTGGTTACCAAAACAGGGTGGATACTGGCAGAAAGAGAAAGAAATAAAACTGAGAAGACAATGAGTCCTAAGAGAATGTCTGTCTGAGTGTGTGTACGAGGAGCTGGTTGTGAGGGTGGAGAAGGTAGGGCCCAGAGAAAAGATGGGATGGAAAGGGGCATTTCGAAACCCCTCTGTGCTTGTGTGAGCAGTGGATTCATTCACCACTCCACACCCAGCATGACATGGAGCTCTAGAACGTGAGTAAGATCCATGCAGGCTCAATGAAAACAGCGAGACAACACAGGGATCTGGGTTGGTGGCAAGCAAAACCAAAGCATTTTGTACTGGGTGCCAAGGGATGAAATCCTCAGCTTGTATTCATACTCTGGCTGGCAAATAAGCCAAGTCAAGATCACCAAGTCTCTGGAAAAATCACAGGGAATTGAGCCCATTCCTTTGAGCGATTTGATGATCAGCTTCAATTCCCAGTTGACATAGAAGGGAAAAGCTGATCGGCCTCTTTCACCCCTGTGTACTTCACTTCAATAACCAAATTGCAGAAAATGCTTCATAAGCTATCACCTTAGAAAGGTCACTCTCACAGCAACCAGCGGATGACTTTCCCCATCAAACCCTGATAGTATATACAGAGGGAAGTTCAACAAACTTGAAAATCAGGAAC
Organism: Trachypithecus francoisi; assembly: GCF_009764315.1. Lineage (NCBI taxonomy): Eukaryota > Metazoa > Chordata > Mammalia > Primates > Cercopithecidae > Trachypithecus > Trachypithecus francoisi. The sequence continues at coordinate 100,667,729 of NW_022681469.1, read as the reverse complement.
CTGGGTTCTAATTCTCCTTCTTCCACTCATTAGCTTTGTGACCTTAGACAGGTTATTAACTTGAACTTCAGGCCTTTTTTTCTCAAAAGAAAGGATTTTGCCAAAAGAATTCCTGAACTCCCTTCCTGTTTTGGAATTTGGTGATTCATAGGCAATTAATCATCTCTCAATTCTTGCTTTCCAGACACATAATCAAATGTATATTCTCGTGCATTTGGAGTATCTGATCAGGTCATGGAATACAGACTCTGTAAGAACTTCCTCTTTTCTGTATAAATACAAACAGATGGTTGCTAGCCCTTCTCTTATCAACGGTCTCATAATCTAATCCTTTACATTTTATTTTTAAGATGACATGATGTATTCCCAAATTAAACTTTCTACAGTTTAAATGGGCAAAGTGGCAATGGCATATAAAAGGTCATACTTCCAGCCAGCAGAAAGGAGATGGGGCTTCTGTTAGCTCTCAAAGTGTTAGTCTCAAAATGCTATTGCTTTTAATTCTTTAATAACAATAGCTAAACTCAGATTCAGCACTTGTCTCGGTCAGACAGAAATATAGAGAAGAGTCCTCTCCAATATTTAGTTGATGAGGTCTAGAGAGTTTAATGGGCATAAGCGAAGAGGTGATGGGGCCTGAGCTACTAATTTGAGCCTAATCTTACTTTATGCCACTGAGCTTTATTTTTACAAAGGCACGCTTTTATTCAGAATAAGTTACCATGGGAACGCCAGGGCTAGCATGATATAATAGAAACAGGACAGAAATCAAAGAAGACCTGGGCTCAGGTTCTGGTTATGCCACTGAGTGATCCTGGAAAAGTCACTTAACCTCTCTGTGTCTATAAAACAAGCATAGTAATTTTCCCTGTTGATCCTACAGGGTTGCTATGAAGCCCCAACAATATGATGTACATGGAAGCACTTTGCAATTTGTAAAGTGCTTTACTAATGTAAACTCATAGGATAACAATCCCTACTGCTGGCTAAACATTACAATTAAGGGCTAGAACCAGGCGCCCAGTGCTTGGGTTCACATCCCAGACCATATTTTACCAACTGCGTGTTCTACAACATACCCAACCTCTCAGTTTATTCACTCATAAAATAAGATTAAGGACAGTATCTGGGCCAAGTGTGGTGGCTCATGCCTGTAATCCTAGCACTTTGGGAGGTTGAAGTGCGAGGATTGCTTGAACCCAGGAGTTCCAAGATGAGCCTAAGCAACATAGGGAGACTGTATAAAAAAAAAAAATTATCTGGGTGTGGTGGTGCACCTGCAATCCTAGTTACTAGCTGCACTACCTAGTGCATGGGAGGATTACTTGAGCCTGGAAGTTTGAGGCTGCAGTGAGCCATGGTCCCTCCACTACACTTTAGTCTGGGTGATGGAGCAGGATGTCTCAAAAAATAACAAAGAAAAAAGAATATCTACCTCATCATATTGTTCTAAAAATTGAGAAGATATTGCAAGATGCTTAACATAGCTCCTACTACATACATAAGTGCTTGATTCAGGCTGGCAATAACTACTTTTTACCATGGTGTTTTCAGAAGGAAAATTACTTTTTTTTTTTTTTTTTTTGAGACGGAGTCTTGCTCTGTCGCCCAGGCTGGAGTGCAGTGGCCGGATCTCAGCTCACTGCAAGCTCCGCCTCCCGGGTTCACACCATTCTCCTGCCTCAGCCTCCCGAGTAGCTGGGACTACAGGCGCCTGCCACCTCACCCGGCTAGTTTTTTTGTATTTTTTTAGTAGAGACGGGGTTTCACCGTGTTAGCCAGGATGGTCTCGATCTCCTGACCTCGTGATCCGCCCGTCTCAGCCTCCCAAAGTGCTGGGATTACAGGCTTGAGCCACCGTGCCCGGCGGAAAATTACTTTTAAAGTGAGACACAGCATACATACGAGTGACAGTATAGATTGTTATTGTTGCTGCTGTTGTCATGGAATCTTATGTGATTCCTATTCATCTACATGGTGGACAGTGGTTTTCACAGCAATGAAGGAGGAGGATTCTGAGAAACGTGGTCATCTTACTTCACTCCATCATCTTCATGTTTTGATCACAGGCTACAGGGTCACATGGCTGCTGGCATGATTCAAAAGTTGATGAGAGCTTCTTTAAAGTCAATAGCACTTCCTTCCTGGTCACAGAGCTTCTGAGAAGCAGACAGCCTATTCATTCATAGTTTTTAAATCCTGGACTTTTAGGAAGTGATGCTGGGGATGATTAAAGCAAATAGGCAAATCGAAGAACTGCATTTTTCAGGAGTGGCAGAGAGATGTTACCTGGAGACTGTCTTTTCATGTGTATAAGCTTTCCAGGCAACTCCATCTGGAGCCAGGCTCCTCTGTGATTTATCTGTTGGACAGTGGGTGGCCAAGGGGCACCGTAGGCAAACAGTTATCCAGCTCAATAATTAGGGAGGGGAAAGGCAAACACAAACACACCCAGGTTGACATTCAAAACAAAGTGGATATGCAACCATACCTCCCTAGTTCTTGTCTGCCAGGCTGTGTGGAGGAAACCACGAGCCGACAGAATCACTGTTAGTAATGTATCAGTGCAGCTGACAGAGAAAGCACAATTCTAGGTAGAAATGTGAAGGCCCAAGCTCAGGGTCCAGTTTTGTGTTTACAATAAGGCTTTATCTCCCTAAATCTTTAGTGGGCCTTGGTGTCCTCACTTGTGAAAAGGGGGAAATGGAGAAGGTTCTAACTAAGTAGTCTCCATTGCTAAGATGCCTTGTCTCTCTCGTCCTTTTAGCATCTTTCATTGATTGATCAACGCATGTACTTATGTATCTATTCAATAAACTGCAAACCTAACTATAGATGAGGTATGGACAATAAATGATCAAAATAAGGCATAGCCAGTCCAAAACAATGGAAGAAATGGCATTTAGTATTGATTACTCTCAACTCCAAGGAGGACAATGACATTCCAACTTCTGTTTTCAAAGGAACAAACATACTGCTTTTCTCTCCAGGAAAAAAAATATGACAGATTTAGGTATTTTTCAAAGAAATCAAATGAAGTCAGCTACTCTTGATAGGCTGATTACTTAGCTTAGAATTCATCTGGAATTATCCCACTTCATCCTACCTTCATCATCATTGCTAGGGTTGGTTCCTTCCCATTATTTTAATTCAACTCAACTCAACTCAATTAAATTCATTTCTCATTTATGGGACCTTTCTCAGTACAAGGAGCTTGCAAGATGCATAGATTATTTTCAAGGAGCTTTCAATCAATCAAGTGAGAGAGACACACACATGTGTAAAATAAGAAAAGTCAAGACAAGAATGTGTTTGGATAAAGAACAGTGAAGCCGTACCAGTTAGTGAGGCTACAGAGCCCTGTTTAAACCAATGGGGAATGCTACTAACCACTCTACATCTTTTCCAGGTTATTTGGAGGTATAAACTATCCTTGCAATCCTTGTCTCCCATTTTTATGTAAATAGAAATTAACGCAAGAGACTCTGATTTAATCTGCTGGTTACTGACATCTATCAGGTAGCCATATGATATTTCTATCGGAAGGATCAATGTTGTGATCAAAAAGCTTTGTTATTGGAGTCTGAAACTTTAGTCTTTGCTAAGTGGTGTGTCACTGGGCCAGTTTTATTAACCGTTTGTAGCCTCAATTGCCTCAGCTGTAAAGTGGGGACAATAGGCCAGGCATGGCGGCTCATGCCTATAGTCCCAACACTTTGGGAAACTGAGGCAGGAGGCGCTCCTGAGGCTAGGAATTTGAAACCAGTCTGGCCAACATAGTGAGATCCTGTCTCAACAACAAAAAATTTTTAAAACTAGCTAGTTGCACACTTGTTATCCTCGCTACTCAGGAGGCTGAGGTGAGAGGACTGCTTCAGCTCAGGAATTCGAGGCTGCAGTGAGCCACAGTCATGCCACTGCACTCCAGCCAGGGTGACAGAGTGAGATCCTGCCTCAAACAAACAAACAGTCACAATATCTCTGTTGTGGGGCTGTACTGAGGAGAAAATCAGGTCACACCTGTACATATCTTTTTCCTGTTCTCATTCCTAGTATCAACACTCCCTAGCCTTCACTAACTCTGTCGAAACTTAAGGTGAAATCTGGGCAGAGTGGTCAGAGCCCTCCATCATTTTAATCAGTCCTATATAGTAGTAGCCAACTCATAGATAATGAGACACAAGACAGGTGTATGGCCAAGTCTCCACCCCCAACCCCCACTGCTTATTTAGCTTCCAAATCGTTATTGGTTTCTTTAAAGTAAAAACAATAACTTGTTTCAAAGTTAAATAGAATTGGTCTAATTCCCATAAATAGAAATGAACACAAATCTACATAATTCTGAGAACACCATAACCACATCACTACAGAATTATTTGCATGTTGCAGAGACTGGAAATGTGTCCCAGTATGGTTTGCATTTCCCCTACCCGCTCCTTTCCTCCTTTTCCCCTTTGAATGTTAAAAATGTCCACCAGGTATCTATCCAGTGAAATTCTTTCTAGCAGACCCCACTTTCATCTAAGACACACATTGCTCCCAGGAATCTAGAAGGAAGAGCCTATGATGTTGAGAGGTTAGAAAGACAGAAGGCTCTCAGAGCTCTGAGTCTGCTCTGACCCCCAAAAGAAATCCAATATGTGCATTGTGAAGCCATGTCTGTTGACTTAATTCTTCAGAAAATGAATCCATAAAATGAAATTATAATTAGCCAGAATTATGATAAAAATAGCTTGGACAGATGTGGCTATGGTACATTGATACTAATGGACATTAAATCAAAAGATTTGCACATGTGCTTCTTGATCTAGGCTGTCGTAGATTAATGCACTGGAGAGCTTGTTAAAGGCACTTGGTTTACTTTGCTCTCACAATAGAAATTACTAATTTGGGGCAAAGAAAACAGATGCACTCTAATGGGCAATCACCAGTCAGAAAAATTCTAACAAAGTTGTGCATTTAAAGCAATCCTGTCTTAAACTTTTGTCTACTTCCAAGACCTCCAACTTTCGCCAGAGATTTAGGATAATGGCTTTTGTCTGTGGCCAACAGGGAGCTTGAAATGGACACTCTGACAGCACTGTCCCCAGGAGAATAAGTCTGCAGTGTTTTGGTGTGGGCAACACCTCCCTTGCAGTTCTCTGGTTACTTGTGTGCTCTGGGAACACACCCTGCAGAGTGCATTCATCACAATAGTCCATGTGTGACCTTTGGAAAAGTCCTTGAAAATAGTGAAACAAGAGTTTTAGTTGAAATCTGGAATCCATTCCAGTCTTACACAGGAAGAAAATTAGGCATAGAACAACAAAGCCCATAGTTCAGAGAAACCTGGGGAGACTCTGGCTGACATTAAAATCGTGCAAGTTTTTTTTTTTTTTCCTTCACTATTTTGTATTTCATAAAAGCTTTTCATCTGAGCAGCCCAAAGCTGTTAGAAAATACTATATGGTTAGTATATGGCAATAACTGATTTCTCCAGTAAAAACACAAGCATAATAAGAACAGAGATGCTGAGTGACATATTCAAATTCACTTAACACTTTTCCAGTGCTATTCTTTCAAACATAAGCAGCCAATGCTACCATTTTTCCCTTCAAATTGATGTATTGGCAGTAACAGGGGTAGAGGTGGGAGCTTGAGCAGAGAATAGTTGTACTCCCTAAGGCCCAACCCTGTGATAGAGTTAATTAGCTCAGAAGCTGTGGACCTGGAAATATTCATTTTCTTAGAACATGAATCAGCCTTGTGGTGTGCTTACTCAGTAAATTTAACCCAACAAACATTTGTGGGGTAAAACTATTTTTATAAGTACGGACCAGTTCCCTTTGTTTCCAGCTGACATTATTCACTATTCATTTGCCAAATCATATGATTTATTTCATACATATAAATAAGCATAAACCTATACCACCTTTGGAAGCATTTTCCTTCTTTGCCAGCAAGAAGAGGAGAAGGACACTTTTGAGTCAAGCGGTGGCATAAAATCCAGTGAAAATCAATTGGCAGAGACATTCAGTTTGGAATTGTTTTAGAATCTACCTAACATCTATCTGGAAGGTCCCTCCAAAAGGTACAGACCCTGAAGCAGATAAGAAGATTCCAAAGTAAACCACAGGGAGTCACATCTCAGACACAGACCCTGAGTATTTATTCATATACATGAAGAACTTACATTTATTTTTCTTAAGTACCTTCACAGTTCATTTTTTCTTTTCTTTCTTTTTTTTTAAAAAAAAGATACATGGCATTACTTTGGTCTCCAAAACAGATGCCAGTTTGAACTTTATTCTGCCAGCAAGTATTTGGTTTGGCTCAGCAGGGCTCAAGTTGAAAAAATATTTGCCGATTCCAAAAGGATTTAATGAGCTTTGCTGCAGATGCTGGTGCCATTTGGCACATCACAGGGACTATGGCATAGCAAAGAGAACTCTCTCGACCACAGATTTTATTTGCCCAAGGTAGCCAACACTGGGAGCTCAGTTGATTCCTTGGGTCAAGAAGCTGCAAGTCAAATGCGTGAAGTTTCCAAGAGAAAGTGACCAAAGCAGGCATGAGAAAACTCTTGCTGACACTGAAAAGGAAGTCACTGGGTCTGACTCCACCCTTCACAGGAATTGATGGCTAACTTTCAGAACTATCAACAACATCCTCACACCAACCATCAGATACAGTCTCTAATGCTGCCAGTCAGCAGACCAGATTAATCTCCAACTTCTAGCAAAAGCTATCCTTATCCAATATCAGATGCTAAAAAGTTTGCTGCAGTCTATTTTGTAGTCATGTGATACCTTATTAATTGTGGTATGAGAATTAAACTATATGTACACTAAATGACCTATTTCAAGTAACTTCACTAAATATAATCACCAAGCTTACTTCATATTGCAAAGACAGACACGTATTGCATTGGTTTTGCTAATATTTGATAGAATATAGATGCATAACTCTATCTGTGATTGGAAAGACTGACCTTACTGCAAACATATATCATATGTTAAAAATCACTGAAGATTTTCACCTGAAATCACGCCTTTCAGTAAGAGTTGCAAGAAAATAAGAGCTCTCATCCTTTCAAATCCATGTCACTTCTGACAATATAACAGAAAACACAAAACATTTTCATGTTTTGTGGGTGCTTAAGCATCAAGCTTCTGTCTTAATGAATATGGGGACAGGAAGAATGGCATTGAAACTGTAACTACCTTGAAGAATGAGTAGTTTTGTATTATTTTTATTATTTCACATGTTGAGCAAACATATACATACTTGGGTATATCCTACCCCAACTTGTATGGATCTACCAAAACTCCTAAACGTTCATTAACACCACATGCCAATCCAGCGCTTGTTACATGATTATCTGACTCCAAGGCTCTGTAACAAATATCCTCAAAAAGAGAGGCAGTCTCTGCACTGTCTTTCATTCACCAAAACAAAGACGGAACCCTCTACCTGGCTTAACTAAGATTTTGGAGTCAGAGTCAAAGTCAAAAGAAAAAGTCACAGAATAATGAAAGGGTGATTATAACTGTTACTTACCATTTTGGCTTCTGAATGCATTGGCTGGACCTGGGGAGAAGCACAGGGGTTGCTGAGATTTGGACCTTGCATCCCCATGATGCTGGAGTTCACTGACATTTGTCTCTCCATCTAAGAGAAAGGAAAGAAAAGAATTAGAAGTCTGCAAAAGGCAGTCTTAGGTCATTAGACAAAGCTGCGCTTTTTCTGTCCAATGGATCAGTTAGTATTTCTTTGAAGAAATCCTGAGAAGGCCTATGGTTTGGTGTGTGGTAAGCAATGCCCTCCTGAGCCTTGAACTCAAGCACATCAAAGAATCATCCAAAGCCATGCTTCTATACACGGTGCCCCAGGCCAAAGAGAACTACATTGTCATGGCAGATCACTTTCAAATAAGATTACCAAATATTTCCACTTTTGTGTATACTCTAACTACCACCAATAGTGCTTATTTTTATGGATGCAAAGAATAATATATCCATACAAAAACTATAGGAAAACTAAATGATCTATTTCAAGTAACTCCACTAAATATAATCACCAAGCTTACTTACTATGAAAGGATAAATACTATACCAAATGGTTAACTTGGGATATCTATGGCTTTTTTTTCTCTCTAAATTTTATACAGTAAACATAAATCTTTTGGGCAATCAAAATAATTAGTTATAAGAGCAACACTCTCAGAGGTGGTGGGCCTTCCTGTCACCCTGGTTCCCAAACACAATCATTATGATCCAGCCAGGCATTTGAGGTGCTGCCCAGCCCATCTCTTCTTCCTTGTTACCCTGTTACTCTATGCAGCCGCAGTTTCAGGCCTGGCTTCATAGCAGGGCTAAGTCTTTGGGTAAGTGAAGAAAGCGGCCGAGGGTTTTGTATTTCACATGAATGGCCACCCTCACATTGTCTTCCTGCTGGCCTGCCATTGTGTCTAAAATGAACATCGTTCAAATACCTGAATCGAGTTTTGGCATTTTAATCTCCAGGGTGCTCCTATTAAGAAGTAAATACAGCAAAATGTCTACTTCCATCCAGGAAGGGTGTGTTTGATTAATAATATTTTCCATTTGGTGGGAAATTAACACTTTTAAAAGAATAAGAATAAATCAAGTACACTTAATACTAAAATCACACAGAAAAGAATTAGACTTTCCTCAGGGGAACAAGAATAGATTCTTTAATGCAAGCGTGTTTCCATTTGCCATCGGATGGAAATGAAAACAATGATTGGTAATTTTAAGAAACCAGGTTTCTGCTTAAAGTTAGCCTAGGTAGTCTTGGAAAATACAGAGTTGCTTACTATTGGAGGTGTTCAAAGAGTGGAGGACTGAAATCTCATGAACGAGAGTGAAGCTTGATAGGGATCATTGAACTAAATGACCCTTAAATGTCTCTTCCCTTGTTGCAATTCCATGACTGCAATTTCTGTTGTGTCTGTCCCAGAGGCAGGGGTATAATTATGACATAAATCTGTGGGTTAGTAGAGGTGCTAGCTAAAAGCTTTCTCTCAATTGACTGGTGGCTACTCCCTGTGACAGTTAAGAGCCATCAGCCTTACCTTAGCCTGAATGAGCTGATCAGTCATCTGGCAGTGTACAGATGTGTGAAACTGTTTCAAGAGGACCTAATAAAGGTGAATTTTCTGTACATTTCCAAGCATTTCCATACAACTTTTTGAGGCCTTGCCAATTCAGTAAAATAAAATGTTCACTCCCACGCACCCCTCCTAAATCTCTGAACAGCTACTCTAATTTTTAAAATTACTTTTATTGTGGTAAAACACAAATAACATAAAATTACCATTTTAACCTTTTAAAAGTATCATTAGGTACATTAAATTCAGGGCCATTAAGTACATTCATGTACTGTAGTTGTAAATCATGAAGAATTCAAGAGTTTCACTGCTTTAAAAAAATTCATGTTACTTTTATCTCCCCTTCCAGAGGCTGGTGGATGGGAGAGCTGGAATAGTATTTGACCCCTTATTCCGACTGGTGACCCTCTCAGAGAGGGAAACCAAATTCCAAAATAACTTTTGCTTCCAGTTTGCCAAAGAAGGATCTTCCAGGAGTACAGATAATTGTCCAGAGCCTTCCAAGCTACTAGTTATATAAGGAGGTAAGAGTAGCCTGCTCACAGCTTCTGGAATTGTAGTCAGCAATGCTTCCCACTTTTTGGAAAAGTTATAGTCTCTACCTAACCTGTGATTCGCAAAATGCCAGTTTTAAACAGGCTGATTTACCTATTTAAAAAAATTACATTTCCAACTTCATGACCGTTGTCTTATAGACCTAGAGTGTCAGCAAGAGCCTCTTCAAAATAAATATTTGGTGCTTTGGACTTAGGCTCTGTCTGCACCAGGAGCTTGACTTTAATGAGTTGATTAGAATAAAAAGCCCAGAAGATGGGAGTGGCTTTGCTGAATACTGGGCAACATTTAGCACTGCAGGTAAAATACCCATGTAAAGGATTTCACCTTCTGCACACACTGGAAAACAGGAGCTAGCATGTGTGTAGTTCAGTGAGGTTTTGTAATTATAAATGTGTGTTCACACTTCCAAACTATTAAAGCATTTGAATTTCAAGATAAGAAATCACAACCCAGTGAACTCCTTGAGGGAATGGCTGCCTTGTTCTTCATCCTGTCCTCAGCACCCAGCACAGTACTTGGCACACAGAAGGTGCTCAACAAGTTTGTGAAATGGATGAATGAGCAAATGGATGAAATAATACATCATTTTGTTTCACGCCTAGACTTCATAAAATGTGTGGTCCAGCAGCAGGCATTACAAATCAGTGAAGATTCTTGTCCTCACTTATAGACACAGTCTTATCTTTTATACCCAGGGAATCATGGTCTTCCAGGGCAGAAACTCTAGGGGAAGAGGCTCCCCTGTGACCAGGTTTGAAATGCCCAATTTATAGTACAAGAACTGGTGACATGATAATAAGAAAGAAAGGGACTAGGTTTCTAGGGCCTGGAACTCTTACGATATGCTTTTTAGAGATCTTAAGTTAACGTTTATTTGTTACATTCATGTCCCTCAAGACCAGGGCTTCTCAGTCTCAGGCCTGTTGAATATTGGGCTACATAATCCTTCGTTATGGGGACTGTCTTGTGCATTGCAGGATGTTCAGCAGCATCCCTGGCCTCTATCCACTAGGTGCCTGTACCTTCCCACCGACCCTGATTGTGACAACCAATGGAGTCTCCAGATATTGCCACATATCCCCTGGGGGACAAAATCACCCCCCCCAGGTGAGCATTGCTGCTCTAAACTGACACCTAATCCCATGGCAGCTGTACACATCAATGTCACAGGTTTGGGAGCTCTTGACCATGCAGCTGAACCTTTGCTGCTACTCTGAAGCACTAATAGGAGGTCAAGCTGTAGGAATAAATGGTGTGGTAGACACTGGTTTCTCTGGGTCTTTTCAGCCTAAGTGTCTCATCTTTGTCCCTGGGAATGGTGCACAGCTTAGCCAAATTAAAAAAAAAAAAAAAAAAAGTCTCAGCAGTGGTATTTTTCTGGGCAATGCATGGAAGTTCTAAAAAAAATAATTTTTGGATGGGAACAACTTAAAGCTTAAAAGAAGACAGCTCGTGGTGGAAGTCTTCACATAATTGGTTGGGTTGAATAAAATGTGGGATAATTGCATTGATGGTGCTGTTTTCTTTCACCTAGAGGGGTCTAAGGAAGCAACATAGCAACATAGGTAAAGTCAACCAACGTGATCTGTCCTCTGGCCCAATGTTGCAAAGACTGTTTCTAATCTGGACTGCTCAGTATTTAGAGTGGGCAAGTCCATTTCTCTAGACTGAATCTGCGGACCCTTTGCCGTTCCCCTGCTTACACTTAGATAAATGAGCAAATTGCTCAACCTGGGATGATCTGAGCTACTCAGTGTCAATTGAGATGTGCGTTCCAGCCACAACTCTTCACTCACAAGCTGTGTGATATTAGATAACTACCTTCAACTTCTTCTTCAGCTTTTCATCTGTAAAATGAGTATATTAATAATTACTGCTACTGCATCCCCACAGGATTGCTGTGAGAATAAAATGAAATAACAATAGAAACAATTTCTTAAAATGCTAAAAGGCTTTGCAAGGCGTTGTTAATATTGTTGTGAGAAGGATTTTAATTGAGTTGTTATAGTGCCTCTAGGGCTTCTGAGAACTCCCGTGGCCCTGTGAACACACCAGCCAACTTCACCAAAGCACAATGCCAGGGAGGATGAAGAAGAGGTACAGGGAAGAGGTCCATGGAAGGAGTGGAAGGTTTCTTCTGGAAAACTGGGTATCTCCCTTCTATGTTTATCTATTATTATTTTTTGTTTTTGTTTTTCGAGACAGAGTCTCACTCTATTACCCAGACTAGAGTGCAGGGGCGCGATGTCGGCTCACTGTAACCTCTGCATCACGGGTTCAGGTGATTCTCCTGCCTCAGCCTCCTGAGTAGCTGGGATTACAGGTACATGCCACCACACCCAGCTAATTTTTGTATATTTAGTAGAGATGGGGTTTCACCATGTTGGTCAGGCTGGTCTCGATCTCCTGACCTTGTGATCTACCTGCCTTGGCCTCCCAAAGTGCTGGGATTACAGGCATGAGCCACCATGCCTGGCCTTATCCATTATTTTTATTGTTTGTCATTAGATAATGATTATGAGTCGAGACTCAGAAATCAGAGTGCCTGGATTTAAGTCCTACCTCCATCACCTACTAGCTCAATAAACCCAGCCAAATTACTCAGCTTCTCTATACCTCAGTCTCCTTATCTGTAAAATAGGCATAGTAACAGTGCCTATCTCACAGGTTTGTTGTGAGAGGGAAAGGAGAGAGTGTGTGCATATCATATAGTAGTTAAGAGAGTGGGCTCTAGAGCCAGAATTCCAGGGTTCAAAACTCAGCCACTCTGCTTCTCAGCTGAGCAAGTTACTTGCCTTTCTTTCCTCATTCAAAAAGTGGGGACAGTAATACACCCCCTTTGTAGAATTGTTTTGTGTGTTGACAAAGTGCTTGGAATGTGACTAGCATACAGTAAACACTCAATAAATACTGCTAGCATGATTAACAGAACAACAGAACATGATATGCATAAATGCATGTTAGCAGCTATTATGTATGATCGTTGTTATTGTTATTATTACGGTTATTACCCTGAGTCCTGGTTAGACCACTCACTGGCAATTTAAGGACACCCTGCATACAACCCAAACTGTAGACTTCGGAATAGACACGGAACAGCATCTCCCTGAACAAATTCCATTCCCTGGGTGTCACAGGCCCACTTGTCACCACGGGACCATATCTCATCGCAAAGCACTGAAGGGTGGAGAAGCCAACACAATGCCTGGGGATGGGCAACTGGGCCCTCAAAGCAAACTGGCACACAGCTCAACCCTCCATTTAGAAGCAGCCACCTTCTTTCCCATCAGCTTGGATCTCAGAGTTTCCTTTGCTCTTTCAAGAGTGGCAAACCTCAGTGCAAGTGACAAGCTATTGTGAGACACATAGAAACACTTACTGGCATCAAGACGGCGGAAGATCCTGGCATTGTGGGGTTGGGCAGGGTCCCAGGCATGGAGGCTGGCATGGGCTGTCTCTGTCTGTTGTGGAGATGTAGCAGAGAAGATAGAGAGCCTGGGACAGGCCTGGGACAAAGAAAAAAAACAAACATGATTCCTGGTGCCCTGGGCCTGTTTCCCCAGTGTCCAGAACAGCGGGGACAACAATGTCACATGTGCAGCAGATCAGATCCACTGATGGGAGAGTCACATAATTGAGGATATTAGGGAAATAATAACAAATAAAACACAAGCCTGGCTTCCTTTGCTGCTTCCTAGTTAATATATCAAATTCCACTTCATTTCCTGACCTCTGTTATCTAACTGATGTTCAATAGAAACAAGCCAATAAGTCTCCTAAACTCTCGCATCTTAGGAAAGGAACTTGGTGGTGAAATTCTTTGTTTACTCAGAAATCTCAGCCCTCTGAAGTGTCTTAGAGCCTGAGATCTGCGTACATTTATTTTAGCCACACTCTCCCACACCTCTGCCTGGAAGCCTGCCTGGCTTTGCTCTGGAAACACTTTCACTCTCTGGATTTGCAGAGCAAACTTCATTCATGAATTCCCCACAGAAATCTGTTTTGACTGTTTCATCGTTCTCCACCGTGAATGGAAAAAAACAAACCAAAGAAGCTGGATCCCGGGGCGGCAGCACAGCTGGCCTTTCTCAGAGCGAGTCTGGAGCCTAGCCTCCAATTACCAGCCTCTCATTTCATAATAACGTGAGGTGTTAGGCTGTTTCACAGAAACTGATTTGGGCCTGACCTACAAGACTTGGGTAAGCACTCCTCGGGGGAGTATTGTACATAGTTTGAGCTTTTGCTTCAATTTACCAGAAAAAAATTTTAAGGGCCTTAAATTGATTTAATGAGCCAGAGAATGTGGAGCTGAGGGAAAAGGGAATTATTTGTGTTTATTAAAAATGGCAAACAAGTGACCTCTCCACATAAATTCTCAATCTCCTCATGCTTTTGCTCTAGGGAGCTGTATAAATGTCAAATCATTAAATTAAAGACCTAACAACAAACAAACAAAACAAAACAAACAAACAAAAACTTCCCAGGACCTCTGAGTCTTCCATGTTAAACAACCTTATCCCGAATGTTATGCTAGAAACTAGTGCTTCCAGAATGAATGCATTCTGTTAAGAGAGAGAGAACAACACACACACACACACACACACACACACACACACACACACACACACACACACAGAGAGAGAGAGAGAAGAGAGAGAGAGAAAGAGAAAGAGAGAGAGAGGCTCCCTCGTGCTAAGTGCTGGGCAAAGGTTGCAGACAGAGATGTTTCTGGGTAGGGCAATGCTTTCCTGTGCTTCTGAAGACAACCCTGTCTAGTGCCCCCAACCACAGTAGGAGAAGGAGCTGCTTCCCCGGAGTTCCTTTGACTCCCATGAAAAGTGGAAGATTGAGGTGGGGGAGAGAATGCCAACATATTCTTCCTTCACATGCCTATTACAATTTCAAAGAAGATAAAGTTTTCCACTCTTTTTGCCCAAGAGCTCTTTTGGAAATAGAGCTAACCACCAGAGTCACACATCATAGAAGGATTAGTCCTTAATCAGTCAAGGTTTATGATCAGTTTAGAAAGGTGTATATATGAAAATATAAAAGAATATAAAGAGTTTGAGACCAGCCTGGCCAACATCGTGAAACACCATCTCTACTAAAAACACAAAAATTAGCTGGGCGTGGTGCCACACGTCTGTCATCTCAGCTACTTGAGAGGCTGAGGCAGGAGAATTGAGCTGAGAATCCACCACTGCACTCCAGCCTGGGCCACAAAGCGAGACTCCATCTCAAAAAAAAAAAAAAAAAAAAAAAAAAGAATATAAGGCCTTTCCACAGAGGTTATGCAGATGTACACAAATTACACCCAGTTTTATTAGTAGAATGTGTATGTGAGGAGATACACAGAGAAGCTAATGGAAGCAGCTTGTAACAATGAGGAGTGCTTTCGGAAAAGCAGATGAAGTGCTCTGGGTATTTCTTGACATGTACTCTTGGACCTCTGGAGTACAGATTGACAATAAGGACTAAGGGAGGGCCTGTGAAGGTTCTTTGGCTTTTACAGATCTAGAAGACTGCTGGTTTCAATTGCTCCAAAATACCATGGCAGGTTGTGCCTTCACTAGGTCTTAAAGTCTCCTTCAGAGGTGGGTAGACCGAGTCAGATCGGTATAGGATGTGGCTGAGTCAACCAAATTTGTTGATATCCTCCAGTCTTAATGTTTTGTCTGGGAATTTTACTGAATAGAAAATAGTAGAATATCAAAGTATGTAATGTTTAATAATGGTCAGTTCTTCTAAATCCAAGATAAATAATCCAAACTTCCTACCTCCATAATGAGAAAGATTCATTGAGAGGACCCCAACATATAGCTAATCATGCATCTATATATCCATCTCAATAGATGTACACAATACATCTATACGCACATACAGCCTTTTACCATGTGTTTGTATTCCTAGTCACCAGAGGGGAATGTTTTGAGTATAGACAGTTAGGAACAAGTAAAAAGTATTATAGCAAAGACAGCTAAAAACTTTTTTTATTATGTTGGTTTGCAATATCATGCTCATGGGACCACGGGCAACATATTATCATCATTTATATTCTGTCTCCAGTGGGACATACGAAAACTAATATTGTTCATTAGGATTTTTTTGAGGTGTTATTTTTCAAAAAGAAATCAGGGAATCTCTCTGAACCTATTCTGGTTCAGGGGATTGCCCATTAAAAAAAATAAAAATTAAAAAAATTAGAGAAAAAAATTAATTAAACAACTTAATGCTTACGTGAATGGGGATGCAAAAGTAATTACATTTAAAATGAGTTTTTATTCTTCCTGAAACCGTGGAAAACTCTCAGCTATATAAATAGTTTGGGAATGGTATGTTTCATTTAATTCAGTGTTCTTATTAGATAAGTTATTTCTACACTTCATAGAGACCTACCAGATTTTATAATATCAAGTATTTCCTCATTAAGATAGCCTTTCAGGGTACTAGATTCCCTTGGGATTATAATAATAATTTCCTAAGAATACTGATCAGGCTAATTAGGAATGTATAGACGGGAAAGGATTATTTGCGATCTCTGTATGTTTGGATTCTGAATGATTTTGAGCTTACAGTGTTCTACACAGATTCCATAAATCATTACCCCAACCCCCACCTACCAAACCAACAGAATTTTCTCTCCATTTCTTGCTTGAATTTTTAAAACTACAAAAACTGAAAAAAGTAAATAAAATGACCTGTGCCTACCCATCACTAGGTATGTAAAGGACTAGACTGAGGCATGTAGCTACGTAGCTAGGTCCAAGAAACAATCATTTGTCCAGAATGCTCATATCGTTAAAGTAAGCATGGCACTGGAATAATTGCATTGTCTAATTCCCTTTGTGTATACTGAAATTAGGATTATTATTTAATACATTATACTTGCATACAACTTTTTCTATTGCACTCAAATAAGGCTTCTTATTTTTTAAGGTATTTTATTGTCCCTCACTTCATGTGCCCTGAAACAATGCAATGAGGTAGTTAGGTCATATTCTTCCCATTTAAATCAGGAGTATGCTGAATTCAGAGACATTTAAATTTTCCCAAAGTCACATAGGTCATGAATGGGAACGGGGCTTATACTCAACTTGCAGCATAGGGCTTCCCCCATCACACCTGGATGGCTCCCATAACTACGTTATTATTGATTTTTTATGCTAAAAAATTCACAGTTCATTTCCTTTGATATTCACACTGCTCCCTGGACTTTCTATAAAGTAGTAAAATCCTGTAATACTGCTAACGTGAGAATTCACTCATCCACATGAAATTACATTTTCTTCCTGTAAAACAAAACAAAACAAAACTTCCCAAACAACACATCAGTTAGACTCTGAAAATAATATGGCAAATTGCAGTAAAGTTGTGAAAACAAAGACCCAACAGTCCTTCTCCAGTGCAGGCTTGTTGCCATGAGCTAATAATTCCAGACTTTGTGCAGGCCAAGCCTCCCTTTTAATAACCATATGCCTCTAGGTAAAGTATTCCTACTAAAAATTATTGAGGCATGGAACAAGGTAAGATGTGTGAGCTCATGTTGGATTGTTCAATTACTAAACTGAGTCCTGCAGCATTAAGAGTTTTCCAACTTGACAGATTATTCCTCTTTCTACACTTGTATAAACATACTGCTTACGGTTGAAATCTATGTAAGCTTTTCTTTCAATTAAAATGTCAAGGATGACAGACTGTGTTTTCACTGTCCTTAGCAGAATGATAGGCACCGCAGCGAGAGATTTCATGTCCTCATTTTCCCCCCAAAGGATGTTTTCCTGTCTAGGGGTGTCTGAAAAGTCAGAACTGTGTCTACAGGTCTTCCTTGCCCTGGGGTAAGCCTATCCTCAGGCCAGTGCTTTGGTCTGGAAGGTGCGCAGGGGTCTCTCCACCCTGCTCTCCTTTCTCAGGTCTTCAGAAGATCTGTGGCACACTAGGACTATCTGTTACACTCTCAGGACAGACAGATCTGCCACGTATGTGACCAGGCAAAGGAAAGAGGGTCAATAATGAAAAAAAAGGTAAGTGAGAAGATGGGAAGATATTGATCTTCCCATTTTCTTTTAATGAGCATCAAAAGTAGACCATAGGCTGGGGGCAGCAGCTCATGCCTGTAATCCAGAACTTTGGGAGGCAGAGCTGGGTGTACCACTTGAGCCCCGGAGTTCGAGACCAATGTAGGTAACATGGAAAAACTCTGTCTCTGTAAAAAGAAAAATATACAGAAACTAGCCAGGCATGGTGGTGCTTGGAGGCTGAGGTAAGAGGATCACTTGAGCGCAGGAGGTAGAGGTGGCAGTAAGCTGAGATCACACCATTGCACTCTAAAACCTGGGCATCACAGTGAGACTCTACCTCTGAAAAAAAAAAAAAAAAAAAAAAAAGCAGACCATAGATATGGAAGAAATCTTGAAAAAAAAATTTAATAATAATGTAAGGACGTGGTGGAGAATAGAATTAAAAAGCAAAAAGCTTCAGGGAGCAGGAGGATATCCAGATGTCATTGTTACTAAAGTTACTGACTGGGGGAAAAGACTCTTAACTTTCAGGCTCTCCATTTCATCATCTAATGAACAGATAAGCCTATAGGCTATCTCAAAGGCTCTTGAAGCTCTAAAATTCAGATTTCAGGACTTGAAAACAAGATGTTCTTAATCCAACTAGATTATGACTTCCATCATGATAAGGGTATCATGCACTGCTCACTGCAGCATCCACAGTGCTTAACCCCAGCATCTGGCACACAGTAGGTGGTCAGTGTCTTCATTCAGTGAAATGAAGCCGGTCCAGCATTTAGTTCTTCATATCAAAACTGCATTTAAAACACAACTAAACCCCAAATAGAAGGTGTTCCTAAAAATTAAGAGAAGTTGATTAAAAAGGCTTTACATTCCATGGGATTCATACTTCTTTCTCACTTAAATAAAACAAAATTTCACACACAGACCACAAAAAGAATATTTGCTCATTGTACTTGTATTTGCTTATGCAAAGAAATAGTGCTTCTGGTCAGGTGAGGTGGCTCACGCCTGTAATCCTACCATTTTGGGAGGCTGAGGTGGGTGGATGGCTTGAGCTCAGGAGTTCGAAACCACCCTGGACAACATGGCAAAACCCCATCTCTATGAAAAAATACAAAAACTAACCAGGCATAGTCCCAGCTACTTGGGAGACAGAGGTGAGAGGATCACTTGAGACTGGGAGGTCGAGGATGCAGCGAGATGAGATCTTGCCACTGCACTCCAGCCTGGGCAACAGAGTGAGATTTTATCATAAATAAATAAATAAATAAATAAATAAATAAATAAATGTTTTAAATATGTGCTTCTTTTGGAACTTCTTAAATGAAGTCTTGTAGCCTAATTTGGCAAACTATTTTTTGTTTTGTTTTGTTTGTTTGTTTTTGGTCTGGGATAGGAGACTGAAATGCTAAAGAGAGGAATACAAACTCTTAAATCTTAAGAGGTGGCAATTACTAATGCAAAATGCTTATTTGCTCATTCTTCTCCAAAGTGGAATCTAAAAATTTCTATTTTTGGCCAGGTGCAGTGGTTCACACCTGTAATCCCAACACTTTGGGAGGACGAGATGGGCGGATTGCTTGAGGTCAGGAGTTTGAGACCAGTCTGGCCAACATGGTGAAACCCCATCTCTACTAAAAATACAAAAATTAGCCAGATGTGATGGTGGGCACCTGTCATCCCAGCTACTCGGGAGGCTGAGGCACAAGTCACTGGAACCCAAGAGGCAGAGGCTGCAGTGAGCTGAGATCACGCCATGGCACTCCAGCCTTGGGTGACAGAGTGAGAGTCCATTTCAGAAAATAGCTGGGATTACAGGCATGCACCACTACGCCAGGCTAATTTTTCTATTTTTAGTAGAGACGGGGTTTCACCATGTTGGCCGGGCTGGTCTTGAACTCTTGATCTCAAGTGATTCGCCTGCCTCGGCCTCCCAAAGTGCTGGGATTACAGGTCTATTTTCATAAAGAAAGAAAACTGTTAGAATAATCAAGTAGAAGGTTAAATAGAAAGACAATATACTTAGCTTTCTTGGCGGGTAATAATTACATTGTAAAATGCAGTGATGTGTAAAGTGAAGGACATGAGCCAGACTACCAAGGTTGGAATCCTAGCTCTATCACTTACCAGCTGTGTGACCTTGGGCAAATTACTTGTCCTCTCTGTGCCTCAGTTTCCTCAACTATAAAATGGAAATGATAGAGATATTTATCTCATGATACTAAATGAGCTGTTGAATATACTGAGTTATTTTTGTTATTATTATTCTGAAATGTTGATCTAACGGCAGATTAATCACCATACTACAATCAAAAAATTATGGCTTGCTCTAAAACACCAATCTTTAGCTTTAAAGAACCACAGTCCAACAAATGTAAAATGCCCAACACTGGCTGCATGTAAGATATTTCTTTAAAAATCCATCAACTTTAGATTTCCAAACCCTTCTACAGAGGCAAATGAACTTCTCTCACCCACAACTTTACAGAATTTCAAAATGACTTCACATTATTTCTCAGAAAAAGCCCTTAAAAATATTTCCTCAAAATGGAACAAAACTAATTTCCCAGTATCTTGTTTTTCCTAAAAACAATGACAAAAATTGGGAACACAGAAGCAAGAATTAGGAACACAAGAAAGCTGCCTGACCCATATTTTTAAAAGACAACTTATTACCCGTATCTTTTTTGTGAATGAGCTCATGCTCTGAACCAAATCTTACCATCAAGCTCCTAAAGATAGACAGCAGATATAATATTTCCCCTTTTAACAAATGACACAAAGAAGTAGAAATATTTAGTCCTAGAAAAGGCATCAAAATGCCAGCAGACTCAATTAAAACATGTATTCTCTCTTTCCAAGCTTTCCTAGGCTCAAGGGAGGGCTGCTGGCGGAAGATCTGGGATTTCCCCATCTGCTTTTCTTTTGGTGACACAGAATGTTGAGTGTGCAGGAAGAGAATTTTGCCTTTGTATCTGTAGCCTATTCTCTGCCTCTTCCCTAGCCCCTATCCTGTCCTAAAACAGTCACTGTCAAACAGTGAATGCTCTAGCTTGTCAGGGAGAACAGTAAGCCCACCTCCCTGTGACACAACATGATAAGCTCCAAGACCTTGTACCATCTGGCCTCTGACTACTTCTCTCGCTCCTTGCTCTGGGCTTGGTATACCTGCCATAGTGATTTCCTTTCACCTTCATGGAAGCACCATCTGTCTTCCTGCCACAAAGCCTGATATATGTAATCTTCACCACCTTCTCTGGGCAACCACATCAGACTGGAGCCCTTTCTCGAGTGCTCTCAGTATACCCTGTACATTTCTCTAGGAACATTGATCACTATTCAATCAATGAATCAATCAGTCATCAGAGATCAATTAAACAACAAATATGTGTCAGGCTTTGTGCACTCTCTCATTTTAGAAAAGAAAACTGATTTGGCCAGTTAGATCATTTAATTAATAATTTATTTACAAATTTCCAATTGGTATATATATAATGATAAATTAAATGTGTTCTGTAGGCTCTTAGAATGTACCATGTCAGCTTCCTGATTGTAATTCATCAATGATTTATGTTTAATTTTTAAAGATGGGGTCTTGGTATGGTGCCCAGGTGGGCTTAAAACTCCTGGGAGCAAGAAGTCCTTCTGCCTCAGCCTCCCAAGTAGCTGGGACTACAGGCACTCACCATAGCATGTAGCAATTCGTTAATTTTGAGTAATTTTTTAAAGTGTCTCTTCTCCCAACTAGACAATAAACTTCTTGAGTCTGATATTATGTCTACCTGTTTACCACAGCAGATATTTCTGAAACTTAAGAGAGTACATGGTACCTAGTAGGTGCTTAATAAATATGTCTTTTATTAATGAAAACATAAATATCAAGAATCACTCTAACAACAGACAGTCCAGGAATCATGTTTAGTAGATATCTTCACTTACTAATGAGAATAAATTAACTGATTCACAAGTCATAAGTGAAACTCCATTTTACATTAACAGCTTAGTACAACTCATTTCTGTTCTTGAAAAGCATAAAAGGTAATGTGTAGTTTTTATCAGCACCCCTTAAACTCAAGCTTTTAGATGAGTTCTAGATCCATTTGTTTTTACATCAGTTAAATCAATTTCCACTTGAAATTATATTTTAGGCATTTCATAAGAAAAGGCCAAGGATAATTCAGGAACACTCATCTGTCTCCAATCTACACTATGTTTTAAAAATTGGATGCCTGCCCTGCAATAAGGTTGTACTTTAGAATGCTCAAAGCTCTGCACAAGGAGGCACCAGTTACACCCACACTGTGGTCAACTAAACATCTCATTTCTGCTTTGCATGGACTTACTGATATTGACAAGGGCACTTTTGGATCATTATCACCAGGGTGTTGGAAATTAACTTTACCACACGAGGTAAATTTGGGCCTCCTTTTTATCAATTTGGTACTACTGATGCCTTTATTTTATGGATATAGTATCTGTTGTTTTGGAAATAATTTCTTCTTCTTCTTTTTTTTTAAGAAAAGCCTGGCTTCACGAAAGCCAGTGGTAGTAATAAAACATAATACAGCTAACAGATCTGCATCCTGCTGGAGTCTTTGCCTTGTTTTATAGCATATACACTGCATCTACTTAGGCGGAGGAGATGTTTACTAGGGCTTTCAAGCGTTTTAAACACAGAGAGCAGTAATAGGAGGGGAGATCCGAATTTATGATCATTCTGTTAAGACTATTAAAGCAACCTCTTTTTGGCTTCTTTAGTGACTGATTTCTGCACCATTAATCTGAATTAGTCATGCAGTCAGCTTGATTCATTTATTAACCAAAAACATGGCTGGATTGGTTTCTAATGTACTATTGCCAAAAAAAAAAAAAAATCCATCTTCAAAATCTGATTTTTTCCCCTTACAAAGAGCGAAAAGCTTTTTATAAAGACCTTTCATTAAAGACTCTAAATGCCTGAACAGTTGGCTTTATCCATAGGTCAGACTTACAGACATGAAGAGATGGCTTTTCAATAAGCCAATAACTTCTCAGTTGCATCAATTATTCATAAAGTTACACTTAGAAAAGGCAAGTAAATGCAGATCAAAAGATGAAATGAAAGATGATTTTGAACGCAGCTCAAATAAGTGCTGTACATCTGATTATTTGGGAAAAAATATCCTCAGAAAGACATCTCTCAGTTACATTTCTTTCTGTTGTGAGTTGTTAAAAAGATTCCTCCTTGCCTCATAAGGACAAATAACTAGCCCTCTGATTATGAGTCTTGTCATTTACATGTGATTGCTGCTTGCATTCATTCACCATAAATGAATAATTCATGAAAACATTCACTGGCACACTTGCCTGGGTATTCTGTAGAGGCAGAGAGTTCCCTGAGCTCAGGGCCACATGGAGAGCCCCACCCCCATTCTGAGCTCTAAGTCAGCAATTCTGTTTAGGTTTGAGCTTGTCGGTTAGTGTATTTTAATGAATAATCTGTGGCGGAATCCACACCTAGCACAATCCTCCAATATCCGTATTCCAAACAGATGATGGAATTTTGAAGCCGAATGACAATAGCTCCAGCAGCAAGAGACTTCCATGAAAACAGAACTCTTGTAAAGATCTGTTGGATCTTCCGGGCAGCCTCTGCTTATCCGGTGCCTCCTGCAAGGCTCTTCGATTCACTGCTGCCCTCACTCGTGCTTATTTCAGCCTTTTGCGAATCTCAAGGCAGGGTCTCTTAGGCAGTTTTCAAATACCTCTCCTGGGAGACCAAATTTATGACACCCTCCACCCAGCCACTCGCCGGGATTATTTCAGCTCTTTAAAAGGCAGGGCTAGAATTTATTAGCTCCACGATACATTGGCAGGGAAGGGATGTGTCGGTGGCCCAGAGGGAGTGGTTTTCAGCAGCTGTGACTACATGCATGGACTATGCAACCTTGGGCTGCTAAAAGCCTGATTTCTCAAGTTCTATTCTTAATGATAAAGTGATATCGTGCTGAGAGGATCACGTATTCTCTAAGGAAGCACGAACAAGGAAAGGAGCATTGCCTAACAAGGCTGAGCAAACTCTTCACTGGGTTACATCCTAACAGGGAGCTTCAGGCTCTATCTCAATCACCGCTATGATCAAATCACGAAAAACCCTGGGAACAGAGTGAGGATTCCCAAAGAGATCCTTGTCAGGCATCATGGGGAGAAGGGGGATGTGTGGAGAATTTGAAGAAAGTTCCAGAGAAGCATAAGAAAATACTAAAAAGCCAGAAGCGAAGACTTAACGGGAAAAGTAAAGGGAATAAAACTTCTTTAGCCCATGGGGGCGACATTAGAGAAGGCTGGCAGATAATGATGATGATCTTCAAAGTTGCAAATTACTATAATCTGAGAATGGTCACCAGTTACTTTCAAACACAACTGAAGCAGAATAGTAACAGTACATCAGCAGCATGTGGATTTAACTTAGAAAAGAATATCTCCCAAGAACAAATAGTGTAAAACAATTAAATGGCTAATAGAGATTTTGAAATTTCCTCTTACTGGGCTCTTAAAAAATAGACTTGTCCCTGTCTGGCTTGCTTTCTAGGGAGAAGGAGGAAGAACTGGCAAACCTCTTGGAGTCCTAAATTAGGTCTATTATTTTCACTTATTCCGGACAGAGTGGCTGACAGAAATGATAGAGATAATGCTGACTCCCATCCTTAACCAGGAAATCCAATAAGGTAGCCTTGTAGGGCTGACAGGCAATAGGCTGTTGGCTGCCTCCTGGCTCTGCCACTGCCCAGGAGTGTGTGCTCTTAGTAAGGCATCTAACTCCTCTGTTTTCTCATTGGCAAAAACTATATGGCTGTATTATCCATGTCACAGGTATGGCATGAGGATGACTTCAGAGAATATTTTGAGTGTGCTTAGCCCTTTGAAGATGATCAATACCTAATCTATTTCAGAGATGAGTGATCTGCTGTAGAAAATACAGTTTATACAACCACCATTTTAAAACACAAAGTAAAGCTATATTGTTCTAAATTTGGGGGTGAAGCATTTGGGGAAAAGACCCAGAAACATCCAGCCTCTCTGAGGGGTATGGGTGTCTCCTCCGTGACTGTGAGTCCCCAGTTATCCCCTATCATCTTCTCGGGGAAGCCGGCTTTCTCTCCATGCCAGACCTCTTACAGCGGGTACCAGTTTCTCTCCTAGGCTGAAGGGAGAATATTTGAGAGCAATGAGCTTAGCACGCAATAGGAGCCCCACAGAGGTTTCTTAAAAGATGTAATGAAGTTACCTCATGGTCCACTATCTCTTCTTTCCTGGCAGCTATACCCCTATGTCACATCCATGACAGGCATCTTTTTAAGGGCCATGATAACTTGAAACACTATCCTGATTTCTAGGGACAGTCAAGCTACCATTGGCTTGAACAGAGGGTATGGGGGAAGGGTGAAGTTTCTAGGAAACTGTGTGCCCTCTCTTGTGCAACCTTCCCTGAGCTACCTTTCAAGTTCTCCCACTTTGCAAGAGCACTTATCATGAAGCAGAATTGATATTAATCTGAAACACTTAGTAAAATAGTAGCAATAAAGCTCATAATAATGATACTTGGCAGGTACTTTACACTTCGCATTCAAGGATCTCAAATAGCTTTTCAACCTGGCTTTGCTATTTTCCAAGCTACTCATGGACTGGACACACAAGCAAAAACACCACTGAGTATGGCTTCCCTGCAGACAAAATTGATTCCATCATTAGGTTCTGAGATTGACATTGTGTTCAATCTATGTACATAAATACACCTGCTACATACAAACACCCACAGATACCCACATCCTAAAAGGCAAAAGTGCTAGAAAGATATTATTATTTTTTTTTTTGAAACAGAGTTTTACTCTTGTTACCCAGGCTGAAGTGCAATGGCACAATCTCGGCTCACTGCAACCTCTTTCCCCCAGGTTCAAGCGATTCTCCTGCCTCAGCTTCCCGAGTGGCTGGGATTACAGGGAACCATCACCATGCCCGTCTAATTTTTTGTATTTTTAGTAGAGACAGGGTTTCGCCATATTGGCCAAGCTGGTCTCGAACTCCTGACCTCTGGTGATCCACCCGCCTCGGCCTCCCAAAGTGTTGGGATTACAGGCGCAAGCCACTGCACCCGGCTGAAGATTTTTTGTCTCTAACACACTTTTGCCTGTATTAGCAGGAGAAACTCTGGAACCCAGGTTTACACTTTAATAGACTTGTTTTATTTTGATATTTCTCTCAACCCTCTTCTCAGGGTGTTTAAAAGTACAATTGAAATGTCTGTGTCTGTTTGTTAAAGGCATGGAATTTTAAAAGGCTTACTTTTCCTTTAAGTTCATTAAAGAATATTTTGTTTAGGTTTAAATGATTACTTAAAAGCCACACAGGGGTTTATATAAAGTGTTTCTTCTAAGGTACTTTTTCCTTCCCTGGTGGCCCTGCATCTCGCCAAAGAGAGTGACTTGCTCAGTTTCTGAAGTTATTCCTCAGACAGTCCTATTCCTATTTGCAAACAAATGTGGTATTTGGGGTTTCAAGTTCAAAATGTAATTTGGTATCATTTCAGATGTCTTCCTACAGCTTAATAAACATTTTCCCCAGAGGGACTTGGAGTCTGATTTTAATTTGCGGTAGGGTTATGGGCACAGTAAATGTCAATTTTAGCTATAGACAGTAAGTCCCTAGTATAAATAGAAATGGAAAGTGACTGATAGTACATTTAAAGAACATGCAAAACATTATGCTTGTTCACTGGCGGTAAGTGTTCCCCCAAAATCCCTTCACTGGTCTGTCATGATAGCTTGATTTTCTTTTTTTTTTTTTTGAGTCAGAGTCTCACTCTGTCACCCAGGCTGGAGTGCAGTGGCACATGATCTCGGCTCACTGCAACCTCTGCCTCCTGGGTTCAAGCAATTCTCCTGCCTTAGCCTCCTGAGTAGCTGGGATTACAGGCGCCTGCCCCCACACCCAGCTAGTTTTATGTATTTTTAGTAGAGATGAGGTTTCACCATGTTGGCCAGGCTGGTCTCAAACTCCTGACCTCATGATCCGCCTGCCTTGGCCTCCCAAAGTGCTGGGATTACAGGTGTGAGCCACCACGCCTGGTCGATAGCTTGGTTTTCTCTTCAGATTCCTGACAACTAGTCACACCAGAATAGAAAGGCCAAATTGTGCTTTCTTAGGATGTGTCAACTTGAAGATCATAAAATGACAAAAGTGAAGTAACTGAGTGCTGCATGGTATGGCTTTGAATAGGAATACACAAGCAAGAGTGTCTACTGACTCAGCCAGTCATTTACCTGGTGATTTTAGGCTGTGTCCTCAGTGCCTCTGAGTTTCCCTTTCTTCATGAACAAAAAAATAAAAATAAAAATAAAAGGCTGAACCAACAATCTTCAAGGACCTTTTCAACCCTAAAGTTAAATGAGTAGACATGATCAAGAGAGGGTAATCCGGCTGGGTGCAGTGGCTCACATCTGTAATCCCAGTGCTTTGGGAGGCTGAGGTGGGAGGATCTCTTGAGCCCAGGTGTTTCAGACAAGCCTGGGCAACATAGCAAGACCTCATCTTTACAAAAAATTTTAAAATGAGCCAGGCATGGTGGGGTGCCTGTAGTACTAGCTACTTGGGAGGGTAAGGTGGGAGGATCACTTGAGTCCAGGAGTTTGAAGACACAGTGAGCTATGATCGTGTCACTGCAGAAACAGAGACTCTGTCTTTAAAAAAAAAAAAAAAAAAAAAAAAAAGTGAGAGATCCAGAACTATTATTTATCTCAGGGAAGCAACACGTCAGTTAAAAGTAGATTTTCCTTAAATTTGGACACAAATAGATGAGTAATTCCTTACTGGTTCTTGGACTTTGCTTTCCTTGAACAAAAGAAAGACTCCAATGATCTCTGAGTGCAAGTAACATTTAGCTGAGGAGGGCAGCAGGAACCAGGAATCTTGACGGGTAGGCGAGGAGGTCATTTCTTCTCACATATGAACAATAATCCTTTTGATGAGCAGGAAATAAAGGTTTCACTCTTTGTGCACTAGAATAAGTAATTTATTAGTAAGCACAATAACATCTTTTAGGAGAGGTAGGACAGGTCCCCAGATAAGCAGTTCTGTCTTTTCAGTGTTGGAGCCATCAGACTCATTGGGACTAGGTTTACATCGGACATTTTGAGAATGACAAAAATCCTCCAGGTCTGCCAGGAAAAACATTTCACTACTTCATAGTACATGCTACCTGACACTACCTGCTAAAGAGCTAAGACAACATTCCCTAAGTGCCTAGGTTGAGTCCTGTGGATGATCCAGTCCACGGTACCTGTGATGGTAGGTTTTATGTCAACTTGACTGGGCCATGGGTTGCCCAGATATCTGGTTAAACATTATTTCTGGGTGCCCCTATGAGGATGTTTCTGGAAGGGATTGACATTTGAACTGGTAGACTGAGTAATGCAGTATACCTTCCCCAATATGGGTGGGCTTCATCTAATCCACTGAGGACCTGAATAGAAGAAGAAGGTGGAGGAAGGTTGCGTGATCTCTCTCTCTGCCTGATTGCTTGAGCTGGGACATCTGTCTTCTCCTGACCTTAGTCTGGGAGCAACACCATTGGTGCTTCTGGTTCTCAGGCCTTCAGAATCCAATTGGAATTTACACCATCTGCTTTTCTGGGTCTCCAGCTGGCAGATGGCAGATCATGGGGGCTTTTTAGCTTCCATAATCTGGTGAGTCAATTCCTTATAATAAACCATCTCTCTCTCTCTCTCTCTCTCTTATTGGTCTGTTTTTCTGGAGAACCCTGACTAGTACAGTGCTCCATCTTTAGATCTTTCCCCTCATATTTCCTTAAATATATTTGGTAGAAGTGAATTAGCAGATTTCAGGCATTAACTTTGAGATTCCTCATCCTGTATTTCTAATCATTCACCAAGTTCTATTCAATCCACCCCCAAAATAGACCTGAAATGTATCCACTTGGCTCCATCCCTACTGCCAAGATCCTAGTCCAAAACACTATCTTGTTTCTCTTGGTTTCTTCCAACAGTTTCTGCCTCCAGTTTTGCTCTTCTTCTATCCAAACTCTGACTTGTAGCCAGAATGATCTTCATAAACCAAAGATTTGGTCATGACATTTCCCTGTTCAACATTCTTCCATGATTCTCCTTAGCATTTAGGATGTGTTTTCAGTATCTTTTATATGTTCTACCTCATTGATGCCTGTAGTACTAACTTTCCACCTGGCTTGATAGGGTCTTTCCACCCTAGCTTCCATTCATTTCCTAGAATGTGTCACGCTGTTTCCTACCCCAGGGCCTTGAAGCATCTTTTGATCTTTGCCTGGAAGGTTTCGCCATCTGCTCTTTTGTTGACCAATTCTCATTCATCCTTTAGGTCTCCTTTTAAATATCCCTTTCTTAAAACTTTCTTTGACCCCCAAATTAAAAGTCAAATTTAGCAACCACGAATTTAAAGGGCCACATAGCCACCTCTGGTTTTCCTTCATGCTATTTCTAATAATATATGAATAGGTATGGTTATTTTGTTTAGTATCCATCTCTGTGATTAGTCTCAAATCTTCCTGGAGGCCGGGGCTGTGCATTTGGGTAAAATCATCCTGGTTTCCTTTCACCATTGGGAAAATGTACACTTACTTTCTGGAGGACACTGCTCTGTCTGGATGGAGAAGCAGAAAGGAGAACATCATAACATAGTTGGAAAGGCTTCTAGAAGTGAAGAAGATTGATCCAACATAAGTGAGCACCAGAGTGCTTGCCTCATGCTATTGGTAATAGATCTTTCTGCTTTTCTGAAGCCTGAGGCTGTTTCTCTTGACAAGCACAAAAGTGAAAATGCCAAATGGCAATGTTTTCTTTCCAAGGCTTATAATTTTGCTTTCGGGTAATGCTGAAACATTCAAGTGTTCTTATGAAAGTTAAGTGCTTTCCATTTTTGCCACGGTTTCAGTTGTTGAAGCCCTCCAGAAGGATTAAAACCTGTAACTACTTTTATATAAAATTCCCAAGCGTCAAATATATATGCCATACAAACCTCTTTAATTAAAATAAGGCTGAAAGAGCTATAATTGTAAGTGCCACGGACTGCTATTCCTTATAAGGAAGAAAACTGAAAAAAGATCTTCTGTTATATTACTCAAAAACAAAGCAAACAAAATCAATGATTTCAAAGTCTAGCACGGCTGAGAAAATTCATTCTCTTAATATGGATTGAACTTCAGAGTGATAGGGCAGAGTGGACATACAAGAATGACTGTCTACAGCAAACTTCTGGCAGACTCTTTGGCCTATTGGTTCACAGCCAGTATTTGTCTTCATAAATGAATTCCACATCTTTATTAAGTATTTCTCTTTTTATTATTTGAAACATACTTTAAATATTTTGTTTTATAACGTCCTGGAAACTGATACAATTCCTTCCAGATCAAGGAAGATGGTAAAAATCAATTATTTTTTTTTTTTACTTTTAGAACAATTACAAAAAATTTATGGTCCAATTTGTCCATTACTATGAATATCATTTGATGTCACATGTAAACAACTTGGGCAGCCAGAATGAAAGGTGTCCTTCTGACTAGGTAATTTTTCAAAGAGCTCTAAGTGACTATTAGATAGAAATATATATCCCTAGTTTGAGTTGATTTGTAGAAGAGTGTGTAGTAAGAATTATAGCTTTTAAATTGGAATCAACCTTTCATAAGAAAATCCCCTGCAAGAACCAACCAAAACACATCAAAAGCCTGAAGTGAGCTTCCAATGTCAGATCCTTTACAGAAGCAAGTCACAGTTTGTAACTCAGAGAATAAATCTTATTAAAATGAATTTTATCTGCCACGGATGGAATTTCAAAGTTGGCCCATTTACAAATGAGTTAATTTGCTTTATCCAAAATAAGAGGGATTTTGGGGGTCCATTTAAATCATTAGAATGGCCGGTTCAGGGTGCAGAGAGGGGCTGGACTTCATCTCCCCAGCCCCCGCAGAAACTAGACTTGTCTTCCCTGTGCCTCAGAACCCAGTTCTCAAAGCCTCCTAATGGGTTTCACTGTTTTCTTTCCAGTGCTTATCATAATCAGGGAGCTGCACATTTGCATCCCTAATGGACCTTTTTCAAAAGTGTGTTGACATTTCAGTAGGTTTCGAATAGCTCTTAATGCTTCTCTCAATTTGGGCAGGTGCCCACAAATCTCCTTATATGGGTCTCCACATACAGACTGTCTACTTTACTCACAGGGTTGGTGGGTTCTTTTTTTTTTTTTTTTTTTTTAAATCCCTGGGAACCTATCTTAATTATACTCTTTAAAAAAATGAAAACTCAGAAGTTGGATGACTCAGAAAATGACCATCTAGCTGGGTGCCTACACGCAGGGCAGCATCTTAACTCTATCTGTGAAACTTAGGCCTGAGTTAAAAGTATCCTCCCTCGTGTGGTAGATTCACTTTTTGGAGCTTCTATTTTTATCGAAAGGAAATAGATATAAATAAGGCCATCAAGATAAACACAGGTTAGAGGAGAGAGTTGAAATCAAGCAGGAAGCTCATCATCTGAGCACAAACTCCCCTGTGTTTTACTCCTCATTTTTCCTAGGAGGACTAAGAATCCAGAAAGCCTGCAGAGGGGCAATTTTAGTCCCACCTAACTTTGTGTGACTTCAATAAACATTCGATACAACAGAAACACAGCTAAAATTATTTTTTAAAGCTTTTTGTTGTTGTTGTTAAACTTTTACTCAGCTTCTGCTATATCTCAGGAACTGTGCTGAGAGCCTAGCGTGAATAAAAGATCATTGCTGCCCTGCAGGAATTCATCATTTATGAAGGCAAATAGCCAGGGAAGTCAGCTAATGGTGTAATGGGAGATACCCCCAAAAGTGTTATCTAATACCCTGGGGGTTCCAGGGGATGGTCCTTGAAGAGGAGACACATGAATTGTTCCAGGAAAGATGAGAAGTTAGCCCTGCATCGTGAGCACACGCATGTGTGTGTGTGTGTTTGTGTGTGTGCACGTGTTTGTGAGTCAGAGAGATGTTGGTAGTAGGGGCTCCAGAGCCTACTGTCTGTGAAAGGTAGGTTGTTAAAATATGCCAACAAAGGCTGAGAAGATATTAAACAACTACTGTCATTCATAACTTAATAACATGAAAATGATCTCTGGATAACAATCCTTTCTAGAAATATCGACTGTCTGATGTATGTCCCATTTACATGATGCCCTTGTATACACCAAATTGGGAACTATATATATATAAACATGTTAAAACTGATTTCCCAGTATTTCAGGTAGGTGCCTGAGTTACAAATTAAAAGAACCATTTGATAGACTATACTGCACACTTTGGTCATTTTTGCATTACAGAGAGACATTTGGGGTAAGTGGGAGGGAGGCACTGGAGCTGTTGGGCAGGGGACTCGGTATTTTTCAGAATTAAAAAACCCCTTCTTGACCCTATTGTTCTATATTAAGCTCCTTTGGAAAAGGTGAAAATAGAGCCATAACTTGGTCCTACTATTTCTGTTTCTAAAAAGCCTCTTCCAAGACAGAAAGTTGATATAACTTTTTTCTCTTCAGTATTTCCAGTTTTCATTTATTTTTTATATACAGTTCAACAAATACAGATAAGCATAAGATGGTGGGAGTCAGGGGGTAGATTTTAACCATCACTGTTATGCACTATCTTCCCTGGAAGTACTGAAAGTAGTTTTCTGAGTTTAGTGTGACATTTCCTCTCCCTTTTAGGTACTGCTTTTGCAACAAATTAATTTTGGTTCCTAGAGAGCACACTCCTACCTCAAAGTGCTGTGTGAGATGCTCCCCTAACAAGATAATAAATAGATTTTTCCATGACTTCCAGCATAGAATTACAACATACAAAGATAGCTTTCTCTTGTCTACATTGACTTAAAATATTTTGAAAAAATACATTGTTATCTCCTAGTTTCTTTCTTTTCTTTTTTCTTTTTTCACTTTCGGAGGGCAGCAAAGTTAATACCCTAGTTTCTAAACCGATATTGGCAGTCACTGAATACACCCTTTCTTTCAAATGAAGAAAAAAAAAGAAGAAGAAGAAAGGAAGGAAGGAAGGAAGGAAGGAAGGAAGCAAACCTTGGTCATCCTGGCTTAAATATGAAAATGAAACAAGAATATGAGACAAGGCAGCCTCACAGAGCAAATGGCCCAGCCCATGGCTTCCCCCCCGGGCCCTCTCCCTCCCTTATTGTGTACATCTCGCTCAAAACCCACTTCTGTGCTTTTGCATATGAAAAATGAGGCTGTAAAAGGGTCAGCCTGTAAAAGGCATAGCTAGTAAAAAATAATTGGAGGGCATTGAATACAGACGATGTGCACCGTTCATAAGATAATTAGTCCCGGGATCCTTACTGTGTTGCTCCTGAGGTTCCTCATGCCAGCAAGAATTCTGAGGTGTGGAGAAGTTATATCACAGCTTACTCAACAGAGAAGCTATAACAGAATGCACATTTCCAAGACCATTCCCAGCAACTTGAAAGCCTCATCTCATATCTTGCCTTCATAAAACACAGCATTTCCACACTGTGGCTATTTTAATAAACCAATGAATAGTTCTCTCCAATCTGTTTGCTTTTAGTGGACTTACTTTCCTTCTCCAAAGAAGCTGGCACTATAATGTCAGACAAATGTCTAGAATAACCATGCACTGCTCTGGACACCAATGAATAAAATATAGAAAATACTGCCTGTCCTCAGAGTGCATTATTCCACTTAGAAAATGGTATAATTGGATAGTATTGGGAGAGGATTCACGTACTTTTGAGTCGTGGGGTTACTTTCTGGTAATTGCCTGACTTGAAACTTTAATCAGGAAGTTCTCTTAGCCCTGTGAGTGATTTTTTTTTGGGGGGGTGCGGGGGAGGCGGGGAGGTTGGGGGATGAGGAAGGAGAGTATTAAAGAATTGAGAAAATGACTAAGCCCCGCAGGCCTTTTTTTCTTGTCATACAGTTGTTGTCAAAAAGATTCACTATTATGTCTGGGATAGGGAAACTCCATGGCATTTTGCATCCAGTAAAAATGTCTCAAACCATTTTTCAAACATTTTGAGGTTTGGCACAAACCTGAAATCCATCTTGCCAAGCACTTCCCCCTCCTTAATTCTTAAACCCATGTGTCTTTCAAGGGAAATTTAATCCGTATGTTTCTGATTCATTTACACTTAACTCATCAAAATGGTGTTTTGTAAGAGCTATTTGATGTTCAAGAAGTCTTATGAGCTTCTCTTTTTATAAGTCTGAAAAGCCTTTCTTTCTGAGAACCCAGAAAATTGTATTTTACCAGCTGTAGGCCAAATGATTTGAGCTGTGTTAAAAATCAAGAACCTGCTGAATTCAGGAGGCATACAGCAGACACAATGACATAAATAAACATCCCCATGTGTCCACCTGCTCATACATCAACTGAAAACCTTTCCAACTCATTCCTTCCCCGAAGAAGTCTATCCCTCAAGGCCGAAGAACAAATTACAATGCTGAGGCAGAAAAGAACGATGGTCCTATAGCAAAAATCCCCATTGGTTCTGGAGATTCCCAGCTCAGCATCCATGGAAATAAATCCAGTTGCATTTTTGTTAGATGAATCTATTATTACCTAAGAAATAAAATAATCATTGAAGGCCAGAACTAGATGGATGTCATGAAATTTCTAATCCAGTAGGATTTGGATTTTGCTCCAAGGACCTCTGGCTGGGGGTGGGGGTGACTTATGGGAGGAGATATGGACCAGTCAGGGATCTGTTTTCCATACTGGGCTTTTCCACAAGAGGATTTCTTAAGAAGTAGTCTCAGGGTAACTTCAGTTTGAAAACAAATACCTTAATTTTACATGAGGACACAGAGTTTGGGGAAAGGAATCTTGGAGTTGGGACAGAACTTGAAATACAACCCAGGTCCCCTGATCCTTGCCCAGCATTCCGGTGGCCTTTCTATGATACCAGTGTGTTTCCAACGCTGGTTGCACTTCATTAGGGGGCCAATTAGTGAGAAATGGTGAAATCAGCTTAATCTGACATTACCAGAATTTTAGAACAATAGATACATATCTAATACATCAGATATCCAAACAATGCTATACACAGTAAAAATTAAGTATTATTCCGTAAAAATTGTGTGTATATATAAATATGTGTGTGTGCATATTATACACATAATCTAATGTACATGTGTGTATATATGAATACATACACATGTATATATTTCCATGTGTATATACACAATATGTATGTAAAGTATATATACACACATGTGTATGTAATGTATGTATATATGTATATATGTGTACACATTACACATTACATACACATATATGTATATATAAACATATATGTATGTGTGTATATATGTATATGTGTGTATGTAGTGTGTGTATATGTGTATATATTTGTACATATGTATATATGTGTAGGTGTATATATGTGTGTACATATATATGCATATGTGTGGGTATATTGGGCTGTGATACAGAATATATTTCTCACTATTGCTCATATCAACAAAATTTAAAAACTACTATACAGAAAACCACATTTTGTTCCCTCATGGTTCAGCCAATAATGGTTTTCAATTTGCCTCATTAAAGATCACGTGGCTGGAAAAACCCAATCAGATCCTTCGCACTTCAGTAGAGGAAATCCTACAAAACACTGGTCCATTTCAAAGGGGGCTTAAATACACAGCTCAGAAGAAACGAATAAAGAAAAAGAGGAGGAGGAGGAGGACAGATAACTCTTTGAGAAAAGAAAGGGTCATATCCATCTTCCTATGATTTATTTACAAATGGCAGGAAGGATTTCTGATTTGCATTCAGTGCATCTGCACAGCTGAAGATGCAGACATATGAGCTCCAGCATAGTTCCACAGTGCATTTTCCAAGCACTTAACAATCATTAATTAGTTAGAAACATCCTTTCAAGGTCGGGAGACACAATAGTTCATCTCCACACAACGGAGCTTTGGAGGCTCCCGGGCAGCCGAATGGTACGGCACCTGGGTAATGACTGTGGGAAGATTAATTGGGTGAACTGGCTGTGAAGAATCTTGTGAAAACGCTGCTCCACTGCACTGTGAGATGTCAGAGAAGGCCAGCGTCCTTTGTGCCTAACAGCTGAAAGCTGCCTCCATGGGAAAGGATGCAAAGTCATTAAAACAACTATGAATTACCCTTTGCTCTCTTTTTTTCAGAATCATAATGAAGTGACAAGTTTTCTGTGGTCACAAAGTGCTGGAGTCTCTTTGGGATTAAAGTGCAAAGTGGGGCTGTTTGGGAATTGTGGTCTAAAACTGTTCCCTAGGTGGGGAGGAAGAGGGAGGAAGCAGAGTGTTCAGAGCCCAGAGGTCACATCCTGCAGGTGGGTGGGTGCTGGTTCTGGGGCAGCTTCCAAGCTGTGTCCTCATCAGACATGCACTCAGTGTAGCCAGGGCTCAGGCAGGGAGAGGGAGGAGAGAAGAGACTGGTGGGAAGCAAAGAGCTGGACTCCAGGACATTTACCCCAATGCTATTGGGGCCCACAACTTCAGGGCCCACTAACTAGACCCAACAGGGGCTCATGGCTGGAGGCAAAAAGCAAGCCCTCTTGTGGCCTCTGCACCCCTCTCTCCAGACCAGAGGATGGAGTCTCTGCACAGCTGCCTGAATGATTTCCAGTGTCTCGAGGGCCTGCCTGTTGGTTGCTCCCTCCCACCCCACCATCCCCAGGAGTCAGAACTCAAAAAGGGACTGCAAAGCATTAGCCTGGGCAATATGACAGAATTCCTGGCACCAGAAAGCTCACTGGCCTGGCAGGGCAGAAATGTGCTTCTCACTGCCTTAGAGCTTGGTCTGGGCCCTGACACCAATGGTTTTATGATATAGAATAACTCTCTTCATATTTTTGGATGGCCTCGATTTCTTCCCTTCCCTCCCTCTCTCCCTCCCTCTGTGGCCCAGGCTGTAGTGCAATGGCACCATCACGACTCACTGCAGCCTGGAACTTCCAGGCTCAAGTGATCCTCTTGCCTCAGTCTCCAGAGTAGCTGGGACTATAGGTGCATGACACCATGCCCGGCTAATTTTTTTTTTTTTTTTTTTTTTTTGTAGAGATGAGGTCTCCGTACATTGCTCAGACTAGTTTCAAACTCTTGGGCTCAAGCTATTCTCCCATCTTGGCCTCCCAAATTGCATGCTGTGATTACAAGCGTTAGCCATCATGCCTGGCCTTTGATTTCTTAATCTGTAAGGTGAATGGGTTGGGTTGAAACATCAATCTTTAGGTTCTGGCTTCATCAGTGCATTTAGAATTATAAGACTGGACCAGGCTCAGTAGCTCATGCCTATAACCCTGGCTACTCAGGAGGCTGAGGCGGGAGGATTGCTAGAGTCTAGGAATCTGAGACTAGCCTGGGCTACATAGGGATACCCAGTCTTCACAAAAAAATTAAAAACATAGCCACATGTCATGGTGTGCACCTGTAGCCCCAGCTACGCAGGAGGCTGAGGCAGGAGGACCACTTGACCCCAAGAGTTCGAGGCTGCAGTGAGCTGTGATTATGTCAGTGGGTGACAGAGCAAGACCCTGTCTCTAAAGAAAAAATTTTAAAAAAGAATTATAAGATGATTATTCTACTACTAAGGAAGTTCTGGATGGTGAGAGCAAATTCAAATCAAATGACGTTTCCTGTGACCTGTACACGTCACAGGGAGCTTCCTGTTTGCCCTCACAGGAAGGAAATGGCAAAAAGCAGCCATGTACTGAAGTAGGGCAAGATCTGAACTCAGAAAAATAATCTGGCTATAGAGAGGCCACTGCATGATCCATATTAGGGTGGATGCTGGTGAGAGCAAAACTAAAGGTGAAAATGCTACGCAAGAGCAATTTACATCTACATTTATACTAAATGGGTTTATTATAATTGCTGTTATTATGATTAATTTCAGAGGAATTAAATGGGATCGGCCCTTTATTGCAAAGTGTTGCTGAGCTGACGGAAGTGTTATGATAAATAAGAAGGTCAAGAAGAGGCAGATGCAAAAGAAAAGTTACTCTACGTCATCTAAAAAAGAAATCTACTACTTAACTAAAAGCAGTGAAAAAAGACCCTGCTCTTTTGATGTTGAAATAAACTACAATACATTGAAGTGAGAGCTGAAACCTCATTTTCTGACCAACGACATGTACAGCCAGAAGTATGATTCTCTCTTCACCTCTCCACCCGCTCATGACCTCACCTGCATTCTGTGACACGGTTTACTTTTCTTGGAAGGAACTGTTACATGACAGTATTTCTCTCTACATTATTAATGCCCAAAATATATTATTATCCAGACTTCCAAAGAAGTCAACTGGTTCCATTATTAAATAACTAACATTTTTTAACACTCACTATGCTAAGTGTATTATGCTCTTATGGATTCCATTTCATAGACGAAGTAACCAAGGCTCAGAAATGTTCAATAGAGTGTCAAAAATCACATAATTAGCAAATGGCAAAGCCAGAGTTTGCCCCCAGATCTGTCTGACTCCAAAACAATCCACAGGGTCCAATCGCATCTGGCCATATTGATTATGAGGAATTAGGCTTCCCCTCTCTGCACAAAAGCTTGTTTTGCAGACTTTTTTTTTCCTTCCTTTTTTTTTTTTTTAAGCAGTGATACAAGCCCCATTGAGGGCAGAGGGGCAGAGCCAAGTGGGCAGACAGGCCCAAAATGCTGCGAGAGGGCCAGCTGGACTGTCTGCCATGTCAGCACATGGGTGCAGCCCAATATGACTTCAATTCAAAATCTTTGATTTGCAAAATAAAAAGTTTGTGGAATCCTAAAATATGGTAATTCACGGTAGGCATTCTAATTCATACAACGCAGTCTCCTGACCCCATTTTTCCATTAAGATGAGTCATCAAATCTATGCATTAATAGGTACTTTGACATTCATTGGGGGCCATATTATTGCTTTTTCTAGGCTTTGCTTTTTGGACATGTCCAGTTCTATTTTAGTTATTCAGATGGAAAAGAAAAAAAGTCATAAGGTAGAATTCAGTGTTTTGGTACTACGTGAAGAGAGAGAAAGAAAGACTTTGTTGCTAGCTAGATGAGTCTTGGCTATAGTCTAACTACTGTCCCACTCTCCATAATAATTGCGAACTATTGATTAATTCTTCCTGGGTGCAGCATTGCCTCATCTATCATTAAATAAGTTCTCTTGCCAGTGCAGGTACAGGAAGGAAAGATGTATGGACTTGTGTTAAAGTGTTTGTGTACTATGGAGTGGATTTTGGAGTGCTAAGTCAATTTCAGTTTTCAAGGGTGTGTAAGTCTTTAAGAAATGACTCTTGTTGTAACCCAAACACATGAAATGCACGCCTCTGAAAGCACCCAGTCTTTTTTGTTGTTGTTTGTTTGAGACGGAGTTGCTCTGTCGCCCAAGCTGAAGTGCAGTGGCGCGATATCAGCTCACTGCAACCTCTGCCTCCCAGGTTCAAGAGATTCTTGTGCCTCAGCTTCCAGAGTAGCTGGAATTACAGGCATGTGCCACCATGCCCGAGGTTGGCCTGGTTATCCTCAATTTACAGAGAAGATAGAAACTCTGGCACAGAGAGGTGAAGTGGTTTGTCAAAGTCACACAACCAGTAAGTAGAAGAGTGATTGAATCCAGGCCTTTTAAACCCCAAAGGCCATGCACTTTTCAGGAGACCCCACCTGGCTTCTCTGATTAGTAGATGCCTGTATTTTTAGTAGAGACAGGGTTTCATCACATTGGCCTGGCTGGTCTCGAACTCCTGACCTCAAGTGATCTGCCTGCCTCGGCCTCCCAAAATGCTGGGATTACAGGCATGAGCCACCACCTCTGGCCACACCCAGTCTTATAGCATACATTTTAATCACAAACAGCATAGCCATTTAAAAATCACAAATTGAAATTCAGACCACAACATTTGTATTGGCCTGGCCCACACTTACCAATGCCACCCATTTTCCTTCCTCTTCCTGGCCATTCTCCACATCCCTGCATTGTGACTGCCCACTCAGGTACTTGCACACGCATCTTTCTGCAATATCCAATGTAAAAGGAGTCCCCTTATGAAGGTCAGAATCCCAAAAAAACAGACAAAAAGGGAGCAGAAAGGAGAAGCCAGTGCTTTATTCCACAGCTGCTTCTTTCCACCTCCTGAGTTCAAGCAATTCTCCTGCCTCAGCCTCCTGAGTAGGTAGGTGCGTGCTGCCATGCCCAGCTAATTTTTTTTTTTTTTGTATTTTAGTAGAAATGGGGGTTTTACCGTGTTGCCTAGGCTTGGTTTCAAACTCCTGAGCTCAGGCAATCCACTCACCTCGGCCTCCCAAAGTGCTGCGATTAAAGGTGTGAGCCACCACACCTGGTCACAGCTGCTTCTTTTTAAAGTACGCTTCCAGATTGGCCCAGCCCATTTTCTGTCAGGCACATGACAGGGCTCAGTCTCAGTCTACACTAATTTCTGCTTCTTAATGTTGACCTGGCCTTCCTGACCAAAGTTTACTAAGTAAAATCTGAGACAACACTTCTTTCAAGCAGCTTGAGACACTATAGGCCATTTTGCAGCTTAGATTTGGGGATCCCAGCATGGAACTCTCAAGATGCCTCTTGGGCCCCATAGATGTTGTATAATTCCACCACCCGCCATCCTAACTCTTCCACTTGCCTCCTTGGATGTCCCTCTCTCTTCAGTCTACAAAACATCCTTTTTTAACCGGAGTCTCGCTCTGTTGCCCAGGCTGGAGTGCAATGGTGCAATCTCACTGCAACCTTTGCCTCCTGGGTTCAAGCAATTCTCTAGCCTCAGCTTCCCAAGTAGCTGAGATTCCAGGCAACTGCCACCACACCCAGCTAATTTTTGTAGTTTTAGTAGAGACAGGTTTCACCATGTTGGCCCGGCTGCTCTCAAACTCCAGACCTCAGGTGATCTGACCGCTTTGGCCTCCCAAAGTGCTGGGATTACAGGCGCAAGCCACCATGCCTGGTCTAGAAACTTCTTTTAGTCAGGCTAGGAATAGAATTCAGTTCTCATGACTGAATTCACTCACCTCCATCTCACTTTATTTTCTTGTTCACGGTGCCACATGAGCGTGAATGGGCAGTAAGAATCCTTTCTTCCAAATTGTGATGTCCTGTGTCCCTCCCTCCACGTCACTGACTAAAGTGACGTGAGGATACTAGCGATTGGCATTTTAATCACTAGTATCCTCACATCACTTTAGTCAGAATGGTCCTTGTACTTCTCCGTTTCTAGGACCTTGTGTGATTTCAAACCTGCTTGATTTCCAGAATTTAAAAAAAGGCATAACAGAAGAAAGGCTAGAGAAATAAGAAGGCTGAGTGATGCTGGGACAAGAAGCCCAGTTAGAGTCAGGGAGGCCGTACCTGCAGCAGGGACCACTATGAGGAGAATCCTGTCCAACAGAATCCTCAACAACACAAACCACCAAGATTTCTTCCCCATCGGCTCACTATGTGCCAGGGGTCTTAAAACCTTATCTCCCTCCATCCAGCCTGGGCGACAGACTGAGACTCTGTCCCAAAAAAAAAAAACAAAAACAAAAACAAACCCACAACAACAACAAAAAAACCTTATCTCCAACCCTTGCAATGGCTCCATGAGGTCAGTCTGGTTATCCATAATTTATAGAGAAGGTAGGAACTGTGGCACAGAGAGGTGAAGTGCCTTGTCAAAGTCACACAGCCTGTAAGTAGAAGAGTGATTGAATCCCGGCCTTTTTAACTCCAAAGGCCATGGTCTTTTTGGGAGACCCCACCCTGCTTCTCTGACTAGCAATGCCTGCTTGATGTTATCCCCATCCTTCCTGTCATAGAAGGTCTCACCAAGGGAAACATGGGAAGGCAAGGAGAAAGAATGTGAGTTCAGCGTCGCCCATGGTGATGCTTAGGCATGGACAGCTGGCACTGTTCTGCTCTGTGTCTGGTGTGCAGAGGGAAGAGATTGATGCATCTTTTGTTGTGCTAGCAAAGCCGTCTCTCCTCCTCCACCTGCTCACCTGTGGAGCACAGCCCCAGGGACCCTGTGGAAGGCAAACCCATGGAATGGCCATGTCCCAAGGGAAGGTAAAACACAGTCACTGTCACCAGGACTCCCCAACTGGGTATTTGATGACTTTCATTGACAGGCAAGGGCATTAAGCCCCTTTCCTTACCAAGTCAGGGTGGTGATGGAAAGTTTGTTGGTGATGGTGAGCTAGACCTAGAGTGAACTGGACTCTAGTCGCCAGAGCTTATATGTACTTGGGTAAGCCTGACTCTCAGTTTTTACATTGACAAAAACAACACACACACAGACACACACCCCAAATACAAGTAAAATGGGAGAATTTACAGCCCATAAACTTTTCTAAAAGATCCTGCACACCCTTCAGATTCATGAAATGGTGTCAAAAATACAGAAGACACACGGTCTTGTGCTTCAGTTGCTTGCAAGGAGCAGAACAGTATTTTTAATAAATTTATTCCCCCAAAGATTGCATGACTACTTGATAAGTTTCTATAGTTTTAACATAAACTCGAGTTTTTAAAGGAGATTTAAGGCTACGTTTGAAAACCTTCAGAAATCATGAAAGGCAAAACTGTGTGCTTGTTCATACAGGAACGCAGAACAGATGGATGGATTGTAACAGTGTCCATATTTTGATTGTAGTAATGTACTACCACAGTTTTGCAAGATGTTACCATTGAGGATAACTGGGCAAAGAATACATGGGAATCTCTCCATATTATTTATTTACTTCTTTTTTTTGTTTGTTTTTGAGACAGAGTGTCGCTTTGTTGCCCAGGCTGGAGTGCAGTGGCGTGATCTCGACTCACTGCTACCTCCGCCTCCCGGGTTCACACCATTCTCCTGCCTCAGCCTCCGAGTAGCTGGGACTACAGGTGCCCGCCATCATGCCTGGCTAATTTTTTGTATTTTTAGTCGAGATGTAGTTTCACCGTGTTAGCCAGATGGTCTCGATCTCCTGACCTCGTGATCCACCCGCCTTGGCCTCCCAAAGTACTGGGATTACAGGCATGAGCCACCGCGCCTGGCCCTTTCCATATTATTTCTTATGAATGCATGTAAATTTACACTTATCTGAATAAAAAGTTTTAATTAAAAACCAAAAATCAAAACAAAAACCATGAAACAGAACAAAACAGTCATCAAACAGTGGAATTAACAATTTGTAGCCCTCTGGGTTACTGTGGGTAAGTGTAATGAGCTGAGATCATGTAAGTGCAACCTGGTATCACAGCTGGCATGGAGAAGCCACAGCCAGGCTAGTGCTCCTGGCCTTGTCTCTGTCAGTCACAAGCAGAGCATTTCTGAATATGAGTGAACAATTCGGAGCCAAGTCAACATAAATTGTAATGCTCTAAAAAAAGAAATCATGCCCTCTTTATTCCTGAAGAGTCCCAAGCACACACTTGGCACTCATCAAACTATGCACAATGACTAATAATCTTCACCACTGGTTTCATTTTAGCTCTGGGTAATTTCTTCCCACAGATAGGCATAGTTAAGGTCCTTCCCTGTGCGCAATTAAGCTGGGCCCATAAGTACATAAATACATACTTTACAACAAGGCTACTACCCCAGATACATAAATATATGCTTTATAATAAGGCTACTACCCTGGAATTTGGCTGAAGAATAGGAGTATTGTCTGGAGAATTATCTAACAAGCACACACAGTTTTGCCTTTCATGATCTTTGAAGGTTTTCACATGTAGCCTTAAATCTCCTTTAAAAACTCGAGTTTATGTTAAAATTACAGAAACTTATCAAGTAGTCATGCAATCTTTGGGGGAATAAATTCATTAAAAATACTGTTCTGCTCCATGTGGCCAACTGAAGCACAAGGGTCTGTGTCTGCTGCATTTTTGGCACCATTTCATGAGCCTGAA
This sequence comes from Trachypithecus francoisi, assembly GCF_009764315.1. Taxonomy (NCBI): domain Eukaryota; kingdom Metazoa; phylum Chordata; class Mammalia; order Primates; family Cercopithecidae; genus Trachypithecus; species Trachypithecus francoisi. The sequence continues at coordinate 100,624,105 of NW_022681469.1, read as the reverse complement.
GGATGTGCGGGATCTTTTAGAAAAGTTTCTGGGCAGGTGAATTCTCCCTCATCTACTCTGCCACTCTTTTTAGCAGTCTTACCTAGGTAATTTATCTCATTGAGGTCTCCTCAAAGGTCGCATTTGAAAACTAAAAAGTTTACCGTGTTTGTTTTTTTGCCAAAAAGCAAAAAGTAAACAAATAAAAATCAAACTTCAAAGTGGAGAAAGATATACTCCTGTCCATCCTCCCCCATTCACTTCTTTTCAAGTACTAATTCATCCTGAATTTCAAATGTACTTTTCTCTGAAAAGCTATGCCAAATACTCTCTAGCAAACTTCTGTATAGAACATGGATATACACACAGAACTTTCGAGTGGAAAGAGGCTTCAGAGATCACCTAAGATTGGTTCCCCATGTGGCAAGGAGCTTCTAGCCCACCTTGCCCTTTCCTGAGCTTTAGAGTAGAGCCCAGGTGGTTTAAATGATTTGTTCAAGGTCAAGCATCAGAATTAACACTCAGGCCTCCCCACACATCATGCTATTTCCTCCAAAAATTACTTCTCCCCACTGCTTCCCACTTCCACCTCTGCCCAAAAAAGGAGGAAAGACAGAAGATCCATAAAGTCATAATTAATGATATCCAAAATGTGCGTTAAATAAATAAATATAGACACCTTTCTGGTATGTGCCGCATGCCTCAATATGCATCCAGCTGTAGAATGATCACGACTAAATAAGCCCAAGAGAAGTTTTGAAGTTCCCAGAATGAGAAAGTGTTGGACTTGCCCTCTTGTTTTAGAGGGTTTTAGTTTATCACTATCTAATAATGCTGGATGGTGTCAGAAAGCACTCAACCCAGGCAGCATATCACAATACGAAATCTATTCTATGAAACAGAAACGTGGTAATAATTTTCGAAACATCACAGTCTCTCTGAGTACACGAGATCCTTAAAACATTAAGAACACAATCCTTTGCCCCTCTCTCGCTGTATTTCATGTTAATTTCTTACTCTCAAATATTAACAACTCAATCAAGAAGTCTTCATCATCACCCCCTCACTGCTGAAGCATATCATCTAAAAAAGTAATTCGAGAACATAAAACTCTTAAAGACAGCACCGGATTAATTAGCATGTGGAACAACAGAAAGTCAACATGCTCTAGTAAATGCACAATTGCTGTTAACCTTCACGGAAATAATAGGGGAAAGACTATAACTACTTTTAGGGATCATCGTCTATTACTTTTAAAACCTGCAGTATATTCTTAATAATAAATGGAAAAGCACAATCACTTTTCATACAACACACACACAGTTTTCCAGTCATTTACAATTCACCAGTTACACTCAAAAATCACCCCCCCAGCCACCCCCCGCCCCACCGCCACACCATCACTTCCACCTTTTATGAAAAGACAACAGTTTTGAGCCACTTAAAACAGAGAGAGAGAGAATCCTGGCAGAAAATAATACACAGCTGTGATAATATCGTGTTATTTTAAAATACCACAATATAGTTTTACTTTTAATAATAAAAGATAAAAAAGGAGCGTCTGTGAATAATTAGAGATTGCAGTCTGAAGCCGGTTACAGTCACTGCAATTGATAATAAACTGAAAACCCCTTGAGAGCAGGTAAATGCTTTGCAACCCTGACCCCCTCGCTCTCACATTACTTAACTACCCTGCGGTTCTTGCATTACATCACCATTCAAGCTATTGGTTCCTGCATTTTAACTCTCTCCCTGTCTCCTCCGATTAGGAGCGACACCGCAGCAAAGAAACTTCGCCCGAGTTTGCTCTTTTTCGCTTCGCTTTTTATTTGTGGCCCTTTTGCTCTGGTTGCTTTGGTTTGCTCTGCTTTTTTTTTTTTTTTTTTCCCCTCCAACCCGGCCTCTGTTCAACTCATTCAGGTCTCTGTGCTAGAACAAAAACTCTGATCGAAGTGAAAAGAAATGCCTCTTCGGGCAAGAAGAGGAGCGGAGGGGCTGGGGAAAGAGGAGAAGGAAGAAGAGGAGAAACAAAGACGGGCAGCAAGGGAGAAGGGGGAGAAAATGAAGAGGAGGAGGAGGACGAAGGCTCAAAAACAGAAGGCAGTAGTGGCAAAAAATCTATAAAATCAGGAGAAAAGAAAATAAAATTAAAAACAAACCTCATGGACATCACTGAGGCTGAATTCCCTCCTGAGGTGCAGAACATGAGAGCTCTGGAATGAGTGTGTGTAGAATTTGAGCCAAAGCTTAACTAGCTTTAGTGAGTCATATCCTTCCCATTTGATTCCAGGCCAAGCGATGATGTAATGTGCTGGCCCTTCTTTTGCGCCTAGCTCTGGCTCTCCCTCCGGCTGGGCTCTCGCTCACTTGCTCTCTTTCTCCCGGTCTCGCCCTCCTCCCCCTTCTCCTTTTTAGCTCAGTGCTAGTGAAGTCACCATTTAAATCTGGCAGAACTGAAGCAAAAACTTCAATGTAACCAAAACAGCCCCAGGCCGAGTTCCAGACTCAGAGAGCCTTCGTGGTGCACTTGCCCTTAGAAACGGGTAAACAAAGGGGGAAACAGTGCCGCTGGGGATGGCCCTACAGCTGCCATCAGAGAGCTCCAAGAGGGACCCGGAGTTCTGCAGGCAGGGGTCAGCTGGTTCTGCTGAAAAAAAAAAAAAAAAAAAAGAGTGCCCTGTGTTTGGAGAAAGGGAAATAACATCAAGACACGTGTAGAGATGGGGAAGCAGAGAGTGAAAGATGGCAGGTTGGAAGGTTTGAGTGTTAAAAACCAACCTCAGTTAGCAGCTTGGGCTTTGGTTCAGAACCAGGTGACAGGGTTTCCATCGCCCAGGGCCCTTTTTTCCTGGAGCTGGATGGGATTTTCTGTTGCCAAATGCCAACCGCCACCCCTCCGGAGAGTTCTCGCATCTGACCTCCCTGTCAGCAAGGGCAAAACCACTTCTGGTCCAAACATGTGCCCGTGTCTGGAGCCACCAAGGGCTGTGAAATCAGTCACTTCTCCCTTGTCCCCTATGGGTCACCCTGTCATGTGCTAAAGGAAAAAGACCCCAGCCACAAGACACAACACTTGCCTTTCTGAGATCAGCACTCCACTTTCAGGTGAACCTTCCAAAGGAGAGGGAAGGAAGACAAGTCCCCCCTTAAAATCAAAGACAGGCTGTGCCCCCACAACTCAACTGGCTAGAGGGGGTGCTGGTGCGGGTGGAGCCGTCTGTGACTTTAAAGAGGAGAACAGACAGTATGTGTGTCTCTTTTTTAATTACAGAGTGAGGAAAAACAGCCTGGGGAGGTGGGGGCAGTCAAGCATGATCCTTCACAAATGACAGTGAAGCCCTTTTAATGGCTGAATTCTACCCCTCACTTCACACCTCCCCACTCAGGGTTCCACCAGGACAACACTCCAGACACTTCTCTACACTATTAGCAGGGATTTTTAACCCCATCGTCTCTCCGTTTTGCCATTTCTCCTCACCCTTCATGCTTCCTTCAAAAAGAAAAAAGTAACATGAAAATGGGAAGTTCACTAGGATTTTTTTTTTTTAAATACCACAAAAGCAGAAGAAAGGCATGAAGCTGCAATTTTTTTTCTTTTTCCTTTTCCGAAAATGACCATGGCTTGTGCTACAGTCTATTGCCCCTAAAGCCTTTTGTGGCCAATGAATCAGGTAGATAAGACAAACATTGGTCTCTTTGCACGTTGCAAAGCAGAGAGGAACTTGACTTCTAAACTCTGTTTTTGGAGGAATCTCTCAGCTTATTAAAGATGTCCACTGATGGAGGTCAGGGATATTCATCTGAATCCCCTGGAATTTAAATCACAGCTTCAGGGAGTGTCGCTGTACTCAGGGTGAAGAGTTAAAAAGCAATATTTGCCCAAGGGACTCCAGGACCCTGGAGGTTGGGGTGGGGAAGCGCTTTCTCCAGCAGGCTGCCCTTTGGTTTGACATCCTCAATTGATGCTGATGCCACAGTGGCTCCGAGTGACACCTTTATCAAGGCAGGCAGCTCTGAATTAGAGGTGATCAGCCATAATTACAGCTGGCGCCACTGAAGCCTGTGGCCTGACAGCGGCAAATGTGGTTGTTATAAAGTTTGGTCCACCATGTCAGTGGCCTGTATAACTCATTTACGTCTGACTTGCCAAGCAGCCATTGATTTTTCTTCTGCTAAGGGGAATAAATAAAACAAAATTTTCAATAGCTTCTACAAGCCTTTACACTTCAAGGCAGGTTGGCAAGATTTTGTATAAACTGCTTTTTCCTTTTTAAACGAGCCATTGACCATCTTGGTTAATATCAAGCTATGGACTTTTACTTTCCCTTCCCTACCCCCCAAATCTCCCCTCCCCACTTTAGTTTTCTTATTTAAATGTTTTCTTTATGTTATTATTTTTAGTACAAAATGGATATGTGGTAGAGTTTTCCAAATTTACATCTTTTTGTAAGCTCAATGGGGAAATGTTCTCTGTAGGATTTTCCTTATACCATATTACATGGGCTGGGTGAACCCACTAGATACCAGGCTTCTGCTGTTTTTCAGTGACATAGGCAAAAGGGACCCTGTGCTTTAAATAGAGGTGATGTAAAGATGGCTTTCCTGTGCCTTGCTTGGGAAGTAACAAAGGAGATGATAGCTTCGGCCAACGCCAGGCACGGACCTCAGATGAGGCCCACCAGCATCATTGCTTCTACCAGGAGGAGCAAGAGAACAAGAGGTTTGAAGGCAGCCAGTGTGCCTCTGATCAGGGAGTGAAATTGCCAATGGGTACAGTGTTTCTAAAACCCAGACAAATGCCAAGGACCCAGAAATGTCTGTGTCTGATGATGATGCCGTTAAGCCACCAATGTGTCAGAACACTTCAACATCCCAATAAAACAACTTTGGAGTGCTGGCCTGAATTGAAATCAATTTCAGAGTTCAAAGGGTCTGAATATTTACATTTGCACTTGTTGTTCAGGACATACGTATTCCCTCCTGCCCCTTCCAAATCAGGCATTCCACGGGCTGCTGGGTGCCTCCCCACTTGAAAAGAAGCCCTACTTTCCCATGTTCGTTCCTGTGAGCAGCTAAAGAGAGACAAGATGCTGTTCCCAAAACAAAATTCACCTCTGACTCAAGAGATTCCTTTTTCACCCATTTGGCCTTCTCCCCTACCCCATGTCCTAGCTGCTCCTCTGAAGAAGGGGGGCTTCATAGATAGAAGTCATAAGATGCTGTAATTCCAGAGGGATCCTTCTTAGAAGTAGCCCCCGGCCAACAGGCTAGGTCTCCAGATTAGCTGGCTTGCTCAGGAATGCTTACAACACCCTCCTTTGCAGAGCGTGTCATCCTTGGGGAGAGGGTGGTGGGTACCGCGCAGCTGTTCGGTGTAACTCACTCACACACTCCCAGCTCCTGATGAAATGTTCGGCTCCAAAGAAGTGGAAACCTTTGAGATTTGAGCTCAGAGTTCAGAATGCTTTTGGACTTTTTCCAAACAACCCAATAGAAGAGACACAACTTGGATTGCAGGGATGGAGGGGCTCAACAGCCAACTAGAGTAGACTTTTTGTGTGCCTGGGTGAATTTCTGAGTTCAGACACGTTATGAGAAATACAGCAAATATAAGAAACAATGGAGATCCTTCCTAGAGAGAGCTGGGGTTTTTTTGTGTGTTGTTTTGCTTTTTCCCCCTCTTTTAGGTTTGAATTTATTCTCCTTAAGGAAAAGCATATCATCTTCTTTCAAACATTGTTTTTCAAATTTAACCCAAGATTTCTACAGTCCCAGTGGAGTTTGAAGGGCCAGATAATTTCAGAGTTAAATAAGCCGTAATGACTATCACATGTACCCAGCCATAAACCTAGTATTAAAAATTATTCAGAGAAAAGTGGCATCTCTTCCTTTTTTAATTTACAATAACCATCCAGGTGGTTTTCTAAGGCCTCCTTTGCAAATTGCTTCCAGTGAACCCTCTGGTCACAGACCACTGCACACCCACATGGTGTCATTCAGCATTCCCTTCAACTTGGGTGTCCCGTGTTTTCACAGTGGACAGAGGATGAGGGGCCGCCTAGGTGACCCGGTGCAGCATGCATCCTGAACCATGTGCAAGCAGGATTCGCTGGCTTAAATTGTCAGCCCCGCTGAAGTCAGCTCCAGGTGCTCCCAGAGAGAAGACAAGAGAGTGATCTGCCCTTGGTGACTCCTGTCGTGTAACTACTGCGCCTCCTATACCCCAACCCTGGCTCTAAGTACCCTTAGGCAATTCACTAGCCTTTCCTGTGTCAAAACCTATTTGTAATTCATGGATGTGGTAATGCTGAATAAGTCTCAAACAAAGGAATGAATTTATAATGGTGGAGGCATCAGAAAACTTTTGGGGATAGATATTAACAGGTCACAAGAGCCATTTGATTAGACCTAAAATAATATCAATTCTGCTTCCAATAGTGGTTTTTCTCTAACTTCTTAAAATGTGCAAGTCATTGTATCACTTAAACCTAAACCAATGTCTGAAAGACAGTTGACACTCCTGGAATATTTGTTGAATAAACGAATGAGTGAATGAATGAATACAATCCTCAGCTCTGGCATTATCTTTTTCCACAGTCTCCTTGCTGGGCTACCGGGCTGGTGTAGGGGTGGCCATTACTCTCTGCTCCTTTGGCGTCCTGAAGCAGATTCTATCCCAGCAATAAGCCAAGTATGGAGAGGATCTCTTCGTGCTTGTCTTCTTCAGCAGCCATTTGCTCCTCCAAGACAGAGACTGTGCTATTTGTCTTTCTCTCCCTAGCACCTAGCACCTGGCCCATACGTAGTAGGTCCCTAAGAAATGTCACTGAGGCTGGGCGTGGTGGCATACATCTATAGTCCTGCTACTGGGGCTGAGGTGGGAGGCTGAGGTGGGAGGATCACTTGAGCCCAGGAGTTCGAGACTACAGTGAGGCATGATCACACCACTGCACTCCAGGCTGGGAGACAGAGCAAGATTCTGTCTCTAATAATGACAATGATGATGATAATAATAGTAATAAATTAATTAAAGAAAAAGAAATGTACCTGAGCCTGAACTAGTGGCAACACAGACTGCTCTGTCTTCCCTGAATATATTCCCTCCTGAAAGTTCTTTTTCCCGTTTTTATTATTGCTTACACTTTTTCTGCAGCTTCCTTAAGATCTGAAGCATCTAGAAAACCAAGAATAAGAAAATCCTAGGAAATCTAGTGGTCGGGCTTCTTCATCCCTGCACTATACCTTTTCTCCCTGGAGGGCCTCAGATTCCTCTTGCTCCCTTTTTCTTGGACCCCCACAGCAGGGATGGCAGAATGAGCACTAAGTGGTTGATGTCAGAGCAGCTGATCCTACACTATTGTCATCAGCTTCCTACATGAGGCATCCAGGGAAATTGGAACTTGAGGTGAGAGCAGCTAAATATTCTCCTGTTGGGACTTCTTGCATGGTTGTTGAGGTGTCCTTAAAAAAGAGACACTGCCTCCAGGACTTTTTCATGTCCAAAGAAAGGTCATATCAGTTCTAACCAATCTGTATGACTAGAGTGGGCACTACAGGGAGAACTCAAATAATGGTGGGGGACAGGAGGTCCAATTTTTTTTTTTTTTTTTTTTTTTATACAGGGTGATCCAGGGTCTTGCTCTGTTGCCTAGGCTGGAGTGCAGTGGCATGATTTCAGCTCACTGTAGCCTTGACCTCCTGGGCTCAAGCCATCCCCCCACCTTGGCCTTCTGAGTAGCTGGAACTACAGGTGTACACCACCATGGTTGGCTAATTTTGTTTACTTTTTGTAGAGACAAAGTCTCCCTATGTTGCCTAGGCTGGTCTCGAACTCTTGGACCCAAGCGATCCTCCCAGCTTGGCCTTCCAAAGTGCTGGGATTACAAGTGTGAGCCATAGTGCCCAGCCAAGGAGGTCCAGACTTTTGTGGGTAAAAGTTTATATAGGACTGGAGCCTAATGATGTTATCAGACAAACCACACTGAATTCATGTTCTGGTGTTGAGTGGAGCCAAGACAAGGCATAGTAGCTGATCAAGACTGGCTCAGAACAGCTATGCTTGGGAGAGGTGGACAACCCAACTGATCATGTGGGAGAAAGAGGCCTTTCCTGGAGGCTCTATGGGGAACCTTGGTTAAAGGAAGTTATCAACCAAATTCCTAGTTTCCCCTTTGACCAAGTGTGGTGACTGGACCAGTCCAGGTTGAAGCAAGTGAGGTGCCTAGGGTGCAAAATTTAAGGAGGTGCTCACTCTCAGGGGCAGGTCTGCAATTGTCCAACCCTGAAAATAATTGCCCCCTTAAATGTTGAGCCATAGGGGGTTCATTTGTGCCCCTTGGTCCAAGCCTTGTTTGGAGACGATTTTCTACTCTCTGTGTACTCATGAGCATTGGTAGGGTTAGTAGAATAATATCAGGTGAAGCTCTGGGCCTGCCTGGCTCTTTGGGGAGATGGGGAATGATGCCTGCAACAGACTAGACTCTTCTTTAGAGTGTCAGCTTTCATCAGTCTTTCCTTCTTCTCAATTAGCCACTGTGAGCTGAGAATTGAACTAAAAGTTGTCTGACACCAAAGTTGGGAATGCAACCATTCGCTGCTTTGTGCTGATACACTAATACCTTTTATAATCCAGGTGTTCCTCATGACCTGGGTTAATCCATGTGTCCAGAAGCAAGCACTGCTATTGGCCCTGGAATCAGGAGAGGCAATGTGGGAAGATGATGGTCTTAGGAACATCATGATTCTGACCAGGGAGATTTTCCAAGGGATGAGGGTTGGAGTAGAGGCAGAGAAAAATAGAGCATTTTTAAGGCATAACATCAAGCTAAGAAACATAGAAGGTCAGTTCCCTCGGGTCCTAAGAGGGCCTTACACTGCTCACCTGGTCTTCGTCCCCTCCCTTTTACATCCTGAAATCTCATCAGGGGCCACACTCTGAGCCAAACCTGCAAAGTCAATGCCTGCCCCTTTCCTGGAACCCCCAAGCTACTGGTTTCTGAGGCTCCCCTGGTGGGTCTCCCCATTTCACAGAGAGGAAAACTTGGGACTGCCAGAAGCTGACCCTCATTCGCTGAGAATTTTTATCTGGAAAAGCAGTTCATGGGGACTTTCAAAATCAGTGGAAAAATGTTGTCCCTTTGCACGTGATAAATTCAAAACACTGCAGTATCTACTTTCTGAATATTCTCCCTCTGTCTCCCCTTAGCACTTTGCAATTCCACATAAAGACCCTCAGAAAAGGATTACTTATGTATCTATAGGATAACCCTGAAAATATACTCTGCTGGCTGTTTTCGTTGTTAAAACATGTTTAAATGAAAAAAAAAAAAAAAGAACTACAAAAGTAAGAATGAGTTTGAAGAGGTTTTGAAGGTATTAGAAATAAAAAGGCAGGCTTAAACTAAGGAATTGTATTTGTGGTTTCATTTCTTTCCACAAGGATTCCAGCTGTAGAGCTCTGTGTCTATTTAATAACTGACCTTCTCTTACACTGAGCAGAGAAGTTCACCAGCACTGATTTATTAAGAGGGTTTCTGCAAGGAGAATTCGCCCTCCAACACTTTTGCCCGGAGGGGATGAGAAGAATTTTTTTTAAACTCCAAACATGAAGCTCTTGGGTCTTCCAAATGAAATTATCTATGTTTTTATTAACTGGGCCCCTGAGTTAAAAAGTTGGTTTTGATAAGGGTGAATAAATGAAAGAGAAAACTGCTGACATAATATTTTGGTTTCCAAACCCACTTCCACATTCTACTGTCCCTCTCAGGCCCGTACATGACTGTGGTTTCTCTATTTACACCAGAATCCTGGAGAGAAAGGTGCAGTTAATCCTGCTTTATGCTAAAATTCAGCTCTAAACTGTAATAAAATGATCATAGTGACTCTTTTAAACGCTTTGGTGTAAGTTTTGATTTTTCTAGACATGGAGTACTATATGATTTAGACATAACGCAGGCTTGTCTTTTCCTTTTATTTTTTTTTTTTGAGCGGAGTCTCACTCTGTCGTCCAGGCTGGAGTGTAGTGGTGCCGTCTCAGCTCACTGCAACCTCTGCCTCCTGGGTCCAAGCAATTCTCCCACCTCAGCCTCCCAAGTACCTGGGACTACAGGCACACACCACCACACCCAGCTAATTTTTGCACTCTTAGTAGAGACAGGGTTTCACTATGTGGGCCAGGCTGGTCTTGAACTCCTGACCTCAAGTGATCCACCCGCCTTGGGTGGATCCCAAAGTGCTGGGATTATAGGTGTGAGCCACCCCACCCAGCCTCTTTTCCATTCTTATAAGAGGAAAAGTAGATATTATGATGTCGAAGGAGATTTATAGATTTAGGAGTACAAAGATCCTACATTTCTCATTTCTTACAAAGTTGAGAATTCTTCCTTTATTAATAGAAATGGGAAGGAAAATGAGATTCATGCACTGTCTCGGCCAATCCCAGTGCCCTTGCTTTAGAGATGGGGTCTCACTGCATTGCCCAGGATGGAGTGAAGGGGCTGTTCACATGCACAGTCATAGCCCTCTGTAGCCTCAAACTCCTGAGCCCAAATTATATTCGCACCTTAGCCTCCCACAGCTATGTACCACCACACCTGGCCAATTTTTTTCTTTTACACCCACCCAAACTGGAAAGCAGGCATTTAAGCTGGTGTTAGAACATACTTTTCTTGGGCAATAATCCTCCTTGAAAAAATCTAATGAACACTCTGACTCCTCCTTTTAACCATGGACCCCAGGTTAAAAACCCCCAAGAGAAAAAGCATGCTCACTTTGTGTTAAGCTTCAAGTTATGCTCTTTCACAGGTAAAGAAAAGCAGGCACAAATAAATGAATCTCAATCCCTTGAAGGCTGACCCTTGGCCTGGCACTCAAACCAGCAAACATCACTCAGTGGTTCTCAGATGTGGTGTGCCTGAGTATGTCTGGGGAACAGATTAAAATGCAGGTCTCCAGATATTACCTTGGAGATTATATAGGTCAAGGTGGGGGTTTCTTTCTGTGGTGCTATGACAGAATATGTATAGTTAAGCAAAACTCCCCAGAGATTTTGATGCTAGTGATCCATAGTCCACACTTCTATGTGGTCATCCTATGGTCATGGAAATTTTATAAATAAATTAATTAAGTTGATTAAGTGAAAAAAATGTATAAATACATGTGTATGTCTCTGCTCTCCACGCTCTAAAGGAGCTGTGATTTCCTGTCCCCTCTTCTATTTTAAGGTAAAATGTATACAGTAATCTGTCCCAAAGTAATCAAGCCTTTAGACATTGGCTATAGTGGCTTTTCCAAAACAGGATGTCCACAAAGGATGGAAAGAAAACATCTGTGTTCACAGTAACATAACACCCAGCTGAACAGTCTATGGCATTATGGTCTCCAGGACCCATGATAAGATTAGGGTTTCCTGACCTGTGGCTAGTTTTGCAAGACATTTCTCTTCTATGTTTACTATCAACATTTCCAGATGTTTATTTTGCAATATTCCTAGTCTCCTAAGGTGACAATCATGAGGAGGGTGTGCTGGGATGGGGGAAGGGATACCAGTGGTCACTGAGAAGTCCATTACAGGATACCCATCTAGCACAACTCTGGCATACCTTGATTGTCCTCTTGAACTTTAGTTACACATCAACAGTGGTCTCTGGATACTAATGATTGCACAGGGTTTCCCTCTCTGGCGTTCTTCACCCATCACCCTCCCAAAAGGATGTTAACAATGTTTTTCAAAAGTCTTGAATTTGTAGGCTTGTAAAGAGCCACAGCACTTGAGAGGAGAAAGTGCCAGTCTATCCACAGACCCAAAAACACGAGTGACCCAGGAAGGGGAATGAGGATCACGACCTGTGAGTCATCAAGGGCTGCATCTCCTGCTAAGTGGAAATTAAGTGTCTGAATTACAATGAGACTCCTACATAATTTCTATTTGACTAACTCTTTGTCATATTAATACTGTCATAGCGCCACAGAAGCAGCCATGGAGACAGACACCACACACATAAGCCCAGGAATAGACAAAATGAAAAACCTGGGTGCTGAATGTCTGGGAAAATACTAACAATAATAATGCAGTAATCTGTGTGTAGATTTGGAGGAAGAGGCAGTGAACCTGAAAAGTAATGACAGTTATGATGAAAGCACGGAGGCCTCCTACCTAGTTCTTTGGTCACATAATATCTTCTAGCCTAGGGCCACCAAGCCTATTTCATCCTGACCCTTGCTGGAGATTTTTACACCACCTTACTCAGAGAAGCTTTGTGTTGACAGAAGAAGAGACCCTCCAAGACATGGAGAATGAAGAGACAGTGATTGTTAGGAATGACACAAATCTCTGAATGAATTAGCTTTGGGGCAGCAATCCTCTTTAAAATTCTAGAGACTTTCAGAAATAAATAAGCTATAAAAAAGCCTGTAAGTCACCCTTTCCATTTGGTAAAAATGTCCTTGGTGTTGACTTCTTATAGGTGAACCCAGAGTCTTCCTCATTTCAAATCTGCATTGCCATCATATGCATCAGCATATGAGCACCTTATCCCAAGCTGAAATAGGATCCACGCTGTACCATTTTGCAAGGGTAGGTGGTTTTGAGTCTAGAAGGCCCCATAACTCAGTCTGAGGCAGTTCCGTCTTAATTTGTCAAAGTTTCTGTTGTTTTAACAAAGGCTATTTGGTGTTACTTGATCCCTCCTGGCCTGGCCAAACCTCAGCACAATTGAGATCCTTTTGTTTCTCTCTCGTCTCCCCTTTCACTACCTCTTTCTACATTTCCTGATACCCTCTTCTTCCTAACTGGTTTCAAGTCATCTCACAAAAGACTTTAGCTGAGAAAGACAAATTATCCTTATTTCATATGCTGATAGCACAGGGAAAACCAAAGTCATAAGTTCTTAAGGTGGGCTCTGAGACACCAGGACAAAAGATGCTGCGGACTGTGTTTTGCACAAGGATGCTGTTGAGTCCTTGGCTCTGTTTCAGAGACACAGGAGGACACAAAACAAACAAGAAGTCAGACCCCAGGGAACCAGCATTCTAATGGGTCGAAAGAGATAATCAACAAGAAAACAAGCAAATACTCTTATTTTAGATCGTGATAATGGCTACGAAGAAAATAAAACATGGTGATGAGAGGGAGTATTGGATGTGGTGAAGACTTTTAGATCAAATATTTAGGCAACTCCCCTCCAAAGAGATGACATTTTACCTGAGCACTGACTAGTGAGAAGGAGCCAGGTATGGCTATAGGGAAGAGGTATACAGAGAGAACCACCTAGATAAATACCCTAAGGCAGGAAGGAAATTGGTGTGTTTCAGGCAGGAAAAGAAAGAAGACCTTGGAGGGAAGGAGAAAAAGAGGGAAAAGAGATAACCTGGGAGAGGTAGGTGGAGTCTCGCAAGTCACTACAGAGTTTCTATTTTATTTTAATTGTTGAGAAAAAAGCCATTGGAAAGTCTAAAGAAGGGACTAGCATAATCTGATTTTTATTTTAAGAAAATTGCATTAATTGCTGTGTGGAGAACAGACTGTCAGAGGGAAAGAATTCAAGATTGGACAACAGGTAAGATATTTTGCAATAGTCTGGATGAGTAGTGATACAGGCTTGTGCCAACTGTGGTGAAGACGACTGTGATCACATGTGGTTTGAAAACGTCAAGAGTTTTGTTTTGGACATACAGGTGGAGCAATCAGGAGAATAGAGGGGTAGGAACATCTGAGCTCAGCAGGTTGGTCACTGCTGAACACATCCAATGGGAATCAATTCTGATTGACTTTCTTTAAAACCATAGGTGGAGTAAATCTCAGAAATGAGTCATGTAGGATACTCTCACAGTAAGAGGTGAGCAGAGAAGGATTAGCCAGTGAGCTGGGAGGAAAACCAGGAAGGGGGACAGGAAAGAGTCCTGGAAGCCAATGTCAGTACAACAGTCACTTCAGATGACTCCAAAGTACACATTTGTTAGACATCAACTATTCAGTAGCTCCTGTAGCTGGGTTCTGCTCAGGAAGGAGATTAAAAGTCAACTCACTCTCAGCTGAGTGGGAGAATAGTCCTCCTTTGACCTAATCCCTTCCTGCAAACGCTCCATCCCTTTTCCCTATGGTTGAAAATATCAGGAAAGGGACTCTTGTAATGCAGAAAATTTGAAGATCTTGTTTGCAGGCAAAAAAAGATAAGGAACTTAAAAAAAAAAATCTACCTGGGTCCAGAAGCTTTTAAATACCCTGCTGCCTATGCACCCTGGCCTTTTACCATTGATTCTCTTGGGGGAGTTAAAACACTGCTCTAACACCTAAATAAATATATGTAGTTTTCATATGCAAGATATAAACTGGTTGGGCATGGCAGCACACCTGTGATCCCGGCACTTTGGGAGGCTGAGGTGGTCAGATTGCTTGAGCCCAGGAGTTCGAGACCAGCCTGGCCAACATGAGGAGACCCTGTCTCTACAAAAAATACAAAAATCAGTTGAGTGTGCTTGTGGTGTACGCCTGTAGTCTCAGCTACTTGGGAGGCTGAGCAGGGAGGATCACTTGAGCCTAGGTAGGTGGAGATTGCAGTGAGCCGGGATCATACCACTGCATTCCAGCCTGGGCGGCAGAGCAAGACTCAAAAGCAAAAAAAAAAAAAAAAAAAGAGAGATAAACTTCATGTCAACACAGGCTCTGCTTTATTCATTACCACTTTTGAAACTTGGCAAAAATGATAAAATTAAAATTGCTCATGGACATGAGAGGTAGACCTTCTTTAGTTTCCAAGTTTAGAGAGCAAGATGAAAAAGAAAATCATAAAGCATGTTTTAAAGCAATACACTTTATTAATGTATGTGATTTTAAGACTTCTATGACATTTCTCACTTTGAGAGGGTCCCAGGGCAGTTTGGGAATGTGGGCTGCCCAGTGGGTTCTAAGAGCTGCTTTCCAGGGAACAATAGGAGCAGATGTTTTCTGGATTTTTCTCCATCTATGAAACAGGTATCCTGGGACAGGTTTTAATGTGGGGAGGTCCTTTTAGAATGTGTGATGATAGCCATTGTATTAGACCCAAGAGGCCCTGGGTATAAAAACAAATGGAAAGATTTGAGAAATTCAGCATCCCAGATTGCAAACACCAATTAATACATTTTAAGATTTAAAAGCTAAGTTGTGGATGTTTCTGAAAATCCTTATATTTACTCTGGGTAAATCCAAATTTTGCTCAACAGTAGTGGCACTGGGTCTAAATCAATCTTTCCCTCATCAGAAGATGGCTTACACTGACTTAGAAAAGTGCAGCAGTAGAGGTAAGGTATGGGGCAGGTGGTTTCTGGGGTCCGGGGGAGCTTAAGGTAATCTAAGAGGCCAAATGCTATAATGGTTACTTCAAATTTAGGGAGAAAGAACAGGAAAATATCCTAAAAATTTCTAAGTACTTTGTTAACACAACCTCATGCAGTGTTGGAGCATGAAAATTTTAAAGTCCAAATTTCCTCATTCTGCAAGTGAAAAAACTGAAGTAGGGAGAAGTTAAGCTGCTTACTTGCTCAACCACTCCAGACCCCCATCTGAGTATTTCAGAGCTCTTTCTATGACAGCACTGGGAGGCTTGGTATCTCTGGATTGTAGGGGAGGCCTTATTCAGTAATTTCCCTGAATTCATTGTTGGCTTTGGGCTGGGGAGTGGAAGCTGTGAACCTGAACAATATGTCAGCCTTGGGTCTGGGGTCCAGGGCATTGCCCGTTAACCGGGTCAAGACAGCCAGTCTCTGTCAGTCAGAGTTTATCAGAGCCTATTTTATAGTACATTATTAAATACCATGATGTTTTTGTAACCAAATAAATGCATTATGAACAGAGCATTTTTTTTCCTGCAGTTCTCTACAACATCCTGGATTTGTTCTTAGCAGCAGATAAAAAGCAATAGGGACTCTAGCCACAATAATCCCAATTTATATGTGTTACAAAGCAATCTGTTATCTCCTTTCATCTTCTTAAAACTTTTCCCAAGGAGAAAGCTGAGGTTAGAAAGGTGTAATGACTTAGTCAAGAACACAGAGTTATTAACTAGATCCCAGGTCTTTTAACACCTAGTCCAGTGTTTTGGGGTGTGTGTGTGTGTGTGTGTGTTTGTGTGTGTTTTCCATAGTACAACTGATCTCCGTGTCTGGTGTCCTGAATGTGTGTTGTTTTATTTTAGAAAGTAATTTTTTTATTTAATTGTTTGGGATGATTGCAACTTGTTTTTTAATTCATTGTAGTAAAATATACATAATAACAAAATTTACCATTTTAACCTTTTTAAGGTGTAAAGCTCACAGGCATTAAGTACATGGTTGAAACTTTGAAGGTAAAAAAGATTACAAAAGTGTAATAATAATTATTATAATAAAAATAAAAGCTAATTAGAAAGTCCTTGCTAAATGCCAAGCAATGTGCTAAGAGCTAATCTGTAATGTCTCATGAAATTCTAAAAGTAAATCTGGCTATTTTTATCTTTCTTTTACAGATGAGGAAACAAACATTCGGAGAGGTTAAGTAACTTGCCCAAGGTCACACAGCTGGCACGTGGCAGAGTCCAGTCACACACTCAGGCAGTTGATCCGTGTGTTCACACTATAATCCACCACACCTTGTTGCTTTTTCTTTGAGGCCACTAAACAAAACAAATAAGAACTGAAAGGCTCAATTCGTCTTTCTTGGCTTCTCTGTTTGGTTGTAACCTTCACATGTTGACCAGCGACCAAGCAACCCAAGTCCCACCAGAATTTTAGAAGAGGTACCTGAGACAGGGAAAAAGGCCAAAGTCTCTTGCTTCTCCCCAATCTGAAAAATTAGGATTGCTCTGTTCTAGTTGAACTAGCAACATCTAAGAGACCCAAGGTACCCCAAATTATGCTTATGATAAAGCAAGTGATAAGAGAACCTCCGTTTTCTGGAAAGGGATCATAGAAAGCAGGAAACATATTTTGAAAAAGGAAGCGTCTGAATTCATTTGACAATAAATGTCACTAAAAAACTCAACCAATTTAGTATTCACTTTTTTTTTTTTGAGACAGGGTCTCACTCTGTCACCCAGGATGGAGTGCAGTGGTGAGATCATGGCTCACTGCAGCCTCAACCTCCCACGCTGAAGCAATCCTCCCTACCTCAGCCTCCCATGTAGGTGGACCACAGGCCTGCCCTGCTCATTTTTAAAAATTTTTGTAGAGACAGGGTCTTGCTATGTTTCCCAGGCTAGTCTCGAACTCGTTGCCTCAAGCGACCCTCCCACCTCAGCCTCCCAAAGCACAGGCATGAGTCACCACTCTCCGCCACAGTTCTGTTTTCTGCAACAGTCCATTATCAAAAAGTGTGTGGCCAAGTGCAATCACCTGAGGCCAGGAGTTCCAGACCAGCCTAGTCAACACAGTGAGACCCTATCTCTATTTAAAAAGAAAGGGATCTGGATTTTTACAAATTGTTTTAAAGAAATGTAATGGTAACTTCCTCAACAAATCAGGCCACTAGAGTTGTGGAAAGAATACACACCGTACCAACATGCACACATCTGCACATTTTTACATTAGTGAACTTCTGTTGTTTTGACTTGTATTGATTTATAGTTTCAGGCTTTTTAGATGGCACATGGGAGATATGTAGAATTAAAGACAAACTTAAGACAATTACCTCATATAAGCTACATATCCCCTTATGCCGTACTCTGTATCAGAGTAGTCATAAATGAAATATGTTTATATTATTTTGGGGTACAGTGTCAGCTTCTCTTAGTCTGCATTCATGACTATAGAAAACATTCCTAATGATGGAAACACAGTAGCCCAAATTCAGGTAAATGGTCTTAATGGAGAGATACATTTAAAATCACCCACTAAAAGGCAATGAGCTCACATGTAGTAACCCTGCCTTATTCATGGCTTGGCTTTCTGCCGTTTCAGTTACCTGCGGTCAACTGCAGTCAGAAAACAGGTGAGTATGGTACAATGAGATATTTTGAGAGAGAAAGAGAAACCAGCTTCACATAACTTTTATCACAGTATATTGCTATAGTTGTTCTACTTTATTATTAGGTATTGCTGTTAGTCTCTTACTGTGCCTAATGTACAAATTAAACTTTATCACAGGTATGCATGGATAGGAAAAAGCAGTATATAGAGGGTTCAGTATGATCCACAGATTCAGGCATCCACTGGAGGTCTTGGAAAGTGTCCCCTGTAGACAGAGAGAATTACTGCAAACACTTTTCAGACCATGTACCAACTGGTCTTAAAAACGTTTTTATTTTCTTTTGCATGTGGCAGAGAACATGAGAACACCGTCAAAGGGGATAATGACAGCAGGAGAACTGGTACAGAAAGCAAGAAGAGAAGCCCAAGGAAGCGGGGGCTCCCCTTGGTGTGCCTGGTGTGTCTGTCCCTTGAGCAGCCCTTGGCTTCGAGCTGAGAGTGACATCCTTATGGCAGGGCACAGGAAGACGCAGACCCTAGGAGCAGGTGAAATTACAGCAACAAGGATTCTTGACACAGGAAATAGATTTCCAGAACTTACAGTAAAACAGTAAATGCTTTACATCTATGAGCTTGGCTTGTAGCCACGGTTGTAAAAATCAGCCAAGCCGTCCCTGATGCCCTTGATGTGATGGGCCTGTGTTGGAGATAGGGTCCCATAGTGGTGTTTTGCTGTTGTTGTTTCTTTTTATTTTGAAATAACTTCCGATTTTCAGAAGTGTTGTAAGGCTAGAGCAGAGCCTTCCTGTATGCCCTCCACCAGCTTCCCCTCATGGCAACATCTTACACAACCCCGGTACATTTACCAGAACTGAGAAACTGACGCTGGTATAGTACTATTCACTAAGCTACAGGCTTTATTTGGATTAGTTTATTCCACTAATTTCATTTCCAGGAACCAATCCAGGACACAAACATAATGGGGTTTTAATCATTTTATTCCCTTACTCAAAAAACAAGCTCTCAATTGCTAACAAATCAAAGTAAACGCTGCCTAGTTATTTTGTCACATCCTATATTTTAGCGTCATCTGCCACTATTCACCAAGATGTACCCTGTAAGTTTTGGCTAGAGCCAAACTGGACATGATTGCTTTTTCTCAATATATCTTGATCTTCCCTACATCTACAACTTTGCTTATGCTGATCCTTCAACCTGAAACATCCTCCACAGCTCATAGTTATGCAGTTTCTATGAGACTCATATCAAATGTTTTCATTGCAAGAAAGGGTTCCTGGTACCTCAAGCCAGATGTGTTCTCTCTTGCCTAAGAATTCCTGGTGCACAGTATCGGTGCCTTTCTCATGCTGCATACTGGGAAGGATACCACCCCACGGGGCCTCAGAGCAGGGCAGAGTGAAAGGACAAGGTCTAGAACTGAGTTGGTCAGCAAGGGAGCCCCAGCTTCTGAAAGAGGAGGGTAGCAGTGGGCCGTGGACAGAGCATAGTGGTGAAGTTGACATGAAACTTCACACTCTCACCCACTGGTAAAACTGAATGCCATCGCACGCTTGAGGCCTAACAATAGGATTTGATTCTAATGCAGACTGAAATTATAGAAGAACCAGATAGTTCCTACCTAAAATACTCCCCATGGCTTTCACTGTAATAAAACCTATTTTCATCCAAATCTGTTTAGAAGAAAACCTAACCCTTTGTAAACTCATTTTGCTTTGATTTTTGTACCTACTTCCTTCTCCCTTCCTTACCATATTAAAGATTAAATCAGTATTTTTTGTTGTAACATAAACTTTACAGGAAAACATATATTTCATTGGCTACAGCGATTCTTTTGTAGTTGCATAAAACTACACTCACATTTGCATAATTACAATAGAATTCTGTACAGTTACAAACATATAATAAAAGTAATTACTAAAGTAATGAGAAATAAACTTTGACATATCCAGAGATGTCTATAAAACCCAGACAATGGAAAAGAATATATGACCCTTCATATTGGAATGCAAAGCACTCATTTTTTTCCTTCAATTAAAAGATGCTATCCTCTTTTTATTAGTTTTCTTATATATCTTTTAGCATTAAGTTAGCAAAGAATTTAACGAAAACTGAACAGCATAAAGTGAAGTCATGCATTAGACCTGGGAAGGGAAACTTCATGAAGTTTCTTTCCGTGTCCTCATAAGAATGAGTCCTGTAACAAGTAGAGTTTAATAGAGACTTAAATTGGTACAACCTAACTATAGATTAGTTTATGAAAATGTGTGATTTTTATATACAACTCTGTAGTATTCAAGGCTGGGGAAATTATGCAAGAAGTATGATTAACTTCATGTGACTGAAAGGCAGACATGCATTTTTTAAACCTTTACATTGTCTCACATAATGTAAATATTCTTCTTTTTAAAGGCAAAGCAAAAGTTTGAAAACTTTGTTAATAAGAACCAAATATTAACCACTTGCAATTTTTTTCTAATGCATTTATCAAAGAAAAGTATAAATGTGAACTAATTTCAAGTCCATTGAACAGGTATTTGTTTTCGTTTCCTGGGCTTTGTCATTTTATGTAGTCAGGTTGGATGTGACTTCAAAAACGGTTGTATAGAAAAATGTTTATTTTATTTGCAAACTTAGAAACATTTTGTGAGTTTACAAATGAACAGAATGAATTCTTATATAACACCAAGAAGTTTTTTTTTTTAACGGTTTCATCTTTTTTTTTCTTTTCTTTTATTTTTTTTAAAACACCATCTACTTAGAGAATGATTCCTATCCCAAAGAAAATATTTGGGCAGATTTATTCATATCCTTGGTTTAAAAAGGATATAAGCAGGCTAAGCATATTTCATGGAAGAAAGGAAATATGCCCACAGTTTCTTTTATATATTAACAAGTGCTTTTTATTCTAAAACCTCAAAATACTCTGTATCTTTAAAAATTTGAACACCCTCAAGACAGCAATTTCTAAGGGATCACATAGCATTTTAATTGCCCCAGACAAAACTTGCTGGCAGTTTCAAGCAACTAGATAGGAAGGGTAAGCTCTTATAAGAACACACTCATGCCAGTAAATAGTATCCTTGATAATTCGGACTGGCATTCCAGCTCCCACAGTGGGATTCAACAACCCCACCAGGGACAGCATGCATCTGAGAATTGTTTGAGGGTGCATATCTTTCGGATTTGTTTAGAGTGACTTGTCCAGGGGTGAGACAGAATTTTCTACGTGATTCCAAGAGCATCAGTCCTGGTTTCACTCTTCACAAAAAAGCAGATCCCCAAATCTTGTCACTGGTGATCCACTTGATCCAAGCAAAGTTTGTGACAAGCAAGCTCCACTATAATCAAATAATTAGAGGAATCATTTTGAGTTTTTTTTTCCCCCTAAGAAAGGGTCTCTGTCTTTTGTCCAGGCCAGAGAACAGTGGCATAATGATAGCTCACTGTAGCCTTGAACTCAAGTGAGCTCGTGATCCTCCCACCCAGCCTCCAAGTAGCTGGGACACACTCCTGGCTATTTTTTAATTTTTTTATAGAGATGGGGTCTCATTATGTTTCCCAAGTTGGTCTTGAGCTCCTGGGCTCAAGTGATCCTGATCCCCCTGCCTGGGCCTCCTGAGTAGTTAGAATTACAGGCGTGAACCACCATGCCCAAGTTTGACGACATTTGTTGAAGTGGGATTTAGCTTGCAATGTATCCATTTTCTCCGGCTCTGTTGTACCCTTCCTTTTCCTCTTCCCTTTCTTTGGGCTACCTGGACCACGGCATTTATTTTAAACAAAAAAAAAAATCTTTTAAAAGTAAACAGGATTTGGACTCGTTCTCACAAAAGCCGCACCTGCATGTGTAAAGGATCCGTTAACATCAGGAAAGGAAAGTGATTTGAGACTGACTTAAGTCAGGGAACTACCCACTGAATCATCGCTGACACCTCCGGGGTTTCTTTGGAGGTCTCTCATAAGAGCAGGGATCTAGCCCAACCCTGTTCAGCTTATGAGAGCTTAGCTGAAGGTGGTATGGCTGCCGGCCACATTACTCATTGGGGATATTGAGTCATATACATTTATAAGGGGTGGGCACAGAACATTAAATATCCCTAAGGTGTTTTGTAGCTTGAATGGTGTTGCTGAGCGCACAGAGGGACAGAGCTCAATTTCTGATTTTGTGTATGACAGGCAAGTTTCATCTTCACAACATGCATTTCTCATTTATTATCCAAACTTTTGGCAATCATTCCTTATAACTCAACATTCACAGATTTCCAAATAAAAATGTTTGTTTTTTTGAGAGATGAAATGAAAAAAGACAGCAAAAAATCGATTCTTCTTACTGTTTTTTCTTTAGAAAGTTTAGGCCATTTGATCCACCACGGGTGGAATGACTTTTACATGGGATATTTTTAAGGATGTCAGCAACACTCTTTGTTCTTCCTTGTGCTTTAGACTTGCCTCTTAATTCTACTTGCATAAGTTAACCTCAGAATATAGATCACGCCTACAGTATGGTGCCCAGACTGGTCTCAAACTTCTGGGCTCAAGCAATCCTCCCACCACAGCCTCCCAAGCAGCTGAAGGCTGAATGTGATCTTTGAATAATGGCTTTGCAAGAAGACGGATAAATCTATTCTCTCAACCACTATTTTCTGAGAATTATCAGTTCAAGCCGTATTCCCCCTATATCTGGCCAAATTCTTCTTTTTTACCAAAGAAAAATAATGGACAATCTTGCTTGTCTGTTTTTCCCCCCTACTTTCTTTATAAAGTTCCTAAATACATTCTTTTAAGTTTCATTTAAACTAGGGCATTTGGTAAGTTGATAGTTATAGCATGCTCACAGCTGTGGGAAAAGTGACATAAAAAATAACCAGCTCAGAAAAATGGCCCATGTACAACATCTTTGAGTTTTTATATTTTATTAGCAATTTGGACTCATTACTGTTTGGGGGAGGAAGGAAGGGAGGTCGATGTTTCTGCAAGTTGTTTCTTTAATGTATTAAGCAGAGTTTTCTAATCAGGTTTAATGCAACTCTGCCTGGCCCTTTTAGCTGGGCTGTAGGAGACGCAGTCAACATTGACCACTGGTTTCCGATCTCCCCCACCCCACCCTCCCCATATACCTCCTTGGCCCTCCCTGATGGTCCTTCATGGAAATTCATTACCCAGCAGCAGAGGTCAAGCTACGTATTTTGTGATGCTTCCACAGAAAAATGAGATAACCTCCTTATCGCAACCCAATATGCTCTCTGATCTTTCCCAGCTTTTGTCTTTTTCTTAGCCTTTTGGGCAAAGGCATGATAACCACTTGGCTCACAACTGCCACACTGTCACTGTGGTTTTGAATTATGATGACCAGAAAGAGGCGGGTAATATTTAATAGCCTGAGATCACAGACTTTCCTGACACAACACTTAGCCAGGTCTGTCTTCCTTTCAGAACCCTCATTATTTGTACCTGTTCTGTGACTTCTGGGAGAATACACTACCTCTAAAACTCTCTTTTTCTTCCCTTTTTGCTTTTCTGGGATATTAATTTCCCCTCCTCCACATGAAAGGGCTGTCCATTTTGTTACCAAAATGCATTAATGCAGACTAGAAGAGTTCCGTTCCTAATCTTTTATGAATCTTGGTGAGTCTTAGGAATATAAAAATAAACTGCATGCTGAAATAGTCTTCTGTAGCATACTTCAGGAAAATCACCAGTGATCACATTTGAGAAAATGTTAAGTACACAGTTATCATGTCTTCCAACTCAATGGTTACCCTTTCCCTAGGAACACAGGAACTATGATGGAAAAACAGTAGGCACAAGAGAATTCAGAAGAATAAAATGGGAAATCTCATTTTAGTCAAACTTTCACCCTTGGAGAGAGAAAGGAAGGAAAGAAGGAAAGAAGGGAGGAAGGAAAGGAGAGAAAGAAGGAGAAAAATGGTAATATTTTTCATCTTTTCTTAGACAAACTTTATTCTTAAAGTCCTACAAGGCATTGAAACTGGAAAAGATTTAGAATCTAAAATACCAAGTTTTACTTGAAGGGCTGAATTGGCTCTTCAAGCTAATCAAACCAAGGATTTGATGTGACACATAGCTAGAAGACAAGAATGCTAATTCCATCTCCATGGACAAGATCACTGTTCAGCTTGTTTTTCATGACGAAGTTGAAAGCTCTCAGAAAGAGAGATGTTAGAAGCCAAGTGAGCAGAAAAGTCCTGGATCATGGGTTTCTAGGAAAGCACAACTCTTAATTGAAGTCCTGGGACCAGCAGCATTAGCATCACCTAAGGACTTGTTAGAAATGCAAATTCTTAGACCCCACTTGAGATCTCTGGGAGGGTGGGACCCTGGAATCTGTATGGTTTTCCAGTTATTCTTCTGCATGCTAAGTTTGAGAAGCTCTTGTAACACTCTCCCCCAGAAGAATTTAGCCTGCACTTTGGGAAGGGATAGTAATTACTAAGCCCCCATTCAATGAAACAGCAGTACCTGAAGTACTAAAGCACATGAAAGAATTCAAGGTGCAGAAGAACATGTTTATTATGAGCAAATGGGAGGAGGGGAAAGACTAAATTAACACAAACACACGAATGTAAACAGAGATTATTAGAATCTATCTATTACAGATTACAAACATCAAATTTCTAGAAGAAAAATAAATACTAGAATTATGTGTGTAAAGAAATGAGATCACCATATAAAAGCAGGCTTTCAGTTTCTGATATTTCTGTGTAGAAACCAGAGATGGTTCCAACTGGCAAATATGAAAATGGAATCTTAGGCCAGAGACTTGTGGTCCCCTCTTGCCTTAGAGGATCCTTCAGCCTTCACTCAGAAGGGGAGAGCTGGCCGAGTACAGTGGCTCACACCTATAATCCCAACACTTTGGGAGGCCGAGTCAGGGTGGATCTCTTGAGCGCAAGAGTTTGAGACCAGCCTGGGCAAAATGGTGAAACTCCATCTCTACAAAACCCACAAAAATTAGCCTGACTTGGTGGTGCACACCTGTAGTCCCAGCTACTTGGGAGGCTGAGATGGGAGAATCGCTTGAGCCTGGGAGGCAGTGGTTACAGTGAGCTGAGATCACTCCACTGCACTCCAGCCTGGGTGACAGAATGAGACCCTGTCTCAAGAAAAATAAAATGAAGGGAGAGCTTTTCCTCTAGGCAGTAGCATGTCCACTCTAACGATACACAAAAGAAGTAGATTTTAGTATAGGGGAAGTTTGATCTTCCGTCTTCTTTTTTGTGTGTGTGTGTGTGAGATGGAGTCTTGCTCTGTCACCCAGGCTGGAGCACAGTGGCACGATCTTGGCTTGCTGCGACCCTCCACCTCCCGGGTTCAAGCAATTCTCCTGCCTCAGCTTCCAGAGTAGCTGGGATTACAGGCACCCATCATCACGCCTGGCTAATTTTTGTATTTTTAGTAGAGATGGGGTTTCACCATCTTGGCCAGGCTGGTCTCAAACTCCCGACGTCATGATCCACCCACCTCAGCCTCCCAAAGTGCTGGGATTACAGGTGTGAGCCACTGCACCCAGCCTGATCTTTTATCTATACCGACATCCTCATGCATACCATCCTCTGCAGCAATCAATGAGTACTAAACAGTAAAGCTGATAATGAAGCAAAATGGGCAGACAATAGCTAACTCATTCACCAAAGGCTTTTTTGCCCTTTCTTATCCTTCCTGGGGAGAGAAACAGACAGAACTTCCTCAGCACGTCACAGCATATTCACAGGTCATCTCATCAGGGCTATGTGTTGCAGGGAGCTGGAATTGGGGGTTGAGTAGCTCATCATCTGTAGGTAAGTGCTTAAATCAAACTTTTCAGAGAGAGATGACAAGTCAGCTTTATGGTTTGGCCCCCAAAGACTTACTGTGGGGAGCAAAAATCAACAACCCTGCACTGCACGGGTTTGAGCGGGCCAAGTTCAACCACCGCCATTTCCTGCCGAGGCAAGCACGAGAGCACACTTAACCCACATTGCGTTTGGAACTCCTCTCAGTAGCTTGAAATACAGTGCTGAGCTGGGGCGAGGCCACCTGGTGAAGTTACTTACCCTTAGATCTTTTTAGGTACTTGAAGGTCTCTGCCTCGTAAAAGCCCAGGCCCCTTCAACATCTTGTCCAAACCATGTTAGGTTTTCTCTCACCTTTTAAATCAAGGCTGGTGGCTGACCCTGCGTGATAAGGAACCATTTCAACCCATTAGATCATCAAAGGAGTGACCTGGCTTTTCTTCTGCTCCTTTTTTGTCTCCTCTCATAGTGATTTTACAAAGTTCTCTGGAGGATCACGTCTAGGCCGCTGGAAGAGCAGCCCTTTTTTCTGCTGTTCACTTCGGGGCAAGCACCTTGTCCCCAGGGGTTGGCATGCACAGACCTAATGTGAAATGCACTCACAGGAAACGGATCCAAACAAAGAACTGTGTTCCCTATTACATGATGTTTCTGCCCAAGTACAGAATGTCAGTTTCCTTCACAGCTGGTGTGTTTGCAGATTGTTACAGGAAAAGCGGTTGTCATTTATAACGTTTACAATTTGCCTGCAACTTTCATGTTAAATCTTCATTATCTTCCTCCTTAAAAATAACATACGTTAGAGTTCAAACTTCCTATAAAGAGAGGGATTCCTAGTACATGGACAATAAATGAGTGTGCTGTAAACCTAGAGTCAGAATGAACCTGAAAAACCAATCAACTGTTGCTTGAGAGAAAAATAAAATTCGGAAAATATCAGAGCTTTCCTGAATTCTGTGACTCTGTTTCAATAAAGATAGGGAGTTATATTTATGAAGTTTAGTCTCTAAATGCAGCAAGTAATTTATGCTAGCAGACATGCACATAGCCCAGAGAAAAAAATAGATGATGTATTGAGAAAATGTTGATTTTGTGCAGAATGAGGGAGAAGCAGTTTCCCCTCCTTGACATGTACATAGCACCTGGGCTCCATGGGAGCCAGAGGGGTGGGGAGGGTGGATGGGGAAATGAAAGAGAGAATATTTATGGGAAAATCTTTATTCTCATTCATTATGTGAATTCAAGAGACACTGAGCATCCAGAAAGAGTGACACATACAAATCATAAACAATTATGACATAATAAATGCTATGGCAGCAGAGTGGGCTGTACCAGGGGCTTAAGGAGGAAGGAAGCAATTGAAGAAGGCTTTACTGAGGACATTACATCTGAATTAGGGTTTGGAGGCTAGGAAGAAAAATACCAGAAGTAAGAGACAACAAGATCCTTGAAGAAAGGTCCATGTTTTCATTTCTACTTCTCCCCTCACCCGCATTCCCACCACCCCATTCCCTACCCTCCCCCAACATCTCCTGGGATAAAAGCTCAAAAAGTGCTCAGTGAATGAGTGTTGAAATTTATTTAGACAGAGAAAACAGAATTGATGACAAGAAAGTGCCAAAGTGGTTGGAACGTTCGAGGCCTAGCAAACAATAGAGAGTGTCTAAGGGAGAGGTTTGTGAAGAGCGAGGAGGGGGAATGTAAGCTGGGGTCAGACTGAGAAAAACCCTGCAGGCAGTACCAAGGAGGATGGCTTTTTCCTTTGGATTCCAGCACTTCCCAGAGTGAGCTGTGGGGGACACAAGCTCTACAGAATATTAATGTAAGAATAAGAATGGGAAGAAGAAGAAAGGGAGGAAAAGGCGAAGGGGTAGGAGCATAATTCCATATTTAAATAAGTTTAGGAAACATTAGGTTAAAGTTCTCTAGACTTTTTTTACTGTAGGATTTCTCAGTTACTAATAAGATAATGTTTTATTTCCATGTCTGTGTGGGCAGTACTGGATGGTGCAATTTATCCCTGTCTGTACTTTTCTATTTGAGTGATTATCTCCACCTCCCCATGTAGATTATCAGCTTCGAGAGGGCAAGGACTAACTCTGCTTTTGCTTACTATTGTATCTCTTCAGAATAACAGAATGCCTAACTCATAGTACATGCTCAAAAAAAAAAATTGTTGAATGCATAAATGATAGTTTGGCTAGGTATAGAATGCTAGGTTCAAAATAATTTCCCTCAGTTCTTTTGAGGACAGTGGTTCTTTGCTTTCTAAGAACACATGGTGCTGATAAGACATTTGAGGCCATTCTGAATTCTATTCTTTTAATTGTAACTTTTTTTCTTCATAAAAAGCACTTAGAGAATGTTGTCTTTGTTTTTATAGATAAGCTATAAGCTATTATAGCAATGCTATACCATGAGGGATTTCCAAATGAAATGAGAATGAGAACCATTTCAACCCATTAGATCATCACATTTTTGGCACCATTTACAGACAAGGGAAACTGCCAATCATCTCAACTCATTTCAATGCAGTTCTTTAATACATTTTTGCCCCAAGGCCACTGCTGCTCTTCAATATTGTTAAAGTTCGGAGTGTAGCTGAGGGACCTGATGAAGCACCCACTTTCTCCTGGTGTTTAGGGCGGCAGTTTCCTTTAATTTTTCTCTACTGTTCTTATTATGTCTTCTAGAAAGTTCTCAAAATGTCTAATCCAATAATGATACCACTGTCATTTCCCAGTGCTGTTACAGTTTAATATATATATTTCTTATTTTTATTTCTTATATCAAGAGGAGGTTATGAGAGGAGGTAGGTATATGGACTTGGTTTGCCATCTTAAACCACTGTATTTGTATTTAATTTTTGTATTTTAAACTCATCATTCATTAGAAATATCAAAATCATACTGAAATTTAATTCAAATTAGTCCATATTGCATCAGATTTTTTTGTATGTTTAAATTAGGAGGCAGCTTAAAAACTAGAAATAGTTGTAAAATATGTTGTCACAAAGAGTTGTATATTTATATAACTTGGTTTCCAGCTCCTTCTGCCAAAGGATACCATGAGGATTAACAATAATGTTGGTCTAGGGCTTTGTGCTCTCTGCACCCAAAATATATCTGGCTACAGGACATTGTCACAGCATAATGAGAGAAGAATAAAAAGGATTCTTGAGTTTAGAGTGTTCTGCAGCTAACTTTAAACTTCCTCATAATTGGAAAAAATGCTTTGTTGCCTCTTTTAAAGCTCAGTTTGCCCTTCTCTTGCATAAAATGTCCAAGCTCCTAAAAGGCATTTAACTCTGAACACCATTTCCATCTTCTGAAGTGCCACAGGAACCAATTCCAGTTGCTGAGAGGGACTTTCCAGATACGAAATAACCGCCTGCAAAGACTTTACTCAGGTATCCCTGATAAACAAGAAAAATCCCATCCACCTAGTATGTTTATTAAGCGGCTGTTTAAAACATGAATTCTCCTCCACATTTGTGAAAGGAATGAGTTAGTTGGTCAGTGTTCTGAGGAAGAGGACCAAATAAAGTATTCATTCTCATTTCATTTTGGAAATCCCTCAACATGAAAACTTATTATAAATTATGACATATATTTTATATATATAATATATATATATAATATTTAGTGCAATGATTTAAAGATTAGAGACCGAGTCAATAGAGGGACCATTGAGAAAGCATTCATTTATGGGAAATAGTCTGTAACCCACGTCTGTGCTGTTTTTCTCCCTACAACAGGAGGCTGCTATTGCTACCCATGGTTTTCACCAGTTGTACAGCAGCTGTCAGCCCTTTCCTTATCCTCCTCCCCAAACTGGAGACTCAACATGGCCTTCCCATCACCCCTTGCTTTAATCAGCTCAGAGTCTGAGAAAGCCAGGCTCCTGGGAATGCCATGAGCTGCTGGTGGGCCACTTGGCCAGGCCTCAGTGAGCTGTCTATTTGATAGTGTCTCTCACGTTTCTGTGTGCATGAGTGCAGACGTGCTTTGTTCTGGGATGCCTGAGCTCCCCAGCGCAGCTGCAAGGACTGGCTTCTCTTGCAATGAAGATAATTGCTGCATGTGCAGAACAGAAACTCTTGCCTCCTTCACCACTGTTAAGCATCTCCAGTCTGCATGAAACTCCAAATAAAAGTCGATCTAACAACAAAGCCTTTAAAGCAAAACGAACACTCTAATCAGTTCATGGGCAGAGGTAGGTAGGAACTATTGTTTTGGCCACAATTCTGTTTCTTTCTGAGTTCATACAACCACAGAGTAGGTCATAAAATGAACTTTACTCTTTGACTTTGGAAATTTTATCCTGATTCTTTGAAAAACAAGTCTGGGGCATGCATGAGAGAAATGACTCCAAAAGGCAGTTAAAAACTCTTTCATTTTTCTAGAGCCATAATTATCCCTGATGTGCAAGCCATGCTCCACCCTTATGAGTGTATTTATTTTTATTGCATGCTCTGCATTAAGGAGGACAAAAGTGTGGAATAAACGATGCTCATGGTCACAAATATATTGTTTACACCACAGTAGCCTAAGATAGACTATAATGTGCCTGCTCAGTGAGCAGACAAGAAATGGAACCAGCAGTTCATCATTTTGTCCAATCAGTGTTCTCTGTGTGCAAACAAAGAGATTTATACACACATAAAACCATAAAAACATCCTGCAGAATATTTCTATGAATTAGTTTATGACTGTACTCTAATGAGCCATGCCAACATGTATCTAAGCAGCTGGCTTAGGATAGCTGATTGGTTCCACTACTTTTACAAAGGAGACATAATGACTAGAATAGTGCTTTGGAGTATTTTATTCTTTTTTTTTTTTTTTTTTTTTTTTTTTTTTTTGAGACAGAGTCATGCTCTGTCACCCAGGCTGGAGTGCAGAGGCACGATCTCTGCTCACTACAACCTCCGCCTCCTGGGTTCAAGCGATTCTCCTGCCTCAGCCACCTGAGTAGCCAGGTCTGCAGGCACCTGCAACCATGCCTGGCTAATTTTTGTATTTTTAGTAGAGACTGGGTTCTACTATATTGGCCAGGCTGGTCTCAAACTCCTGACTTTGTGATCTGACTGCCTCGGCCTCCCAAAGTGCTGAGATTACAGGCATAAGCCACAACACCCAGCTGCAGTTTTATTCTTGAAGTGTAGGCCAAGGCGATATGGCGGTGGGGGTGGTGGAGAATACAATTGCAACAGCAAGGGGAACTGAGGATCGACACCGCTCTAATATCACTAGCGAGAATTATCAAAGCAGGCTCTAGCTTGGTCCCTGAATTCCTTCTGACTTGATAGGGTATATATTTGGAAACCAGTCATTCAGAGACACCAGCTTGAAATTTTTAACTATCACCTACTTCTCCAACACATGCCATGAAAAAATTATTTTACAACTATATCCACCATGCACTTATGGCCCTTCGTAAGTATGGCAGGTGTGGGTAATGGGCTTAGTGTCTTGCAGATGGGACGGGTGTATTTCCAGGAGGGATTATGTGTGCTTGGGATCCTGGCTGCATGAAAAAATATTACATGCACCCAATCACTTGAAATTCTCTCAAAAAGTCCCTTTTCTTCCTTACTTTTTTTCCATACACAATAATCGTCTCTTGTGTTGTCCTGTGAGTTGGCTGTCCTGACATATTTCCAAAACAAGAGGACACTGAGAGAAGGGTTAAAACCTTCTTAGTGGGTCACAACTGATCCTCAAGAGAGAAAAAAAAAATCTTCTTAGATGTAAATGTACAAGGTCAAAAAACTGGTTTGTAATAACCAAAGAGAAATGCATTACAAATAAAGTGCCCTGGACTAAACATCTCTCTCAACTCTCAAGATGCATGAAAATGCTGGCTGAGCAGAGAGCTGAGACGTTCTTCAACAGGTCTCCCCTGTTCACACACTCCTCAGCCCCTTTTCCCGAGAGAGGAGGTCAGGAGCTTGGACTGACAACTGTTGAAAGTGCAAATCCAAGGCTGTGGCCAGTTAGCCTTGTTGGAACATTGCTATTCTCCATTTTATACTTTGGATTCAGGCTTTGGATCACTTATACACGATACTGCTATGAAAATAAACTGATTTTAACTTCGAAATATTGCAAAGCAGGAGATGAGTAGGTATAAATAAATGAGAGTGATTTCTTTTTGGTTGTTCATAAGAATGTTGTACTCCGTGATATTACTCAAGAGGCTAAACACCATATTATCACGTTGACTCTGAGAATGAGGAATGCTATGTCCACGATGGTATGTTTAATCTTCTTAGGTTTCATAATTATCTTAAAAAACTCCCTCTTGTCTTCATCTTCATATTTTCTTTGTTGTTTTTATTTTCAGTCGAAATAACTTGGAAAAGATAAATTTGTGTTCAAATAGGTTCTAGCTTTTGTTAATTGTGCCTTTTTGGTTAAGCTTATGAGTAAATGTTATGATGTTGTTATGCGACCAGTCCACATGGGGTAAAGCTGGGCTGAATTGTAGACAAGTACCTAAACATATCTCCATTTATTTTCTCTCTTAATAAAAATTATATTCAATATGCTCAGTGTTCTACATTTTTAAAATGTTTTAGAATGTGTTAATGAACTGTTGATTTTTTTTTTCTGCCTTTTCTTTGTCCAGCTCTAACTGTTGGCCTTGATGGGGGTTAATGAAATCCTGTTATTCCTATTATAGTCTCTGCACAAAGCTCAGTTGACTGTGGACATTTAGAGTTCCCCAATCTGCATCAATGTGTAAAACAAACAAAGATATAAACAAAAATTCCAAAATGTGTTCATTTGCAAAGATGGTACCATTATGAAAACTAAATGTACTCATAACAGAAACCTTTATTTTTGTGATTAAAAAAGCACATTCTATAAACATTTATCATCTTAACCATTTTTACATGCACAGTTCAGTGTAACAGAAACCATTTTAATCTTAAATTAATTAATTAATTAATTTGTGTTTTTGAAACAAGGTCTCTGTCACTCAGGCTGGAGTGCAGTGGCATGAACATGGCTCACTGCAGCCTTGACCTCCTGGGCTCAAGCAATTCTCGCTCCTCAGCTTCCTGAGTAGCTAGGACCACAAGTATGTGCCACAATGCCTGGCTAATTTTTAAATTTATTTTGTAGAGATAAGCAGGATTGCCATGCAGCCCACGCTGCCTAGATTCAAGCAATCCTCCTACCTAGGCCTCCCAAAGTGCTAGGATTATGGGCATGAGCCACCATGCCCAGCCTTATTTTGTTCAAATGCTTTCTAGCATGTTTTCAGACAGGCAAAAATGTTTAAAGAGTAATACAATAAACACCTACATGCCACCACTCGAGCTAAGAAATCAACATCAGAAACACAATGGTGCCTCACACAGTGGCTCATGCCTATAACCTCAGCACTTTGCAGGGCTGACACCGGCAGATTTCTTGAGCTCAGGAGTTTGAGACCAGCCTGGGCAACATGGTGAAACCTCGTCTCTACAAATAATACAAAAATTAGCCAAGCATAGTGGCACACACCCAGCTATTCTGGTGGCTGCTGTGGGAGGATCACCTGAGCTCAGGAGGTTGAGGCTGCAGCGAGCTGATATTGTGCCACTGTACTCCAGCCTGGGTGATGGAGTCAGACCCTGTCTCAAAAAAAAAAAGAAGAATTTTCACCTGTAAACCCCCACTAGGTCTGAGTCATTCCCTCTTCCCTGCTCCAAAGGTCACTGGGGTCTTGAATTTATTAATTATCATTCCGATGCCTGGCTTTAGACTTTTACTACGTGTGTGTACATTTGAACCTCTCATTTTTCATCAGCATGCCTCATTGCTATCCATTGTGATGCTTGTTTACATGGAAGATATTAAAATGCAGTAATTCTTCAGTTTGAACGAATATTGCCTATATACCACCCATACCTCTAAACCATTTACGATCTCATCACTAGCGACCCTGTTCTGCAAACTTACAAAATGCAGTACAGCAAAGGTAAATGGATTATCCTGGATCACAGGACATCTCAATCGCAGAATGCAGAAGAAAATAGTATAGAGGGCTCCTACCCTTGCCTACCACTAGCTTATGATGTTGGTATGCTCTAGAGCTTCATAATATATTTATAAGTGCTCCACAATATGTAATAAATCATTATGTATTGATTTAAACAGTGCCATTTGCAAGCCTCAAAGTGCTGTACTGTATTACACACATAAAGGAATCAAATCACTTTGCCAGCCACTGACAGGCAGAAGCAGCTCAGTTAGGAGCACAGCTATTCGAGTGGTGTCAGCAGAAACCCTCAGTAAGCTGAGAACTAGAAGAGGGGGAGTGAGTTGTATCAACTCCTGAAAGCAGCAAGCCTTGGGCTAATTGCTGAGGAAGTATGTGCTATAGTATATCTTAGATTTTTAACGGTTTGGATAAAGAGGCAATATCTTATTTGTATAAATCAATGTTTACATTAGAGGTCTGGTGTATCTGGAACGTCACAGGTGTAATGTATATTGGCTACTGGAAATGAAAAACAGCTTTAAACAACGCAGTAAAGGAAAGTAAATAGGGGAAAATCCACATGCTCCTATATACAGCTTCAAGTGACAGGCAGCTGTCAGCTTCATTAAAATGTCTCTGGATCCAAAAGAAATTCAAACGGTCAGGGCTTGAAATTCTAAAATCTGCTCCGAAGGGAGTAGTGTGGTGGGATCAGTTGTACTTGCTTTGCCAGAGCCAATTGGTTCATAGTCAGGAATATTGCAAGCAGGTTCATAAACTGTGGGTATCTTCACATGGACCACAATAAGAGACTTTATGCTGCAAAACCCAGCAAACACTACAAATCAGGGCTCTTCCCCCAGGGAGCTGGTTTACCAGCATACCACTGCTTCTATGCATCTTTGGGTGGTAGATTTTGGACTTTAATTTTTACTGAATTCTGAAAAGAGTCTTTGAATGCCTATGGATTCATTCTCAGATAGTTGAATGCAAAAATATCATTATACCTGACAGGTAAATAATGTGAGGTGATGTCTTGCATGCTCTCTTGGTTGAGTAGTAAACTCACATTTTCCCAAAGTGTAACACAGGAAATGGCTAGCATGGAAATAACTACTTCTAAAGGGATAAAATAAATGTATAATGAATGTTTTCACCCACACTCAGTCAGGCTCAATGAAACACTACTTGCCTTCATGCTGGAAATCTGAAAGGGCATGCCATGTCTACACACTGACAAGTTACAGAATGACTTCTGTTCCTTAGAAAATCACCTGCATTTCAAAATCCCATCACCCTAAAGTGCCTCAAGGAGAAAAACAGCACAATCTTATATATGTTTAGTGAATATACCTAGTTCTATTTTTCAAATGATAGCTATAATTTATTTATGGATGGCTCTTCCAGAATAAGAGTTGGTGTCTTCACATCTTTTGATTAAAAGGAATAGTTTATATTTGATGTTACACTTTACATGGAAATTTTCCAAGGCAATCTCTTAAATTGTCTGCCAAATCACACACAACTCGTTACTCATTTTCCTAATTTTATTCTCTTCCTCATTTTAATTTCACTCATATCTGTGGCTACAGAGCTCAATGCCATACCAAGTCTAAAGATTTTTCCTAGACAGAAAAAAGAAGAATGAACTTCGAATATCCATTACAAAGTTTTTTACCTTTGGGCATGTGTGCAAAGGCAACTGGTTACTAATCATTTTTTATTGAATCAGAGTTTCCCTGTACTTAAAAGACAGCCTACAATAAAATTACACATTTGGGTAGTGTCATAGGAATCCACTGTGATCCACCCATTAGCAACAGGCACAAAAGCCTAAAAGAATTTATTCCCAGGTGAATATGTGTAATAGGATAGTTACATAATAACAGTTTATTGTGCATCTAATCTGTGCACAAGGCATTTAGGTGCAATCTCTCTAACCCTCACAACCATTACTGCAAGATATTATTATTTAATCCCATTTTATAGATGGAGAAACTAAGGCTCAAAGAAAGTAGAGGGACCACACAGAAAATAGAGGAGACAGAATTCAGACCCACCCAGGCTAGCCTCTTTCCACTCTACCACCTGTTTCCAATACACTGCTATCTTTTTTTTTTTTTGAGGCGGAGTCTCGCTCTGTCGCCCGGACTGGAGTGCAGTGGCCAGATCTCAGCTCACTGCAAGCTCCGCCTCCTGGGTTTCCGCCATTCTCCTGCCTCAGCCTCCCAAGTAGCTGGGACTACAGGCGCCCGCCACCTCGCCCGGCTAGTTTTTGTATTTTTAGTAGAGACGGGGTTTCACCGTATTAGCCAGGATGGTCTCGATCTCCTGACCTCGTGATCCGCCCGTCTCGGCCTCCCAAAGTGCTGGGTACACTGCTATCTTAAGTAGACCACACAATCATATTCTTTCATCTATGCTGGCTTTCCATAAATACTCATGTTTCTGACACTTTACAAATTAGAACCATTAAAAGTTTAGGTTACTAGAATAAATATCTTTAAAACCATAGTGTGAAACCATAACTTCCATTATAACCTTAAAGCAATTTGAAAATAGGAGTTTTCACAGTAGGAGTGAAATTATGACATTATAAATTATGAAATGCTACCCTGTTATTCTAATTTTAATAACTAACATTGAGAGGAGAAAAAGTCATTAATATAAATTATTAGATATGAGAAATTCATATAACAATTGAAATATGGCTATCAGTTTACCTTAAAATAAAAGTTTTTAATCCATTATTTTGGGAGTAAGAGATTACTCTATAGCCAAAATTTATAATTTGGTTATTTTTACATATTTGTTTAGACTTCTAATAATAATAATGTCAATATCTTTCACTTTTAGCCACAAAAAGCCAGTAGGTCAAATATTATTTATCCTGTTTTACAAGTGAGGAAGCTGAAGCTGAGACAGGTAGAAAGTCACAGAGCCAGAACTGGAATTCAGCTCTCATGATTCCTATCTAGTGGTGCTTCCTCTACCTTGCTACCTAGAACCATGAGTTTACAAAAGCTTGAAATAGTGAAAGTGCAAGAGACAGGAGTAGCACTTCCAATAAAAGAATAAAATTAAAATTAAAATCAAAATGTAATATGCACAGTTAAGAATGCAAAATAGCACCTTGAAAAGATAGGTACATTTGGATAGGAGGAAAGAAAGTTCAGCAAAAGCTTACATCTGACACATATTGGTATCGAGTGCCTGGCGAAAGAAAAAGGACCAGGAAAAGTTGAAACAGAAATAGAAAGGTCCAGAAGTCTTTATTTTAATTTTTTTGTAGAGATGCGGTCTCGCTTTGTTGCCCAGGCTGGTCTCAAAGTCCTGGGCTCAAGCGATCCTCCCACTTTGCCCTCTCGAAGTGCTGAGATTACAGGCATGAGCCACCATGCCTGACTCCAGAAGTCTTTCTTAAACCTGTGTTTCAAGTTCATTTAAGGCTTATTCTATATGCTGCTATGACATTAACAAAGCACCTGGCTAGGCCACTTTTTGAATATATTTGGTGGGAAATGCTTTCTCTCCATTTGGCCCTTTCCCCAAGAATGCATTTACAGCCTTTTGTATTATTTTTAGCATAGTCTCCATCACATTCTGAAAGGACAGCAACAGTAGTATTCGTCTACATTGGCCCGAAGCCATTACTATGATTTTCAATAAAAATTGCCTGGCATATGCCAAAGTACATTTGTTAAAAGATATATTTGTTTTACAGGTTAATTTGCCAGAAGGTGCAAACCTATTTTTTCCTATTAATTGAAAAAAAAATAGTAAAAACAAAATCCTGTCCTCTAGCAATAAGCTGTCTTTATATTCCCATTCTCCCTTTTACTACCACTGCCAATGTTGGATTGCTGCCATTCCTGAAAATTACCTGTAAAAGGCGTTCTGTTACCACTAATCATAGTACTTGGCTTTTCTAGGGCACAGACCCTTGCCATCTTTATGTGAATCAAGTAAACACATCAGAAGACTTCCGTCCAATATGCCAACGTCCAATAATCAAAGATGACTAAAATCACCATTTGTTGTCTCTTTTTTAAAAAAAGATAATTAAATTTGAGATCTAAAGAGCCATCTGCTACCACTATAGATGAGCGCATACTTAGTTTGGAAAATAATTGCTAATATTCTTTTTCTTTGCTATTAAAATATATGCAGTTCAGAAATTTCTGCTTTATTTTTTACATCGTTGAACACAATAACCTTAAGATGATTTGTTTCCTACTAATCTGAACATTAATTTCCTATAGGTAGGGGGGAAAGCACAAGGCTAATTCTTAGTAGCCTGATGTTGTGATGTTTTAGCCTTCCACTTGAAGGATTTTAGACTATCCGGATCTACGTGATTGAAATGGCATGACTGTGTCCTGGCAGAAGCAATCAGTTCAGGCAGCTAAATGATGTGTAAATGGAAATGGCCACACAATTGATTTGACCAAGGCAATCAATACTGCTTTATGAAGATAGCAAAAAAACAAACAGGTCAGCTGGGCCACAGTCCCACTCCATGGCTACAAGTAGATACAATTTACCAGGAATGCTTAAGGCAGAAAATCTTGTTCCAGAGAATCTGAGTTTCGAAGTGTATGTGAAATGCCCACATCAGCACCTGGCACAAAGAAGGTGTTTAACAAATATTACTCTTTCCATTTCTCTATTCTGGACACAGAATTTTTCAAATGTTTCATTAGATTATGTGTTTTCGGTATTAGCTATAACAGTGATTAGCAGATACTGGGGACTATTGGTGTGTACACAATTCAACAGACGTAAATGGGAGTTGGAGAAAGTTATCTACTGGATTTGCACATTCC
Source organism: Trachypithecus francoisi (assembly GCF_009764315.1). NCBI lineage: Eukaryota > Metazoa > Chordata > Mammalia > Primates > Cercopithecidae > Trachypithecus > Trachypithecus francoisi. The sequence goes on along the minus strand of NW_022681469.1, from coordinate 100,585,590 downwards.
TTGTGACATGGCCACGAGTCTACATGTTTCAAAGGGTGGTTTTCAATTACAAGAGCTTCTCCTGTAACACTTTCCTGTTCTTGATATTGTCCTAAGTGTTTTCTAGTAATCAACTGACTATTTAGCTCATTACTTCATGAAAGTATTATAATCCTGATGTTTCATATGAGTTAATAGTGAAAAGGTAAGTCATTTGTTTCAAAACGTAATTTATGTATTCATTCATGCATTTAATCATTCATCAAAAATCATTGTTCACCCTCTATTTCTAAAAACTACAGAGAATACAAAAGATAATAAGATATGGTCTATTCCTAAAATCAAGTAGCATTTATTTGGAGAACGATGAAAAAGGTCTCAAATGAAAGGCAATACTACCCTTTCTATGCTGAGTCAAATACATTCCAAGTGGGTTCAATACTCTCTGGTGGCTTGGAGGATGACCCGAACTATGCATCATCTGCAAGGTCAGAGATTGGCAAATCTTTTGTGTAAAGTGCCAGATAGTAAATATTTTCATCTTCGCAGGCCATCTGTTCTCCATTGCAACTGCTCCACTCAGCTGCCATAGACAACACATCAATGAATGGATGGGGCTGTGTTCCAATAAAACTTTATTTGTGGACACTGACGTTTGAATTCATTTAAGTTTTACATGGTATGAAACATGGTTCTTTTTATTTTTCCAACCATTTAAAAATGTAGAAACTATTCTTAGCTTGTGGGACATACAAAACAGGTGGCAGGCTGAATTTGGCCCATGGGCCATGGTTTACCAATTCCTGTCCTAGGTTGAAGGCATTTTGGTGGCTTCCTTTCCTTGGAAAATCTTGCTGGTGGCCAGGAATCACAGAGATTTCAACTGCCTGCTTCGTATATAGTTCACCTTTGACCACATATGTGAAGTTACCTTTATAATTTATTTATGTCTTCTAGGGAAACCACTCTGGGCTTTCTGCACACCTACAAAAACCAGTCCCTTCCTCTCTGGTGGGGTGTAACTGCCTAATGTTGCTTGTCATCCAGAAAAGCTCTATTTAGATTCCAAAAGCACAAAACCTTTATTGGTACATTAAAGCATTCAAGGCATAGCTTTAATTGGAAAGAGAGCAAAAGAAGAGAGACTTCAGAAAAGCACAGACTTCCTTTGGTTTGGTTTTGTTTTTAAATAAAGGAATCTTTAAGTATATTATGGAAATTCTCAGTAATATTTTAGTAATAAATTTAATAGCACCTTTTCAAAGTTACCATCTTTTTTTTTTTTTTCTTTAGACAGGGTCTCGCTCTGTTACCTAGGCTGGAGTGCAGTGGCATGATCATAGCTTACTGCAGCTTCAATCTCCTGGGTTCAAACAATCCTCCCACCTCAGTCTCTTGAGTAGCTGGGACTACAGGCATGCACCAGCAAGCCCAGCTAATTTTTTTAATTTTTATTTTTAGTAGAGACGAGGTCTCACTATATCTCCCAGGCTGGTCTTGAACTCCTGAGCTCAAGCAATTTTCCTAAGCCTCCGAAAGTGCTGGGATTACAGGTGTGAGCCACAGCACCTGGCCAAAGTTATCATCTTCCTATTCCTCTTCATATCTCAAGAGGTTCAGCTTTGAGGACAATACAGCTTGTTCATTGTCTCACATCAGTGTTTATGTTAGTAAATTGAGTTGGACACTCCTTTTTTTAAGGGCTAAATCCCATTGTCTTTATATCTCCTCTTCAAATAAAAGCTATCAAGAGAAATCACACACTTTGGTGCTAATCAGTGGTCTTTTTTCAACATAAATTCTTTATGATCCAGTTATAATTTATCTTACCCCTGAGAATGACAGTCTCTATACCCTCCCAGACCCTCTCACCAGGTATAAACCTAATTATCTTGCATTCAATATATTTTGCATTAAAAAATAACTTCAAACTTGCTATCAGTTTCCCTTCCAACTTTATGCTATGATGCTTCCAACTCTATGCTATGAGTTGGAATATCCCTTCCAACTCTATGCTATGATGCTATGATTTTTACAAGATTTCATCTAGATCTGCTATGTTCAATACAGTAGCTGCTAGCTATATGTGGTTATTTTCAAATTCAAATTGAGCTTAAACTATGTATTTTTTCATTTTCTCTTATTTTTATTTTTTTGTAGAGTTGGGGGTCTCACTATGTTGCCCCGGCTGGTCTCGAACTCCTGGGCTTAAGAGATCCTCCTGTCTCAGCCTTCCAAAGTGCTGGGATTATAGGTGTTAGCCACTGTGCCTGGCCCAAATTGAGTAAAATTAAATAAAATTTTAAAATTCAGTTCCTCAGTTGCACCAGCCACATTTCCTTTGTTGCTGAAAGTTCTACTGGACCATGCTGAACTAGATTAAATAAATAAAAAGATAACGCAGTTATGTCTGTCCATCTTGATTTATTTATATCAGCTAAGAATTATCCTGGCCAACTTGGCTCTTAATTTCTCCAGAAGTTACAGATTTTCAGAATTACAAGTACTAATAATGTCTTAGTATTAGAAAGCAATGCCTTCTAATCGTAGGCTGGATTTTTTGTTTGTTTACGGCAAGTCTTCTATCTCCCATGTTTAGGAGCAGAAATTAGCAACATATATTTAATCATACCACCTACATTAAACACGTGCCATTTTAGGGAGGTATCTCGTGTCCAACCTACTTTCCTCTTTTGAGGGGAATTTCTGTTGAATAAAGTCTTAGCAGAGCACACAATGCAGGCTTGGTCAACTGGATGCTCCACCCTAGTCTGTGATTCTAGGACAAGTGAGGCCAAGAAAGGGAAGACTGAGCCCTTTCGTGCCATGTTTGTGATGCTGCTCAACAGTGATAGTGGCCAGTGGCCAGTGCTGGCAGCCTTGGTGTCTGGCCACTGGCCACCATCACTGCTGGCCATCTGGAGCTACTCTGATCTCTGCTTCTTTAGTGTGGTTGATTCCCTCCAACCTCTGGCTAATTCTGGGAGTCCAAATATCTTTGAATAAATTCCCCTTTTCTGCTTAAGATAACAGGAGTGAGCTTTTTCTTCTCATTGCCAAGATACATATCCACTGATGTATCACCGGTGTTGCCCCTATGTTATTTTCACATTCTATAAACATCTTTTACAGGTTAGTCTAGTTTTCGGCCAATGAAATAAGCCCAGATGCAAACAGTGTTGTTATTGTTGCTGTTGTTGTTGTACCGGTAGCTACTTAAAAAAAAAAAAAAATTACAATCACTGTTAGTTGCTGGGCGCGGTGGCTCACACCTGTAATCCCAGCACTTTGGGAGGCTGAGGCGGGCAGATCACAAGGTCAGGAGCTGGAGACCATCCTGGCTAACACCATGAAACCCTGTCTCTACTAAAAATACAAAAAATTAGCCAGGCGTGGTGGCGGGCGCCTGTAGTCCCAGCTACTCGGGAGGCTGAGGCAGGAGAATGGCATGAACCCGGGAGGCAGAGCTTACAGTGAGCCGAGATTGCGCCACTGCACTCCAGCCTGGGCGACAGAGTGAGACTCCGTTTCAAAAAAACAAACAAACAAACAAAAATCACTATTAGTTGCAAAATAAATAATGGTGGCAGCTCAATTTTTTTTAAAGTCTCATTTGCAAAAGGATTATTTGAGTCCACAAACAAATAAGAACATTAAAAAAAAAACACACATTCCAATTTTTAATGGTATTTCCAACATGCCCTTTGGGTTTCCATGTCAAAAACATTCTTTCCTTTCTGGACGATTTCTTTCTTCTAAGTTTAAAAGCTTTGCTGTCTTTTATTCTTGGTTAATGCTATCATGGTAACTGGCATATCTCTCTCGAAAACACATGAAATAATCCTGATCCGAAGGCACTCAGAGGATGACCTTTTGTACTGTTAACATAGTCAGTGCAGAGATGCAAGTGGGAATGGTTTTGAAACACACAGCAGTTATCACCTCAAATGGTTCCTTCAAAATATTTAAGGAGATGACAGCACCAGGCCTTTAGAGAAAGATGTGACTGATGTTTCTCTTTTCCACTTTCTATTGTTTTTTTGTTTTTTATCCCCTAACCACTAGACTACCTGGAATGATTTCTCTAGGTTTGCTTGGGATCTTTGAACTGAAAAATTGCTCATGGAAAAATAAGAGTGGAAGGATTTCTCACTAAAGAGGAAATTTTAGGTTTTTCTAACTCTCTAGCTTCTGGTCAGGGTTCTCCAGAGAAACAGAACCAATGGAAAATAAAGAGATAAATAGATTCATTATGAGGGACAGGTTCACATGACAATGAGGGCTTAGAAGTCCTATGATGACTGTCTGCAAGCTGGAGGCCCAGGAAAGCTGGCGGTGTAGTTCTAGTTCAACTCTGAGGCAGAGCCAATGGTGTAAGTCCCAGCACAAGTTCTAAGACCTGAGAACCAGAAGCGGATGTCTGAGGGCAGGAAAGACACCTTTCTCCTGTCTTTCCATTCCATGCAGGCTCTCAACAGATTGGATGATGTCCCACCTGGATTGGCGAGGGTGATCTTTAGTCAGTCTTCTGATCCAAATGCTAATTTCTACTGAAAACACTCTCATATACCCAGAAAGAATACTTTACCAGTTATCTGGGCATCCCTCAGCCCACTCAAGTTGACATATAAAATTAAAGAATACACTGGCAGAGCTGTTTTTCTCCAAACAGTAGAAGCCTCATTTGCAGATCCGCTTATTTCCTCGTACATAGCATCATAGAAACACTGATCATAAGGCATTTTAGTTCTTCCTCTGACCATTAAGAAAAACAAAAATCTCCAATCATAACATATGATTAAATATTCTCTCTCTCTCTGCACATTTCTGTATTTTATAATTAACATCAGCTCAGGCATTTACAAGAGTCCTGTGTATGCACAACACAGATTCTGAGATCAGCAAAATCACCCTATTGGGCACAGTATCCTATGATGCTAACAACTAGCTTTATTCAAAACCCACAAGCAAACCAGCCACTTCATCAGGTTTTTCAAATAAGAAGTACAATCACCATCCACAGAACAACTGTAGTTTTATGTTAGTATCCAGGGAGATTACATTTCTAGTCTGAAATCTTCTCCCTCATGAAGATTCAAAGGTAATTAGGATTTTATCACCATAGTAATTATAATATAAAGGGCCCACAGATTGCAGGGTAAGAAAAAAAATTATTCTTTTTTTTTTTTTTTTTTTTTTTTTTTTTTTTTTTGAGACGGAGTCTGGCTCTGTCGCCCAGGCTGGAGTGCAGTGGCCGGATCTCAGCTCACTGCAAGCTCCCCCTCCCGGGTTTACGCCATTCTCCTGCCTCCGCCTCCCAAGTAGCTGGGACTACAGGCGCCCGCCTCGTCGCCCGGCTAGTTTTTTTTGTATTCTTTTAGTAGAGACGGGGTTTCACCGTATTTGCCAGGGTGGTCTCGATCTCCTGACCTTGTGATCCGCCCGTCTCGGCCTCCCAAAGTGCTGGGATTACAGGCTTGAGCCACCGCGCCCGGCCAAAAAAATTATTCTTAATACTGGCCATCATGTTTCCATGGCCTCAAGTTCTTCTAGGCTTATTCTTTATTACTCAGCTGAAGGCTGGGCCAAAACCTAGCCATAAGATTCAAGGGTTGGGGGGCTGCAATCAGGGTAGAGCAGAACTTGATCTGGATATTCCTTTCTTGACCATGGCACTGCGGATCTTCCATTTGAAAAGAGGGTTGGCCAAGTTACACGTTGTTGGTCAAGAGTTTCCGTCTGTGAACCTCTTCACATGCCTTTGCTCTAACTGGCATAAACACTCAATGGATTTTGTGTGCTAAATAAAACTGATCCTCATTCTCAAGGAAGAGCAATCTAGAAAAACTGCTAGAAATTGATATTGGTGGGACAACAAAACTAACTAGCTCTTTGAAAATAATAATAATAAAAAAACCCTAATGCTGCAGGTCAGTAAGCACTGTTAATTTTAATAGAGAAAAAATTTAGACGCAGACTGATGCACCAGAATCTTTCTGGATTTTATTTGTCTTTTCTTTTTAACCACCTGTAATATTCACCAATAAAATTTCGAATTGAAACAGAATGTTTTAATCCCTTGAGCTTCACCCCCCTCCACGTTCATTCACAGATAATGTCCTTCGTTCCCTAGTGAGGCCCGGAAAGTTCTTATGCTAGATAGAGTTGTGTTTTTACCATAATGGGACTCAATTTTATTCATAAAGTCTGGCCCCCCAAAATGGGTTTACATCAAAATAATCTGAAATTCCCACGGGTAGGCTGAAAACACTTCCTCTGGTGCTACTGTGGGATAGGGAAGGGGATGACAAAAGGGTTTGTACCTTTTGAGTGAAGATGATAAACCATCAGGCAGCCCAAGGCTGAGTGTGAGACACAGGAATCACCCAGTCTGCTTGTCCCAAGACACTCGGTTACACTACAGGAACTCTTTTCTTTTCTTACTTCTTTCTTTTTTTTCTTTTCTTTTTCTTTCTTCTTTCCTTTCCTTCCTCTCCTCTCCTCTCCCCTTCCTTCCTTCCTTCCTTCCTTCTCTCCCTCCCTCCCTTCTTCCTTCCCTCCCTCCCTCCTTCCTTCCTTCTTTTCTTCCTTCCTTCCTTTTCTTTCTTTGACACTGAATCTTGCTTTGTTGTCCAGACTGGAGTACAGTCAGAGGATCCTAGCTCACTGTACCCTTGACCTCTTGGGCCCAAACAATTCTCCCACCTCAGCCTCCCTAGCAGCCGGACTATAAGTACACACCACCATGCCCAGCAAATTATTCTCTCTTGTAGAGATGGGGTCTCCCTAGGTTGCCCATGCTGGTCTTGAACTCCTGAGCTCAAGTGATCCTCCTGCCTTGGCCCTGCCAAAGTGCTGGAATTCCAGGCATGAGCCACCACACCCAGCCAAGACTCCGGGTTTGTGGTTTATTTATGTTTTATTTTTTTGTCCCATGAACTATTCATGAGACATAAAGGGACAACTTTCTTGTGGAGATTTGCCTCTAGCGCAAAGTAGTGATGGTGATTGTGGTAAAACCTGACACTTCTTAACTTCTTTAGTATGTATTAGGTACTTTCTAGCCTCCTTACATATATTACCTCATTTAATCTCAAAACAACCTATTGAAGTAGGTATTTCTATTATCACCCTATTACAGATGAGCAAACACAGGATATAGAGGACTTAAATAACCTACATCATATAGTTCCATTTAATTCAGAGAGGATGTGTATCTATCTGTGTAAGGTAGGGGAGGGTGATGGCCAAAGGTTACTACGGGACCAGGGCAGACACTGAAAGTGAATGGAAAAATGAAACATTCTTCTCTAGCCAGTTTGGAATGGAACTGGAGTGCCAGACACATACAGACACCTAGAAATTTGACCCATATACTTCACCCTGTCAGTGACCTTGGACAAATATGCCCTAAACTTAGCTGGAAGATTCCCTATGGGAATTTGCAAGTGTTTTTGGAATTTCCCAGGAAGGCTGCTTCCAGAGGCAGATGTATGACTCTGTTTATGAATTCATAGATATACTCACACTGTTCCACAAATCGAGTGAGATAAAAAATTCCTAACACCTACAAGTTCAATGCAGGTACCACTGCAAACCTTCAGGACCTAACAATTGAGAATTTATTCTTGAGAAACTGGCTTTTTCAAAGGGTCTTTAGAACTTTGGGGCTAGACAAGCCCAAAGAGAGAGAGAGAGAGTGTGTCTGTGTGTGTGTGGTGTGTGTGTGTGTAAATCTACCTTCCTTTCAGCCTCTCTGTGGCATATCTTGAACAGATCTGTATACACTCTGGGCCAAGGTTTAGCATGCTTGTGTTCATCCGTCTTGAAAAATATGCTAGCTATTACATATGCCATTTACATCTGCTCCCATCTGTACTCCGATCGCATGCAAAAATTCACGATGGACAGTTTAGTCGGCTAGGACTGCAAATAACTTTGTTAACAGAATTGAGATGAGACTAATACATGAGTAATCAATTGGAACATTTTCAGCAGAAGGAGGGAAGTTCACATCTGAAGTGTACACAGAGACCCTAATAAAAAGTATTACCCAATTGCCGGGCAGCATGTTTATTCCTTGACAGATATCAACAGACTGATTGGCAAATTGTATTAAAGCATTAACATGCAGAAAAGGCCTTTGTATGTGAAATAGCAAAAAAAGTTCAGCCTGAACTATTTTTAAAAATGAAGTAAAAATGAAGTTGGTAAATGCATGAGTCTGTTGAACTAAATAGCTATGTTTGTATTAGTAACAGCTTCTTTCTGGAGTTTTAATTATGTCTCTTGGGACTGGGAGAAGGGTGAGGGCGGGGCATATAGATTTTAACAGCTTATTTGGTTGCTATCCATACCTTTACTGCTGTTGAACTACAAAAATCTCCACAGGCAAAAATTCTTTGCATTGCAAATAAAATAGTTTTTCCCTGGTTTTTATCAGCATAGGTCCCACAAGGAACCAACAGCAGGTTTATGTCAATGAACAAGACTTATTGTTTTCAGATTTATTTTTTTATAGCAAAAAAGAAAAAAACCAGTTCATGCTGAGCTTAAAACAAAGGCAACAAAGAACAATGAAGACTCTAATATGGGGTTCCAGCACAATTGCTGGGTTGGATAAAGGCCATCTTGCACCCAGGTATTTGTAGGAGAACTTGTTAATTTTGGTCCTCCTATAACTTGCTTCGCATTGTGACATGCACACCCAGGCACACGTACACACACAGGAGCACAGACACACACGTGCACATGCGTGCCTTTTCTTTTGACCCAAAGGACAGGTGCGTTTGCTGTGTGTGTATTTCCGGTTTCCATGATCCATCCATAAAAACTAATGGGATGGGGACTGCAGGTCAGAGGAGCAGAAGGTAAGGAACGAAAGAGAAATCCTGAAGGATTTAGGATGTTTTATCTGGGATAAGATTGAGGAGGTGACAACTCTTCTCGTGGAGCTGAATCTATAAAATCTTTTCAAATTTTAGTCTCACTCACCATTTCCTTTCTCGTAGAGAAAATGATGTAGCTGGAAACGTGAAGGACTCAAAGCCCATTTTGGGTGTTTGGTTTAGTTTTATTTTCCCCCCTGAAGCAAACACCACCCACAGGCCTCCACATCTGCCATGCCCGAAGGAGGGGTGCGCTTCGGCAGAGTGGAAAGAGTATAACCTGGAAGTCAGGAGAACCTTGTGCTGCTTTTAGCTCACCACAAAGTTGCTATGTGGGTGTTGGCAAGTCACTAAATTCCTTGGGGGTCCGAGTTTCTTTGTCTGAGCAATGGATTTTGCAAGGGGACTGCCTAGGTCCAGCTTTTCTTGATTCCACACTTTCCCCTTTGAAATTTTAGCCCCATCTTTCCTAACCCAAAGACAGTCCCTTCAGCCATCACCTGACGCGGGGTATTCCTTCTCATGAGCCTGCAAACCCAGCTTCTGGATGGCCCCCTTCAAACTTATTAAGCAGCAGCTCCTGAGTTCTGGGAGAATCACCTGGGCCAAATCAGCCTCTCTGGGGCATTAGCTAACATTAACCTGAGTCAGCTCCCAGGAACACTGCATTTCCACTAGGGATTCTCGACTCTTGAACGAGGATAATGGAATGTGGGCCCCTGACTTGATGCAGAGACGAAGGGGCCATTGTGGGTGATGTCGTTCAGGATGACACTCAATCATTTGGAGAAAACCAACATTCTAAAACGGGCCCCAGCTGCACCAAAGATTTAGAGACAAGAAGTTAAATATGCTTGAGAATAAAACTCAATTTTAAAGCACTGGCTCTCACAGAAAACAAACTAGATATTAAAACTTCTTCTCAGGGGTGCGCTGCTGCAATGACCGATGAACTGAAGGTGAGGAAATCATTTTCCCTCAGTACTCTGGGGAAGGGGGTCTCGATCTGGGGAACTAGCTAGGAATCATCAGTTTGAAGAAGGGGAGGAATGAGCATTGTACATTTGCAGGAGGTGTGTAATTTTAACATGCTGTCCTGGCAACACACCCAATTCCCAGGCTCATTTTCTTCCAGCATGTGGCCAGCCCATATTTTGTACTATATCCTAATTGTGGAACTTACCGTATGAAAGCAACTTTCATAGTTCTTTCTTGTGATCACCATAAAATATAGAAACACTCTCTATGTAATTTTTGTTAATCTAATTTTGTCACAAGTAGTCATGTGATAGAAATAATATAAAAGAGGCATTTTATCCAAATGATAAAATGAACATCCAAATAGCCATATCTCTGGTTAGTTGTTGCTGAAATTCTTATTTCTGCATTGTTGGTTTTTGAAAGATGTTTGGTAAGCTTTTCACCAATATCATAGTGTTTTGGGCATTTTTTACTTCATGTGTGATCAAAATCAAAATACCACAGAAATGCTGTCATTGAGTTCACATGGCAAACATGGAAAACCTGTAGGCCAGTAAAGGTTGCTCCATCACAACATTTTTATGGTGTGAGCAGCCTGGATGGAGAATTAGGCTCTGTGGCTGAGGCTCTTGCTTTATTATCTAGAGTTTCACCATTTAGGGCTGAGTTGAGAGTGTAGAGTATCTGAGAAGGGAGAGCAGACACACCCACCTACTCTGCTCTGGTGCAGGTAACTAAGGTTAACAGTTTCAACCAAATTCTTCCTGCACATCCTACAGTCTGTGAGGCCAGAGTGAAGAGGCATGGGAATGATGGTGGGATTATATTCCTCATACACTAAGGAAGTACTTGTCTTTTACATCTAACTGATTTTGTACATGTGTGTGCCATCAGTTTTTGCAGGAGTAGGTTCATAGAAAACCACAAACATAGCCAGTTGTGAGTTTCAGGTAGGATTCGTGGCATCGATTTTCACTGTACAACACTGCTGCTGGTCTCAAGTTGACGTGCTTTTAAGTATCAAAGGAAGCTTGTTGATAACAAACTCTTGCCTGTCCCAATTCAAATTTAGTGGAGAACTGGGTTCTCCTACATAGCAGATAAGACACGATTTCAGGGCTCCTTGAGGTCTGTTCTTGATGACTGTCAGGTAAGGCTTTGTGAGGTCTTTGGGTCCATGATTAATGCCTGTCCTGCACTACTCAAATTCCAGTGAGAAACCAAAGCAGCGAGAAATGATGAAGGTCTTGATTCCAACTCACCCTCGTATTATCAAAAATTAAAACATGGATTCCTTTTATTGAATTTAAATATATTGTTCAATGCTCATTTTTGAGGAAAAAGTATGCAGCTAAGGCAGAATGTAATACCAACAAAAATCCATATCTCTGTTTCTACTTCTTACCACTTAGAACACAAACTTTAAGCCTCCCAAAATGCCTAATCCCTTTCTAGAGCTAAGGAATGCCTGTTGATATTTTACTACAGCCTATGTGTTTTAAGGAATTTTGTTTTGTGTTCTAAGAGCAGACCCATGTTTGCATCAGAATATTGGACTTACTTTAGAAAATGCTAAAGGCCAAACAGAGATAAGATTAAAGCCAAGAAGTTTATCACACACCCTAGTTAAATATCAGGAGAAATTGAAATCATTAGTCTGACTCATAATTATTCAAATAGTCCAGAGGAACTAATACTACAAAGCATTCATGAAGCATGGCGTGGAACAACTGGGCCAGGTATGCACACCACATGTTCCCAGCTTAATATGTTTCATTAAAAACCTTTAAGTGTAGCCAAATATTCAAAATAAGCAGATCTGCTAATTTTTCTCTCACACAATAAATAAGCAAGGTAAGAAATGAATATAGACATTTCATCTCTCTGGGATTTGGGAAGAAGTATACAAAGCACTCTCTACTTATGGTCTGACCACTTTTTTAGAGGAGCGATATTTCCAAGTTTTGTTCTCTGATTTGCTATTGGAGGTGAAAAAGATCATTTGCAGATTGTCCGGTTTTTCATATATAAAATGAACTAATTTATAAACATTACATTGAGTGTATTATTATTAATTGCAGAAGTTGTAATCATGTCAATTGTATTGGTGCATTCTCTCTTGTTTAAGATTAAGAAACAGAATGTGGCCAGGCGTGGTGGCTCACACCTGCAATCCTAGCACTTTGGGAGGCTGAGGCTGGCAGATGTATCGAGCCCAGGAATTCGAGATCAACCTGGGCAAAATGACGAAACCCCATCTCTACCAAAAAATCAAAAATAAGCCAGGTGTGGTGGTAGGTGCCTGTAGTCTCAGCTACTTAGGAGGCTGAGGTGGAGGACTGCTTGAGTCCAGAGAGGTTGAGGTTGGAGTGAGCTGTGATTGTGCCACTGCACTCCAGCCTAGGCAACAGAGTGAGATTCTGTTTCCAAAAAAAAAAAAAAGAATATGCACACCTTCCTAGCAATCAGCCCTCACTCTGTGTGAGTGTGTGTGTGTGTGTGTAGTTTCTTTCTTTAAGATAGTAATTTGAATGAAGGCTGGAATCAAGATTTTCTTAACCAACACTATAGTGATTGTTCCATATTAAAAATCCTTAGTCCATATCTTTGCTGATAAACCTCATTTGGCATATAGTATAAGCCCCCAAATTTGATAAACATTGGAAAAATCCAGGAAAGGCCATTAATTAAAAATCATAAATCAATGTTTACACTCAGGAAAGAGTCTCTGTAGCTAATGAGGCTAAAGATGAAGATTCCAAAAGATGCATATTAAGTCACCAAAAACGATCTCAAGCTCCAATTTGACAAGCCCATGCAGTCTGAAGCAAATTCAGCTGTCTGAATTCCTTTTCATTTCCATACCTAGTCTAATTTTTCTTGGCCAAACTATTCGCCAACTATTGTTGGAAAAACACAGTAAAAAACAAAAAATAACAACTGTAAATGCATTGTTTAAATCAATATTTTATGTTTAAACATAAGTTCTTAATTGGTTGACTTGTAGAGGTTGAAGGACTCATATATCTTTAGCAACACCCTCAATTCACAGACTAAGCAGTGCAAGTTCTTCCCCACCGAAGGGCCTTCGTCCTGTTGTTTCTTCTGTGCAAATGGTTTGCCCTCTGCGTCTTCACACAAACAGCTCTTTCTGATCCTTGGGGTCTCATCTGAAATATCACTTTCCAGAAAAGCTTTTCCTACCTAATCTATCTAAACCATCTCTCCCTCCCCTTCTGCCCCTCTATTCAATCTCCATTTTAGCATCTTACTTGTTTCTTTCACATTGACAGGCATCACAAAGTGTAAGTCCATATTTTAGTATTGTATATTGTTTTTTATCAGTCTTTCTCACTAATCTGTGAGCATCTTGAGAGCAAACTTTTATGTTGACTTCTACATAAAAAGCCCCCCCAAAGAGTGTCCAGCAAACTATGGCCTCTCAAAGCTATCTCTTGAGTGAATGAATAAATGAATGAATGAATAGAAATTCACTATCTTCATTACTGAAGCTAAACATAATTTGAATTCTAATATGAATTATGAAACATAATTCATGTGGTCAAATTTTCTTTTCTTTTCTTTTCCTTTCTTTTCTTTCTTTTTTTGTTTTGTTTTTTGAGACAGGATTTCATTCCGTTACCCAGGCTGGAGTGCAGTGGCATGATCATGGCTCACTGCAGCCTCATCCTCCTGGGCTCAAGTGATCCTATCGCCTCAGCCTCCCAAGTAGCTGGGACCACAGGCGCACACTACCATACCTGGGTAGTTTTTGTACTTTTCGTAGAGCCAGGGTTTCACTATGTTGCCCAGACCTGTCTCAGACTTCCAGGCTCAAGCAACCTGCACACCTCTACCTCCTCAAGTGCTGGGTACAGGCATGAGTCACTGCACTTGGTGAAATTTTCACTTGAGAAAAATAGCTCTAGCTGCAGGAGTGAGGAGGTTGGATAAAGGAGACCATCTAGAAAACCAGAGAAAGGGTGATGAGGCCCTAAACTAAGGCAGGTATGGTAAGGATGAAGACAAAAAGACAAATATGAGATTTTCCAAGTAGATAAATAGCATGGAGAATACAAACTTTCAAGGTGTAGGTTATGATTGAAAGGGAAAAGTCTTGGATGACTATGGTAATTTATTAATCCAACAAATAATTGGGGATGTCACAGGCAGGCGTAGTATCTCAATCATCATGGAGTTTAGGAAAGGGAACATTAAACAAAGAATTATATAAAGGATTGATTCTTTTATAGCAGAAGTAAGTGCTACACAGGAAAGAATTGAGTAGTATATGGTGTTTGTCCTCAAGGAGGGAGGCAGGGGATACAGGAGGGGCAGATTTGGAGAATGAGGAAGATGATAAAGTCATCAGTACCATGGTGTCGATAATCCCTGCCAATCTTTTCATATGTGATGAAAATCCCATGTGGGAATGCTCTAAACACATTCCAGAATCCTCTTCCTCCATGTCCCTCATCCCTCCCACCCCCCAGTGGAGAGCCTTAGATGTGGTCCCTCAAAAAAGGGCATGCACAAGCAGCACACACTGGCTTCTGGCCACAGCTGTGTGATACTGCCCTTCGTGTTTCTCTTTCACCAAGTGAAGGGCATTGTGTGAATACATTATTAGAAAAGAAATGAAAATATAAAAATAACAGAACAGCACACACAACTTAAAGAACTCAAAGAGGAAAGTGGAACAGATGATCTCTAAGGTTTCATCCAGTGCAAGAATCCTTTGATTTTGTGGCTCAATAACTATTTATTGGTTTTATTAGATTCTTTTGGCATGCTCAGCTGAGAAGTTGCTGGACATGCTTTGCTAATCTCTTCAGAAAGCTGGGCTCACAGGTCTGAGCTACATGCAACAATGGCCTGGCTCAGGAGCAATTCTGAATTGTTAGGTAGACTGCCAGAAGTTTGGGAGACACCATGTCAACTGGCAAATGCCAATATGAAATGTGGCTGGGCCCAGAAAACAATATGAATGAATGAATGAATGAATGAGTGAATGAATGAAAAAGTCAACAAAGACCTAGTGGAGTAGAAAATTGAAACACGCGGGTACAATAATAAAATCCTAAACCAGAATTAACATAGATAGATGATGATGGTAGGCAGAAAGAAGTACACAAGAAACATGAAGAAAGAATAGTGTTGACTAAATTGGTGAGTTTATGGATTCAAAATGACTAGCATTTTTTGATTCTGCACCTTGTCAGCTGAGGCAGACATTCTAGTAAACCTTCTTCTCATGATGATCAAAAAGACTGAAAGATGGTCAAGACTGGTCTACTAATTTAAGCACGTATTAAGTGCTTAATCATGCCTGGCATAGTTAAGTGGCCAACAAATATTAGTTATTTCCAGGATTATTACCACTAACACCTCCTCTAGAACTGTACATTCATCTTTTAAATGGAGAAGAAATGTTAAAGAGTGGAATAAATGAATGTAACATATAGCAGAGAAATAATGCGCCAAACTGAAAACCTATCAGCCAAATGTGTATTACACCTGCAGGATAAAATATGAGCAATATCAGTGGCCTTGTGGTAGGTACCCTCGGCAGGCTCACTCGACAGTCATTCCAAGCCTCCTCCTTGCCTTCATGGACTGTAGAAGCTGAAAGGTGAAGCCCTCGGACTGCTAGCTTCTCTACTAACTAGAAGTGGTATGGGACATAATTCTGGCAAAAAACAAAAACAAAAACAAAAACAAAACAAAACAAAAAAACACACACACACACAGAAAAAAGTCCCTGGAATAAACAGCCCCAAGTAAATTCCTTGATAATACCCTTGGGTTAGAAGCCCTGGACTACTTGCCTCCAAATTTCTTGTAACACGAGAATAATAAATGTGTTTTGTGTGTTGTTGGGATTTTTTGTTACTTGCAGGCGAATGCATTCCTAACTGATATAGTGCTCTACCCTGAAGCTGTTTCTATCTCCTTGAAAAGACAATAGTAATCTGTATAAAACATAAAAATATATGAAAATATACCATTAAAAGAAGCCATCAGAGATACAGACTAAATTCCTCTAAGAGTTCAGAAAGGGAGATGGACCAGAGCTAGAAAGTGAGGGAAGAAGGCAGAACTTGAAAAATGGGTAGGTATGAATGTAGCCCATGGAAAAAAGAGAAAATGGTTCTCTTCAATGCCTCATATCTAGAGCTTTGGTAAAGACTAAATGTTTTAGGGATTACCATTTTGACAACTGAAGCAATAAGGCATGATACACAGGGGAGGGCTTGTAAGGATCTTAGAAGTCAGGCACATGGGAAATTTGTGGTCATCTAAGGTTTTTGAGCAATGAATGGCAGGATGAAAATAGAGTTTCATAATATGCAGCCCATAATAATTTTTAAATAAATGTTTTCAAAATGATGTAACAATATACATTTAAAAATATTTTTCATTAAGAATAAAGCACATGATAGACATGCATAGACATCATTTACCCTTCTCATTAAAAAATATCAGTTTAATTTAATCCATGAGCATGCATTAATCAGTTCAACTGGTCTGAAAGGGAAGTGACACAATTGAAGCTCTGGGTGAAAATATTTTTTTAAAGAAGAAACTTCTTTTGGAGTCAAGACATGCCAGTTGCTGTTCACAGGTGGGCTGGATGGGCAGATTAAAGCTCAAATGAAATTTGTGTGGAAATTTGCCTGCCATTTTACAAGGGTATGATGGGAAAGACCAAGATCACACTTAGGAAACACTGTCAACTTCTGAGAAACAGATGAGGCTCAAAATGGTTATCAATTACCTCTATTTTACTTTTTATTCTGGGAATCTTAACTGATCAGATAGCCAAGAAGACAGGCTAAAGTTTCAGACACATTGATTTTCTTTTCACTCTTTTGTTTAAGAGGCAGACTCCTGGCTACAGATAACAGTGATTTAGAGATTTGGTCTCACTTTATAGGCAGCACAAATTCTGCGCTGCCGAATAACTGGAGACAGCCTAGATCATTATCTTTTAGATTTGAAGATGTATGACCAAGGGGACTCAAAGACAGATGTAGGACCACTACCTCTGTCTTTATGTCTTTGGAGACACTCATGGAGTTCACACATTTATCATCCTCCTTCTCAACTCTACCATGAACCCCACCCCCACTACTGTCATGGCTGTTAGCTTCAGAGTGTTCAGACACAAAGCAACCTGCCAGTCAAAAGGATGGCCGGTAAGTCCACAACTCATCATTCTCAGCTTGGCTTGACCACTGTGTGAGCACTTTGCACAGGTTAGAAATGGAATTTGTAGATAGAAGAAAAACCTTCTTTACTTCTTCATGTGTTCTCCAGAGTGCTTTTTCTCTGAATGCGATATAGGCAGAAGCAGAGGTAACTCTTGATAACCCAAGAGTTCTAGCTGAGAGAATATTCAGTGTTTGAGTTTCTGTATTTCATTACACACACACACGCACACACATAGACACACAGACACACACACACCCAAGAATGATTAAATCCTTGGTTTAAATTGATCAAGCTTCTCGTTTGTAGGAAATAATTTTGTTGTAAAAGAGCCTTGTTTTGGTATCACCAGTATTTCTTTTAGAATAAAAATGCATCCTATAGAGTGGATAAAAGTACTTATTCTATAGCCAACCAGTCTAAGTTTGAATTGTCATTCCAGCATTTATTACTGTGTGAACTTAGACAAATTGTTTTGCTTCTCTATGCCTTAGTTTACTAATCTGTAAATAAGAACCATCCTAGTGCCTACCTCATGTGTTTATCAGGAAGGTGAAATAAATTGATATGTTTAAAGTGTTGAATAGTACCTGGAACAGGATAAGAGCTATAGAAATCTTAGCTCTTGTTATCATTCAATCCATTCAAACATTCATCTTTCAGCCATTGAGTGCCCATGATATAATACACTATTATACAAACTGGGGACACAGGGTGAACAGGATAGATGCCAGCCTTGAACTTACGGTGTTTCTATTTTAGTGGAGGAGGTAGATGATAGACAAAAAATTAAAAACACAATATCATTTTAGACAATGATAAATGCTGTGAAGAAAACAATGACAGGTGATGTCATGGAGGGTGACTGAGATCAGGGGCTAGCTAACCTTCAAGCCGAGGGACAGAAAATCCTTCCTTGGTGACACTGGAGCTGAGACCTTAACTACATCTCCTGTAAGAAACACTAAGCAGAAGCAAGTAGCAGCATTCTCCGTCCTCCCGGGATCCCAGGAAAATAGATCCTTCCTGCCTTAGCATTACACGTTTTCTTCAAGTTCCATAGATATTTTTAATGATGGTGAACACAATTTTAAAGACCAAAACATTTGAAAAGAAAAGAAGGAGCTTGTCCCTGCAGACAGTCACTCCCAAACGAAGGCACCAACAGGAGAGAGGGAGAGAAAATCAGAAAAGGACCGTCACTGCTCCTTTCCTGACATCTCTTCCTAGTCCTGGCCAGGCAGTTCAGACTTCAGACATCCATGTCCTGTCATCAGTCAACTTCAGGAAATTTTTTGAAATTGTTGCCCAATCTGCAAGGACAGGAGGTAGAGGAAATGGAAAAGTGAGAGAGGGAGGAAGTTCTGTTCCTTGGTAGATGCTGGAAATCAGGGGAAACACTGGTGCTTATGTTTGTTCAGTCCAGGCACCTACAATTTTGGTGTAGGGGGATAAAGGCTGTTATCTTGTGGAAATGGAACAAACTTCACTGGTTTGGAATGTTAGTCTTGACTCTTATGGGAAGAACATGGTCCAAGCTGTGCTTTGCAAGTGGCCAGTGCTATTTTCTATTTGCAAGAGAAATTTCTGACATGGGTTTAGCCTACTTTAGTTACAAAGTGCCCTTATATGCATAAAATGGTGAATTTTCATTGACTCCTTTTCTCCAGCACAGAGTCTTTGAAGATGCCATGCCTAAGCCTGTCATTCTCTCTGCTCGTCTGTTGGCAGGTGCCTCCTCATCTTTCAAACACATTGTCCTCTGACACACCATCCCTGGCTGCCTTGTGGTGCTTCCCTCTACTCAATTCCTCAAGGTCGAGATTTCATTTCTTTTGCAACTCTTATCCCAACTTGTGATTATTCATATAATTGCTTATTTCTTTTTGTCTAGCTTCCCTACTTGACTGCAAGCTCCACAAAAAGGCAGCACTATGAGAGGCTGAGGCAGGAGAATCACTTGAACCCAGGAGGCGGAGGTTGCAGTGAGCTGAGATCACGCCACCACTACACTCCAGCCTGGGTGACAGAGGAAGAGAGGGAGACTTCATCCCCCCACTCCCCACACAAAAAAAGGCAGTACTGGCATCTCTTTCATCTGCAACACGTACTCAAATCTTTGCCAAGTGTTTGACACATACAAGATGCTCAATATTGGTTAAACAAAATAATCCATGCCATAACCCTGGGAGGTGGCCATTTTTCCAAATGGAGAAATTGAGTCTCAAGGGATTGAGTGCCTTTCTCAAGGCCACACAGCTAGTATTTGGCAGAGCTGAGGCTTTAACGCAGGGCTTCTGATGCTTGGTTTTTAAGGCTCTTTCGATTACACACCGCAGAAGGCAACTCGCAAACGGCTGTGAAGGGTGCTACAGAGTATCCCAGTTATTTCAGTATCCCAGTGGGAGGCAAATTAAAGCAGTAAACGATTAAGAATCAACATCCCTGAAATATTTATCACAGAGAAGAAGAATCAATGGCCCTGCCCAAGATACACTCAGAGCGGGTTGGTATTGAAAAGTTTCTGTACGTCTCTGAGTCCCACTGGTGGTACCCTGTGGTGGTTGAGCCATGTGCTCTGGGGTCAGATCTCTAGATTCTGACTCCAGTCTACCCACTTACTTGCTGTGTAACTCTGGGTAGGTTATTAATGTTTCTGCCTGGTTTCCTCATATCCACCATGGGGGCAAGAGTCATACATACCGCATAGTATTCTGTACCATACATACTCTGCCTGGAATACAAGGGAGGTAGTCAATTAATTAATGTTGACTAAATATTGAAAGAATCTATAAACATATGTCTTCTGCATGCAAAAAGTCACTCTCTTAGCAAGTAGGGTAGTGATCGAAGTAGAAAATGGTTGAAAATATATTTGGAATTTTTTTGAGACTCTTAACCACACTA
Organism: Trachypithecus francoisi; assembly: GCF_009764315.1. Taxonomy (NCBI): domain Eukaryota; kingdom Metazoa; phylum Chordata; class Mammalia; order Primates; family Cercopithecidae; genus Trachypithecus; species Trachypithecus francoisi. The sequence continues at coordinate 100,565,623 of NW_022681469.1, read as the reverse complement.
TTGTCCTTTTATATGGAAATCTACTTAATCAGAATGATTATAATTCCCCAGCTATAAACCAAAATGCTTTATGCATTGCTTGTTTTGCTTCATCATGTGTCCCTCTGTTGCTCTAGTTTTGAGCAGCCACATTTTTTCGAACTTTTTCAGCTGCTGCACACCCAGCATGATGCCTTAAGTTGCAATATGTCAGGTGAAAATGAAAAACATATGTTTTTTTCAGCACTTGGTTTCAAGTATTCATGGGTTTCCAAAAAGCACAGATTTGAGAATAAGATTTTCAAACAGACTAGACTGAGATGTACATTTCCCATTGTTCTTGAAGTTGCTATTTGGAATAGGTAATTAATCAGCGGGCACTGGAAGTGAGCAGTTAGTTACTTTCACAAATCGGGTGGTACTAGAGAATCATGACAAATGACAAAAACTTTACCTAACTGAGATTTGGGACTGAAAAGAGAAAATTCAAGAGAAGCAAGACAGGTATCATTTGGGAGAAGAGATTGATGAGCTTAGTCAAATTAGCAGAACTAAGTCCTACGGGTAGAAATACCAGAAAAATATAACTGGCTCCACAGAAGTAGTACTTTCTAACAAATCAGGAACAGTTCAGGCTATCCAAGTAGCCATCACATGAGCAGTGAGTCCACAGTTTCACAGAATGGCTGGGGCAGAAGGTGTGTGGCCACCTCTTAGGGCTGTTTGGAAGTTGCACATTGGATTGGAAGGTTGGATTGGGAGGTCTCCAAGGTTCCTTCCAACACTGAGAGTCCATGTTTTCTAAATGTGCCATAGAAGTCTATCCTTTCAAATCTATACTCCTTTGTCAATCATTGGCCAACAGTTCTACTTACAGAAGCATAATCAATACTGAAGATTCTTTGAGGGTGGACACTCAATACAGGAAAGAACCTTTACATGTTTATGATGTCTCTGACAACCAAAAATTAACTTTTACAATGTATTAGATGACATCCCTTATACAAAGCTGAGACAGCAATTGGGAACATATGAATCATGGATGGTCAGAGTTTTGAGAACAAGACTCATGACTCCTATGAAGCAAAGGTCATCTCAGGAGAATGCTGTGGCTCTGTGTTTAAAGGGGCCCTTCCTAACCCTAGAAGGCCAGCGTGTTTCCTGAAAGCAACACAACTGTTCAACCCGACTGTCCCTGCTATCGTTTAAAGCAAAGAAACTCCCTGCTTGCCAGTCTGCCTGCTCAACAGTGAATACAGAGTTGTCTGTTGGCTGCCCCAGATCCTCTCTGCTCTGTTTAGAGAGGCTAGAAAGAAGAATTCAGGGACCAACAGCAGCTGAACAGCTTGGCTGACCCGCATGCTGGGCGCCTGATTCCAGGACAACTCTCCAAGGAAAGGGAGGAGGTGGAAGGGGGACTGGGCAGTAAATTAGCCTCTTGGACTTCCCTGCAGAACCTGCTGCTGTGTCCACCCTCAGCTTCTCTTTTTAAACATATGTCAATGGATTAATGTTAGCAATCTAACCTTTGTTGAGTGCTTGCTATGGGCTAAACTCATCTCTGAGAATTTTGCATGCATTGTTTTATTTAATTTCCACAACAACCTGTGAGTGTTTTTATTACATCAATGTTTAAGCAAGTAAACCGAGGCACCATTTGGTCCAAGATGACACAGTGGCAAGAGGCAAACTCACTGATTACAGAGACAACCTGGTTTAGAAGTCTGGGATCTTAATCAGTATCCTAAGTTAAGCGGGAAGAGGGGACATGGGGGAGAAGAGGTACTGGAAGTTTGGCTTAAGGATTTTTGTTTGTTTTTAATGTAGTTAAATCTATCAATATTCAATGCCTATCTAATAATCTTTTCTCCCCCAACTAGACTGTAGTTCATGAGTCAAGTCTTTCTTCTTCCCAACTATTAGCACAGTGTCTGGCCAATGAGAGGGACTTAGTCACAGCAGAGGAAATGTCTATAAGGATTTTCCTAGAAAAGCCAGATAAATGTTACATGAAAATCAACAACATGCAGCATATTGTCTCTAGCACCTTGGATGCCGCTGTTGGACCCTACGAGGCCATCCCTTGGCCAGCACGTCCCCTCATCTCCATGACAGCCACCCACCCTCACAAAGTAGGATGTTCTTAAAGTTTACACTTTCTTCTGCCACTGGCTACCATGGCCTCCTCCTTCTCTTACCCCCTGAAATGCAGATTTCCTGTGCTTTGTCCCGTGGGCTCCAGAGAAGCCCGTTTATTTTCCTTGGGTGCTGAAACATCTTCTGGAAGGTTTTGAGGGCAAAGTAGACTGACAGATGCTAAGCCTTCTGGGGCAAATCAGAACTATGAGAGGCGACCAGACAGGAGACAGACAATAAGCAGGCGTGGTCGGTTGCTGTGGCTGCCCCAGTGGTAAGAGGTTTCAGTAAATAAACAGAGGTAAGTTCAGGAAACCTGCTCAGTCTTATCGTTTGTGCTACAAATGTAGACCACAAAGTTCCTGGATTGCTGTCAGTCTTTAGGGTCTTACAGATGAGAGATATGACAGCTATTCCTCTCTGACATCCCTGAAAAACTGAGCAGATCCAGTTGAGCAATACCGTAGTAACAAGAGGAACTGGCTGCCTGTTAGAATAAGAGAAATTCCCTTCACCGAACTGGGAAGTTTCCAAATCACCGGAAAAGAGAGGCATTACTGCTGCGTGATAGTGGGTAGATCAGGATATTTCATATAAATTATACAAACCGTAAACAATTTGGCGAGGGAGGTATCATTGCTTCTATTTCACAGATGAGAAGTAGAAGCAACTTCACACCATAACAAGAGCCTCTGCTTATTGGACTAAGTCACATACAGATTTTGAGCCAATGAACACTCAGTACACCAGCCACTGTCATGAAAATAATTTCTAATGAATGCCCTGAGGTTTGTCTAAGGCTGAAGATAAGCTGAAAAGAAGAGGATATAGCCAGAGGAGGTCCAGGGGTGGGGGGGGGGGTGTGCTTAGAAAGTGTGAAGAACTTTATGCTATCCCATCAATCTGTGAATGACTATCACCGCATGGTGAAAACCCTTTTTTTGCATTTCAAGAGGCAGGTCATGGGAGCTATAACTGGTCATTTAAATGAATTTTACATATTTCTGAGCCAAGGCCTTTCAGGGTCTTGGTATTCAAATTTAAGCCAAAAGATTAATTTAGCCCAGTGTTTCTTAACCATGACCTCATGTAAAAAAAATACTCATGCCTGGGCTCCACCCCAGAAGAAATGATTCAAACCTTCTGGGGATGGGCCCAAATATTGGTATTTTTTTAAAGCCCCCAAGTGAGAGCAACAGGTAGCCAGGGCTGAGCCACTCTTTTAAACAAATGGTTAAAGCATCATTTTATCTAATGAAAGGAATCAAGGTCCCAAGTTGCCTTGAAAATTCGAGGTGATCTTAAATTTTTCTGTATGAAGTGCTGAGCTATCAGAAACTCCAAGCCGACAATAGCAAGGCAACTGTGATAGACATTTTGGAACAGATGCCCAGCAGCCACGGTAGAAGACAGTGAAAAAAATATTATATGAACCACCATGTTAATTATGGAACACTAGACACCCTGGCAGAAGGCCGGGGCGTGGCAGAATGGATAGGGATGGAGGACAGGAGAAACTTTAGGAAATTAGAAATTTTAATAACTTTGTCCGTCAAGGGCTGCAAGTGGATGTCGACTTGTTTCTAATTTATTGCAAGCATTGAGAGCAAAAACAGATGAGAAAAGAAACTCCTGTATCACATTCTGGCTGCTTTTTATTTCTCTAGCCTAGGAACAGAAAAGAAATGATGCCTTCCTGGGACCCCTTTCCCTAAATCCAATGAAGGGCCCCCAGTAGGCTCCCTTTCTGAACACCAGGGGGAGTAAGACATAGTTTGCCTTGTTCACCATGCCTTTCCATAGAACATGAGAAAGAACAAGTTCTTGCTTCTTGTTTAGATGTCTTCTTGAATAGCACTTCCTTCTCTCCCCGGCTAAAGAGGACAATCTATTTGCACTTGTTTAAAAGAGTAAGTAAACGCTCTTTAGAAGCAATAAAATCCATTCTGTTCCATCACCCCAGGGTTTGAAGTGGCAACAGAGGGGAGGGGTTAAGAGAGCAGATGCTGGCTCCAGACTTCCTGGGTTTGAATCCCAGAAACAGCACTTAGTAACTCCTTAGCTACGGGCAGGTTACTTAACCTCTCAGGTCTTGGTTTTTCTGTTTTTAAAATGGAGATAGTCATAATAACACACCTCATAGGATCGTTGTAAGGATGGGTGGGTTAACACACGTAAAACTTGGAACAGGCCTGGGCATATAGCCAGCAGTCAATGAGTATTAGTTAGTGCTATTATCCAAGGGACTACCAGGAATTTTCAATTCAAATTTGAACTCTTCCACACTTCAATCATTCTAAATATTTTATATTAAAAATCATACAACTCAAATCACAGGAATGGTAAAGCCAGTGGAGCATTTGATAAGAAGCGATCTTTTAAGGCAGAAATAAATGACTTGTTGTAGTGATCTCTACTAAGAAGATACAGAAAACAATACATTATACTACCTTAATGTGAATAATACATACGTTGTATAAAAAATGACACACCGAAAAGAATGACCTCATAAAATGAATGTACTCCAATGAAGAAAGACAGCAATCTGTTAGGATATCATTATCATAAACTTTTCCCAGAGGGTGTAAGAAATTAGTTGAAGAAAAGCATATGGTACCTAATGACAACTTAGATACTTTTTAAAAAGACTCTTACGGTAGTTATTTTACTAAAATGCATGTACTATTATAATTTCAGAAAATTATTTTTTTATTGAAATAGATGATCCTCTATGATATCATGTCATTTTAACAAAATGAGTGGCCAATAAGGAAGACCTCTGTTGATTTACTCCTCATAAAGGCTGATAGCACATTTTCCATGGATGGAGGCCATGGAATAAACATTGCTGTATCAAACATTCCTGACAATGAGGGAGAACTCTGCTTGCATGTTTTTTCATCCTAGCACACATAACTTTTTTCCCCTGTGGATCTTCAGCAAGGCAAGGCAGTTGCCTTGGCTGTATGGAATTCAGCAAACAGAAATGCATGACCAGTGACCACACACTCGCATCTGGATGAGGTTTTGGCGGACTGTGCTTTGGGATTTTAACTCCAGCCACTAACAAGGATCCCCTTCTTTTTGACTATATAAGTCAACTCTGAGAGCCATGGGGTAGAATGACTTTTTTTTGGAGTTCCTTCCATGTCTCCTGCGCGCTGAGAATGTGGATAGGAGAGAACAACTCTCTTGTCCTTTGCACTTCCCGTAGTTGGAGGTACCAAAGTCTGGCAAGAAATCAGAATGATGGAGGAAAGGGCCATCTTAAAGAGTAGAATGAAACATCCTTTTCTCATTCTATCAACCTGTGTGGGTAGAGGATAAAGCTGTCTGATGGAGTGGCACAGAGGTCAAAACAGGGCCTGGGCCTGGCTTGAATCCAACTCCATAAGTACTAGCCCTGTAACTTGAATTCAGTTGCTTAACTTCCCTAAGCCTCATTTCCTCATCTGTAGAACGGGGTTAATAATAGTTTCTGCCTTATAATGTAGCTATGGGAATTAAATGAAATGCTGCTTAGGAAATCCTTTATCTTACCCTGTATTTTTAAATCCTCACAGAAAAAAAATCCAACGTGGTAGATACTATTGTACCAATTTTGTGGATGGGAAACTGAGGCTCAGAGATATTATATAACTTGTCCAGAGTCACCCAGGCACATCAGTGTAGGAAACTGGGCATGAACCCAGGATTGCCTGGCTCTGAAGCTGATGCTCCAAGCACTCACTGACCCATATCACAAAGTGAGCACTAAGGGCTGTCAGACCATCTGGGCCAGCCTTTCCTTTTATAGGGAAGAGTTACAATTAATAGAAGTTCAGTGAGTAAACTCAGGGTAGGAGGCAGGCATAAGAAATCAGTTCTTCAAGTTTTTTTTTTTTTTTTTCTGCCTCTGTTGGCGGAACAAGGAAGAGCAAAGCGCAAATTGAGAAAAATGTTCAACTTAGACACCAAAGTAACAAGAGGATTTACTGGGGTGATGCAGAATTGGAGGCTTAAAGGACGAACCAGATAGACCCTCTTCTTGTACACAGCCTGTTGATATTTAAAAATGTTGGCTACACATGGTATGAAATTCAACTTTTTTGAATTGCAAACAAACTTGAGATTTCCACACTGATTATTACTTATTAATCATTCATTAAGCATCTGTTATCAAATAGGTCTTAGCCAAACCAAAGGGCAATTAGCTTTTTCAAGAGTAAACAGAAAATGGCTTCACAAATTCCCAACTGTTCTTCCCTGCTTATGACATAGGCCTCATGTATATGCACTCAAGAACTTGGAAGAGAATATTAAAATGAAATAGTAAATGCTCGATTCTTCTTTGGCTTTAGAATTCATGCAAATTAGACCTCCAGAGTCTAAAGGATTTCCTTATTTAATTGGCCTCAACATTTCTTTTGCACTTATGTATTGGTCTATGTATTTCAGAGTGCTTTCTCTATTTGTACCAGCTTCATACTCTCTGGTTTAGGTTGAATACCTGTAGGGGGCAGCATGTCATATTTATTTAAGGGATGAATCCAGAATCTCTGCTAATGGTGATAACGGAGGTAGTCGTCACCACCACCATCATCATCACCATCATCATCATTGTTCTTATCATATCCCTGGGTTTTGATCTTAGAGAAAATCTCTGTTACAAAGTGGCAAGGTAGACAATACAATCTCCCCCCGTCTTTATGAATGTTAATATTCTGCATAGTTTTCTGATGCATTACTTTGTTCAAAATCAAAAAGATTCTCTTACTTGCATACCACAAAACTCCTCTGCTATGTAAGATGTTGGCATAAAATTCTGTCATTATGCTGTTAAATAATTCAAAACGGTTTAACATGACATGAAGAGACTTACCATTAAACCATGGGCAGGGGAATCAAATGGAAAGAAAGTTCCTCACTGAGATATGTTTTCACTCGAATTAGTCTGTGGTCAGACACAAACACTCCCTGTAGAATCTGTTTCTTTAAGATTCTAAAAATAAATCTTGATCTGTAAGTGACTTTGCTGTAATACACACAGTGAGTCAGATCAAGGAGTAAGAGCCATTTATAGAATATGAACTAAACTCTGGCCTGAGACAACCATTTAACTCTCGCGAACAGAGAAGCGGCATTTCAGATTGTGCAGAGTTTGATCTATAAAGCTATTTTGACATATAAAGACTCTCTTTAATAATGACTCTGGCTAAAAATATTAGAATATGCCTAGAGGCAATCACAAGGTCAAAACATTTGGTCACAGGAAGATTGGCACAACTGTACATGGTACATCTATGTGTGCATGCTCAGAACGTATTCTAGGTATGCCTGTATTCCTATGGGCTGGACGCAATGATAAGTTGCCATTCCATGCATTCTCCTATAAAGAAGTAGACGGGGACAGGTGCGGTGGCTCACGCCTGTAATCTGAGCACTTTGGGAGGCTGAGGCAGGCCGATCACCTGATCCTGAGGTCAGGAGTTCAAGACCAGCCTGGTCAACAAGGCGAAACCTTGTCTCTACTAAAACTACAAAATTTAGCTGGGCGTGGTGGTGGGTGCCTGTAATCCCAGCTACTCTGGAGACTGAGGCAGGAGAATCACTTGAACCCGGAAGACGGAGGTTGCAGTGAGCCAAGATCGCACCACTGCACACTCCAGCCTGGGCAACAGAGCAAGACCCTGTCTCAAAAACAAACAAACAAACAAACAAAAAACAGAAGAAGGTGGGAGTATTTTTTTAATTATTATTATATTCAAAAATAGAGATGGGGGTCTCACTATGTTACCCAGGCTGGTCTTGAACCATGGGCTGAAGTGATCCTTTCGCCTCAGCCTCCCAAAGTTCTAGGATTACAGTCATGAGCCACCATGCCCAGCTGGTGGGAGTATTTTAACTTGCATTTCATGGTGATTTAGAATGGCTTGTGTGCCCATAAATAAGTCATTGAACATCTCTGAGCCTCAGTTTCTTCATCTATAAAACGGCAATAAGTATAATCCCTACCTCAAGAGGTTGACGTGAGGATTAAATAAGAGAAAGCATAGAAAGTACTCAGTACACAGAACACAATTTTAAGACATGTCAGCTAGTATTCTGTTCTCCTCAGCCCTGGCAGTTACAGAATGGCGTAATTTCTTTTTGTTCTTTCTATGTCTTTGCATGTCCCTTCATTTCTAGAGCATGTCTTCACAGTCTTGTAAATAGCTGCCTTAGAGGGCACGTCTGGTGGCTACAGGTGGGTAAGGTTTCCTTTCTCCTTCTGCATGGCTGATGTAATGAACATCTCTAAGGGGATATATGATTGAAGGGTGTGTAGTGTATGTGTATGTGTGTGTGTGTGTGTGTGTGTGTGTGTGTGTGTGAGACAGAGAGAGAGAGAGAGAGAGAGAGAGAGAGAGAGAATGTGGGTACATGTATAAGAATTCACATTGCAAAAAGAGAAATTTGCCACCCTCCTCACCAAGTTTCGCTCACAGGCAAACATGTTAATCGTTGGGTAGTCACACTGCTTGCACACTATCTCAAACCTGGCACACTGCAAAGAGCTGCTTTACAAGAAATATGACTTCATATCACAGTGTTAATCATTGACCTCCACCCTGGTAATAAGATCTTTTTTGGCCTTGTACAAGGAGAATCCACCTGAGACTTCCTAATCATTTATTTGCTAACAAATTGGCAGAAGTATTAGGAAATTCCACCTTGGCGTTTGGGTGAGTCTTTTCCATCGACATGGTTTATTTGGATTACAGGCTGTTCCTCAATTAAAACAATAAATCAGCCATTTTCATTTTCTTTTCACCTCTGGATATATGTGGTCCTTAATACTTTAAGTTGCAGTCAGAATGCTTGCTTGGTATGACGACATCATCCTGTCTTTCAGGTGTGGTTTCAGGGTCACACAGAACACTTGTGTCCGGAAGGTTGACTTCACAGCGCACCACAGACACATTCTGCTACTCAGGGGAGTGAGATCATGGGCTGGCATAAATTTATCACTCTTTTAAATGAACAGGGTTGAATTCTATCTACTAACCTTGATCAGGAGGCTAGTGATACTGGCTGTGTAAAACAAAACAGATAAAATAAACAAGGGAAAACCACAGCACATGTGGCCACTTTGTTCAGAAGGTGACACTACTGAATTTAGTCTGTGAAGGTCTTGTCACATGAAAGCCTAGAAATAGCTATGACCTAAACATGGGAGTAGAAGACAATCCGGTTAGAAATGAATGAACACATTCCATTGTGCTTGTATAGTGTTTAAAATCTATTTTGGGGCAAAAGGGGTATTGTAAATACTTTCCCTTGTTCATAACTATCATAACTCAAACTTTCTGGCTCTCAACATTTTCCAGTGACCCTGCATGCCTATAATTTTTTGCACACCACCTGACCTGGCAAGAATTACACTACCAGAGATGTGGATGCCCTGTGATCACCACCCCCTAACCCCGAATCCCCAGGGCAAGCCAAGACTAGATCGGACCTTATGACTGATTCTAATCTGGATGTCTCAAGGGGCTGTCCTAGTCTCACTGCACAATTTCAAGGCCACTCAGTTCTGACGGCCCTTGGGAGATGCTGCCATATTAGGCCTGTGGAAATGGTCACATCATTCTAAAATTATTTTGGAAGTAGAGATTTAACATAACTTTTTGGATTAGCATTCAATTCCAAATTTGGGGCTGGGATTTAGGTAAAATTAATTTTAGGGACTTCTTATTGGGTTTGCGAAATGTTAATTCCAGCAAGTATTCCTTTATTCTTTAATACTGACTAGATCACAGACTGTGTGTTTTTTCCATTTTATTCTCTCTTTGGTAACGGTGTTTCTAGGAAGACTTGGCTATCTGTATAGACAACTCCTGACTCTAAAGTGGTTGACTGGATAGGCTTATTATTGAATTCAGGTCAATTCGTGGCCTCCTTCTCTTTGACCGTAGCAGCTCTGGATGTCAATGAGAGGGTTAAAATGGGGCCAGCCTGAGGCCAGTTATGGAAAAGAGGAGGGAATAGGCATTTCCTGGATATACAGTTCCTAGTATCTCCACGAGGCCAAATATAATTTGTATCTAGAAACTGTTACCTTCTGCCTACCTTCACTACCTGAGAGAATTCCCTCCAGAAATAATGATGATCTTTTATTAGGCACGAGAGTGTGAAGATCTGGAGATGCTGAGACATGGTCTTAGAGGTGTGCTTGCACAGGGAAAAGAAGCTCCATGATTCTTTAATCACAGAATTCCCTTATAGCACTGTTCACTGAGACACTAGGTATGAGTGGGATCCCCCTTTCCAAATGGATTTAGTTACAGAAGAAATAAAAGGACTTCTGTATGGAAGAAATTAAAGGACCAGCCTGGGCAACATAGCGAGACCTTGTCTCTTCAAAAATAATAATAATAAAACAAGAACAAAGTGAAACAAATTCTAAAAAGTTTGGTTTGTTCTGAGTTTTTCTAGAAGAATCTATGAGAAGATTGCAAAAGTCATTTCCCTTATCTATACAGATTAAATATACCCCAAGTTAAAACTGTACCATTTTAAAAGTTATTATTTTGAGAACCTTCACTTCATGAAGTCTATTTTATTAAAATGATGCCCAAATTATGCAGAGGCTTACAAACCCATCAAATTTCATTTTTAAAAGTATGGCATGTAACATATGGTATTTCAAATAATTTTTACATCTTTTTTTTATAACAAAATGGTCAGAAGAGGCTCTGCCTCTTCCTTAATAAACCTGAGGCTCAGAAAATACAACTAACCTAAGATCTCACCTTTAGCACATGACCACAATCCAGGTTGTCTGGTTCTGTGTTCAGTGCTATTTCCTATGAGCCTCTACTCCCCACAAGACTTGGAAATGCCCTCTTGATTCTCAGGGTTTCCTTCATTGTCATCCTGGAGTAACAGGGGTGGGCTTATTTTATTTTATTTCACAAATGATGGTTTTATGTACATGACACATTTATTTTAGAGATGAGGGTCTTGCTATGTTGCCCAAGCTGGTCTCAAACTCCTGGCCTCAAGTGATCCTCCAGCCTCCGAAGTAGCTGGGAATACAGGCATGAGCCACCATGCCTGGCTCAAGAAGGGGGTTTATTTGTGTGGTTTTCTCACTGAAGAGGATGGTGCCTGTCTCAGTGTAGAATGACAGAGAAAAATTAACAGGCAGCAAACAATGTTCTCTTTTTAGCACTCTCAAAGTCCACTCTAGTTATAATAGGCCAACAAAAGAGAAGACATTTGTCCAGCAGAAACATTTACCAGTGAGGAACATTCCCTGTGAGATCCAGGTGTCTTCTTTGTTGGGTGAATGGCAGATTTGGAAAGATCTTCTCTTCCAGACCCAAGCTATAGGCCATCTAGTGTAAACTTGGAGCCACGATGGCTGAGTTCAAACCCCACCTCTACTGTTTACTAGCTGCAGGCCTTTCAGCAAGTTCATAACTTCTCAGTGCCTGTTTTCTTCAGCAGCAAAATAGGGACAATAATGATGATATCTGCTTCATAAGATGATTTAAAGGCTTAAATGAGTTCAATCTAAAGTGTTTAGAACAGGACTTGGCCATGTGCCCAATGAGAGAGGCTATTTTTATTTTCTTAACAAACGAATTCCTTGATTTCTTTATCTATAAAGTGAGAATGATCAAGCCTCTAACAAGAATCAAATTATATCCTGTTTTGGAAAGTTCTTTATAAATCACAAAATTCCCTGAGCATGTATTAAATGCCTGCTGTTAACTTGAAGAGAACATTGCAATATCAGAACCATACCTAACCTCCTGTTTGCAAGGAATGTATTCTTTCTCATTAAATTGAGAAAGAAAGTCATTTATATTAAGATTGCTAGCCAGACTCCATTGGTAGCTTGTTATCCAGGAATCAAGGGGTTGGGGGTGTTGTCTAGTCGGGTGTGGGTGCTCACCCAAGGCCTAGTAGGCCTCCACCTCCCAGGGCAGGATCACAGAGATTGTGCCTGCTGGGATGGGAGGCAAGTCCCAGCTGCGTGTGACTGTATCTGTGTATAGATCTGGAATCAGAGAGCCCTACTGGTCCCGCAGGATTACCTAGCCAGAGCCAACAGGCCGCCTGGAGCCCTGAAAAGTGGGACAACTGTTCACTGTGTGGGTGGCTACTCAGAGGAGCCTAGGGTGATACCAGGCCTGAAACCCGAGCAGCATCTGATAAGGAAGCAGATGTGTTGATTCAGGGTAAAAAAAAAAAAATAGATGAAACTGATTTTTTCTAGAGTTTGAGTAACACATTATTTCTGAAAGGATCAGGAGGAGTGCAGTTGGTGCAAATGAGGGAAATTTTTAAAGCATCTCCTCCTCCTTCTCTAGCTCTGTCCCAGCTTGTATCACGGTCTCACCCAGTGGCATACAGAGGGACACCAAACTCTAATGGTCTTTAAGAAAGACATGGATGCCAAGCAGGACAGTTGTTTCCAACAACCTTTCCTGACTCGCTGTACCCTCAGGACTGATGGTCCCCTCTAGCTCCCCCAGCTGAAGTTCTATCCAATTTTTCACATTCAGCATCAATATCATCTCCTTTATTAAGCTGCCCTGCAACCCTCCACCTAGAAGTGATCTCTTCCTATCATGTTCTCATAAAGCTTTTCTCTGTGTACCTTTAGTGCAGTGCTTTCAAAATTTGCCTCATTTCATAATGAGTTATGTCAAATGTCTCTGCCCTGCTAGCTTATAAGGAACTGATTCCTGTCATCTCTGTGCCACTGTGACACCTATACTGCTGCTCAAAGGAGTCATTCAACAAATATTCATCACATGAATAAATATTTGTTGGTGAAAACTTGAACTTAGAATTTCATGGCCTCCAAGAAAGGCTCTGATTTTTTAAAATAGAGCACTGCTCTTTTTCCCCCTCTATTATTCTTTAAGGTTGTTTCATAACATCTCCTGCCAGGGACAGCTTCCAACTCTCATTATTGAATTATTAAGTGCTAGGAGAACAGCACCTTCTATGAATAAGAACTGGGTGAAACTGTGAAGAAGGGAAGCCCCCATTGCTCTCAGTTTTGGAGGTGAGAACTGTAGATTTATTTATGTGCTTCCTCCAACACAAACCAGTGTGATTCAAATGGTGGATTCTGGAATTCTGTTTTCTGCTTTCCTTTCCCTGTTCAGCCCCTCAACCTTAGCGACTGTTAATAATACACACACCCACAGTGGAATATAAGATGCATTAATGAGAAAGTAGGGTCCATATTCCTTATTTGGAACCTGAGACTGTTCTCAAACTAGACTTCATGCTTCTGACCTGTATGCACTCATCAGTTGCATGGGTAAAAAAGAAATGGAAAATGGGTAGAGACGGAGGAATCACAGATGAGGTTTTTGTCTTTACAATTTCAGATCAACATTATCATATAAACAATTAATGAGCAGTCTCCAGATGTTCTAAATTGCTTTTCCCTCCCAAGGATGTTGTTAAATATTCCCTAAGCTGGCTCTGCATAGCAAACAGACTTTCCATGGGGAAAATTCCAAGTTTAGCTCTCATGTACCTGGAATCCTTCTTGTGGATGACTTTTAGAAAGACTTCCAAGAATTCCAGCATCCTTGCCTCAACTCTGTGCATTTCAGGCTGAGGCTTCAAGAATGGTGCCTCCAAGTGATCCCCAAAATGCTAGTGCCTACAATGTCTATGCCTAAACTTTATGCTTTATAGGGACTTAGATAGTATAAACACTTGTTTAAAGAATGGGCAAATAAATGAACTCTTGAATTAATAAATGAAATAATGCATTTTAGAAATAACACTTGGTTCCTCTTGGTCATCAGATTGCTAAGTTTCCTAGCATGGACTTGTTTTTTTTTAAATCATAAATGAAAATCATAAACTGTTTTAAGCTGAAAGATACCTTAGTAATAAACTGCATACAGTTTTTTTTTTTTAAGGCCATAGCTTTATTTATGTAAATGAAATAGAAAAAACTGCCTCTCTGGTTGGAGTGTAGATAGAAGCCTGCAGTCCATTAAGTCTGAGAAAATATGCAGCTTGTCCAACATCATACAGGTGCCAGAGGTTAAGCCAAGAGCCTGAAGACCCCTGTTCTGGGGGTATTTCTGCTGCTCAATACCTCCCTTTATGGGTGATGCTTTATTTCCTATAGTTGTTTCTGGGTACCCACTAGGTACTCAGAAAAAAGGCATCTCTCTGAAACTAGAATAAGTGGGTCAAAGGCTTGAAGAAGTATTGAAAGGGACTTCAGGGTAACCACAGAGTTGATGAGGAAAAGGTTCTCTTCATGGAAGTACTCCAGCTAATAAACAAAGAAGGAATGACAGAATCACACTTCACCATTTCACAGTCCCTAAAGAAATAACAGATCTAGACCATGTCAGTGACTGCCAATGGCCCAAAGAGAAAAACAAGCCAACTATTGGTCCCTCCTAATAGAAATGTACCATACCACGTGGGAAGTATTCCTGCCAAAAATTTGAACTTGACTCTAAATCAAACCTAGAAAGCCCCTAATTACCAGTTTACAAGAGATACAAGAAACAGAGAAACTTATCAAATTGACACTATGGAAATGCAATCAGCAATACTCAGATTATACAAAACTCTACAGGCTGTTCCACAAATAAATTGAAAGGAAAAACAATGGAGAATTCAGATCTGTGATTTAAGAGTCTTAGAAGACATGTCAACCAGGTTTAAGTATGAACCTTATTACAGTCTTGATTCTCTGAGAAAACACCAATGACAATGACATAGTCGCTACTCCGGGGCCTGCAGTGAGAGGTCATGACACTTCTGTGGAGGCTTTGGCAGCCGTGTCCAGGGTCAGGGTCACGAACCTGGCCTGGGTCACAAAGGCAAGACCAAGGAGTGGTTCTGGGTCACCATGCAGGACTGCCTGCCCAAAGAATGAAGATCAAGGCCCTGGAGGTTAGCCATGATTTCTCCTTACCCATCGAGGAGTCTAAAATCATTGACTTTTTCCCGGGGAGGTCCCTCAAGGATGAAGTTTTGTGTATTAAGCTCGTGCGAAAGCAGACCTGTGCCAGCCAGCAGACCAGGTTCAAGGTATTTGTTACCCTCAGAGACTACATAGCCATGTCAGCCTGAGTAGCTGCTGTCATGGGCAAGGCCAACATCCTGGTTGAGCTCTCCATCACCTGTCTGCTTGAGGACACTGGGGAGAACAAGATAGGTGATCCCTAAGTGGTCCCTTGCAAGGGGACTGGCCTCCGTGGCTCTGGCGCATCTCCTGGCTTCCAGAGACACTGGCATCATCTCAATCCCCGTGCCCAAGAAACTGCTGCTTAAGGCCGGTATCTATGAATGCTACATGTTGGCCAGGGGCTACACAGCCACCTAGAGCAATTTCACCACAGCCACCTCTGATGCGGTCTCCAAGACCTTCGGCTATTTTACCTCCCAACCTACCTCTGGAAAGAGACCACATTAACAGAGCCTCTTATCAGGAATTCACTGACCGACTCCTAAAGACTCACACAAAGTCTTAGTGCAGAGGACCTGGGTTCCCACTGTGGCCACCATGTGGTATTTTTACATAAGAAAAATAAAGCAAATTAATTTAAAAAATAATAAAGGACAAAAAAAGAGACATCAAGGAAATTTGAAGGACATTTTCAGAACATTAATATACTACGGGTAATATTTTAGGTGGAAAAATGGTATTGTGGTTACTTTTCTTTAAAGACTACTTATCTTGTATATATCCATGTTAAAATATGAATGAAATGCTGTGATAACTGGGATGTGCTTCATATGACCTTGAGAGAGGCTAAAAGCAAGTAGAGACAAGGATGAAATATGATTGTAAGTTGATAATTGTTCAGGTTGGGTGATGGAGTTCATGGGGTGGGGTCATTAGCCTAACCTTTCTACTTGCATAACATGTTTTAAATATTCCATAAGAAAAAAAATGAAGAAACTTTGTCCACAATGATAACAGAATGCTGTTTTTCTAAATTCTTAAAAATTAAATTAAATAAAAAAGCTGAAAGCTAGGAAAGAATTTGACGTGAAAGGAAGAGGCTTTTGGAAGTACAAGGAGTTCTCACTAGGGGTGAGGCATAAGGAGTCTCTCAAAAAGTTTCCAGTCTGACTGAAGCCAGACTAGATCAGAACATGGAACCTACTGGTGGGGAAGGTGATGTCTCATGGGAAAGAGCATAGTCTCACTTAGTCTTGGTCTCATCCATGTTATAAGTGACAATGGCAGCTTTGGCTCTGTATCTTTAAACTATTTATAGGACATTCTGAGACATACATTTTGCAATGTCATTAAAAGATCATCCCACAACCAAAAGATCAAATCCCAAATGGATATAGCACAAATGACTGCCATCTGAACAAGCTTTAAAATGTTCTGCCTGGGTACAGTGGCTCACACCTGTAATCCCAAGATTTCAGGGGGCCAAGGAGGATGGATCGATTGGGCCCAGGAGTTTGAGACCATCCTGAGCAACATAGCGAAACCCCGCTCTATAAACATACAAAAAAGTAGCTGGGTGTGGGGTTGTGTGCCTGTAGTCCCAGCAACTCAGTAGGCTGAGGTGGGAGGATTTCTTGAGCCTGGTAGTTCAAAGGCCGCAGTGAGCTGTGGTTGCACCACTGCACTCCAGCCTGGGTGACAGAGTGAGACCCTGTGTCAAAAAAACAAAAATTAATAAAAAGAATAAAATGTCATTCAAATAACATCTGAGACATAACATTCCTGAAGCTGATCTAAATGTTCCAACTGGAAGAAGCCTCTCTGAAGTTCCCCTGAAAGGATCCACTTTCTTGCACTTTGACCGCTGACTCTAAGCCACCCTGAACCCATTTGTGAATTACTGTGGAGGCCATTTACTGAAATTGAGATTTGAGATTTGATGACCCAAATAAATCAAGATTTCCACAAATGCCTACTGAGTTTGTTGGCAAGATCTGGTCCAAATATCATGAAATATCAAATATAGCAATTTTCAAATGAGACACAGGGCAGGTAATGACCAGTAATCGGTGAACAAAATCAAAGCAGAAGGAACAGACCCAGAGCTTACCTCTAACTTTGTCCTTCAGGAACCCAAATCTAAGGTAGCAATCATTCTTCATTCAATTCACATAAAGTCAAAATAATCTTTCATTCTGGGTGTAATCACTTGATGATTTGACACCTATGAGTCATAAGTGGCCCTGTTATAAAGAGGATAGGCTCAAGCCGGGTGGCAATGTGTTAGGTCACATTTAAGCCTCAGTTGTTTCACAGTCTGTTCCCACTCAGGCTTCTGCCTTCACTGCACCTGGGGCAGGATCTGGGCCCAGCCTCACCAAGTGCCATCAGTTTCAGACCCAATATATTGCAATGAACCTTAAAAATTCTTAGACGCTCACATATTTGCAATGAGAATATTTTTCAAGGGGAAAAATACATTTTTCGTTGTTTGGCCAAAACAAGCAAAACTGCTCAAAATGTTGAAATAGAGGGGCCCCTGCTACTTCATGAATGGTTTGCCGAGGTATAGAGGTGAAACCGCTTTCCTCTGTAGCCCCAGTAAGCAGGCACACACATGTTTATCGATTAGGACATACTACAGTGGGCGTCCAATCAGATACACTAGTCCCCTGGGTAACTCCAAATTCCTGCTTGAAGTTTGGCTTCATTTCCCATAATGACTACATTTGAGGGATGAATTAAAATGGCCAAAATTTTCAATACATCTTTGAGAAGGGTTAAGTACAAAAATGCCATTAAACAATAATGGGATTTGTATGTGAAACATTATACTCTTTGAACATTTTTTAGAAAGTCACTCTCCTCTTTCCCCTTCGACTAATAACAATTCAACATTATTTAACATAATCCTACTGACAGGTAATTTCTGACACGAAATTTATTACTGGCTTGCCCTTTGAGGGCATGTTTCACTATTAACGTTTCCTTTTAAAAGCTATAGCATATATTAGATTCTCATACAGAGTTTCCCCCATGTTTTCCTTGGAAACCCCTACTTTCTGTGGTATTTTACATTACCCAAGTCTGTTTTAACTGTATCCTTACACACACACACACCTCTTCTCTAAATGGCCAGGACTACACTTAACATTGAAGGATTTTATTTCACCATTATTGGATTTACCTATAACTGAATAAACAACATCATTAGCACAGCATACATTTTTAAAAATTGTCTCCTGTACCTAACTGAGTATGTGATTAAGTGAGCTACAGGGCTTGAATTTACCACTATCATTCTGGGAAATGAGAGAGCCACAGCTTGTAGATGTTGCCCATATAGGGCCAGTGAGACCTGCACGCAGCCATTCTGATTGGTGCTTCAGGCCCTTCCCCATGCAGGACGTAGGAGACTGTTCAGAACATATTTGTGATTCTGACTCATTCAGAGAAATGATTTTTTACCTGGTGAGTCAGCACAAAGCTAGGTATTTCCCTACCTGTGCTAACCATACAAGGGCATTGCTACCTGGAGAGCTGAGTCATCTCCCCCAGAAGGAAACACGCACCATCTCTGCTTTTTCTAGAACAGCTTTCCTGGCATCATGAGCTCAGAGGTTGGAGCTGACTGTATGGTATCCTTCCTTCGAGAGGGGGCATCATCCAAATGGCCTGCTGGCTGGCAAAGCAGCAAGGGGACATGCGAAACTATTACTTATTCTTTCTTCTTTTCTTTTCTTTGCAGCTTTAGGGAGGTCAAGCTTGTCAAGTTATAATTTACATATAGTAGAATTCACCCTTACAACATGCAGTTCTATGGGATTTGGCAAATGCACACAGCCATGTAACAACCACTGCAACCATGATATAGAACAGTTTCCTCACCCCACTCCCTTTCCCCCTTTGTAGTTAACCCCTTCTTCACCCCACTCCCTACCTCGCACATACATATTTTATTTATTTATTTAGAAGACAGTCTCGCTCTGTCACCCAGGCTAGAGTGCAGTGGCGCGATCTCAGCTTACTGCAACCTCTGGCCTCCCATGTTCAAGCGATTCTCGTACCTCAGCTTCCTGAGCAGCTGGAATTACAGGAATTACAGGTGCGCACCACTACACCCAGTGAATATATATTTTTAATTTAATTTTATTTTTTTAGTAGAGATGGGGTTTCACCATGTTGGCCAGGCTGGTCTCAAACTCCTGGCCTCAAGTGATCCTCCCGCCTTGGCCTCCCAAAGTGCTGGGATTGCAGGTGTGAGCCACCGTCCCCGGCCTCTACCTGGCATATACATATTTAAATAATATTCAGATGACTTACAAGAGAGGCACAGATTCATCTGCAGGTCGATTCGTGAACATCTTTGTAACTTATCTTTAGTGGAGGGGTGGGATTTACCAGTGATGAGCTCTAGGACCTTCCATACTATCAGAAGATTGAGGACACATCAGGGGAGAACTGTTGCCTCACTTTTGTCCCAATATGTAACCTGTTTCCACAGAGAAACATGCAGGAGTAATTGCACAGGTAAATTCTTAACTTCCTAACTCTTCCTGTAAGTTTAAGAGGAAGATCTACTTCCCCACTAAGTTAGGGAAAGACAGTTCTCTTAAATGTCTCACCTCAACCAAATTCCAATAGAGAAAAGCTGGGGACTCACACACACACTCCTATCTTGGCCCATGCCTCTCCTCTCACAGACAACCATACATAAACAACTCCCTCTGTCTCTGACACACACACACACACACACACACGCAAACCAAAAACCAAAAAACAAAACAAAAAAAGGAGCAACACAAAAACTGCTAAGACAATCTCTTCTCTATAGTGGTCATTAACTTTCCAAGGCCACTGACTGGACTTTCCCGGCCCAGACCTGTGCAGAAATCAATGTTGAAAAGCCTCCATTCCAAGAAAGTGAAACTTATCTGAGGTCCCTAAGCATTAGGGAAGAGTTAAATTTTTAGGTTACTGGGCCATTAGCAGCTCAGCCATCCATTTTTCATTTGAAGAAACCTTTTTAAAGGTTGAATTCTTATCTTGGGGAAGCCTGTAAATGCAGTTCTTGTGTTTTCATTGGGTTTATTTAGCCTGGGGGATTAAGGTCCCTCTGTTTAGGCAGTAAATTTTCCCCTTTGTGTGAATGTATGCAGTGAATATACTTAAAAATCCATCAGACCAGGCTAACAAAAATGTAGCTGCCTTTACACAGCAGTATTTGGCAAGTATATAGTCACTCAGAATGGCTGTGTGGTGCTTATAATTGAATTGTGGTCACTAAGCCCAATGCTATCAACTTCTGTAAAAACCCAAAGCTCAGATACCTCTGAGCACGCCTTTCACCGCCTTCCCTCCAGCCCCTCCCCTTGTTTCCAGCTCCCCACTGTTCACCCAGCTGGCAGAGGGGAACACGGAAAGAACCCCAAGATGAACAGGAGACATCTCTGTAGCTCTGAACGTATACCATAAAAGCTGTACCCCAGGGCCCAGAAGGACAGAACGGAAGACCTAACAGCATGAGTTACAAGGCTTGGGACGCCAGGGAAGGAGAAGTTCTTCAGAAAAGAAAAGCTACAAAGTCTGCCTTAAGAGGCCCTGGAAGGCTTCCAGTTCTTGGTTGAGAACCATGCTGACATTTAACCATTTGAATCAATATTGTCTGGCACTCAGGGCACAGATTCCTGGCCCCTCAAAGTCCCCCTCACAATAGTAACTCAGACAATCTGAGGCCTGCTAGCTGACCTTTTCTCCTTCCTCTTCTGATGCCATGTGTCCACCTCTCTAACATCAGCCTCCCTGTCACTTGTGCCAGAGCCCTGTCAACCACAGGCGAGTGTGCTCAACAGCTGTAGGCTTCCAGCAGACAAGTGCATGGCCTTTGTAGCTCAGCATCCACTCTTCCCTGCAAGAGACCAAACTACCTCCACACACCTGGCGCATCAAACTCAACAAGGGAGCCTTGGGTCCTGCCAGAGTTGAACCAAAAGGAAAAGCCAGCTCATTGAACAGAAATGCAGGAAGACAGAAAAACACAATTTTTTCATACAATTGTCCCGAAGACAAACTCAAATCAAAATAAAAATACATGCAAGAGGATTGTTCTATTTTAAAACTACCTTTTATCATCAGGCTAAAGGCTAGCAAGATATTTTCTATCCATTCCAGGGATTACATTCACTTAACAAATATTATTCTTAACAGGCCCTTGTTAAACATAACATTTGTACTAAGGCCCTAATAAACCTAGAACCAGATAAGGTCAGGGCTCAGAAATTCAACAAGACAAAGAACTTAGGCAGCCCAGCACTGTCCAAAGCAATGGACAGACTTCCCCACAGACCTAGGACCCCAAAGAAACTAAGCCATGTCTAAAATGCATGTCAGAGAAGCACACGTTTCTCAAAAAGTAATTTAACATACAACTTACTATTCAAGATCTACATATTAATTCAAATTATTGTTGCTTACCCTTAACAGTGACTACCTCAGGTCTGCATTTTTAGAAAAATGTATCTGCAAGGCTATTTAAAGCTGCACTTCTGTCATCCTGCCTTAGATGGTAAGCTCCAAGACCAGTTCTTTGACTTTCTTATTGCAACTACAGATATACCATGATATACAAGCAGGTCATAGATTACAAATGAACACTGATGACTAATCGCTACTGGTTAATGTTTATGCCAATAATTGCAAAATCTCCCTGTTAAATTAAGATAATTTAAGAAGAAATGTCATGATCCTGTTCTTCTCTTATTTGAGCCAGACAATACTTAGCCTCACACATAACCAACAGTCCCTATCATTAGCCTGTATTGGCCTAAGGATTATTCATACATCAACACATGTCAACCATCACGTTGGCCATGTCTGAGCAACTTCAGTGCCCTGGTTTTGTATGGTAATGATTTCTGAAGGAGTAAACGATGAAGTCTGATTTTTAAAATAGTTTTAAAGTGACTGATATAAGTCCTTATGCCTTGGACTTTAGCCTGTTCAATGTGCTGTGCTGGTGGGGAGGGAGATTGGGGGCAGGGTGGAAGGGTGGGAGCCAGAGAGGCAGGAAGACTGGGGCTGAATAATATGAAGTTTCAGAGCATCATCCTTAACAACCAAATTCTGCTGGCTCTGACCACAGGCTCATTAACAGTTTCAACTACGTACTGTTTCCCCTTTAACAACTCAATTTTCTCCCGTCTGTTTAAAAACAAAACAAAACAGAATTCCCAAAAGGATCTTTCTGGTATTTTACTGCTGAAGTCCTTTATTTACCTGTTACACCCTTTACCCCTACCCCTATCAAAAACTCACAACCAAAAGTGAAAAGAACACGGGAAAATATGAAACATATGGATACACATCGGGGGAAAATGTCTTGGTCCTGCCTTCTCCTTTAGGAGTAAGGAAAGACACAACCCAAGATGAAGGACAAAGAGAGCTTGAGTGTGTGTGTGTGTGTGTGTGTGTGTGTGTGAGAGAGAGAGAGAGAGAGAGAGAGAGAGATGCATGGGTGTGAAATCTGTATGGTGTAAGGGGAAGTCATGTAAGATCTCTCGGTGCCCTGATGTCACAATTAATAAACAAAGCTCACAGCCAATGACATTACCCAGGAAATACAATGTAGGGTGCTGTTCAGTGCTTGTTTTGAAGGGCAAAGTCTGGTGGAAAACAGAGAAAGCCAGAGGAAGGAAGGGAAATTCAGTTTAACTCTTCTACTTTGAACCTTAAAAGCAAGCCAAATCCCAAGGCTGGCTTTGTTAGAATACTATCTTTCCAAGTATGCACATGGTAAAAAAACAAAACACACACACACACACACGGCCCTGTGGGCACTGGTCTTATTTTGGGTAAGAGTCAATGTTCTTTATCATTTTGTGGTTTAACAGATAAAAAGACATTAAACCACTTTCCTTCCAAAGCGTTTTCACTTCCAGAGTTTTGTGCTGGAACAAACTGAGTGTTGTGTACTTCATTTAAACTCTGAAATCCCACCTTGTTTAATGTTTTTCAAATCCATAAGGCAAATGGTGAAGCACACACCTTTCTCCTATGGCAGCAAAGTGAACCCAGCTTGTTTTTATGGATCGGACCCTCCTGTCAATGAGTGCGCTCCAGATGTATTTGCACATTCCAGTGCCTGGAAGGCCTCGTTCCACCCCCAGTGCGTGTATGCGTGAGCATGAACACTCGTTCATGCTCACTCAAGGGATACTCTGTGCAGTGGCATTCCTCTTCCTATTTCTCTTTGCATTCAGTCTTGAGGCCTCACACTGTACACATTTCTCGGTTAGTTTTATCCACAAGCTCAGATTTCTTGAATATTAATGAAAAGATTGCTAATTAGCTACAATCTCTCTAAAATAGGTCTAAAAAGATGGCCAGACAATTACAACTTCTAGTTGATCTGATAGAAGTAAGAAGTAGAAGAGAGTATACTGAGTCTGGGAAGGGTAGGGAGAAGGGAAGGATAGGGAGAGATTTGTTGAAGGATACAAATTTACAGCCAGGTAGAAGGAATAGTTCCTAGTGTTCTGTACCAGTGTAGGGTGATGAGAGTTAGCAATAAAATATAGTTTCAAATAGCTGGAAGGAGGATATTGAATGTTCCCAACACAAAGAAATGGTAAATATTTGAGATGATGAACATGCTAATTCCCCCCTCTGATCACTACACCTTATATATATTCAAACATCACTATGTACCCTATGAATATGTACCATTACATGTCAATTAAAAATTAAATTTCAAAATATGACCACAACTTTCATATCTGTCTCAAAAGCCTAACTAGAGAAATCACAATCTAGCTTTTCAAAAGGATCACTCATTTTGTCACCAGATAAACCTGTATCTGTTTCTGACAATCTTGTATGAGCAACATAAGATGGTCTCCCTGAGCCAATTAAAAAGAAAAAAGGAAAAGGGACACATAGATAAAAAAGCCATGCTGCAACAGAATTTGCAGGGGCTAAGTAGGAATCAGTTCTGATAACAGCTTTTTGTAACTGAGAGGCAGAGGGAAGATGGGCATGAGCCACTTCCGACTGCTGAGGGTCCTGTTTCCAGGGATGGATGACTGTTCTCACACGAAGACTGGACAAACACACCAGAAATATCTGCCAGAAGGTTCATATGAAGGTGTGATTTGAATCAAGAGGATGTGGGGGTAACTCATCGGGTAATTATTCAAACTTCTTAAAAGCAGGACAGCAATAAAATTGTAAATTTTGTAAATTGTAACATCGTAAATAAATTTTTGTAAAGTAAAAAATAAATAATTCTACCCACACACATGAATATCCTGAAGAAGAGAATGCAAACATCTCTAGTGAAGTAGGACAATCTTTCTTGGTGAGATAAGTTGTTTTTCAGTGGTATTTCATGGACATTTTAATCTTATGAAATGTAAAAAGTGGTGGTTGCTATCAAAATATTACCACAACCATTTTCTCTGTATTGAGGGCAAGATTAAAGGACAATTAGAGGGTTGGCAGTAATGCTTTCCCAATCTTATTCTAATTGCAATTTTTAAAAAATCAACTTTATTGAGATAAAATTGCATATAGTGAAATTTATCCATGTCAAGTGTTCAGTCATTGAGTTTTAGCAAACGTATACGCCCATGTAACCACCAGCATGATAAAAATATAAGACATTTTTGTCACCCCCAAAAATTCTCTCCTGCCCTTTGGCAGCCTCAACGGATCTGCCTCTGTCACTTGAAAACATTTTGCCTGTTCTAGGGTTTCATGTCAGTGGAATCAAGGACCGAATGCACTCTTGCGTCTGGCCTGTCTGATCTCAACTTTGCCAAACTCCTCATTTTGTTCAAAGCCCTGTGCCCCTCACTTCTTTGTCTCGTAGGCGGGAAATCAACTTCAATTCTGATAACAAGACCAGAGATGGACGAGTGCCATTTTTGAGAAAGTTGTTAAAATAGCAGGAAACAAGGAGCAGGAAGCAGTGAAGATCAACTCCAGTTCATTTCCTCTTGGAGTATTAATTTTAGCACATTGTTTGGGTTTCCCCAAAAAGATATTTTTGAAATAAGGGAATTCCACGCATGAAGGCCAAAAATAGAAAATAAGAAGACTGGATACTCTTTTCTACACAGTCCTGAAATGTCACGTCTTTGACAAAACAAATGAGAGATAAATGCTTGATGATGGAATCAGAGGAAAAGGTGGGTCTTCTCATAATATCTAGATGGATTCAGGCAAAATACAAAAGTAGAAAGCAATTATGAGCTGTTTTTGAATCTATCAACATTGCTCTCACTTAAAGTAAAAATTTCCTGTGTTTATAAATTAGTAGTTTACCTACCATCACGTCCACCAAACATGAATACTTTCTTTTTCTTGTCCGAACCAGGCAAAGGTATCCAGTTCTTTATGGACATGGTCTTTACTATGTAAGTCATTTCAGTGTTACAAGAACCCAAATTATCAAAAGTTTTAGGCTCTCGTTTTTTCATGTCCTTCAATACCTTCCTATGTAATATATCTCTTTTTTTAATGAGAAAAGGCATAAATTGTTCTGTATCCTAAGCCCTTATATAAACCATCAAGTTCTGGGTTCTAGTTTCCATCAAGCTGCTGTCACATAGTGACTGGAAGAGAATATATTAATTCTCCCAGTTCCCTGGGGTAGGATGCAAATACTGAATCATTTACATCTTTTAAAAAATAAAACAAGGAGCCTCCTAGTTTAAAAACACTTTATTTAAGAGTAATGTTTATCATTAAAAACATTTCTACATCAATTAAAACAATTTTGGTCCCAGTGATATGGTTATTTTGATCTATAGTATAATGGACAAAAAAAAATCTTGGACAAGAAACAGGAAACAGTCAACATGATATACATCAAGAAGAAATACGGAGCGGGCTGTACTCATGACTTTTATTATCTTATTATTTTATTTTATTATTTAATATTTATTATTTTATTATTTACTGAGAAATTATCTACTGGGTTCTTGCCCTAGGTAGAGAAATTCCTCAACTGGATAGATTATCTGACCAATGAAAGAAGCAAGGAGTAGGTTAATCCAACCACTGAAATATAAGTGGTTATTTAAAAGAAGAAAGTTTTGATTCTTCTGAATGAAATGTTAGCACCAACCACTATTTAGTAGGCAGTGTTGCCTTCTATTATCTAGTTCTATAAGAAAATGGTTATTCTTAATCTTTCACCCACAGAAGTATATGATGGCAGAAAATAAACCCAAATCTCACCATAAGCATAGATTCCCTCAGATATCTATAGCTAATATGAAAAAGAAATGGAATTTATCGTATTTCTTTAGTATCAAGTATGCAGAGGTGGCAAGATCTAGTCAAAAGGGCATCAAAGCCAAATACTTCATAAACAGTTCTTGAGTCCTCATTTCCTGTGGCAGTGACCTTGAATAAGTCATGATCCTTCTAATTTTCTTTTTTTTCCCCCCTTTATTTGTTAAAAGAAATCCTGCCTTACCTGGATTTTGAAAAAACTAGAAGATGCACATGAGCTGGTTTGAAAACTTTCGAGTGTCACACAGATGTGGAGGATGGTGTCCTTTTATGCACCGCATCCTGCTAAATACTGTATGCTACATGTACTCTTACATAAGCACTGCCTTTCAACTTGTGAAACAACCCAGCTCTCAGCCACAGATCCCCTGAGGACACATTCCTCCTCACGTCAGCAATGGTTACACTTCTGTGAACGCTTTTATGTTACCTAAAGACTCCTAAATCCACAGCAAAACTTCCACACTGTTTTCTGAACTGAAAGCACTGCTGGCTATAACTTACCAACTAACTAACAGACTAAGTAACAAACTAAAGTGTAGGGGTATAAAGCTTACCAGGTTTTGAACCACAATGAGGAAAATAAATACAAATAAAAAATGTGAACAATGTGTGTGACACATTCAGATTGTAGTCATTGCTCATTAGCAGCCACTGTCAACAAAGACCTCCTTTGAGACAACTTCCACCTGGTTGGGATGACCAAGTTCTGCACAGCCTGCTGCATGCTAAATGTATCCACCTCTCTGTTCTGCATCTGGCTGAGATAGAAAGGTTACAGGAATAGTGACAGGGAGTTGGTACGACATGGAACAAGGATTCAGATGAGTGACTGCCCAATTTTACTTTCAGTGTGATCAAAAGGCCTCAACAGATAGGCTGTGATCGAAACAAAACATACCAGATCATGTTGGCTAAGTTCTCAAAGGCTGTGGGGAAAATGATTCTGCATATTTTTTTAGATTTCATTCAATTATACATAAAGTTTTCTGCCACTGAATACTCATCCGGTAGTAGTGGAGCACAGTGAATTTATCAGTTTGGGGATAGGATGCAATTGCTGACCTTTGGATGCTCACATTCAAAGAGCAGTCAGTCAGTCAATTAGGCCATCTTTTGAGTGATTATCACGAGTCCCTGTAAGGGAATTACCTTATTTTGTCATGGTACGATTGTGGAAATCGACCAAGTTAAAAATCAAATTAGAAATAAACAAATCCTTAATTCTTTTAACTTTTTATTTGGAGAAAATTATAGATTTACAGGAGGCTGCAAAAAAGTGTACAAGGAGGTTGGGTGTTCCCCTCACCCAGTATCCTCCAATGGTAACATCTTACATAATTATAGTACAAGATCAAAACTAGAAAATTGACAGTGGTCCCATACACAGAGTTTATTCAGATTTCACCAATTTTACATGCACTTTTGTGAGTGTGTGTATTTAATTCTGTGAAATTTTATCACAGGTGTAGATTTGTGTAACCATGACCACAATCAAGACACGAAACTGTTCCATCACCACAAGAATTCCCCATGATACCCCATAGATTCAACTCTAACCTCTCTACCCAAACCTAACTCCTGATAACCACTAATCTTCTCTCCATCTCTATAATCTTGTCATTTCAAGAATGTTATATAAATGAAATCATACAGCACATAATCTCTTGAGATTGGCTTTTTCCATTAAGTATAATTCCTCTCAGATCCGTACAAGTTATCATGTATATCAATTGTTTGCTACTTTTCATTGCTGAATAATATTCCATGACACAGTTTGGTTAAATATGAATGTACCACAGTTTGGTTAACCATTCACCCACTGAAGGATATTTGCAAACACCTTTATTTTAAAATAGTCTACTGTAATCCCAGCACTTTGGGAGGCTGAGGTGGGCAGATCACCTGAGGTCAGGAGTTTCAGACCAGCCTGGCCAACATGGCACAACCCTGGCTCTACTAAAAGTACAAAAATTAGCCGGGCATGGTGGTACACACCTGTAATCCCAGCTACTTGGGAGGCTGAGGCAGGAGAATCACTTGAAGGCAAGAGGCAGAGGTTGCAGTGAGCCAAGATCATGCCAGGGCACTCCAGCAGACCATTTAATAAATAAATAAATAAATAAATAAACAGTCCAAATTTGTGAATTTTGACACAGATTAAATTAGTATATATATATATATATATAGGATTGCCCTTACTCAGGAAAATATACCACACCCTAATCTATTCAGAAATTAATTGCATAAAAATACACATTCACTTTATGTCTTTCATGTGAAGTTGTTAAGAATATGTCTTAATCTTATTGTACTTACAAAAACCTGTAGCAAAAGCTTTCCATCCAAACATCCTGTTTTCGTCCTAGACTTTTATTTAGTAACTTAACTACTGTAATGCTTCAATGACTTCCACAGAATCCAGAATTTTAAAAGGTATCTATTTTTTCCAGATAGAAGAACCGAATTAACAATCTCCAAGACTGCTGAGTGGTTTTGATCTGCCTTGCTTACTTCTTCAGCCACTTTATATGCTGAAATATTTCCAGTGCAACCAGAATTTTCAAATGCAAAATTCTGACTTTCTCTTCTGTCATTTTAAGCTCTTAAGACATCATATATAATAGCAAATAAATGACAAGCTCTTGCCATGTGCCCAATAATTGGGGGTTAACTCCTCTACACATTACAAATATGTTTTGAAATTGCCTCTACTTTTTTTTCCATTTCACAAATGAGGAAACTGAGGCCCATGGGGTGGAGGTACCTTTCCTCTGGTCATGCCTACATCCAGCAAATGGTGTGTTCAGGATTCAAACCGGAGGGGCTGCTTCTAGAGCCCATGCCCTTAACACTGCATGACCTCTACCTTGCCAACTTCAAAAAGTTCATCCCTGCAAATACCTTTTTCATTTCCAACTAATTCCTCCCTTCTTTGTCCCCAAACACTCTTGCCTTTATGGATTTTTGTTTCTTGCTATCTTCCATGTCTATAGAACAAATCCCCTTTTCCACCACCACCCCACACTAAAATAGATTCTACTCAGGCTAACTATGTGGAGTCCCCTTTCCAAAAAAAAAAAAATAATAATAAGGGCAATGAAGTAAGGCCCAAGTTTCTCCCAAGATCAAGACCAACATCGTGATGATTTGGTGGGGGATAATCCATTCTTGAGAATTTTACATACTCCTTTCCTTTGGTCCTTTTTCTCTCTCGTTTTGTAATTGAACGCCCCCAACTGGAAAGTGGACAGAGGAAAAAAAGAAAAACCATGAAACTCATATTGGTTGATATGCCACTTTACGAAAATCTTAGGGGGGCAGGGAAGCCAAAGAGGCTGTCACAACTCTTGGCTGAAACGTGTTCATCTGGGGTTAGCTATTTATTTATTTCCCTGAACAGTGACTGAGCCCCACAACTCCTGTAGGAATAAATATATATATTTAAAGACCCTAGGATATGTATTTAAATTTTAAACTTATTTTTTGATAGCTCCAGTCCCTGTTCACTCATATCTTTGGCTTTGACACAATGTGGATAGTGCTAGGGGTATAATTATTTCACATTTTAACTTTTATTTGCAATAGAATATAAATAAACTGAAAATGTTGCTTTTGCCTCACTCCAAATCTTGCTGCAAACTAAAATCTTCAGAAGCCTGTCTGGCCTGCACAATTTTTACCTCTTCCATGAATAGCACATTAGCCAGCCCCTCCTCATCATCATCCCCTGCCTACCATCCTCAGTTTTCACATAATTAAATTAAACAAACATTGGCATTTGCCTGCTACATCGAGTTTTCTCCCAAAAAGGATCCTCAGGAAAGCCATGCTAAAAAGACTTTGCATGTAAGAATTGCTCATCAGGTTCACTGTCTGAGCTTCATGAGGTTGGTCTGCTCTGATTAAATTTAGGTCTTGCACCTGCAAGTTTGGCTGGACACAGGGAGGAGATGTCAGGACAGTTGACGGTTTTTGCACCCATTCTCCATTTCCTACTTAGCAACTCCTCCATTCAAATAGCATTTTTCCTTCAATCCATCAAGGCACATCAGGGAGCTCAGAGAGAGGTAAGCGTAAGAGAAGAGAGGCTACGAGGACCATGGAGAAAGGAAGATCCAGGGACACAGAGATGTAAAGGGTGGGAGTACTGAATTGAAGGTGGGAAGAAAGGCAGTGGGGAAGCAGGAATCCCTACAATCTAAGTGCTGCTGTCCACCCCTCACCATACTCCCACCCCTACACCCAGAGCTCTTCACCCTCTCAATGTCACCAAAATTGCTTTGAATAACTCAATTATTGATCCCCTGTGATCTTTATGAAAGCAGAAATTAAGCCATAGGTGACACTGCTATAGCTGCAGGTCACATCACAAAAGGATGGCCAATAGTATCCTAAAGATCACTGTGTAACATTCTCATATCCTGGCTGCCCCTGACTTCTTAGATTGTGTAGAAGGACAATGTGATAATGACAGGATGCGGTTCTAACTAATACAATAAACAGCACAACAAAACAAAACAAAAACACCTGGGCCTGCCTGGAACTTTCAGAACTAAAGTTACTCATTCATCAGCTAGAAATAGGTGTCGGAATTTTGCTAATTTGCAGCAGTGCAGAGCTATGTGTGTCTTTATTATACACATGCTTTCCAGAGGCCATGCTGTGAAATGGGGCATCTGTCTTGGCCAGATGAAGTGTCTGCAAAGGACCTTCTGTATACAGTGTTCCCCACCCCAACCCCTATACAGTCCCACGTTACTCTTAGACCAAAGTGCCTGCAACTATCTTATGAAACTATTAGGTATTTCCAGACACTCTCATGGATGGAAGTTTAATCTGTGGGTAAAGATAAAATCCAAGTATATGTATTTATGGGCTTATTTTCCCATCTTTTATAATTAGCATTATTTCAGGAAGAAAATCCCAAATAAAATCTAGAATAATACAACACATTCATTACAATCTCTTGCTCTCTCTTGCACATGTATATATGTTATAGATATTATATATATGTGTGTGTGTATATATATACATCCTGTATATATGTCAAATGAACTTAAACTTTGAGAGGCTTAAGCTATAAAAATTTAGTTCAAAGCTGGGACTTCAATCACATCCTACAGATCAAATTGCCAACACGATTGGAAGAAAAGGGAGTGTTTTTAATCTCATGTAATTTACTATACAAAGACAAGCATCTTTTTCTTACAGAACATTTTTTTGCTGAAATCTGTCAGCCAACAAAACAGGATGAGAGCTGAAGTTCTGTATCAGAACATACTGAGTTGGAAAGCAATGAATTTCATTTTGCCTGTTGCAAGTCACTTAAGACAGCAAAGAAAAAGCGAGGTGTCCCTTGTTTACACGTATACAAAAATGAAAGCTCTTTAAAATACAACACAGCACAGAAGTAATTCTGCCTTACTTTAAACAAAGACTCCCCCATCCCCATCCCCCTAAACTCTGTAGGGAAAACTTACCAGCTCTACCTATGCCACTCTTCTTAACAACATCAGGTCACCTCACAGTATGTAAATTGAGCCAGGCCAGCTCAACAGAGGGATAAAGTAATGATGGATAGAGTGAGGCAAAGATGGAGTTTGGCACACAAGATGTTCAATCACTAGTTCTAGGTTAGGGGTGAGTGATATTACAATAGCTTAATGGACTCACCAGTGCTAATTAACCTGGGACACAAGGAATGACCAAATGCATCATGAAAAGCTGCTATAATTCTTCAAGCAAGCCTAACGATCATAGAAATAATCCACAGGCCAAGTGTCCAAAGATACTTGATGGTAGCTTTAAAAACACCCCACCACACACAAAAGACCCTCCCAGCCCTCGGAATGGTTGCTCATCCCTTTCACACATTGTATTAGTCCATTTTCATGCTGCTGATAAAGACATACCCAAGACTGGGAAGAAAAAGAGGTTTAATTGGACTTACAGTTCCACCTGGGAATCATGGCAGAAAGCGAAAAAGCATTTCTTACATGGTGGCAGCAAGAGAAAAATGAGGAAGAAGCAAAAGCAGAAACCCTTGATAAATCCATCAGATCTCATGAGACTTCTTCACTATCATGAGAATAGCACAGGAAAGACCAGCCCCCATGATTCAATTACTTCCTCCTGGGTCCCTCCCACAACATGTGGGAATTCTGGGAGAAACAATTCAAGTTGAAATTTGGGTAGGGACACAGCCAAACCATATCACATGTCTTCTCTTACATGGGCCAAGTTCATAAATAAATACATCCTAGTTCTAGCTCTCTTCCTTGCCTTTTCCTTTTGAGGGAAATCATTACTAGTTTGCCAAATATATACATATATATTTCCAGGTCCATTTTCTACCTTCTCAGAATTCAAATGTAGTGACCATGTATTGTCTCTTTTCCCTGTGGCAGGAAAAGGTCTGATGACAAACGTTCCTCTACTCCTGTTTTGTTCTCCAGTGCTTTGGAGACCATCCTGGTTCCCACATCAAGTGGGAATCCTCCCCAAGTGAACCCAGAAAGATTCAGCTAAGCTGTGGCTCCTCAGGGGCCCAAAGTCAGGAGACTGGGGAGGCTCTAGAATTGAGAGAGAGGTTGATGTCATTCTAGGATGAGACAAAGAGGATCGATCATTAATTCTGCCTCAATCTGGTCTAGCACCAAATTAAAAGAAACATCCAAACTGACCTTGGACTCCTCCCAGGATTATTTGCATGAAATATGACTTGTGTCTAAACCAGACCCTCCAGATCACTGTTTATCTTTCCTGATCTGGAATCAAGTCCCTCCAAACATTCCCCAAGGGCGCCGTTAGCACGTTTTATTGGTGGAGAGTGCACTGGAAATGATATCTCTTTCAGGGTCCCCAGTGGACAGCTGAAAACAATTGTGGTAGAATAAGTGAGACCAGAACCAGGAGATCAGCTTTCCATTCGCAAAGAGGTGTGCTCTTCTCTTGTGTCACTCCTGAGAGGATGGCTGCTCCTGGTGGCTAAATGGCTATGCCTCATCAGACAGCAATAACAGAGGATCAAATGCAAGGCCTCATGCAACTCATATTTTTATCCAACTCTTGGGTTCCAGGATTGTTCTGTCAATCTGCATTTTGTAGCAGGGAAAAGAAAAGAACTGCACTGCTTATCCTGCCAAGGAGATAATGGAACTAGTACATAATGGGACTAGTAATTTCTGAGTTTGCCTCAGAAAGGTTTAACTATCCATTAACCTCACTCTTGAGCTTGGGCTAGAATACCACACATGTCAGGATTCACACCAAATCATGGGCTTGGTCCCAGTGCAAATGAAGCACTGAGTGTGTTGGGACTAGCATCCTATGGTATTATCTTGGCTCTAAGGTTCACATGACATTAAACATACTGGGATCCTTCCCACTACTCAAAATCACTATTATGTGCTAATAATAATAGCAATAATAATAATAGCTAATACTTTTGCATCTTTATAATGAACAAAAGGCTAATTTACATATGTATCATCTCATTTATTTCTGATGATCACTATGTGAGTTGGTTGCTTATCCACACTTTAGGGATGATGTAACTGAAGCAGGAAGAAAGTAAACATGTCCGAGGTCACATAGCAGTTAACTGGCAGGGCCCAGGCTTAGACCCAGGTCTAGCTGGGTCCAAGTTCATGCTTTTAACTGGTTCAAAAGACTTCACTTATAGCAAAAGGAACTTGTTTCATTTGGATAGGAAAACAAGAAGAGACAATTCTAGTGCATTCTCCTTTCAATAATTTAATATGAACTGTTCAAATGAGCAATTGAGATGCTTCTCAGCATCTGTGACTCACTCCTTCTGGATCCCAGAGTGCTGTTATGGAAATAAGTTGCAGTGTAGATCATACTTTTGTTCTAATATATGCAATGCAATGCAATGCAAGAAATTCAGTTCTGAGATATCCAAGGTAGCTGGCTCCTTTCTTTTGTCCTTTGGAAAGAGTAAAATTTCAGTTTGTTTGAGTTATAGCTGCTCTGACTTTGATGCTGACCGGACTGCTCAAATATTTAGTAAAAGTGATTTGGAAGAGTATTCATCATAATTTGATTTAGGGGACTGCTCACTTATCTCATCTACAGAGCTGCTTCACATCCCAAAGTCTCATAAAAATTATACCATATCATCACTGAGGAGAATCACCTGGTCAAAAAGGTGGCCTCTTGGGGAGAAGGCATTGAAATCCCAACATTTAGGTTTCACCAGCTAGAGGGGATTGCATGATACTGTGATTTAGGAGGTCTTGGCCTGAAGTGCTATGGTAAGCACGATGAAAGCGAGACCAAAGATCGTATTTCTCAAGGAATCCAGAACATCACACCAGAGGCAGGCATATGATATCTGTCTGCCGAGGTTAAGATACCAGAGAACTTCAACTGGGGTAGCATGAAAACTGGCTTGGCCCCTCTGATTTCAAAAGCCTCAATTCCTATCCACTTTGATGGTGTGCAAAATGGGTCTGAAATATGATCTCTCAATTATTCCCAAGGTTGCTGCTGCCAGAAGAGCCATAAGCCAGACCCATTTCCATGTTCCGTCTTCATCGTCAGCTTTGAAATTAAGACCACGCTGGTGAGAAGCGTTGAGAAGTAAAAAGAAGGGACCTATTTTCATTCAGACTTTGGCTAAAATTAAAAGTGATTTACTCCTAAAAGACCTGTTTAGTTGCACAGTGGGGTACTTGCTATATCAACTGTGAGATATAAATAGAATCCACCAGAGAAAGAGGTACATCATGGGACTTGAGATAGAGGCAGAAAGAAATGTTGAGCTATTTAAAACTTTATTTCAAATTTGATCATTGACTGGTCATTCATCATTTATGTATAAAGAAACTATATGTCAGGCACTATGCTGAGCTCTATAAAAACAATGGAGGGAAAAAAACCAGACACAATCCCTGAGTTCATGGAACATCCGGTCTAGTGAGGGTGCTGGGCATTAATTGAATATTTACAAGCATACCTATAAAACCATAATCCACCAAAGAACCAATCCATGCTGCTATGAGAGTATCTAGTAGCAGGGCATGTCTTTGTTAAGAAGGCTAGGGAAGATTTTTCTGAGAAATATTGCAAGTTGAGGAAAATCACCATACCACATTAAGCTCGCCCTAGCTTTAAGAAGTGAAGGTCTTGTATTACTACGTAGCAGGCATAGAGGAGAACACAGACATTGCATTATGGGGGCTCAGGGAGTTGGAGGGCTCAGCAAATATTCAATGAGTGACTAAAGTTAGAAATACCCAAAGGATGTTCAGGGTCTGAAGCAGGGTGTAAGGGGATCTATGGTAACTGATGTTCCTGAACCACGTGAAATTCTGAGAACCATGTGCCCTTGTATAGTGGAAGTGGCTTGTAGAAAACAGAAGGAGGAGGAAGAATTAACTCAAAACTCCTTTGAAGTCAAGGGGTTTGGTTAGCTGGGTCTCACATGTATGAAGGGCCCTCTCTCTAGCGGGGTTCTCTGAAAGCAGATGCTACTACAGACTCTAATATGAAAACTATTAGAGATAAAACGGATTTTTATCTTTAATGTTAATCAGCATTCTACTCTGCCTTGCTCCATTCCCCATTTACTCTTCAATAATTATTAACTTAATTGTCTATTGAGCTCCAAGCACACGATGTGTCCACAGTCTAGTTGAGTGATTGACATGTTAAAGTCACACAGACATGCGGCAGAACGAGCCAGAGTCAGCCTGGGGGAATCAGGAGGGCTTGAAACTTTTCTAGAAAGCTCACTGCAACTAGACCAATAACCCCAGGAATGTTTGAAAGACTAGGCAGCCTATATTTATCCAGGCCTTAAAGAGAGTTAAGTGGGCTGTAATCCTTGAAACCAGAGTTGTGGAGGGCAGTAACTAGATTTACCTTACCTTTAAGTTGAACAGACACCATATTCATCTAGCGTTTGAATCCACTCCTCCCTCTTAATAACCGAACAGAAGCTGTGAAAACAGTTACCTATTGTAAGGTACTTTAACCATTTGACTTCACCTATGAGGTTAAGAAAGAAACCAGTGATAAGTTTTCCCTTTTTACGTATAGTTCACAATTCTAAGTTTTGCTAGGAGAGTATAGTGGGTAGCATCAACACCAGTTTTCATTTTGTAAGGAGAAAGGAGGCAGATTTCTCCTCCACTGGGAGGTGGAGGCAGGGGGCCTGAGGGAGTATTTGCTAAAGTCAGGGAGATGAACTTGGCTTTGCCTGCAGAAGTGATTGACAAGGCGGCTTCCCACTGCTCCGGAAGGAACCCAAATTCAGGGGATCAGCAGAGCCTCTTTGCCCACCACTGGTTACTTGGCTCCCTGCTGCTGGGGATAACCTCTCAAAAGTTTGCAAATAAAGTTTCTTCCTGTAGTTTTACTCTTTCCCACTTGGCAGGCTTTAT
This sequence comes from Trachypithecus francoisi, assembly GCF_009764315.1. Classification (NCBI taxonomy): domain Eukaryota; kingdom Metazoa; phylum Chordata; class Mammalia; order Primates; family Cercopithecidae; genus Trachypithecus; species Trachypithecus francoisi. The sequence goes on along the minus strand of NW_022681469.1, from coordinate 100,528,861 downwards.
GTCACTAATGGATCTGAAATTAATGGGTCCTCCCTCCCTTCCTCCCTTGAATCTCTGGCAAAGTCAGCACATGCTGGGGAATGTGGCAGGCAGTTAGTTATCACCTATGGCACATCTCGAGGGGCTGGGCCCAAGCTATTCTCATCACACCTACTGCTCTCCCACCCAGTGACTAGAATCATGTGGAAATAAATGCAAAACTCATTCGCCATTTCTTTAGATTATATTCACAGAAATGTCTCCACTTATGGATGGAGCACACCAACCATTCTTCTGAAGGCAACTTCTATGTGTGTATAAAATTCAATTCAGGCCAGGCACAGTGGCTCACACCTGCAATCCCAGTACTTTTGGAGGCTGAGGTGGGTGGATCACTTGAGGCCAGGAGTTAGAGGTCAGCCTGGCTAACATGGTAAAACCCCATCTCCACTAAAAATACAAAAATTAGCCAGGTGTGGTGGCACATGCTTGTAATCCTAACTACTCAGGAGGCTGAGGCAGGAGAACCGCGTGAACCCAGGAGGTGGAGTTATAGTGAGCCGAGATCACGCCACCAAACTCCATCCTAAACAACAGAGCAAGACTGTGTCTCAAAAATAAAATAAAAATATTAAAAAAAATAAATACAATGAAAAAATTTGATTCAACCAACACAAATTGAGTAGCTGTGGTGGCGCACACACTGCATGCTGTGATATGTGTGAGTGTGGTTATCATCATGGTTAATTCTTTCTTGGCATGAGACCAATAACTCAGGTTGAGGCGTATGCCATTTGCTCTCATTATCTGCAACTGGATTTATCTTTGAGTGGTTTGACTTGCTAGAGCGATATGTTGTGGTTGTGCCAAGCACACCCCAGTACTTGGGTTTGAATGCTGGTCTTGCCATTTATTATTTACATGACCTTGGGCAAGTAACTTAACCTCTCTGTGCCTAAGTCTCCTCATCTGTGAAATAGGAATCATAATAGTATCCCTATTTTACAAAAAAGAAAATGGAGATACAGAGGGATTTGGTAATTAGGTTACCAAATTAGGTTATGTGCTGGCACTGACTGCACCTAATACAGGGCCTGACACATAGAACACATCAACTGATCACTATTGTCATCTCAGCCTCTCACTTCTTGGTGACCCTTTTGTAGACATTCGGGAAGAACAGGCCACGGCACTTGAACAGGTTTTGCTTCTCCACCTCCTCCATATGAGACTAACTGATCCATGCATGGTTGAACTCTTGACCTCTGCAAACTTAGCACTGAGCCCCTGCCCACTGAGCTTACCATCCCCGCAGCGTGGGGGTGATGTAGAGCTACTAACTACCACATTCTCAGTTCAAAAGGATGTCAACCCCCCCTTGCTCCCTCATCCAAAATCCCTTCAAGATTTAAGTATACTTTCTAAGTTAATCTGTTTCAAACATTTGCTTAAGAAATAAAAGAAGTAAAAGCGCCTGCTGCTTCACTCCAAGTTGAAAATGTAGATACCAGTCTCTCTTTCTGCATTCTATTCCCCCAAAGTTCTTTGCAAGACAAAAATTATGTTGGCCACAGTTGCAATCAGCTTTAATTCATTCTTTATTGCTGCTCTGGTTTTGTGTTATTTGAGCTGGTTTAACTGTTAAAAGCGTTTCAAATGTTCACATGGCCTGCATTAGGTTACTGAATTAAAACAGGAACAGCCCACCAAATGTAGCTCTCTGAAATGCAAACCACATGAGTTTGATTTCTTTGTGGTATAACTTTAATTGGGTTCAGAGGTCTCTGAGACTTACCTGTCTATCTGTTCTGTGATGGCCTGATCTGATAAGACTAACTTAAAGGGTCTGAGAAATCAGAATTGCTTCAGCTCTAATTTCAGAACCAATGACCATTGGTTCTGCATTATAGCTTCATCCAATTTATGACTATCCAAATTCAATTCAATTGGAAATCTCAGAATACCCCCTCAGGGCTTCTTCACTTGCTGTTCTAGCAAGTGTCTGGCACACACAGAGAGCCTATGAGTCCCAAGCACAAAGTGCTGGGAAATTACTAATATAATAGTATTACCAATACTATATTAGCATTGCATATAGTCAGATTTGGCACTTACCTCTACGCCCTACACCCCACAATCAGATAGGCCATATATTCTTCCTTTTCTGACACAATACAAAAGAAAGCTTTGGGCTCAGATTGTCCCTTTTTTGGTCTTCTGATAGCACTACCAACCAGCCTCCCTTGGCCCATGTCCACCTTCTGGAAGAGCTGCTGTAGCTTCTAACATCCAGTCCTAAACTGGACTCCCCTTCTTGTTTCTGAAGGCAGGTGGAAGCAGCAATTAACTGTGGTTTAGTTCTTAGGAAGAGCTGAACTTTCTCCATGTAGGTTTCTAAGAAATAGTCTCAGGATATAGCAAATCTACAAATGTTTTCTGAGTATCACAAGCAAGGTACTAAGCAAACCACCATAAAACATGAGGCCTGGGAAGGACAGAGGGGAAAACAAAGTCAATTGAACCTGTGGCTGATTTAATATGGAGGGCAATGGACATGAGAAGCCAGAGAGGACTTCTCTCAGCCCGACTGCTTGAAGGAATGGCATTATGCTTGGGTGAAAAATAAATCACTCTGTGACTTCAAGCTACAAAGGAAGACCCAGAAACTGTGTAGAGGAAACTTGATGCCCTTTGGCCATTGCTCTTCCCTTGCTAAGTCTCCAGGGACACAAGAGAGCGACATGGTGAGGAAAATCAGATGGTCATCCTGTTTGGAGTAAAAGTAGACATTTTATGTGAGAATAAACAGTGCTCATGTTTATTAAAACAGTGGGGAACAGGGACATTTTCAGTATTTTCTCAAAAGTTCATTGATCATGCAAAAAATTAACTTTGGCAATCTGAAAGGCATCAAAGTCTTTCTAAACTAACTACACACACAAATACACTTACTCCTAACCACACACTGAGCAGGTAGTTAGTGATAACAAAGACGATAATGTCATTGAGGACTTTTGCTATATGCCAGATATTTTTATCCATTCTTATGGCATCATCACCGCAAGGCTTGGAGGGCAATATCTTCATTTTAACACATTAGGGAACAGAAACAGAGGCACTGAGTGATTAAGTATAACTTTTTCAAAGTCAGTGTAACTTGGATTTCAGTTTGGGTTTTATGATGACAAAGCGGAGTCCCATACCACCAGATATAATGCCTTTCCTATTGTCACAGCAACAAAAGACTTAACACAAAGGAGATGATACAGAGGGAGTGAGGAGCTGACACAGTTTGTCGGCAAGAGTAAGGCCCTTAACATGGAAGCTTCACACAGCCCTTTTCCTGCTTCTTCCTCACTAGAATAAATACTCCTAGGCAGAGAAAAAAATGGAATACTCACTACCTAAATATACAAACTGTGGGTATTACAGAATCTTTTTTCATCTTCATGATTACCTTTTGAGAATGAGAGACTCTAGAAAGGAAAATGACATCCTATATGAAAAGTGGTGTAAATATACTCAAGAGTTATGCATTTTGCTATTTGTAAACAGCAACAAAAAGAACCACAAAAAAAATCAACTCTATTAAAGTTATATATGCTGAAGTGGTTAGGAGTAAAGTTACTGATGTCTGCAACTTACTTAGAAAAGCATCAAAAAAATAAGACAGATTGATGAATAGATGTACAGCTATATGACAAAGAAAGTATAGCAAAGAGCCATTGAAGAATGTTAGGTGGCAAATATACAATTCTTCATGCTTTTCTATGTGTTTGAAATGTTTCATAGTAGAATGTCAGGGAAAAGTGACCATAGAGTGAGTCTTACATTTCTAAGCTGCTCGCTTCCTAACTCCGCACTTATTTAGAAAGCTGGGCAGGTGGGAAGAGAGGAGCTATGTTGCTGGGAAGAAAGCCAGCATTGGCCAATAATAATGTTGTCCCTTCCAGGGAAAACACAGGCTTGGAGAACAACTGCTTGACCACTTCTAATCCAGATTCACAATCTCAAAAATATTCTCATGCCAAGAGAAAACAGAAGCCAAAAAATAGGTGAGAAAATACAGCAGGGACAAGGAGAAGATGCCAGATTTCAACATCGCCACACATTGTGTCATAGGCAGAGCTGCACATGAAAGCTAGAACTGTGTACAGTTTTGCCTGGTTTTGGAACCTAGACTTGGAAGTCTCTAAGGCTTGTGTATCCCTAGAAAAAAACAGGTCCTTGGTAAATATTTGCTGAACGAAGGATGCGTATTTTGTTGAAAGGTACTGAAGAAGATAGAAACGGTTTTGCAACTACTTATCTTACCTATTGATCTCTTCCTGTTTAAATTAAGAAGCTGCACATATGTGATGTCTCTTTTCAACCCTTTGTGCCCATATGTGTATGCATACTTACACCAATATAGTTCCTCCGTACTAGATAACATGCTGGGCGTTTAGGAGATTCAGAAACGAATAAAGCACCATTTCTGCTTTACAGACTTAAAACCTAGGTGGAAACAAACCCCATGTAACTATAATACATGGGATCTGATGTAGTAAGCACCATGAACAACAGAGGCCTCATATTGTTTTGTTAAGACTTGGCTTTACAATATAGCTCCTACATACTGTATTCAAGTCACTGGAAACAGTACCGCTACATATAGGAAATGGCCCCCTCCAAAAGATGGTGTGATCCAGGCTACCAAGAGACCAAAATTAGAACTCTGTACTGCAAATCAGAGTCTTCTGGAGAGCCTGAGATCTTTCCTCTATTTTAACCCAAAGGGTTGAATTATCCCTTTGTGTCAAGAACATGATCTTGCACAGAGAGTTGGCCCCAAATGGCCCTGGGCCCCTGATCTGCAGTGAAGAGCCCCCATAGCATACGTGGGTACACTAATGTAACTAGACAAGTACTGGTAAAACCAGGTGGTAGAAAAGCAGTCAGGAAATGGGATGGGGAAAGGGCAAAATCTGTGCCCATGGAGACATTTTAGGTATTGAAAAGGAGGTAATGTTTTCCACTAAAGGGCATCCAGTTGGAGACTGGTCTGAGCTGGCTCTCATTTTATAACCTCTCAACACATGTGTGTAGTCAAGGCTGAATTTAAAACCTATACCGTGAACCTTAGGAAAATAAACCACATTAAACAAGCACAAATTGAAAATATTACACAAGAGATTTCACAGGAAATTGGTCCAAATTTAGCCTTGCTCTTTATGTATTTAAGCCTCTTATTCATTGCTTAGAACTTTATATCAGGATTTTAATATGAGTCTGTCCTCCCCCACCCCCACCCCCAGCCCAGTCCAACTCCACAATGGTCTGCTTAGTTTTACAAAATGTATTTTTTTAACTCCCAAAGAATCCTGCTACCTTTGGCCTGCTCTTTCAGTGCTCATTAACACATGTTCCCAAACAGCACACTGATGACTCACAGCATCAATGTTGAGGTGAGGCTGAGCATGTACCCAAAAAGTCCCACTGCAGTACCAGAGACAAGCTCCACTGTGTGATCCCTGCACCGGTGGATTTCAAGGCTGATTTTACATAAAAGATGACAGCAATTATGACAAATGTCATTAGCAGCAAACCATTTCAGTGTCTTTCAGTCTCAGAATTCTCTAACACTACTTTCCTTTTTTCTGTAGATTTGTTTTGTTTTGCTTTTAATCTTGTTGTACTGTACTTTCTCTGAGTCTCCTCAAATCCTTTTCTTGGAATGAAGCCAAGTATAGATAACTACATGAACAATTTAGAATCCCATAAATGTAACAGTCCACCTTTTGTAATGACATTTGAGTTGATCTGATGTTATCTTGGTTGGTCACATAGCAAGAGACTTCCAGAAGCAATGGCTGGACCACTCTTTCTACCTCGGGTCTGGATTTTTGCCATCAGAAATGCCCTGTGGGATGCTGCCAGGACACTCTGGTCTGCAGCCCTTCTGAGCCAGGCATTTGCCAGGTGGGAAAAGTGATGCCAAACCAAAGGGTGGTTTTGTGGGATGGACAAACATTCCCTGAGGCCACGCTGGGACGTCCCATTCTTTCCCACTTGTTGCTGCCAGACAGAATGTGATTATTACTGGAGTTTGCTTACAAACCACTTTCAGAAGGCTTATTAAATTAGAACTTGTTTTGTATTTAGTTTGGAATTTTTTAATGATTTCGAGGTCTGGAATTCATGTTGCTTCCCTACTTCTCTCTATCACACCACAGGAAAATGCTTGCTGGTGAATGTGATTAAATTTACTCTGACCTCTTTTCTTCGCCCTTATAATTCTCTACTCTTTATGGAAGTGAGAAAGTTCCAAAAGAATAGAATAAGCCATGCAAAGAGCCCAAGGTCAGACTTCAACTGGAAAGGGGAAGGGGCTGTCCAGAGGGCTGGCAGGGACAGGTACCCTATTGCTTTTACTGAGGTAGAACTGTAGGAAGTTTCTTTACAATTATTATTAGTTTGCTAATTCCTATTTTAGGAAGATTAAAAGAACACCCTGGGCCTCTCCCAGAGCTCTGAACTCCTCTGGGGAACTCGCTGCCCCCTAACCTCATCATCCTGTCATGGCAGCCACCACACTCACTGAGGGGTCTTTCATCAGGACCCTAGAGAAACATGAGTTTGGAAGATGCCCATGCAGATTTCTGGCCCATGACAGTGAGGACCACAAGGAGCATGGGCTTTCGGAGGTGTCCCTTCAAACCAACTCAGTGGTCTGACTGCGGGAAATTGCTTTCATTTTCTGGCTTATTAAAAATAGTAAGGGAGGACGGGCGCGGTGGCTCAAGCCTGTAATCCCAGCACTTTGGGAGGCCGAGACGGGCGGATCACGAGGTCAGGAGATCGAGATCATCCTGGCTAACACGGTGAAACCCCGTCTCTACTAAAAAAATACAAAAAACTAGCCGGGCGAGGTGGCCGGCGCCTGTAGTCCCAGCTACTCCAGAGGCTGAGGCAGGAGAATGGCGTGAACCCGGGAGGCGGAGCTTGCAGTGAGCTGAGATCCGGCCACTGCACTCCAGCCTGGGCGACAGAGCGAGACTCCGTCTCAAAAAAAAAAAAAAAAAAAAAAAAAAAGTAAGGGAATCAAGATGACAGTGATTTGATGAACCCTTGAGAAATAAAAATCCAGGATCACTCCGTCCAAAAAACAAATGCAAAGTTCTAAAGATAGGAGACTTCAAACAAATAGGGAGGTTAGGCAGCCAAAGAGGCCCTTTATTATCTGTTAATGCTCAAAGGTAAATACACTTCCCTGACTGAAAGTATTAAATTTTCAAATGTTCAAGTAATTGTTAACCTAGTTCCGACCGCACAGGTGTCTGCAGCCTGCACCCATCCTGACTCAATGAGAGCCTCAGACAATGAATATGTCTCATTGCCTTTAACACCCTCCCATGCGGGCTCACTCTGGGTGGTCATCTCTTGCCCTCTCATGCCCCAAAACAATTCTGGTGGTGGGGGGCTTTATTGGATTTCTCAGAGCATTAGGTTTCTGGGAGCATATAAACTCAAGGACTTTGCCTTTAAATCACTCAGAGCCAGAGAAGGAGGCAGAGGATGCTTCAAAAAGAATTAGGAAAAGTTAACAGATCAAAAGAACAGTCCTGTCACATAAGCTACTTCCTTTTTCAAAAACATGTATTAGGAGTGCAGCAGTTAAAACTCTGATCGGTCATGAAAATGAGCCCTAGCCCTCCGGCTGAGGGGCTGAAATGCATTAGGCACCACCTGAAAGAAAATTCTCAGTGATTAAGCTCAGTGTCTGCAGAAACACACACACACACACACACACACACACACACGGAAAAACAAGGCCCACCCTGGGCTCTCCTTCCTCAGGTAAGTACCTGGTGCCCTTTCCTTCCATGTCCACACAGGAAGTTGGTTCAGGGCTGCTAGAATGTCACTAGTTGCTAAGAACATCTTAGAAGGCTAAGTTGAAAAGCCCCCATACCTCTCTGCAATGCTGATCTTCCATTCTTTGCAAATTATAGGGCAGACAGCTTAATCAACAAGAAGTGTGTGCTTCAGAATCCAGCAAATACTACTGAGCAGAGCATTCAAGGCTAAAGAAAAAACTCCCTTGTTTGCCTCAAAGTGGATGTTTATGGCAGTGTAGGTTTGCAGCCCAGGTAAAATGCATCTCTACTAAGATCTTTCATAGAGGATAGTCACGGTGGATCTGTTTGATCTAGAGCAGGCCTCTTTATTCCCTTTCTGTACAAATGGAGAACCGAGAACTGGGGGCATTTCACCAAACAGGTCCCAACAGCAAGATAGCTGTTCTCCAGAGAGTAGTCTTGTTTTCATTCTTAGTTGGCTTTTTCTCTTAATGTATTTATCCCCCACATCTGTTACAGTTCAATAAAAGGAGAATGCAGTGATAGTTTTTCTTTTTTTTTTTTAAACCACGATTCCGTTGGCAAAGCAGATAGATCCATAATTACATGGAGACACATGTATTCGTTTTCTAGGGCTGCAGTCACAAATTACCACAAACTGGGTGGTTTAAAAGCCACAGAAACGTATTTTTTTTCCCAGTTCTGGAGGTTAGAAGTCTGAAATCAAGGTGTCAGCAGCAGGAGTTCTCAGGGCTCTGAAGGAAAGTTGCTCCATGCCCAGCTCCTGGCTTCTGGTGCTGGCTAGTGGTCCCTGGCGTTCCTTGGCTTACAGCTCCATCCCTCCAATATCTGCCTCTGCAGACACATGGTGCTCTCCCTGTGTGTCTCTGAGTCCCTGTGTCTCCACATGGCCTTCTTATAAGGACATCAATCATTGGATTTAGGACTCACCCAAATCCTTCACAATGTCATCTTAACCTGATTACAGACCCTATTTCCAAATCAGGTCCCATCCACAGGTGCCAGGGGTTAGGACTTCAACACATATTTTTGAGGGGACACAATTCAATTCATGACAACATACATGCAATAATTAAAGAGGGAAACCACGGGGCCTTGCCTGTGAGATGAGGACATACTGAGCCTGTGAAGGAGGAAGAAGTAAAGGACTGTCCCAGGGCCTGGGCACTAAGAAGCAGATCTCAGGAAGTCATCATTAGGTTCCATGAGGTATTCCCACTGGCAGAGTTCAGGCTTAACTGTGGCAGAGGTGAAATCGTGAAGAGAGAGGAAAAGATAATAGTGAAATCCTGGCGGACTAAACTGAAATGTGGAGTGGAGGTGTGCAGGTTGAAGGTAGAGGCTGTGCCGGGCACGGTGGCTCACCCCTGTAATCCCAGGACTTTGGGAGGCCGAGGCAGGCAGTTCACCTGAGGTTGGGAGTTCGAGACCGGCCTGACCAACATGGAGAAACCCCATCTCTACTAAAAATACAAAATTAGCCAGGCGTGATGGTGCATGCCTGTAATCCCAGTTACTCCAGAGGCTGAGGCAGAAGAATCACTTGAACCCAGGAGGCAGAGTTCGCATTGAGCCAAGATCGTGCCATTGCACTCCAGCCTGGACAACAAGAACAAAACTCTGTCTCAAAAACAAAAACCAAAATAAAAATAAAAATGAAGGTGGAGGCTGAAGCACAGGTGCTCTGCCCATGAATGCTGCCTCTCTGCTCCTCTTGGGGCTTAGTGCCATGGGCACCTCCTTGCAATCATGTGTGAGTGTACCCTGCCTAAAAGGGTAGATTGAAATGATACAACTTCCTTTGTTATTGTTGTTCTACCCTCTCCTGAGAAACTGAAATGGACAAATCCCCATGAAGTCTCTATGTTTCCCTTCTGATGATTTTCTTCCCCCGCATCCAATTGCTAAAAGTTCTTTCATGTTTTATTCTCTCTCCAGTCACCTTGGAAGCTACAGCTTGCCTGTCCAATCTCATCCACTTTCCATGATGATGATGGCATCACTGGTTCTCCCGGAAATTGATCTACAAGATGGTACCTGCTTAATCATAACCCAACAACTCATTTTTCCTCTTGTTTGTGGTACATAGAGAGAAAAGCATCTTCCAATTTTGTAGTTTTCAAACTATGTTCTTGCTGAAGAGCCCTTTGCTGTGGTGGTTGAAGGCATGCCTGGGAGATGGGGAGCCCTGCCCACCTGGCCAGTCTCCACACCCCTCATCCTTGGCAGCCCCTGGGCAGGCTCTGGTGGGCCCAAGTTAGTGGATTCGAGGTGCCCATATTTTAATAATTCATCTTTATGTTATGGCACCCAGATTTCACATTACAATGTTCTGGGATCTGCCTGCTATTAATTAATTAATTAATTTTTTAAAAAACCATCAGCTATCTTCCCCCCCCACCCCAAGAAACTTAAATAGTTTCCCAAAAATTGTCATATGTCAGCCTGTGTTCTGCCCTTTTCTTCCTTGGGGTCTGCCATCTAATTTTCCTCAAGCCTCTGATGGAATCTAGCTCTGTTTGGACGCTCCTCTAAAACTCACCACACGTCTAATTTCAGTGCAATTAACAAAATTTGCAAGCTCATTTCATTTCTTGACTGGAAATAAGGACTGAAAATTCAGTCAATCAGTAGAGAAGATAATGTATACTAGAAGAAAGATGAGACCCATCACCATAAAAACTGATATAACAGTTAGATTTTGGAAAACTCCCAGCTTTCCAGAGAAATCCATCATGGAATCATGAAGGATCAAATGCTTTTCATGGAAACACCTTGAAAACAAGCACTTCCTACCATAAGACTAAAAAGAAGTTGATGCAACAGGGTCTTTGATGTAAAAGTTAACAATGGAACTCATTAAGTACTGATACAAACAATACACTACTGAGACTTTGTAAAAATTCAGTTCCCCCTGAAGGTTAGCATTGAGAATGAACCAATTAAAGTTCTGTCTTTATTAAACTCCTTGCTGATAAAGCCCATTTCCCTTGGCCTTTCTCTACTCCTAAATTCCAAGAACAAATGAAAAATGAAAAAGCAGCAACTCTACACTCCCATGAAATTTTACCTTAGGACAGGCTTTAATACTACTGAGAAAGTGCTGGATTTCTGTTTCTTTTTTTTTTTTTTTTTTTTTTTTTTTTTTTTTTTTGAGACAGAGTCTGGCTCTGTCGCCCAGGCTGGAGTGCAGTGGCGCGATCTCGGCTCACTGCAAGCTCCGCCTCCCGGGTTCCCGCCATTCTTCCGCCTCAGCCTCCGAGTAGCTGGGACTACAGGCGCCTGCCACCGCGCCCGGCTATTTTTTTTTTTTTTTATTTTTTTTTTGTATTTTTAGTAGAGACGGGGTTTCACCGTGTTAGCCAGGAGGGTCTCGATCTCCTGACCTCGTGATCCACCCGCCTCGGCCTCCCAAAGTGCTGGGATTACAGGCTTGAGCCACCGCGCCCGGCCGATTTCTGTTTCTTTACAGCACTATTTTGTCATCTTTTATAAAAACCCAGACAGGAACGCTCCTTTGTAATATTTTCCCACTAAACAGTTTTTCTATATATAATATCCAGGACCACAAATCCCCGGAAATCACTGCAGTGCAACTTTCATTTACTTCTTATTCGTACAGGGGCATTCACCCAAAGAACCTTTTGTGCAAAGGGTAATAGCAAAAGAAGTATCTTTCCAATACCTAGAATGGGAGAGGAGGTTCTTCTTTCACCCCACCCTGGCACTACATCTGTGAGAAGGTGTGCACCAAGTCACCTGCATTCTTGACAGGCGGACAAGGCATTGATTACCCAGACATGGCACCTCCCTTACTTCTAGTGAGGTCACCCAGGTCTTCCTTGCCTGTCTTAATTTTATTTAATTTAGGAGAGCTAAATATTAAACATGAGGCCAAAGTACATAAGAAAGTGGCAGCCTTTTATTGCAAATATGCACACACTCTCTGGCGAGCTTCTCCGGTCCTCAGGTATGGGGCCAGGGAAGTCGCGCCGGCCTTTGCCGGCGGTGGACTTTTATGCATTGGTACTGGAAGGGGGAGGGCAGTGGGCAGGATAAGGGCGTGATAGGGGCGTCTCCGTAGGCATGGCCAGGTAAGTTTCGATCTCTTCGGATTGACGTCACCTGGAGCATGCTCGGTTGTCCTGCACTTTCCTGGGCGCGGGAAAGTTGGTGATGAAGAACCCGGAAGCAATCGGGACTGTGCCATCTTGTTCACCTTCCTCCATTTTGTCCCTTCTCCCTCACCCAAACATTGTCCTATCTAAAAATCACAGTTGGCTTTGCAATGCTTGACAGATTGGGTGCCTGTGGAGACAAAGCTAACATTCACTGTACTGTGGTGGGCCTGACACAGTAACTAGAGGCTGTTGGGTGTTTTCTTCTGATTCAGCCTTTTTTAGGAAGCTCTCAAGGGTCTGATTCAGCCACTTGAGCTACAAACAACCACTATGGGAGGAAGAGGTAAAGGGGAGGAGAGAGACACCCGCAATTGAGGGCGTGTGCTATTCTCTTTAAGCACCCACAGGCCTCTGCCTGTGACTGTGCTACAGGCCTTGGCAAGGAACCAACCAAGTCTACGGGAAAAATAACATCTGGAAGAATGTCTTGTCATATTCTTTTCTCTTTAGTGGCTTGGGGGGGCTTTTCACCAGGCACAGCTTCTGTTGTGAACACTGTGCTGGTTAAACATCCCCTGACCACACTTTCTGAGATCCCTAAAGAGGGTTGGAGGAATATTCAGGCACAGTTATTTCAAAATGATACAGCAAAGGAAAAAAGAAATAATACAAAATCTGGAATCTGGAGTTTGTGTGCAAGAAGGTTAAACACATTGGGAAAAAAAATTAAGTTCAAGTTGTCACTGTTCTGCCTCCTAAACAGCCTTGCTGCTTTTTGGCTGGGGGTTTCCTCATTCTTCTGCACTTTGTCTCTCAGACTATTTTGAACCTAGCCTCTAAATGAAGACCCATCTTGTTATTTATTTTTCTATTTTTAATTAGAGGAACACAGTGTCACGAAAAAAATTAACTTTCATCTCCAGACTTGAGAAAAGCCACAAATCCAGACCTCCAATCAGAAAAGCTTCCTGAGTGCCGGCACTCATTCATGCTGGTTTTGTATCTGATGCACTTTTCATTCAATTTGAAGCTCAATGGGTATGAAACCCAATGAAATGAACCAAGAGAAGGACGTCGTCCAAACATGTTGAAGCACTTGTGGGTGATTGGTTGGGACTTTGTGTTCTATGGCTCCTTTGAGAAGCCTCTGTCTCAGGCAGGCTGCAAACTGCCAACTCAACCAAGCAAATAATAATTATTCCTAATGGCAATAATAATTATGGAATGCAGTGACCCCAATATAAGGCTGGTTGTCTGTGGCTTCAGGTGGGGTAGCCAAAGTTTCACACACTCTTTTTACAAAAATCTCTGTCTCTGTCTGTCTGTCTGTCTCTCTCTTTCTCTCTCTCTCTCTCTCTCTCACACACACACACACACACACCAATTTGCCAAATGAGATTTCAACAAACTCACTCCTCTGATTCTCTGCAAAGTGCCTGACTACAGACCTGCATTAAATAAGTAGCAGCTATCTACTGTGTGCGTGTGTGTGTGTGTCTGTGTGTGTCTGTGTGTGGTGTGTGTATGTGGTGGGGGCGGGGGGATTGGGACAAATCTAGCAATTGACACCACATGCCCCCACCCCCCACACGCCTCATTTTCTTTTTAGTTAGAAGTCTTCAACTTTCTCCAATTCCAGACTTTTATTTCATCAGATTTTTAGTTGGGTGTACCTGGTCTGTAAAATTCCTCAGTCACCTCTAACAGTATGAAGCCTAGTTGGATTATTTTAAATTAATTCTTTCAATGCTTTATAAAGTCTGTGATTTGGAATATGCATCTATAGTTTGCCTTTTGTGTAGTTTTGGCATTTAAAATATACACTGACTCAACATGGGCCTTTGGAAGGAAGTGAGAATTAGACTGGTTTCATTGAGTTTGCAGATTCATCCAGTAGGCTTCCCTCCCACAACCCAAACAATACTGAAAAGGAATCAGCTACTACTTCATTTACCTTCTCTTTAATCTAGTACCTTACTGCTTATCTCTTTAAATATGCAATTTGAGCAAGACTCTTGAGAAAAATGAGATGAAGTGACATGCTAAGCAGAGATCCCTGAGAGTCTGTCAAATGCTTAGCCTCCTTCCCCGACAGATTCTAAGAATGTCATTGCTCATCTGACAAGTGTTCAATGGCTCAGTGATTTGGGGATGGGTATTTGCTCTTACAGGTTCCAGTTATCATTATGATTATTCATGTAGAAAATGTTAATGCGTTCCATAGACTAAAAATAATACATCGGAGGTCAGCTGTAAAGTGCTGTGTGTTTGGCTTGTGAATTACCATCGCTGGACTAAGATATGATGGGCATATGGTTATTCAGGAAGTCATTTCTAGCATTTCAAAGATGTTTGGGGCCATCTGTTCTCTGCAAAGGTCTGTGACCCTGCAAAAGCAAACCAAGCACATTCCATCATGTCGCTACCCAATGCTCACAAGGGTCCTATCATTTTACAGACTTTACTGGCCTAATCATCAGCCAGAATGCACTTTGCCAAAGGGGGGAAAACTATAAAACCCCAAATTCCTTTAAATGTGTCTGGTACCATTAAGAATGTTTATTACTCTGCAGGAACTTTTAGTTGATATTTGCCAAAAGCACAACATACCTGGCAAATGGATTACTAGACTACCTGCTAAATGTGAGTGTGTTTTGTAGAATTCTTCTTCAGCAGTCTAGGTCAGCCAAGTAGTGTTGTTGTAGGGTGTGAGCCATGATAAGGAAACACACTTGTTCCTAAGAGCTTGTTTCAGAATTATTGGGAATTTGAGCTAGGAAAAAGCATTTATTAGACAACCTAGTTTCATTCTTTCTTTTTATAAGATGGAAAAGTCAGGTCCCCAGCAAGGTAAAGAAGCCTGTTCAAAGTCTAGCTCATGCATGGTGCAGTCAGAGTCACCAGCCTTGGCTTTCTATCCCTAGAGCAATGGTGTTGCACTGCCTCATTGAAATAGGATTCCATCTATATATACCAGAATCTTAATATCAATGATTCCCTTTACATTCAAAATTCAAGATCAAATTGGATGTTTATGTGTTATACTGATTCAATCAGAGTAAAATGCTAATGGTATTTATGTAATCTTTAAATCTTCATTAGAAGGGATATAAAAGATGATTGTAGAGAAAATTTATCTGGTGAAACATAAACTAAAAATGCATAGGAAAGAACCTGTTGAATGAGCTATCTTTTGAATCTCAAAGTATCTGATTACATGAATATAGCATACATGCAAAAGGCATCATAGGTTATCTCCAAATTTCTAGATTAATGCTTCACTTTTAATTCAGAATCTATCAAACAGTTCAGACAAGTGTTATTTACATTTTGTGAGACATATAGTATTATAGAATATAAAAGCTCCAAATATCTGAAATGCCCACTGGAACACTGCCCTATTACTTGGACATGTTCAATCTTCAAAAAAGCCAAGTGTACTTCCAGTTCCAAAGGACCAGCTCTGAATTACCAGGTTCAATTCAAGCTTCTCCTAACATGCTCAGCTCACACAGGGCACTGCACATACTAATCATTTTCCCATGTTAATACTCTTTTTGATATTCTTCAATAAATGGTTATACTCAGTCATGGGACTCTCCCTAAACACCACAAGCCATGTGAACCTGCTAGGTTTTCATTCTTGCTTCTGGATTTGTAAACAGGAAATACTGAGCCACTCTTGATGTAGGAACTATGACAAGTGCAGAAAAGAGCAGTTAATTTTTGCAGTTTGCATTACGGGAGACTACATACTCTCATTCCCAAATATTCACTCACAAGGCATCTTATCCAAGGCTTACACAGAGGAAGACACTAACCAGTGATATGAGCTAAAGTTTTGTTTCAGATCTTCCACAAAATAATTCCCCAAATAATAATAATTCAAGAATATAAGACAGTGGACTGCATTTTGCCATAGAACTGTGTCTGGCAAAATCATCATCCAGATCTCTTATGTTGGATTGGACTTGTTTTACATGTTTACTATTTTCGGTGTTTGTGAGAATAAAAGAACAATTTCCTGATAAGATTACTTCAAGAGAGGAAGCTATACCTAGTCACGCACGCAGCAGTGAGTCCCCAGAGAAGTTACCTTATCAAGTAGTTTACAAAATTAAATTTGTTATGAAAATCACTAACATTTTAGTGCTGAAAAGAATTTTGAGAATTTTCTAATGATACCCACCCCCCTAATTTTACAGGTGATAAAACTTAAACCTGGGCAAGTTAAGTTTCTTGGGAACTATGGGATAGTGCATGGAGTAGGTGGTCTGGATTCGAGTTCTGGCTCTGGCCATTATCACTATGACCCGGAGCAAGTCACTTAATCTCTGAACCTGACTTTATTCAATGGCAAAATGGGTGTATTAATTCCCAGGTAACAGAATCATGCATGCTAAACTAGTAGAGATGTGCCTTGTAAACAGCACCTGACAAAGAGAAGAGGTTGCTATTATTCACCTAAGAGCTGAGCCTAGAAGTCAAGCCTCTCTGACGTCACATGTTAGGACCCCTCCCTTTTACTGCTGTGGGCTTCTCTTCCCAAACCCTATTCTGTTCTCACTCTCTGGGCTATGTGAACATATCTAGGAAGTCAGATAATCTAGAGCTTCTGCCAAACTTGGCTCCTGGAAGAAAACAAACCAAAAGAGAGAATAAATTTGAGACAGAAAAGAGGCAGTGAATGAGAATTTTGGAGCTGAGACTGACTCAATTAATTGGCTAACCCCTTTATATGTAGGTAAAGGAAACCAGGTCTGGGGAAGCTGAGTGCTTAGCCAAGGTGGCAAATCTTTTAAATGGCAGAGCCTGAATGTCTAAAACCCATGACCTCTGAACCCATGACAATGCTTTTCTTTGACTCCCCTCTGACCTGACATGGTTTTGCTCCAAGCAAGCTCTTGTCTTCCAGGCATGTCTTTTCAATATGCTGCACAAAAGAACAAATGTCTAGATTTATTGTAAGCACAGAAAGAATAATCCCAGGCTAGTTGCTGTAGAAGTAGTCCCTCATTTGTGCCTATCTTTTCCAAAAACAGGAGGGAAGAAATGCACACTGAGACACTTACATGGAAGCTTCAGAACCTCTGAGGGCCAGGTTCTGTGTAGGAGTTCCAGAAATGAAGTCTTCCTCCAAGAAAAGTTCACAGGCAAAGTCACCTGTCCCCTCAGGAAGTGGAACAAATCTGGAAGTTGAACTGCATTTGGGCAGGGAATAGTGGTCTTCCTGCAAGCTAAGAAGCCAAATATAGAGCAACCAAATGTTGGAAATAGGGCTGTCACTTCTCTGTGATGCTATGGTTTCCTTAAACATGAGGGGATGAAGTGTTTGTCACTCTAACCAGATAGACTGAGCATTAGCTAACTCCTGTGCATAGATGATTCTGCCAGTCTCAAGTACACTCATGGGTCTTCCATGGCACTGGTATCGCCATGGTCAAAAGCACATGGGGAAACATGTGCTTTTGAGTCCAATAGACTCATTCAAAACTCTGTTTATCTCCCTGGCTGGGTGACTTTGGACAAGTTACTTTTCTTCTTGGAGCACTAATATTGGGGTAAATAACAGCTACCTCTCTGAGCTATTGAAGAATTACAGGAAATAACATGCAAAGCTAGCTCAGTGCCTGGCACATAGTAGGTCCTGAATAAATATTATCTTCCTTTCTCTTCTTCAGTGTCAGTATCAAGGCCCTTTCTAACGAAGAGCTTGAGCCATCGAGGAACTACCTCTGATTTTCTCTCCCAAGTAGAGCAGGCTTACTGTGTTCCAGGTGGGAAGCTGGGACGACACCAAGACACAATGCTTGCCTGAAGAATCAGAGGCAAGAACCAGATTCAGAGACGAGAACTGGGGTTTTTCTGTCTCTTGGAATATCCAGCCATGTGCTCCCATGTTCTGGCTCTACCCCCTTCATCTGACCACAATACCATGTGGTGTTACAACTTTTGAATGTTAAGAAACATTATATTTCCTCAAGTATCAGTACTTAATGTTTCGTTCCACACATAAAACCCTGTGAGTGGAAGGCTGCCGGCCCCCTTGTCAAAGGTAATTTCTCAAGGCTCTGCATGGGATTTAACGGGAGCCATATGGTTAAGTCTGTCAACCCTCCCAGAAAGCATCCCCCGGAAGGGCCCTCATAAATGTTTTCGGGGCTGTGAAAGATCCAGCAACTTTCCAACAATAAAGCTATGTTCATAGCCGTGATACTTAGCAAAACACAAAGCAGGAAATAATGACTTCTGGTCTGCATTACTCAAAGGGGCTTCAAGTTGTCCTGGCTAAGGGCTGAGGACCAGTGACAAGCCGGGACCTGCTGCCCCGCTGCCTCCAGCAGGAAGGAGGCTGGCCTGAATGTCCCCAGCATTAGCCCATAGTAGACAGTGACAGTCTTAGTCATGCTCACTTTGGTTTGAGGAGCTTTAGAAAGCTCTTAAAAATGGATTCATACACATATGCATTGACAAGGCAAACACATTCTTAACCTGTAAGTTGCTTTGTTATTTAGATCTTCTTTAAGCCATGACCTTCAGTGATGGCATCATTTACTGATTTTTCTGCTGTTCTTTCCCCCAACCCCAGCAACGATGACACAAACCCCTCAAATCTATTAACATTCTCATATTGAGGGAACACTGGGCAGGAACATTAATTCACACAGCAAAGCCACGTGATTCGTAACATTGCTTCTGCCACCAACAAATTTTGAGATGTAATCAGCTTTTCTTTTTATTATTATTTTTCTTTGCTTGTTTGTTTTCCTTGGTTATGTCCACTGAACTACATCTAATATTCTGCATGACACATAGCATCTGGGATTGCAAAGAAAAGGGGATAAAGAGGCACAGAAAAGGTAAGAGGAGGTACAATTTATGGTAAGTCTTGGCACCTTTTTATCTTTACATAAAACAAGATTTTTTTCTGTGATATTTTATATAAATTTCTGGCTAAGTTTTATGTCTCTACTGCCTAGCTACAGCCCCATGCAAATAGGGTTTATAACCAAATGCCTAAGCTACGCATCATGTGGAAATATATGTTCCAGGATTAAAATTGGTGTAAAATCAGGGAGGATTTTTTCACATAAATGTCTTCATATATGCATTCTGTTGAACATATTTCTGAGTTTCCTGATACAGCTGGCCAATTCATTCTTTTCACCAGACTACTCCACATTTGTATATTCTGATGTTAGACATATTTGGCCAGTGCCCTACAAAGAAGTAAAGGGTAAGAAAAAAATGTGTAGAATATTTTGGAAGTGTCTCCCATAACCCATCAGAACTCTGTGTTGATATCTATTCTTGTAGAACTCCAAATTCCATATTATCTTCATTGCTCTCCTGAAGAATTACTGAGTGTAAATTATCTACTATCACTTATCCATAAAGAAGAATCAACTTAGTTAAGAAAGCTGGGATCTATTAAGATTACAGCCATCTACTCAACTGACTATTGACTCCTACAAAAATGTCTTAGATGATAAGAAACTGAGAGACAGAGAGAGTGTGTGAACTTCCAGTAGTGCTACCTACCCTTCCGCCATTTTCCCAGGCTTTGCTGACTTGAGCCTGAATTAATGAGCCTGTTGCATGATGCTAATAAAAATGACAGGAGGAGAGATACTGTTTGGATTCTGCCACATATTTGGTTCAAGGCTGAATCAATTTTATCTCTATTTAATACATGCTTGTTTTCTGTCTCACTTGTCTTCCCCACAGCCCATGGCTCACTCTTTTTTCCATCTGGGAAACTTATCTCTGAAAATGCTACCATCAGTCAGCCAAAGACACTCTTCCCGGCAGAGCGTCTGCCAGTTTGACTAAGCACAAGTAGTCACTAGTTTGGGGATGCCTCCCACACTCTCTATAGCTGTGTGTTTTTCTAGCCTGCCCAACCACACAAGAGCAATTTGAGATATTTATATTTACCTCTGGTTTCTATTGAGGTAATGGCACTACTTTCACAGAATTGAGCACAGGGCATGGTATGGATTGCTGTGGTATGGAATGGAAGTTGCACGTGTTGTTTGTCTACTTCCTTTTAACATTACTTCTTTGGATTTTTGCATTTGCACTCATTTTGGTCTGGTTTGGCTCAGTGCCTGTTCAAAAGCATGAAAATCAAATGCTTACAAAGATGCCTACCCTTGGTCCCCAAAGTCCTCCCTGATAACTGGCACTACTCCCGTTTCAAGTCCTTTATGTCGATAGCTCTCTCAATACATTCAAGCCTCTAAGCTTAAATTTTGCACTGTGAAAAGAGGGAGACAGAGAAGAGCGAGAACAGGGGGTTGCCTGCAGCAGCCAAGCACTGGTAGAAGGGAAGGGAAGATGGGGGAGCAGGAGCCAGGCGGCCCCCTCTCCCACACAGTCTCAGCCATGAACACACCCGCTGGCCGCAGCACAAGAGCACTGTGCGTGGGCACAGGTGGGTCCCAGCCTTTCTGGCTGGATGCAGCTTAAGCGCTGAGCCTGAATGAAGACTTTCATTGCTGTTTGCTGTTTTTCTTGGCCAGTAGCCATGGCAAACATTTGCAGGTGGCTTGGCCAGATTTTGACACTTAAATATTTGAGGTTGTGATAAAAATCAGAATATTACTACAATATGGTTCTGTGCAGCCTCAAAAAAATAAAATAAAGTAAAAAAAAAAAAAAGCTATCTGCAATTTCAAATGCTCATTTAAAGACACAGTCCCCAGAGGGAACTCATGTTTTCAAATAAGTACTCATTTCCTCTTTCCTGAGAGAAATAAAAGAGTCAACCATCCCCAAATGTTACCACCTAGAGTTTCATACTGAATCCACTGGTGAGATGGGTTGGGTTATTTCTTGCTGAGTCTCCAGGATCATCTGCGCAAGGTTTTGGATGGAGAAAAATGGAAATGACAAGATGTGTGGGTTTGAATCAACATGGCAAACACACCAGGGAGGAATCTGAATGAAAGAAATAGCCTCCCTCAGGCTTGGCAATGAGACAAAGTCCTAAAAGTGACAATTATCTCCTAGAACATACCAGGAACGACACACAACACCCCAGGCTGGAGAATAAATGGGAAGATGGAGTGTGTCCAAAAGGCGTCCATACCAGAGAAACACCCGCCTCCATCCAGGCATGGTGACACGGCCTACAAATGTCACCCAAATGTACAGTCCTGGGCCAGCTGCGTAAATTATTAACAGAGTCAGCACTCATCTTAAACTTTAGTGCTAGCCCTCAAAAGACTGTTTCATAAAGACCAGCTTTGTGCTAACAATGGCTGAATACTAAAGGCCTCCAAAAGGGTAGTTGGTGGGGGGTGGCAGGGAGAGGGAGGCAGGAGAACTCCAGGGGGGAAGGAATGCTGTAAAACCGCTAGTAAACTCTAGCACATTTTATGTTTTTTCCCCTTGAAAGAAAAATAAAATAATTATAATTAGCTGGCCTAACTGTGAATTGTCTGCTGAAAGCCAAGCCACTTGAGAGAAGTCCCTGGAGATTTAGATGCTGTCTTTAATGAATCCACCCCACTCTCTTAGCATACTATGGGTTCTTGATTTAGATAGCGGCAACATTTGCTCTCATGGTCATTTGAGAAGAAAAGAAATCTTTAGCAGAGATACTTACTAACCTAGCATTGACTCCTTTCAACAAAGCCAAGCATTCAAAGGGCCAGGTTAATATTCTGTTTCTTGAATAGAAAACCAAATGCACCCACAGCAAACTCACAAAATGGTCATTACCCATTACCCATTACTCTCATTTCTTAAGGTGGGTATTAATGTGTCACAGCTCATCCTGGTAAGTTGAAAATGTGAGACAAGGTGCCCCTTCTGGAAGATCCTAGGGAGGAATAAGCCAGTGTTCCCTGCGGGTCTGGAATTCTTAGAGCACCAAAAAACAAGAGGGAAAAGACCTACTGACAAATTGTGGAGCAGTTTCTAAGTTTGTAATTATCACATCCAATATTTGACTGAAAATTCAAACTGAATGTTGATGCACATACCAAACACAGCAAGTGCCCCTTCTCATTTTAAACAGAGAATTCTGGGAGCGTAGAGCCACCAGTTCTCAGCAGCCAGCAACAGAACTTTATCACAGTTCTTTGGCTTAAAGTTATTACCTTTTCTTCCGAAGAATGCATGTGCTCTTAAATCTTTGATTTCATCTTTACTCTTGTGAAGTTGGAAAGAACAGACACCATCCTCATTCCAGGGATAAGGAAGCTGGGCCAGAGATTCTGCGTTTCTGAGAAGCTCCCTGGAAATGTCCCCTCTGTGGATCCTCAGACCACACTTTGCATAGCAAGGGGCTAGAGCTAATACAGGATACCCAGAAGGGAGAGCTCTTTCCATCACATGACATGGAGTGTCTGGGGTTCAATGACAGCATCTTTCCACCAATTTTTCCTCAATGCCTCAGTATTGTCTATTTGCATAGATGAGAGAGAGGGGCCTGCTTTCTTTGTTTTGTCTACTCCGGGAATCAGCATGGACCAACGTAGAGGAAGGAGAGGGCTAATAAGGAGGCAGTAACAAGAAGAAGAAGCAGGGAAGAATAAGCAAAGGGCAGAGCGACTAAGGAAATACGGTAGTCCCCCTTATCCATGGTTTTGCTTTCTGCAGTTTCAGTTAATCATGGTCCAAAAATATTAAAAGGAAAATTCCAGAAATAAACAATTCACAAGTTTTAAACTGCTCACCATTCTGAGTAGCATGATGAAACTTCATGCCATCCCAAGCCATGCCCGCCAGGATGTGAATCATCTCCCTGTCCACCATGTCCAGGCTGTGGACACGCTCCACCCAGTAGTCACTTAATAGCTATCTCAGTTATCAGACGGAAAACACATATTATACACAGGGTTTGGTAGTATCTGCACTTTCAGGTATCCACTGGGCAGCTTGGAATTTATCTGTCACCGACAAGGAGGGATTGCTGCACACAGAAGATGAGGTGATGAGTGTGGCAGCTCCCAGGAAGGGAAGGGCACACTCTGTTGGAGACAAGGCTGAGCTGGTAGAACTTCCCTCCACCATGTTTGTTCTGTGCACTATACTCTGGTCTCCATAACAACCATGGGTTTTCCCACAGTCATCTTAAAGTTCACAAATCTTGTCTGAAGAAATGATGACACAGAATGACTTGCTCCCCACCCCACCCCTACCACCCAAAGTCCAGGATCAAAACAGCTTCTACCAAGCAGAGACTCCTCCCTTCTCCCTTCAAAAGCATCACTCTGCACTCTAGGCAATATCATGCCAGCCAGAAAAACCAACCAATCTGAGCACCAGAAACCAGGAGAAAGTCCAGAACATTTCCTGAGCTCCAGCCAGGACCCAGGGACAGCCGAGAAGGGCTCCTTACCCAATCTGGCGGTTGGTGGAAGGTGCCTGGGTGATGACGGAGCTGGACTGGGGCGACGGCATGGCTTGCTGAATCACAACGCTGGTGTCGTGGTTGGGCAGCCGAGCACTGCTAAGCTGGTGAGTTCCAGGCCCTGTCATGGCCCCACCAACTGCATTATGCATTGAGATATTCTGCCAAGAGAAGACACAGGGGAAAGGTCAGGAGGAGTCAATGTTTTTATTCTACTCTCAAGCTCTCAAAGGCCAAAACTGGGAATCTAGTCATGTCAAGTATATAGAGAGTTATGGCTTCCGGCAAGCCGTAGGCCCATTCATCTTGTTATAACATACAGCTACGAGGAGATGAAAAATAACTACTCACCCTTAGAGTAAAGCATGTGAGAAAATGCCTTAAAGTTTCCTTATCACTCTCCTGCCATCCTGATGTGAGGTTTGCATCAGAGACAGTTAGTGCCTGCCTTCTCTGACTGGGAGGATGAATATCAGATTTGAAAATGATTTTTGTGATAAGTGCATAATACTGTGATTTAGTGAATAGTCATTCTGCATCCTGCTTTGCATGACAAGCACACTGGTTTTTTCCATTTTTAGTCCTATAAGTGTGCCCAACCATATATATATATATATAATATATTTTTTTAATATAAAAATATATAAAATATATATTTTTTTACTGGACTAAAATATATAAAATATATATATATATATATATATATATATTTTTTTTTTTTTTTTTTAAAGAAAACGACTACCTTTCCAAATCATAATCTCAGGACTCAGGACACAAGCTCAGTAACCTGTGGAATGAGGTTGGATGACTGGAATACATGACAAGACATCTGAGATCCAATGATTAGAGCAAGAGTTACCACTTTCTGCTGTATTTTCATAAAATCCATCTCTCACAATGCATAGAGTAATGGAAACACAGAACAATAATCGAGCATCTAGTTACTTGTTCCCTGTCTTTTCCTCTGGAACATAGGATGTTTGCATTCACAGCTCTATCCCATGGTGCTTGGACCACACTAGGCATTCAGTAGATGTATATTAATAGCATGGATAAACCAGTGAAAGAACATGAGATGCCTGAGTCACTGACAGGACCTAATATCATGTATTTATTTCTGATGCCTTCAAACGAAGGCTTATTTGTTTAAAATTCAAAAGTAAGTAAAATATGTGAGAGAGCTCTTCATGGAAAAGAAAGTTACTGAGACAACCAGAGAAAATTCACACTGAGCAGAGAAGGCTGATCAACACATTGGGACCAAAAGGTCAGAAAGAAATTTAGAAACCAGTAAAGAAAGAGAAAGTGGCATAGTGCTTATGCCTGTAATGCCAGCACTTTGGGAGGCTGAGGCAGGAGGATCACTTGAGCCCAGGAGTTTGAGGCTGCAGTAAGCCAGGATTACACCTCTACACTCCACATTACAGCCTGAGGGACAGAGTCAGACTCTATCTCGAAAAAAGAAAAAAAAAAAGAAAAGAAAAGAAAAGAAAAGAAAGAAAAGAAAGAGAAAGAGAAAAAGAGAAAGAGAAAGTTCTTGGCCAAAAAAGTAATAGGTAAGGGCAATAAGTAAATCTCTACAAGTGGCAAGGTACAGCTCTTCAGCCTAGAAGGGTGGGGAAATTTAAGAGGTCTATTAGACAATAGGTTGAGGATGGGAGGGGAAAAATGGAGTGTCACTAGCAATTTACTAAAGAAAATATATATATATATCTGTCTGCGCTTTGGTGTTAGCAAAGAAAAAATAAATGTTACCCAAGAGAACTAGAAGTGGTCCTTTGAAGTTCTTCTGCAAAGAAAAGGATTTCCTGCACTACGTGTTAAACGATGGTGATAACATATACGGTATTTGGGGTGGCTGTGTCCATCACATTGCACCTTTCCCAGGTTTCTGATTTCTAAATCCTGACCACACAATTTGTCAGGAGTCCAGATGGAAACTGGGCACCTGGCTTAGACTATGAGCCTACTGTGTTGTCGTGGGACCCCAAAGGCAGGAACAGGCTTATATATACTCACAGTCCAAAGGCTTTTCTCTTATACACTGGAAAATTTTTCTGATGTGGGAAAATACTGTGATTGGGTAAAGTAAGATGAAAGGAAATGGCGATCTGCATTGGTGGCAGTGCAGGAACACACTGTAGTTCTTTTTATAGGATCTAGAGATTTAGAGAATTGGACTAAAAATGATAATGAAAATAAAGAAAATTGTGTTATTTCTTTTGAAAGTGAACCTTGACAAACGTATTTCCCTGGGTCTTAATGAGGTCAGAAACTATAGGTATTATTTTGTCCATTGTTTAAGTTCAAAGACACTTAAAATTTTTCATCTAGCTCACAGTCACCTACTCTATCAATAATAGATTCAAGGCACAGAACCATTTTTGACTCTCCTTTTAGAATTATTGATGCTGTACAATTTAATTTTTAAGATCACAGTCTTTAAATTCACAAAGAAAATTATAAAACATATGGACTCTCCTTGAATTATCCTGGATGCTTCTTTTCCATCACCCTCTTTGGCAGTTTCCAAGTTCTACAAATTTAACTAAGTGTCCCTCATCTCTTCCAATCTTTCCATCCATCCTTCCACCAACCTATAACCAACTGCCATCATCTTCTATCCTTGTCTAGACAATGGTCTCCTTCATGTGCTCTGGCTTCTCTTCCTCCTTTTTCCCCTACTAGAGCCACTGTGATCTTTTCAAAACGCAAAAGTCATCACATCACACACGGCGTATGTGAGGTTCCCCTCCAACCCACTCCCCAGAACATACACCCTAAGCCATCAGTTTGGAAGTCACTGGCAGCACTCCTTGTATGTCTCCAAAGCCCGTGTAGGACTCTTTCTACCTCCCAGCTCAGCTCACTCCACCTCCACTCTTGCTCTCTGTGATTCATTCCACATTCTAATTTCCTAACCTCGTACTAACCATACTGCGCTCCAGCATCGGGCCTTGTATGCTGCTTTCTAACGCCAATGCCCTTGCCCTGCCTATATCTTCAGACCTTAGAATCAATCATCATGTAGGCAAGCCTTTCCTGCCCACACCCACCCAAGTGATGGGCACCATCTCCTTTTCCTTTACAATACAATGGTTTACAATTGTTCTTGATTGTTTGATTAATAGCTGTTTCTCCCCTAGACTGTAAGTCCAATGAGAGAAGAAACTAAATCTGATTTTACTCCCCATTATGTCTCCATTGCCTAGCTTTGTGCCTGACATATCAGAGTGTTCAATAACTATTGAGTGAATGGGTGAACTATAACATTCCTAGAATATTCCATATGATGAAACATTACCTGTTTGTTCCCTGGTCAATTTTCGAGAGTGCTAATGTCCTGTCTCTTCACCTTGCAATATACAAGTATGCAATAATGCAGTTTTAGATATTAAGGTATTGTTAAATTATAGTTCAGTTGTGGGCTGAGAAAATAGAGAGGATCAGGATTAAGAAGAAAGCCACAAGCCTCGTATATATAATAAAAAGTAAAACCTTTTTAAAAATATTAAAGGGGCCATTGAAGGAAGATGCTGAGAGTTGAGCTTCCAATCTTTGAGCACTTTGGCTCAAATGATGGACACAACCACCATTCCTTACATCTACCACGGAAAAAGACAAAGAAAACTGGCTTATGCTGCAGCACAAAGAATAGGTTTAATTTCTTCAGAGTAAAGCATGTTAAATAAGAGAAAGAAGTAATCCCCTCTCCCCAAAATAGCTTAAGAATCTTCTCTGAGAATCACCAAAAGGAATACTAATCACTATCTAGGAATATGTCCAACATTCTCCATCATCAACACTTTAAAGGCATCTCTTCATCTCTGTGATCTCTACAGAAATGGAAAAGGCTCCTGAAAGACATATTCTAGCTCTTCTGTAATCTCTTCTTTACCCAACACATAAAATCTGCAAATTCTCCAGTCTTCTCCCAGATCCAGAGAGTAATTTCAAAACATTTTGGAAAAATAAACAACCCAGCAAAAGCATTATCATTTCACACTAAGAGAAGGCAATTTTTTTTCTTTAAGCATTACACAGTAACTCAAACACGAAATTACTTCCTGAGTTCACATTGTCCCAATTATGGGTTCAAAACCTGTCTTCATTGATAAAAAAAAAAAAATTGCATTTTACCTCCAGATAAATTAAATCTCCAATTTCAAAAACACAAAGAGTGACTCTATCTTGCTGAGTTATTTCTGATAGTACAGGTGGGTAGATGTGAAGCTGGTGAAACAATGTCACCAAACTAATGGATGGATGTCAGTATGCAGGGAAGGACCAGAGGTGTTCCTTGAAGCTGTCCTTGGCCTTTTCTTGTTCAACATTTTTTTATCAACAGTTTGGATGAAGAGGTAAAAATCATGCTTGTCAAATCTGCAGTTGACACAAAGCTGGGAGGCATAGCTAATGTTCTGGATAGGATAATCAGGTTTTACTTGAGCCAACTGTGTGATCTGGCCTCCAAAAATGCTAACATAAATCTAGGTTGCTTTACGAGAAGTGAAACATCCAGATCTAGAGAAGTAATTATTCCACTGTAGAGTACATTGGATTGACCACATTTGGCCACCACATTTTAAGGGGAAAATTGACAAATTAGTGTGAATGAAGGCATCCAAAATGTATCACAGGAAGAGCAGTAGAAGAATCAGAGAATATTTAGTCTGAAGAGGAGACTTAAAGGGTCATGCTAACTGCTTTAAAATATTTGCAAGATTAGACATAGTCTGTGTTGCTCCAGATGGCATAATTTCTTTTCTTTTCTTGTTTTTTTTTTTGTTTGTTTGTTTGTTTTGTTTGTTTGTTTCTTTCAGATGGAGTCTCCCTCTGTCACCCAGGCTGGAGTGCAATGACGCGGTCTCAGCTCACTGCAATCTCTGTCTCCTGGGTTCGAGCAATTCTCCTGCCTCAGCCTCCTGACTAGCTGGGACTACAGGCACGTGCCACCGCACCTGGCTAATTTTTGTATTTTTAGTAGAGATGGGGTTTCACTGTGTTGGCCAAACTGGTCTTGAACTCCTGACCTTTTGATCCACCCACCTCCCAAAGTGCTAGGATTACAGGTGTGAGCCATGGCGCCCAGCCAGAGGGCATAACTTCAAAAATGTAATAATGATGATAAAAGTCAATAATAATTACACTTTGAGTACCTATGTTGAAGCAGGCACGATGGTAGATGCTTTATAAACTGCATCTTTAGCCTTCACAATGACCCTTAAGAGGTAGGCATTACTATCCTTATTTTAAGATGAGAAAAAGAGTAAACTCCTCACCAACACCAATACCATACCACTCACCTCTGGCCACCCTCACTCTTAATGAGGTGATACTTTCAAGGTACAGATATGACCTTCTGTCAGAACAAATTTACCAATATGTAGAGATATCCAAAGACACAACAAGCTGCCTGTAACATACTGAACTTCCTGGCACTAGAGTTAAGCCAAGATGAGTGGCCATTTGTCAGCTATGTCACCAAAAGTATTCCTGCCTCAGAAAGGAGATGGCACCAGATGACCTCCAAGGTCTCTTTTATTGCTAAGATTCTCTCATTTATGATACATGGTTCATGCTTTGGCTCAAATGTTTCCAAATGATTAGTAATGTGTAATAGTGTTGAAAATATACAGGCTTGGGAGTTAAGAGGTCTATTCTAGTCTAGTTTGTCTACCGTTCTTTGTAGTCATGTAACCTGGATGAATCATTCAACCTCGCTGGGCTCAGTAGCCTCATCATTAAAGGAGGGGGCTGGACCACATGGTCTTCATGATCTTTTTCAGCTCTGATACTCCACAAGTCTCTTCCTATGTTATATTTTATGAAACACTAAATATCCAAACAGACTTTTAGACTCTGATTCATGGACCTACAAACGTTGATTTTTCTCCATAACCATAAGCTTTTGTAGAAGTGAGCCTTCCAAAAATTATAGCTTTCTGCCAAACCCCAAGGGATCATGATTCAAGAAACAGATCTAACAAAAAGTACAATCTCTCAACCACCAAAGATGAAAGCTCCACTTTAAACAAACGATCTTCACCGAAATTTCTCCCTCTTTGATTCACATTTCTCAGCATGTCCTTTGACTTCTTCCTTTCCTCAAGTATTTTGGGATGCTTTGCTCTCCATTCATTATTGTTCTGAGACATAAAGGGTGTGAATGAAATGAGAAGCAGGGGAATAATGAGTCTTGATTGCATACTCCTGAGCTTGAGGTAGAGTGGTAATTGTCTTTCTGCATGCATGGGCTTGGTATACAAAATGCAAAAAAAAACAATCTGATGCACATAAGTATACATCCATGTTCTTAAAAATAACTATAATTTTAGGGTGTGGTAATGAAGGATGAAGGGAATGGACCACAATTGAAAGTGAAGGTTGGAGCATATAGGCAAAATGATGTTGATTCCTGTAAGGTCTCAAAATGTTATCTGCAAATCTATATTCCATCCAACTGCCACTGTGGGGAGACTTTATGGGATTTTCCATAAAGAGCCAGGGTCATCTTAACTCACATTTACGAGTTGTGCAATCTTAGAGTTGTCTGCATCTTAATGATGCCTGGGCAGTTATGAAGACTTTCAGAAGTTCCCAGATGTAAACATCCCTGAACTGCATCCAAAAGATATGCAAGACATTCACAGAATAATGAAGGTTCTAACCCTCTGGAAGCTACTAGGCTTTCTGGAGGTATAGAAAGGATGTTAGAGAGTCCTGATTCCCACGTTTGGTGCTCTCAGGAGCTATCTATCAGGACAGGTATTTTTTGGATCTTACTAAGAGGACAGGCTGCCCCATGACCAAGGGGATAGTGAGGTATCAGAGGAGACATGGAGTAGAGGAGGGCACCAGGGACCATGCAGACCACCTCTCCCTCCTAGCATTCTGTGCAGCACAGTCACACAGGGCAAGGTGGACAACACAAGGTAAGAAAGCATCTCAGGTCATCTCTTCAGAAGGGAGAGGAGAGCACAGGGGGCTATGAAAACTCTAGCCTTGATATACACATTTACATTCTGCTTTTTAACTAAGAAAATTAGCCAGGCATGGTGGCAGACACCTGTGGTCCCAGCGACTTGAGAGGCTGAGGCAGGAAGATCACTTGAGCCCAGGAGGTTGAGGCTGCAGTGAGCCATGATTACACCACTGCATTCCAGCCTGGGGGACAGAGTGAGACCCTGTCTCGAAGTTAATTCATTCATTCATTTTGCTTTTTCAGTTTGCTATTTAACTCTGACAAATTCCAAGAGGTACCATAGTATAAAAGAAAAACATAAGCACTAGAATGGACCAGACCTAGGACCAAGTTTGCATCAGCTCCGTCGTGTCTGGGGCACATCATTGAAGTCCTCTGAGCCATACCTTTCTCATCTTTAAAATGGAGATAATCATCTAAAGGACAGGATTAGCATCAGAATCATGTGAGATGACGGATGTCCCAGCACAGTGTCTGAAAACAAAAATATACTTCTTTCCTTTCAGTAAAGTCCAGAACATGAGGCACAGAGACAAAACGTACAGTCTGGTGGCTGCTCCCCATGACTGATATTAGTATTAGTAATATTAATAATGGCTAACACTGATACAGCATTATTGTGTGTCAGAAAACTCATTTAACCCTTATCATCAGTCTAGAAGGTAAGTATATGGTTACTACACAGTTGAGGACATTGACGCAAAGAGGTTAAGTGACTTGTTCAAAATCACACAGCCAATAAGTGGAAAAGCTCAGCTCTAGGCAGTCTGGCTTCAGACCTCTTAACCAGGCACATCACCACTAAGTCCTGCTGCTTCTAAAGTCTTGTTGTACAAATATTTTTTGTAGAAAGTGACTTGGCAAAAACTAAGGTATGCCTGCTATTCTTACAATGGGCGCTATAAATGAGTGATTAATTAATATTGGTATGTGGTCTGAGAAATACACAACAGTATATCTGGCGTACCACTAATGGATCAATGGCATCACCACCACCTTCACAGCTGGAAAAGCTTGGATATACACCATGAATTCATTTCAAAATGTCTGATGAGTGTCCCTTATCTAAAAGTCATGCTGCATGCATAGGCAGCACCCCTTTGACTTGAGGGAAGACATCACAGTAGGTAGAGAGGCAGCTTGCACACTGATGTAATCATCAGTGGCTTTAGCCCCCTCACCCATTGCCAGAAGCAGACGGCCCCCATAAGGGAGTTTCTAGACTTGAGGCTGTCAGCTCCTGAGCAGCAAGATCTGCCCAGCTTGCTGAGGCTCCCCTCCAATCCCCAGAACTCTGTCATTCTTTCTAATACCGGGTTTGAGGCAATGGAGCCCTGAACCATCCCTGTGAGCATTTGATAGCTATTCATTTAATCCTGTAGTCAAATACTCAAGACAACAAATACCTTCTCAGGTGCCACCCTTGACTGTGAGAAACAGTTTCCAAGTGTCTCTCAAAGAAAGATTCTGCCCCTTCCTAGTCAGTTTCTTAACGCCTTGGACTGTCCATATTTCTGTTCTCATCTCCCACATTACTGTCTTGGTTGTCTTTGCTAAATATAATCATATGGGTTAAAAGGAGAGAAATAGCTGTACTTTATTCAGGTTCCTGGAATCAAGATTGAACAAATTTCTTTGATTGATGTATCCACCAAAATCCTGGACGTCAGAAACTAGTCTCATGCCATTAAAAATCACGTAACTGGCCTGGCTGGTGGCTCACGACTGTAATCCCAGCACTTTGGGAGGCCGAGGCAGGTGGATCACCTGAAGTTAAGAGTTCAAGACCAGCCTGGCCAACATGGTGAAATCCCATCTCTACTAAAAAAACACAAAAATTAGCTGGGCAGGGTGGTGGATGCCTGTAATCCCAGCTACTTGAGATGCTAAGGCAGGGAGAATTGCTTGAACCTGGGAGGCACAGGTTGCGATGAGCCAAGATCACACCACTGCGCTCCAGCCTGGGCAACACAGTGAGACTCCATCTCGAAAAATAAAAATGACATAACTGTTTACTGTTCTTGGAGCAGAAAACATGCTGTGTTCACCTGAAAATAACCAGTGCCTGCCTCCATGCTGTGTGCTTGGTAGATAGCAATGGATTCAATTATTTTGCAAATAAATGAATGATATGTGATATTTAGCAAGCTTATAGCACCTCTGTACTTCAGTTTTCTCAGTTGTTAAATAGAGACAACCCTATCTGATAAGGTTTTTGTAAATATTAAATCAGGTCATATAAGCATAGCATTTAATGCAATGTTGGACAATTAACTGTCCAATAAATGTTAGCAGTTATTATTCTAATTATCACTATTCTCATCATCATTACTATCACTGCTAATACCAGATAGTATCAGCTAACTATTCCTTGGTCCTCCACCTTATCCCACATACACTTCTTTCAAAGCCCTTAGAACACACTGGTGTATGTATTATGTTTAAAGTCAGTCTTCCTTCTAGCTATGAACACTTTGATGATGGGGACAGGTTCTGATTTCCTATCATTGTCCTCAGGGCCTAATACAATGCCCATCACATAGATGTTTGCTGAGTGAGTATACAGAACAGTACAATGAGTGCTGTGGAACAAGAGAAAATAAAAAGTCAGCCCTCTCCTTACTAGAGTGAGCCTCCAGCTTAGAAGGAATATGAAAAGTAGGGAAGAGAAGGGATGAAAAACACATGAATCTGAAAAATACCTTCACACACAAACACACACACTATGGAAGCAGAGAAAGATGTGTCACCGAGAGCCAATTATTCCATGTTCTGAAGGGCAAGAGGCTGGTCAGCAGGTCTGTGTTTTCATCTAAACTCCAACACTAAACACATGATCCTGCTGAACTTCTCCAGTCTGTCGATTTTGTCTTCATGATTCCCACATCCACCTTGCCTTTTCTTGACCATCCCACTAGCTTTAGATGTCTGTCACCTCCTGTCCTGATCATACAATTGCTTCCTACTGATATAGGAGCCTGGTTCCTGGCTTCCAATCCTTTTAGTCCCTCCCCAAACACTCCAGACCCTGTTCTCCAATTAATTGATGTAATTCAGCACTTTCCTAATGCTACTCTCCAGCTCTGAAACCAGCTATAGCTCCCCATTACCATCAGTAAAAACCCACACTTCAAGACTCTATATTTCCAGCCTCATCTCCTACCACTATCCCCTGTGCAAACCCTAAACTCCAGCCACACTGGTCTATTCATTACGCAACTAGTGACTTCAAATTTTTACCTTCATACCTTTGCCTGTACATGCCCCAGACCTAGAATTTCCTTTCCTTCTCTCTGCCTAGCTAAATCCTGTCCTCTAAGCAATAAATGTGTTGATTGATCAATGACATTTTCTCAAGTACAAAATGAGGATCGTGTACCCTTGCTTCCTTTGACCTACAAAGTAAAGATATAGCAATAGTCTGAAAAGAGCTTTAGTAACATACATATTATCTTACAACCCTGCGCTTCTCCGCTCTGACATCCTTGTTCTTAGAATGATTCCCTTTCTCTCCCCTTTTCCGGTTCATCTTAAGCGTCACCTCCCTTACTAAAGGTATTCCACCTGTTATCTTCTACTTCAGCAGCCCAATCCTTTCACCTATGGCATGTTTCGTAGTGTGCAATTGTCATTACTACTATTTCCAGTTCACTGTACAATAAATTCCAGGAAGAAAGGAACACAGCCTCTCTTGTTTTCTCTTCTATTGCTAGCACCTAGCTCAGTGCCTGGCACAGAACTATATAAATTACCATTGGTTGGATAGATAAATGAACTGTGATTTTTGAGGTGTTGAAATGTGACTAAAGAGCAACTGATAGACAATTTCCTCTTGTCTAAGTCAGGAACATGGTCATCTTAAGCCTGTGATCCTAATATAAAAAGATAACATTGGCCGGGTGTGGTGGCTTACGCCTATAATCCCAGCTCTTTGGGAGGCTGAGGCAGGCGGATTGCCTGAGCTCAGGAGTTTGTGACCAGCCTGGGCAACATGGTGAAACCCTGTCTCTACTAAAATACAAAAAATTAGCTGGGTATGGTGGCACATGCCTGTAATCCCAGCTACTCAGGAGGCTGAGGCAGGAGAATCGCTTGAACCTGCGAGGTGGAGGTTGCAGTGAGCTGAGATCATGCCACTGCACCCCAGTCTGGCTGACAGAGTGAGACTCTATCTCAAAAAAAAAAAAAAAATTTGCTGATTTGAGTTATCCTAAGTCATATCAACACGCAGAGGCCAGAGGCCAGCAAGCAGCTTAACAGTCTCCCCAATTTACCATGTGTCTGGTCAACCAGAGCCACTGATGGAAGTGAGGGCCTTTCCGAGTGACTGGAAAACTGACAGGAAAAACCAAAGCAACGTGACTAGAAACAAGTGAGGAAAGGAGTCCCGAGGCAGGTGTGGGGCAGATAAACAGAAGGCAACAATGACCTTGCCAAGCTCTCACACCTGTGTGGTGTGGGAGAAGAAAGGGTATTTAAAAATCACAAAAGCGGTGCAGCGCGTGCAGAGAAATGCTGAGCATTTGCACACTGCGAATCTAGTCTGGCCGTGCAAGAGGCAAATGGCCCATTCTAGAATTACTAAACAAATGTCTCTCCCTTCCTTACCAGAAATTTGCAAAGTTACTAAAAATATGGACACGTATAAAAGTACCACGAGGATGCTGAAGGGTCTATTTCTTCAGCATTTCAAAGAGACTCCAATGCATACCTACTTAATGACCAGAAATATAAATGTAGCACTCTCTGGAAAGCTGCTAATGATATATTACAGATCTAAGAAGAGACTCACCTTTGCCTTTCCCTTGCCCAAGCCCCCCTTTCTCAGCTCCTGTTCTCTCCTGGCCAAAACAGCTGGAGGGTAGGGCTGGCTAAGTTGAAATTGCTTGAAAACTCCCTTGCCTGGAGCATTGGTTGGGCACCTGCATTCTGGAAGAGTTGGCAAATTATACTCTTAACATAAAATAGAAATGCTATCTTCAGTGGAAAGGAAAATGTGCTACAAGTTAGACTTCCTCCTCCAAAACAATAAAGAAAAGAGGTGCTTGCTGCTTCATTTCACTTCTGGTGGAACCTGTCAGGTAGCTCTTCATGAATGGCCTTGCATTGTAAATTGTCTAGTACTTGCAAATGTAAGTTACTGCTGTGCTGTTCTAATGATCAGTGTTAATTCAGCAGCCTATTTCCATCCTGGGAAGTGGTTGTTTCACTGGGGAATAAGTACCTTTGAACCACTGTTGCTTCCAACCAAACTTAATCGTCATTAACAGTATTTCTTTTTTCTTAAAGCAAAAACCAAACTAAGTAATGCAGCAGAGAAACTCAATGAGAGGCTTAGTCTGTCTTATTTTATGACATCTGAAATTAAAGAGATAACATTTTTCCTTGATCACAGCAAACAAAACAGCATTTGTTATGTAGCACAGGGGATAATACACTGGCCACAACTGGGCATGACAGTGCCCAAAGAAACTTCTGGAAATCCTGTCTGAATATTAAAAACAAACTTCATCAATTTCTCCTAGCACAGTTTGGGTTCTCTGGATCCTTAGGGGCCCCTAGTGCAATAGTAGTCACTGAGATAGTTTTCATTTTTACAGCTCCTGCAAGGTACTCCAGAAACCTGCATGCTATAACCTATTACCACTGTGATTTCATTTCCTGCTACTCTACCCCATCACTCTGTTGTTGCAGACTCATAAGGACCTCCTTGATATTCTGTGAACACACGGGAGCCTTGGCACTAGCTGTTTCCCTAAACTGGAAGGCTTCTTCCCACATATCCCCAGTTCCTTCCCTCATCTCTTCCAAGTCTTTCCTTAAATGTTACCTTCCAATGAGGCTCACATATGAGGCCTGGCCACTTGATCAGAAATTATAGCTCTGCCTCCTTGAAACCAATTTCATCCTTACTTAATCTATCCTTTCCCATTCATGACATCCTCCCTCACTTATTCTGATCCAAAAGCACCAGACCATTTCTGATCCTTATTCTTCAAATAATAATTAAAAAAAAAAAAAAAAAAAAACAGAAAACCTAATGGTTCTATTTTTTTCTTAACCATCAAGGATCTCTTTTATGATTTCTTTCTCTGGGATCTCATATCTTTAAAATACTTCTTTAAGGCCGGGCATGGTGGCTCAAGCCTGTAATCCCAGCACTTTGGGAGGCCGAGACGGGCGGATCACGAGGTCAGGAGATCGAGACCATCCTGGCTAACACGGTGAAACCCCGTCTCTACTAAAAATACAAAAACTAGCCGGGCGAGGTGGCGGGCGCCTGTAGTCCCAGCTACTCGGGAGGCTGAGGCAGGAGAATGGCGTAAACCCGGGAGGCGGAGCTTGCAGTGAGCTGAGATCTGGCCACTGCACTCCAGTCCGGGCGACAGAGCGAGACTCCGCCTCAAAAAAAAAAAAAAAATACTTCTTTAAAAGTCATGAATTCATTTTCCTATACAATCCCCTGCCTTCTGAGTCTATCATATTCCTTAATTTTTAAAATTTCATTTCACTTCATTGTACCGTGAGACTCCACTGTTTCTCAGTGTTGTTAAAATTGCAGTCAAACAGAAAGAAGTTGATGCTTTAGTCTGAGAAGACTGCATATAAACGCACAATTTCAATTAGAGAGTTTGACTACTTTAACATCTGGGATCCCAGTAGGAAACAGCTAGTACCTTCAAACTGGGTAATGTGAGGAGCATTTAATAAAGAGACTTTTTGCAAAGGTGGAAACAGATTGTAGGAAAGCCACAGATGGTGTAACACCCTGGGGCCAGTTTCAACAGGGAGCTACAAGAGTAAGAGAAGGAAGAGGTTACCAGGACTCAGGAGAGAGGAAGCCAGGGAGAAGTCAGCAAGACCTGGAAGTCAGCAAGACCTGGGAAGAAGAGAGAACCATGTGGGGAGACGGCGCTTGGCCAGACCTGTGGCTCCTGGTCGAAGAAAGCAGCCAACTGAAGGAGCTAGGAGAATAGATGTCCAGTCTCTCCCTGCTTCCTTCCTGGAACCTGCAGTGATGAATCCATGGCCATATGCCCAAACCGAACCGGAAAACATCAGTTAAAGGTACTCATTAGATGGTGTGTATGGGCCAGCCATTCAGGGCAAGAGCAGAGTCAAAAAGGGACAGAATGGGCTTGGATGGATGATCAGAAAATACTCAGTACAATTATGTGTTCATCAAACGTGGGTTATTTTTATTTTCTCACCAATATATCCATAATACACATGTTCATTAGAGAAAATTTATACAAGAAAAAGTAAGTCAGAAGGGTAAAAAAAATCATCCATCAACCTAACACGCAGAAAAATAAACTGGCTCTGCATTGACCCACGCACCCAAAAAATCATAATTGGGCTGAGAAAAACAATAGACGGCAGAGCTAAGACGCACCCATCCCATGGTGTGCCCAAGTAACCTGGCTCCACCCCACAAAGATGAGCTCGGGCAAGTGTGGCTTCTCTGAACCCAGTTACACGCCCTGAAATCCAGGTCTCACTTTAAGGCCACAGCTTCCTATCTGTCTACATTCCTCCCAGTGAAACAATTGGGCTTAGAATAAGAACGGCTTTATATGTGGGAGTCACAGAAGGTAGAATTTGGCACCTGGTGTTTATGTATCATAAAGCCATTACCGTGCCGAGCTCAACTCTACTTTCCGCCAAAATTACTGAGCAGGAGGAAAGTGGGCACATCTAAAAGCTGCATTTTTCTACCTAAGACAGCCAGGATATATGGGTTGACTCACTAAGCAGAAGCGCTAATGTCAGTGACATCCGTATTTTTATTGAGGCACTCTCCCTGGCAACCTCTCACTTCTGTGAAAAGACACTAAGTCTGCAGGTCCCTGGTCTTTGGCAACTGGAACATGCTATAACATTCCATTTTAAGTT
Organism: Trachypithecus francoisi; assembly: GCF_009764315.1. Taxonomy (NCBI): domain Eukaryota; kingdom Metazoa; phylum Chordata; class Mammalia; order Primates; family Cercopithecidae; genus Trachypithecus; species Trachypithecus francoisi. The sequence continues at coordinate 100,490,653 of NW_022681469.1, read as the reverse complement.
CATTTTCATTCTATTGTGCTCTACTGATAACTTCAGTGTGGCACAAATTTACTGATTATTTGATAGACTAAGAAATAATATTTCTAAACCTCAACTCTAGATGAGATCTCAGGGGAATCAGAGATTCACATAAGAACCATACCCATATTGCTGGAGCTTTCAGTAAGTGAGTTCCTGGACAAAAGGCTTTGTAACATTCCCGTTGTGATAACGCTCATGTTCTTATGTTAATGATATTTATGTGTTTGTTTGCCTGGTTTTTTTTTTATTTTGTTCTAAGATCTGTTTTTTTTTTTTTATTTGAGTGTTGTCCAGTTACTTTTAAAGAAATCCAATTATAGCCCTATATGTAAAGAAATACGTTTTTCAGATGTCTTTTCACACCTATATAGTTTGCTAGTCACTTTATGAAATAATTTTCAAAACCTATAAATGGATTTAGAAATTTAAATCTGCCCTAAAAAGTCAAATAGAATCTCAGTACAAAACGCCTTTTTAAATGTTTATAATCGTTGATAAAAGGTATGGTCAGGGCAAAAGATAAACCACAAAGTATTTGAATTTCTTCTATTATTTTCATGTTGGTGAAGTGGCTTTGCCTATGAGTCAATTATGCATTTGTACCTAGTACTGATTTATCTGGGTAGCTAACTACTAATCTCACATCTGCTGGCACAGGAAGAGAGAACAGTTGCCAGCCCTCATAAATGCCTTGTCTTGTATGTTGCTCCATTTATTCTAACATCCTTGCACACCACGTTTGATAAAGGTTTAGGTAAGCCCATATGCGGGAAGCTTTTTTATTTACACACACACACACACACACACACACACACACACACAATGCAGCTTACAGATCTCTGACAACTAGAAGACCTCTAGTGTGCTGAGTCCTACCACCAGCTGAATAAAACTCCAGTGAAGGCGGAGGAGAGGGGAGGAACACTGAGCCAGAATGGGGTGCTTATGGTCTTTTATCTTAATTTTTGTGACATGATCCAATTATATCTATTCAATAGTGCCCTGTAATTACTAGTGGAGATGAATAATGAAAGATTCTCCTTGTATTCAAGCTCTCCCCAAGTCTGCTTCCCTCCTTGGCTTGCTCCTGTGAACAGTCTAGATTCACATATAGAGCATACCTGGAGCTTGTGGCATGCTCAGCCAAATAAGGGCCACTTAAAAAACTGGAAATACCCTCCGGGCCTCTGATAAGAGGCTGTGGCCCAGAGCCGACCTTGTGAATAGCAGGGTGGAATGGAAAGGGACCCTGTCCTGCCTCCGGACACAGTGTCTGTAACCAAATGGGTGCTGCCCAGTAGAGTTACACTTTCAATATGCAAGATTTGATTGTTAGGTTTCGGTGGTAACTTAGGAAAATGAAAAGAAAAAAGCAGATCCATGGAAGTTACAATAATTCTTAACAGAGAGGAAATCAAGGCAGTGAAAAGGAGGGGAGAAGGCTCCACCCCAACAGGAACAGAAACAGGAATTCAGATGGATAAACCCCAAACAGGGGGTTTGGCTTGGATGCAGGCTGGGAGACAGGCAGGAAGAAATTCCCAGTCTGAGGTGAAGATGTTTTAAATGAAACTTGTCAGTACTTGCACATAGAACTTCAGAGTTGAAATATACGACGGAGAGCCTTGAATCCAACTCCCTGACTTGACAGAGAAGAAGGTAGAGGTCAAAGAGATCATGTGACCAGGCCCAGTGGCCCATATCTAAACGGAGGCAGGAGTAGGACTAGAATCTAGATCTCTTGACTACTAATTCAGTGATTTTTTTGCTACGATGGGTGATTTTAGAGAGTGTCGTTTCTGCAAAAGGGAAGGAATGACTTTATTTCATGTTCATATTTGGATCTCCATACACTGGACCGGTAAGGTAATTATTTCACTTTGTGGAAGAGAAAAGCCCAGGGGGTCCACTCAAAGGAGGCAGGAGTGAGGGTCAAGTTCAGCAGATATCCATCTGCTGGACATCACTGCTGGGGACTGGAGTGAAGGGAAAGGAATTCTGTTTGACAGACACGCTGACCTTAGGGTCCTGTCAACCTCCCATCAGCCAAGGAATCTCTGACCACAGAAGCCTGAGGACATTTTATGCTGGAAAGACATTTCAAGCTCACCCAAAGCACAGCCCAGCTATAAGGCTGAGTCCCAGTCAGTCACTTAAAGTATTTTCCCAAAAACAAATAAGAAAATACGAACAAAATCCAGCAAAGAATCTCTTTCATTCTGACAGTTTTTCCTCATACTAAAAGTGCCCAGCATGATTAGGACTATCCCCTCTGTGCACACTGGGTTAACACTCTGATAAAAAGCTTAAACTGCAGTGTGGCTGCAGGGACAGAAAAACAGGACTGCCTCTATGGTTTCATATACAGATTGTGTCACACTTAATGCTGAAATCATAAACTATATATTTTTACCCCCTCCAAGCTGCCTATTGTGTGCATATAAACAGGAACCTGGCAGCATGTCAGGGGTGCAAATTGATTTCCTTTCCCAAATAAAATTTTAAAAAGCAAATAAACAAGGTTATGTTGGCTAATGAAACATTACATGCCAGGCTGGGGAGAATTCTTTTAAAATGTATTTTCTTGAGCAAAGGCAACACAAGGCATCCATGAAAGGCTCTTTCATAAACAACATGTTTACATAAAAATGCATTACTTGAAAGACAGGAAAAGGCATGGTGCATCTCCCATGATATATTTGGATCGTGTTTTATAAAAAATAAACTGGGTGGGGGGGGTTAGAAAGTAGGGAGTCCCAGCAGTGCTGGGGAATTTAGAAATTAACTGAAGCTGCTTAGAAGTAGGATGAAGTTGCTCTTGTTTAGAAAATGTTATGATCTTAGTGTTTTTATAATTTACCATCAAGACCTAAGAAGCCCATGTTGAAGGTGTATTATTGGCATGAAGATTTCAAGTTGGGAGAGAGAACTGAATTGCACCCACCACCCTCAGAGACACATGAATGGCTAGTCTGGTTGATTATCATCAGTGGAAACATCTCCTGGAGAGTGGCCTATTTCCTAACAGAGATGTCAAGACCAGCTGGAAGCAGTTTTAGTCATCTAATGCGGAAGAAGCATCTCTAGGTTCATGCCTAACTCGTACTTCACCGCAGATTAATTCATTTCAACCTTGTCCTGGAACAAAAGCCATCCCTAGTGGACTGTGACCCCCAGATCAAATCATCCTGTACCATCTCCTTCTTTCTCTGTCTTCCCATCTTTAAATTCCTTTCTGCCAGTGAAGCCAGGTAGCATGAACCCTGATGGGTCTCTAATGAGTAAAGTCACAAGACAACATGACATGTGGCTGAAAGATGGGGCTAAAGAGCGTCAAGGGGAAGGCTCAAGACTGCCCAGGAGACAGATGAGTTGCTGTCTGCTGATGGCCATTTATGAGCATGGGGCATTTTGCCTGTTGTTTTGAGCCCCTGTGATGTACCCTTCTGTCACAGTTACTGTCCCTTCTCAGCAGATGGGCATAGTGTACCGGAGACCAGACACAAGAGAGGAAAGTCTCCATAGTCTCGGGATGGCCTCAATAACAACAAAAGGAGATGAATCTGCACAGGAACTTCCATTCAGGCTTAAAGTGTAACTCAGCAAGCTAGTTAGAAATAAATCGGTGGCTCACTCATACCTGTAATTGCAACATCTTGGGAGGCCAAGGCAGGTGGATCGCTTGAGCTCAGGAGTCTGAGACCTGCCTGGGCAACATGGTAAAACCCCGTCTCCACAAAATGTACAAAAATTAGCTGGGTGTGGTGGCAGGCGCCTGTAATCCCAACTTGGGAGGCTGAGGCAGGAGAATCACTTGAACTGGGAGGCAGAGGTTGCAGTGAGCCAAGGTTGCACCATTGCACTCCAGCCTGGGAGACAGAGTGAGATGAAAGGAAGAGAAGGGAGAAGAAAGAGAAAGAGAGAGAGAAAAAGAGAGGAGAGAGAAAGAGAAAGAGAAAGAGAAAGAAAGAAAGAAAGAAAGAAAGAAAGAAAGAAAGAAAGAAAGAAAGAGAAAGAGAAAGAAAGAAAGAAAAAAGAGAAAAAAGAAAGGAAGGAAGGAAGGAAGGAAGGAAGGAAGGAAGGAAGGAAGGAAGGAAGGAAGGAAGACTCAGAAATCATAAAGGTGACCCTGAGACCCTGCAGACCCAAAGGTCCTATGCAGGTTTTAGGAGTGTGTGGCATGGCAGGTGTGAGAGCTGGGAGGCCTGAGACAGTGAGTTCTCCTCCCTTGTCCCCTCCCAACTCACCAAGCAACCTTGGTCAGGTCTCGGGACCATTCAGAGCTTTCTTTTTTCCAACACTTTTAAATAGAAGGTAAACACTGTCAGGCTGATGGCTGCAGTGATTAATGGGGTAACATTTGTAAAATGCTAAGAGCTTTCCAGAGCTCAAATGCAAATGCTTTAGACCAAATACTCTGGATAATAGTTAAAACACAAAAAGGGTTAGTCACCAGTTGGCTGAGAATATGAACCAGGGAAGGAATTACAGAGGGGAGGTGTGTTTTGTGAAAGGATTTGGCCAGGAGTGGGTGGACATCAGAGGAAAGGAAAAAGTAGGGGAAGGAAGCTTGGGGACTTGCAAAATCTGAAACACGAACTATTCTGTTTCCAAAAGAAGCCATTAACTTTTAAAACTCTGCACCCTTTGAACAACATCAAAGATAATTTAATTACAGAAAAATTTTTTCAATACACATCATCCTGTAGGGTTTGATCCAATGTATGTGTGAGAGTAGATTATCCTGATTTTTTTTCCTATCCCAAGAAAATGATCCTTGAATCTGTGGGAGGGGCCATATACCAGTCGGCTTGGCACTGGTAACCATCAACTCCATTTGCCCCATTTTCTGTGCAAATGGAAGAATCAAATTAATCACTGGCAAATTTGATAACAGATGTGTTTCTCAGCAAATCCACATCAAGCATTCAGAAAGTAATTACCCCCTAAAGCTTGTTGTGTTCTTATGTACATTTGGCATCAACTGAAGCCTTCAGCCAGCTTTGTTTTTATCTGACGGGAAGCTGAAGCCTCAGGGTGATACTCCAAGTGGTGCTTTAGATTATAAAGTCTTAACGGCCCCTGGCTTTAGGGCACTGTGTTTATTGATGCTATGTAAGCAATTTACAGTCCCTTAATAGCGCATTCACCACAATGTTACAGTGTTTAACTTGTTAAATTATATTTAGAGCTTCAGGGAAAATTACCTCATTGGCTTCACTAGCATGGGTTATTGATATCACACACCAGTTAGGCAACATCCACCTGACTGGGACAGCCCAAGAACGTTTTATAGGCTGGAGGCGGAGAAGGTGAGGAAGTAAGGGATGGATGAGAGAGATAGAAGAGGCAGAGATGTGGGGAAAGAAGTCAGGGAAGAGAGAAGAGGCTGAGGAGAGCTCGACCACAGAGTCACTTTTAAACTGTAAAGCAAAGGAATTGGCAATGGTGGCCATTTTGATTCCAACTTCTCTTTCAGCCCCTTCTACAACGAGGCATTACTCCATTCCCAATTCCCAATCTCCATGTCCCTTAGAAGGATATCCCTCATCTAGGGGTCTGGGAGACAGCCCTGACCTCCAGCCACTATAATCACTTAACAAATAGGCTTGATGTTTAGTGTTTAGCTCTTCAGGGCTAAAATATTCCAAGGGAAACTATGGAAACGTTAATAAGAGAACAAGAAGACAGAAGGAGAAGAGGGAGGAAGAGGAGGAAAAGAACAGCAGGAGGCAGAGGAGGAGGAGAAGAAAGAGGAGAAGAGGAAGAGGAGGAAGAGAAGAAGAAGAGGAGTAAGAAAAGGAGGAAGAGGAGAAAGAGGAAGAAGGAGAAGCAGCAAAATCTTTTTCAGACTAAGGAGAGCCATCAAGTATGGATAAAATATATTTGAGCCTGAAGCTTAGTGATGTCATGAGGCTTCTTCAGAAAAGCAGCCAAAGGCCAAGGTATTAAAATCCACTGAAGAGGCTAGAAAACAGGCGTGAGAAACCAACCAAGTGGCTGATGTGCTCTGGGGTCTTAGTTCATGTGACATCTGCTGGCTCACAAAGGGCTAAGGGTTTGAAGCAAGCGATCGGCAGTGACAAGCTTTGCAGCATGTAACCTCTAAGAGAAAACAGCATTCTTTTTCCCACTTATGTAAGCTCTGTATTAGGTTTCTCATACTCAGGATAGTCGACAATAATTAATAACCAAAATAAAACGGATGTTAAAAAACAGGCATCCAATGAAATAAACAGCACTGCTCACCAGGCCATTTTGGCCAGCATGATTATTGACAAGGAATTAGAGAAGGAAACAGCAGACTGCATGCATTTCCAAAGGTAGAAAATTAGAAGAGGGGGAAAATGCTATCCTGAACATAAGCACTTAGCTTCCTAAGGAAGAGAAGAACAGCTAGGTGTGTAGGTACTAAATACCAGATGCGATCCCTAGGCGACATTTCAGTCTTAAGTATAAATCAGAAATTCCCATTCTTTGTAAATTTGACAGATTTGAATGTTGGACCTAATCATTCATGTTTAATGTGTAGGGTTGCAATTTCCAAACTGTGTGCCCCAGGATGCTGTACTGAACTCACAGGGATGACACAGAATATGTTACATTTTGAAGAATACACAGCAATATTTGACATCTGTTGGACACTGAGAAAACTCAAGATTATCAGCATTTCAACATTAAATCATACTTACATGTTTTTAGATTATTTCACATCTTCACAAAGCTGAATTTTTGGCGATTGCTGCTAAAAGCCAACAGCGTGCAAAAATAAATGTGGAATGGAGATGAGGGTGGTGGTGTCCAATTCAATTCTAGATTTGAGAAGCTGTGCAGAGCTCAACAGGTACCTACACGTATTCCATTAGGAAGTAATTACACTTATTTAAGAATGAAATAAGACTATTCCTCCTTAATCTTTTAATATCTGTGTATTATTTATTTCAAATATCTACATAGATGCTTCCATGCTTATTAAGTAGTTTTGACCTAACTATTTAATAAGCAGAATAGTAAGGTATTTCTTTTGGCCTAGGCATGCCAGAAGAAAAGTTGTTGAAAGACTGAGGATGGCTGGAACTGAAAAAGTTTGAGAACCTCTGATCTAAGGAAAACTGATAAAGAAAATTAATAACAGTAATATTTAACAAATAAGTAATTAGAAAAACAACATAATTCGGGCTAATTGGCCCTTAGGACAGCTGGTTGTGTGATTAAAAGAAGAATCTGCTATGTTTTCCAAAGGTCAGTAGAGATTCCAATGGCTTGAAAATTTACTGAGCTAGCATCATGGGAATTTCTAGACTCTGAATTTTGGAAAGTTCCCAACACATATAAGACCTGGAGCCAGATATTTCTGCATGTTTAACTTTCTCCACATTCGTTTGGCCCCATCAATGCCCTAATGCCTAATTATCTTACTATAATTATTCTTTGCTTTTAGGGTGGTACCATGAATGTCATCTGTCACTGACATGGTCATTTTTTGGGCAAGCCTGAGACAGTTTAACACATTTTAGAAGACATTTCACTGACAGCTAAGAAAACTACAGAGCTCAGGTCTATTGGAGTTTACTGAAGTTGGGATTCAATATCCCAAAGTCTATTGGGGCATTATGTGTTTAATTGTAAAATGTATGGACTAGGAAGCTAAAAAGTGCTAGAGGAGATGGAGCTGCACATATTAAAAGGAAATTTCAAGCCCACCAATGGCCCAATGTTTCAGTTGTGAAAAAGACCAAGAAAACAGCATCAAATTCATGGGCCAATTTCAAAGAGTTTAAACTCAAGCTGATGAAAAGCCTGCCTGTTCACAAAATTCACCCCATTAAAATTCCAATCAAGAACTAACTGAAGAATGTGTTGAAGTCTTTTGGTTTATAACTGAAGAGTAAGAGAATGGGATGCAAAATACCCAAGTTCTATTCTTAACTCCAAATATTTACTTTGATGTTATCATCAAAAAGCTACTTCTCCTGTGCATTCATTTTTGGACACTAGTTTATTAAGCAAGATCTGTGTAGCACCTCGCTAGGCATTCCAGGAACCCCATAAAAAGTATAAGATATGGTCTTCGTCTCCAAGGAGTTGGAAAGGCAAACCTATACACTTCCAAAGCTACATACCAAAAGATGACAATGTGAGAGATAGCCTGCCTTCATATAATTATAAGACAAATAAGTGGTTCAGGCAAGAGTTCAGATGTGAGATGGTTAATTTTATGTGCCAACTTAGCGAGGCTATGGTGACCAGTTATTTGGCTAAACACAAGTCAAGACATTGCTGTGAAGGAATTATTTAGATGTGATATGGATTTAAATCAGTAGACTTTGAATAAAGCAGATTATCCTTCATAATGTGGGTGGGCCTCATAATACCTCAGTTGAAGGCATTAAGAGCAAAGACTGAGGTTTCCCAAAGAAGAAACAACTCTGCCTCAAGACTGCAACATAGAAACTTTACCTGAGTTTCCAGCCTATCAATTTTGGACTCAAGCCTACAACATCAGCTCTTATCCGAATTGACCTGATGGCTTACACTATAGACTTCAGACTTGCCAGCCCCCCACCCTCCCCTCTCTCTCTCTCTCTCTCTCTCTCTCCCTCCCTCTCTCTCTCTCTCTATCTCCCACCCCCCAACAAAGTAGATAGGGAGGTATTGGTATAGGTATATCCCCTATTGGTTCTGTTTCTTTAGAGAACCCAATGAACACAAGAGGAAATAAAAGGTGATTATTGATTGGCACAGTCAGGGAACCCTTTAATAAGAAAGCCAAACTAGACAGGGGCCTTGAAGATCACCTGGGATTTAGATCAAGATGCACTTCCTTGCTGCCATACTCACTGTTAAGGAATCAAACAACAAACATAATGTAAGATGTGGCCTCCTGACCTAGAAAGAAAGATGAAATAGATGAGACGAGCTCTTCAAGTGGATCCTATTCCAAAGGGAAAATTGAACAAGTCACATTGGCCAAACATACAACTGGGAAATGTCAAAAGAATTCTTGAGAAGGGCTTTCCCTGATTTCTTGCTCCAGTTCTGGCCAGTGTGACATGGTTACCACAAGCAGCTTCCTTGGTGTTCACTGAGCTTTCACCAAATTCGAGCAAGGCAATATCCACCAATATCTGACAGCATTTTTGCCACTCTTTGCAAACACCATTTCATAAGCACCAGTGATAAGCAGGGAAGAGTGCAGGAGAGATGCCCCACTCTCTACCACACACACACAAGTTTCATGCAAGTCTGTTCTCAAACTTATTCTTAAGAAAGAAAACATGACTTAATTGCAAAGGCAGCAATCTAGAAAGGCACATGCTGAATCCTCATAATTGTAAGGAGTAGAATTCCTTAGGATCCATGTTGGAGATGATTTGCCACCTATTTGTCTCATATACATGTGGGTGATGTTTCTAAGTCAAGTTAATGCTGACATTTATTGGAAGTCATTGCTTTTCCTGGATCCATTGCAATTTAAAAGTTGTTGCCTTTCTCCTTACTCTATCTCTTTATATATATATATGTATACACACACACACACATATATATCCTGATATATATAGAAAGATATATATATATCCTGATATATGTAGAAAGATATATATATATCCTGATATATATAGGAAGATATATATATCCTGAGAATAAACATGAAAGAGATAGAAAACTTGATAGAAAATGGATACAAAATGTAATTAGGAATCCAAAAAACAGAAAGTCGAAATATCTTTTGGTTAGACTTTCTCTTTTTGAATTCCTATTCCTATTTTGTATCCATGAAGAGATGCTCAAACTTCCAGTCAGAGAAATGCAAATTAAAACAAGAAAAACAATGAAAAAATAGAAAGGTAAATAATTACAGGTGTTGGTCCTGATATGGAGATCTAAGAACCCTATTATTATTAATGTAAATTTCTATGGTCATTCTGGAAATTGACCTAGATGAACTCAGGGAAATTAAATATGCATAAACTAACTGTCCCTCTATTCTCACACAGGTTCCTACAAGAATGGTGATCAAGAAAAAGCACCCCTCTAACATTTGTGGGGCCCAGGGCAAGAATACACATGGAAGCCCACATCCCAGATAACTAAATTATTTAAAGTTACCAATCAAGTAACAAATATATTCTACCTTCAATCTTGACAAATATATACATTCATAATGGCCTGGAAGGCCAGGTTTTAATTAGTAATTGCAACTCCTTGGGGTCCCTATTCTCTAGTTCTGACCCCCAACACACCCCGGCTTTTTTTCCAACCCCAGATCTATCCACACCAAGAGCAGCCCCATGTGTTTGCATGCAATTCATAAATGAGGAAGCTGAGGCTTGGACAATTTATCCAAGATCACCAAATAAGTAGCAGAATCTGGGCTTGAATTTAGGTTTCCTGACTCCGAATCCTGCAAAACTGTTATTTTCAGTGAACAAATTTAACCAGAGAATTGCTCATAAAATAGTCCTAAAATTGAGCTATCAAGATGAGGTGGGATAACCCTGGATGATAATCACTGCCATAAACAAATGGCAGCCCACATATACAAAATCCATGCACATCCCTCTCATATGAGCAGATCTTGGCCACTACTCAGGCCAGTGATGCAGTCTGTCCTTACAATACTGGATCCCAACAGGAACCCTGAAATTCTTGGGATTGTAAAATGGTGCCACCATTTTGAAAAACAGAAAACAATCTGGAGGTTCTACAAAGAGCTAAACATAGAGTTACTACATGACCCAGAAATTTCACTCCCAGGTTTATTCCCAAGAGAAATAAAACTCATGTCCATACAAAAATGTGTATACAGATGTTCCTATCAGCATTATTCATAATAACCAAAAAGTGGAAACAACCCAAATGTCCATTACTGAGGAATGGATAAACAAAATGTGGTACATCCATACAATGGAATATTATTTGGGCATTAAAGAGAATGAAATTCTGACACATACTACAACATGGATGAACCCTGACAACATTATGCTAAATAAGTAAAACCAGTCACAGCAGATGACATATAGTATGATTCCCATTTATATGAAATGTCCAGAATAGGCAAATCCATGGACACAGAAAGTAGATTCTGGTTGCCTAGGACTAAGGGGATGGGGATGGGGAGTGACTCCTATGGGCATTAAGTTTCCTTTGGGGAGGCTGAAAATGTTCCAAGATCGATTGTGGAAATGGATAAATAAAAGGGATGCATTCAGACAATGGAATGCTGCAGAGCAGTTAGAAGCAATGAAGAAGTGTGCAACAAAAAGAAATCCTTAAAATGGTGTTGCATGAAAAAAGTAATAGCACAAGAAACGCACATTACCATTCACTTCACACACACAGCTATTTTACATGGAAACACGCAGAAGAAGGGGATGGGTGTGGAAACTGAAGATAGGAGAAAACAGAGCAAGAGTGGGCATTTTCTCACATCTGTGATGACAATAATCTCTGATCTGAGAAGTCAGTTTATAGTGTTGATTAATTCAACTCTCTGTACTTGAGGTTTGAAAACAATTTTAATATTAAAATATTAACAGAATAAATCTCAATCCAGTCCACTGAAGAATAAAGAAAATGCACAGTGCCACATTCCTATGAGGCTGGTCGGAGTCCACATGGGGAGTGGGCAATGTTAATATTAAATGTTAATATTAAAACAATTTTAATAAAGTAATGTAAAAGACATATATGTGTATATATACACATATATACATATATATACACACATAAACTATATATATACACACACACACACATATATATATAGAGTTTCTTAAAGAAGCGGTAGGCGTGGATGATTTTCTAAGTTTCTGAAAATAGCATGAACAACAAAATGACCCAGGTGTAACACCCCCGGAAGAACAAGGAAATGTGTCTGAATCTTTCTCTGTATAGGCTAATGTAATACCTAGGTGAAAAGAAATGTATCATAGCTTTGCTTAGAAAGGATAAGGTACTGCCTGCACAATAAGTAGGCAATCAATGAAGTAACTTACACCAATGAATCATTCTGAGAAATGTCAGTCAAAAGATGTTATGCAATCCCCAAGTTCCGGGAAGAACTTCCAAAAGCAGGGGGAAAGAGTAGAAAGAAAAAGGAAAACCTTCTATTCTTTCTCGGTTATTTTGTTTGGTTTTGGTTTAGACTTTGGCATGAGCAGTGAAGTGGAATTCTTAGATTTTATTTTTAAGAAAGAAATGTTTCAAAACTGGGAACTTTACTAATTTGAAGAGGGCTGTCTCCAGGGCCATAATATTGATCTAAGCAGTGCTGAAATGAAAACTCCTTCCTGGTGACAGACAAAACACTGCTCTCCAATTCTTTATCTGCCTCTGCCTACCATCCCCTTGGCTAATGCTCCAGGAGAGGGGCTGACCCTGCCAGCCAATTACATTATGCTAATTTGTCAGTTACTCTAACTCCGGCAGAGGCATTCACTAAGCAGAGCTGTTCCCAGATTTATATTGTCTCTTGCAGCCTCTGCACACTGACTGGGTTAATGGATCTTTCCGTCCCATACTCCCCCACCTCCCACCTCTCCAGCTCCCTCTGTTTCCAGCCCTGGGGATGCTCCGCAGTAGGTAGCATCTGCAAGAGGCAACAACAGTGTGCTTCCCAAAGGTTAGTTCTGCAGGCTCAGTGCTGTGTAGAGGCGAGCCTGGGCATCATCCTGTATGGCTTCTCAGATTGTACTGTTTATCTTAGGAACCCTGTCCTCTGGAGAAATTTGTTTTTCTAAGAAAATATATTACTGCCTTAAAAAAAAAAAAAAAAAACCATATTGCAAAGTACTAGACAAGTGTGTCAGCCTGATGAAGCCTCTGTGTTTTATGGAGCACATGTCACTTCACAGGAAGTCTAATGGAGCAAAAGTTAAATTTAAAAGGTGTGCATACTAGGAAATTTGCAGGAGACTGTTGTTATATTAAAAAGAGATAGTGCCAGGGTTTTGGAAGGCAGGTTGGAACACATTTTAGAATGTGAACTTTTCTTCCAAATTCAGCAATTCATTGACAGTCTCATGTAGCCAGCCTCTCAATACAACATCTAAAGCTCACGTATCTCTGGATCAACCAGGATTTACAAAGCCCTGGCCATGTGGCAGGCTGTGACAGAGAAAATGACAAGCAAATGAAGCAAAACGTAACTATAAATCAATGAGACCAGCTCTTATAAGTCACATTTGAAAGTCACTTTCATTACATTAGAAGCATGCAATCTATGGGACAACAATAAATGCTAAGTTATAAAAAGACAATAACCATTAAAAAATGAGCGTCCTGTGAGGAAAGTTATTTCATCAGTTATAGTGTAGGAAGAAGTCTCAGAATGCTCATAAAACTCACCATTTATCGAGGCAAAAATAATCATCCCATTTAATGCGCATGGCACTCATAAGAGACAGATATGATTAACCCCATTTTACAAGGGAGAAAGCTGAACTCAGATGGGCTAAGTAACATGGTAAATCACAGGTTATGACTGGTCTACAGGCACCTGGTCCAGAGTGCCTCCCTTAACACCATGTCCACTCCCCGTGTGGACTCTGACCAGCCTCATAGGAACGTGGCAATGTGATAACATTTGCAGAATGCCCTGCTTTTACATTAAACATAGAGCATGAAAAAGAATTTTCAAAACAAAAGTTCCATTTTCTTTATTCTTCAGTGGACTGGATTGAGATTTATTCTGTTAAGATCTGGCTCATTCAAGCCCATCTTTTCAACCAGAGTCATCCTTAACTCACACATTTTTTAACCTAAAATGATATTTGAAAAACAGATCTCTAAATGTCTGGTATTGTTATGTACAAAAACTGATGGAAAGCTACTTGTAATGATATGGACAGATGCCTAGGATATATAATTAAGTATTTTAAAAAGACATTGGGCAAACAATCCCATTTGCATAAATCGAAAAGGAGAAGTGGATAGACAAATGGCTAGGCAGGCAAACATAAATGCATAACTTTTTTTATGGAATGCTATAAATTTTAGTATATTAATACATTTTTTGGAATGATATGAAAGAAAACCTTAACAGGGATCACCTGTGGGGAGAAGCACTTTGGAAGGCAGAAGGAAAGGAAACTTTACTTTTCATTTTATGCCGTCCTGCACTGTCTGAAAGTTTTCAATGTGCACAGATTGCTTTTATTCTTAAAAAATGGCCAACAGACATTTGTTCCATATAACACAAATAACTAAATTTCAGATGTTCAAGAGGAGAGAAAAAAGCAAGTATTGAGGTTCATAGGATCATATATGCAAAACGCTCTGTAAACTTAAAAAAAGTTATATGGGTATAAGGTATGCATGATGATGATGATCAGGGCAATTATGATGAGGAGGAAAATAAAAATCAGGAGAAGCAGGGTGAAGGAGAACAAAAACCCAAAATCAGGGGACGGCTTGGAGACCACTGTGGAATGGGAACAGCCAGATGGCATCAGCTGATTTGTTTTTAACAAGATTTAACATTAAGTAATATACCCCCCAAAATGTACACCCAGTAAATTAAGGCTGTAATTCCATCTTGGTGTTATGGTGACATGAAAATCCACTCAAGCTTTTCTGTCAGGGTTTATGAAGTTATCAAAGCCCCTTGATGGAATTACAACACTATTATGTACAGCTGGAGGGACATTACTCCTTATCTTAACAGCAGTTAAAAGCACAGTGGCACAAAAGGGCACTAAAATCCCGGTTTCTTCTTGGTGAGCAGTAGGGAGAGGGTCACACACACTCACACACACACACACCCGTGCACTCACGTCCCTCTGCATTACTGATGATTGGTCTGAGGTGCTAAGTGTTACATTTTCCACACTGTCTCTTACGAGATTTAACAGGGTTGTTCATAGATAACAGTGACTGTGCAAAACAACCAGTGTTTTACCACCTTCTAGACGTAAAGGAACATTGGCAGGTAATCAATCTTTGTTTCCCTCTGCCCCTGCCTCCCGAAGAGGGGTCATAAACATATTAAGCAGGAACAACGACTTAAGGTATCTAAAAATAAATAGCACAGTGGTTATGAGCACAGGGTCTGGATTCCGTCTGGCTTGGAATCTGGCTCCACCACTTGCTAACTGTGTTACTTTAGGCAACTTACCTTGCCCTTCTGTGCCTCAACTGTCCATAAAACAGAAATAATAATGAAACTTACTCTTTGGTAGTTGTGAAGATTAAACAAAATAATATCAGTTAATGCTTAGTACAGAGTCCAGGTACAGAGTAAGCCCTTGTCAAATGTTGGCTACTGTGATGACATCAGCTGTATTTTTATTTTCTTCGCTTAGTGGCAAACAAGCATATTTTATAATATAAGCCAAAACCATAAATAGCTTTAAGTCACACACTAAGGAATTTAAGAATCATGGATCCACAATAAGATTCTCCATAGAAACTAGAGAGAATGGTCAGGATAGCCCTAACCTTTGAATTCAGCATAAAGGAGAACAACGATGACCTCTTCAAACCACAGTAGAAGCCATTGAGACAAAGTTGTTAATTGGTTAACTAAAAAGTTGAATAAAGGGGAGACACCATAAACATGACGGGTGTACATTTTCAACATCTTTTTAACTTGAAATGTATAAAAGCACCTGACTGCCAATCTTCTGATATAGGACTAAGGTTTTGTTTTTGTTGTTGTTGTTTGTTTTTTGCAACGGAGTTTTACTCTGTTGCCCAGGTGAGACTGCATGGTGCCATCTTGGCTCACAGCAACCTCTGCCTCCCAGGTTCAAGTGACCCTCCTGCCTCAGCCTCCCAAGTAGCTGGGATGACAGGCATCCGCCACTATGCCCAGCTAATTTTTGTGTTTTCAGTAGAGACAAGGTTTTGCCATGTTGGCCAGGCTGGTCTCGAACTGCTAACCTCAAGTGATCCACCTGCCTTGGCCTCCCAAAGTGCTGGGATTACAGGCATGAGCCACTGCACCTGGCCAGGATTAAGGTCTTTTCTCTGAGTGTGGTCTGCTGACTGGGTTCTGCATGTTCTTTCTTGCATAAGCTACACTCCTAATATACGGCCAATGACTTCTAGTTTTAGATTCCTGACAGTAGAGCAAGAACGTAAAGACCACTGAGAGTGCAGAACCTGTGTCTATTTCCCTAAATACTTTCACAAGCTTTTACACTTCTCATCCATACTTAATTTAACAGCATTTCTAAAAGTTTTTCCTGTATCAAGTTTTTGCAAGCAATCAAATTAGGTCTTTCCTTTCATGCTCATATTTTATTCACTTACACATTATTTAATTAAGTTATTGAGTTACAACAATAGACACAACTGGTATTGACAGTTCGGAAATACAACTGATGTTGATAAGCACAGGACAGGACTGGTGGTTGCAAGCATTCAAGGTGACATGGGCATCACTGGGTATGTTTTCAAGAGAGAATGAAGAGCATCAATTAATTCAGCAGGTGGACTCCATGGAGGTCCATGAAAAGCAGCTCTTCCAATGCTCATGAGTATCATGGCAGAGGGAGGTAACTGGGCTGAAAGAGCTCTAGGTGTCTTTCACTGCAAGAGCTCCTTTCTGACCTTCTTACAATCCCACCTTACTTTCCTGATCTCAACTCTTCTTTTCCATCAACACCTAATACGACCCTAAAAGCTATCTAAGACCAGGGAGGAAAACAAATGTGCCAGAACAGAAAAAGAGCTATTTTAAATATAATCACAGAATTTTGTGACATGAGAGTAATGGTGTTACTTCTAAAGGCTGACAATAATTACCTAATGGAATGGTGTAGAAAAATTCATTTGGATGTATGGTGTGAAGATGTGGGCAGAGGCAGTCCAGGGGAATATATGAAGCCTCCTCCAGTACCCCTTGTGCAGCCTCAGACTACTGTGCTCTTTTACCTAGTACTTCCAAATACAGATGCCTGTTAGAGCCACCATCTCCTTCTTCCGCCCTGCCCTCCTCAATCAAACTCAATGCTTGTTCTTAGGAGCCAGTCGAATAAACTCATTCACCCACAGTATTAACAATTAATGGGACTTAATATTATTTTTCCCAAGGGATTGTATATTAGAACCAATAAACAAAGTATCAAGATGACACGTTAAAAGAACAAATTTCAAATTGTGGATTTACAGGGCAACCAAGGAGATTTAGGATACTCAGAAAAATTACACTAGGCCCTTTGAAATCACACTGAGCAAAAGACCAGGTGGTCGATATTATAAAATAGGCTGAGAAACTGGTACGGTTTTGGAAATGCCCTTTATAAAATATGCTACAGTCTTCAATGTTCCTTAAAAATATAAACTAGTCTCTCAAGACTCTAGGCTTGATGTCAAATTTCCCTGAAAGACCCCACATTACGCGTGTACCATGCATCCTTGGAAACAGCCATAACAATTTATGCCCAGTGAATGAGAAAGAATGTTGATTTCACTTGCTTTACAACTTAGGTGATGGTGGGCTGGTTACCAAAAATGTCTGTGCTTATTTTCAAAACTGATACCATGACGGTTCATCAACCACCATTTGCTGAGTTCTCACAAGGTGACGAAGGTAGGTTTTGTCTTTGGAGGATGTTAAGAGCTGGGAACCTTGACATGTGTTCAGCCCTCAGGGACTGTGCCTTTACTCAGACTGAAACTTAGTGACTGAGGTTAGGCTAACCTACTGATTAGAGAGCTGACCTTCCCATGGCCTGAAGGCTGTAGGAGTCCACAGGCAACACCTGAAAATGATGTCAACCACAAAAACACTTAATTGCAAAACTATTACTTCTTTTATTTGTATAGAATAAAAGATGAGCAAGGAATATAGATGTGAACTAGATAACAGGCTATTGCTAATATCTTGAGAAACAGGCTTTCATTCAAGTCTTTTACTTACTTTGTGCCTAAATTCCCTTATTTGTAAAACACGGAAAATAATACAGTGTCTTGGGAATTCTATGATACTTAAGTCATATTTAAGACATATGTCTTAAAGTTTAGCAGCAAGTAAGAGCAGACAGCCAAGGTGGGCTGGTGACAGGCAGTGGATGTTTCTATTCGATCCAGCAGGATAATCAGTCATAATTTGAATCAACTAAGTAATAACAGCTAACATTTCCTGAGTATTTACTATGTGCCAGGTACTGTTCTGAAAACCTTTAATGCATTACCAAATTGAATGGCCACAGGACCTCTTTGAGGAAGACGCTGTTGTCATCTCCATTGTACACAAAAGAAAACTGAGACACGTAGAGATTAAGCAACTTTCCAGTGATATATGCAATAACTTTCCAGTAGATGTACAAAAAGATGTCAAACTATTAAAGTAAAATGCAATAGCAGGTTATTAGTTTCAAGCCATAAAGTATGTCTCAGCAAACAGCAGAGAATTAAAATCATACTAAATACATTCTCTTGATCACAATGGAATTAAGCTAGAATCAATAATAGAAAGATAACCTAGAAAACTCCTAAATGTTTGGACTTGAAACAAGATGCTTCTATATCACTCATTGGTTACAGATGAAATCACAGTGAAAACAGACACTATTTTAACTGAATAATAAAAATGTAATATATCAAGTTTGTGGGAAACAGCTAAAGTAGTGCTTAGAAGGAAATGCACAGCTTTAAATGCATATATTAGAAAGGAAAAGTGGCTGAAAATCAATGATCAAAGTATCCATCTTAAGAAGTTATGAAAAGAAGGGCAAATTACACCCAGAGAAAGTAGAAAGTATAAAAAATAAGTAAAAATCAATGAATTAAGAAACAAGCATACAATAAAGAAAACTGACAAAGCCAAAGCTTGATTCTTTAAAAACACTAATAAAATTGATCAATCCCTAGCAAAGTAGTGAAAGAAAAAAAGAGAAGAGTCATATATTATATCAGGAATAAAATAGGGGACATAGCTACATATGCCACCAAAAGACAAAGACTTTAAGCTAATAAAGATTTCATCACAGGACAGAGTCCATGTGCCTAGTTAAAATGGATTAAGAGGCCAGGCATGGTGGCTCACGCCTGTAATCCCAGCGCTTTGGAAGGCTGAGGCAGGCAGATCACTTGAGGTCAGGAGTTCGAGACCAGCCTGGCCAACATGGCGAAATTCTGTCTCTACTAAAAATACAAAAATTAGCTGGTCATGGTGGTGAGCGCCTGTAATTCCAGTCACTCAGGAGGCTGAGGTGAGAGAATCACTTGGACCCGGGAGACAGAGATTGCAGTGAGCCAAGATTGCGCCACTGCACTTCAGTCTGGGCAACAGAGGGAGACTCTGTCTCAAACAAAAATAAAAACAAAACAATAACCAAACAACAACAACAAACAAACAAGAAAAACCAATAGTTAAGAAACCATGGAGGCAACATGCAGATTTTTTCCCCCAGTGTTTTTGTAATTGACATTTCCCTTGAACTTGGTCACATTCAATTATAGAGAATTACTAGCAAAAGGTCTCAACCTTCCTGTACATCAAGATAGAGTAAGGCTAGTAGGTATGTGGGTAGAAACCCAAACTGTATTCAAATCTGCTACATATAAACAAAGAATGGATGCAAAAAAGAAGGATGTGCATATACTCACTCCGATGTGCAGGGCTTGAAACTGACATGAAGTTCTCCTTTCTCATGACAGACTCTTGTTCTTATTTTTTAATTTGATTGGTTATGGATTTTTGGGATTTGTAATCATAATCTGTTGTAAATTCACATTTCTTTAATCTGCCTCCTCCTTTTCACTCCCCACAGAATATCAAGCAGCTCCCAAGTTCTGCCTCTGTTAACTCCCCCTGTATTCATGTAAATAAGCTATACTTCAACTCCATCCAGTAACCCCAGCTGTCTCTGCCATCTCCCATCCTTGTACATCTCCATATCCATTTCTGAGGCATTTACATCAGGTGAGCTGTCTCAGAGTATAATTTTAAATGGCCATATGCTCAACATAATTGCAGACACTGTGCTATGTTAAAGAAAAAAAGGTTTTAAGTGCATGCTGCAGACAATTCTTTTGTGTTTTGCTGGTGAAGTTCAGAGCTGTTCTAAACATTCATTGGGGAAAAAATGGGTCATCAAATGAGATGATAGATACGTTAATTTGCTTCACTACAGTAATCATGTGTCGTGCATCTCATGTATCTCATAACGTCATGTCATATACCTCAAATATAGACAATAAAATGTATTAGAAAAAATTTGACTGGACTTCAATGAATATACAAGAATGACACAATTCAACCTCTCTAAATCTCCGTTTCCTTACCTTAAAAACGGAGCCAATCCTCCCATCTTGCAAGATGACTGTGAGAATTAAATAGGACTGTAAGCATTAAGCTTCCAGCACAACTGTGGTATGTAGTATGTGCTTAGCACAGTACAGCTCATATTGTAGGAGATCAGCATGGTTAAGCAGTGGTACCACTTTTGGAAAAAAACAAACCAGGGTTAGTTACATTTGGGCTTCTCCACTTACTGGTAGAATGACCTTAGGCAAGTAACTTAACCACCCTGGGCTTCATTCAGTCTCCTAAGCTGTAAGATAGATATAAAATAGCTACTTTTTTAGGGTTGTGTGAGAATTAAGTGAAACCAAATAAGATTGTGACTGTAGACAAGACTGATGGACAACAGGTCACACTCACAAGTCATTGGTATATGTTCCACACCTGGTAAATGTTCAGTAAACAGCAGTAGATATTATTAGTAAAGGCACTAACGTGATAAAAAATGTTAATTTAGGGCTGATGAGCGGCTCTTGCCTGGAATGCCAGAGGTCAACCTGATTCAGTAGGTGATTCCACAAGCCCCAGGCTGGCCAGGCCAGTACAGTGCTGCGTCGTGAAGCTGCTAAACCCTAATGCAAAGAAGTTCAGGTCTGAGCTGGGTCAGGCCTGAAAACAGCAGGGACAGAGTTCCTACCACTAGGAGAATCACTGAGCTTCAAAGCTGGAAGGGAGTTCACTTGGCAGGCAGGCAGCAAGGACAACATTCCAGGGAGATGCGTCTCGTGATAGAGTGGGAGAAAAGAAACAATCAGACTCTGAGAGGGGATCAGGAAATACAGGTGCAATGTTAGACGGCCTCTGTGAAGTCCAAGGCACGCATTTCCCACTGTTTTTTTTGAAACTATTCTGTGACTTTGAAATAGAAAGAGGAACCTAAACAGCATCCCCCCTCATGTACCTTATAGGCTCAAGGTGCTTTTTAAGAATTGGCTTGCTGATTTCCTCAGCAGACGTAGGCAGGCAGTGTGTTTTCTCTGCAACATAGATGGGGAAATCAGGACACTCTATGAGGAGGGCTTGTGACAACAAATACTTCAGCAGGCACAAGAAAGACCCAGGGTCTCTGAGGGACCCATTTTCAGCTCTGGGCTCAGAATTATGATTTGATCTGATGTGTTTAATTAAGTTGCAACATAGTTTTTTTCTTTTTTTTCTTTTTCCGTCCTTTTAGATTGAAAACCTGAAGAGCATAACCAAGTTGTACCATGCATGCTCTGGGTGGGACAGAAGTTAGCACGGCCCAACCAAGGAGACAAAAGGAATGCAATAGAAATGGTTAGCCTAGGAGGGCGGAAAGAATACCTTTCCTAGAAAACTCATGCTCACATCAATAGTATTATTTTCTCCCTTTCTTCTTTCTTTTCTCCTTGCCATTATTTCTCTTCCTTTTTTCTTCGTTTCTTCTTTCCCTTTCTTTTCTCCCCCTTCCCTTCCCTTTTTCCTTCCTCCCTTTTTCTCTGCTATACAAATTAATTTGTATAAGCACTACATAAATATTTGTTAAGATGATATAGTGTCTGAAAATCCAAGGTTTTTAAACAAGCATAAGTGAAGGAAAGTAAGGTAAATGAAAGAGGAAATCGAGATGAAGAGAAGGAAATATTATCTGAGACTTTTACTCGCATTTTTTCCTTCCTTCTCTCCTTCCTTCCCTGCCTCCCTCTCTTCTTCCTTCTTTCCTTCCTTTTTTTCCTTCCTTCTTTCCTTTCCTCCTCCTCCCTTCCATCTCTCCTTCCTTTCTTCCCTCCTTCCCTCCCTTCTTCCATTTTTCCTAAAGAAATTGGTTTAACTATGGAGGGCTATATGCAGCCAGTAGAGGAAAAGCCTCTACTATGTAATCCTCAAGTATGAATGTTCCTGCTAAAAGACATGAGTTTGTTGCCAAATTGGGCCCAACCTAGCCTTCTGAGTAAGGCTGCCTTCGTGTGACCATGCTGGGCCTTATTTAAAGAGCAGGTGTAGACGGGGTGACCATGGGACAGCAAAGGGGCCACAATATCCCGTTCCTAATTAACCCAGGACCAGGAGGAACCGGAGATGCGAGCTGTAGTCCGCAAGCCCTCTGGTAAGAAACACATGGCCAGGGATGAGTACATTTCTAAATAGAAATACATAACTGGGAGGTGATACGGGACATCAGGGCCTTGAGAACTCAGACTCCAGAGTCAAACTATTAGGTTCAAATCTGGGCTTTCTCACTTGGTAGGCCTGTAACCCTGGAAAAGTCACTTTATCCCTCTCGGCCTGTTTTCTGATCTCCACAATGGGGGAGATAATAGTGTGTACCTCACAGGGTTATTGTGAGGATTACAAAAATTAATTTGTATAAGCACTACATAAATATTCGTTAAGATGATGATACAGATGGTGTCTGAAAATCCAGGGTTTTAAAACAAGCATAAGTGAAGAAAAGTAAGGTAAATGAAAGAGGAAGTCGAGATGAAGAGAAGGAAATATTATCTGAGACTTCTACTCCTGTTTGAAAATTCTCATGTTTGGAGAAAAGTGGGTGCAGAAGTTACACTGGATGCTAGCTGAAACTGTCATCTTGCTGCAGCAATTTCTCTGAGAGGCCCCATGATTACAGCAGGGATTGCCTCAATAGCTACATAGCTTATAAGATGTTTTTCCCTTCAGCCTAAGGCAAGGGGTCCACCCAGCCCTTCTCCTCCACTGGGAGAGGGAGTAGCTGAGCTGGAGAGGGCTCAGCGGGGAGGACACAGGGTGGGCTGAGACACCGAGGCCACAGCATCTATCTGCCCTTCCTAGAAGGCAGGGCCTCCCCATTCTACTCAATAAAGAAAGACTTCCTTGTTTTTCAGCACACAGAGTAATCTCTGAAAGACTGCACTCCAATTTGAAAATGAGCCAAGAGCCAGTGGGAAATTCTCCAGCAAATTGCACAGGGAGACAATAATACGAAGGGCAAGTGGATCAAAGTGCCCTTATTTTTTTCTTCTGGAAATTCCTATTCCTGAGGCCTGAGGCCCTGTGGGTCTGAGACTCTTTTCCCCCAATGTTGTCAGGATCATACTGTTCACAAAATAGATACAGATTTGCTTTTCCAGGGTTGGGGTGACAGGATGTAGCTTCTCAGAACATAACTGAAAACCAACTCATGTCAAAAGTAAACGTTGGAGTCCCGCATATGACCTGTCATTCTGATTCATGTTTACTCTTGGTTTTTATTTCAAAAAAAGATGTTAAGTCAGCCTATGTAGCACCGTTTAGGAGAAGAGGAGGAGGAAGAGGAGGACAAGGATGACTCCCCTTGAGAGCTTTGACTTGGGATGGGAACCTCATAATATATTCAGGTTTGGTTGTTGTATCAAGAAGTAGAAGAATTTCAAGCTCCTTTGAAACAGAAGAGAAGGCAGCCTCTGCCCAATACAGGACTGAACTCATTGAAAACTTCTCAGAGGACATCATGTAAAATGGAGAGCTCAGAAACCCATAAAAATAACCCTTAGCCTTTCAGAAATTATAATTGGGGAACTTAGTTCCTATCCAATAGAATTTTAAAAAGCTATGTCCTTCAGGAAATCCCATGGTGCTTTCTGCAATGACTGACAGTATGACTGAAGTCAGGGTCTCCATGCAAAGTGCAGGTATGCACAACAGGAAAGGACAGCAACTGTGCGGGGACGGGTATGGTCGCCAGAGTGTCCATGTGTCTCACGGCCTGGAACAAGCTATCTGGTCTTGCCATCCCTTCTGTCACTGTCACTGGGGGCAATTACTTTTTTCCCTAAAGTTTATGATGCTCACATGTTTATAAGGTTAAGGGAGGTAGACTTAAAAAGTGTGGTCTTGCTGTATTATACAAGTTTTGACTTCTCATTTCCTTAAAGGCTGGCTCTTTTTTTCTTTTTTCTTTTTCTTTTTTTTTTGAGATGGAGTCTTGCTCTGTTGCCCAGGCTGGAGTGCAGTGGTGCGACATCAGCTCACTGCTACCTCCACCTTCCAGCATGCGCCACCACACTTGGCTAATTTTTGTATTTTCAGTAGAGACAGGGTTTCACCATCTTGGCCGGGCTGGTCTTGAACTCCTGACCTCGTGATCCAAGGCTGGCTCTTTCAACAAGCATCCTTTGTCTCTAACCATGGGACATTTTATGTCCTAAGTGGATCTTCCCACTCTTGTGTTCTCACATCTTACTATGTGCTAAACACAGTTCTGAGTTATTCCCCACATTAACTCTTGTCTAAGAGGTTAGTGCTATTACTATTATCCCATTTGACAGATGAGAACACTTAGGGTAAGAGGTATAGTAACTTCCTATGATTACATAGCTGGCAAAAGTTGGGATATAAACATAGATCTTTTGGCTTGGAATTCTGTGCTCTTATTATCCTGCTGATCAAGTGGACAAAGTTCTTGCTTTAGCCTAATGTGTTTGTAGTTGTAGTAAATAAAATATACCACTTTTCAATTACTTTGTTAGTTCCTTTTTCTCCATTTCCTTAAAAAACAAAAACAAACAAAAAAGAAAACTTTCCTATCCATGAGACCTGAGGCACTGTTGGTCTGGGACTCTTTCCCTCTGAAGTTGTCAGAATGATACTGTTCACAAAGTAGAGGCAGATTTGCTTTTCCAGGATTGGGGTGCCAGGAGCTGTATTAGATATTTGGATAACAATTTTGCAATGCAGCTGCTGCATAACAAATTACCACAAAATTTCGTGGCTTAAAACAACATTTATTATCTCACGGTTTCTCTATGTCAGGAATTCAGCAGCAGCTTAGCTGGGTGGTTCTGGCTCAGGCACTCTCATGAGGTTGCAGTCAAAATATCAGCCAGGGCTATATTCATCTGAAGGTTTGACTGGGACTGGAGGATCTGCTTCCAAGGTGGGTCTCTCCTATAGCTGTTTGGCAGGAGGCTTCAGCTCCTGGCCACATGGCTGTTCGAGTGTCCTCATGGTATGGCTCTGGCTTCCCCAAACCCTACAGAACCCTGTTTCACAAACAAATGTTAGTGTCTTACATTGAACTAATAATTTTACACTGATAAAGTTCTAGCCTCAGTTTTTATTTATATTTTGAGACGGGGTCTTGCTCTGTTGCCAGGCTGGAGTACAGTGGCGTGATCTCGGCTCCTTGCAACCTCTGCCTCCCGGGTTCAAATGACTCTCCTGCCTCAGCCTCCTGAGTAGATGGGAGTACAGGCACATGCCACCACACCCGACTAAGTTTTTGTATTTTTAGTAAAGAAGGGGATTCACCATGTTAGCCAGGATGGTCTCGATCTCCTGACCTCGTGATCCACTTGTCTCGGCCTCCCAAAGGCGGCCACCCGCCTTGTAATCCCAAAGTGCTGGGATTACAAGCATGAGCCACTGGGCCCAGCTAGCCTGTTTTTAGTTAGAGTTTCTATACCCCTCTCTGTTGTCCTAGTTTCAGAATTCCTATGTAAAATAAAAGTTGGATGAAGTCTGTGAGATGGTGTTGTGTGCTGAATTGTATCCCTCCTTTTCAAATTCATATATTGATATTCTAATCCCCAGGACCTCAGAATGTGACCTTGTTTGGAAACAGGGTCATCACAGATGTAATTAGTTCAGATGAGGTCATTCCAGAGGAGGGTAGGCTCCCAATCTATCATGAGTGGTGTCCTTATGGAAAGGGGAAATTTGGACACAGACACACACAGGAGGACCATATGAACATGAAGGTGGAGATTGGAGTGATGCAGCTACAAGTAACACCAGAGATGGCCAGCAAAACACTCAAAGCCAGGAGAGAGGCTTGGAGCAGAGCCTCCTTCACTGCTCTCAGAAGAAATCAGCCTTGCCAACACCCTGATCTCGGACTTCTAGCATCCAGAGCTGTGAGGCAACAAATTTCTCTTGTTCTAAGTCACCCAGTCTAGGGTACTTTGTTACCGAAGCCGCGGGGCACTAACAGAGATGAAAAGAAAAAGACCTAGAGTCCAAGAGACTATACAGGACAAGCAGGCCTGGCTACTTTGCACCCATGGATTGACCATGGGGCTTTCCCCAAAACTATATTGTGCCTCTTTCCTGCCACCCACTGGAAAAAAAAAAAAAAAGAACCATTTGACCTTCAAAAAGCACACTCCCCAGTAAAACTGGCAAAACCTCAGAATAGACAGTCAAGGTTTCCTGATCTCACCCAAGAAAACAGAAATTTTATTACATTCCACGACCACAGGTTTTTTCCTAAGCTCATTAAGCATATTTTTTCCCCGCAGAAGATCTTGTCTTAATAAGGCCACCACTATCCCTTTCCTCCGGCCTCCATCATCAGCCGGGATAAAAAGCAGGAGTGCGGGTGGAGATGAGTGGGGACTCTAGAGAGTTCCAGCTCTGCTTGTTTATTTTGAGACACACTTGTGCTTCTACTTGGGCCATCACAACCGTGGTCAAAGGACTCGGAATCTGAAGAACACAAACAAAGCTAACTATGGCGAAGAGCCAGGGTAAAGTTTGCTACAGCAGCGTAGAGGGAGGACCATTTTGCATAGCCTTTTATATGATAATCGCAGCTCCTTCATCTGTATTGAACTTTGCAGCAAGAAGGAAAAATAAATAAATAAGGCTGACTAATGGCTTGTTTCCCCAAAGGCGGCTTTTTATGGGATCATATGTTTTTTCAGCTTTTCAGTCACAGTTTCCTGCCTGGACATTAGGAGCCCTTGACATTGGCTATGGCTTCATGCACCCTGGACGACAGCCCAAGCTGCCCCTGAGTGGCTCAACTGGGGTCCAGCTGGACCACGGCCCCTTCCTAGGTCTCAGTGATGGTGAACCTTGTTCCCGTCGATAAGCTGCACACAGCAGCACGTCTTTCAACACCTTCCAGATCAAGCGTGGCTCCTCTTATCTGACAGGCGAGGAAAACCAATGTGGATTGGATCAGAAGCCTGGATCTGGAGCCTGTGACAGTGTGCACCAATTCAAAAGCAATCACAAAAGCGATTCTGAATTGCTTTTGCTCCTGTTGTATTCACCACTGTTCCTTCCAACGTCAGAGGGGACTTTTAGAATTGGGCAGTCTTGAGTTTAAATCCCAGCTCTGCCATTGGATGACTAAGGACAAATAGCTTAATCTCTGAGCTTCATTTCTTATCAGTAAAATTATAAGTGATAAAACCTGCCTCATGGAGCTGTGATGATGACAAGAGATAATTTTGTAAGATACCTGGCAAATAGTAGGTGCTCAGTAAACAATAGCTGGTGTGATTATCAGGTGTCCCAAATAGCCTCACCATAGAAGAAACTTTCCTGGCAGATTAACGTACAGAGAGGTAAAGCAAAGTGTGTTGAAGCTGAGCACATCTTGAAGTTGGGTTAAGGAAACAAACAAGCAAAACATGAGTCTTCCAGCTGTCTCTGTGCAGCTTCCACTTGACTTCCCCACATTTGGGTGGGAATAAATTATTCTGGAAATCCTTCTGACTTGCTCTCTCTCTCAGGGGACCATGGAGTAAGGAAATCGGGTTGAGAAGAAGGGAGAGAGACAGTTTTTGTTCTTTATTGTCCCACCTTGGATTCTGTGTTTGAGGGAATGAAGGGGTTGATAAAAATGTACCACCCTCTTACTCTTGAGTAATTGCAGTTTAATTATATTTAGGCCAGTGGTTTTATCATGTTAAATTTGGGGAGAAGTCACAAGATGAGTCATGGAAAAATTTTTGATAAAATTGTGGAAACTTGGGACATCTGTGAATTTCTTTCTCTTGCCTCATTCCTTCCCTGCTTTCCTGGTCCACCCTTTTCTGCCTGCCAACAGGGTCCTCTGCAGGGAGACCACAGGGAAGTCCTTCCCACCTTGGCACCTCCTTCAGGGCATTGGCTATTGCCTGAGTGGTCAATTAGCAGAGCTCCATAGTCAGTGACCTCTCTCGTGCATTCTTGGGTGGAAAAACTGGAGCCCAGATCCCTCCAGGGGTCAGCTGGTCTCCAGAACCTCCAGATGTAGCCCAGCAGGCCACAGGAATAAGCAACAGAAACCAGTTGTGCTCCAGGTCATGGCTTTAGAGTTGCTCCCACAGAAGAATCAGGAATCTGTTGCCGTTGCTTTTCCTCATGAATCACATTCTCCCATCTCCAAGTTTGTTGCCTCAGAAGGACTGGTGTGTCTCCTTGGTTATGAGGACTCATTGTAAAGTCAATTGATGTTCTGCCCTCTCATGACCTCTCTAAGGTCCAGTCTTAGAGCAACAAGGTTAGGATATCCCCGAAGTTGTGGAAGCCCCCAGAGAGATTCTGAGATAATGTTCAGAGTAAGGCCAAAGAAGGGAAATAAATATCATATTCTTCTTTAAAAGCGGGAAACACACCTATTCTGCATTGGCAAGCCTTTTTTAACCTAAAACATTGGTTAAGGTAGTAACAATTATAATCACACTCTTTTTTTTTTTTTTTTTTAGATGGAGTTTCACTCTTGTTGCCCAGGCTGCAGTGCAATGGCGCGATCTCGGCTCATCGCAACCTCCGCCTCCCGTGTTCAAACGATTCTCCTGCCTCATCCTCCTGAGTAGCTGGGATTACAGGCATGTGCCACCATACTTGGCTAATTCTGTATTTTTAGTAGAGACAGGGTTTCTCCATGTTGGTCAGGCTGGTCTTGAACTCCTGACCTCAGGTGATCCTCCCACCTCGGCCTCCCAAGGTGCTGGGATTACAGGCGTGAGCCACTGCACCCAGCACATACTCATTTTTATGGCACATTGAAGTTTATAAACTGCTTTTACATAATTGAGAATTAAAACATTAAGCATTCTGGATGTCATAGCATCTTCAAACACTATCCTGCTGGCTGTTTTTCTTCATCATGAAATATTCCCCTTGACAATTACGGAGCAATTAATGCTGACTCAGTGATAGCCTATGTCAGGAAGATCTGCTCACTTGCAGACAGGTAGAAGCAATGGGCCCCAAGTTTCAAGAAATCTTTGGACTATACATTCAAAATGTCTTGAAGTGTCAGTACATCCCAAGAAATTGTGGGTGCAGCAAATGTCAGCATAGCTCTGGTCTGAACTAAACAAAACATGCTTTCCATTTAGTAAGTATATTCTATGTGCAAGGCAATTTGCTGGACTTGCACATGTAATTATGCCCAAACCTCACTATAGCTTTGCAAGGTAGAGAAACATGGTGGCTCAGAAAAAGTTAAATGACTTGGTAAGGCCACATGGCCAGTAGGTATGGATAGCTCAAGCTTTTTCCATTACAGTGGTGCAAAGTAGGTTCCAGAAGATCCTCACTTCAAGAAAGAAATAATATTAAACAAACAATAAGTATATTTCACAAGAGAATTTTTTTTGAGACAGGATCTCTCTTTGTCACCCAGGCTGGAGTGCAATGATGCAATCAAAGCTTACTGTAACATCAAACTCCTGGGCTGAGACCCTCCTGTCTCAGCCTCCTGAATGGCTAGGAATACAGGCATGCACCACCATGCCTGGCTAATTTTTAAAAAAATTTTTTTGTAGTGATGATGTCTCACTATGTTGCCCAGATCGGTCTTGAACACCTGTCCTCAAGTGATCCTCCTACATGAGCCTCCCACAGCACTGGGATTACAGGCATAAACCACTGCACCTGGCTGTCAAGAGAATTTTTAGACCAGTGGTCTTCAAAGTGTGGTCCCAGACCAGTAGCATCAGCATTGTCTGGAAACTTGCCACAGGCTGGACAGAGTGAATCGGTCCAGAAGAGGCTCCAGAATTTGTATTTGTAGCACAGTCCCAGGTGATGTTGGTAATTCCGATGCAGCAAATTTCTCAGGAGTACTGTTCCAAAGAAGGCATTTGGTAAGCACTGAGATAAAAGCAGTTGTATGGCGCTGATCTTTGGATATTCAGTTTCAGTAACAACAAGAAAAACAGGATGGGTTCCTACTGGGGCTGAGAGTTGGTCTTTCAGCTTTTACTTAGGAAGGAGTGGTAGTCATGGTGGTTGTGATAGACCCAAACTACTTCTTGGATGTTGGAAAAACATGCTAAGGCATGGCTCACTGCAACTAACCAGGTTTTCACGAAAGGGTGTATGTCATGTCTCAGCACCAATTCCCTGATGAGTTGTCTTCCTCAGATACACAATGGAAAGGTCAAGGTTCTGCCACCCACCCTTGGTTTAATATTTCACACTTCATAAGGGGTGTAGAGCACGTGTCCAGGTGTTCAGCACCTGCTGTCACAGGAGTAATAAGAGATGGATGAATTAGATACCATGAGTACAGAATAGAGGACCTCCCTGGGTCTGTGACATTTCTGACAAAGAAAGAAAACAAAATGAATGAATTATATCATTCAGTGCCTGTGCTCCAAAACTGTTTGGGGTCTGTGCACAGACCCCATCCCAGGAGGACAGGATCACCAGGCAGGCAGCACCTCTTTTGTGCACAGTTGGCCTTGCAGCTTCTCAGCATGGCCAGTCCATGTGGCTCCTCAGCCTGCTTTCTCCAGGCAGTTCAAGCTTGCCTAAACCATGGACTCTGCTTTGACAGTAAATCTTCCCAAAGCAAAGATTTATTTTTCTTTCCCAACAATGTTCTGTAGTAACCGAAACTCTGGTAACCCTAAACAGCCAGACACAGTAAGAAGTACGTCTTTTCAGGAAGTTACTTAAACGCCACCAAAGAAGGCAAAGTAAGATGGTATAAGCAGGATCCACAGTTTTGAGGCTAAGTAACTGAAGAATAGGTGACTGTGTTCCAGAGATGACAACGTTTCACTTCAGTTTGTCCCACGGGGACTTCTATTATATTGCTCTGAACATTTTTTCTGACCTGGAAGTCAGCCTACCTAACATCTGCCAAACCTTCCTAAAAATAAATATTGGGCATACTGCATTGCCTAGGTTGTAAAGCAAAACTTTGGGGAAGCCCTTGGACTTTTGATTTATATAATAATCACCTGTAACAACAGAAAGATTATTTCCTGCTCAGTATGGATCATAGACACTAACCCACCTCTGAGTTTTGACTAAGGCTTTTGGAAGGTTTTAGTCTCTGGGCTCACTGCAGTGATGAAAGGGATTTCTGAGTCACAACTACCACCTAAAAATCCACGAAAAATTATGAGTGTAGAGTATGTGCCTAATTTCCCATCCCAGATTCGGCACTGAAATCTCAGCAGTCTCTGATTCTTGGATATACATACAGTGAAGGGAAAGAGAATTAGAATTATTGAGAACCCCTGAATACAAGCTACAGTACTTTATATATGAGTGTATATATATATATATATATAGTATATATATACTTTATATATATATTTATATATACTATATATAAATAGTGTATATATATATTTATATATACTCTCTATATATACTTTATATATATATACTTTATATATATAGCATCCTGTGAGCTAAGTAATTATTAATGCCATTTTACAGACGAGAAGACTGAGGCTTAGAGTGTTAGGTTACTTAACTGAGACCTGCCATTGATATCCACCACCCTCCCCATCATACACACCGAGACACACACACATACACAATACTGGGTTAGGAAATCTTTAGCTTATGTCTATTATATTTATGGTACAAAATATTTGTCACATCTTATAGTAAGTGCCTGTGGTCTGAGTGGTACCTTATTGCATGCCAATGAGAAGACATGCAAGTGTCCAACAGATACCTTTTTTTTTTCAAAATGCTCACCATCACTAATTATCAGGGAAATGCAAATAAAAACCACAATGAGATATCATCTTACTCCAGTTAGAATGGCTACTATAAATAATAATAACAAATGCTGGTGAGGATGTGGAAGAAAAACAATTCTTACACAC
Organism: Trachypithecus francoisi; assembly: GCF_009764315.1. Lineage (NCBI taxonomy): Eukaryota > Metazoa > Chordata > Mammalia > Primates > Cercopithecidae > Trachypithecus > Trachypithecus francoisi. Next base: position 100,458,598 of record NW_022681469.1, on the reverse strand, counting down.
TGTTGGTGGGAATGTAAGCTAGCATAGCCACTGTGGAGGAAAGAATGGAGATTTCTCAAAAAAAAAACTAAATGTATAATCACCACAGGATCCAGCAATCTCACTACTGAGTATTTATCCAAAGGAAATAAAATTAGTGTATCAAAGGGGTACCTGCTCTTCCATATTTATTGCAGCACTATTCACAATAGCCAAGATATGGGATCAATCTAATAATCTATCAATAAATAAATGCATAAAGAAAATGTGGTATATATATATACAATGGAATACTACTGGGCCCTAAAAAAGAAATCCTGTCATTTACAGCAACATGGATGGAACTGGAGGTCGTTATGTTAAATGAAAGAAGCCAGGCACAGAGAGAGAAATATCATGTGTTCTCACTCACATGTGATGCCTAAAATGTTTATCTCATGAAGGTGGAGAGCAGAATGATGGTTACCAGAAGCTGGGAAGGGCCAGGGGGTGGGGTTGCGGGAATGAAGAGGGGTTGGTAACGGGCATGATCACACAGATAGAAAGAATAAGTTCTACTGTTTAATAGCACAGTATGGTAATTATAGTTAACAACAATATATTGTATATTTCAAAATAGTTGGAAGATTTGAAATGTTCCCCAAAGAAATGGTAAATGTTTAAGGTGATAGCCTAAATAACGCTACTTAATCACTACATTTTCTATGCGTGTATCAAAATAACACATCTACCACATAAATGTGTACAGATATGATGTATCAATTAGAAAATTAAATAGATAAAAAGAAAAATTTAAACTCACAGAAACTGTTGAATGAACATAAGCATTTCTAATTAAAATTCTTCTTGCTTTCAATTCAAGATTCTCTATCCAGCATGGCTATTAACCAGTAACTATGTCATTAGGTATTTTTATCCTTAATAATTCTAGCTCTTTCATGAATTGGCAAATTTTTCTTTTTTTTCTTTTCCTTTTTTTTTTTTTTTTTTTTTTTTTGAGACAGAGTCTCACTCTGTCACCCAGGCTGGAGTGCAATGACATGACCTCAGCTCACTGTAGCTCACTTCCAGTTTCAAGCGATTCTCCTGCCTCAGCCTCCTGATTAGCTGGGATTAGACGTGTGCCATCACATCTGCCTTTTGTGTGTGCGTGCATGTGTGTGTGTGTGTGTGTGTGTGTGTGTGTGTAGTAGAGGCGGGGTTTCACCATGTTGGCCAGGCTAGTCTTGAACTTCTGACCTCAAGTGACCTGCCCACCTTGGACTCCCGAAAGGCTAAGATTACATGCATGAGCCACTGCACCCAGCCAGCATTTTTTAAAAAAGAAAATGTATACTAAAGCTGTCTAAGAGGCATCTTACTTCAGAGGTAGAGAGCACTTCAGTTTTCCTTGTCTCAGATAAACCGAGTAATGTAATCTTGTTCAGTGAGGACATTTATTCACTCTTACATGTTCATTCATTCACTTATTCCAGTAATTCTTCACAGAGCTTCTTCCATGTGTAAAGCAATGGTACTGAGAATGACAGGTGGAGACAGGCAGAGCCCTGTGATAACACGGCTCACAGTCCCGGGGGCAGATTCAGCAAATATCAAAACACAAGGTAGGAGGCGAGGTGTGCCATAAGCAGTGTTGAAAACGCACTGCAGGAATCCAGGAAAGATCAAGATTGCATCAGGTGAGGGGAGATCAGAGAAGGCTTCATGTAGGTGGCAGCTGACATGTGCTTTCATGCATGGGTCAGATTTGGTCAAAGATGAGGGAAGAAGACCTTGCAAGAGGAAATAACTGCATGGGCAAGCACAGCAAGGTGGTGAAGCCACAGAGCTGTTTCAGGGAGGATGGCTTATTTCATTCTCCTGAGCAGAAAAGACATGAGAGACAAATGAGAAAGAAAACTGGAAAATTAAGTTGCTGTCAGAACATGAAGAATACCCAGCTAAACTGAGCAGCCACCACCAATACTATTCCTACTGTACACATGATCCCAGAAGAGTTTAGGACCCATCAAAGAAGCCAAACTTTCCTTTATATCACTAGCAGTTCCTCCACTGGAATGTAGCCTTGGCTTTGGCCCAACCAGCACAGCACCTGGGACACATTAAGACCTCAGTACACGTTTTTCGATTGAATTGGGAGAACACAATGGAAGCATTCCCAGTGGTAGAAGCTGGGCATAGGTATAGGGAAGGTGTGTGGCAGTTTCCTTTAAAGGCCAACATTTAAACAAATTAATACATAGCACAGCCTAAATACCAGTGATTAATCTTTATCCTACTGCCAAAAATCCTATGACACCCAAAAGTGATGGCGTAGCAACTCCCTGAATCCTAAGGTTATGCCCTAAGAGACCCAGGGCAGTGCTCACCTAAGCATGCTCTCCTCAAGGCAGTCATTCAAGCAGATATTGCTCTTCTAGAATCTAACATAGGCTCCAAATACATCTTCACTCACCAAATGTTCATTTTACTCTAGGAAGGTGGCAGTCTGTACGACCAGGCACAGAACAAAATGCCTCACAGCGTGTAGATGTCTCTCACAGAACTCTGGAGACGAGAGGATTCCCATGCTTGGTTGGGAACTGGAACTAACATATCTTGGTAAGCAGAGCAGTCATGGTGGGTTGCATGCCTTTGGTGGCATTGAAGAATGCATTATGAACAGCAAGCTACCTTTCATTGCTAGGCTTCAGGGCCAGCCATGCTGTCTGCAGCCACATCTGCAGAATGCAGGCAAATCCAGAGCTAAGATGAAACTCAACAGAAGCTTTACAAAGGACTTTTAAAAGACAAGGATATAGCCAATCATGGTGGCCTCGCTCCTGTACTCTCAGCACTTTGGGAGGCTGAGGCAGGTGGATCAATTGCGGTCAGGAGTTCGAGACCAGCCTGGCCGACATGGTGAAACTCCATCTCTACTAAAAATACAAAAAATTAGCCAGGCGTAGTGGCACATGCCTGTAATCCCAGCTACTCAGGAGGCTGAGGCAAGAGGATTGCTTGAACCTGGGAGGCAGAGGTTGCAGTGAGCAGAGATTGTGCCATTGCACTCCAGCCTGGGCGACAGAGTGAGACTCCATCTCAGAAAGAAAAAAAAAAAAAAAAGACCAAGATTTAGTCAGTGCAGTCAAGATATTCTCATGTGTTTGTCAAGGTCAACCATGGCTTGATGTTCTGCAAAACTTCCACCAGACATTTTTTCAAGTAAATTATATTAAAATGCATATGCACACATAAAGAAAGACAGGAAGAAGCAGTCTGAAGTAGCAAGAAACACTAATTTTCCAGCAGACAGCCCTATATACTCAATCTGCAACTTCCTAGCTTTGTGTCTTTCAGCAAATTATTTAAACTCTTGAGTTTTAACTTCTCATTGTGTAAAATGGGGGTAAAAACATCATCTTCTAGGATTGCTATTATGAACAGGGGATAATATAAACAAAACTTCTGGAACAGCACCTGACAAATAGTAGGAGCCCAAGGAATGATGACAAATTTTATTATTACTAGTTTATTATCTCAATTCTAATAATGTGATGTTATATTTCCCTACTATGTCTAAATGTGTATAAAACAGGCTTTTCATTTATCTCTCTCTCAGAAATTGTGAGTTGGAAAGACACTAGGAGTCATATTAAAATAACTCAACTGAACGTAATCCTACAGGATAAATTAATATCCTTTCCTAACACATTCTCCTGGCACGCAAACTCTCTGTGCACTAAAAAACAGCCCTTCTGTATATGGTCAGAGACACTGTATTGTGCAGAAGTACCATGGAAGTGGCTTGAAGAATGCCAAGTAAATTGGCATATACATGACTTCTCTGTAGAAGGTTTTTTTTAAAAAAAAGTCCAGTCATTTAGTAAGAGCTATTTGCTGTTTTAACATCTATTAAATACAGGGATTGAAGCAGTAGAAGGATTATAAATAAACAATAAATCATGCAATTATTACTGTTTGAATTTTGGCAAGATAATAAAAAAAGCAGGGGTATAATCAGGAAATAATAGAAAAGATCTGCAAGGCACCCCTGCAATTAGTGATAAACAGAGCTTGGCTCAGAGTCGGAGCTCCAATGTGGCTCTCATTAAAGAGCCTTGGGACCTGTTCTCGGGGCAGACCTCCACGAGGTTGGGGAGAAGTGAGGTAACCAAAATGTCAGCGCACACCCTCTTCCAACTTCAGATAATCTTTTCCTACAGTATTATAACCACCTGGGCTGAAATGACTACCTTATGCCAAGTGAAGACCAATCCATGGCCTTCCGAAACTCTAATTGAGATGTTTCCTGTTCTCAGCTTTTTTACTCTTTCCTTTGTAATACCATAAACACACACACACACACACACTTATACACACATGCACAGGCATACTTGCATGCATACATGCACATGAACTGTGTAATGGGTACCTTGGCTCATTTTTGCTTCCCCCTTTTCTTTTGCCTTCTTTTATTAATGGTACCTCTTAAGGAGATAAATGCTCCCACACAACTGATACCACTTAAACAGATAAATAGTCTACATTGGAGAGACCCAGAGCACAGGAGAAAAAACCCTGTCTTATTAGACTGGAAACAGACACACTATATTAATGCAAAAAATCAGCATATGGTTCTAATAGGCTTTCTTAAAATGATTTATCAGCTGTGATTAAGCCCTCAACCAGCCTGTCTATCTTCATAAATAAAGCAAAAGTGCACCTTGCTCTAAAATGTATCTGCAATATCTTATTACCCAACCCTGTACACTGCACTCCATTTACAATACGGCTCTGGGGAGCCAAGAAATTGTGTGCAATCACAAAGTGTGTGCTCTGAAGAGACTGCCAAGATTTAGAACTCTTATCTCAGAGATAGTCTTTCTAAAAATCCATTACAATGAAGGCTTATCCCCTCTCTCTGTGCCACAGAGCTCGGCATTGCTAAAATATGAACAGGTAATTAAAAGAGTATGCCTGATTTTACAGTCAGCCCAGTGACACAGAATCACCAAACAGCTGTTGGGAAGGGGATTTGGCCCTAGGAGCAAGTTACCTCTGCCAGGGAGTTGTAGGAAGTGGGGACCACTTCAAAAATCGGACTTGGTCTCTTCTTTTCTACGGATAGGAAAGGAGAATGCAAATATGAATAATCCTCATTTGGACCTCATGCCCCGACTGGCTAATATGTCAAATGGTCTCAGTGACAAATGTGAAAGGGAAGAGGCCTCCCAAAAGCCTGAGGCAGGAGGATGAGGAGGCAAGTGCTACCACTTGGAAACTACGAAGGAGGAAGTTGGCATAAGTGTGTGAGCATAGCAAGTTATAAACTGATGTTTAAAAACTGACCTGAGTCAGCTACTTCATACTGAAGGAACACGGCTCTATTGAAGTAGTACCTACTTAACCTTTGATGAAAAGCCAGTAATCCAGGCGGATGAGCTGAACCCATACCACAATGCAACTAAACAAAGTATTTTAGTGGATCAGTTCCTTTCAAGCCATTCCTAGCACACACCAAAGCACCATTCCTATTCTCCCTTCTAACACCAAGTCATATGCAAAAATCAGAGACACACATGTCCTTCTTCATGAGTTTCATGTCCATTTTCAGTTTGGTTTAATGCACATATGTGAGCTCTCAATGCTTTCTTGTAACAACAAACCACTGTTACATGATTTACTTATGTTTGGCATCCTGAGATTTTGTCAAAAAGCAGCCAAATTTAAGAGCAGCAAAATGTAAAATAGAAGAGAAAATAATGCTGGGAATATTCCATCAGTGTTATTAACAGATGTTTTTCCTGCTAAATACACCAGTACATTGTATGAGAAGTATAGCACTGAGCAGTTGTGGTCTATGACTGTTGCATTCAATTAGAAGGACTACTTTAATGAGGTCAAAGTAGTGCCTCTCTCCCACCATCACAGGCTGCACCCCTGGCCCTGGCCAGCTGTCTTACAATATGTGCCTCTGGTTGCAAGGAAGTCTGTGGGAGGGCATGTGTGTTTGGATCTGTGCAAATCCATTACCACCAAGAGTAAATCAAAAGTTCACCCCCAGCTTCTGGGTAAATCAGTGATGCCATCTTCAAAATCAAAGGGCAGCAGGTAGATACACTTTGATAGCAATTATTTGTTAAAGCTGGCATTGAATTGAACATTACAAACAATTTAGGTGTAATCAGAATGTCTGCCAGAACTTCCTAGAAATTGGCACGAAATTGTTCCCAAAGTCTCAATTTCCAACTTTGCCTAAAACATATACACATGTACGTGTATTGCTGTAATACAAATAAAGAAAGAAATCTAGCAGAGATCTGGATCAAGGAATTATTTCCTTACTGCTGACATGCAGGAAAAAGACACCTCTTCCAGGCAGCAATATCACAACGGTATTATTGTCTGTGAATGTGGAGTTTGGATTCCGTTTCCTGCTCACCTTTTTGGACACTTCTTAATATCAGAAAGAATGTCCAAAGTGAGATGCCCTAGTGATGTATGAACCTAACAACCCCTACCTAGGAACCAGTTTTAATGTCAATTCTTCAAATCTCAACGTATTCTAACTTCCTATGTTTCAAACTTCAAAGCTGTCAAAAGGCCCATTTTACCGGCGAGAAAATAAAGTCATGTGTGACTTTTAGAGAGCAACGGAATGGAGCTGACTTCTTGCCCTCGTCCTGAGTTCAGCCCACACTCCGAGTCACATCCTCACAATCCACATGGGGGTAGTGTGGATCGCACAGGAAGTGTTCGGAGGCCACTTTCAGGTGGCCCGGCAGCATGGGGAAGAGCTCTTTGGCACGACGCACTGAGAAAGGGGTTGCCAGAATTCTGGGCCATCTTGTTTCCCTCTAGCCATTTGAGGACCAAGTAGAGCTACAAGGGTGGGACTCGCATGCCCACCACGTTCTAGAGCACTGAGAAGCCCAGGCTTCCTTACCCAAAGTCTTGTTGCTCTGGTTAGAGAGCAATGGACAAGAATGCCCGGGCCAACCATGCCAACAAATTCAGCAATAACTTTATGTTCATAAATCCTCTGGGAAAGTTCCTAAGCTCTGTGCATAACAAATCATTCCGGGAGAAGGCAGGAAGGGGGATGACTTCTTTGAGAGAGGCTGTGATTCAAAATGCCCAGTGCTGCATCACCTGTAGTCAATCAGCCTGACATGCACACAAAACATGACTGCTTTTCTTCTTTGGGGAGGTGACTGCTTGCAGAGCCTAAATAAGCCCCCACCCAAACACAAAGCCCAGAAAAAGGCTGTGCCCAGCACCAACTCAGGCAGGATTCGGTCAGCACTATGATTAACTTTCAAAGTTTTCTTAGAACAGATGGTGTATTTTGCACGAACCTGAGATCTCAAGGACTCTGCTGACTGCAGCCACACTAAATCCAAAATGTGAAGTCCTCATTTCACAGAGAGGACTGGGAAGCAAGCTGCTCCCCCACCCCCAGCGCCAGACAAGAAGGGAAAGCTTGCAGGTGGGACGGCCTCCTCCTAGCTTCAGAACTCTCAAATAATAGCTCGAATGGTCTTGTCTTGACAGCAGCAAGTGAGGTCTATTAGCAAATTTGTGCTTAGAGGAGAGGCTGAAAGTAAAGTCCTTTTGGAATTCTGCTTCACCCGAGAGCCAAACAAGAGGACTGGACCGGTCACACAGAACAGAGTCACAAGTTCTAACAAACTGAACAATAGCTTTGAACATCCCAGAAAGCAAAGCACAGAGGGAAACCTAAAAACAGTCAAGCAGAGAAGCCTGCGACAGATATCCCACTGCACACAGGAGGAGCAAGGAAGGTGACACTGTGCATGGCCACCCAACGAAAACAGCCTAGCCTCCTCTCCAACCCAACCGGCTCGTAAGCCCCATCTGGCTCACCAGAACAGCTAGTTTCAAAAAGTACGTGAACATGGTACCAGTAATCCAGGGGAGAAATGCACTATTTGATCAACTTTCCTAAGTCTTTGGACTTTGGTGGTACTTGGGTGAAGAACAAGGGAAAGGGCCCTGCATGGTTCTGAAGCTAAAATCAGTCATTGCACCACAGGTTTGAGTTGACAGCCAACGTACTGGAAATGCGGATGGGAGGAATGCTCGGAATCCCAGTTCCTGGCCTCAGACTTTTCAGTATGGAAATAACTTAACAACACACACATGCTGGAGCAGAGTTCTCAGAGTAAATCACTCCCATACCTGCTCCTAGCCGTACTTAATGTTCACCTGGATTTATGAGATGATGGAGGCAGAGACAGTTTCTTGCAACTATTATATTGTTTTCCCTTCCTCTTTTTACAATGCCAATTTTTTTTCACGTCTCTGTGAGGGGCCCAGGTAAGTGACTTAGCTACAGATGCTCACTGAGTCTGTCATTTGGTCCAATTTTCCAAATGTGAGTGCTGTTTTCTGCCTAGAACGGAAGCTTCATCTTTTAGTCATTTAGTTTTAATCTGGCCCAGAAAACAGATCTGTTTTCCCGCATGCCTTTGGGAGTATTAATGCAGGGCCTCGCAGAGGACAGTGTGAGCTTCCTCTGCAGATGCAAGGGCCTCCTGAGCCCAGGTACACACCCACTCTGTGTGCCTGTCTGGCACATTAGAAATCCTGAATTACTCACAGCTGGAAACGGATTCATTCGGGGAAGAGTGTCCACTCGATGTTATGATTCCATTTGGGTTACCACCTTGAAATTGCAGCCTGGCTTGCCTGCCTTGGGACAGGTAAGAAGTGATTTCAACAAGCTGAGAACACGACCCAACCTGGAATTTAAAACAATCACCCTGATGAGAGGGTTCTCTGCTGGGAGAGAAGGCGGAGCTTCCTAATTGTTTTAGTGAGGCTCATCCCAACCACCAGAATCCACTTGGAGTGATTTTCAGCTACAGTAAGGCTGCCTGATGGGAGGGCAGGGTGGGCCCAACAAATGGCCCTTACAGGCTGCAGCTGAGCTGAGGGCGGTGCCTGCAGAGCTTCAGGGCTGCACTGTGGTTTTGGCTGTTTTCGGGTTTTTTTCTGTCTTTTTTTTTTTTTTTTGCCCCCACTTCAGTCTCAATGTTGTAGCACCAGGGTCAGCTGACCACATGCTGCTGTACTAAAATATGGTACGAGGCTGTGTTTATAAAATTCCAACATATCCCCTTTTCATACCCACCATGTCCCACACCAACCTCTCCAACTTTGAACAATGATGATATTTGGAGGAACTTTTCCTTTAGCCATAAAGAAAAGGCAGACAACTTCAAGAACAATTGTTTTCTTTACTTTAAAAAAAAACAACAACAAAAAAACAAGGTCTCGCTCTGTCAGTCGAGTACAGTGGTGCGATCATAGTTCGCTGCAGCCTTGAACACCTGGGCTCAAGCAATCCTCCTGCCTCAGCCTCCCAAGCAGCTGGGACTACAGGTGTGGGCCACCAACCCTGGATAATTTTTTAATTTTCATTTTTAATACAGACCAGGTCTCACTATGTTGCCAAGGCTGGTCTTAAACTCCTGAGCTCAAGTGATCCTCTCATCCCTTGGCCTCCCAAAGAGCTCGGATTTCAGGTGTGAGCCATCATACCTGGTCACACTTTCTTTTTTTTTTTTACTTTAAACATTTCCGTTAGTTTTCATTTTTTTAAAAAATACATTCAATTTTACAATAATACTTATTACAATAATACTTATCGTTAGGTATCTCTTTAAAGCTATGTTAAAGGTCAAAAACTTCTTGGAATTTGCAGCAATAACCCAGTAGGAAGAATGATCTAGGCTTGAGGTAATAGAAATGGAAAATAAAGGGAAGATCTGAGGACTGTGTCTTAAGAAAGTTGATTGGGAGTGGAACAAAAGAGGGTAGGGAGGGAGCTGAGGGAGGGTGAAACCTGCCTCTAACGGAACCAGGGGAGTAGGGCGTGGTGGTGAGTTTGTATGGGAAAGCCCTGGGTATGGTTTCCAACATGTTGAGTGAGGAATAGCAGTGGTATGTTCAATGGGAACATCAGTAACAGCTAGAGACTAGAGGCCAGAGGCCAATATTTATGCCAGTGCAAGGACTAGATGTACAAATAAAGGAATTGTCTGGGTGGACTTGACTCTTAAGCTATGAGAATGTATGGGTTTTCTGAAGAGAAGGTATAAACAAAAACCAACTGAGAGTGGATACATCCAAAAGACAGGGAGGCAGAGTTGGACACCCAGAGAGGTCAGAGAAAGGCCTGGATGTTCCACATAAACCACTGGCTCCCTTTTTGTCTCTCAACAGTTTATTTCTCTGCATTTCCAATAGAGAAAAATATTACTAGTATAACCACTTACAACTATTCCCTGTTAACTGAAGAAGCCCAAATAAAATTATCATTAATAGCATGTTTAATGGACATTAATTCATGTCCATATGTGGACATGAATATGCTTTATGAATATGTAAGTCCTTTGATTATTACCATCCCCAGTCACAACTGAACAGGAAATACTGGTGCAAGAAAACACGATTTTACTCTGCAATATTTCCAACACAAATAGTCTTTCCCAAAATTAATGTCCAGCTTCCTCTAGCAATCATCATGATAGAAATAAAATAGGGTCCAAGCATTCTCCAGTCCCTCCTACTCCTCCTACTCTGTAGCTTGAAGGGAGACATTAGTACCTCTGATGATAACACCACAGGCATGACATTGAATGCGCAACCTTTCTAATTCAGACTCCAGCCTCTGAAAACCTTGGGCCAGTTCTCAAGAAGACATCAGACAGAGACTTCTATCTTGCCAGAACAAATGTTCTGTCATAGCAAATATAAATAAAACCTGTGATAAATAATTTAAATAATTAATACTGAACTCAGAGAACAATGAAATCTGCCACAGGCTAGGAGACATTCGTCTGAAATTACTGTCACAACCACCTCTCCCCTTCGCTTTGCCTGATAACACTGGTTGAAGACAGAGCCACCAGCTGCCAAATAATCAAGCACTCAAAATTGAATCCCCAGTCGCAAGAGATAAAATACTTTTTTTTTTTTACTGTGAAAATTAGCCTGTAAGGATTCATCAATTAACATCCAAATAACCCGAATATGCAAACTCACCAAGGGAGATGATGAACAAATATCTGTCACCATCTCAGTCAGTATTCCTCTAAGAAGCTGTCAGCTTCCTGAGCTTCTCTCATCATCCACATCAAACACTTAATATTAAGTGTTCACTCTTTGCAAGACAATAGACTATGTATATTGCAGCTTTCAGGATACCCTGTCTTTTCACCAAAAAACCCCCAAACAAACCAAAAATGAACTCCTATGAGTTGAAAAGAACTCCACTCCATTTTAAAGTTGAAGCAGAACCTGAGATCACATTCATTCACATATGTGGAAGTAAATACCAACTCTTAATAATCTCTGCTAAGATTGTACTCATTATTCCTAAATCCTAGTGACCTAAAACACATGAAATAGCTTCCAGTTTATCCACTGGTTTAGTCATTCCCCTGAGTGGGATGCAAAGATCAAGCCAAATTCCCTTCCAGCGTCAAATTCCGCCTAAGATGAGGGCATAATTTTAACCTACAAGGAGAAAGTTGAGCGTGATTTACATTTGTAGTGCACCGAAATGGGAGGACAAAAAGAATCCTTCTAACATAAGCCTTAGGGTTTTCAGTCATTGCGGTGGTGGAAGAAAGAGGTTGTCATCTCCAATATCATTGTCAATGGGTGTTTCCTTTCAGTCATGCTGATAAAAAAAAAAAAGAAAAAAAAAAAGAAAAGATCAAAAGCAGCCTCATCTGTTAGGATTAAGCAAACATGGGGACATTTTCAAAACCTGGATAAAACCAAATTTAGGTTTCAGAATATTCTTTTTCTCCACACTTCGCGGGGGAGGGAAGGATTGTTTTACACAAATATCAGAGAAGCAACACGTTAGCATAACCGGAAATGTGGATGTGCAGCTGTTGCAAGTTTGTTCAACTTGGCATCTTTTATTTTCCATCCAGCACCACTCATACCTTCCCCAAGGAGCAGCGATGCTGGCTAGCGGCTGATAGGCACAAGACAGTGTAAGAAGGCAAAGTGCCTCTCTCTCCGCACCTTCTTGCCCAAGTAATGGGTGGCATCGGGTAACATGATTTCCAGATACAGAATTTAATCAGATTAAACAGCCTGCTTTGCGGAGCTGAGGCTGACCCCACCATGCCCTGTTCTGTGACTCCTGTTGAGCTGGGATCCAAGATCTTAAGATTGTAGCTTCTCCCTTGTTCCATGTATTAAACAGTCAATACTCTCTGGGGATGGACTTCACTTTTAATCATTTTCGTAGGAATTCTAGAGCATGGAAATGTCCTAATTTCCTATTGCTGCATCAGCATAATGAGTCCGATTTAGGTCCTATGGGAGAATAACAACACTTAGCACTTATACACCACACTTTTCATCTTCAGGGTCTCTAACCACGTTAGGCTGTAATGTTATATTTCTCTTAGCAAGACAAAGGAGTTCATTTCTAGTCCCTTCAATTACCCTTCCTTCCTTACACACACACACACACACACACACACAATTATTATATGATGAAGCTATTTCCCACCTCCTAGATGTGCATTATGCGATTTCTTTTTTTTAAGTCATTAAACATAAAAGGAACATTCACCTACCTCTTTTTTTCTTTTTCTGCTTTTTAAAATATTTTTGTTTTCCTTTCCCCTAACATGGAACACAAAATCAACATGCCAGTTGTCCATTCAACATGTCTGCTAGGGCTGGGCTTCCCTACTTGACTTCATTCTTCATACCTCATGGTCTCCTGCGTCGTCTCTGGCCACTGAGAGGAGTGCAATCCTCTGTGTCAGAGAATTCTGGAAGACTCTGCCCAGCTCATGCTCAGATCTCTCTACTTCATCTCTACTCACTTCTGGCTCAGGTGACTCCACCCAATCTCAAGTATATAAACAGTTTCTTCATTAGTGACTCCCAAATCTGCATCTCCAGGCTGGTCTTCTCCCTTGAATTCCACACCTATATATCCATCTGCTGATCCAGCATCTCCACTTAGCAAATCTAAAAAGAAACCCCCAATGTTCCCCTTAAACCCACCCCTCTCATAGGCAATCCCATCCTTCCAGTTGCTCGGGCCAAACACCTGGGTTCATCCTTAGTCTTGCGGCTTCTATTACTTCCCGGTCTAACCCGTCAACAAATCCTGTTGGCTCTCTCTTCAAAATGTATCCAGAATTTTTCCACTGCCTCCATCTCCACCTTGAGTCAACCTGCTATCATCTCTAATCTAAATTCTTTCAATACCCTCTCAACTGGTCTCTCTCTCAGCCACTGCCTTTTGATAGTTTGCTTTCAACTCAGCAGCCAAAGTGATCTTTCCAAGACGTAAGTCAAATCCTCTCACTCTTCTGCTCAAAACTGTCCTGGCTGGGCACAGTGGCTCACACTAGTAATCCCAGCATTTTGGGAGGCTGAGGCGGGCAGATCATTTGACTCCAGGAGTTTGAGACTGGCCTGGGCAACATGGTGAAACCCCATCATTACAAAAAAATGAGCCAGGCATGGTGGTGGGTACCTGTCGCCCCAGCTACTTGGGAGGCTGAGGTGGGATGTTCCCCACCTGAGCCCAAAAGGTCGAGGCTGCAGTGAGCCGAGATTGCACCACCACACTCCAGCCTGGGCAACAGAGTGAGAGCCTGTCTCAAAAAAACAAAAAAATTGTCCTATAGTTTCCCATCTCACTCAGTTAAAGCCAAAGCCATGGTATACAAGGGCCCCCAGGATCTGCCCTCCCAGACCCAGCTTTCTAGCCTTATTACACCCTCTTCGGGTCTCTTTGTAATTTCTCCAGCACGCAGAACACCTTCCAGCCCCAGGCCTTTGCACTTATGTGCTTTCAGCTTGGAACATTCTCCCCAGTACATACCTGGGTCAGGCCCCCTCCCACTTTGGGTCTCTGCTTACACATCTACTAACCAGTGATGCCTGCCTGACCACCCCCAGCAAGCCCTGTGCCCCTTCCCTGCTACATGTTTCTGCATCACACATCACCATCTGACATGTTACACATTTTTTTTCCACGTATTTATTGTTTCTCTTGCCCCCTAGAGGTAAGCTACACGAAGGCAGGTATTTTTGTTTGTTTTTTATCATCTTTATTCAGTCATATATTCAACAATGCCTTGGACAGTGCCTGCCATGTGGTGGGCACTTGAAAATATTTCATGAATGAAAAATGATAAACAAAAGTTTCTTACATGTTTCAGGATATGAACTAGTCTGAGTTCTAAACCACTGGCAAGTTGAGATTTATGATACCTGATAGTGAATTACAACATGCCTTTCTAAGGGGAAACAATCCTCTTACTAAACACTTATGAGGTTATAAGCTTCTATTAATATGGAAATTGAGGCTATTATGGAACGTATTGTCTACTATATATAGTATTAATACAGATAATGAGGCCTTTCTCCAGTGGACATAACCTGCTTACAGCCTGCATTGATTCTATATACACATTGGGATGTTTCTGGAAAAGGATGCTGGGATTAGAGACAGAGTCTGTAAAACAGACTTTTCCCCAATGGACAGCCACATGGGCCAAGTAAGGATCAGTTCTCTATTTGCTCTTTAACAGAATTTTCTAGACCAACTGCAGCTAGAAGTTTTAAAGGTGGTGTGCAGAACCAGCCCAATCTTTCCAATATTTTTGTATAAGACACATAGAAAGTTCAAGCAAGAACCTTCTTTAGCCAAATTCTCCAGATAAATTAATCCATCTTCCACTTTACTAAAACCTAATGAGGGAACCAATGCAAGTCTAGAGACTCAAAGGAAAAGAAATCGGAAGAGAGCTAGAGATGTAGAATTAAAAAAAAAATAATTGTCTGAATGTAGACCAAAAGGAAAAAGAAGAGAATACTAAAAATTGCTAAGATAGGCACTGAATAAGAACCTGTGTTTCTTCTTTTTAAGCAGGGAAGGAAGAGCTGGGGTGGCAGGATGCCAAGGATGTTCACAGCTGGAAAAACCTGGTCAAAGGGATAGGTAAAAGAATATTGTCAGGTAGGGGAGCATTACTCCGACTCCTCATTTCCCTGACCAGTGACTTCCAAAGAAATGCCAGAGCCAAAGCCACCAACGCAGCCCTCTTTGCTGCCAGAGGAGTCATTGTGGTTTAGACCTCAAGAGAATGCCCTCTCGTGTAACCATGGCCACCTGAGGCTAGATTTGGCTTGGTTTGAATAGGGCAAAGGAAGAAGAAGTTTCAACAGCCTGAATATTGTCCAGCCTCCCATGCGTGCAAGTGAGGCTGGGGCATGAGATGGTGGTGTCCTGAGATGCTGGCCCCAGACCACGGGGCGGCTGGCTGTTCCCCACCCACACACCTATCATGAAAGCATCACACAGCTATGAGCAACACTTAAAAGAGAGAAAATAACATGTTTCTACAGCTGCAATAGTTCCTTTTCTTACTTTGGTTGCTTCATTATTTTAATTTTTAAAATTTAATTATCTATACTCTTTTTCAACCCACAAGAAATGTAAAGCAACTCATAAAACATGTACAGCATGACAATGTTTTTTAAATTAAAAATCAGAACTAGAGAAAATATAAACTAGAACTGAAAGTCTGGTCTAGGGAGGAAGTAAAATACGCTCATCACGACGTTTGAAAAAGTTCTCAAAGTTTAGCAGTAAACTTGGCTTTGTGTTCACCTAGCAGTCAAAGCGAAAAGAGAAACAGAACCAGTTACATGATTCTCATGTCCACGAGGAGAAAAATATTTCAGTTCCTCAGGGGAAGCAAACCATTTCCTGGAATTCAGATCTGCAAGAATTTCCTCACACAGGGCTTCATATAAGAAATCATGAATAATGCAATGGAGACTATCTAAAACCACACCCCAACAACGGGCTTCATGAAACTGTTCTAGGAAAAATGCCTTTAGTAAAATCAAGGGCACACACTTGAGGTAAAACCATTCTATCAGAAATGAAGACAATATGGACAAAATACACATCTTTCTTATAGTTCAGTTTAAGAAGCCAGCTTTGAATATCTTGAGGAACGAATGAACTTAATTCCTTAGTCTTCTACATACATGTCTATCAAAAAAATAAATTTATTACTCAACCAAAGGAAGTTGACTAGATGATGAGAATTTCTTCCTTTCTTGCGTGCTATTTTCATGGTTTAAAATATATATATATATATATATATATATATATATATAATATATGTATATTTCTATTGCAACAAAATATAGAATGCATGTCTTTTATTTTTATTAATTTTTTAAAGTGCTCAGAACTTTATTATTTGACTGGCAAATAATAGTTGCTGTATAAGTGCTTGTTTAAAAAAGAAAAAAGGCCCTTTGTATCCTTTGAGAGGGGAGTGGAGGAGACAGTCAAGCATACATGACAAATGAATTATAAATAAATAAAATAAGTTGACTGAGATTTTATACCCCTCTTGTAAGCATCACCTATTTTCATGGTTTTTCCTGAAGCCGTACAGGCTAAATACAAGCCCTTGACTATTATGACATGAGAATGTGACAGGAAAAATCTGGTGGAGGGGGGATTATTATAATTTCACATAGACAAGGACTAAAAGGATTTTGAAACACTTAGAGAAATATCAGAACCTTTTAAAATTTCTTTTCCGGATGGAACAGCTGGACTTCAGAATTCATTACTACCTAACTGGTCTTTCCTTTCAATCACCTTTCACATTTGAATTTCTGTTCACAGACTGTATCTAATTTGTTTCTTAATACAATGTGGGTATTGAATAATGCTGTATAATAACAATGAACAAAATACCAAAAAGCATCCTCATCACATTGACTT
Organism: Trachypithecus francoisi; assembly: GCF_009764315.1. Lineage (NCBI taxonomy): Eukaryota > Metazoa > Chordata > Mammalia > Primates > Cercopithecidae > Trachypithecus > Trachypithecus francoisi. The sequence continues at coordinate 100,441,803 of NW_022681469.1, read as the reverse complement.
GTGACCACCGTCTCCTTTCATGAATCTTGTAAAGTGATTTTAAATTTCAGCACATTCCCATAAAAACCGAATATATTCTGAAGGGTTTCATAAAGTGATTTTCCTACATTTTTAAGAACAAATGATTCACAGTTGTACTTAACCTATTTGTTTCAGCAACAACAGATGTTCAATACTAGGACAAGGTAATATGACCAGGAAATAATTATGAATTTGGTGCAGAATCTGGAGAGATTATCGAAAACAGACAGTTACAACATGGGCCAAAGTCTGATGAAATCCTCTCTTCTACCATGAAGATTACTCGCGTGTTCTTTCACCCATTGACTCTATTCTTCTGCACTTACTGCTCACATAAGGTTTGCTATTAAATACTTAGCAAAGTAAAACAACTGGTGGGGAATAGAAAAAATCTGTAAGTTTGACTTTGGTTCAAGATTTTGAATTTTTTTTTCTGCTAGAATTTAGTATTTCAGATACCTATTTTTCACATGATTTATCTAGCTTTGAATTCTGCCATAATCAAGGAATAATCATTTTTTTAAAAACGTTAGACAAATACTCACAAATGGCTAAAATACTTCAAGGCCACGTCAACACAATCTGCAGTGCAGAGACACCTAGTTTCCTCGTGGAAGTTTCTAGGAGGACACCTCTCAAGGCGTCCATCCAGGCAAACCTACCCGCTTGCTGCTCTCCTCCTCCTGGGCCTTCCTGAACTCATGCTCCAGGGAGCAGTCAAGCTCGCTGAAGAGGCCCACCTCTTCGCAGTTCTTCAGGAATCTCGTTGGGGTTGGAGTTTGATCTGAAAACAGAGTCAGAAAGCTAATAAATGGGTCTTTTTTCTTAAAAGCCAGTAGCAAGCATGAGCTAGATTCACTAATCCCCTCCCCTTGCCTTAATTAAAATGTCCACTAGCCATCCACAGTCTCTTGACCCTTTAAGTAACATGACCATATGCAAGAAAATAGCACCATAAATTCTGAAGCAGGAATACAGTAGACAGAGGGCTGCAGTCTGTGAGGGCATACCGAACTCCCTCCAGACAGCTTCAGATCTCACTCTCCGCTTGCCTGAAGTCTGTACCATTTGAATACACAATGAAACATGTGGAATGACCCTTTTTCTTTATTTATTTTAAACATGAAAAAGAAAATGATTTTGCTAAAATAAGGCCAAAAAAAATCTGACCCAATGGTAAGCCTGACTTCAGGGGGCTGGAAAGAAAAAGGATTTTGCAAATTCTTATAGTAAACAAAAAGAAACAAACAAGCATGTTAATTCCTTTTTCTTAATGGAGAAAGTAAACTTAATAATTCTATCTTTCTTCCTGAAAATCATAGAGGGATGATAAAAGGTTCCAAGTCAAACACATTCAGCTTTCATCCTTTAAAAATGTCATTTTTAATTTTATTTTCCTTTGCTATAGCCAAAAAAAAAGAATGTTCTGCAAATGCTCTTTAAAAGGAAAAGAATTTCTTTCATATTTTTGACTCTACAGAGCTTTCTACTTATAAAACTGAAGAATCTGAAGCCATTATTTATAGCTTAATATATATGCAGCATTTGCAGTTTATAAAATATTTTCGTACAATTCTTGAGAATCTAGATCTCACAAGATTCTATTAAATAGAAGGTAAGTAGAGTAGAATTGCACTTTCTTCATCATTGAGTACAATCATCTTCCTTGGTGAAGATGTACTTGAGTTGAGACAAATAAAATTGTGTAAATTGTCTTTTCTCAGAAACAGGAGATATTAGAACCAGAAAAGGACCATGGAAGAAAGCCTAGCCATGCTAAATTTTTACCAATCAGAAAAACAGAGGCCCAGAGTAATTAACGGACTTGCTCAAGGTCTCCCAGGTAGACGGTGGAGACACCAGGATTATAATCAAGGTCTCAATCCTATTTCCACTGTGTACATGTATTATTCCCACCTAAGCCTGTAGTAGACTCTACTAGATTGATTATGGCATTTTCCCAGCTTGATCTAACACTCCCAAAATCTCTGCATAGTTCTCTGAGCCATTAACCAGTCAACTGAAGAGGTGCCCTCAAGTTGAAACAAATTTGCCATTCCTGCATTCTCTTTATAAATTCCTATATTATAAGAAACTAGAAATATATTTACTTTTCTAAATCATACAGAGAATAGTTAAGCCCAGTAAATCAGTAAATTGTCTGATTCAAAGAATATCTTGATACCCGTGAAGCAGAAAATGGTGTAATATCCCCCATCGAATCAGCCCTTTAGAGGCCATGTCTCTTGATTCCCTATGGGCAAGGAACTTTCAGCACCCAAATGGCTGACTTGGATTCCATGCAGCAAAATCTCCATCTGCATTTTTTTCCCATTATTGACCTGATCTCCAAGATACTGAGCTCCTTGCATTTCACAGAGAGCATACCACAGCTGTTCATAAATTCGGCATTACAGATAAGGGATGTGTTAAAGAGTGGGTTTTGATGAAAATTGTTTTATTAGCAACTGATTTATTTATTAAGATGTACAAATATACACCTAGGTCCCTAATGTATACATATAACTATTGTGTATTTATAGAAGAAAAACTTTTTATGCAGGATTTTGCAATTTATAAACATTTTCACCCACATTGTCTAGAATCTAGATCTCGCATGATTCTATGAGGTAGCAAGTGTCGATACTATTTTATAAATGAAGAAACAAGCTTCCTTGTACAAGATCACACAATTTGCAACCATCTTATCACTACCAAGTCCTCTCTTACCTTCAGACACAATCCCTTCTTTATCTAAATGTGCTTTGCCCTCCCTGATCCAAAGGGCTCTGTTGTGTATGCAGAAGACAATTTTGACAACCCAGAAATCTAGATGTGAGAATACTGTAATATGGGGGAATTTACCTACATTCTCTGGACTTCATATTCCTCATCTTTCAAAAAAATTTCTAAAGTTGTATGATCCTATAAATCCTAAAATCACCATCATAATGGGTTAGCTTTAAAAGTCACTGTTCATAGGCCAAATAAATATGTGACTATTTAAAGGATAGTGAAATGGTAACACAAGTAACAGCTGGAAGTTTGATACTAACAGGTCAGAGGCAAGGGCTGGCTATACAGATAAAGAAGTTTTCTGAATAGAAGGTGTATAGACAAGATCTGAGAGTGAAAATAAAAGGGTGCGTGTGTTTGCATGTGTGTGCACGTGTGTGTGTGCGTGTGTCTGCGTGTGTGTGTGTGTGCGCACACGTGCATGAGCACCTATTCTTCCATTTATTGGGGGCTTACATCATGCTAGGCATGATGCTAAGTGCTTTGCATACAGCATCTCATTAGTTTTTACACCAACCACATTATGTAAAAATTATTTTTCCTCTTTTACATATGAAGAAAATGAGACATGCCCCAGGCCTGATAATGTGACTGATGGGGTAATTCCTAATTCATAAGGCCACGTTTGTAGCACTCTGCTGGATCGATCCACAAGTAGTCTCAGCAAGGCAAGTATCCCGTACCTACCAATTTATAGAGGCAGTGATTCCATGCAAAGGCACTCCTTTTTTTCAGCAAACCAACTCAGCAAGGGAACCAAACACCAAACTATGACAAATGTTGCAAAGGAGGCTTTTTAAAACTCCTTTTGGTGCCAATCTTTCTTGTCAAAGAAATCCCCAAGGATATGCGAGACAGTGAGAGAAGTGGATAAGAGTTCCTTCTCGCATTTGCCCTGGTGCTTGGGTCTCCTGGGAACCTGGTGTGCTATTTGCAAACTCTCTTGAGAGGGTAACACACAGGTGTTTATGCAGTACCACTTCAGATTTACAAAATCAATAACACAAAAAAAAACTTTCAACTCTCAAACTCAAAAGTTATTTGTTTTTAGTTTGGTTTGAGATTGGGGTTATTCCCTTCTCTCATTCAGATGGTCCTTACTGTAGTTGAAGCATTAAAAGAACAGTGAGTGGAAGGTGGAAGGCCTGAAAAAATCGTCTTGGCTTTGAGTTCTTATAGAAACCAGTTCCTGTAAACCCCCCAAGGGCCTCCTATCGCTACTCAATGAGCACACATTTGATATTATCCACCAACAGAGTATCCACCATTATTATTCAGGATCTGGAAATCACTGGTGCTGGAGCCGACTGGTGCCTGCTCTTGGCTCTAAAGAAGGTGTGATTTGCAAGAATTTTAACTTTGGCCATGGATATTGCCCACCATCTTCAGGTCTAATTTCAGCAGAAATGGTTATTTGACAAGGCATTCGTGTGTTGATAGATTTAGCTGTCCCCTTTTTTTAACATCTGCACATTTTCTGGCTTACTTGGAACTGGTACCATGTGAGATCAAAGATAACAAGAGACCTTGTATTAATTCTTATAAATGTTAAAACAAAAGTTAAGCCCCATTTTCTGGTTCTTGTTGTAACTGGAAAGAATAGCTCACTCACAAAAAGAAAATGAATTAAAAATTTGGAACAGTGTGCCTTATCTATTCCAAATGTGGATATCAACTTTGCTTTTCTCTAACTATATCCTACAGCACAGAAAATCACATTTGGTAACAGCCCTGGGACCTTTTTCTGGTCCTTCTGCTCTGGGGGTGGGAGGGAAGCAGTTGTCTTTGCTATCTGTGGCTCCCCTGGCCCCAGAGCTTTCATTTCTCCGTGGCTGAAAAGACTGCTGATGCTGGACTGTGTCAATCCCATGCCTGTGCCATCCTCCCGCAGCCTCCTTTGTTCATGTGTGTAGGTGTATACTGGTATCTGGGAATAATATTTTTAAGAGCAGACAGAAAACATCACTCAACTTTGCTTGGGGCTTGGGCTCTCACATGCCAGCTTGAATTCAATTTCATGGACCATCTCATGACCTCATCTCGGAGTTCAGGAGCCTGAGAGAGGCTGCTAGGATGACTGTTCTCTTTACCTCTCTATGAATCATGGCCCTCAACTTCTAAATCTCCAGCAAAGAAGCAAAAGGGATAAAAGGAAGATTAAAAACTGACAAACTCAATTCCCACTGATCATGGGAAGTCTAATATTTCCATTATCTTATGTGATGTTTTCTCAGGTGTTTTAATTGCAAAACTGTTCCTGTAAGATAGGAGAGAGTCAGTAGGATTGCAATGCAGTTCTATTGGTGAGTGATATGAATGATTCCAAAATATTTCAAAAGAACCAAAAGTTGTTAGGATTATCAATTACCAATCAAATTATATGACACAATTTCCAAATCATAGAATCACTGCCTCTGTAAATTGGTAGGTACAGGATACTTGCCTTGCTGAGACTACTTGTGCATCGATCCAGCAGAGTGCTACAAACTTGGCCTTATGAATTAGGAATGACCTGATCAGTCACATTATCAGCTGGGCAGACAAGCATACGGCTAAATGCATATGCGACTCTCAGTGCTTCCTATCAGTTCATAGTCTGCCTAGCACCAACAGCTTCAGCCCAGCAAGCGCAATTATTCCAACATAAAACTAAATGACAAGAAAAATGCTAAATTCTGAAATCTGATTCTTCTCTTAAAAAGCATTTAGTCTGCTCTACCTTTAATAATAGATCGCTACCTCACTCCCTTTCCGAGCTGCATTTGAATTATGTGTTTTTCTGTTTCATTTTCCTCAATGGTTAAAAAAGTCAAAGTGACAAATCACCAATTTAAAAAAGAAAAGAAATGAAAATGCAGAGTCCCCATCATATACCAGAAAAGAATATTAACTTCCTAAGCAAAATGTTCTTTCCTATTGGTCTGATATTCTCAACTATGGTATTACTAAAGGACTGTGAAAATAATGTTACATCATATGGTATGAAACTGATAGTGGCTAGTAATACTATAAAAGGCCTCATTAGTTACAATAAGGTTATTTTTAATTAACGGCCAGTCTAATTACAGGATATTCTTTAAAGGCGATGCATTTTTATTATTTGCATGACTCAGATTCAACCAAACAAAAATGTGGGCTAATGGAATTCCTCAAGAGGGCCATTCAAATCAATGGAGAAAAATATTGGAATTAGTATATCTATTTTAGTAAGAGTTAGAGTTATCTAAAAAGGTATTTTTCTTAGGTACTTTTGATATTATTTTATTGGTTACATTTATCTCATAAATATTTCAGTAAATGCTTTCTTTAAAATATTCCAACTTAGTCCCTATCTAAATTTTAATAGAGTCCTAATTTAGGATAATTTACATTAAATGAATTTTAATATACATAATCCTTTGTAAGAGTGATAATCAATAACAACTCACAGAATTCCATGGAACTTTAGACTTCTTTGCAATAAATGTGCCTTTTATTGAGTGTGAATATATAATAGGAGTCTCTCAGTAACACTGATGTTACTATTTCCCTGCATCTGTCCTGAAAGGCAGTGCTACAATGGCACAAACCAAGGCAAACCTGGTTTTTAAGCAATAGATGTGGAATACTTAAAAACCATCCTGGCCAGGGTGACCCAGGTCAGTCGGGAGATGGAACACCCTCTCACACTCTTGACTCACATGCTGGCATCCATTCATTGCCAAGATAGATAACTGTTGGACTAGATGCTCTTGCAAGTGCCTGTAGGTCCATTAGACAATGCTCTGACAAAGGTGTCTCTTACAACACATGCTTAACTAGTTCTAAAATATACCATTTTAGATTTAAAGTAACCAATTATATATTCCACACCTACTCACGATCAACCATGATCTACCCCAAGTGTTCCAACTGCAATCAAGCCACAATTTCAATTTGCTTTACTGAGGCTAAGCTAGTAAGAAGGGTTATTAACACCAAGAGATCAAGTCTGCTGGCTGAGTGAACTAGGGGACCCAAGGTGATTTTATTATCAAAAATTGCCCTAAATAGCAGAAGCTAATGCTTAACTTTCCACTGAGTCCCTGATTGCCTGAGTTCTCCTGTACTCTTAGTCAAAGGGGACTGGTTTCCAGGTAGAACAAAGACTGCAAGCAAGCTTTTCATATAAAAAAAGAATACTACAGAGCAAGACCTCCAAAGGATTCAGGGGAATTATTCAAAATTCCATTTTGCCTGACCAGCTAAGAACATGGACAAGAAACGAACAACTCCTATAAATGCCAGTACCACTTACATTCTATTTGTCACAATGGATGACACAATCTGATTTTAAACCACAACTCTTTGTTCTTTGCAATGCTTATGTGTTAGAATAATCTCCTAAAAACTTTTGATTATTTTCTCCATTGGATAACTATTAAAGAGATACCAATAATATAAGAAAAAGTAGTTCAGAGATTTATGTCCAAACATACAACTGAGACCAAAATGTGTTCTTAGTATGTATAGCTCACACGTCTAGGTGTATGGTAAGAAAATTACAGACATATATGGACTTTGAGCAAACTACTTATTCCTTTGATCTTGTTTCCTCATATGAAAAAAAAAAAGTGGTAAGGATTAAATGACCTAATGTATGTAAAGCACAGGGCTCAATGACTGGTATAAGGGAAGGCAATAAATGGTAGCTAGTATTATTACCATGCTGCCCTCTGGTGCAAGCCATCTCCCCCACCCTCTGCTCCATAAAGATCAATTAATTCACACAGTGGGAAGTTACTATATACCTTTACTATCAATAAAATTGTCAAAAAGAAGAGGTAAGTATGGGTCGCGTGTGTGTGTGTGTGTGTGATTTATTTACTCAGTTTTTACAATATCCTAACTCATTCTAAAAAGAATTTGGAGTGAGATATGCCATCTTCCCTCTGGCTTCCCCCTTAAAATGGTCAGGGATTATTAAGTAGACTCTTGTGGCAAAGAACCATGAGCAGTGGATTTGGGTTCTATGACTGGATCACGATTAGCCTCTTGGGAACAAATGTTTTACTTCCCTGAATTACTTTCTTGCTTTCTCCATGGTGAGAATTAGGTTTAGAGCCTGGAGCTAGAGCTGGGCCCTGATTCCAGACCTAATCCCAGGACACAGTTGGGTTCTGAAGGACTATACTGTCATTTATGTTAGATGCTCCCTATCAAATGGTGGGTCCTGAGAATCTGAGGAATGAAGGAAGATGGAATGAAGAAGCCAGTCTTTCCTGCCTTTCTTCAGTATCAGCTCAAGATGTAGTCAGCTGTGCCACACTTGGTCTTGTGGTCTTACCCACGTCCAGTCCCACCACATTCAAGGGTCAGGGAGAAAGGACCCCTGAGCCTAAAGTACCCAGAGGCCTTTCCTGACCCCCCTTTCCTGCTGGCCACTTGCTATCACAATCATGTTTTAGTTTCATCATAGCACTTGTCACTAACTGATACTTATTTACTTATCTGAGATTTTGCTGTTATTTATTATCTCCTTTCCTCTGCACCCCACTTGAGTAGTAAGTTTCATGAAAAAAGAGACCTCACCTGTCTTGTTCAATGCAGCAATTAACACTTATTGTAGGCACTCAATGAGTGTTTGCTGAATGAACCAATCACATGGCGGTAGAAGGGCAACTTCAGCCCCTCTTCCTACGCCTTGACTGGTGCCTGCCCTAACCTCCTTCCAAGCACAGACCAGTTGCCTGTAGCATTAACTGGGCCAGGATGTCAGTGGGTAGGCTACCGAGGCATTTAAAAGACACACGGTTGGCCAGGTGCTGTGGCTCACGCCTGTAATCCCAGCACTTTGGAGGCCAAGCAGGGCAGATCACCTGAGGCTGGGAGATCGAGACCAGCCTAACAAACATTGAGAAACCCCGTTTCTACTAAAAATGCAAAATTAGCCGGGTGTGGTGGTGCATGCCTCTAATCCCAGCTACTCAGGAGGCTGAGGCAGGAAAATCACTTGAACCCAGGAGGCGGAGGTTGCAGTGAGCTGAGATAGCGCCATTGCACTCCAGCCTGGGCAACAAGAGGGAAACTCCATCTCAAAACAAAAGAAAACAAAAGACACACAGTTACATGTGTCTTTCTTATCTTATGCTTCCCACCTGAGATGTCTGTCAATTGGGTTTTACCTTGTGGGAAAGATCCACAACACTCTTGAACTTTATCTTCCCCTCTCCCTGAAGGCAACACAATCTATCATCTTCTAGGTCACACATAGCCCTACCTTGGAGGGCTGTCTCAATCTTTCTTCACAGTAAAGATTGAACTTGCTGGTATCAAGATTTACAGTGGAGATGGAGAAAAAGCCATGTGCTCCATTTGAGTTTTCGTTTTAATAGGAATTCTCATTTGGAATATTATTTGTTTGTTCAGCTATAAATAAGATTGCACTTTGATTCTCATTCTGGGTCTTTCCCCGCCCCCGCCCCCGCACAGAACCCAGGAACTCTATAAAGAACTCAGGGTGGGGACATTTAACAAGACAAGATTTGGAAATTCCTAGGTACCTACCCATGGTACCAGGGAAGTAAAGTCAAACACCACCCTCTTTACCACTATACTGAAATTTGATCATGATTTTCAAACCAAACATTTCATAACATAATAGCTGGTAATTTTGAAAACTGCCTGTGGATGTGCATTGTCCTCTACACATTCCCACTTCAAACTTGGCACTCAAAAACCTTCTACATCACGACTTCCCTTACTATGAAATTATCCTTCTTCACAATGAGAACAGCTGAAGGGAACATTTCACATCCATCATCACATTAGGACTCTAGAAATGCATCACGTGGACCAAATAAAGATGGGAGGACCCAGGCGAAGGGTTGTGCAAGTCTTTACTCTCAAGTCCAACACTATTGTCTCCATTTGTGTCTCTACTCTGTCCCTTTGAATAAGGGGTTTATGTTTACTGTCTATCCAGAAGATAGGGCTTATTCTACTAAAACACGGAGACTGTCACTTTTAATACCCTACCTGGTTGCATGTCAAAAATCATTTACAATCACTTTTTAGGAGTGACTCTACCTGGCCTAAATGAAATGGACCTTATGACAAAGCTGTGAAATTATTTCTGATCTTTCAACCTGTTAGAAACTTAGAGTATATCTGTGACATATTAATGCCTTCCCCAACTACAACATTTACAACTAATTAAGGATAAAGTGATTTTCCAAAGTTTTCCAAAATAAAGGTTAACCAGATATTCTGAGGTTTGTCATATAAATATCCATTATATTTTATCTTCTTAAAATATGACAAGCCTCAACTCATCTGAAATAAAATGTGTAATTGAATATTGCTTGAAAAAATAGGCCACAAAATATGATAAGGTAAATAAAATTTTAATGAGCATGTTTGTTTCTTTTCCAGGACCAGAAGGCTTTAGTGTGAGTTCTAGCAATCTTTTAAGAAAAAAAAGTATTCTAATATCACATAAACACATAAAATAAAAGAGGAACTAATTCTCAAACTCATAAGATGCTAAAACTCATCATAGACAGTATGACAAAATACAATTACAAACTAATTTGGCCTACGAACATAGTTTTAATAAACATATACTCTGAAGCTTTTGATAAATCAAATTTAAATCAAGCAACAGTCAAGTAAAATCTTGTCATATGTGTAATCATAATCCAATATGCCACAATTAGCATTATGGAAAATGAGGCTTGAGAAAAATAAACATTGAAGGATTTCCTGGGCAAAAAATTAAAAAATAACAAAGTAAAAATGCCCAACACAATAGCCTATTATAATTCAGGATGGACAATGTTGGTATATTACATAGAGTTCCCTAAGTACAAAGAAATTCAACCAGACTGTATAGCTCTGCATTCCCTTCCAGTAAGAAAATTCTATGAAACTAAGAACATGCAAAGTGGGTAGCAAGTTTTAAAATTTAGCACTTCTGGCCGGGCGCGGCGGCTCAAGCCTGTAATCCCAGCACTTTGGAAGGCCGAGGCGGGTGGATCACAAGGTCAGGAGATCGAGACCATCCTGGCTAACACGGTGAAACCCCGTCTCTACTAAAAAGTACAAAAAACTAGCTGGGCGAGGTGGCGGGCGCCTGTAGTCCCAGCTACTCGGGAGGCTGAGGCAGGAGAATGGCGTGAACCCGGGAGGCGGAGATTGCAGTGAGCTGAGATCCGGCCACTGCACTCCAGCTTGGGCGACAGAGCGAGACTCCGTCTCAAAAAAATAAATAAATAAAATAAAATAAAATTTAGCACTTCTTTTCATTAGGAGTATTAAATGGCCTCACACCAACCTCAACATAAACCATGAGAAAGCAAAAGAAAATACGTCAATATATTACTCTTGCTGTTTTTCCTCATATTTATTTCTCGCTTCATTTTCTCATTCTAAATTTGACATAATAAAAATGAGAGTTACTTTTCTCCAAATAATTTTCCACCTGGCACTGCCAGTGATTGGCAGCAACAGCCTCAAATTAATAAGGATCCGGTAAGAACAATTGCAAAGCTGCAAGAGATTAACCAAAAAAACCTGCTTTAGGCACTATGTAGAAGAATGCTTCATTTCAGTGTTCACACATCTTCAGCTGCTCTTTCTCAGACCTTCAGATGGGGCTCCTTAGAGGACCATCCTGGCAGCCTGCCTGAAAGACTGCTCTGGTACTTACACTATAGTAGTATTCTCTCTACATAATCATCATTCCCTAAACTCACCTCCCACTCCTTTACTACCAGGCAATCTATTTGAGGGATCCAATTTGGGAAAAATAAAGGGAGAACTTTTGAATTTAAATATTGGGAATTACAGAGTCTACAAGCTTGCTACTTGTGTATCTATGCTCACTGATGAACCATTAAGTTATACTCCAGGGACTCTACAGAACATGAAGGATACAAAACAAAAGAATAGGCCATCCTTCCTAATCCTTCTAGACTGTTATAATTCTTATGAATTTGAGTTTCTCCATCTCTGTTTGTAGACTTAAAGAAAGAACAAACAAGTTTCAAAGAGCAAGCTCATAGAAAAACAACAATGAACAGAGGCTGAGAGGTGGCGAGTGGTGGGTGAAGAGAAGGGCAGAGGCTGCCTTTGAACTCAGAGTCTTCCAAGCCAGAGCACATTGGCCCTATCAACAAGTCACTGGATGTGTGGATGGCTCTGACACCGGGGGTACTGGGAGAATTTGACCGTGTCTATAAAGTGGCAAAGTCTGATGATGCAGTAGCCATGTGCAGGTCAGTGGGTTAGGACTGCAGGATCAAGGGCCCTCATCTTTTCCCTGTGTTCTGAGCCTGGGACAGAAGCTCCATCACCTGTGCCCTTTCTCCTCTGTCAGTAACAATGGGTTATAATAACCTGTCTGACAAAACTCATAGAGGATTATTGATAATAGTGATGTCCTGCACATGTTTCCCAGAACTTAAAATAAAATTTTTTAAAAAGAATTTTGAAAACTGTAATAACAAAGCACTTTTAAAATTAAAGTAACATAGAAACACTAAATTACACAAGCCAGGCCTGGCAGTACAGTTTATTTCTCTTCTAATACGTTTAAAACATATCCATAGGTGTACTAAGGAGAGAAGGGCTAAGGTGAAAATTTCTAGCCTAAGAAGAGTAACAGAAAACTATTTGATTATCCTGCTAGGATTTATGCAACACTTTTCCTTACATTCGTTCATTGAATCTCCATAATAAGCCTGTGAAACAGGCTTGGCAGATACAATCATTCCCATTTTTTGGGAAAAGAAACTGAAGCCCAAAGAGGTTCAATAAGTAGCTCAAGGTCATGGCCAGGTGAGGCAAAGCCCAGGATAGAGCTCAGGTTCCTCACTCCTGTCCCTGTACTTTTTCTAATTTACTGTATTACTCTCAAAATTAAAAGAAATCACAATTAGCTGATGGATTATTGGTATTATTTATTTCTGCTCACATTTGCTGAGCACTTGCCATTTCCATACATTCTGTCTTTAATCTCCCACATACGAGGCAGGTATTGTTTCCTAAGGACACCTTCACTGACCATCTCAATCCAAAAAGAGAGCTCATTCTACCAAAGTTGCATAGCACCTTTTCCTTAAAATACTCATTTGATATATGTCATGGATGATCCTTTATTTTAGCTAAGTTTTCACATGCATGCTATATTGTGATATCCTCGAGGACAAGAAGCATATCAATCTTTGCATTTCCCATGGCTCACAGAACAGTGCAGTGTGCATAGATGCCCAATTAACATTTGTTGCTTGAATGTGATTACAGGTATGTAATTTTTTTTTTTTTTTTGAGATGGAGTCTTGCTGTGTCGCCCAGGCTGGAGTGCAGTGGCATGATCTCGGCTCACTGCAACCTCCACCTCCCAGGTTCAAGCGATTCTCGTGCCTCAGCCTCCCAAGTAGCTGGGATTACAGGTGCATCCCACCATGCCCGGCTAATTTTTGTATTTTTTGTAGAGGTGGGGTTTCACCATGTTGACCAGGCTGGTCTCACTCAAACTCCTGACCTCAAGTGATCCACCCACCTCAGCCTCCCAAACTGCTGGGATTACAGGTGTGAGCCATAGTGCCCAACCAGGTATGTGATTTTTAAAACAACTTATATAGAGCCAAGTTGCATAGTAATAAATATTTCACATTCTAGAAAATGAGAAGTTGCCGCTCTTCAATCACTTGGGTGAATATTACCTGATTATATTTCTGCTATACCTTAGAAACGTGTATTTTCAAGGTGCACAATTTACCAGTGGGACTCGCCTACCAAAAGAAGAACAAGTACCTTTGCATGGAACGGATCTTATCACCCAAAGCTTCTTTTCCTGATGGCTCCTTACCTGATAACATATTGTCTGTTTTTATTGAAGGAAACTTCAAAGTCATTTCATGTTTGTGCCTATGAATCATCAGATGGTCCTCTGTTGGGAAGCGCTGTCAGACAAATAAAAAAAAAGGGAGGGGAGAAGAGGAGCCATTCAGTTTTAAAAAACATATTTACCATTATTGAGAAAAAGACTTATTTAGCATTGCAAACATGACAGGCAAAAAAAAAAAAAACATTTCTGAAAAAGTGTGAAAGCATGAGTAAGTGAAGTTGCAAGCCTTTTTATACAAGCAAATGTGCTAGGATATTCCTTTAAATTACACCGAAATACATGCATTATAATTTTCATTAAAGTTTACCAAAGGGGTTAACTACAATTGCAGAAAAATCTGGCTGAGTACTAATAATAAGCAGAAAATTTTTGTCTTCTATACCTTCCCTGGGAACTTTTTTGAAAGGACTCTACTTCTTAGATAGATAGTCCCTGGATATTTCCAACTATGCTGACTAATCAGTAAACTCTATATTTCTTTGGGAGCTATGGGTTTGCACTTTAAACTTTGTATTTAAAGAATAAAACAGGAGGAAGTAAGTGAACAATACTGAAGGTATTAAAATAACATATATACAAAAAATGAGCTGTGCCCTAATGCCTACCTAATTAGGCAGCATTTAAAAAAAAAAAGTGTTTAAATGAATGCTTATTTTTGGTCATGAAGTATAACTAATAATGGCAACATGACAAGTTAAAATTTTTCCATTTCTTCTTATACATATGAGAAAACCATGTCCAAAACATGAAAGTGACTTTAGACCTGAGTAGCACTGGAATTTTGCAAAATCACTTGGAACTTTTCAAATGTAGTTAATGTTTTACATAATAGTGTAAAAATTAAGTATAAGGTATGGTAAGTATGCTAGACATTATCTATGACTTAACCAAAAATAGGAGAAAGGCATGATGAAAGAAAAGAATCGTGATTCAAGTCAGACTTTGGGAAAGAATTATATGCCATGCCTAATTATTTGACATATGTATCTACAAATGTACACTGTGAAATTTGTACAGTACATTTCCATTTATGAAGACCTTGCCCACCTATTATCTGATATTTTAAAATTACACATACGATTTTGGAGTAACATGACAAATTATTTTTAGTATTCTATGTTCTGTACAATGTAATAAACCAACACTTATTTTTAAGTTTCAGGGAATGCTATTATGGTTGTCAAAAATGCTGCTCCCAAATGTTTTTGGCTGTCTGACTTCTGGTCACATGGTGGGACTGAACTTTCTGGCCCTCTTGTGGTTGCATGAAGCCATGTGACTAGTTCTGCCTATGAGTAATGAATGAAAGTGACATGTCACCCAGGGGCCAGCATCTAATTCCTGGCGTAAGACCCTCTAGCATTCCCCGTTCACCTTTGTTTTAACATGGCAACTAGCAATATTGGAAATAGTTGCTACCCAATCATCCTAAAGCTCTGAGGCATTAGGAAAAGCATTTCTGAATTCTAAAGTATTATGAAGAACTTCCTGCCAATCTACAATAGAAATGTATCCTTGGGGAACAGAAATAAGCCTTTGTTGCTCTAAGCCATTGAAGCTTTGGGGTAATTTGTTATTGTAGCAGATCCTAGCCTGTCCTGCCTCAGACTGGTATGTTTGTAGTAACTGAACATAACAGAATATCTGCTTTATCAATGTCAAATGAAAATACAACAGAGGATGATATATTCTGCTGAACATTTCCAAATTTTCAACAACTTAGAAAATCTTTCAGAGCTTCCTAATTCCTCAGGATAGTCAATATAAGTTTTAATTACATTTTTTCACTAGGATAGAAATGTTTTCTGCAAATGACATGGATTTATGTTCATGAGAATGAAGGAATTCTCTGGGCTGAATTATACAAAATATTCTAAAAGTAGTTCTTTGCATAAATATCACTTATTTATTTGTCATTTGTATTATATAAATTGGAGAGCACTGGCTTTTGCAAAACATGGTAATTATGCCAGATTTCTGAATATACTGAAGTTTGCTTTATATGACACGATTTTTTTTGCTACCGGTTCATCCACTCTCTTGGTCTGTAACACTGTGTAATGACTGCACCAAATTCGTAGCAGTACCACGTGTGATTTAGAGACTGAGTTACCTAGTCTTTCTGTCAAACAACTAATTATAATTTTTGTTTCATATATATACAAAATATATATAAAATATACATATATAATGTACTATAAAAATATTATATTTTATATATATACTATATTTCAAATATACTATATTTTAATGTATTTGTATATTCAAAAATACACAACATGGTAACAGCTTTCATTTCATATCTATAAGCCATTTTTTGACTTTGTAAAATAATAGCCTAAAGTAGGGTATGAACCAGAATACTTCTTAAATAACAATAATTTCCATAATACCACATACTGACTATAATTACTTTCCAAGTGAGATAATAAAGGACATCATGATTCTTTTTTAATTCAGCAGGAACATAGCAGCAAATTGAAAATAACGAAAAGACACAGTCTGCAACAGATACAGAGCTGAGAAAGGCCACTGGAATTCAGAACGTGGTTTATTCAGAAGGCAGAGAGAGAGTGAAATTAACATTGAGCTCTGTGAGATTACAAAGGGCAAGAGAAACTCTTCCTTCTGAGACAAAGATAGTGTGGAAGGAGCAATAACATAAAAAATCTCCCACGTGACTGGTGGCTCACGCCTGTAATCCCAGCACTTTGGGAGGCCGAGGCGAGTGGATCACCTGAGATCAGGAGTTCGAGACCAGCCTGGCCAACATGCCGAAACCCCATTTCTACTAAAAATAAAAAAATTAGCCAGGCATGGTGGCACATGCCTGTAATCCCAGCTACTTGGGAGGCTGATGCAGGAGAATCACTTGAACCTGGGAAGCAGAGGTTGCAGCAAACCAAGATCGTGCCAGCCTGGGTAACAAGAATGAAACACCACCTCAAAAAAAAAAAAAGGTATCCCACATATTATAGGCCATTCCTAATAGAGCTAAGTTTCTTTCCCATGGGGGAAAAGGAGAGAAAAATCCTTTCTTTGCCCCCAGCACAGGGCAAGCACTGATAACTTCTATTTACTCCCCTTTCCAGTTCTCAGTCATCCTGTCTTCTCAGTGCAGGTTCCCAGGCTGTGAGATGTCCCTAAAGTAAATACCATGGCCGCAACAATTGACTTGACTGTGAGTTTCTAATACCCTAGGAGACCTTTGTGACTCCTGGGTGACTGCTACATTTTCTTAATTCTAACACCTCTTCCATTGAAAGATGCACATATTTTTATAACAGCTTGTCAAGGAAAAAATACACTTCCACATTAAATGAAGACATCGAGTTTTAGAAGCATCTTTACATTTAAATCTGAAGTGGGGGAAGCTTGGAATTGTTCCTTAAAATCAAGAAACTTTGTGAATCCCAATTTCCATGTCTGTCTAACCATTTCCTCGGTCCACTCAGGCTTCTCAAGGAAATGAACTGCTCCTTCACCAAGAAGTTCAAGGTCATTCAAAATGAACTCCCTTCAACCTCTATTAACCACCTCTATTTCAGCATTTTCATGTCACTTCCTTGATTCTCTTTCCAACCCCTCCTTTCTCAGAGGAATTAGCACCCCCACTCCTCCCCAGGTTCATCTATACCCCTTATCTTCTACGGATTAGCCATGTAAACAAGCATGCTCACTCCTTCTGTCTCACTGGTTTCTTGTCCTTGACAAACTCCAGCTTGGCTATCCTTTCATTTTAAAAAAGCTGTTTCCTTCTCAGGCTACCATTATATCACTCCGCTTCCCGTCACTGCCTAGTGCTCTTGAAAGAGTCCTCTATGTTTGCCACCTCCGCTTCCTCACCACCCACTCACTCATTAATCCCTTGCAGTTTGGCCTCCGCCCCTGCTCCCCTCTCATAGGTTGCCGGCGAGCACCCGGCTGCCAAAGCCAACAGCCTGTGCCCAGGCCTCTAGCTGTCCCAGTTCTAGCAGTGCCTGACACCAGTGACCACACGTCTGTGGCATTCATTTCTTTCTACCCTGCCTGTTGGCAGAAAGAAGAAGAAGGGCTTAGAGCAATACATAAAATAGTTTGGGAGAACATGGATTAGAAGTAGATGACCCCAAAAGAGAAGGGATCCAAAAGAAAGGAAGGCTAAAGCCAAAATGCAAATCAGAGGGTAGTCATTCTCAACCAGGGGCAATCTGGGCCCACAGGGGACATTTGGCAATGTCTGGAAACATTTTTGGTCATAACAACTGGGGAATGCTTCTGGGATCTAGTGGGTAGAGGCCAGAGATGCTGCTAAACATCGTAAAACACACAGGACAGCTACCCAAGTCATAGAATTATCCAGCCCCCAAATATTAATGGTGCCAAGCTTGGAAAATTATTTCATACAGTCCAATGACTAACGTGCAGCTCTCTTCTCTCTGACTTACCTAAATATTAGATATGGCTTACAGCCCCTTCCTTGAAACACTGTCCTCTACTGTCCTCCACAACCCTGGAGGTTGCTGGGAATCCTAACTCACCCTGAACCCTCTTTTGCCTTTGCTGGGTCTCTGGAGAGTCCCATTCCATTAAATGCCCCTTCCTTAGTGGAGACTGGCATTTACCTCCCCAAGTAAAGTCAATCCCTGTATTATACTCTTCAAGGTGGCCTATGGTCTTCCTTCATGGGAAATTGCAATTGACTAATTAACTGATTTACTGATCATGTGACTATAGACTTGATTCCTACACTAGAAGCTCTGTGAGGACACAGACACAAAAGTCTTGTGATTACTGTTTCCCCAGAGCAATCAGATTGCCTGGCATATAGTAGGCTCCCAAAAAGTGTGTTGAGAGATTTGAGTTGAATCAAACTTAATGTGACATTTTCACCACCAAAGCAAAGCAAACTGCTCAAATTATCTGATTCCCTTTGGCTATCAAGACTTCTCTTTAAAGAAGCTGAATGGGAATCAGTTCTACCTTAGGAATTAAGTTTTAACTTAGTTACCCTAGGAACTTAGTAAAGTGACATTCTGCATCCACAATGAAGAGTCCTGGTCTAGCAGGATTTTTGCCAGTTACTTATCACTCTGTTTTTTCCTAGTGTTTTCTTCTTCAAAATCATCTCCTAACCAGTTTGCTTCAAAATAATTTTTGCACTGCTCTTGCTATTTATAAGTTAGAAATAAGCATTGACATAAAGCCCCTGGTGTAACTTCTAGAACCTGAGCAAAGGACTCTGGTTGTTCAGTCAGTGGTTGATAACACCAGCAACAATGTCTTACATTTCAATGACCTCTTCCTTCCAAAAGGCTCCCAGAATCCTCCGCAAACTCCCTGGGGAGGTTAATAAGAAGGGTCCTCAATGAACCCTTCTTATTAAGCTCTCATCTGACTGCTAAGCATTGCTCCACGCTCTACTGCCAACCCCACCACATGAACAGGCAGGAGAGTGAGGCAAAGAGTGTAACTCGCCACACCTGAAAGACCCCTGTGCTCTGGGTTCCAAACTTGTCCGATATCCCACAGAATGAAGATCTAGGCATGAGAGTAACCACGTGTAGTCATTTTCCAATGACTGGAATGTGGAGATACCCAAAAGGTCAAGAGTAGAAAAAGTCACTGTCTCGTTCCAAAGGTAAAGTGCAAAACTCTGATGTTAGGTGATGAATGTTTCTAATTTCTTTCAAAGAGACAGATTCTGATATAATAATAGTAGCAGCAGCAGCAATAGTAGTAACAACAGCGGACAATAATTGAGCTCATATTGTGTGCAGACCCTATATTAAACACTCTACTGGCAGTATCTCATTGAATCCCCACAATAATTCCACTTGATGGAAGCCATCAGAGGATAAAAGAGATTTAGTCCAACACAGCAGGACAATTTCCCTCTTAAAGTTTACATATGTAGGAAAACTATAGACTCTACAAGAGTTATAGGGAGTTTGGGGGTTTTTTTTATTCAAATTGGAAAACAAAGCAAAATAAAATTTAACCTGTGATGTTAAGCTATTTCATCAGTAATCTTGAAGCCCAGCCAGTATATTCAAGTGGCTTTTGTAAAAGTAAGCACTCTCCTTCCCTCTTTCTGAAATGATGGCCCTGCATATTTGATGGGCAGGATACACCTGGCTTGCTTCCAGGAGGAAGTTAAGGGCAGAAATGCCCAACACTGCTACTTCTCAGGGGATGAGAGGGAAGTATTTCAAACTATTCAAAACAGAATATAATGATGGCGATGAAGATGATGATGATCACGATACTGATGGGGAGGGGGACTTTGGTGGTGTCTTGGTAAAGAAGGAAAGCCCAGGGTGGGCATGATTGCTGGGTGAGAGTTGCTTCCCTTTTGGAAGTAGGCTCTGCATGTCAGAGCACGGAGGATCCGCACACTCACCTGGGAGCAGCCTGGGGCACTGCAGACAAACGGCCTCTCCTGCTCCAAATTCATCTTGGATTCCTCATAAATCTGAAGGATCAGAGGGAAAGGGAGAAGGAAAAAAGAAATCCATGAATATCTTCTGTTTCCACCTGAGCAACATGAGAAAGGCAATCACTCAGCGCCCCCTTTCTATGCCAATATCAAAATTAGATGAGCAGAACATTAACATGAATGCGCACAGGCCCTGCTTGGCTGTAGTTCTTTGGGCTCACCTAGGTTGGGCTCCTACTGTCCTTTACTTGAGTGCATATTGACTGTACTTGGAAGAAAACTGCTATGGGGGTGGTCGCAGCAGAAATCCTCCCTGTGGAAAACCACCTGGTGGGTGTTACTACCAGGGAAGACCACACCTGTGGAGGAAGGTTCTCAGGCAAAGTGCACACCAACCCTTGTTCAGTACTGCTGAAAGCTTTTGGGATTTGCTACTTAGGACAGCAAGAGGGGTGGCACTCACTGGGTAACCGCCAGTGTGAAAAGGCCACCCCTGAGCAACAGGCGAAATGAGACGCCCACAATCACCCCAGCAAGCTTCAGCATTCCCCAGGGACTACAGAGTAGCTGTGGCGCCAGATTAGCAAGCGATTCTGGGGGCGAACCGTGATCCTCAATTCCCTCTCATCTCAGGCATTTGATGCGCCTCAACAAAAGTTATCCAAGTTACGCAAGAGTAAACAGAAATTCAAAAAATCCCAAAAACATTAGGTTGGATATTTCATTAATTTGGCCTCATAAGCTGACTTGAAATTAATATCAGATTAAGGTTGCTGCGCCCTGATCCAAATACATCATCTGGAATAAGGTAGCTTTCAGGAAAAAAACCTTATAATCAGACAGACATGGTGGCTCATGCCTGTAATCCCAGCACTTTGGGATGCTGGGGCGGGCGGATCACTAATGTTGGATCGCTAATGTAGTCTCTAATCTGAGGCGTGTGGATCACTAATGTAACCAGCACTGAGATCAGGAGTTTGAGACCAGCCTGGCCGTCATGGTGAAACCCTATCTCTACCCAAAATACAAAAATTAGCCAGGCGTCGTGGTGCACACCTCTAATCCCAGCTACTCGGGAGGCTGGGACAGGAGAATTGCTTGAACCCGGGAGACGGAGGTTGCAGTGAGCCGAGATCAGGCCAGGGCACTCCAGCCTGGGTGACAGAGCTTGCTCCATCTCAAAAATAAACATCAGACACATGTTAAATTACACTGTAGTCTTTTCTTATGTAGCAGTTCAGTTTTTGTTTGTTTGTTTTTTAAATAAAAATAGAGACAAAGTCGTGCTATGTTGCCCAGGCTGGTCTTGAACTTCTGAACTCAAGCAATCCTCTCACCTTGGCCTCCCAAAGTGCTGGGATTACAATCGTGAGCCACCACACCCTGCTGTAGTTCAATTCTGAGGTGCATACATTAGGCAAAAATTGAATGTAGTCAAAATTACCTTTGCAAATCCTCCCAAAAGCCAGTATAAGTATAGCATACATGGTTTTGTGGTTACCAATCCACACAGTAACATTATATATATATATATATAAAATAGGAGATATGCATTTAGCTATTTAAGTTACACAATTTAAATAATTTTCTATGTCATACCCACCCTTTTTTTTTTTTTTTTTTTTTTACCATTTTTAGAGTTGTACTTGTATGTTACATTGCTGCTAACGGTATATGGCTCTATTACTGAATTAAAACCTACTGCTTCTACTGTGCATACAGGAAGTAATTTGCCTCTTTAAAATGTCACTTGTAGGTGATTCCAGTAGGATTCACAAGTCACCTTGTCCCCTGAAATTGGAAGTTCTACTTGGAGTCATAGAATAATCACCCTTTGTCTGAAGGAAGCTTCATTATCTTTCAACCCAAACCAATTATATGGTACTTTGTATATTGTTACACCTTTCCCCCGCAAACACTAATATTTTTGGCAATATTCTTTGGGAAAATATATGTATACTTTCACTTTTCTGAAGCACAAAGTGAAAAGACTTGCCTTAGATAACACTGCCAGTCAGATATTTTAAAGCAATATAAAGGAAATTTTAAAATGTAAAACTATTCAAACCACTATTTCTCACAATTATACAACTTTTACAGAGCGATGCATTTTCACTCTCCATTTGGCCACCCATGGATACAGTGATTACCATAATTTTATAGCTTTCCTGTATTAAGCATATTGTTTAAAATCCTTTACTGTATTATATTTAGAAGAAGAAAGAAACACACGTATCTTTGGGATCTTTCTGCTTGCCCTTGTCTGGGGAGTATTGAGCAATTAAAATAACTTCTCATCTTTCACTGTTCATTTGATTTTGCCATCCGTGATCATACAGCATCTCTCTTCCCCACTAGGAATACTGAGAACATACTACTAAGTCTCAAAATAAGAGGTGACTTTAAAGCTGAGAAAATGATTTTGATCCAAGACAAAATAAGCAATAGAGTTGTCGGGCTATCCATTAATTAACTACATCTTAGTTTTCTAGTAAATTCATTTAAATGCTTTCCTGGAACTTCTCTGTCTCTGTAGCCTTCATCTGCCTGACCATTGCCAGATCATTTAATTACTCCATGCCTAAGGCCCATACCTTAATAAGAAGGGTATAAAAACCAACCTTCAGCAACCTCATTCCTCATCATATTGGCTATGGAGCCTGGTAGATATTTTCAAATTACGGAGAAAGGTCTGTATATTCATGTGTTGTTTGCAGGGGTTTTTGGGGAAGTGTTACTGAAACCTCACTCTAATATTAAATACTATCTATTTATAAAATTATAAAATATAAAGTACTATCTTATTTGCCTAAGGTGAGTCTTTCTTGGATGCCACTTAAGAGCCTTGGTTGCTAATGTAGAATGTTATTCTTACCGGGTAACATTAGATGATGTGACGGTAAAATGAGAAAGTTTCATATGTGCACATTTATGGCCTACATCTGAAACTGGTAATTAATGATAATAATTAGATTAATGTCCAAGCAACAGAAATGATCAAGACTGAAAGTGCTACTGCTGAAAGTTTAAAGAGATTCATTAATAAGCCAAAGTAGGGAAGAGATTGACCAAGCCCAGACACCTAAGTATGAGGAGAAAGTATTTTTCTACCATAATCCAACTCCATCCCAATTCCTGGCCCACCAAAGTACTGACCTTCCCCAGAAAATCAGGCCCATAATGCTAATACTGTGGCAATTCTTTTTGATGTCAACATTGTTTGCCTTATCTTAATTAATGGCTGTATTTGCATATGAGCTGCAGCAAATACTTTAGAATTACAGGATGATGCTGGTGCTTGAAGACAACAAAAGGCTCAGCCACATAGATTCTACTGTCTTGAGTCTTCATGATGTGGATGCTATGTTTAGAGGAATACAAGCAATCTAATCTGTTAGCCACTGAGATATGTCAGTATAAGAAATCATGCCTCAGAAAATACAAGTTGAGAAATACAATTTGTCCTCAAATCACTTACAGTTTAGTCATTGATAGGTTCTACTGAGTTACAATTGTTATATTACTATTTTATTTTAAAACATAAGTGAGTCTGTATCAATATATTACATGCCATGGATCCCATGGACCAAATATGTTTTAGCAACATAATACTGGAATAAAAGTCTTCAAGTGGAATGGCAGTTGCTAAAATAAGTTTTCAGTGATTAATAAGGTCTGAAGTGAGTGGGTGTGTATATATAAGTGTGTGAACTTCAACTGCTTTATTCTGATGCCCTGCAGTTCCCACATTTAACCCTCTGCAAACAGCATTCTCTTGCTAATTCCTTTCTGTGTAGGTGTTTGCAATAGTTTTTCTAAATGGTACCTCTCTACCATGTAGGCTTTATTACTTTTATCAACGAGTATGATCTGGTCTAGTGTATTAGTCAAGAGCCATCGTTTATTTTTATGGTCTATCATTATGGTTCTTTTCTAGCACATATTGTAATAATTATTCTCTCAAACAGACTCTTATTAAATAAAGCCCTGCATAGATTCTTTAACCATTCATCAGGTGGGGGCAAATTACTCAGACAGGATTTGAATGAGGCTGTTCTCCCTCAGTCCTCATCCTCTCATTTCCCATTCAGTTGTTTTACTGGCTTGGATTTTTTAATGAACCAAGTTTTGCTTGGCAACTGCCATACCCTAAGCTCCACTGCATAAAGCTTACATAGTAGGCGTTCAATAAATGTTTGTGGAATGGATAATGATCCTGAATCATCACAATACACTGCCCCAAACAGCTTGCCCATTCTCCACTCCTGAGGCAGTGGTTTTCAAACAGTGTTCGCCCTGAATCAAGTTATTGGTGAGGTAAGTAGTTTTGGGGACCACTCAGTCTACCTGTTGACAGCCAGAGAAGAAATCTCTCCAGATTTCATGGAAAAAAAGTCAAAGGTGCTTTCAGTAGAAACAATGAGTGAATCTAGTTTTGTTCAATCTCACAAGTAAATGTATTAATTCATTATAAATCGTCTGTTAATATTGCCATAGATATTGACATCATTAAAGTCCAGTCTATTAACCACATGTGGGCTGAGTATGACCCCTGTGAAGCACCTTTGGAAGACACTGAGTAGTCCGATTTCTTTGGTTAGACATTGTCATAATTGTGGCAGATGCTGCCTCATCATTTAACAGTTTCTAAACAGTACTCATTTTTGTTCCTCTTTTCCAAAATTCAGATTCAATAGTCAATTAGAAAAAAATGCCCCCTAAGTTTAATTTCCTTCAAATTTGGGGAAGATAACAAAAAAACTCTGATAACAAACCCTAATAGTACATAAAGTGAGTTGAGGTTTTTCATGGTTGACAAGGAGATGACAAGCTCGATTTACAATTCAAACCCTCGACTGCCACTGGATTCCTCTGACCTCACAATGAGCAAGAATCTCTTTCATTATTCAGTGTTTGACCCCACAAATTCCTGGTCTAAAATGGGAAATCGTCCACAATGGCTCATGCAATCCATTCAAATGCTTTGCCAGCCATTTAGGGATATACTTGGAAAGACCATTTCATGAAAGGCAAACACTGCAAAAAGCAAATGATACTGAAAACGTGGACAGCCTACACAGTATACTGTAAATACCTATTGTAAACTTAAGGGTAACAACTAAGCCCAGAGAAGGGGAAAATTGACATCATCTGGTTTGCTGTAATCAGCCAAGAGTGATGTTTGCCCATGTAAATTGTAGAAAGTCATTACTAATCCCTAGTTAACATCAAACTCTAATCTTAGTGGGATGGCACAAGTTTCCTCCATTCACAGCAGATGGACTCATACAGTGATATTGAATTTGCAATAGTAAATAGTAAGACACTACAAGGGCTGTTCTAATCTGAAAACCTGGCATGTACTCTTTTAAATACCAAAAGTTATAGGAACTTCAAAGTTACGACCTGAAATCGTGAGTATCAGTGAGCACTAACAATAATATGGCTATGTCCCCGTCACCTCTGATATTGTTTATCTGGAAATGAATGCATTATAGATCTGAAAGGGGGGCTTGAATTTTAATTGTGATATTGACAACATTTGTCAGCATTTATCACTCTACTGTGAGTGTGGGAAGAGCCTTCTTGGCAGGACTCACATGAAACAGATCGTGCTGCTTTGTTGAGCTTATGAGACCTCAAAAGGGTTCCAGAGGAGGAAACTGGACCTTCCTGAAATGCCAAAAACAGCTGGAAAACAGGAGCACCTTGAGTCAGTCACACTGTGTGACACTCCACATCAATCCTGCTTTCTTCCTGGGAACAAATGTTGTTTATTAATTAAATTAGTTAAGGCCATGGCCAATTTGCACTTCGTGTTTCTGAAACAAAGCAAATATTTATCTCAATACATCTGTCAGAAGGGCAAGGGGACACACACAATAATAACCCAACATGCATTCACCAAAAACACACTCTATTTATTTTCTTCAAAGATGCCTGTTTCTACTTTCAAAGCAAGGATGCAGGTAGGTTATCCCCACATGTGGCTAGCTGTTGGGAAGGAATTATATATGCAATTTGGAGCTAAGAATGTCTTTCTTTAGGAGGGATATTGCATCTTTCATTATCTTATTTGCTCATCTGCAAAACAGTGCCATTGTAGTAAAACACTGTAGAACAGGACCATTCAAAGAGGTATTACGTGAAAACATAACTATTGGAAGCTAACTGTAAATTAAGAGAAAAGTAAGCCCCTTGGATTTCAAATATATCTTTATTTTTCAAACCTGAATATCACAATTTCCAATAGAAAAATAAACACCTTGAATTTCCATCCAAGAAAATCGGTTACTTTGTGTATGTGTTTGAATCCTTTTGTGTGTCTGTGTGTGTCTCTCTCTCTTTTTGTGGGCATCTTCCCTGTCTCTTTGCATGCCTGTTTCTCAGTGTGTGCCTTTCTCTCCTCTCTTTGTGTGTTTGTTTCCTTATGCCTGTCTGTCTCTCTCACACAGACACGTGCATATACTCATTTTATCAGTAGTGTTCTTACCGCATTACTGGTAAAAGGATCTAGTGGGCTTGTTTCCTGTTGCAGTGTTATTCTTGAAGCGGACTGCTGTCAGAATCTGAATTTCATTGGGCTATTATTATTTGCAGCTGTGTGACCTTTTTAACCCTGCTTTAAAAGTGACATTTCAGCCCTCAAGCTTGAAACGCCTGAATGCTACAAGGTTTTCAAACCAGAGATTTACACAGGGAACAAGACCAAGAGTGGGGCTGTACCTTATAAGCGAACATTTCACCAGAACTTGGCGTGAAGAGGATGTGTTCCTGGGCAGTTTAGAGCCAGTTGTCTCCCCCAGAAGGCCTGAACTTGACACATAACACTGTGGTTAAAGATTACTATTCTGTTCAAACCAGAAAAATATCCCTGTTCTTCAAAGATATTTGCCATCTCCTGGTATCCCAAAAGCTCAGAATCCTACAACCTGAATCAGAGCCCCCTTTGGGATTGCGTCACACTTTGTGTTATGCTTAGGGGCTGTCAGAAGTTCCCCTCCAATGAGGCCCACTGTTCCCAGGAGGAAGGATTTCCAAACAGCTTTTGTCTCTGGAAACTAACCCGGGTCTTACTTCCCAGAGGGGGCCCTAACAGGAGAGAGTGCTGGGGGCTCACCTCCTCTCACGTACTTCTGCAGAGGTTTGTGGTTTTATTTATGTGGCGTTTACGCTGTGTATAGAAAAACATTCCAGTGGGATTGGGTTTTCATATGTTAGATTCCTCTTTCTTTCCTTTTTTTAAGTTTTCCATATGTTTCTTTAGATCGGAGGTATTTTTTCAAAGTTACTGGCTAATTCTGATTTTTGTTTCACATAATCCTGTCTTATAGCTTTCCTCTTTATGGGTTCAATAGTTCAGAATATACTTGGTAATAAGCACTTGTGTGAAGCATGAGAGACTCATTGTTGAGTAAGTCGCTGAATGCATGTGAGCTGCATTTAGGTCTTTGTCCCCTTGTTGCCATCTAGTACAATACACTTTCTGCAGAAGACATCACATCTCTAAAAAAATGTTTATTTGACATGTGTGTGGTTAACAAAACACTAGTGTAGAGATTCTTAGGTTTTGAAGGAAATATTAAATGTAACCAAATAATTTGGCTTGTTTCTAATGGGACTTAACATAACCTCAGAAAACATGCTGAATGGTGGCGAACTCTCTTCCTTTCTACCTGCTGTCACTGTGCACAAAAAGGAAAGAAAACAAAAAAGAAAACTGAGAACAAAACATAGCCAAGGTTTGGGTTGACACTGTCATCTTTATTTTTCCAGAAAAGAAAATATTTCATTGTAATTTAAAATAACTGCCCCCATGAACTCCTGAGAGAAAAGACTATGATAGCAAAGAAATTCAGTGCAAAACTGGATCATTCTTCATACTGGTGAAAAGCAGCTTGCCTTTTGGAAAATCTAAGAAAAAGGTCAGCTGTACAGTTTTCTCTTCTCCCTTTGTGCCTTACTACAGTAAAATTTGCCTCTTTAGAATTAGAACACATTCCCAAACGGTACTACTTTGCCTCTACATAGATACTTTTTAATGCATTTTGAGTGCATTTGATTTTTAAACCATTTTCATGTAAAATAAATCTCTTTAAATATTCTTAAGAGTCACAACTTTTCAGTCTAGTCTTAGTTTTCTTTTCACACATGCAGATGATTTTTATTGGATAATGTTGGGGGTTTTTTTGGGATTTTTATTCTAGATAAGTATCTATATCTTCAGCAACAATATACATTCGGTCTATCCAATGTATGGGCTGAAGTCATACACAAAACACCTGAAAATGTGTCTTTTTCTGCATGAATGTGAGCTACCACATGTGAGACTGCATCAAGCCCAGTGATGCCCAAGCCAGACCACTCTGCTTCCGGTGAAACCAGGAAGAGACTATTTCATCTTACTATTAACTCTTATGATTACATCTACTGACTTCCTCTTGAAAGACATTTGAGAATGATGGTATCAAACTAGGTGCTTTTTTCCCTTGATCCCAGCAGAAACCTGGGGCATTCCCAAGTTGTATTCTAAAGTAGCCAGCAGTTGTGTTCTGAGCCTGCGACAGCTCATGGTGTCCATTGAACACAGGGTAAAAATATACTGAAGCCTTATTTCAGATTCCTCACACATTCTGCTTCAAATGTCAAGCGTGTGAATAATTGACAGTACTAGGAGGTCACTTAAAGGCCATGTTAAGGCAAAAATCTTACGCCATCCGAAGATTCTCTCATAATTCGAACAAGGTTCTCGTTCTAAATGTTAGCAAAAGGCACATTTCATCTGTCTTCCTGGAAAAGGCATCATTTCCTTGGGTGGCCCAGTAGCGGGATTTGGAAATATGTGAAGCCAATTATTGACTGCTATTTTTACTGAGGGGGTCACCGTGGCACTTAGTGGGAGGGGGCCAGGGATATGGGATATTCCACAATGCACAGGATGGCTGGATCTGTGCAACGCTGGAGTCTCCTGATCTGATAGCCAGTAGTGTGGCTTTTGCAAGAATAATTAGAGTGTAAGTACCCACAACTGCCTCGCCCATGCCACCCAGTTTAGGGTAAAAGGCAAATTAAGAATAAGACAACAGGATGAGTGAGGCAATGAAAACAAAGACCACATACAGAAGAGATGAAAGGGACTAAGTGCGTCCCCACCTCTTTATACTTTTCCAAGAGCTCTGAAAAACTCGGGCAAAGTTAAGCTTATGACAAGGCCAGATTCAATGCCAATTAAAACTTTATGAATATTCAAAAAAGTATGTGAAATTATCATTCCCTGTCAGTGTGAGGGAGGGCTGGGGTCTGTTGCCAACACTTAAACTAAGCATAAGCATACCCTTGCAGGTTCAATCCATAGAGGAGAGAGATGACTAAGCTGGTATCAATTAAGGTGGCTTTTTCTAGGTAAATGATCTGGTTTGGCCACCTACAGCTCCCACTGTCCAGATAACCTTTATCTAGAGCAGTGTTGACTCAACAGTAGCAAAAGAAGGAGTTGCCCTAACATATAAATATATCTCCTGCTCCGATGCCTTTCCACTTGTGATAATTGCCTTGTTGATTTTCTATTATTACTGAGAGGACAGCTCCAACATAGAGAATGTGTTTTCCTTTTTTTTTTTTTTTTTTTGTACTTAAATAGAAAACATCACAAGCTTCTAAATGCTGCTTTAACGTTGCTGGCACCATTAGCCCTCCACTCACAGAATACTTATTAGGGAAACTTTTGCCTCTTAACCAACTTCTCAGTAAGAAAGCTTAATCAGTCCAAAAGAGCAAAAATACACACACATATACATATTTTTTTCTTTTGGCCTGTTTTCTTATTGAGAAGTTTATATATAATATATATAAATATGTATATCTATTCACACACTTTACAGGGATTCTTTCATCCTGATAAACAAGCTTAAGACTCAAAACTCATGCCTAGCTCGTATTGTAACATGAGGAGGATACTGATCGCATAAGGAAGCAGCTACAAAACTCTAGGCCCACCTTTCTGCACAAGGTTCACCAGAGTGAAAGATCATTAAACATTTTTAAAGTGCAGAAATGAGCTGTGTGGGGTTTTGTGGGGTTTGTTTGTTTGCCTGTTTGTTTTGAGACGTGGTCTCTCTCTGTCACTCAAGCCGGAGTGGTCACAGCTCACTGTGGCCTCAAACTCCAGGGCTCAAGGGATCCTCCCACCTCAGCCTCCCAAGTAGTTGGGACACCACAGGTGTGCGCCACCACACCCGGCTAATTTTTTAGTTTTTGTAGAGATAACATCTTCCTGTGTTGCCCAGGCTGGTCTCAAACTCCCGGACTCAAGCAATCCTGCTGCCTCGTCCTCCTAAAGTGCTGGAATTACAGGTGTCAGCCACCATGCCCACCTAATAAGTTGTGTTTTGGGGGATTCCTAGAGTATTTCTATGGACTAGAAAAGTCCTTCATGTCTTTCTTAACTTCCTACTAAACAAAAGAATCACTCTCTAAAGCCTGCTAATCCACTAAAACACTCTGGGAAAAGCACATGGAAGGAAAAGGCCTTTTCCTTGAACCCCACCACCCACAGGAGGTTAACACTGTGCCAGACTCCAATTCATCAAAAGGTCCAAGCCATTAACAAACAAACGCAGGGCCTTCTCTTTTTATGCCGCAGGGCTCAGGCCCCCAAACAACAGCACCATTTTCAAATCCATACTTCAAATCAGCATGAAAAGGGAAAGAGGATTTCTTTAAATGCCCCTGTGCTCCCAAACCTAGGAGTCCTTCCTAGGCATGAATGTGGTCTCTTTGCTCAGAGGAGTGTAGATCACATACTGGGAAAAACCCAGAACCTGGATTCTTCTGAAAGGGAAAGAAAAAAGGGGAAGAGGGTACAGGCAGCACTCAGCAGGGGCATTGGAAAAGGCCCATGAGACATGCTTATTGAAAGGCTGAAGAAAGGGGAAGGGAAAAGGCCAGCCCCCAAATCCATACTGGGAAATTGTGGCTGCTCTTGATGGGGCATTGTTCACAAACTGCTTCAGGGAAAGTGGCCTGTGGACAGTGATTGATTACCCATCACAGTGAACTTGTCCAAACATGGTTCAACTTGGGCACACACCAGGAGCAGAATCAGAAACCAAGGACACGGGTCTCTTTCATTCATTTCTTCCCCACATCGTCACTGAGCACCTACCATGCATGAGGCCCCATGCTAGAAGAATGAAGGCTTGGCACAAACAGTCCCTGCCCTCTGGGCAATGATTCTCCAGTAGGAAAGGGAAGTGTGCCCAGATGTCCATGATGGAAAGCAGAATTTTAATGACCATAAAGTACTTTTAGTAAAGTACTTTGAGAGTTCAGAGGCCATGAGAAAGCAAGACTGTTTCATTAACTACATCAAATATCATATCATCTCTTCTTTTACAGCTAAATATTTCTCATAATAAGATGCCAGTTCAAGTTGCACACACACATATAACCCCTGGAGCATTATTTTAATTCTTTTAGGAGTAAGGATTTTGTTTGCTTGTTTTTTAAATTTAGGCTTTATTTTGCTTTTAATGCTGAAAAGTAAAACTGCATTATTTATGGTAAACCTAACATTGTGATTAGTAGACCAGATTTTATGTTAGAAAATAAACAATTAAATCTCAGCTCCTTTGCTAATTAGCTGTGGGATCTTAGGCAAGTTACTTAACTCCTCTGAATATTAATTTTCTCCTATAAAAAGACACTATAGATGATACTGATTTTATCTGACTCAGGGACATTGGGAGGATCAAGTGGGATATTTAGGAAAGCACCTCATAAATGTAAAGTGCTGTGAAATGTTGGTTACTGTTTTTATAGCACAGTCAACTTGCAGACATGGAGTTGCAGAGGTGGCACATGGCACAGAGTTATGTATACACTTGGTGGCATATGTTGAGAGATTGAAGATTCCAAAGGACGTTGAAGGTTATAATCTTTTAAGAGATCCTGACTTGATGATTCTCTGATAATCTAGCAATTATCAAGTTTTACTTGAAGGTTCTGATCTGCCAACGTTTTACTTGAAGGTTCCCAAGTAGAATTATTTTGTCTTCTACGTGATCTTGAGAAGGATCTTGGAGACAAGTCTGTGTTCCAACTTGGCTCTGCCACATACCAGTCAACCTATAAGCTTGGGTAGGTTTTGTCTGTTTGTTTGTTTTCCATTCCCCTGCATTGGGCTCTTTTACAACAATGACAATACCTATTTCTCACAGTTGTTATAAAAGTTAAATTACTGCCAGCCTACAGACGGGTATAATAGGTCACTTGACTCTGGGGTAAAGTTTGGCTGTTGGAACCTGAGCAAGCCAGGCAAGAGGAACTCCTCACCCTGGGCTTGGAGGGGCTGGAGATGGAGCTTCACATGTCTGTTTTCCTTCCTGAAGATGGCTCCTGGCCATAGAATACAAGTAAAGTGCTTTGCTGGCAAGGCCACATCCCCATATGTGCCTGGCTACCCTGTCCCTGCAGTCTCAACCCCAGCCAGGCAGGAAGAGTTCAGAAGGCACCTGGATAAGATGAGAAACTCAGCCTTCTTATCAGTAGGTGCTGTAGGCTTACCTGGAGGCACTGCATATAAGACTAACACAGATTGTGACACCCTCTTTATACCCACTCTCCACTTGAACTATCAAAAAAAAAAAAAAAGTCCAATCTTCTTTTCATTATTACATTTTTCTTAGTACACTACGTTTTCTTAATCTTAACACTTATTCTTATTTTCACTCTTCCTTATTTTTTTCTTTTCTTTCTCTCCTTTTATTCCCCAAATATCCCATGTGATATTTAATTTTAAAAATGCTACTTTTTCTAAAAAATAGAGATGGAGTCTCACTATGTTTCCCAGAAGGCTCTTGAACTCCTGGACTCAAGCAATCCTCCCACCTCAGCCTCCCAAACTGCTGGGATTATAGGCATGAGCCACCACACCTGGCCAAAAACAAAAAACTTCTGAATAATGCATGAAGTGTCAGTTAGCTGTGAAAAAAAGGAAGTCATAATATAATCAATGATCTGGTCATTTCAACCTCTAGAGAAAATGAAGAGATGGTGTCTCAATAATAGCAACATTTCCTAACTTGGGGCACTGGGGAAATAAAGATGAATAATCTAATACCTCTGTCCCTAAAATCTGGTCACCTCCAGAGGCAGAAAGGTTTATACATGTGGAAAGCCTAACAGATTTTGAATTTTTTACTGCTTGGGGGTAGTCAACATTTTATATAATGAAAGCATATCTTTCACATACCATCACATCCTATGTGTCAGGCATTTTTAATCTCAAAAAAGCATTTTCCATCAAGGCTGAAAGAAAGCCTTGATTAGACACGGCCTTGATTTATCTCCTCCACTAAGTGCCTCTGTAGGAAACACAGCACAGGGTAAAGTCATTAGAATATGAGTTAGGATGCCAAAATTCCCAGTTATTTCCAAAGCCCTCAGTGTTCCTATCCCCCTTTGCAATACTGACATCAAAGGATTTCTGGTCTTCTCAAAGTGATAGCATTATTTAAATAGTGACATCAAGTTAATGTTTGGAAGATGCCTCAAGGACCTTAAACTCAGTTGTAAGTAGTAGTATGATCGCTATTTCCTCATCCGTCCTCTACTGTTTCCAAAGCAACAGAAGAAACCACTCACACAAACACACACAAAAATCCTCCGGACACCCCAGTTAACCAGTGTCTCCTTTCTTCCCAAACCGCCAATCAGCCAGTCATCGGGCAAACAGCTCAAGCACCAGGCAAGGAAAACATGTTATTTTTCTGGGCAAGCCTTAACTTCACTGCCTACAAAACACAGCCCCACGGGGCACATCCCACACATGGGGAGAGCAAGACTCCCATCTCGCATTTAAAACCAATAGTTACCAGTCAACACCCTCGGAAACTGAGGTCAGGATTCCCCAGCATGCACCCTGCAGTCCAAAGTCATTTATTCTCCAGATTTCCTACACAGACCAGTCCTGACGTCCCAAGTCATTCCTGCAATCCCTCTCCTACTAGTAATACTCAAAGAAAGCTCCAACAAGAACAGCGTAAGAGAAAACTTCCCCTCCCCACAGAGCCTCATTCCCCAGCTGCCCATCACCCAGCAGACTTCTCAGAGGGGGAGAATTTGCTTAGTATCGGCACTGGATGCCCTCTGAAACAGGAGAGTCAGTGGAGTAAGGTAAGAAAAGAAAGCGAAATCCAAAACAAAACCAGGCTTCAGATAGTCCGTTAAAAAATGAGGCTGTCAGGAGCCAAATTCCACAGTGCACAAAAGCCACTTAAAGGCACACCCTAAAACACTCACTAGAAATCTTCAAAGAACAAGGGAGGCTCCCTGCCACAGGCCAGGGTCATGGACCCAAAGGTGACAATGAGACACTCCCAAGAACATCTGGCCAAATAAGCCGGGCACTGGGCCCTTCCAGACACGGGACAGCAGCCTTTGTCTGCTCTCATCCACCGACCTCAGATCCCTGCCCGGGCTTGGCTGCTTCCAGCCTCATTCAGCTGAGCACAGTGCAGGGTCAGCGTTCTTAAGGCATGTGGGAAAGCCACTGTCTTCCTCATCTTCCCCATCTTCTGTCAGAAGACTCAGTCTTCCAGCAAAAGTCTCCCGAGGACCTACCAGGGCCAGGCATTGTATCAGATGTGGGGTAGAAAACACTGAATGAGAAAGATGAGGCCTCTGTTCTCACAGAGCTTACCTTACAATGCAAAGAGACAAAAAGCAAAACAAGCAAAAACACAAGCACAGAAACCACGAAAGTGACCAAGGAAAGTAACAGCACATTTTGGAGAGTTCATTGAAAGAGATAAAGAGGGTGATGTGATAAAGAGAGGAAGGTGCAGAAGGAAGCTTTTTATTGTTTTTCTTGGAGATGGGATCTTGCTCTGTTGCCCAGGCTGGAGTGCAGTGGTGCCTTCACAGCTCATTACACCCTCGATCTCCCAGGTTTAAGCAATCTTCTCACCTCAGCCTCTCAAGTAGCTGGGACCATAGGTGTGCACCACTGCGCCTGGCTGATTTTTTTATTTTTTGTAGAGATGGGGTCCCACTATGTTGCCCAGGCTGGTCTTGAACTCCTGGCCTCAAGAACACCTCCCACGCCTGGCCTGGGGAAGTTTTTTGAAGGAGGAGGTAATGCTTACCTCTCTGGACAGGTGACATTTAGTTTGAGGCCTGACAAATGCATATGAGCCGTCTGAAAAGTAAGCAGGGGAGGGTGGTCCAGGCAGAAAGGACAGCAAAAGTAAAGAGCTTGGCATGTCTGAGGGA
This sequence comes from Trachypithecus francoisi, assembly GCF_009764315.1. Taxonomy (NCBI): domain Eukaryota; kingdom Metazoa; phylum Chordata; class Mammalia; order Primates; family Cercopithecidae; genus Trachypithecus; species Trachypithecus francoisi. The sequence continues at coordinate 100,406,425 of NW_022681469.1, read as the reverse complement.
CTGAAAGAGGGCTGGCAAGGATGCAGCACAGCCCACGAGGGAGAGAGAAGCCCCAGGTTAAAGAAAAAAGCAGGCAAGTCTTAAATCAACCAGGACTAGGATTGATTCGCAGAGCACAGAAAAGCACTGAGGAATTCCAGGCTGCAGAGAGAGACCTTGGGTCGTTGAAGTAAGTACCTGTTCCTCCGTCCCCAAGTGAAACGTGAGGGTCCTAGTAATTCACTTTGGGGATCCTGGGAGGGCTAAAGGCATCTCAGGACCGAGAGAGACTGACACAGAGCAGATGCTCACCTTGTCATAAAATAAACCACACAGCCTATCCCATGCATAAATAAATATTTAGACTTCCCTGCAAAGTAAGAATGTTGTCCTAGGGGTGAGGAGAAGAAAGAACACAGCCCCGTGACATAGCTACCACCAGCCAGCTCTGTAGTTGCACCTTGAGGTCAAATCACTTGTGTAACCTGGGGGAGGAACTTAACTTATCCATGCATATTTCCTCATCTATAAATAGAGATAATACCGACGTCATAGGCTTTCTTGAGGATTAAATGAGCATATACGCACATACACATATACATATAGTGCAGAGAATAATTTCTAGTATATAGTAAATATACAGTATACATTAGCTATAATTACAATAATAAAATTTTTCTCCTAACAGAAGACACTTATTCACCTTGAAAACAAGATGTGAAAGCCTTTTCTTTCTTTTTTTTTTTTTTTTTTTGAGACGGAGTCTCGCTCTGTCGCCCAGGCTGGAGTGCAGTGGCTGGAACTCAGCTCACTGCAAGCTCTGCCTCCCGGGTTTACGCCATTCTCCTGCCTCAGCCTCTGGGCAGCTGGGACTACAGGCGCCCGCCACAGCGCCCGGCTAGTTTTTTTTGTATTTTTTTAGTAGAGACGGGGTTTCACCGTGTTAGCCAGGATGGTCTCGATCTCCTGACCTCGTGATCCGCCCGTCTCGGCCTCCCAAAGTGCTGGGATTACAGGCTTGAGCCACCGCGCCCGGCTGTGAAAGCCTTTTCAATTCCATATAACCAAACCTAGGACAATCTCAATTACTATGTTTTCTTTTTTTTTGTTTGTTTGTTTTTTGTTTTGTTTTGTTTTTGCTTTGACTATAAGACGGCGTATTTTGGGTTTAGTGGCTAGAGATTATTTTTGTTGGGGTGGAAAGCATGTCAAATAAAATTTTTCTCTCTCCATAGGTTAGATTTGTTTTGGTTTTGGTTTGCTTTACAGAACTGAGTAAAATTATTTTAAATGTAAAGAATTGGTTTATCCATTGAAAGTTGGTCAAAAACTTTAATAATTGACAAATTGTGTTTTATCTTATTGTGATTTTTTATGTAAGAAATGCCAAACATTAACAGATTTATAGTGGTTACAGCGAGACAATGAGATAAAGCATTTTTTGTATCTATATTTTATATTTTTTCTATTATGAACATTGATTGACTCTGTTCAAGATAAATTAAAAACTCAGTGTAAGATAAAACAAGTATATCTGGAAGTGTGTGATGACGGCAAGGATACCAGGAGAGTCTGTAGGGCCTGCCTCACTCTTTGCAGTTGATCATTTGTTTTACTGGACAAATGTCTAAGCTTCTTTGAATTTTAATTTTGTTATTTATAAAATGGACAAAATAATTCTTTTTCACACAGCATTGTGATAAAGATTAAATGCAGCATGTAGTGAATGCCCAGTAGGTCCCAGCTCTGTAGTACTGTGTAGTGTTTTAGAGTATATGGGTTCACACAAAAGACCCAAAATAGCCAAATTATACTGAGCTATAGTAACTAAAAGAGCATGGTTTTGGCATAAAAGCAGACACAGAGACCAAGGGAACAGAAGAGAGAACCCAGAAATGAATCCACACATGTACAGTGAACTCATTTTCAATAAAGAGGCCAAGAAGATACACCGGAGGAAAAACAGTGTCTTCAATAAAGGGCGCTGGGAACATTGGAAATCCATACACAGAAGAATGAAACTAGACCCCCATCTCTCATCATATGCAAAAATCAAATCAAAAATGGATTAAAGATTTAAATCTAAGACCTCAAACTATGAAACTACTACAAGAAAACATTGGAAAAACTCTCCAGGACATTGGTCTGGACAAAGATTTGAGTAATACCCTCAAGCACAGGCAACCAAAGCAAAAATGGACCAATGGGATTATATCAAGTTTAAAAGCTTCTGCACAGCAAAGGAAGCAATTAACAAAGTGAAAAGACAATCCAAGGATAGGAGAAAATATCTGCAAACTACCCATCTGACGAGGGCTTAATAACCAGAATATAGAAGACACTCAAACAACTCTAGAAAAAAATCTAATAATCCAATAAAAAATTGGGCAAAAAATTTGAAGAGACATTTCTCAAAAGAAGACATACAAATAGCAAACCAACATATGAAAGGGTGTGCAACATCATTTATCGTCAGAGAAATGCAACTCAAAACTACAATGAGATATTATCTTGCCCCAGTTAAAATGGCTTATATCCAAAAGACAGGTAATAACAAATGCTGGCGAGGATGTGGAGTAAAGGGAACCCTCATACACTGTTGGTGGGAATGTAAATTAGTACAATCACTGTGGATAACCATTTAGAGGTTTCTCAAAAAGCTAAAAAATAGAGCTACCATATAATCCAGCAATCCCACTGCTGGGTATGTACCCAGATGGAAAGAAATCAATATATTGAAGAGATGTCCGCATTCTCATGTTTGTTGTAGCACTGCTCACAATTAGCCAAGATTTGGAAGAAACCTAAGTGTCCATCAACAGATGAATAGAGAAAGAAAACATTGTGTTTATACACAATGAAGTACTACTCAGCCATAAAAAAATGAGATTCAGTCATTCGCAACAATACGGATGAAACTGGAGATCACTACGTTAAGTAAAATAAGTCAGGCATGGAAAGACAAACATTGCATGTTCTCTCTTCTTCATGGAATCTAAAAATCAAAACAAGTAAACTCATGGAGATAGAGGGTAGAAGGATGGTTACCAGAGGCTGGGAAAGGTAGTGGGGAAGTCAGGGGGAGATAGGGATGGGTAATGGGTACAAAAAAATAGAATGAATGAATGAATAAAGCCTAATATTTGGTAGCACAACAAGGTAGCTATAGTCAATAATAATTTAATTGTACATTTTAAAATTACTAAAAGAGTATTGGATTATTTGTAACACAAAAGATCAATGCTGAGGAGCAGGATAACCCATCTTCAATGGTGTGATGATTACTACACATTGCATGCCTATATCAAAATATCTCATGTACCCCATAAGTATATATACCTACTGTGTGCTCACAAAAATTTTGTATTTAATAAATAAATAAACATGATCACGTTGGAAAAAAAGAGTATGTGGGTTCGAATCTTGGTTCTTTCAATAATTAGCTGTGTGACTTTGGATAAGTCACTTAACCTCTCTGTGTCTCCATTTCCTTGCATCTTATAATAATGGTGCTTACCTCCTAAGGATTATTAGTATGTGAGGATTAAAAGAGTTAACATCTGTAAACAATTGAGAACAGTGTCTGGCACATGGTAAGTGCTATGTAACTGCCAGCTCTTATTACATTATGAAATCTGAATCTAAAACTTCAGAAAAGCATATGGTTCTATAATCATGTAAATATGGTTTATTTTCTGGTGACAAAAATAACAAGCAAGAATAGCATGGCATTTTAGTATCAATCATTGGCAGAGACATTAATTTTTATTTATGTATGAACTTATGTTTATGTGGCAAAAAAAAATCAAGGTCCTAATTTTTAAAATTTGTTTCCATATATTTAAACACAAGCTATAATTTCAGGACTACCCAGCAAACTCTTAATTGCTTGAGCTAATTTCTCCAATGAGTATTTTCTTTGCCATCACTCTGTCTCTGCATTGTTCCCCAGGGCACAACAGGATTCAGTAAATTCATAGGCGTATGTTAGATTATGCGATCACACAGCATGGCAGGTACACAGGTGGTCCACTTTCTTATCTTTTTAATTTTTATTTATTTATTATTTAGAGACAGGGTCTTGCCTGTTGCCCAGGCTGGAGTGCAGTGATACAATCACAGCTCATTGCAGCCTCGAAACCCTTGGCTCAAGCGATCCTCCCACCTCAGCTTCCTGAGTAGTTGGGACTACAGGCACATGCCAGCACACCTGGCCCTACTTATTTATCAAATGTAATTGTCGTCAGCTGCCTATCTTGCCTGGAACCATGCTAGGTGTTGAGGAGACCCAAATGAAGGAAAGATGTAGTCTCTAGGAGATCACATAGTAGTTGAGAGCATAGAATTTTGAATTAGAGCTCCATCCCATTTGTCTGCTCTTTACATTAAGACATACAGGATCTTGGACGTGCTACTGAATATCTCTGAATTTCAATTCTCTAGTCCGCAAAACAGGAAGAAGAATAATGACAACTACCTCAGAAGTCTGTTGTGAAGATGGAAGGAGAATCTAGCTATAAAGCATTTAGCACATGGTAAACTCTCAATAAATGTTAGCTCTTGATATGTGGCCTTCAAGGCAGGCAGACACAAGCTGATAGCTACATATCTCCATGAAAGTGAGATCTAGTCTCAAGGGAGACAATGGGAGCACAGAAGAGGGAGTTCAACTGACCTGTAGGAGTCAGGATTTAACAAAGGAGAACTGGAAATGCTATTATTCTTAGCACCTCCTGTCCCCACCCTGGTGCCTGCTCAACCCATTGCCCATGATCCTTGGTTGAGCAGATCTCTCCCTGTCTCAGACAGGTAAGACCCTATGTTCCATGTCTCTGGTCCCAGACCCAATCATCTAAGCTTGCCCTCATCCTCATGGATGGGGACAGTCAAGGTTATCTTACTCAACCACATCCCTGATGCTTTAGTCTATGTGACAACATCCCAAAGAACTTGCCATCCAGGTGCAGCCAGCAGACTGCAGCGACCATGAACTTTCCCTGTGAGAGACTGGGCATTATCTTTAATGTGCTTGGCACTATTGGCAGACAAGACCTGGTCCTGGCCCTTAGAAGGAGCCTGTGACAGGTAAACTGCATCCCAGAAATGAGCTCACCATGTCCTATCCATGGCTTATTCTGCCACAGTCGTTCACAGGCTCATTTCTATTCCACTGGTAAGCGCTCCTCCTCAGAAACTCATGACTTCCTTTCAGGAGGCTGGGCACCAACTCACACTGTCCCCATGCACTGTGTTCTGGATCTGCTCTTGGTCACAACTTCTGAAGTTCTGACCATTGTCTTAAGCTATTCCTTACAGTAGCTTTAATGACCTCCTAAGGCCACTTGCCTGTCATCATTTTCTCTTATTGTTGATTCCTCCTCATAGAGAACTGGAACCCATCTCCCTGTAACTGGAGTTATCATGCCCATTCCCATCCTAGAGGCCATCCTGAAGAAGTTCCTTCTGCAGTTTATCTTGGGATAGTCTCCCATCAATTCCATCTGTTTCCAGGGATGCTGTCCTGGTCCACTTGATATAGACATGAGGAAGATGATGGCTTTTCTGTTATCCATCCTAGGGAACATTTACATTTGCATGGTAGCTTCACAACAATGTGGGAAATTCTGACATACCTCCTATCACCCCACAACAGCAACTTCTCTTTCTGCCTGTAGAATTAAAATAAAGAACTGCAAACATCACCAGGAGCAGCAACCCATTTTCAAAAATCTTGGGCAGAGTCTTGTGAGCAGGTGCTAGGTCTGCAATATGTATTGCCAGAGTTGTGCCCTAGAATGCACAGCCAACAGTAGATAGGACTTATTGGAATGAAACCTGTGAAGTATTACATATTTTCCTTTCTCTGCATGCAAAACTATAGAAAAAAACAGGGATGGACTAATGGGATGTGTTTGTGATGCCTTGTCCTGTAGTTCCAGGAAGTGGGGTAATTCTGCATAATGCCATGGCCAGTCCTAATGACCCTCCCTCCCTGAGAGGATGGCAAGTCTTTCTGCAGGCAATTCTTCCTCTGCCCTTCCAGATCCATTCTCTTCTATTCTCTTCCCTCTGTGCCCTAGGAGGCTGCCCCCTACCGATTGCCCCTGCCCCACTACCAGATTCCTTCAACTGGAGGGCTAAAGGGTGGAAGGCCCTACACTGCCTGCTGGGCACTGGGTAGTAGTGGCTGTGTCTCTCCACGCTTGACAGGCAGCCCCCCTCCGACAGCTACGGCCCTCCCCCATGGGGTCTTTCCTTGGCCCCCTGTCCCTCCAGGCTCAGGGGTTGGAAAAGCCCCCTGCTATGGCTATGACTAGTCCCCAGTTGGCCTGTACACATTACATTTTCTTTGATTACCCCTTCAAGTGTGCATCTGTTTCTATGGGGACCCTAACTCATAGTGGTCTGTGACTGAGGAATATGTAATCATGTTCTGATGCCCAGAACCATATGAGCACTACATCTTCCGGATCATAGCCCAGATTTGCAAAGCCTTGACCTTGGAGCTCAGAGAGATTCAGGTTCCACAGAGGAGTCAACAGACTGGAGAGATGTCATCTAAGCACCTTCCAGTATCTCTCAGAATTGGGACTCACTTGAACCAAGAAAAGTCAGACCATTCAGGGCATATTTGGGACAAGGCAGAAGGACTTGTTTGGGAATGCTTCCTGATTGGTAATATTGGTCTTGTGATATGAAAAGCTTAGGCAGAAAGAAGAAAGAGAAGGCAACTCAGATTTATTGCCGTTGACTTAGTCCTCACCACAACCCTACTGGAAAAGTATTTTATTATCGCCAATTTACAGAGGAGAAAATTTGAGGTAAACAATAGTAAGAGAGAGTCAGGAACCAAACACACATCTGCCAGTGGCAACGCCTATAGGCTTTCCACCACCCCAAACACTTTTCTTTCAAGAGTGATTGAAGCTTTCCCAATGGGTGAAAATTCCCTTGCATCAGATGAGAGATAGGACATTTTCTTGGAGAACATTATCATTCTCAATTGTTATGAAGTACCAACTAAGCTAAACGTTTTGGACCTTTTTTTTTTTTTTTTACTCCAGTCATATGTTAGGATGAAAGTGATTGGGTAAAAACTGGATGGAATTTACTAGAAAGACCGCAAGAGAAACATAAGTGCTTACTTATGTTAATAACACTTTTTCTAAATGAAGGTGTTATTATGCCCTTCAGGTCTGTTTTTATTTCATTTCTTCAATTTACCTGAGTCTGGCTTCTCAGTTGTCCTTATTTTGACTGTTTCTGCCCCAGTGAGGTACTACAGACCCTGTGAAATCACTACTTTTGCAGCTGTGCTTGCTTCATTGCAGGGAGGCAAGAGAAATAGTCTCTCTGCTTCCCCTTTAAAACCTGACAGTCACACCTTCTATACTTCAAAGCCACACTGTATGACGTTAGCAGGCTGACATAAATGGACACTCATGCGAAAGATTATTCATTCAGTGGCTTTTTCCATATGGGGGAAAAGAAATAGCCGTTAGTTAAGCTTTGTAGAGTTTAACAGTTTACAAAGCCATTTTCCAAACCTTAATTTAATTTTATTCTTAGAATGATCTATGTGATGGTTGTATTTTTTTCCCTCATTTTGCAGATGACGAATCTGAGATTTAGAGAGGGAAAGTAATATGACTGAGGTCACACCACCAGTAAAAGCAGAGCTAAGACTTGAATTCAGGCCCTCTACCCCCAAATCCTACACTATTCTGAGAACAGAGTGGAACAACCCATTTTCTAGTACCCTGGGATGGTTTCTGCACTGCGGGGAATTAATCTAAGCACCTGTGAGTCCTGGAAATACATTTATGATATAAATACATGAATATTGCTCCAAAAGGCTCTAGGTCCTATGGGTTATTTCCAAAGAATAGGTCTCAGGCTGTCCCCTTGCCCTGGAGACTGGAGAAACTTTGTCGAACACCTTTCCACGGCTTAGCAGCAAACTGCTCAGCACTGCATCCCCAGTCCAAGCTCCTAGCACAACCCCTACACTTAAGTTTGAGGCAACCAAGAGGGAATAATTTGTGGAAATTCAAAATGTCTTCCTTACTCTCTACCTCTACAGTACCTACTAGAATCTCATGGTCCCTAGAGCTCACCTGAAGCTGCAGGAGTCCTGATATCCCTCCCATTAGCATCCTATCCTCTGGACCTCTGATGTTGTATATAAAGAAGCACCCTCCAATTTTCTTTTCTCCTAAGCTAAGCCTTGGAGAGAATGAGAGTACCCCTACCAATAGTTTCTACTCTAAGTGTCCAGGTTGTCTGAATGCAATTACCAGTCCCATAGCATACCAATTATATAATCATATGTGCCTCTCTTTCCAGAATACATAGAACCTATCTCAAAGGGTTGTTGTGACACTAACAACTACATATGTTAAGTGTTTTGCATAATATCTAGTACACAGTAAACATTTTATAATAGTTATTATCACAAGGCATGAACTGCATAGAACCCAGAACTGCATAACTGCATCATTCAGGAGCCCTCATGGTAGTATTTTCAAAAAGTTTAACAGTTTTTAAAAAAATAATAATAATAATAATAACTTGAAACAGTTGCAGCATGAACAACTGTATTGTGAACAAGTTAGACAATCCTGATGAAAAGGGCAAATTTCTAGAAAGACACAAACTACCAAAAATGACTCAAGAAAAAATAGAAAATCTGAATAAACCTGCAACAAGCAAAGAGATTGCATTAGTAACACACACACACACACACACACACAAACTTTCTACAAAGGAGAGATCAGGCCCAGATGGCTTCACTGCTAAATTCTACCAAACACTTAAAGAAGAATCAACACTAATAGTTCACAAACTCTTCCAAAGAATAAAAAGGAGGAACAATTTCCAACTTATTCTATAAGGCCATTATAGCCTGATATCAAGGCAATCAACAAGACAAGGATATCACAAGAAAAGAAAATACACAGCAATATTTCTTATGAAGTTAGATAAGAGAATCTCCAACAAAATAAATGTTGGGATTTGCAACCCAAATCCAGCAACATATAAAAAGAATTATATACCATGACCATGTGGGATTCATCCCAGAAATACAATGTTGGTTTAGTATCTGAAAACCAATCAACATAAGAATCAAACTCAATAGAGTAAAACATAAAAACCACATCATCATCTCCATAGACACAGAAAAAGCATTGACAAATCCAACAGCATTTCATGGTAAAATACTTCAAAAACTTGGAACAGAAGGGAATTTCCTCCGTCTGATGAAAGCTGCCTACAAAAAAAAAAAAAAAAAAAAACACTACACACAACAAAAATCCTATAGCTGATATCACATGTGTGTAACACTGAATGTTTTACACTCAGGCTCAGGAACAAGAGAAAGATATCAGTTCTCACTATTTCTGTTTCACTGAAGGTTTTAGCCATGGCAATTAGGCAAGAAAATGAAATAAAAGGTATCCAGATGGGAAAGGACCTAGTAAAACTATCTCTATTCACAGATGACATATTCTTGTATATGGAAGAAACTAAGGAATTATCCAACTAAAAAAAGAAACTATTAAGACCAATAAATGTGTTCAGTAGCCTTGTAGGATACAAGGTAATATACAAAACTCAATTGTGTTTCTACACACCAGCAATAAGCCATCAGAAAATGAAATTAAGAAAATAATTTTATTTACAGTAAGCATCAGAATATAAAATCATTGGGACTAAATTTAACAAAAAAGCACATGACTTGTACACTGAAACCACAAAATATCATTAAAAAGCTAAAGTGTACCTAAATGTATGGAAAAACATTCATGAATTGGAAGAATTAGTACCGTTAGATGGCAATACTCTGCAAGTTGATCTACACATTCAGCACAACCTTAAACAAAATCCCAGCTTTCTTCTTCGCAGAAACTGGCAAACTGATCCTAAAATCGATATCGAAATTCACTGGCCCATAATAGCTAAAACAATCTTGAAAAGGAACAAAGTTGGAAGATTCACACATTCTGATTTCAAAATTCATTACAGAGCAACAGTAATCAAGACAGTGCGGTACTGGCATAAGGATAGACATATAGACCAATAAAATAGAACTGAGAGTCCATAAATAAACCTTACATTTATCATCAATTGATTTTCAAGAAGGATGCCAAGATCACCCAATGAAAGAAAAAAGCAATCTTTTCAACAAATGATGGTGGGACAACTGGGCACCCATATGTAAAAGAAGAAAGGTGGATCCCTAATTCAAAATATACACAAAAATTACCTTAAAATGAACCATAGAACAAAATATAAGAGGTAAAACTGAAAACTCTTAGAAGAAATCATAGACATAAATCTTTACCTTGGATTTGGCAAAAAAAAAAAAAAGAAAGAAAGAAAGAAAAAAAAATCCTTAGATAAGAAACTGAAAGTACCAGCACCAAAAGAAAAAACAGGTCAATTGGACTTCATCAAAATTAATTTTTTGTATGCTTCAAAAGACACCAGGAAGAAAGTGAAAAGAAAACCCACAGAATGGAATAAAATATTTGCAATTCATATATCTGGTAGGGTCTAGTATCCAGAATATATACTAAAAACACTATTGCAACTAAACAATAAAAAAGCAAATAACCTAATTAAAAATGGAGCAAATGATTTGAATAGATACGTCTATACAGAAAATATACAAAGGGTAAATAAGTACATAAAAATATCGTCAACATCAGTAGTCACTAGGGAAAGGCAAATGAAAAGCACAGTGAGGTACCACTTCATACTCACTAGAATGGTCAAAATCAAAATGACACCTGAAAAGTGTTGGTGATGATTCAGAAAAATTAGAGTCCTCATATATTGCTGGTGGGTTTGTAAAATGGGGCAGACACTTGAGAAAACAGTTTTGCTGTTCTTCAAAATGTTAAACAAAGACTTACCAAATGACCCAACCACTCCACTCCTTGGTGTACACCCAAAAGAAATGAAAACATATGTTCACATAAAAACTTGCAAACTTGTACATCAATGTTCATGGCAGCATTATTTGTAATAGCCAAAAAGTAGAAATAACCCAAATGTCCAACAACTGATGAATGGATAAACAAAATGTGATATAACCATACATTCAATGTTATTCAACTATGAAAAGGAATGAAGTATTGATATATGCTACAACATGGATGAACCTTGAAAAAATTATGCCAAGTGAAAGAACATAAACACAAAATGTCATGTATTGGGTGATTCCATTTATAAGAAATGATCGGAATAGGCAAACTCAAATAGACCGAAAGTAGATTAATGGTTACCAGGGGGTATGGGGAGAAAATAATGGGGAGTGACTGCTAATTGATACGAGGTTTCTTTTTGGGGTGATGAAAATGTTCTAAAATGAGATAATGGTGATAGTTACACAATTCTGTGATCATATAGTACTAAAATACACTGAATTGTATACTTTAAAAGGGCATATTTTATGGTATGTGAATTATATCTCAATAAAGCTGTCATATAAATTTATATTCATATATATGCACAAAACTACAAGGGGGCTCTCTACATTGTACTCCAGTTTTCCTGTTTGAAAAATGACAATGGATTTACATATCTTCTGAAACAAAATCAGAACACATTGTGACATGAGAATTTTCTGCTTTTAATTTATTTAAATGAAAAAGTCTACATACTCAATCACATTCAGGAAATCATTTTACTAATCATCTGTTGGGAAAGTGTTACAATGACATGAAATTAGAGTTGTCACAGAAAATCCTAGAGGTACGGTTTCATGTAAGTCAGCCATTAGCTCACATCAGATATACATATTTCACTACTCAAGAAACACACCCTAATATATAGACTCCACTCATGATGAATTAATGGAAAGTTATGACTACCAACAGGCTTTTACGCAGGAAAATAAATACCACCTATTGTCTACTCTAAACTCAGAGTCTGAACATCTAACCTACATAAATGCTAGAAAAGATACCCATCAAAGACTGCAGGAAACAGATCTTGTCTTGCTCATGGATGTCTAATATAATAGGCACTCCATAAACATTTGTTGAACAAATATGTGAATTCTCTCACCAAATCCTAGGTCTTCCTTCTTGTCTCTGTCTTTCCTTTATACACCTTCTCTGGGGATTATCTCTCTCTCTTTTTTTTTTTTTTTCAGAGGCAGGGTCTTGCTCTGTTGTCCAGGCTGGAGTGTAGTGGTGCCATCATAGCTCACAGATCATTGCAGCCTTGAACCCCTGGACCCCAATAATACTCCTGCCTCAGCCTCCCGAGTAGCTGGGACTGCGGGTGGGCACCACCAAACCTGGTAAGTTTTTGTGGGGATTTTGTTTTGTTGTTTTGTTTGTGTGGTCGGTAGAGATGTGAGTCTCACTATGTTGCCCAGGCTGGTTTCAAACTCCTGGGCACGAGCAATTCTCCTGCCTTCTGAGTAGCTAGGCCTACAGGCACAAGCCACTATGCCCCCCATAAGATTCACATCTCCTTTACACACTTTCTTCCACCCCTTCCAGGCTTTCTTCTCCTTTTCCAGTTACTTTTCTCCCCTCTCACTTCATTCTTTCTCCCCTCTCTTCCCCCCACAACTCCCCCACATCTCACTAATGAACAGCTGACCTTTACGAAGAATTTACTGTGCAAAACGGCCTTCCTTTAATCCTCACAGTAACCCTACTGATGATGTTTTTCTTAACTCGTCTGTCTTATTTATTGCCAATTCCTATGCTCTTTAGAAGTCATCTTAGCTATCACCATCTTCACGACAGATACCCTACCTGAAGAACGAATTAGGAGACCCCCTTGTGACTTTCCATGCCCTTTTGCTCTTACCCTCCTGAAAGCCATTGGAAGGCAAAACATACTAACATCAGAGTTAAAACTTCAGGCTCTGGAGTCAGATTGCTGGGCTTCAATTCTAGTTCTGCCACTTACCAGCTACGTAATCAGGGGTCTATGCTTTGTCTCTTTCTGTCTCAGTTTCCTCATCTGTAAATTAGGGGAAATAACAGCACTAGCATATATATCATTGGGTTATGATGAAGTTTAAATAAAATGACATGTGTAAAGCAATTAGATATGTCATGTATATATTTATAGGTAAGTATTTTCCTCTTTACCTCTCCCTTTGCCCTTTTTCATTTCTGTCTCTGTTCTTCCTGCAAACTTTTATTTCCTTTTATAAACATAATGATATTAATATGATTCCATGACACTTGTAAAATATGTAATCCTTTTCAAAATTCTTCTTCCTCAAAGCCATTCTGGGAAGTTGGCAGGAGAAATGATTTTATAGAGCCATCGAATGTCTTTATACATCTCATTACAGTAGTGGAACAAGTTGTAATCAGCCGGTAGTGAAGCTGGTGTGAGTAACAGAAGACGCGATCGCAGGACAGGACCTGCAGCTGTAGGAAATCCTTCGCCTCAAAGTCCTCTTTATGTCACTCATTTACTTCTCTGAACCTTGTTTTCCTCATCTATAAAATGGGGATAATGATGCCTACTTTTTAAGACTGTGGTGAGGATTAAACAAGATAAAATACATGAAGCATGTGTTCAGCGCCAGAAGCATACAAAACACTCAGTAAACATTAATTAATGACAGCAGGACCCCACAAGGGCAACATGACAGAGCCAGTCAAAGACGAGGCCAGCATAAACCCAAGTGGGAATCTCTGCCCCCCATCATGTCATCCTGCTTTCCCACCTGCACATAGCCTACTCATGTTTCCAACATACACATCAGCCAATCCATAAATGTGTATCCGTGTGTGCTGTCTGCCTCAGGCTGAAGCAAAAAGGGAGAGAAGTAGGGAGAGAGGCTGGAGTGCAGAAGAGGGGATGTAACCCATGAGGCAACTCATGTTGACAAGATTCCAAACCTAAAATCACCCTATGGGCCCTGTCTTTCCATGACCTAATGAAGAAACACCAGTGCTACATGACTCTAATCCGACAACGAGCCTCACTCTTCTAGGAGGTCTTTGCAAAAGGAAAATGTTCCTTTGCCTGATCCTTCTTTCCAGTGCTTTCCCACTCTTCCAACCCAGAAGAAAAGATGGTCAACCTGAAAACTCAAGTTCTGACTGATCAAACAGAAAAACTGGATCACTGGACAAAGGCTGAGACAGGTGGGTGTGCAGGGGTGGCTGAATGGAAGCTCTGAAGATGGACACCCACACACACACGCAAAAGCATGACCACCACAAACCACTCAGGCTGAATCTCTCTGGAAGACTCAAATAAAGCCCAGTTTCACTGGGGCATTAGTGGATGGTCACTGGATGGGTGTGGGGAGCAGAATGGAGGCTCCAACGGCTACAGTCCATCTTGGCAGGGAGAGTGACAGGGTGTGGGTGTACTGTCATCAGATCTGCACGACATCGACCCAGCCCATTACATCAGCAAGAATCGCATCACTCAGGGAGCAATACAGGCCAGACCCACCAGGGTCATCACACCCACAGCACAGCATGCAAAGCTTTGGCTTCTCGCCTTCATGGCTTGTGCAGGACTCCCTGTAGGAACTGCCATTTCCAAGGCCCACTGTGTCTCAACCACCACCTACGTATTGCATTTATGTCAGTCCATTTAATTCCCATGACACCTCTTCCACGAATACTATCACATCCATATTTCACTGGTGACTAGATTGGGCTCAGAGAGGCAAAGTCATTGACCAACATCACACAATCAGTGTGTGATAAAAGTGGGGTTCAAACCCAGATCTGTCTGAAACCACAGCTCTTGTGATTTTTTTCAACAAACTACACAGCATCTACAGTAACTTTGGGATCCTTCTCTTGACACAGCCCTTTCCTGCCTGCCTATATTTGCGATTATATAACTTCAACGCTCAATAATAGCCAAAGGCCTTTTAAAATTCAATAATGGTAAAAGGCCTTTTCTTAAATGTCCCTGTAAACTTAAATCCAACTTTACATAAGTGTGAATTGCTCTTTGACATGTTCAAAGCACACCCATGTCATGTACATTTGCAATCCACGAAGCTAGGCCCCAATTCTGCCCATCTGTTTTAGAAATTGTACCAAGCCACATGGGGCATCACAACAAAGTTATCGGATCCTAGTCAGTTTATATCCTCTCATCACCCCCCCTCCCAATCCATTTATTCAACAAATACTTGTGTAGTGAGTACTATATGGTCAGGTATCTTCTAGGCACTGGAAGATATAAAATAAGTAACACACAGTCTCAGGCCTTTCCTCAAGATCTAAAAGTAAGTCTGTTGCCAACTCTCAGTTTCTGCTCTAGGGTTCTGTCTTGGCTCCCTATTTCTGAGTCTCTGTTCTAGTCACCTGAGTAGGAACACAGCTTCTTCTTATGGGGAATAGGGTCCTGTCGTGCTCGACCAAGTCCCCTTTCCAGGCCTAGAGTCCTGTTCAATGACAAGAAATCTGAGGCGACAGCTCCTGTTCACCCTGAGGTCTTAGTGTGCCTGCCTGTTGGTACACCCGCCTCCTCATGTTGGACTCCCATTGCAAATCTCTCAATAGGACTGTGACCAGCTACTGCCACAGGCTCCAGGTTAAACCTTTTCTCAATAGGGCTGGCCCAAGATTCTGTCCTGAGGCAGGGACAAACCCAGTTCCAAGCCTGCCTACCCCTAATCCTACCTTAGCAAGTAACCAGATCACATCCAACTGACTCCTAGACAAGATGGAAGTGGTCTCTGTTTCTCTGTCTGAAAGCCAGTCTCCTACAAACATCAGCTTTTCTGCATATATTTAATATTCCCAAGCACATCAACATAAAATCCAATCCCTGGAATTGTCCACTATCAGAAATGTATAATTCATTTTATTTGCTTCTTGTCTAGTACTTCTCAAAAAAATGTTTTTAAGTGTTAAAATTATTTTGGCAGAAAGATAAAGACTGTTTTCAGGTCAGCTACTCTCCAGATCCACCAATGAGTAGCAACTGCCTGACCCATGCAGGACACGGGGGAGGAGCTCATCCCTCTGCTTATTTCAGCGACTTCCTTCCAGTGTATACAAATTTAGGTCCTTACGATGACCAGGTCAGTCCAAAATCTAGCAATGGTAAAATTCGTAATCGCAGGTGCTATGGTTTCAATGTCCCCTCCAAAATTCATGTTGAAATTGAATTGCCCTTGTGGCAGTATTAAGAGGCAGGACCTTTCAGAGGTGATTAGGTCATGAGGGCTCCATCCCCATGAATGAATTAATGGCATTATCACAAGAGTGGGTTAGTTGTCGTGGGAGTGGGCTCCTGATACGAGAATACAGTCAGCCCCATTTTCTCTCTGTCTTGAGTTCTCTCACTCTCTCTCACCCTTCTTTGCCATGTGATGCCCTCTGCTAGATTATTAAGTAGCAGGAAGGACCCCAAAAGATACCAGCACCATGTTCTTGGGCTTCCTCAGCCTCCAGAACCGTGAGCCAACTAAATCTTTCTTTATAAATTATCCATCTGTAATATTCTGTTATAATAGCAGAAAATGGACTAAGACATAAGAGAAAACTTCACTCAGCTTTACAGAGTAAAAAGCTTTACTCTTGTTCTGGCTGTTGCCAAACAAGAAGGGGTTGTGCCCAGGCACAATTCTGTAAAGAGAGAGCAAGAATAAAATAGGCGAGGTCTGTCTATATGCAAAATGGCAGACACAACACCCATATTTAAGGAAGACCTGCTTACCTGCCCCAGTGAAAGGGACTTGATCTTTAAAGAGGATTTTTTATTTACCTAAGAATTTCACAAAGACTTTGGAACTACAACACCATCCAGGGCTCCTTTCTGGAGAGAATTATTGTGCTACCAAAAAGGTCTTTAGAAGCAGCCTCTTGGCTGGAGGAGTAGTGCCCCCATTAGCAGGCAATCCTTCACAATGAAGCCTCCCACCCCAGCCAAAGACCACTGTCACATGGCTTTCAATGCCCAGTCCATAAGCGTGAGCGAGAGCATCCGAAACAGCACAAGAGAGATTTGTTTTCCAAGTGCAAAGGAAACAAACTAGGGGACAATTCTCCAAAGACTGAACCTTCATGACCAGCAAATGCCTGCTGGAAATTTATATGCTGTGAGTGTAAAAGCAGTGAAATTCGATAATCTCAAAGCCACAGATTTGTAACGTGCACTTATGTAAATATTTATGGATTCTTTGGGGGAAAAAATCAATCCTCTCAGCCTTTCTCTTTAGTACATGCTTCAGAGGGAACATTTTTTTCCTCTCAAGAGGAGGATGTAAACTCCAGCTATGGCTTAGGAAATTAAGTCAGCAGCCTGCCTAAGCATGATCTAAAGTCCATTTATAATTTCACTTTAAAAGATTATAACACATTATCTTCCCCAATACCAGTGAGAGCACAGAGAACACACGATGGACCCTTCTGTGGCCTGGCCTCATGGGGACTGAGGTTAAAAGTTGATCAGGTCGGTAACACTTCTCAAACAATGTGAAATAAAAGGGAAGTTATCCGTCCATTGTCCAATCTTACCAAGGAGTGAAATGCATGCAGATCTCTACCCATATCCACCAGTGTCAGACACGGGCACATATAGGCCCTTCACCCAACCCTCTTGGCCAGAGCCATGGACAGTAGACTATAATCAATCTCTTTCCTGCTTTCTCCCCTCTCTCATTCCTCCTTTACACCGTCCCCTGGGGGATCTTCCTAAAATACTGGCTTTACTGTGTTTCACCGTCCCCACTTTAACCCCGCATTCCCCCACCAAGCATCAAAGCCCCAAAGCGCAGTCTTCATTTCTGAGTAGGATGGTCCAGGTGCTCCACTCTGTAACTTTGATTTGTATCC
The DNA here is from genome assembly GCF_009764315.1 of Trachypithecus francoisi. Taxonomy (NCBI): domain Eukaryota; kingdom Metazoa; phylum Chordata; class Mammalia; order Primates; family Cercopithecidae; genus Trachypithecus; species Trachypithecus francoisi. The sequence continues at coordinate 100,388,645 of NW_022681469.1, read as the reverse complement.
CCTGCCAAGCTCCTTCCTATCTGTGATCCTGAATCTCTTGCCACTACCTGAGAGCCTACCACATACTTACAGGATTTAATTTACAAATAGCATTTTTCTTCAAATATCTAGTCAGCAGTGCCCTTTCTCCCTTCTATGGTTAGTAAAATCTTCTTCTACTTAAAGGCTTGGTTCAAATGCCATCATGAGGAAATCTCTGAGCCTCCCACCTTCCCCCCTGTTCCACTCCCAAATCATCATGAACTGCTCTGTCTGATTCCTCCAACAGATGGGAAGCTTTCTCAGTCTGTCCATCCATCTCCACAGCTCCTGCCGTTCAGCTCAGGGCTTCCACATTGTAAGCATTTCCAAATGTGTCTGGGAATTGACTTATGCCTACCGATAAATGAATGATTTTAATGCCTCAAGATTAAACGTGTAACTGATGACTTGAAGCAGGTTTCATGTGTGGCTTTGCCCCCTTCTTCTTATTTTGTCAAAAGCTGTGTTAAAAACCTCTATTTATTATTTGATAAAAAGAACAGAAGTCAGTAGAGGTACCATGTTCATGCATGTCAGGGAGGTGCTCAGATCCCACTCCACACAATTACAGGGGAAGCTCTATTTAAGGACAAATGAGGTGGTGTGCTGAGGTCACTGTAAAACCACAACTTCACCATCCATGTGGAAGCAGGTACCAGGATACTCTGCTCTCTGCTGCCCACCAGCCCTGGGTCACGTTCCATTAGAGTAGGTCGGATCTTCCAAGCGATGAAGTTACTGTTCATGGTGGCATCCCAACTCAACTCAGTCCTTTCAAAAAACATTTTATATGCTTAATAGCACCCGTAGAAATAAAATTCACTCCAGTTGGATCTGGGACCCTGGGACAAGCACTGGCCTTAGCTCCAATACCTACGTTCACTGACAACCAAGCATCATGGAAATAAGGTGAGGGTGGAGCGAGGGTGGACCTATCAGGACATAAGCTGGTCATTAGACTCAGGAGAAGGTGAGGTATCCACAGGTGCTAAGAGGTGGCACCAGGAAGTAATTTGGCAAACATGAATGAGGAGGAAAACCGGAAAAGAGAAGTCCTGGAGGAATGCCCTGAGGAATGCCATAGGACAGCAGACGGCAGAAGGTCAGATGCTGCCTCACTATCCTCACAGGTGCCTCTGGAGCCACACTCAGGCCAATCTGAATGACTTCGAACAGAAGTTATGAGGAAACTTACACAGGAATAAGAATTGGAGCCAGTCACAGTAGCTCACGCCTGTAATCCCAGCACTTTGGGAAGCCGAGGTGGGCGGATCATGAGGTCAGGAGATTGAGACCATCCTGGCTAACACAGTGAAACTCCATCTCTACCAAAAACACAAAAAATTAGCCCCGGGGGTGGTGGTGGGCGCCTGTCGTCCCAGCTCCTCGGGAGGCTGAGGCAGGAGAATGGCGTGAACCCGGGAGGCGGAGCTTGCAGCGAGCCGAGATCCGGCCACTGCACTCCAGCCTGGGCGACAGAGCGAAACTCCGTCTCAAAAAACCGTCTCTACTAAAAAATACAAAAAATAGCCGGGCGAGGTGGCAGGCGTCTGTAGTCCCAGCTACTCGGGAGACTGAAGCAGGAGAATGGCGTGAACCCGGGAGGCGGAGCTTGCAGTGAGCCGAGATCGTGCCACTGCACTCCAGCCTGGGCGGCAGAGCGAGACTCTCTCTCAAACAAACAAACAAACAAAAAAGAATTGGAGAGGAGTCTCTTTCAGTTAGCAACTACTTTGGACCAGAGCCTCTTCCAGCAAAAAGGTTTAAAAAACCTGTCTCACGCCCCTAACAAAATAAAGAGGGCAGCATTTTCATTTACAAAGATTTTATTTTGTTTTATCGCAGTGCCCTTGGGGGCAGCTTGCACCTCTAGCAATTTCATGGGTGATGGTATTTATACCAGATATAGCTAGAACAGTAGCACATAGAAGGGCAGGCCCTGCTTCAAGGGCCTTGGGGAAATCGTTGGGGTGTTTCATTTTGTTTCTTACCATGATTGGAGGGGTGTTATGGGCCTTTAGTGGGCAAGGATCAAGGATGCCAATTGTTTTGTCATAAGTAAGACACGCCTGCCAGACACTTGCCTTGCACTCACCCACTTAACTCTCGAGTGCCATTCATGTAGAGGAAACATACATTTAAAATCATATAAGGAGATAACTCAATTTTATACGTATAAACTAAATGTCTCTGTGTGGGTTTTGTTGTTGTTGTTGTTTTGAGACAGGGTCTCGCTCTGTCACCCAGGCTGGAGTGCAGTGGCATAATCATGGCTCACAGCAGCCTCTACTTCCCAGGCCCAAGCAATCCTCCTACCCCAGCCTCTAGAGTAGCTGGGACTACAGGCATGTGCCACCATGCCCAGCTAATTTTGTTGATTTTTTGTAGAGATGGGGTCTCACCATATTGCCCAGACTTGTCTCAAACTCCTGAGCTCAAGCAATCCTCCCACCTTGACCTCCCAAAGTGCTGGGATCATAGGTGTAGGCCACTACGCCTGGCCACTAAATGTATTTTTGCATTATTTTAAGCTATACAGAAAATTTCAGAACTGCAACCTGGAAATTAAGAGAAGATTGTATTTGGTTTAATTTAGAACCTTCCAGAGAGTTACTCACCATTTGGGAAAATCAGTGTTGCCAACACAAGGCACCGATGTCAGGCTGCACATTCATAGCTGCGAATTTCTGTTCATGCATGATCTTCCCTTCCTTCAGTCTTCCAGTGTGGCAGCCTGGAGTTTGCATGAAACACTGTGCTGCTTTCCCCATTGGACCCACCCCTCCTTGATCCATTCTCTGTCTTTCTCTGTCCTGCTCTCTCTACCAGAGGCTGAGCTCTATGGACTGAGTCCCCCAGGCCTTTTCCCACTTTTTTCCAGCTTTCTGCCAATAAGAGGGAGTGGCAAGAGACCAGAGGGTGAGAAGAGAGAAAGGCTGGAGTATTCTTTCCCTGCCCCACACCTTGCTGCTTCCCTCTTTAGGCCCCAGCTCTCAAGGGGCCCTGAGAACACCATTCCCTCCCCTGCTCCTGCAGGGCTAGCGATGGTAACAACTTCAAGCTGTTCCTAGTGCCTGGATCCTTCCTCATCCTCAATTGGATTCCCTAATCCTACCCTCACCTTCATTCAAGTCTTTATAGTTAAACTCTTTTTACCATGCTGTTTCCTGTCAGGACCCTGACTGATACAAATACAAATTATTTTATTAAAATTACATTTATTTTATTTCTTTGTTATTTTACATTTAGGTCATTTTTATAATCATGTGTCTAGGGTGGGTTTTTTAGTCTATAAAATTCATTGTAAATTGTAATGATTTACTATAAAATATTTGTCATAAAGAAGAATGATTTGACTCTGATAGGGTTTGTTTTTTAATCTATACAACTCATTGGAAAACTTATAATGGTTTATTATAAAATATTTGTCATAAAGAAAGACCATTTGAATCAGATAGGGCTAGTGACAATGAAGGCATGGTAGGGAGAAACAAAACTTTGACTAACTACAAAGTGCTGAGATTCTGCAGTGATGCTGACGTCCATGATAGAAAGAAATCGCCACTCTAAGATGGGGTGGTGCAGCACTGAAATGGACCAATAGATGATGAAGGAAAAGCAGAGTCCAAGCAGGGACCTTTCTCCCTGGCAGCTAAAGCTGGCAGCTAAAGTTAGTACCATACAGAGTGACACCTTCATGCAACTTCCATTGTTGTCAATATGTATATGTTCAATGTGAATATACTTCAAAATGCAGTATCTGCTTGGGAAACCCTATGGAGCTTATTCAAGAATGTGAGCTCAGGGATCACTTTTAAAGTAAGGCAAGTGAATTGCATATAAAGCCAACCTACCTTTACATTTAAGTTCCCAGGACCCAGGATGCAGAGACTAATTTAGCAACACTCTCTAGACAATGGTATCCACGTAGGGATGCTCCTGTAGGACCGCCATACTTCTGTACACATGCAACCTTTGGTTCCCTTGTCCCACTTCCACTGTATATCTACAGCATATGTGTTTGCACATGTACACACACACACACAGATGTACCATGAAACCTCTAGGCAGATTCAAAACACCCTATTTGTAAGCTACAACCTCACAAACCAGCTTCACTCAAGAATAATTTTCCAGGAAAAAAAAGTACATATAGACATAGACACACACACACACACACACACACACACACACACACACACACTTTGGCAAAGGGACAGAATAGCAGCCCAGAAAAGTGGCTAGAATCCAGACCTATTGTAAAATACCCGAATAACCTGGGCCTTACTTGTTTATGCCCAAACCATAGAAAGACTTACAGAAAGCCTAACACAGCTGGGATAACTTTAGGTCTGAGGAAACTTAGATGCCAGCCACAGTATAGAAAAGCTACTTTCCAATTAAGTTATTGTAATGAATGCACAAATTAAGGGGGAGTTCTTCCAGGAGGAGAATTACCAAGCAGAGACCCTCCCTCTGAATCATAATTTTACTTCTACTTCCCTTTGCGCACCTCACACCCACTCCATAGGCACACACCACAGACCCCTTTAAAGTTTTCCAGATCACAGCCAGTGCTGGTGTACTTGTTACATCATTTACATCTGTTACAGCAGCTGAAAAATCAGTAATATGTTTTGCCCAAATCACCTTGACTTGAGGCACAAAGGGCCAGGTTCCCCTCTATAGACTTAGAGTTCCTTCTAGACCTGCAAATGGTCAAGAATGGTGAATAGTCGCCACATTTCAGGGCTTCCTCTGCCTCCAGGTTATAATGCCATAAAGATATGCATCTGCTTCATCACCACTCACTCCAAACACCCCATCACATCAGAAAGAAAATTACTATTTCAAAAAGAAATGAATTGCAGAGAATATATGTTATAATCCACTGTATAAATTTTGCCAAGACTTGAGACAAATCTGGAAAGTCAGTGCTTATCTCCTGCCACCCTGTGTTTCCCTTCTCCCATCTAGGACCCACAAACAGACAGAGAGCAGGGGGTGAAAAGTTGTGACAGGTGGAGGATCAAGCCAAGTGGATTCAGCTCCTGTGGCAACCCATTATCTGGGGAAAATTATGGTTTAACATCAACCATTTGAGTTGCCACAATGACTCTTTTCTAAATCTATGTTGGGCATTTCCTAATTGCATATTTTCTTCAGCATGAGAAATTGCAAGCTTGGTAAATTATCTATTTCAATATTTTGCATCATATGCCAGTCAAGCATCCAAAGGGCAGTTTAGAACAGCAGGTATCACACTTTCGAACTGGGATAATTTTTGAGATCTTCCAGGCTCTTCCTTCAATAGCTGTTTCTAGTGTCATATTATGTAAAGCCTTCGGATGCCCATAATTTAAAACTCAGCTAGGCATATTATAAGTACCCTTGGGCTTTTTATTATCTTGGTTCAACAGAAAGCATCAGAATCATTATTATCAGTCACAAGAAGATTCATCAATCAAACAGCAGCTATTATGCTGACATTCTCCTTTGTGAAGAAAAGACGAAAAATAAATAAATAAAGACAAAGAAAATTTAAACTCATTAGCAATGTCCGTAAATTTTCCAAAATAACAGCTTCTCTTGTTATTGCAGGGAATGTGTGATTTAATTCCTGTGGTCCAAACGAAGTCCAAAGATTCGATCTCTCCACTGACCGAGCTCCTCTCACAGGCTAGACCCTTAAATTCTGACAGCTCCTAAGTCTAAGAAAACTCAGTGGTATTTGACTGTTTCACTGTGAAGTAAAGGATGGGAGGGAGATAGGAGGAAGAGGAAAGGCTGACAGAAACCCTTTTAGGAGAGACTGACAGAGTAATCAACCTTAGTCAAACAATTTTAAGCAACCAATGAAGTTTTTTAAAAAGTTAATCAATGTGACATTGACATTAGGAATATTCTTCTTTGAGAAGCCCTTGAGTTACGACCTCAGGTCCCCCAGAGAAGGATCCTAACACATGATTTGGTCAAGCAACAAACACAAATTGCATAGTCATAATTATGAATGCAATTTACTGGTTTTTCATTGTTAGAGTTAACCAAAAGCACAGAAGATATCACTGAGTTTGCAAGACAAAATATAAAGGAAAATCACTTAACAATGTGGAAGTAACTATGCAGCTGCCAAAGGTGGAATGTAGAAGAGAGGAGGACAAGGAAAGGATCCTAAGAGAGCTTAGAGCTCTATCTTTTGCAAAACGATGGAAAGTTGGTGGGCCACAAAGGGAAGGTTTAAGTGTACAGCCAACAGTGAAAGCAATAATGGAATAAAGTAACAAGAGAAGGCAGAGGTAGAGGAGACACAGGACAACTGAGCTGAATCCCCATCTGGCAAAGCAGAGACTTACGAGATGTTCTAACAGCTAATAAATAAAGAAACAAAGACAGAAGCATGTTATTGAGTTTAGCAGTAACGTCTCAAAACAAAAACAAAACAAAACAAAACAAAAATTTAGAAAAGATTGGCTTTAGTGAGCGGTCAGGGGAAATGATAATATCTAACTTAAGTTCTTTGGAGTATGATTTACTTTGCTTCCATGCGCACATATTACATGGAAGAGGAGAAGAAGAAGAAAACTTGGCCAAAATGAAGAGGAGGGAAATGCCATTTTAAAAAAGGTAAGAGGGGTTGGTAATGCTTATGAATTGATTAAGAAGCCAGAGTTTCATTTCTACCTCATCAAGGGCTAGGTGTATGAGCAGAGAATAGAAAGAACCTCAAAGTAGAAGTCACAACAGCCTGCATCCCAGTCATGGTGCTATTCCCAGCAGTGTGAACAAAAGCAAGTCATTTAACCCCTCTGGACTCGGCTTCCATGTCTGTAAAATGAAAAGGTTAGACTAAATCATCTCTAACACCACCTGGCCCCAGGGCCCACGTTCCTGGATTTACACTGAAAACCTGAAAACCCAGCTAGCTTGTCAACTCCTCCTCTTGTGACACCATCTACCCCTGCAGAGACTAAAATATTCAGGCCTTACATGTTCTGGAAGGCATGGTTGGTGACCAGCCAAGCCACCTGAAGAATTTAGGAGGTTAAAGACTCACTTCAATATCTGAAAAGTCCTCCTGAGAACATATGAAAAGAGTAGTAAAATCCAACAGCCAAGCCCACCAACTCCATGTCACTAACACTAAAGGTTCCTGGGCCCAGAAGAAAAACAAAGAGCCCAGAGAACCAAGAGCCTGCACTGGTGTCTTGCCACAGCCAAACTCAGCTCTCCCACACCACATTAAGCAGATCTAGAATATACTGGAAGCAATAAAAAAATAAAACTATACATATACTGTGTTAGGGTTCTCTAGAGGGACAGAACTGATAGGATAGATACAAATTTATAAATGGAACTTTATTAAGTATTAATTTGTATGATCACAAAGTCCCACAATAGGCTGTCTGCAAGCTGCTGAGCAAGGAGAGCCAGTCTGAGTTCCAAAAGTGAAGAACTTGGAGTCTGATGTTCGAGGGCAGGAAGCATCCAGCACGGGAGAAAGATGTAGGCTGGGAGGCTAGGCCAGTCTGTCCTTTACACGTTTTTCTGCCTGCTTTATATTCACTGGCAGCTGATTCGATTGTGCCCACCAGAATAAGGGTGGATCTGCCTTCCCCAGTTCACTGACTCAAATGTTCATCTCCTTTGGCAACACCCTCACAGACATACCCAGGATCAATACTTTGTATCCTTCAATCCAATCAAGTTGACACTCAGTATTAACCATCACATACACTCTCCCAAAAAGTCCTCTCACTAAAGTGGTTCCTTGCTACTTTTTGTGTTTTTCTTTAGTGGATTTCAATCTTCACAAATATCTGCTCTAAGGAAAAAGGAAAAAGCCAATGGGAAGAAGGGAAAGCCTGAGGCATACCTAAGACAGGCTGGGAATGTGGGGCAGTTGTGTCACCAGAAGCTATGTTTTGGAAATGCCACATAAAATAAAGGACCCTTGAGTCATCATGTTCTTTATCTTGCTCTCCTAGCTATATTACTACCTCACCACTTCCCACAATACACACATATACACACACCATCACTCTGCTTCCCCAGCAGGTGCATGTGTAGCGTCCATGAGGTTGGGCTCAGTTGAGGCAAATGACTACATGAACACAATAATACCCTAAGACACTGAATGAGTTGGTCCAAATTCCCCCATCCACTCCCCCGTTGGTGTGTAGCTACCAAATGAAGAAAGAAGCATGTTTGAAGGGAACTTTCAGAGTTAAACTCTAGAAAACCTCATCTTCATTTCTTGGGATCAGTCCCAGTGGAACATACCATCATGATCTGTCACATGTGAACTGGAAGACTATTTAAAGAAAGCTTATGAAAAAATAGAACTACCATTTGTTGAGCATTTACTGTTTACCATATTTCAAAAAACAGATGTGTGCCAGGCACTGGGGTTATACACACAGTCAGAACAACTGCTAACATTCATGGTGTGCCCTGCAAGCCCTGTGCTACCTGTACTATCTTATTTAGGTCTCACAAGAATTCTAGAGGGTAGGTGGTGTCCTGATCCCCACCTTCCAGGTGAGAAGTTAGTAACTTGCCCAAGGACACAGAGCTAGCAAGGTGCAGAGTCCAGATCCAAGCTCAGCCAGTCAGATTCTACTACCTGTCACAGGTGGGAATAGGAAATGGTTTTGCCTCTGAGGTGCTCCTGGCTTAGTAGAGGAGGTACTTCAATACACACTATCTAGCACATAGTAGGCTCTCAATAAATGACTTTGTTTAACACCAACACCACCTGTATAAAGTGGGTAAGACAATTATTCTTTTATAAATAAAGAATTGGATTCAGAGATGTCACCCAGCTATTAAACGGCAGAGCCAGGACAGAAACCCCCAAATGTCTAGTTCTTTTGTGCTCTCTGCTCTCAAAGAAAAGGGTGATGAAGACTTCACACCCTAGAACACAAGGAACATTTGGTTTGTATTTTCACTGGTGTCATATTGTGGGAGCTGCCAGAAGCCACATCATTCCGCCAAGTTAGCTCCAAATGCTCCAGTTTGTGTATAGCTTCCTGGAGCTGGAGAGGCAGGAGATGAGTGTGTATGTGGGGTAGGGGGGACCCAAAACAAACAGACCAACCAAAACCAACAATGAAACAGTGGGCAGACTGTCAAAGGGAACGAAGTGGGAGGGGAAGATGGTCTGCCCGAAGATTCCCTTGGAGTCACTTGTATTTTCGGGTGTCTGGTATAGTTGACTTCAGGAAAGGTGCTCCAGCTGGGCCAAGGGCTTCCTTCAGGGAAAAGGGACAGAATCAGAAAATTATGAAAGTAACATTCACTTTCTTTGTTGGGTTTTTGTTTGGTTTTGTTTGTTGAGGTTGTTTTGCCTCTGCCGTGAACAGGCCTTGGACATCCTCAGCAAAGCTGCAATCATTCCCTCACCCTCTCAAGTATGTTGGAAGAATATTGGCTCCCAGGAGCCACTTTCACTCTTCAGTAAAACCCTGCTCCAAGGTCCAAGGATTCTTAGTTTCTTCTTCCGCTTGACTTTGCTGTTAAAGTGCAAAGTCAAAGTAATTTCCTCTTTCCACAGCCTACTCTAGAACCTGATAGGCAGAGCCTATCTGAAGCGAAAATCCTTTTGTAAAACAGACGGTTGTCAGAACATCTAAAAACAACTGCTTTCGAAGAGGCTGGCTCCATCGAAGAAAGTCTGAATATAAATGTATTAGTCTGTTCTCACACTGCTAATAAAGACATACCTGAGACTGGGTAATTTATAAAGAGAAACAGGTTTAATTGACTTGCAGTTCCACGCGGCTGGGGAGGCTTTACAATCATGGCAGAAAGTGAAGGAGGAGCAAAGGAACGTCTTACAAGAGAGTATGTGAAGAGGAACTGCCCTTTATAAAACCATCAGTTCTCGGGAGACTTATTCACTATCACAAGAACAGCATGGGAAACACCCAACCTCATGATTCAATTACCCCCGACCAGCTCCCTCCCACCACACATGCGGATTATAGGAGCTACAATTCAAGATGAGATTTGGGTGGGGACATAGCCAAACCATATCAGCAAACTTTCTTTCTGGATTAACATTTAAGGTTAGGAAGAAACCCATGACATTTATGACCCCACAAGAGTCATCACATCCCCACTCTGCTATGGTTTCAGTGTGATAGAGTTTCCTCTAGAATTCTTTCTTTCAAATTTTTCACTAATGGGATATTTCTCTGGCATCAGGGGGAATTGAAATGAGCCTAGAAAACAGAGCCAATAGCTTCAGATGCCGACAGGGGCAGATCATCAGGAGAGAAATTTTCTCTGTGCTATACTAATCCATGAATACAATGGCAGGGCTAAACAAGCACCAAGTCAGCCTTCTTTCCTTCCTATTTTTTAAGGCACGGCTTCTTCTCTGATGGACAGGCCAGTGGAAGAGTCTTTCTCCTGCTGTGACTTGGTTGAAAGGAGCAATGATTGACCAACTCAGTTTCACTGTTGTTTCCTCACCACAGTTCAAAGGCATGTATTCCAGTCACCAACCCTCTTCATTACTCCATGTCCACCTTTATTATTTTCCCAGGAAACTGGCAAACTAGCTTCCTGAGTTGGGCCTGTGTTGAGAGAGGAGACAATCTGCAGCCTGAGATTCCTTTCTGTGGGCCACAGGAGACCTCTTTGTTTGGAAAAGATGCGTCCAATCTTCTGTTGCCAGGACCTTATTTTTCTCCCCTAGATTCCAAATTCATAGTCATTTAATATTTTATGCCAGATAAATTCAGGCAAAAGCTAGCATGAGCACTACCAAAATCTTTATAAAGTCATTTAATGGTTTGCACCTTTATATAAGCATTAAATAGTACTGATTAATTGATGGAGGGGGCAACAGGGAAAAGGAACCTTCTGAGTTTTGTAAAGACACCAAATTAATTCCATCTTACAAAACTAAGTTTTCCGTAACAACATTTTTATGTTTAATCTAACTTTCTAACTAGCATCATTGTCTTCTATGTGCTACTAAATTCCACCTCAAAACACCATTCTGACTTGTATCAGGATCTACCAATACCACTTCCACATCTCAGGCAAATGACCTATGGCATTTGGGCATCTGGGGCTGGGTCAACCTTCAGAGGAGGAACTTGAGGGCAGGGGAAAAATATGTCCCAAAGAGTCATCATCATCATAAGCAAATTATTATTTTATATAATTAGTCACAAGGTGGGGAGGCAAGATGAGATAGTGGCTGAGGAGGAGAGGGGTTAAATGGGTAAGGGGACAAGTTAGTGGCCTAGAGCCTGTGTTGAATCCCCCTCCTCCAATTTTTAGCTATGCAACCTTAACACATATAGGTATTCAATACATATTTCTGGAATGAATGAATGAATGATTCCACCTAAATCCAGTTTTCTTATCTGTAAAATAGAGCTAATAACTGTTGGGAGACAGTCCTTCATGGGTCTCTCGCCATTATGTATGTCCTAGCAGCAGAGGCACAGATGGCCTTGGTTCTAGAATCGTTTCAAATACACTTGCACAGCAGAGTTAGAAGACAGACTTAGTGTGTCCCTCTGGAGCAGACATCAGGTTTGCTTACTGTCCAGTGTAATAAAGATATCTCCCTCAGGAGCAAAGGTCAGGCAAGGTTGCTTCCCACAACATTAAAAGAGAGTGAGATTTCTAAGCCCAGAGTTCTTCAGCCATAATGTAAACTCCCTGCATGTTCAGCATCCACCTGGGCCACTCCACATCACTCTCACAGGACCTAGGAACAAGAGGAACTGATATGAACATGAGGCTGATGCTGCTTGCCGGCCAGGAGTAATAAAGAACTTTGTGTCTGACCCAGGAGTCCCATAGCTGCTGGCAGACTAATTAGCTTGCAAGTAGGGGGAAATCTCAGCTCTTCACAGTTCTTGACAGTAGCAGTCTTTACCTTATAGAGTTGTTCTGAAGATTAAATGAAATAAGGCATACAGAGAGCTCTGCAGTGTCTGGTCCAAAGTAGGTGTTCAATTAAAATTAGCTTCTATTATTGTCCTATGTAATGAATGATCTTTGAATATCTGTATATCTGAATGGCATATTTTACATATGCATTTACCCTAATTATTCAAAAAGAGAATGTAATAGAAAAATGTAACTAAGTGATCTTAACAATATGAAGAGACTCAGTTATGAATGATACTGACTCAAGATAAACTCTGATATTGAGTCACAACATTACAGTGATTAATGTGACTTTAACCATTTACTATACAACTTAATGGTTAAAACCCATAAAGGAAAATGCAAATCAAAACCACAACAAGATATCATCTCACCCCAGTTACAATGGCTATTACTGAAAAGACAAAAAGTAACACATGCTGACAATGTGGATGCGGGAAAAGGAAACTCTTATATGCTGTTGACCGGAATGTGAATTAGTACAACCATTATAGAAAACAGTATAAAAGTTTCTCAAAAAACAAACAAACAAACAAAACTACCATATAATCCATCAATTCCAGTACTGGAGGATTTTGAGAAACATATCAAAAGGAAAGGAAATCAGTATATCAAAGGGATACCTGCACCCCCATGTTTGCCGTGGCACTATTCACAATAGCTAAGATATAGAATCAATCTAAATGTCCACCAGCAGATGAACAGATGAAGAAAATGTGGCATATATACACAGTGGCATACTATTTAGCCATAAAAAAGAATGAAATCCTGTCATTCACAGAACATGGATAAGCCTGGAGGACATTATGCTAAACAAAATAAGTCAGGCACAGGAAGATAAATACTATATGTGCTCACTCACATGTGGGAGCTAAGAAAAATATTTTTGTTTAATCTCCTGGAAGTAGAGAGTAGAATTGTCAGTATTAGAGGCTGGGAAGGGGATGATGAGGAGAGGACAGTGGGAGAGGTGGGTTGACAAAGAGTTAGGATGAATAAGTTCTGGTGTTCTGCAGCACTATAGGGTGAATATGGTTAACTGTAATTTATTGTATATTTTCAAAAAGCAGAAGAGGGCATTTGAATACTCACAACACAGAGAAATGATAAATGTTTGTGGTGATCAAGTTACCCTGATTTTATCATTATGTTGTATACATGTATCAAAATATCACTCTGTATCCTGTAGGTATAATTATTTTAAAACTAAAAAAAAAATGTTTTCAAAAACCATAAAGAGCTTGACTTATATTCCAGCTTTTCCACTCATAAACTACAAGACTTTGGGCAAATGACACAGAGGTTTTATCTTCCAAAATGTGGAGATTAGAAGTAGCTCCATTTCACCTGGTGCTATGAGGATTAAACATGATGGTAACTTGTAAAATGTCTAACATAGTACCTGCCACATACCAAATATTCACTAAAGGTTGAGTATTTATTATTTTATTCAAAGAACAATAACATCAAGAAAAGAGATGTGATGCTTTTGGTATCTTTGGACTTTTATATTAGCTTCTTTAATCCTCTCAATAATTCTGGGAGGTAAGCAAAATAAATTTTAGCCCAACTTTACAGACAGGAAACTGAAGTGAAGGGAGGTTAAGTGGCTTTTCCCAGATCAAAGATGTAGCAAATGGCAGACATTTTATATTTTAGAGTTTCTTTCCATGTGGAGAGCCACCAGAGATTATCAAGTGGTAAAGATCTCTCTGTGCTTTTGAGTAACAGGCTCACACATTACCAGGAGCTGGAGAATGCATTTGGCCCAGCTCAACAGCCTCATGGGCTTGGAGCTTTCAACCAAATGCAAACTTTTAGAGTGTGTGCATTTAGGTTTTGCCAAGAGTAGATGGCTTTCTATTTTTAAAAGGGAGGGAGAAAGAACACTGGAAGGTATTTAAATCAGGCTCCAAAGTCTTCTTGGACATCAAATAACTCTTAGAAAACAACATTTCGATGAGTTAAGTATAAATGAATCAAAACCATATGAATTAAATTTCCCTTGAAATACACAAGGGTCTAAAAATTAAGGGGAAAAATGCATTGATAAAATACATTTGGGATTTTACTGAAACCAAAACATTTACAAAAGTCATTATATATCCCAATGCACCCAACCTCAGCGTGCCCTCTTGTGATGGCTGTGGCCAATCTCCATGGACCTCCCCAGTAATAGGCTGCCAAATATTTCCTTTCTTGCCAAAAAGAAAAGAAATCCATTGAACTCCAAACCACCTGATGGCAAGGTTCAAATCCTGTCTTGTGTGCTGTTGATAAAACGCTTCCAGCCCAAATGGTGTGAATGCCAATCTTCCTGTATCTGGAAGAATCAGCCTTGATCAGATGGCTCTGTGTGCCCCATCTTATGAAGGCCTAATAACCAATTTCTGCCTCAGTGGTTTTATAAGTGGCTATTAAATTAAGCTTCCAACTTGCAGTCCTAAAGCTAGTAAACCATCGGGTTACTTTTCAGGCTTGTTAAATTAGCTAAAGATAAATGGAAAAGCCGGGGCAGGGCTGGCCTGGGAGAAGAAGGCTGCAATATATCATGCAACTGGCGGCACCACTGCAGTGGCTTCCAGCAAGCTGGCAATAAGCATGTGATATTAACTGAAGCCCTTAATTTAAGGAAATGGAATCAACCAACTAGTAATTAACAAATTATTCTTAAACAGGCCTCGCTTAAAAATTAAGTTGAACTACCATTTTTCTATAACTCGTCAGGAAAACGCTGACTGGTACTTAAAGTAAACACAACTTAAGCAGATGGTGAGCCCTCACAGAGCACCAAACCTATACTTAAATAAATCAATGTTGTCGGACTGGAGTGCGACATGGATACTCAGCAGAATTCATGGGCATCTTTGCAAGATTTGGCAATAATTTACTGTCACGTGGAGAGGACAACTGAGAGCTCCAAGTTTTCCTGTTGGAATGTTTTGCGCCCCTGAGACAGGTAAAGTCTATTGGAAGAAAGCGTTTTTCAACTGATATCCCAGAAGCATGTCATAGAAGGAAAGATGAGCCTGTTCCATCTAAGCACAGACAAGTGTTTCTGCCTTTACTCCTTCACTCATTCATTCACTCATTCAAGACATAGCTACAAAGTATTGAACCAGGTGACAGGCATTTTACTAGACCCTGGGCATACAAGGCTGAATGGTACTCAAAATTACTCACAGATCACACAGGCACAGAGAGAAATAATAATGCAACTTGATAAATTCTATTGCAAGGATGCCTTAGAAAACACTTGGAGAATCCTAAGAACAGAAGCACTAACTCCGATTTGAGGCATCTGGGAATAGCTTCCTTCACCTTTGAAAGTGCCATCTTAGGAGATGGGAAGTGTGGCACAGAGATTAAGAATACAGGTCCTGAGTGATAGACTGCACAGGTTCGAATCCTAGCTTCCTCATTTATTGACTCTGTGACCTTGGGAAGTCTACCAAACACCTCTGGGCCAGGTTCCTCCTCTGCAAACTGGGGTTGATAATGGCAACCACTTCATTGTAAGGATTAAATGAATGCCTGGCACATAATAAGTGCTATTGTCTTAACTGGCTATTATAGGGATTTATCCAACAAATATTGAGCAGAGAGAATATTCCAGTTAGCAGAACAGCATGTGCAAAGGCAGAGGTTTAAGAAAGGTCTGGTAATTTGCAAGGATGATGGAAAAATCAGTATAGCAGGTTCACAAAGTATACATGGAAAGAAATCAGGTGCAGATGAGAGTCATATAATGCAAACCTTGTACGTCAAGCCAAGGAGGTTAAATTTTATCCTATGGGCAGTGAAGACCCAACAGAGGGTTGATACAGTCAGTTCTGGTTTTTCATTCTGCCTGCAGTATACACCTAGGCTACAGAGGATGGTGAAAGGTCTACTCAGGATGTGGACACAAAGCATCACATGAAGGGTCTGTTGTTTTGGTTTGGTTTGGTTTGGTTTGGGGTTGGGTTTTTTTTTAAATCACAAGTAGATCTGTCTGTGGTCAAGGACAACAGAGTAGACATCGCTACTTTTGGTTGCTCACCAAGGAAAACCGTGGGACATAGTCAAGTGCAGCTATTCCCAGTCTTTCCCCTGCTCTCCAAGTTTTAGCAGTATCTCTGTTTGCTCCTTTCCCATAAACATGTTGGACCTGTATTTCAAAACTTGCTGTTGGGAGCACATTTGTACTGGTCAATTTTATTAGTTGGAATGTTGTGTTCACAAATCACAGAATGTTAGAAGTAGATGGGAATTTATGGCAATTGCTAAATCCAGTTGCTCCCCACTTGGGGGGTCTCTGGATTCCTAGGAAGTCTGTGAATGTAATAACAGAGATCAGTTCAATTTTCAGTATTTCCAAAAGGTTAACGTGTATGTAAACATTTAGTTATTCACACACAAGGAAGCTTCACGTGTCAAGTAAAATGTCAACTTTCTTTACTGTTGGCTGCAATTATTTTGATTCAGTATGGTAACATCAGACATCTGACGTTTATCACAATTTCTGATTGACAATTATGAATACCATTAATCTAAAAAGAAAAATGAATTAATTAATACTTGTTAGGTAGAAAAAAATCTTTCAAATATAAAAGTAAGGAAAACAAAGAGGCCCTGTATGGTCAAGTTGGGGGATCAGTGATCTCTAGCCCATCCTCAGTGGCCCTGACACCCACCTTTGACAGCAACTCAGAGTCTATACTCTCATTCCCATCTCATAGCCTGCCCACTTCTGGAGCATACATCATACTCTTTAGTGTGAATATCTATTGGAAGTGAAAATACAAATCAACAGGTTAAGGTCATCTACATGTTAAAGGAAACCCTAAACTCTAGCTCTCAAGAAATGAATGGGTTAAGCAATATCTACTCTTGGATGAAATTCTGTTACGTAACAATCAATGTGACCCTAGGTAGTAAGGTCTTTGGGCAGGATTCTTGTGTTTTGTCTCTCACATGCTCTACCCAGTAAACACTTAAGACACTACATAAATGATGCATCATGATGCATCCTGACCACAAATGGCTCCTGAATAAAAGCCTTGTTGGATAACTGGAAAATGTCATGTAGGGATAAATGACCGGTGTTTGTAAATTCACCCTGAGCCCGAAAGTCATCAGATTTTAATCTTGCAAATGTCTCCATCGTCTTTACTGTTCCAGAACAGATTTAGAACTATAATTCCAAATACATCATACAAAGAATAGGGAAAACGTTAAAACTTCGAGTGACAGCATTCAAAAAGTAGGATAATATGGCATTGTTTATAGTTAACTGGATCATATTTTTAAATACAGTTGTTAATAATGTGATTCCTAATAATAGCTGTAGTTCTAATTCCATTTATTTAGATTATAGGACTATCCATTTATTTAGATTATAGTACTAACTACATCTTAAGTTTCCTATTGTTAGGTAAAATTAGCTGTGCTTTTATGGTACTTCTTGAAATTAATGTCACTAAAATTAGGTTTTTGTAGGCACTCATTAAAATATTTGGTAACAAATTGAACCAACAAGCATCTAATACTGGTAGAAGGTTATAGAAGGAAGATCTAAAGATCTATGGAACTAAGACTTCAGTGGGATTTGGGCCATACAGATAGCTTCATCTGAAGAAAATGAAATGATGATCTCTCTTGGCAAGTTTCTAGAATGACTCGGGGTACCAAGAAAGGAGGCTCCCATGACAGAGAGTGAATCCTGGCTCTGCAACTTAATAACTGTATGATCTTGGGTAAAATCCTCAGCTTCTCTGAACTTCAGTTTCCTCATCAGAGATAATAACACCTACTAAATAAGACAATGTAAGATTTGACATAGTACCTGGTCTACAGTAGGCATTAACTTAATTGGCTTATCTACTTTCTCAACATGCACAAACAGTAGTGTGAGGTCCTTAGCCATGGCCCTTAACAGGTGCTCATTTATGTTACTGCCGGTTGGGAGTGGGACCTTATGAGTGTGAGCTGAGTTCTCTAATGGATGCAGCCAAAGTGGAGACAAAATCATGACTGAATTGCACCAAACCAAAGACATTTGGCTGTTTCTTCTCCTTTGAAACCTGGGGAAAGTAGAGCCAGGGGCTTTTCATCATTTGCCTCTAATGCAACTTTTCAGTTACCTCAACAGCATAGTACACAATTCCATCTTTAGAATGTTATGTAGCAGAGTAAATGCAACCTGTTCCCCCCAAATCCCATTATCTTGGTAACATTTTCTTAAATCTCACAATCAAATGGTGTGAAAGGTAGGGCTGGTCCCATTTATCAGAGGCAACGATTAGTTCAAGTAATACTTCAGAGAATCTCAGTCTTTACTCTCATTTGAAACCTAATCCTAAAATTCAACATTTGATTATTTTCTAGAAAAAAAATGCCTTGGAAACTGTACTGGGTTGGGAAAAAATGGCAATTGCGTCTAACTACAAGTAAATAATTTGCCATCATAAGTGTCAAAATCTTTGCACTTGGTATAGTTAAGGTAGTATAATTCAAGCCTGAAAAGGAACTAAGTCGTTTTAAACTTTTCTACCTCTCCAAAAATCCATCCTGAACAGGTCTTCTTGCCACCCAACCAAAGGAATAATACATAGATAAGTAGTAAGAGGGCCCCATTCTGTGCCCACTTAATAGGGCAATCATGGGGGGCAGGGAACCACACTCTGCTGTTTTGGGGCGAACACACACAGGCTAAACACAAGCCAACAGATTGTAACTGGGACTGAGTTCTCAGATGTGTTTAAGAAACATTGGAAACCATAGGTGGAAAGTACATATGCACAAATGCACACAACACAGGCTACAAAGACCTCTGCAGCTTGAGCCGCAAGGGCAAGAGGCATTGATTTTTACTGGAGAGGGCATATCAGGTTGCAGGAATGCACACATTTAATTTTTATGAGACTGATGGCTCACAGAAACAAAAAAAAAAAATCCACTTTGTGACACATTAATGACGCCAGTGAAAGGCCACTTTAAAATAAAACAAAAGAAAAAGGCTTGATGGTGTTTTCAAAAGGTCTTTGAAAATAAACCATCATGCCACAAGCCACTCCGACATGTTCTGTGACACTTTCAGTCTGCTGGACAGAGAAATGTTACACCCAGGTTGCTTCTTCCAATCTTCTTATATAAATATGTGTATATGGTATTACTCACCCCTTTCTGATTTCTGTAAAGAATATTTTTTCATTTTCTAGGTAGATCCAAGAGTCACCAATCTTTCAGCTCTCAGTCAAGAAGAACAAGCGAGCAATGGCAGAAATGTGGTTTCATACCAGAGCATCTTCTTCCAGCCAAATGTAATTTACAGCTGAGTGTTTGGTTCATCTGTCACATGAGAATTATACAACCCAACCACTTACCCTGAAAATAAATATGTGCTCCTCATTCAGGTAAATGAGATTGTTTCAGAAATAAATTGACTCCACCACTAAAACTTGCCTTTTGCAAAGAAAATAAATGTTTGAAATGTTTCTGCTGATGAAGACGATGCAGCTGACACTTACATTTAAGAGGCTGGTTATATGGCCCTCAGTCATATTAAGGCCCGCCCAGCAGAAGCTAAAGGCCACTAGAACTGGAAACATCTGATGGTAACTTTGCTAAATCAACTCTCAGCTCTCATCAGTATGCAAAATCTCCCAGGCCAAAAAAAAAAAAAGTGGAGGAGAAAAGGTCAGAATGCACATTCCCACTGACCATCACACATCTGGAAACAAAACAACCTTGCCAAATGACATTGAATTTTTACAAGCCCACACAAGGCTTCTAACGACCCATCCCCTCCTCGGGAGCTCCCTTCATTTGAGCCTCACAACAGTCTTGTAAATTAGAGAAGGTATCATTTCCCTGTTTATAGATTGGGAAACTGAGGTGCCATGCAGTTACCTAAGTGTCCAAAACTCACAGCTAGTTAGAGGTTGAGGGGAGTGGGGGGGAAAGCCAGGTGGCCTAGGTGATAATTCCAGTATTCATTGAATCTCTCTGCTTTTAGAGGAATTACAACACATAGTCCCTACCCTAGATCATAAGGTGCATATGATCTAATTAGAAAAATAAGACATTCACGTGCTAAATTAAATAACATTAAACAATGCCATTCAAGAAAAATCATCAATGCCAAATATACATTGTTTTAACTATTGTCAACTCAGAGTCACATTCTATGAATTTATGGAATTGATGAAAAGATTCTTAATAAATTAACACCCAGTTCCAAACTTAAAATTGCACAATAAAAGCCAGGGCCATGGTTCAGCACATGTCGTTTGTAAATTATTTGTATTCATATGACTTTCCTGCTGAATATCTAGGTAAACTGTAATAGTCCTAGGTATAATTATTTACCAGTAAACTAACCACCTCAGACTATATGACTCACATTGAAGGAAAAGTAAGTTAATGTGGTTTAAAAATCAACAGCCTCAAATATTTAGCTATTTAATTATTGAGTTACAATAATCTATGGAGATACAACATTTTGTCTTTTTTTTCTGTATTCTCTCTTCTTGGAGCTCCAAAATTTATAAATACTTTAAAAATCCGGTTGTTTCTATATTTTAAGAAATTCACTTAGCATGGGGTAAAATAATCATTATAAAGAATCTGCTAAGATAATAGGCAGAAAAAAAGTCTACAAATAACTGCATCTGGGTGTTGAATTTTGGCATTTGATTAAAATTCTATAAAAAGGAATGAAATTAATAATCTAATCATTATAATAATTAGTAATTATATTTTCAGAGCCTCCAAGAATAATTAATTAGTGCATACCTATGAATTATTATTATCTCCATTATAAAATGAGGTGGTGGAGATGGAGCTGAGATGAGGAGTTGCCTCTGGCCACAGGCAGAAGCAGCAAGTGGAATGTCAGAAACCTGGAATTCCTGAGCCCCCAAGCCCTTGTTAACTAATTCTGCTCACTCTGAGCCGGCATCAGGAAGGTCATTAGTTAAACAGCATAAACCAGAAGCCGTCCTTTCCTCTCCTCAACTATTTCTCTCAACTAGTGCTACTGACCTTCTAGAGGTCTCATAGGAGATTCTCTTTAGACGGTGGTTTCTCTGGCAGGCTGCCATCTAAAAGTGGCGTTGAGTAAAGTGAGATAAGCAAAAGTCTGGATCTTTTAAAAATTTTATTATAGTAGACGAAAGAGGAAAACAGAAAAAATATAAGGAAGATTATAAATGAAGCTACAGGAAGCAGAAGTGGCATGATTCTGAACGTAAACTGTGTTCACATATTCACAGACTCATAAATCAACCACAAGAAATGAAGAACCACAAGAAATTTTTAAAACCTTTTTATACTGAAAACACAAGCTATACTTGTGCGTCTAGATTTTAAAGATAAAGGGTGCATATCCTTCCCATATTAAAAAGATGTAAATTTTGGGCGGGTGTGGTGGCACGTGCCTGTAATCCCAGCTACTCAAGAGGCTGACGTGGGAGGATCCCTTAAGCCCAGGAGTTTAAATCTAGCCCGAGCGACGTAGACAGACCGTATCTTAAAAAACATTTTTAAATTGTAAATTTTGATAAGCAAAATATTGATACCCTGAGAGAAAAATGGCCAAAAAGCATAGACAAAGATGAACAATTCATAAATTGCCAGCAAATAAATGGAAATAATGTTCAATACCCCTTTAAATCAAATAAAAGCAAATTAAAACAATTTGTGACCTAATAAATTGGCAACTATTTCTTTTTGAATACAATACCCAGTACTCTTGGCTGAAAATCAGATGTGATACGCACTATTGCATAGCCTGGATATTTGTGAGGCAATCAGTACAAGCTGTTGTGAAAGCAGTTTAGCAAAATGTATCAACACCTACTCATTGGAATAATTCCTTTGGAAAAATAAGAGATGCAGATAAAGGGTTATGTGCAAGATGGCTTATCACAATATTATTTATTACCAGGAAAAAAATCAAAATAGACGATGCAACCAATATTAAGGAAAATGACTTAAGTAAATTATAACAAACAGAAAATTCTAAGGCTATTAAAATCATATTTTCAAAAAACAATTAAGACCTTGGGGAAATGTTCACAAAATAATATGTAGAAAAAATTTAAACACAAAACTGCAAATACTCTATGAAATATAACTAGATGATATGGATGAAGACATATATGAAGGACACATATCAAAATCATCAAAAGTGATCATCTTTGGTTAGAATTTTCTTCTTCTTTTTTGTTTTCTACAATGAGTATTTTTGAATCAGAAAATGGTAAATTTACCGTTAAATTTTAAAAAGAAGAAAGTTGAGGGAATCCCTGAACTTGAGATATAGTTATCATTTTTTCATGATTTTTGCTCAAGCCATCTAAAATTCCTTTATTCCTTTCTGACTCAGACAGAAACACACTAGAAAGATTTTAGGATTAGAATTGGTTGACTTCCAGTGTTAAGACTTAAGAACTTTTCCTTTCCCAGTTACTCTTTCAGGAAAAATAGATGGAGAGTGTTCTTCTCACAAGGTCAGCTTCAAGGCAAATTTGGAGGAAAGAGAAATGACCAAGACCACTAATTTTAAATGGTGCACTCTCATTTGAAAATCCCAGATGACCACTACGTGCCTGCCGGCTTGCAAAAGAGCCACAAAATTTTGCGTACAAGTGACAGCCGTAGACGACACAACCGAAAAATGATTGCTGCTTGTTTGAGAAAATATGCACAGATTATGCCAAATGACTCCTACACTGGGTGTTTTTCTGAATGAATTTCTTGTAAGTTCTGTCACATGAAACTAATACTAGGAATCCCTGTGATCCAAGGACCTTGTTCCAGATGCACCTACCACATTGTCCTTGCCATTGGCTGGGCAAAATATACAACGCTCCAACTCCATGTAAAACACATTGCATAATTATAACACCCTATTATAAAGTTTCAGTGCATGTTTTTATCTTTGCCCAAACATGGCTTTTGATTAATAGACATCAGAATCTCTTTCAGCAACAGCTCACTGCAATATAGCTAATGCAATCAGAATCAACAACAACAACAACAAAAAAGCAAAAAAAAAGGCATAGCTGTTTGCAGTCACCTCAAATTCTGCAAAGGTTCCCCATTGCATTTAGATGTAAATCTAAACAGCTATCTGCTCACCACACCTCCAGTGACCCAGGTCCCCAACCCAGAACTCATCTGGTCACACTCTCCCCTTGTCCACCACATTCTGCCCACATTGGCCTTTTTCCTTTTTCTAAACCATGGCAAAGCTCATTCTCATACCACTAGAATTCCTCTGTACCTAAAATTTTCTTTTTCTTTGTCTTCAAGCGATTGGAAGAGCTTTGTTTTCAGGTGTTTGTCAAAAAAAAGTAATCAAGTGAATGGAGGATACATCAATCTGTGAACTGGCAAATTAAAATTAAAATATTTTTAATTTTGTTACTCTTGCTTAGGAAAGACTGACCCTTGTTTACCTCCAATATTTGAAAGGTATCTCACAAATGCTTTCTTGCTAAATAGAGAGTGTAAATGCCCAAGCATGAGCCAGTGCCACAAGCAAAAGAAAAAATCAGGGTTGTTTACTGATTGCAACTCAAAATCTAGAAGGCTTTAACACCAATTTTCCTTGTCGGTCTTAACTTTAACTGTCTCGGGGCAACAATGGTGCTACCTCTTTTATTTCTTTCATTTCAAATAGTGTGACATTATGAATGCCATAGATACAGCATTAACTCATAGTCCTGTTTACATGTATTGCTGTGGCAGGCAGTCTTTGAGATGTTCCCAGTGACCTGTCTTCCGGTACAAACTTGTGTCATCTCCTTGCCATAGGTACAAGCTAAACCCAATGATGATGTGCTTCTAACGAATAGAATATGGCACATGGGATGGGATGTCACTTCAGTGATTTGAACCCAAAGAAAGACTGAGACTCCCATCTCTTGCTTTCTCCTCCTTGGAACCCTTGCTTGCTCCTGGGGAAGCCAGCTGCCATGCTGTGAGCTCCCCTATGGAAAGCCCCCAGTTGTAAGGAACTAATGTCTTGGGTCAACAGCCAGCAAGAATCGGAAGCCAGTCAACAGCCACACAAGTGAGCTTGGTGTGGACCACCTGAGGCCTGCAATACCAGGTGAGTCTGGAGGGAGATCTTCCCCTACTGAGGTTTGGGGTGACTACAGCCCTGGCAGATATCTTGATCACTGCCTTGTGATAGATCCAGAGCAGAGACACAAAGAAACCACACCCAGATTCCTGACCCACAGAAATTCTAAGATAATAAATGTATGTTGTTAGGGGGACAATGCCAATTTGTCATACAGCAATAGCTAACTGTTCCAATTGTTTACAAACTAAGTTACATACTTGACATTTTCTTTCTTTCTTTTTTTTTTTTAGGATGCTAGCAAAAGAAAACTTAACCCCCTAAATTATAAGGGTAAAACCTTAGATTGTATGGGGGTAAAGAATATTCAGAACTGGAAAAAACTAACCAGTATTTATTCCCAAATAGCTATATTTTGCTACACTAATCGTAACAGCCGATCACAATTTGTACAGCATTTTAAAATCCAAGTGGTGTTTTCACATTCACGGCCATTGACCCCCCTTGAAGAGGCTGTGAAGTAGGTATCATTATTATGCCCATCTTACAGAAGAAGAGATTGAGACTCATTCGATTTCAAAAGTTCCTTGAAAGCAAGGACCTCCTCTGTCTTCTTGGCCAACGCTTCCCCAGTGCCTAGCTCCACGCTTAGCACTGCAAATGCTCAACTCGATACACATTCATGGAGTGGATGCCTCCCACAGCAATGTTAACTATAAAGATGGGGCCTCTTTCATGAATTCCCCAACAAACATATTCATACATCAGTCGATCAATAATGTCTCTACATACACGTGTAATGTGTAATACACAAATATGTATCCATGGAGCCAGGGTGTGTGTTTCCAAACAACACGGGCACCTCTGAAAGCTTACTCCAGCTTTTTTAAAGACAGTAAAGAGATCATTCCCTCATGTAATCCTGTTTTACATACAGCCCTGCGCTGCCAAAGACAGAGACCTAGAGCTCTTTTGTAAGCTAACAAGCCTTTCCTGGTAAATCAAATCTCTTTCTTTCATTATCATTTCCTATCATCTCCCAGGATGAGGCTGGAGGCAGCAAAGGAGGTGCCAGCCAGCTCAGATCCCGACACAATGCCTCTAACCCTTCTCTGTGCCCCCAGCACCTTGGTAAACTTGGCAACTAGAAAATAATAGGCCTTGTCAAAGGTCACTATAAAATAGCCTCAGGCGATGCCGGATAAAGGTGTCCATAGAAATGCAACAAAGTAGCTGACCAGGAAATAGGAGGTGGGTGATTTTGATTAGGAAGTTTATATAAGCCTTAAATTCCTTTTCTTTTCAGAGTTTCAGTCAAGCAAGAATTCAATCCCCAATCACAGCCCAGTCCCTCCTCAAATAGTACCTATTACAAAAGCATTTGTTCCCAAGGCATGTGGAGCCATTAAATTAAGAAGATAAGAAAACCAGTAAGGATGCTTCCTCTTACCAGGAAAGGAGGTGCAGCGCATTGTGTGTAAAGTATTACATTAATAACACTCATCGGTTCTTTCAGCAAATATTGAAGAAGTGTCTGCCATGTGCCAGATGCTGAGAAAATGGTGATGAACAAAACATGCTTGATTCCTGACATTTCAGATTTTAGATTCTGGTGGGAATGTGGATTTTAATTATTTTAGGCCGGGCGCAGTGGCTCACACCTATTATCCCAGCACTTTGGGAGGCCTAGGCGGGCGGATCACCTGACGTCAGGAGTTCGAGACCAGCCTGACCAAAATGGTGAGACCCCCATCTCTACAAAAATACAAAAATTAGCTGGGCGTGGTAGCGGGTGTCTGTAATCCCAGCTACTCAGGAGGCTTAGGCAGGGAGAATCGCTTAAACCAGAGAGGAGAAGGTTGCAATGAGCCGAGATTGCGCCATTGTACTCCAGCCTGGGTGACAGAGTGAGACTCCATCTCAAAAAAAATTTTTTTTTTAAATTAAACTAAACATCACACAAAGGAATATAAAATTGATTTAAGTGCCATGGAGGAAAAGTTCAGGACATATTGAGATTGGGAAACCCGGGAAAGCATGGATGGTCTAGACAGAAGGGGCAGCACATGCCAAGGCCCTGAGGCTGAGGAAGCTGTGGTCCCTGTGAGGACCTGATATCTCAGCGTGGCTGGGGCTCACTCCGGAAAGAGCTGTATGCTGTGAGATGAGGCTGGCCTATTTGATGCCTGAGACTATGATCCTGATTCTAACTCTATCTGCAGCTGAGACCCCTTCCCTGAATTCCACTCTCAGCATCTCACTTTGTCTCAGCATCTCTTTACATACAACATGCCCAAAACTGAACTCCTGGTCTCCCGCACTGACCCTGTTCTACCCGCCATCTTCCCCATCTCAGTTGATGACAACTTCATCCTTCCAGTGTCTCGGGTCAAGCACCTTAATATCTTCCCTGACTTCTTACTTATTTTCACAGCCAATCCATCAGCAAGTCCTGCTAGTTTTACCTTCAAAATAAGCCATAATCCAACTCTTTCTCACCACTTCTCCCAGAACCTACCCAGTCCAGCCCACCATTGTCTCTTGCCTCCTCATGGGTCTCCCAGCTGCCACCCTTGCTCCTACACAGTCGATCCTCCAACCACGATGGAGTACTTTATAAGTAATGGATGCTCTACCCAAAACTATCCAACGGTTTCCTACCTAGCTGAGATTAATATACAGAGTTCACGGCATGTTTAAAGTCCCTGAATGATCAGCCATCCAGCAGCTCCCACTGCTTCCCTCCTTGTCTCCACATCTGCTTCCTTGCAGCTCCTCAAGCACACTGTCCAAAACAGCAGGGCCCTTGTACCAAGCAGCCCCTTACCTAGAAAGCTCCTTCTCCGCATCTCCATGGGAATTCCTCCCTTCCCCGGTGGCTCTCCTCTCATATGTCACCTTATCTGAAAGTTCATCTTCCTGGGCTATTCCAACTGCAATATGAAAGAGCACACTTGATCCACTTCCCTGGTCTTATCTTTCTTTTTAGCACTTACTACTATATTAGGTATTATTTACCTATCTACATGGAGATTTTGTTTGTTTTTTTCACTGCCATATCCTTAGAACCTGGAAGAGTCCTAGCTAAAGAGAGCAAAGATCCACTTTTAGTGATGCCCTTGGCTGGGTTATTACCAAACCATCTCCAGAAGTCCTTTTGTATAATATTATAAACCCAGAAAGGAAATAGATTGAGTGCCTAGTGTCTCACTAAGATCGAGGCTTTGGAAATGCAAGAGGAGAGAGAAGTCTGGCGAGGAGGAGTGAGGAGAAGGGCAGGATTCATGGGAGGTAGGTCAGTCTCTGGAGGAGGAGCGCAGACCCCAAGTCCCTGGGACGGGCACCATGGGGACATAGAATGCATTGAGAGGCGGGAAGGCAGAGATAGAAGGAATAAAGTGTGCGTATCCAAAACAAACTCGGTTTCTGTCACAACTATGCCTAAGCTCAACCCTAAAGGAAGATTTTTCAACCAGCCTAAGGGAAAGGAGATTAATATCGTCAGAGTATACATTTATCTTGCCAAAAGATTGGTCATGTGTTTTTTAGAACCATTTTTTAAAAATCCACAGCAAAGTTAAATGTCAAACAATAGAGGTTGGTTAAGAAATTGTGGCATAGCAACTCAATGGAATATTATGCATAATCATAGTTTTGAAAACTATGTAGCGACATGAAAACATGTCTGTGGTACAGTTTTAAGTGAAGGAAGCAGAATTTTAAAATATGTCTATGCTCTGATTAAAACTATTTACAAATTATGTTCCTCTCTGGACAAAGAATGCAAGAGAATGCAAAAATGAAAAATCAGTTTTTCCTTAGGGTTATAAGATTCTCGGTGATGGATTCATTCACCTCCATTTTTGATTTCTAAACTATTATGACAGTTGTCTTTAAGCAACAGAGTTTAAAATTAAAGTGATACTGAGAGAAGGGGACTTCATCAGTATACCTAAAAAATCTTCCTAGGATGGTCCTCCAGGAACACTCACTAGGCTGGTTAACATTTCATGTTGGTTCTAGGAAGTCTATGGCAACAATGAGTGAGTGTCTCTTTAGTCAGTTCATGCAAAATTAATTTGCATCTACTATGTGTAACCATCTACTCTATGCTAATTCAATGAAAGAAGTCAAAACTAAGCAAGATTCAGTTCTTGCTGTCATAGAGCTTATAATCCAGGAGAGGGAATTTATGAAAAACACAAAAATAATCACAATAGAAGATACATTTTTTAAAAACCATAAGAAAAAGATTAACAGAGCACTAAGGAATTAATTAATTTTGCATTCTGCTTTTGGTTTTGCAGATCAGGAGATGATGACTGAGATGGGCCTTGGAGAGTACTGTTTTCACAGGCAGGAGGTGAATGTAGCACATCTGGGTGAATATATGCACGTGTGTGTCTGGAACCACTGTACTAGAGGATCGCAGATGTTCCAGGGAAGAAGAGATTTTGAATATGCCAGAGAGGCGCTCAACACAAACCACAGTGGATCTGTCTTGAATATGGGGCACACCTACAAGGATGTGGTTAAGACTGGCCTAGGGGCCTTGAAACAAGGCACCAGCGAAGGTTCTTGAGAAGGGAAATGGGATGTTCAAATCTATACAAGAGAGCAATTCTTGGCAGCTAGAATGGACAGAGTATGAGCTCAGGGACCAGACAAAACTGGAACCAAACCCAACTCCTCCATTTACTGCTTTTGTCCCACTGGGCAAGTCCCTTAACCTCTAAGCCTTATTTTCCTTAGCTATAAAAAGGGGTAACTGTAGCCCTTTGCTAAGTTTGTTATGAAGGTTGACATAGTAGAGCAGGACAGGAGTCTCACTAAAGACACAGTAAATAATTCTCCCTACAGTTAATAGGAGGAATTGGGTTAGAAGGAGACAAGGCAAAGACATTGCTAAGGCAGAGTCCAGAAGATGTGACAATGATATGTTCACGACTACCAAGGAAAAGGGCCAAGTCAGTGAGGGGCATGAAGCTTCAATCTGGGGGCCCAGAGGACAGTGGTGGCCCTCACTGAAATGGGTGTGTCAGAAGGAGAACTGGTATGAGGATGAGTTTGTGTTTGAACAATTTCAAAATTAAGGAAAAGCAGCAATCCATTTAGAGGAAAATGTCAAAGGTGCAGCTGGAAGCGAAGGCCATTGCCCAGGAGAGAGGTGCAAGCTGGAGATACATACAATAAATGCTGCAAGACTGAGGTCTGAAATGCTCTATCAACATCTACTCATCCTAAATATGCAGAGAAGCTGTTGGATCAAAATACCCTATTTGGCATGTATTCTGACTGAATTTAGCAGCCCATGTTTTCCTCCACGATGTGCTATCTTTTTTTAACAGCTTTGTTGAGACCTAATTCACAGACCATACAATTCACTCACTTAAAACATGCAATCTAATGGCATTAGAATATTCAGATTTGTGCAACCATCACTACAATTTTGGAACATTTTCATCACCCCCAAAAGAAATCACATACTCTTCAATGGTCACCCCTGAACTCCCCACCCCACCCCCAGTCCTAGGCAATCATGAATCTACCTTCTGTCTCTATGGATTCGCCTATTCTGGACATTTCCTATGTATGGAATTATACAATATATGGCCCTTTACGGCTGGATTCTTTTTCTGAGCATGCTTTCAAGGTTCATTCATATTAGAGTATATTTCAGTAGTTTTCTTATAACCAAGTAATATTTCAATATATGGATGTACCATATTTTGCTTATCTACTCAACAGTTGATGGGCTTTGGATTATTTCCACATTTTTGGCCATTAAAAATAACCCTGATAGGTAGTGATGCTGGACATCTTTTCATGTGCTTACTGGCCATGTGTGTATTTTCTTTTAAAAATTTTCCGTGACAAAACAATCTGTACAACAAACCCTCGAGACATTGAATTTACCTGTACAACAAACCTGCACATGTACCCATGAGCCTAAAATAAAATTTTTTAAAAAACTGTCTAGTCGGATCTCTGTCCATTTTAAACTGAGTTGTCTTTTCATTATGATGTGTTTCTAAAATGCAGAATTTTGCCTTTTCATTGTGCAAAACGAAGGTAGCACATACACATAAATTATTCATCAACAACCAGAAAATCAGAATTTTTTTCCTTCCCACATTGAAACATTTATACCTAACTGTGTGTGTGTGTGTGTGTGTGTGTGTGTGTGTGTGTTTATGGGAATGGGTGATTTTTGTCCTTGTCAGTAAATATTAGCACATCCAAACAATAACTGTTAAGGCTGCCAGAGTAGCAAACTATACTTGTATTTAATTCTTTCTTCTTAAGGTTAAAAGTTAGTGTTACCCTTTCAGCATTGCTCTTTTAAAAATCCTGGGGACAAATTCAAGGCCAAACCGAGAATAATGCTTACATTAGCAAAAATGTGTCAGTCAGCGCAACACGTATGTATCTGTTTTTAAGGGTAGGCTTGTTTTCCTGTGTTTTGCTAGCTTTGTCCATAGTTGGTAATTAACATGTGGATCCCCATCTCCGAAGACTTGTTCCAAGTTTTTCCAGGGATCTATCTGAGGTTTATTTTCAGCATGTGCTAAAAGAAAAGTCTGATTATAAAACATATCACTCTCAATCTGCCAGTTTTAGAGTCGTATTATTACCTGACCTGGGTGCTGCCTGCTTGCTGGGCATACCTGCTGTGGTGGTTTGAATTGTGTTCACCTTAAAGGAGATATGTTGGAGTCCTAATTAAGTCCCAGAAAGTGACTTTCTTTGAAGATAAAGTATTTGTAGAGGTAATTAAGGTAAAATGAGGTCACTAGGTTGGGCTCTCATGCAGTATGACTGACATCCTTATAAAAAGAGGAACTTGGAGACAGCTATAAGAAGGGAAGATCATGTGACGTCACAGAGAAGACAGAAGAAGGAAGGAGGCCTGGAACAGATTCCTCCTCACGGGCCCTGGAAAGGAACCAACCCTGCCAATAGCTAGATTTCTGACTCCCAGCCTCCAGAACTGTAAGAGAATAAGCATCTGTTGTTTAAGCCCCCGAGTTTGTGCTACTTTGCTACAGCAGCCTCAGGAAGCTAACACTCCCAGCCATGCCCTAGACCCCCTGAGTACCAGAGCTGTGGCTGCCCTGGGCAGAGGGGGTGCCTCTGTCCCTGTGGAGCCACTCTCTGGGAGAAGTTATCAAAGTTGTACTGCTATGGAACCCAACAATGCACTGTATCTTTCAGTTAGAGTTGCTCTTGGCGTTTCTGTTCACAGCCATTTTCTGTTCTCAGGATGCAGACACAAGCCCATGGGCACTGGGCCAGAACCCATCCCCCAGTTCAGCACCACAAAGGATGACCCAGACTTTCTTACCGGGTCAGGCTTATCCTGACTCTATCTTCCCCACTCTCTGGTCCCCTCATCTTCCAGTTAATCAATCCCCAAGTCATACTGCTCTTGCCTCTTACATGGCTTTTGAGCCTGGCACCATCATAGCTCAAGCCCTCATCACCTCTTGCCTGGATAACCACAATAGCCCTTAATTGGGTTTTCTGTCTCCAGGCTTGCACCCCCTCAGCCTCCTCCTGAAACACTAAATTGCAGTAACTTATTTGGTACAAGTTCTATGAGGAGTGGTTTTGTGTCTGATTTTGATCATGTATCCCTGTACCCAGCACATAATAGATGCTCAGTTAATATTTAATGAAGGAGGGGATGAAGGAAGGAAAGGAACTTAGGCTCAAATAGGGTGCTGATATTTGTGTTGGAAAGGAGCTGCTTGGTTTATTTGCGATTGTTGCTGCTTCTTAGTAACAAAGAGCACACTTGGTTCCATAAGTGTATATGGCTAGCATGGAGGCAGACGGGACGGACAAAGAGAAGCAGGAAAAAAGGAAGAAGGGAGGGAAGGATGCCTGAATTCCAGTTATATGTCTGGCACTTTAGTTAGCTGGGACTGCACATACTACTTAAGCCCTGGGATTCTTAGTTTCTGCATCCATTAAAATGGGAAGGATAATATCTGTCCTTCATGTTTCACTGTGTTGTCATATTACCCTAATAAGACAATTTCTGTTAAATTACTTTGAAACTCCTAAACAATGTAAGGTATTATTAATCAGTGGTTGTCTAGGTATGGGCTATTGGGCAAACCGGCAGTTACTCTCATAGAGAAACACAAATGAGAATCCAATGAATGTGAATTTCCATTCCTGATTATACACATCACTGGAAGTTCATTAGCTCTGGTTACTTTCTTAGCTTAATACATGCAATGTATGCACCAACACATGTAGGATGAACCACATGAAACTGATCATATTCATTCAACCACAGCAATTTTAAGTTTATGTGTCCATATAGCCAGTGCATTGGTAAGCACCATCATTGAGCCCAGAGATTTTTTCATCCTGGAGTCCATGGCTTCTGGGTCCATGAACCTTCTCGTGAACATTTGCCGACGTGTTATTTTTCTGTAAACAAGCTCGTAGCTTTTACCTAATTGTTTAAAGTGTTCATAATCCACTTTAAACAATTCATAAGCCAGGAGCAACTGAGCCAGCCCTGCTTCTTACTGCTTCCAGAAACTCTTCTTATAATAATGCTGACACCCCATGCCAGGAGGTCACTACTTTCTGAGACAGTCCTTTCCATGGATGTATAGGTTCACTTGTTCCAAAATTCTTCCCTCTTTGGAGCCAAAAGAGCAAACACAGTAAACCCCATCTCTCCACACAGCAAACGGTCTCCTTCCCGCAATTTTCACTGTTTTTCCCTGAAGCATAGAGGAAGTCAGAAATAGTATCCTCTTGTCCACACACTGTTCCTTGATATTATGCACAAGCCTGGGTCTCCTCCTTTCTGAGTCAAATATCTCTAATTTCCTCCACCATTCCCCCTGTGATCTGTCTCCAAAATTTTCAACTCCCAGGTTGTCCCCCACAAAGCAACTTCTCATTGGTCAGTGTTACTGTGAAGTGTGGGTTTACATTCCCTGACATAAACTACAAGGCTACTTTGCCTGACTTTTTTCATTGATCTCAGTTGAATACATACACACACACACACACACACACACACACACAAAAGGCAATCAAGTAAATTTCTTAAAAACTGCTCAAATAAGGTCAAATGCATTTTCAAATGGAATGATACAGCTTTCTACACAGAGGGCTCACCCAGATCCAAGCCAGAAAAGAGGCATGCAACGTTACGTACCTAGCTTTTAGCTACCCTGGATACTCCTATGCGTCAAAATCACATCACGCACATACCCATGTCATCTCTCTACATTATTCCAAAGTGCAGAAGTCCTGTTTAGATTTTTGATCTTCCCATTATGACAGTAAAGTGGAAGCATCTCCAAAATCTCACAAATCACCACTAAAGAACTTACATAACCAAATACCACCTGCTCCCCCAAAACCTACGGAAATAAAACATTTTTAAATATGGTATATGTATACCATGAAATACTACTCAGCCATAAAAAAGAATAAAATCATGTCTTTTGTAGCACCTTGGATGGAACTGGAGGCCATTATCCTAAGTGAAGTAACTCAGGAATGGAAAACCAAATTTCTGGATATTCTCACTTATGAGTGGAAGCTATGCTATGGGGTATGCAAAGGCAGACAGAGTGGTATAATGGACATTGGAGACTCAGAAGGGGGAAAGGTAGGAAAGGGTGAAGAACAGGAATCACCTATTGGGTACAATGTACAGTATTCCAGTGATAGAGGTACTAAAAGCCCAGACTTTACTGCTACATAAGTCATCCATGTAACCAAAACCACTTGTACCCCTAAAACTATTGAAATAAAAATAAGTGAATGCAAATTTAAAAAACAAAACAATACAAAAATTAAAGTGGATGCATCTAGCTTGAAACAAATGGTCTGTACATTCTATTTTCCCCTATCTGGGGAATGGGTACAAGCAAACTTTTTCCCCATTTCTAATAACGGTGGTAAAATATATATAACATAAAACTTGCCACTCTAACCTTTTTTTTCTTTTTTTTTTGAGAGGCAGTCTTGCTGCGAAGCCCAGGCTAGAGTGCAGTGGTACGATCTCAGCTCACTGCAACCTCTGCCTCCTGTGTTCAAGCGATTCTCCTGTCCCAGCCTCCTGAGTAGCTGGGACAACAGGCATTTGCCACCACACCCAGCTAATTTTTTGTATTTTTAGTAGAGACGGGGTTTCACCATAGTGGCCAGGCTGGTCTTGAACTCCTGAACTCAAGTGATCCTCCTGCCTCGGCCTCCCAAAGTGCTGGGATTACAGGCGTGAGCCACCATGCCCAGCCTCACCTTAACCATGTTTAAGTGTACAGTTCAGTAGTGTTAAGTATACTCACACTGTTGTACAACCAATCTCCAGAACCCCCTATGTTTTTAAACAAGCATTAAATAACTACAACTATGTGAAGGAATATAAGACTTCTAAATAGATCTCCTAAAATATCTTCTAAATGTTAATTAAAGATAAAGCAGCCACATGATTTACTCTTAAGCCTTCCTTTTAAAGATACAACCACATTTGTGCTTAAAAAAAAAGGAAAAAAGAAAGAAAGCACATTTCCTGGAAAGGATAAAAATGAACTTTAGGTTAAAGACTCAGCCTGTCTGTCTTAAGAATGTCCCTTCCAAAGGGCATGTCAAGTAATTATATGTACTCTTTTTCTCCCTGATTTTTGTAAGCACTTCCAAAGCACATGAAAAAAAAAAAAAAAAAATTGTACTTTGCCCATGCTGCCTCCATCCAATCAGCAGACATTACTGTTTTGTTTTGGTTTTTTAGTGTTTTGAATGGTTTGGAGATCAGCACGAGTGTTTAGCAAAAAGTACAATTCCAAATTACATGCTGCTTCATGGTGCCAAAACACTGCACCCTCATCTTTGATGACGTCAACACAGCACAGCCCTAAGAATGGCGGTGGTTAGTCATCCGATTTTGCAAAACTGGAATACAAAATTGTAAACAATGTGTGCTTAGACAGGCCTTCTTAGAAAAAAGGAGTGTCTTAAATATGGTGTCAATTTTTTTAATTTCACTATATCTTTTAATCAGCAATATGTATCTGAGTCAATGTTACAAACAGATACTTGTCCAATAGGAGTTACAGTTTGTCCATGGGCTTCCTAAAAAAGATGACAAGTACATTTGCAAGTGTATGCCCTACTAACATTGTGGTCCTCACTGGCCCAGGTTTCTATGTATACACATATTTATTTTCATATAAGCATAAATACCATAAGCATGTATATGTATAAATATTAAAATTGCTTTAAATTTAGAATGATGCTTGGAGAAAAGAAGCCAAAATAATGGCTCCCTGGCACTGGTCAAAAATTGCACTATTAATCAATATCTCACCCATCAAAGACACAGAAATGCAGACAGAGACTGCAAATGGCCAAGCCCAACCTATTATCATTATTAGGAGAAAACAAAAACCAAATACTCAAACACAGATGGCTCCAGACCAAGTGTGAAGACAGTACATTGGCACGACAAGGGCTAAAGTGTTCTATAAAAGATAATTTAGGAGCTAGGGCTAGAGTCTATCTTGCTCAATAAATGAATACGTACAGGCCTTTGCTTTCAATCCCCAAAACAGATGAGTAACTTACATCGTTAATCTCATTGTCTCTCCACACAATCCTTTTAACAGTCAATCACAAAGTAGCCTGAGAGAAAGTTTCCCTGGATACTACCAAAAACACAGGTTTGCAACAGATGTCTCCATACAACTTTTAAAACAGATTCCATGTTAAGAAGTTAATATATCCTTGTGCATTTACTAATCAATCTAGGTACAAGCCTGAAGCTGGGAAGTAAGAGGTATTAGCAAGGAAACTATTTAACTGCAAAGAATGCATGGGAAAGCATCAGAAAGAATGTTATTTATAAATACAAAGACAAGTGCAATAGTACAAGCAATTGGAAAATCCCTGCTTGGAAGCCACCCAAAGCAGTGCTTCTATCTGGCATATCTAGAATACATGGCAATAATAAATGTGAGCTCTTTTCTCCTACTGACCAACCACCTAATCAATGAGCAGGATGCCTAGCCTTGGCAATCTCTTAGTTTTCCCATCTATAAAATGGGGATTAGAGCTATGTGTTAATAAATGAAGGCTAACATTCTTCCAATGAATGACATTACAGAAAACACAAATATCACCACGACATGTAGAAAAACATGTAATTTTACATTTAAAACTAGTTTATAGTCATGCTTTAAAGGCGATATGGTCGAATAGACATGTATTTGGAAATAGATGGCTCTGCAGGGGATAAGGAGAGAGAGGGTCAGAGTGAAATGACTCATGAATTTGGGGACGCAGAGGCTCTCTGCAGCATGAAGTCACAAGGGACTGACACCAAGGTCTCTCCTCTCCTCCACAAACAATTCTGTTCGTAGACTTCGCAAGAAGGTGTGTGAGGAGTTTGGAAATTATTTTTTATTTTATACTTTTTGCATCCTTCAGTGAATGCACAGACTGGTGTATTATTAAAAACAGGTATATTAAAATAAAGCATTCTGATGTGCATTGAAAAATATTGATTCTTCTAATATTTTAAAAGGTGATAAATAAAAATGAATACCTTAAGTCTGGGAGGTTATAACTAACATCTTGACATGAGCAATTCTGGTCTAGGCAATAACACAAGCTTGTTAAAAGCTTGGAGGGAAGAAAATTCTGGGGGATCCAGATGTCTCAACTGGAGTAAAAAATCTCCCTCCCCAAACAACTAAAGGCATGTATCTGGGGCAAAAGAGTAAGCTGGCAAAATACTGTAACTGAAATGTGAGGATCCTGACCTTTTCCAAAACAGAGAGTTTCTACGAGGCTACGTGTAAATCAAATCCTAAATTAAGATTTCTAGGGAAGCAGACCACTTAAAACACCCACATTTGAAAGTTACACAAAACAGAGCTCATTTGTGGTGCAAAGAATTATCATCTAAGTTATTCATTCTGTACATTTTAATCTTTATCAGTTATATTTTCTTAAATATGTGTTGCAGGGTACAGCAAGCTTGTAACAACCGCTTGCTGCCCTTGAACTCTGACTGAACGCTTTACTGCAATCCCTTTCCTTAAATAGAATCATAGAATATTAGGGTAGAAGATTCCTTAGAGATCAGTTAGAACTGTGGTTCTCAACCTCTGCGACACATTGGAAACACTTGTGGAGCTTTTAAGAGATACAGAGGCCCAGGCCTTCACCCCAAACCGATTAAAGCAGAATGTCAGAGTGGAAGGGTGTCGGTGTTTTTTAATAAGTTCCACAGGTGGTACTATTGGGCTGCCAGGATCATAAACCACTGATTTACCCTGGGTTGTCTGATACCATAGTCACTGACCACACATGGATATTTAGCACTTGAAATGTGGCTAGTCCAAATTGAGATATGCTGTAGTTGTGAAATACACACTGGATTTCAAAGATTTCATATCAAAGAGAGAGAGAGAATGTAAAGTAGTACATTAACACTTTTATACGGATTATATGTTTAAATGATAATATTTTGGATATATCAGGTTAAATCAAAGTGTTATTAAAATGATTTCACCTGTTTCTTTTTAACCGTTTT
The DNA here is from genome assembly GCF_009764315.1 of Trachypithecus francoisi. NCBI lineage: Eukaryota > Metazoa > Chordata > Mammalia > Primates > Cercopithecidae > Trachypithecus > Trachypithecus francoisi. The sequence continues at coordinate 100,351,050 of NW_022681469.1, read as the reverse complement.
AATGCGGCCACTAAAACATTTAAAATGGCATATGTGGCTCACATTTGTGGCTCTCACTACTGGACAGTGCTGGGTGAGCCCAACATTCTCATCACAAATGAAGAAACTGAGGCAGAGATGCATAATAGCTCAAGGCAGCTCTCCTGGGGATTGCGTCCCTCCTGCAGTCTCAGGCTTCTCATTGTTGCAGAGCCACGAATGGACAAAGCTTGTTATGCCATCAGGCGAATTTCAACTCTTCTTTCCCCCTTTTGTTTTCCTAATTGTTTCTTCTAAGATTTGACATAAAAATCTATTTTCCTTATGGAAAAATATCCCTGCTCTACTGTGTACACATTTGTGACTTGTTACTGCAGGATTATTCATCAAGGCAGAGTAGTTGAAACGGATGTTAAAAAATGAATCTAGGGAAACACTAGCAGAAGGAAAATGCAGAGAATAGACAGAGAAAACATTTTGTCATGCTGTAGTTTAGAAGATGACCCTGGAGGCCCCCAGCATTCTGACAGTCACCTTCGACACAGGATCATTCCCTGATATGATTTTAGAAGCTTGAGCCTATAATATTGTTTTTCCTCCTAGGAGTCAGTATTTTTCTGCACAATGTTGTCATTGCAGTGAGGCAAATCAGACCCTCCGTAATGGTGCACCACACCATAGCCAGATACCCTGGCAGAAACGGACTTTATCCCAATGCCTTCTACTCTCTGATGCATGAATTAATACCTGGCCAGTCAGAAGCCAACTTACTTAAAGAAGAAAATCTTGTTTTGTTAAAGTGAAATGGTCCTACCAGATCTGGCAAATAGAGATTACACCTATTTCTTCCAGTAGTCAGCTAATTCAAACAAAAACAAAGATTTTTTTGTTGCATGTATTTTCCCCCTTGGGAAGCCAACAGAGAGAGGACTGCATAAAACTGGCTGAAATGTGCTATATTTGAGAAATCATGCCTGCAACACAGGAACTCCTCAGTGTAATAAAAGAATAAAAAGAGACCTGAATTCTGATATAAAACCTCATGCAAACAGCTGGAGAGGAAACCTGTGGGTGAGGCCAAACAACACATACAGTAGATGCATTCAAGATTTCTATTTAGACATTGTTATTCCCCATCTTAAATACAGCACAGCCTAAATATCATCTTAAATCAAATGTGTGGTGCTCTAGAGCCCTCTGTGTTGCATGCATGAATTTTTTTAGTTATGATTGGTCAAGTTTTGCCAGTCAAACCTCAAAGAACATATTTCCAGACTCAATTCACTTCTCACCACCTCCAAACACACTCATATATATCCACCTGGAAAGATAATGTATTACAGACAGATCCCAGGCAAAAGTACACCTTCTAGAGTGAAAACATCACCCATTTCTCTATTTGACAAAAAAGGTTATTTATTTTAACTTTAAATAATATTTCAGATCCTGTCCTCAGAGATGATAAAGAAAAGACAGGAAGTAGAGAAAGTCACTGCCTTATTCTTGAGACAGTCTTTCAGACCATTTTTAGTCTGCCTCGTTTTTACTCTCAAATGAAATCTGGATGGTGTGGTTTTACAGAGTATGTCTAATAACAATGATGATAAAAGGAGAATTTAAGTTAAAATTAATTAAGAAGGCCCATATTAGAAAAAATAACATTGCAGATATTATATAAGAATAAATGAAACTACAGCATTTATGATTAAGGTATTCATTCCAAAGATCTGATAAAAATTTGTCTTTGAGAGATTACTCATCAAAAGGTTTGAAAAGAGCAAAGGATACAAAGTCATGGGTTATGCCCCATTTCTGACAAGGGCATTTATGGCAGGAGCACCCGAACTGGAGGCAGGGACCAGGCTCCTCAGCCTGGTTTGGCTCTCTCCAGCTCTGGGCCTTGGGTGAGCCAGGGGTCTCTTCTGTAAAATGAAAAAGTTGGTCTATCAGTCTGAGGCTCTCCCCTAGCCCTACCATCCCCATGAAGGCATAAGCCTTTGTATCTCACCATCAGAATCTCTAGGCCTAAAGGAACTCCCTCTAAAATCAGTTCTAGTCAAATACCAGCCTGGTAGTTTTCAATCCTTGTTAAGGATTGAAATCCTAAAATCCTTTTAGGGTTAAGATCAGAAATGTGGCCGGGCGCGGTGGCTCAAGCCTGTAATCCCAGCACTTTGGGAGGCCGAGACGGGCGGATCACGAGGTCAGGAGATCGAGACCATCCTGGCTAACACGGTGAAACCCCGTCTCTACTAAAAATATACAAAAAATTAGCCGGGCGAGATGGCGGGCGCCTGTAGTCCCAGCTACTCGGGAGGCTGAGGCAGGAGAATGGCGTAAACCCGGGAGGCGGAGCTTGCAGTGAGCTGAGATCCGGCCACTGCACTCCAGCCTGGGCGACAGAGCAAGACTCCGTCTCAAAAAAAAAAAAAAAAAAAGATCAGAAATGTGACCTTAAGGAAATAGAAGAAAGCAGCTGAAATACCTACTTTTAAAGTGATAAACTGATTCTGATCTATTTCTCGTGGGGCAGAGGTGAACTTGGAAAAAACAAATATTGAAATGTCAATATAATATCTTCCATATTCAAGAATTTACCCGAAACTTTATCTTTTACTGGGAAAGTTCCAGAGTCCTCAATAAGAGCTTCAAAAATTTTAGTCGGGTTTCTGGAAGAATGCTATTACTATCTGGAAATTTCTAAAAGGCCTCTCTCTTTAAAAAAAAAAAAATCCTATGTTAAATCTATGATTTGTCCAACAATGGAATACTAATGGATACTCAAAAAACACTAATTGCTCATTTTTTCCTAATTACGAAATGTAATAATTCTTTAGTGAAAACATTAAACATGATGTCATTTTTAAAGTGCCAGACTTTCTATTTAAAGCATTGCCACAAAGTAGATAGCTTACTTAGTTTACAAATAGCAACACAAAACGGGTCTTCTGTGTCTTTAAGTCTGTTTAGCATATCTGAAAGTGCTTCTTCCTCACACTTAGATATTTAAGGCAACTGCCCCCCAGTTTATTACCTTATCTCAATTGTTTAATTTTCTTAAATAGAATTCAGAGAAATGGTCATAGATTTAAATTTTTAAACACTAATAAAGCATTGGTTGATTCCCATAATATAGCTGGTAGTCAAAGTGGACAAGATAATGAATTGACTGAGATCACTGTTTCATCTTCATCCAAGAAAGCTGCCTCTAAAAAAAGACCTAAATTGCTGTAGAAATCCGATTTGTAAGAAGCATATAGATGGGAAACACCAGCCAGGATCACATTAATTTTGTGACTACCAGCATTGCTTTGAAGTGAAGAAGGAGGAGGAGGAGGAGGAGGAGGAGGAGGAGGAGGAGGAGGAGGAGAAGAAGAAGAAAAAAGAAAAGATGACAAAAATAATAAGTCCACTCAAATCCCAATTTTAATCCAACAACACAACCAGAAGAAAACAAACTACAAATACAAAGTTCACATCTTAGTGATCTAGTGAACATGACACCCCCACAAAATAATTTTTAGCTTAGTAATAAGTAAACTCCAATGACAAGAAAATATTATAGGATTATGATACCTCATTGCTAAAAAGTAGATTGTAGTAAGAAATTGGGAGTCTCGGAACTTGCCATCATGGAAACTCCATGATTGAATGGTTTTGAACGTGTAGGTGTGGGAAACTGACAAATCATTGTAACAAAAATATTCAACTTACTAGAATTGAAAATCTATGCAGGAAAAGTCTCTCTGACAAACTACCATTCATTTAGCCACCTACTCAAATAAAAGCTGCGACATAACAGAGATCTAGAAATAAAGGCATGGTTTCCAATTTTTTGTTGAAATGTTCTAATAAACTATCTTCTCAGGTATAAACTATATAAGGTTGGGACTGACTACTGATTGACAGGCAATTTATGGGCACCAGCAATTTACATAAAAAATAGTGGGCTTGGAGATATTTTCAAATATGTTTACTATGAGTGAAGTTGAAAAATAAAAACCACTATAATCAGTAAGGATTTAAAAATAAGAGATCTATATAAAATGCTATAAGCAAAGGAAAATGAGAAACATTTCTGAGGAGACACAAGTTAGTTTTTTTATTATAAGTTTTAAAACTAAAGTAATAGCTGATATTCAACCAATAGCATCATCCTTCGGGGACATACACATCTAGGTTTGAATGCGGAAAACTGTTTTTTTTTTTTTTTTTTTAATTTTTAGGTTTCTTTTTCAAGAACTTTCTTATTAAAACTTAAATACTTATTGAAGTGATCCATGAAACCTCATAGAAAGGGGAATTCATGCTTGACACATTACTTAACATGCTTCATAGCTTCCCCACTGCAGTTCATATGCTCCTGAACATATTTTACCCGGGAAATAATAGTCTTATTCACACACACACACACACACACAAAACCTTCCACATAAAATGCTACAAGTCCCAGGAAACTGACAAAAGCAACATTAAAATTTTGTGCAAAATCAGAGCTCTATTTCTGAATTCCATCTATGAAAATACAACATTGGTTCTATTTAACTAAGTGCAAAGTTTTCTCTCTGCTTAATAAGCATAATAAACATCATCCTTACCATTATCTGTAGAATAAAAGCAGCAACGTGTTGCTTCCTGCAGTCACCAAATCAAGGTTTTTCTTCCTTTCTTTCTAGTAACTTCTGTTTCACCAGCAAGATTAGGAAGAAAATAAGTCTTGAGTATTTGCCTCAGTATTTCAGACCAGAAGACTGTGAAACTAGCTCTTAGTAAAAAGAACAGATCTGGTATTTTACAATTACTTCTGCAACCCAGAGGTACCTCCTAGACTCTGGTACCTCCCTCGTTCTCTAAGTTTCTTTTAGTAATGAGACTAATTTTTCCAGTAGCCTTGAACTCCCTAGATTTAACTGACATGGAAAATGTGACTAAAAATTTGTAGAACTGTCTAGCCTCCAACCCTACACAGAATCAACTTTGTTGTAAATGTTGAAGAACACCTCACAAGCAGCTACATGCTCAGTTTCTACTCCTGCGCTACGCAGCAGAGAACACCAAATAACAGTGCGCCATCTAGTTAGCAAGCTGCAATCTCCATGCTAGAAGGGGGGACACACTTACAAACCCTGGGAGTTAAGAACTTGTCAGGGTTCAGCTGCTCTAAAGGTCCAATTGTTTATTTAAATAAAAAAAAATATCGCTACTGAGATAATCCACATCTAGTGGATATGGGAAAATTTAGGTTATAATGGCACTACAAACTTTTACATCTAACTTTGATTTACAAGATAAAAGCAAGTTTTAAATTAAAAGGGCTTTCTGTTAATAGAGCTTATTATTCTGAAGACGGGAATGATTTTCTTCGAAAGTTGTCCCTGGGTGCATGCCTATTATCTTTGCTTTTCCCCTTCCACTAATGAGCATTTATCTAAAGAGCCTGTTAATCCTCTGATGTGTGCTTCTGGTCAGAGGTAACAGTTTGAATAAAACCACTAATCACTGATCACTAAATCACTGATCATTAATCACACTTTCCAGTGCCCATGACTGGGCCATTTTTTTTTTCCTTTAAGTCTATGCATCACAAACAAGAAGTTCAACATTTTCGATGCACACATATTGTGTGGAGGTTACACTATTTCATCTCTAGATGTGAATAAATACTAAATCCTGCCACAAACTTGGGGAAGTATGTCAATTAGACCCCAGACAGGAGTTTCACAAATGTCTACCCTACAGCATGGCTTTCACTTTGAAGAAAGTAGATCTAATTATAAGAAAACATGTGTTCTTCGAGAAATTCCCTCATATTGGCAATATAAGTATTTCTTTATTTAGTTTTCACCAACTCCAAATCAGGGACCACTCCAATTCCCTCTCCCGCTCTATCCAAAACTCTGTTAATACTTTCATAATTTAATTTCTGCACATTTCCCTCCCCCGCCTCCCCCACCAAGGGTTCTTTTTACTTTGATCCCTTGCAACAAGTCATACACAGGGTCTTTATTTCAACTGCCAGATACGGAGGTTCTGACTCAATTCAATGACTTAAGTATTGAACTACCTCTTTCAACATAGAAACTTAAGGTTAAGAGCTAGAAACTAATGCACACACCAATTTATTGTATGGAAGTTTAGGTTCAACAACTCACATTCCCTTACTTTGGAAATGAAACGTTTAGTCTTGATCCTTTCAGCTAAACCTGATTTTGTCAGCATCTTGGCTTCTTCGTCTTCCCTCTTCTGCTAAAGGGCAGGCACCACGTAAAGTGAAGTACTTTGTTTGCAGTGGGTGTATTGCCTTCCTAAGTCACCACCACGAGGACAGAGTATTATCATAACGCTTGGAAACATTTCCTCATTTGCCTTTTCTATCAGGACTAAGCATTTTCGCTCTAGAGGAGAAGGCTTGCTGGTGCCTTTCTTAAATAATACAAAAGGGCAGATTGCGCGCTGATCAAGTACAGTTGTCCCCTCAGACCCCAGAAGCTTTTACCCACACTCCAGGGACCGTGCTCGCTCCAGGGAAAGCTGTAAAAGGCGGGGCCGGGGCTAGAGTGATAACGGTGTAGACGGGGGAGTGGTGGAGAGGGAGGGGTTGGGAAGAGAGGGCAATAAAGATGCCTAGGGAGGGGGCGATTGCACGAGTGTGTTGTGAGGAGGATAGGGGGATGCACAGCAGAGTTGCTTTGTCAGCATTCTAAGCTCCTGAACCCTTGAGGAGCTCAAGCCGTTAATCAAACACTTACTGGCCTGCAGAATGACGTAATGGACCTGTATCCAGCCTTTATTCCTTGACACATGTCAGAGAAGGAGGGAAAAATAAAAATCAAACACATTCTGCAGACTGACAACGAAATATACAAGTAGCCCGCTCCAGACCCCGGCCTTGAACAAGCATCAAGTGGGGGCGGCACCAGTCCAGGGAAAGTTGGGGACGGGGATGAGAGTGTGGACAAGGTCTAGGGCTTTATCTACTAGACGTCCCTTAAAAACAAATCTATGGCAAAGAAGTGGATGCAGCTGCTGAGAGAAAACATCTCCTTGGTTCCTTCCTTCGCATCTTGCCCCTCTAAGAACTTCATGAAAAGTTCAAGTGGTTCTGCCGAGAATCTGCCGCAGGGGGAGACTCCGCCGCCGGGTCCTGGGAATTGCCTGGGCGCCGCCAAGGCTCGAGCCGGAGCTGTCATTTGGGGCAGCGGCCGGGAAGAGGTAACGATGCCAGCGAGAAAGCAGCGGAGGCAGGAGGCGGCCGGAGGAGTGGACGGGAGCGGACGGAGCCTCGCCGCTCTCCAGCCCGGAGCGCCTGGAGCGAAAGCCAAGCGCCCTCCAAGGGCGACCTCCCCTCCCCAGGCGCGCGCCCACCCACTGCAGCCAGCAGCCCCACGGGAGAAGTGGCAGCGGCAGCTCCGCACCGGGGAGAGCGAGCCCCCTGCGCGCGCGCCCACCCGTCCCCTAGGTGACCCGGCGTCCTCGCCGCGCCCGCTGGAAGTTTGCAAACTTTCTCCGGGGGTTCCGCCGCCACGCTGGGAAGCTGGGGACGCGGGGGGAGGTTCCTGGCTCGCCGTCTCCGCTGCCGCTTGACCGCACTTCTGGAGGACTCCGCACCTTGCCAGGTCTCTGGAGGCAAACACACACCCCCGATTCATAACTGGTCCCCGCGTCAGGGGACTCGCGCGCTCCCACACACGCACGCACGCCGGGCAGACTCGGCGCCGGCTCCACGTTAGCATCCCTCCAGGCGCGCGGCGCGGCGGCCACCGAGCGCTCCGGCACTCACGCGGCGCGGGGTCTCTGGGGTGGCCTCAAGACACAGCCGAATTCCACAGTCTACCAGCACTCGGGGCCGGACTTCCCTCTGGTCCGCCAAAATGTTTACAAACACAGATCACCCTCCAGAAAAAAATGCATCGCATCTTCCCTACTCCTTGCCCTGTGACCTGCCCACTGGACCAAGTAACCTCGCGGCTGCTGCCGAGAACCAACCCCTGCAAACAAGTACGCTCCCGAGATGGCTCCCGCGGCAAGTGCAACAAAAGTGGCTAAATGCAAAAGCCCCAGAAGTGGCCGAGCCGTATTTTTAGGAACTTACCAAACAAGTGTGGAGAAGGCAAGAGCGGAGCCCGGGTGAAGGGACCACGTTGGACTGAGCAAAGATTACAATACATTCTATTTAGAGTGCATTACATCACCCCCCCGGTGACGTCACGTGGGATTCCTGAACTTCTAAATCATTGCGGTCCGCTGGGGAGGGACGGAGCGAGGGGCGGGGCCGGCGCGTCGAGGGGGCAGGCCCCACCCCGGCCCCGCCCAGACCCCGCCCCGCCCGCGCGGACCCTGGTGCACCCGCCGGGGAGCGGCAACGGCGGGGGCGACTGCGCAAGCAACAGCTTGCAGAGCCCAGCGCCGTGTGACACGGCTCCCTGACATTAGTGGTGTGAGTCAGCTTGGAAACAATCCTTATGGTTTCAGACAGGACCACGGAGGAGGCGCGGGCGTGGGCTGTTCTGCGGGGAGGGCCTGATGGGGTTTGAAAGGTGTAGGGATGGGGGTTGGGGAGAGGTGAGGAGGGGGATGCTGAAGGATGTGGGAAGAGGCTTTGCAAACAGAAATGCAGGACGCTCCTCCCTCCCCCACCAGAGGATGTCCAGCTCCTTTTTGCTTGCGACAGTCATGACCTCATTTCAGTGTTCCCTGCATCCTGGCTTCTCAGAGCACTCACTTGTCACCCCTTCTTTACCGCCCCCATCTCACCTCCTCCAGGAGAATAACTTCCTTATGGTGCACACTCTCAAGAAATACACAGCCCCCACCCTTCGCGGGACCCCTGCTTCGTGCGTCTGAGAAGCAGTAGGGAGAGTTGCTCCTAAGGCGAAAGGTGAATCACAGCTACAGCCAAGTGATGAGCCTGATTTAGACACGGCGTCAGAGCCGAAAGGGCCCTTGGCTGTCACTTTCAGAGCCTCTTCGGTAACTGGCCCAAGCTCACGGGCTGGGAAGTGGCAGAGCCAGGGCCAGACTGCAGGATCCGGGCGCCTGGTCTGCAGCGAGAGGAGCCTGGCGTCTCCAGCATCCGGCCATCACCATCACTGTCACCATTCCCCTGCTGAATTTCCTTTCAGAAGTTCTCCCTTTGAGTAGGATTCAAAGAGAAGGCATAGGCTAAATCCAGCCCGATTCTAGATGACCAATGCCAACCTCGCAGCCCCTCACACCTTACAAAGCATTTGCAACCACGTGAATTCCCTTGTTTCTCACAACAACCCGGGTACCATAAGTAGGACAGGTTATTATAATTATCCCCATTTTACAGGTGAGCTAAGGCAGACACCGGAAGGTTAGGGGGCTGGCGTGAGATCACTTGATGAGCAAGGGGTGGCACTAGGCCCACCTCAATCCCTGTTTTCAAGCCCAGATCCCAGCTGGGCTCCTTCATAGAGCCAGGGGTAAACATTCCCTTCTTGTGGGTTATTGATGGTTGGAACCTCTGCTAAGAACACATTGGCTGGGAGTTGGAGCTTTGCTCAGAAACAGTTTAGCCCCCGTTAATAAACAATAATCATTTCTGACATTTATGTAACATCTGACATTTATATAGTACCTCTCATCCCAGCGCATCACAACCATGACAGTGCAGTTTGCCAGAGAATCATGACTGGACTGGCTAGAAACTGTAATACATTGCCTGGATTGTCACATACTTCTGAGCTGGTTTTGACATACTAAATGGAAGAGCTTAGCATGTTATTTCTGTTTTTAAGTGTTTAAATGGCCCCTTGCCCTTTAGTGTTCCTTGAAACCACAGAGACTGATGACTGATCCTCACAGGCTTATTCAGAGTTCATCACTGAGTTTTCTACTTACTGTTTTCCACGTGTAGTCCTGAAGGAACTGCAAAAGAAGGGCTCCAGTCCTAAGCTGAACCTTAACCAATAAAACTTGAAATATGACATTTCCTTTATGGAAGGAAGCAATACCCTCTCAGGATCAGTTCTATGACCAGTACAGCCTTTTCTACCTAAAGCAGGTATCTACCATCTTCTCCCTCAAATAAAAAGTCTGAGCCAGTCAAGGAGCAATCTAGAGGCAAAAAGGGGATAAAGCCAAAACATATCAGAGCTCAGGCTAAGAGCTTATCTTTTTCCCCAGCTGATAGGAGCAAAACAAAAGAATAGAATGGAAAATTGAATAAGTAAGTCTGGGTGATCGGCAAAATATTTTAAAAGTAGATAATCAAAATGCAAATTTGAAACATTTAATTCTCAATATTCTCTACATGAAAGCATACGTATATAAGTTTTAATGCTAGTAGTTCATCCATTTCTAACACTATCTAAATTATTTGTCTGTATTTATAAATTATTTCTGATCTTTTGTTTGACATGCTGTAACTAAACAATGCTCCTGCTTGAGCATTATTATGCTCAAGCATGACATATAGGAACACACATCAAACTTTCCATGACTTTCCAACAACTTGATAATCATTAGGTTACTTGAAGTCTCAATAAATAGAGAATTTCTGTTAACATCAGCAGTATTGTTGATGGTACTGACTCCTCCCTCAGCTTCTGCTAATGGCCCCTTGCGCTTTAGTGTTCCTTGAAACCACAGGGACTGATGACTGTTTGATCCTCACAGCCTTATTCAGAGTTCATCACTGAGTTTTCTACTTATTATAGAAATAAAATAATAGCAATTTAATGCAAAAGTTTTCTAGCTGTCATATTACAGACTGAGATTTTTACATATTCCAGATCTCTGTTACCAACTAAATCACACACACACACAAATCATTTCTAAATGTAAACTGAAGAAAAGAAGAGATATTTATGAGTGTAGACTCTAGTGTCAGGCTGCCTGAATTCAAATTTTAGCTCTGCTACTTGACTCCTGGTTCTCAGTTTCCTCAGCTACGAATGAGGATGGTGATGATAATCACGGCGACTCGAGTTCAGAATTCTATTACTTAAGAATTGTGCTTGGGGCAGCGCATGGTGGCTCACACCTGTAATCCCAGCACTCTGGGAGGCCGAGGCAGGTGGATCATCTGAGGTCAGGAGTTTGAGACCAGCCTGACCAACATGGTGAAACCCCCGTCTCTACTAAAAATACAAAAATTAGCTGGGTGTGGTGGCAGGCACCTGTAATCTCAGCTACTCAAAAGGCTGCAACCTGGAAGGCAGAGGTTGCAGTGAGCTGAGATCGTGACATTGCACTCCAGCCTGGGTGACAAGAGCAAAACTCTGCCAGAAGAAGAAGAAGCAGGAGGAGGAGGGGAGAAGGAGGAGGAGGAGGATGAAGGGGAGGAGGAGGAGGAGGAAGAGGAGGAGGGGGGAGAGGAGGAGAAAAGATTTTTGTTTGGCACAGGGCAAGTACGATGGAAGCACTCATTCTCTTTTTATTAATAAAGGTATTTTGGCTAATGCTGTGATAGGTGGGCATTTGGTGATTTTTTTTCTTTTTTTACAAACTTAACTAAATAAATGAAAAGAGAACCTTTACCCAGTAATTCCCCCAGCCCCACATTGCCTTCTGTATGTGTCATCTGGGCCAAGCAGCCTCTCATCTGTCAAATGTGCCAGCAGAGTCCCCGTGTTTGTGGACTCATATTTCTGCCTCATGCTCACTCAGTCTCTCTCCCAGGATTTCTCAGAGCCAGAGTTTCATGGAGGCTGCAGTTACTGAGAGCAGCTATGCGAGAGCATCTCTAAGGGTGCCTCTGCTGGTGGTAGCCACGGCCTGGGGCATTTGCTCTCTGGGGTGCCAGCACCACCACTAGGAATGCCCTCTCACCCACCAGGTCTCCATCCATTGTGGCCTGTCAGACTTATGGAGACAGGGACGCTTACACGAGAACCAAGGTAAACTGGCTGGGGTACCATCCAGCCAACATTCTCCACAGGCTCATCCCATTTCTCTCCACAGAACCGGAGTACAGGCGGGACACAGCCAGCCCTGGAGGTACTCTTGGCGGTGGCAGAGAGATTGGACCTATGCAGAGCTGACTGGCACCTGCAGTAACCAATGAGAATAGGTGAGACCCCTGCGAGACCAGGGGTTAACCCTTTAGTTGCTGGATCGCGGGCAGTGGAAGGGAGAGGACTAGACAGCTGGGCCAGTGGGGAAGCACCAGGCATTCACCAACTCCCACGGAAGAATTTTGATATATTAAGAAACTTACAGCCTTACTAGTACTTATCAGGCCTGAATAAAACCATCCCAAGACGCCTCAGATGGGAAGAAATTCTTTAGCTCTCTACTTTGGGTTCAGTCATTTCTCCAACATTCAGCAAACATCAGCAGATCTGTCCAGTGCTGAGGACAGAAAACAAAAAACGGTCTGTTTCTTCCCAGCTCCTAGGCTCCCACAGAAGTTATCAAACGTAGTGGAGTAAGCAAAAAACACCTGGGCAACTTATTAAAGTCATTTTCTTGAGTCAGACTTCCCCAGGGATTTTAGTTCCAAGGGTTGGCATTGGGTCCAGGATTCTGCATTTGTGATTCTGATGCAAGTGTCTGGGGAACTCCCCACCTACCACCACACACACATACTTCGAGTGACTCTAGTTTAATGAATTCATAGATGGGTAGTGCTCCAGGAGGAAGCCAGTGAGGGAGAAGAAAAGAGGTCAGTCTGAGACACTCAAAAATATGACCCAAGCTTCATATGCTTAAGATCAAGGCCAAGCGCAGTGTCTCACACCTGTAACCACAGCTATTTGGGAGGCTGAGACAGGAGGATAACTTGAGCCCTGGAGTTTGATAACAACTTGGGCAACATAGACGGCCTGGCCTGGGTGTCTCTACAAAAAGTTTTTAAAATTAGCCAGGCATGGTGATGTGCACCTGTGGTCTCAGCTACTGAGGAGGCTGAGATGGAAGGCTCGTTTGAATCCGGGAGGATCAAGGCTGTGATGAGCAGTGACTGTGCCACAGCGCTCCAGCATGGATGATAGAGTGAGACCCTGTTTCAAAAAAAGAAAAAGAGACCAATCCTCTAGCAGCTTCCCAAAAAGATGAACACATCCCTAGAGAAGGCTTCTCATCATCCCTTCTGCACACATCACTCAGAGTGACCTTTTCCCACTTTTTACATTTTATTTTAGGCTTTTCTTAACTAAGTTAAAAGTGATGGGGAAAGGGATGCTGCTGAAGCCCACTTTGTGGTTAAACATCTAGCTATCATCACATTGGGAAGTTTCCATCCCTTCTAAAATGGGTCTTCACCAGGCTTCTTCATTACCTTACTTGAAGGGATAAAGATTTCCAAATAAATGGAACTGCAAAATGCATCCAAAACTGTCAAAATCACAACACGGTGAGCTAACATTTACCAAGCATTTGCTCCGTGCCAAGCCTTGAGCTAAGGGATTTATGTGCATTTTCTCCGTTAATCTTCACGTCTCTGTGAGGCAGCTGGAACCATTCTCATTTTGCAATGAGGAGATCTACTCTTAGAGAGGCTGAGTAACTTACCCAGAATTGCACAGCTGGGGCATGGCCGAGCTGAGAAAAGAACCTACATTGCTGGTGCCTGTCCCAGTGCCTGCCTGAAGGCACCCCATGCTTTGGTAGTCCTGAGCACAAGTCAGTTTGAGGATGCAAGAATCAGGAAAGTTGAGAACAAGCCAGAGATTGGCAGTGAGTAGGAAAAGCCACCAGCCTCCATCCAAACTCTGTGCCTGGTTAATCAAAAGCCACTCCAGAGAGACAGGACTGGCTTCATGGCCTGTGATGCCTGGTCACACAGGGCCTCATCTCATGCTCAGAAGGGTCCCATATTTGGTTTAAGGCTTGCTGTCATCATCTTGAAATTCTTAATAATTTTATCTTTGAACTTATGCTTTGTAAAAGAAGCCTGGTGGAACATGTGCATGAGCAGAGGAGTTTGGTGATCTCGTTGTGTCTGCTATTTCTTACTCATAATGCCTCAGGAGCACCAAATTCCAGTGGACCCAAGATGCATGGGAATCCAGCAAGACTCAAATCAAATACAAGGTAAATTCATGATCTCTCTGACTGAGTGGGATGGAAGAGAAGAGGTGAGGCTGACAGCCCTGAGAGGTCACGCTTTCCTTTCAAACCAGAACTTTCTTGGGATGCAGAAAAAAATCAATGGCATCCCAAGAAACATAAACAACCAAGAACCCTATCTTACCTGCATTAGACCCCTGTGTTAGGCAACCACATACCCTGAAAATGATGACACAGAAAGCAAGAGAAAGATGGGCGACCCGTAGTTCTTTTTTTTTCCATCTTTCTTCATCACAAGTAAACAGAAAGCAGAAAGTTGGCAGAACGTGTGCACATCAAGAAGTGAAATAAAGGTGGTTGAGCTTGTTTTGTACAGTGTATCCATGTTCTGGTAAGAACAAAATACATGTGCATGTACGGGCCATGACATACACATTATGGGATTTGAGTGATTTCACATACAAGTTAAGTGATCTTATATTTACATTTAAAACTAGCATTGCAGGATGTAAAGATGAACAGTAAAATTATGCTAGTAATGTAACACTTTAAGTTTTTGCTATTTAAAATGACATTAAAAAGCAAATAAAACATACCATGACAAGTCAAGAGATTGACTTCGCAAGAGAGGAAAAACTTTCTATTTAATGTCTTCAATGGCTCTTTTCCCCTGCCTTTTAAACAAGAGGCCCTGTATTTTCAGTTAATACTGGGTTCAAAAATTATGTGTCAGGTGCTACCCACAGACATATGATTGACAGGATCCACCAGATCCCCAGCTCCATGCTCACATGCTGAGAGGAAGGGCAGCAGACAGCAAGAGATTTGGCAGCCGTAGCCTTGTCACTTACTAGGTGTGTGATCAGGGCCAATTTCTTTACCTCTTTGAACTTCAGATTCTTCATCTACAAAATGGAGATAATATCAGCATCTACCTCCTAGGATACTGCAAGGATTCAGTGAGTTAATATATGTAACATGCTTAAAACAATGCCTGGCACTAGTAGTTACTGGAAAAATCATCTTACATATTATTATGCCCTATAAGGTTTTGGGGATAATTTAATAAAATAATTCATGTCAAGCGCTTAGCCGTGTGCCTGGCATTTAGAATGTGCTCAATAAATATTAGTTACATAAAATTGCATATAAGATGTAATATTAAAGTTCTATGGGTTAGATGGAGGAATCAATCCAACTGGCCCTGAGTCCAGTTTTTGAGAGTCTTAGCATAAACCAGTTGTATTTGAAGGAGATGGTACCTTTAGGTTAACAAATCTGCACTGAGTTGGTGAGCAACAGAGCAATTTTATACAAGCTGATGTTCTAGTTGAAGCTATCACAATTTACCCTTCTAGTCTTGACATACAAATGCATTTTACACCAGTGGTTGTATAATTATTGACTCCAGTATGATTTAGTTTTCAGAATCACTTCTTGAAATCGTAACAGGTGTAACTCAAAAATGCCATGCTCTTGCATTGGAGGTGCAGGTGTGTATCAACTTTGAAATGTTGTTTAACAAGAGACAACTAGATCACCTGGCTCAAGCTTGGGGCACCTCATCCAGAAGACCATTGGCTGCTAGTGGCTTGACCTAGTTCTATAGGGAATTATTGTATTCACTACTCTATAAAACTTAATGTTTTCTCTTGAACCTGGCTGAAAATCAAAAGCTTCACCTATCTCAAGGAGTATTAGCATGTTAACATCCCTATAAAAGTTGCTCTTATCTTAGTGTTTTTCTTTTTTTGAAGGAGACTTGATTAAAGGAAAAACTACTTAGTCTTTATTTTTTCTGCTTTGGGATTAAGTGAAAGAGATTGACACCTGCTCTGAATAATGACCCAGAATAATAGTGCCATGTCAGCACACTCCAAAAATTTTAGTCATTTCCTTAAGATCAATGGTAAGTGGAAAGTAACGGTTTAACAATAATTAGGAATGTCTTATATATAGGGAAGTTTCGTTTAGACTAAAACATTATTGATATCCCATAAATTAATATTGAGCGTCATCTCACAGGAACTGATATTTCACATACCACCTCTTTTTGTATCATCATTAACCACATGTTCAACTCATGTACTGCTGATGGAGAAGGTTATTCTCATCTCTTTAGGGGCATTTATAAGTACCTTTTTAAAATGATTCTTGAGAATTTCAGTAGCTTTTAAACCTAATTGATCAGCGATTCCTCCTCGTTCTTACATGACACGGAATATTTAAAATCTGGATAGTCACTGTGAACTTCATTTGGATCCTGAATATTACCCACTGTGGATATCAGAAAATATAAAGCTTCCCCACCCAGCTCTCCTCCCTCTTCCTGGTTTTAAAATATTCTGCCTATGGCTTTTATAACAGTGCCCTTACTTTACACTTTAAGAGACTGCAGTATAAACAGTACACTGGGACATTGTGCTGTTTAGCAAAAGCATCTATTTTCAGGACTGCTGTGGCTATTTAATGCTATGTCAAAGTCTGAGGGGAAGGAAAGAACACTATTATTTGTGAGCACTCACTCTGAGTCAAGGCTGTTATATCTTCCATCATGTTTAATCCTGACAACTCTGGGTGAAAGGTATGATTACTACTATTTTATTAATGAGAGAACTGAAGCTCAGAGAGGCTAATTTGACTAAGGTCACACAAGTAATAATTAAGGAAGTTGAGTTTCAAACCTAGTCCTGACTCCAGAATCCCCATTGTCCATCATGCTCTGCTGTGTTTTTACTTCAAGACACTTTTTTTCTCCTTTCACCCTCCTGCTTAACATTATTTAGCTTTATTAAGCAAGCTACCTATGAAACGTGTGTGTGTGTGTGTGAGTGTGTGTGTGTGTGAGAGAGACAGAGTTTCACTCTTGTCACCCAGGCAGGAGTGCAATGGCATCATCTCAGCTAACTGCAACCTCTGCCTCCCAGGTTCAAGCGATTCTCCTGCCTCAGCCTCCTGAGTACCTGAGATTACAGGCACCTGCCACCACGCCCAGCTAATTTTTGTATTTTTTTTTTTTTTTTTTAAGTAGAAACAGGGTTTCACCATTTGGTCAGGCTGGTCTCAAAGTCCTGACCTCAGGTGATCCACCCACCTCGCTTCCCAAAGCACTGGGATTATAGGCGTGAGTCACCACGCCCAGCCGTATTTTTTAATTTTGTTTTTAGTAGAGACAAGGTCTTGCTAAGTTGCCCAGGCTAATCTCAAACTCCTGGGCTCGAGTAATCCTCCTGCTTAGCCTCCAAAAGTGCTGGGATTAAAGGTGTGAGACACTATACACACTATGCCAGGCCTAATTTTTGTATATGGTAAGAGGTAGGGGTCCAGTTTCATTCTTCTGCATATGGTTATTCAGTTTTCCCAGCACTACTTATTGAATACGATATTCTTTCTCCATTGTTCATTTTTGTCAACTTTGTCAAAGATTATTTGGTTGTAGGTGTGTGGCTGTTCTATGTGTCTTTTTTTTTTTTTTACAAGAATGATGCTGTTTTGTAATATAGTTTGAAGTCAAGTAATGTGATGTTTCTGGCTTTATTCTTTTTGCCTAGGATTGCTTTGGCTATTGGCTAAAGCCATTTTCCTAACACTTATTTTGTAGATTTTTTTCCAATTTGCCTTTTTACTTTTAGCTTTGTCTATGGTATCTTTTGCCATATGGAACTTTTAAATTTCGATATAGTCCACTTTCTGTTATGATGTCAATACTTGGGTTCATGATTCTAGAAAGATCTTCCCCACTCTTATATCAGATCTCTGTTACATCTTACTTGGCCCCTTCAATTTTTCCCATGCTCTTAGTTTAGCAACTGCAAAATGGTAACGTAATGATAGGTATGTATAATAGAACATCAGAGGGGAAGAAAAAATATTAGACCAGATGCGGTGGCTCATGCTTGTAATCTCAGCATTTTGGGAGGCCTTTGCAGGAGAATTGCTTGAGCCCAGGAGTTTGAGACAGCCTGAGCAACATAGTGAGACCCTGTCTCTACAATAAAATTTTTAAAAAATTAACCAGGTGTGGTAGCACATGACTGTGGTCCCAGCTGCTCAGCAGGTTGAGGTGGGAGGATCGCTTGAGCCTGGGAGGCCAAGGCTGTAGTGAGCCATGATCATGCCACAGCACTCCAACCTGGGCAACAGAGCAAAACCTTGTCTCAAAAATAATAATAATAATAATAATAATAATAATGTCTGATCTTACCAAATAATAGAGTTGCATAAATTTACTTTAATTTCAAGAGAAGACTTTTCAACATCTGGGCATAAAATAGAGTTTAGAAAGACACTAAGTCCAGCACGCGATTTGTTATAAAGCAGTATATATTCTCCCTATTAGCTATGGAAATAGCAGCATAGGAAGCTGAATGATTTTTAAACTTGAAGTCCCTGATGAGTCCATTGATATGGGATAGCAAAGGTTCAGATTTGTAAACTGATTCATCAGCCTAGCACAACATCCTGGCCTTCTTGTTTAGTTGTTAGAACTACCCACAGGCTAGTAAGTGATGCTAAGTTAGCAGTGCTAAGGCTGACTTGCACCCTGACGTCTACCTTTGCCACAAAGCCTCCATTATTCTGGAACTATTCTACGGCTGCTATTCCTTCACCATGCAGGGCTCTACTCACAAGGTCTGACACAAAAAGCAAATACTAAAACCTGGAATTAAGTCAAATACACAATGAAGGAGAAAATGGTGGTGCCATTAAAGGTGGTAGAGCCTGGTGCTTAAACTTGGGGCTTTAATCTCAGATTTCATGAGTTCAAATCCCATATCCAAGAGGAAGGGGAAATGAGGAGTTATTATTTAATGGTTACAAAGTTTCTCTTTGGGATGATGAAAATATTCTGGAATTAGATAACAGCAATAGTTATTTAACATTGTAAATGTACTTAGTATCACTGAACTGTACATTTTTAAATGGCTTAAATGGTAAATTTTGTTATGTATATTTTACATAATAAAAAATGACAGAAAGAAAGAATCCCAGTTCTACCTCTTACTAGCTCCACAGGCAAAAGTTAATACGCCTCCCTCTCTACACTGCAGTGCACTAGTCTGCAGAATAGAAGAGCTGATAATGATACTGACTTCACAGGGTTGTCATGATTAAATGAGACACATGGGACAGGCTTTCAGTGGTTCATAGTCATCAAGTTTAGGTGGTGTTGTGATGGTTTAGGAGTATGAATCCTGTTTTAAACTCTCTTGCATCTATGGTATAGTCCTCCGTTTGTCGGATTTCACGTGCAAACCACCAATTTCAGTTTTGCTTATAAGACAGATTTTTATCTGTTTGATACCTTATGTGAGACTTTAATTACTCTTAAAAGATGCCAATGATTGACTAGCCCAAATAAACTGACCAAGGGGCAGCTGTGGCCTGCTTGAGTCTCCTAGATGCAAATTCTCAATACCCCCACAATCTGGGGGGAGAGGGAGATGCTGTCTACTCCAGAGGCTGGCTCCAACCCAAGAGGGCCAAACAGATGGGATCCTTACGTCTCCTTATCTTTTCATGTCCGTCCCACCCTATCCCAAGTTTTGTTTCCCCAAGTAGATCCTTCTGGAATACAGCTGCCATCACTCATTTCGTTGTCAAGGGGTGAATGGCTGCCTTCCTGTAGAGGAATACCACTCTGTAAATCAGCCACCAGGCACTGTTTATCCCACTGATGGACGTCACACATCCACACATATGGGACCTAAACCAAAGCTCTGGACCTTTTTTTTTTTCAATTCACGTGTTGGAGTTTTTTCCTCTGTATTTTCAACTCATTACACTGCTGTTTTAAAATAAATTCTTCCTGAGAAATCCGTTTCCACATATCATTTAACCCTCTAATGCTAGGCATTGTTATGAACAAAAACACTCCTCAAGAAAATATCTACCTAGCCTTATGGCATCTAAGATGTATTATAAAGCAATCTTGCTTTATAAAAAGAGACTTAGGTTTGTTTCTTCTTTTTATACTCAAAGCCTAGTGAAATGAATAAGGGATAAATAATCCAGTGTATAAGAAGGAAGAGAAGGTAAAGGGAGATGAAGGCAAAAAGATATGAGACAAGACAGGGCCAGAGAAGAATTCAGAACTTATGGCTTTATTCTTGCAATGTTACCGGGTATTTCTGAACTTGCCAGAATAAAAACGAAGTAATAGCAGCCAAGAGTTATAGTCCTGTTTTAAAAATTAAAAAATTGCAATTAAAATGATTAAACTAAGTAAAACAGACACAGGAAACTTATAGAAAAAATATATTTCCTGTGCACTAAGCCTCTGATCCCATTAAGTACTTAAATAATATCCTCCTGACATCATGACTATACAAATAATATGTTACTTTCATATTTATGACATCAAGAGATTATATTACTAGTTTATGAAAAAATATGTTTAATTTGCAATTTTTAAATGATACTGATATAGATTAGTGTATATTATAGAATTAGATACATATGCCATACCAGCTAGTTTTAAATGTTATTATAAACATCCCTAACAGGTGCAAAAATACCACCTAAAATAAAACAAAAGATAATGTAGCTTATAACAATAAAAGCATATCTGCCTTGCATCCAAAAAGAAGGGGAAGCCTATGTATATTTCCATCCCACATCCTTCTTTCTAGAGCTTTATCTAACTCTTTCTCAGGCACCGTGCCATATATCTCTAAGCCTTTGTATCTTCTGATTAAAAGAAAATAGTGTAGAATCATGTTTGCTACAGTCTGCTGCCAAAAGCCCATGTCTATAATTCATCATTAAAATGTGACAGTGTATGGCTACAAAGAAAGAAAAATCTCAATCGTCATGCTCATTTGCAAATGTTTCAGGGGCTGGAGATTGTTTGGCAATCCTGCTGTTTCTAGGTTATTTGTAGAATAACCAGTTTAATTGAGCTGATGATTGCCTTGTGTCTGCATCGCACTTCTGACTTAGATCTTTCTTTCTGCAGTTGGCGTTGAATTGTACTATGTGGCAATGGAATGGCATGCATTCAACAAGCCCAAATTCCAGGGTTCCAGCCCACCCCTTTTTTTCCCTTGCCAATCTGATTTCTGAGGAATTTGCCTAGAGTTACTACAGAAAAAAAAGATAGAAAGAAAGAAAAAAGAAACTCCTTGCCCTACTTTGTAGACCATTTCATAGAATGCTTCCTTTGGGTTGAGATTCTTGGTCCCACTAGGGTAAAAAGGTTTTATGCCTTTATTAAAGCAGAGGCCTGTTTAGGATGTTCTCTGTAATTGGAGCATATCCCACTGCATGTAGTACACAATGTAAACCAAACTGTTGCAACGTGGAGAATAGTGCAAGTCAGATATTTGCTACCCAATGAAGCTAATTGGAAAAAGAAAGGTGTAGGGGAGAACCTGGGTTAACACCAACCCTGTCCTGACATGTGCTAAGGCTGTAGCATGAAGGAAATTGAAAACAGAAACGTCAGAAAGATCAGTGAGAAGGCAGGGCCTCTCTTTCTTCCTTTACTTTGTTCCTAACAAATACTCATCTTCACCCACTGTAAATCATGTCACTGGAATGAGGATTGTATAAAAGGGAAGTTCATATCACAGAACAAGTGTGGAAAGAAACTGTCCTTGACCACTAATAGAAATGGCTACATCCTCCTTTGGAATGGGCTTGTTGCCCTTGAGAATAGATGAATACTCCAAATGAATTGCATTTTGGAATCTGAGATTATGATGAGATCGACAGACGTCATTTAAAATGGTTTTTGTTTAAATGAAGACCCTACTATAGACAATTTTCCAAGGGAAATTTAGACAATGTTCTTGAATATATAGTAAAATTTTTAAACCCTACATTTTTTTCTCCTACGACCCCCAGGGAAGTAGCTGTAGTCCTTTTCCTCCTTCAGGGAATAGAGATAATCTGTATCTTTTCAAAGCAGAAAGGAAGATAATTTCGATGAATATTTCCCAGTACATAGAAGTCACTCCAATTCAAAGAAGGTCTAAAAGCAAAAGATGTGGCAAAGCAAAATAGGAAAATAGGATAATTATTTTATTCTTTCTTTATAAAAATCAATAAATAAAATGCAAGGGTTAGAAGATGAATTCCTAAATGGACTTCTTTTCATGACAAACTTTTTAGAAACATTGTGCTATTCTTGGTGAAGCCAAATCAGACTTGAACACTAAACAGGCATGCATATCACTAAATTACAGTGTGCACACTGTCAAATGTAGGGGAAATTTGGCTGTGCTGAATGTGAAAAGCTGGGGGACCCTCTTTTAACATAAATTATATATGAGGAAAGAGCAAGGGCTCTCAAGAACACCTAGCCTCTGCTTAACTGTTACTTGCCTTAAGGACTAACTTATCTGAAATTAATACAGCGACTCCAGCTTTATTTTTAGTAGTATTAGCATGGTGTACCTTTCTCCCTACCTTTACTTTTAATCTACATTTGTTTTTATATATAAAGTGGGTTCCTGTAGACAGCGTATAGCTGGGTCTTATTTTTTTTAATCTACTCTGTTAGTCCCTGTCCTTTACTTGGCTTACTTAAGCCATTCACATTTAAAGTGATTATTGATGTAGTTGGATTAATATCTACCCTATTTGTAACTGTTTTCTATTCATTACCCTCGTTTCTTTTTCTTTGTTTGCTTTCTACTCGTTTTCTGCCTTCTCTGTATTTAATGGAGTATTATATATGATTCCATTTTCTTTCTTCTCTCAAAATATCAATTATATTTCTTTTTAAAAAAAAAATGTGGTGGTCACCCTAGAGTTTTCAATATACATTTACAACCAATCCAAGTCCACCTTTTTTTTTTTTTTTTTTTGAGACAGAGTCTTGCTCCATTCCCCAGGCTGGAGTGCAGTGGCATGATCTCAGCTCACTGCAGCCTTGACTGGGTTCAAGTGATTCTTCTCCTCAGGTGATTCCTCCCCCATAACTGGGACTACAGGTGTGCATCACTGCACCTGGCTAATTTTTGTATTTTTGGTAGAGATGAGGTTTTACCATGTTGGCCAGACTGGGCTCAAACGCCCGACCCCAGGTGATCCACCTGCCTCGGCCTCCCAAAGTGCTGGAATTACAGGCATGAGTCACCGCACCTGGTCCCAAAACCATTTTAACACTACACCATTTCACAGGTTAATGCAGGTATCTTACAACAGAGAATTCCCAATTCCTCCCCTCATCTCTTACAATGTTGCTCTCATTCCTTTCACTTATTCCTAAGCTATAGTCCCCAATATATTGTTGCTATTATTATTTAGAACAATCTGTTTGTTTGTTAGACAGCTGTTGGGCTTCAGTTATGAAGATGGCAGTGATGACTGCCAAGCTCTTTTTATGTCAGACTAGAAGCCAAAAGTTGACCTGAATTTTCACCACAATAATACTAGGTGAGAACATAGGACAAGTAATTAGGATCTAGAAGAAAAAGCAAGGATACCAGAATCCACAAGCAAGCATCAAAATATCAAAGTAACCAAGAAAAGTTTAAATGAGTGGAGAGATGGGCGGAAATAGAGCAGAGAGAAGAAATAGGGGACAGTTGTTCGAAAATCTAAACCTTTAGCTCACTGCTTTGTGAAATGTAGTCTGAGGAAGCAAGGATTCTGAGAGACGAGTCAGACTCAATCAAAACATTTGAAATTTCTTGACTTAAAAACATTGTTATGGCTGGACGCGGTGGCTCACGCCTGTAAATCCCAGCACTTTGGGCGGTTGAGGTGCATGGATCACCTGAGGTGAGGAGTTCAAGACCAGCCTGACCAACATGGTGAAACTCCGTCTCTACTAAAAATACAAAAAATTAGCCGGGCATGGTGGCACATGCCTGTAATCCCAGCTACTTGGGCAGCTGAGGCAGGAGAATCGCTTGAACCTGAGAGGCGGAGGTTGCGGTGAGCCAAGATAGCACCATGGCACTCCAGCCTGGGTAACAAGAGTGAAACTCCGTCTCAAAAAAAAAAAATAAAAAAATTGCTGCTTTGTGGGTTGAGAGAGATGGCTTTAATTGAAAAGGACAA
Source organism: Trachypithecus francoisi (assembly GCF_009764315.1). Taxonomy (NCBI): domain Eukaryota; kingdom Metazoa; phylum Chordata; class Mammalia; order Primates; family Cercopithecidae; genus Trachypithecus; species Trachypithecus francoisi. The sequence continues at coordinate 100,327,080 of NW_022681469.1, read as the reverse complement.
TTGAGTAAACAAAGAGGGTCTGAGTTGGCAGTAAACCTGCCCTGACGACAGCTGAAATCATGTCATGAGACAGACGAGGTCTAGTTATGGGACTAAGGTGTAGCCTGTACCTAGAAAATCTCGTCTGCCCTCCTGATCTCCTTTTCTGTATGTATAAAAATGAGGATTTGACTAGATGAACTATCAGATCACTCTAAATTGAAATTCTAAGAGTCTGAAATGTAGATAGGCAGTGGAAATATTGATCTATCATCAGTCAAGATCAAGAGTGAATTAGAAAGACCCCAAAGTGAATCCTACAAGACAAATATTGCAAAATCCATAACATGTAATCCTACATAAACCTGGGCTGTCAGAAGGAAGGCATAACATGTATTTGGTTGGTGCAAAAGTAATTGCGGTTTTTGCCATTGACAATGACAGCAAAAACCGCAATTACTTTTACGCCAAGCTAATAGAATGACCCAGCCACTTGAGGAGACTCAAAGAGGCAACCACAGCCAGAGACCCAGAAACCAGGATCTGCTGAGGCTTAGAGCAGCCCCTTAGATCAAGAATGGGGAGAAGCATGCTCTTTTTTAAAGAAATTTTTCTTTGTTTTTTAAACTTTGATTTTAGGTTCTGGGGTACATGTGCAGGTTTGTCGTATAGGTAAATTCATGTCACAGAGTTTTGTTGTATAGATATTTCATCACCCAAGTACTAAGCCTAGGACCCAACAGTTATTTTTTCTGATCCTCTCCTTTCTCCCACCGTCCACCTTCAAGTAGGCCCCAGTGTGTGTTATTCCCCTCTTTGTGTCCATGTGTTCTCACCATTTAGCCTCCACTAACAAGTGAGAACGTGTGGTATTTGGCTTTCTGTTCCTTCATTACTTTGCTAAGAAAAATGGCCTCCAGCTCCATCCCTGCAAAGGACATGATTTCGTGAAGAATTCCCTTTGGCATTCCTAGAACAGCCACATTAGGAATGGAGAGATGTCCTCCAGAGGCACCCTGGCTAGGAATGCAAAGGCTACTTGGAAGCAGACCCCAAAACTGAAAATAAAATAGCTGCTTATTACACAGAAGGTAAAGAGCAAGGAACACTGGGGATGGAGAAATAGAAATGTAAAAAGGAGACAGAGATGGAAGATTGATTTGTTGTTCTGATATTTGGTGAGAAGAACCACATCCAATCCTTCTCAGAGGACATGGGAATACTTAGATTGGGTTGAAAGCAAATCCTATAGGTGGCTGTCACCAAAAAGCACACTGAGGGATGCAGAGTGATTGACCATCAGAATTGGAGTAGACCTTATATCACAGCAAAGTTCCTGGTGGCACAGACTCTCCAATGAGAAATTTTTCAATGGCCAGTTGTTCTGATTTCATTTACTTCATGTCATTATACTGGAAAGCATGTAAACATTTTGAATACAGGTGTTATTTACTCACATGATTACTTTTCAAAACATTCATTCTATGGCACATAATGGCCTATTAGTAACTACAAATGAAATCCAATTAAATGACCAGTGAGAAAAGATGGAGGAAAAGGCAAAACATCTGTGAAGTACTGATGTGCCACGCTGTGTGCTGGCTACTGACATTTGAACGTATTTGATCAGCACACCACCCCTTAAGAGAGGTGTGATTATTACCACAGGTCTGAAGATCATGCCAACACATGTGACAAAAATTTTGATAAAATTATGATATAATATTAAATTTGAAATAGAACAGAAAACTGAGTGATGATACGAACATATTTGTTTTACCTAGTGAATAATTTTTAACTGAGAAACAAATAGCCAATGTGCTAAGATGATAAGACTGAATGGATTGTTTTCTCTATTTTAAAATATCTACAAAACACAATTATCAACAAAGACTTGAAAATTCAATAAAAACAAAACAAATACACCAGGAGGAAAGTGGTATATATTACATTATATTCAACCCATCTTTCAAAGAGTTAAAAGTGCGTAAGGAAACTCCAAGTTTGAGTTCGAATCATAAACTTGACTTGAACTCTGTTGTCAATTGCCAGGGAAAGCATTCCAGACTCTAAGAACTGTTTGAATTTTTTTTTTTCCTTCAGAGCATCAAGAAAATGCTAGAGGGCTTACAGGGCTCCTGGCATGTAAATTGTAGCCATCAGGAGAAAACCCCACTGTACTACCATGTGACACTTTCAAAGTCTTTTTCCTATAGTCCCTTATACTGCTGCTACACAGAGAGGGTAAAGGAGAAATAGAGAACTCTTCTGGTTTGAAATCAGCCAAGTGGTGCAGAGGAAGAAGAAGCACTTTGCCAAAACCCCACCGTTAAAAGTAATAAGGGAAGAAGTTTCTGTCAGTATCTAGAAGAGTTTTGTGAACAATTAGATGCAAGACATCAGAGGCTCCAAAAGGAAAGATTTGTTTTCATGTTTGGCAAGTGATCAGTAACATATTTCATTTCTGGTTTAATAAGGTTATTAACAGTTTATTTTTTTAAAGAGTGAAATAATGTTTTCTGTGAAGGTTTGCCGATAAGCATTAGTGCAGTAAAGAATTGTGTGCCTTTTTATGAACAGGCAGCACAGTAGAATAAAACACTATCTGCATGAGCTTTCACACAGCAGAACAATTAATTAACTTATCTCCGTGAACACCGTTCTTGCTGAAACTTATTAAAAGTCTGATTCATCAGCAGAGCCCCAGGCAATCATCAATTGCCTCATAATAATACAAAAGAAAAATAAGCGATGGTTATGTTCTCATTTAATATCTTAAGAAGATCCTCTTTGCCCTCTGCCTTTGTTTGAAAATATCTCTATTAAGAGTTTAAAAAAAAAAAAAAACCCTCCTACTTGACATGAAATACGTTAGGGCCGGGAACTGTAGGAGTAAATTACAGAGCCTCCAGGATACCAGATTAAGAGGAGAAGCTGGACTTTCTCAAAGACACACAAATCATTCAACATGTAGCACAACAGGGCATACAGTGTGTTATCGATGCCGAGTTCCAAGCACCATTGTTAATACAGACCAGAACAGGAATTGTTCATTAAATAATACAAGGGGGAGGGGAGGGGCCTCTCAGGCTTCTGCGTTAAATAAGCCAGCAGAGGGACGCTTGTTTCAAAAGTATTAGACAGCTTAATAGTTACTAGTCCGCTTAGAGTTTTGGTTTAAATTTAACTCCCAAATATCAATCTAACGACTTCTAAACAGAAACTGTAGTTTATGAACCCTTAAAAAAAAAAAAAAAGTTTAGTATAGTTGGCAATATCAATAGCGCCCTCTACAGGAAGTTTTAAACCCACAACTGGTTTTCTTGAATTTGAAAACAAAGGCTAAGTAAGGTGAACACCATCCGAGGACAAGATTAAATTGAAGAAAAATTTGGAATGTTCATGAAGTCTCCATTTTACATGGAGATTTGGGAATTTGGAACAAAGCAAAATAAAACTACAGCCAGTAGCCCTGGATTAGCATGCGTGTGTGTGTGTGTGTGTGTGTGTGTGTGTAGTTGTTGGTTTGTTAACACTGGGTCATTTGAGAGAAGTCAATTGCAATTCCTTATCCACCTTATTTTCTTTATGTTGAAGTCTCAAAATTAGTTTTCTCTAGTCTAAGATTTGCTGGTTGCAATATTATACAGCATTACTCAGATCTTTTTTAAGACGCAAATAGTGTTCACTGTTTTCAGAATGCATACGTAACTAATGTGCAGACTTTTCAAATTATTTCCCCAATATTCAGGAAATAATGAATGTGAGGCTTTTGCACGTGAGAAAGCTCTGACGCTGTTGATAACTATGCCTGTATGCATACTAAAGAAATGGCTGTTTAATTACTACAAATAGTTTCTCTCCATGATTAGTGGTTCAGATTCAAACTTAGAAGCCAGAATGTGCTTGAAGAAATAGTTACAACTAAATTTTCTACCCATGTCACCACAGCCTTGAAAGTCAGAGATGCAGTCTTCTTATCTCACAGCTGTAATACATCAAATGACCTTGTAACAATGATTTGATCTCAGCTTATTTTAGCAAGTTATCACAATTTGGGAGAAATTTACTTCTGATTTCAGAGATACCTCAAGAGTTATTAGGACTGATACAACAAGTGCCAGCTCTAAGAGTTGAGACATTATGCATGATTGAGAAAGAAGTGAGCAAGTAGTTCAAAGGCTCAATTTTGGTTTTCTACTATTGCTGTGTCTTTTTAGAGTCAACAAATTTTTTTGCACCTTAATTTCTTCATCAGAAAAATGATGAAAAGCTTCTGTCTGGAGACATACTTGGAACTAGGTACCTATAAATGCTGGATGAAATATACTAAACAACCATTTAATAGTTGAGCTCATAATAAAGGAAAGGTAAACAAATAGTTGAGCTCATTACGAGCCGGAAAGCAGGTGTTAGCTGAATCTGTGGCTGCCCTGCATCTGCCAATCTTGATAACCAAGAGGTTTGGATTTTAATGGCCACACTAAGGCCTAAGCAAGATGGGGAGTTGAACCGAGACCTTACCTAAAACCAAAATAATGAAGGATGTAACTTCCATAGAAACCACATAAAGAGAACAAGAAAATCTTCTCAGCCCGGGCTCTGGGTAAGAATACTACATATTCTCTGAAAATTCACAACCACAGGCCTGTCCCTCAAAGGTCTGGCATTAAATTGATACTACCTGTTCAATCCAGGAAACATTAGGCCAACAAATTAATCTAATGTGGACCCAGATGGGTAGTGATCTGCAGGGCCTGGCAGAATTAGATGTTGACTCTCTCTTAGGAACTCACCCTCAACTCAGGTCTTCCAGGATTCTTCCAGATATAGCTGAATAGAAACTTAAAATCCAAAAGTACAAAGTACACGAGGAAGTAGATTCCATGATTGAGAGTCAGCAAAAACAACAGCTGAATTAGACTCTCAAGAATTTAAAATATTGAAATGGATGATGCAGAATAAAATAACCAAGTGTAAAATGTTAGTGAAATAAAAACCTGAGAAAGTAATAAGTTACTCTCAAAACACCACATATTTTTTTCTTTCTTTTTCTCTTTTTAAAAAACATTTTAAGTTCAGGGGTACATGTGCAGGATGTGCAGGTTTATTATATGGGTAAATGTGTGTCATGGTGGTTTGCTGCACAGATCATTCCATTACCTAGGTATTAAGCCCAGCATCCACTAGCTCTTCTTCCTGGTGCTCTCCCTCCTCCCGCTCCACCCTCTGACATGCCCCAGTGTGTGTTGCTCTCTCACATGTGTCCATGTGTTCTCATCAAACTAAAGAGCTTCTGCACAGCAAAAGAAACTATCATCAGAATGAACAGACAACCTACAGAACGGAAGAAAATTTTTGCAATCTGTCCATCTGACAAAGGTCTAATATCCAACATTTACAAGGAACTTAGACAAATTTACAAGAAAAAAACAAACAACCCTGTTAAAAAGTGGGCAAAGAACATGAACAAATACTTCTCAAAAGACATACATGCAACCAACAAACACATGAACAAAGCTTAACATCAATGATCATTAGAGAAATGCAAATCAAAACCCCAATGAGATACCATCTCACACCAGTTAGAATGGCTATCAATAAAAAGTAAAAAAAACTACAGAAGCTGGCAAGGTTATGGAGAAAAAGGAATGCATTTACACTGTTGGTAAGGGTGTAAATTAGTTCAACTATTGTGGAAGACAGTGGTGATTCCTCAAAGACCTAGAGGTAGAAATACGATTTGACCCAGCAATCCCATTACTGCGTATATACCCAAAGGAATATAAATCATTCTATTATAAAGATACATGCACAGGTATATTCACTGCAGCACTGTTCACAATAGTAAAGACAAGGAATCAACCTAAATTTCCATCAATAATAGACTGGATAAAGAAAACGTGGTATATACACACCATGGAATACTATGCAGCCATAAAAAGAAACAAGATCATCTCCTTTGCAGGGACATGGACGGAGCTGGAGGCCATTGTCCTCAGAAAACTAATGCAGGAACAGAGATATTTTAAAAATTAAAAATTAAATTTAAAAGCACAGGGTAACTCAATAAATTAGTTAAAACTAAAGAAAGAATTGGGAAACTGGAAAATGACACTCAAGAAATTAAATTAACCAAGGGCCGGGAGCGGTGGCTCAAGCCTGTAATCTCAGTACTTTGGGAGGCCGAGACGGGCAGATCACAAGGTCAGAAGATCGACACCATCCTGGCTAACACGGTGAAACCCCGTCTCTACTAAAAAAATACAAAAAACTAGCCAGGCATGGTGGCGGGCGCCTGTAGTCCCAGCTACTCGGGAGGCTGAGGCAGGAGAATGGCGTAAACCCAGGAGGCGGAGCTTGCAGTGAGCTGAGATCCGGCCACTGCACTCCAGCCTGGGTGACAGAGCGAGACCCCGTCTCAAAAAAAAAAAAAAAAAAAAAAAAATTATCCAAAACAGAAGCAAGGGAAACAAAGTAATGGTAACTGCAAGAGAATACTTAAGAGAAATGGAGAATAGAAACACAAATTGATAAATGTCCAATTGGGGTTTAAAAAGATGGTTTTAGAGAAATGCCAGTAAAAATGGCATAGAATTTTTGAGAATAGATGAAAGATAAAAATTTTCGAGTTCAGAAAGCACAAGTCCCGAGGAGGATAAATAATAAGAAATTCACACCTACACCCATCAAAACGAAGCTGCAAAACACCGGACATAAAGACAATATTGAAAGCACCTGGAGGAAAAGGCAGATTATCTGTAAAATAAGGATGGTTAAACCAGCAGCAGATTTCTCAACATCAGCAACAAAAGCCAGACTGTAATGACATAAAGTCTACAAAATGTGTAAAGGAACGATCAACATAGAATTTTACACAGAGAAAATGTATGAGGGTAAAATACATTGTACACTAACTAAAACTGAGTCCATTTACTGCCAGAAGCCACTGAATTAAAGAAATTTGAAGGATGTACTTCAGAAAGAAGGATAATGATTCTAGAAAGAAGGTCTGAGATGCCAGAAAGGAAAATAGACAAAGAAAATGCGAATAAGTGGGTGACTCTAAAGAAACATTGACAGTATAAAACAACAACATTAATGTCTGAATTGGGAAAGTGGAAAAAGGTTGCCCCAAAATAGTGGACAACAATATTCTGTAAGATGGGAGGAAAGTGATTAAACTGGCAGATGTAGAAGTCTGTTTATATACATATATAAATCCGATAAAATGGAGCCATTCTGATGGAAGTACAGGCCACAGACCAAGATTCCTACCAGCAGGGTTTACCCACAAGCTATGACCTTGAAGCCACAGGGCTCTAAAAAGTGATCTAGAAACTCATGTGACTGCATTATGTCTGAGAAACCATGTGGTGCTAACATTCTATGTCTGTTATTTTGTTTTAGTAATATTTATATTTTTATTCTAAAAACTAATTATAAAAAAACCTCATACCATTTTACCTCTTTTTTCATTCTTAAACACATACTTTTTTTTTTTTTTTTTTTTCTGAGACAGGGTCTCTTTCTGTCACCCAGGCTGGAGTGCAGTGGTGCGATCATGGCTTACTGTAGCCTCCACCTCCCCAGGCTCAGGTGATCCTCCCATCTCAGCCTCCCAAGTAGCTGGGACTATAGACATGCACCACCACAGCCAGTTAACTTTTTATTTTTTGTAGAGACAAGGTTTCACCATGTTGCCCAGGCTGTTATTGATCTCCTGGGCTCAAGCTGTCTGCCCACCTCTGCTTCCAAAAGTGCTGGAATTTCAAGCATGAGCCACCACACCTGGCCTCATATACATACTTCTTCCATTGACTTCAAAGTTGAACAATTTAGTCAAGAAACCTGCAGAAGAATCATATCTATAGATACTTGGTTAACTAGCAAAGGTGATATCTATGAGCAAGATCTTTTTTTCTTTTTTTTTTTTTTTGGTAAAAATATGACTTAAAAGCACAATTCTGCTGCCAGGTAAGAACTATTTTCAGAGGACATAAATACTCTTTATCTTTCAACTGGTTAATACATACTTACACAAGTTAACATAGAACTAAGTGTTTGTATATGCTATAGTACTATTTTATCATTATTTCTTTTAAACTATGAGTTATATATACTTCTCTTTAAAAATACAGATGCACATAATAAATGAAACACCCTTCTCAAAGAAAACTAATGTTAATACTTTGATTTTTTTTAAAGAGAGAACTAATTATATAAACACTGATATATGTTTGGTATATTTAAGTGAATTTGGAATATTAAACATCTCTGGACTAAGACAGAGAGCCACATTTGAATTTTCACGTAAAATTATTTTAGTTTTAACAAGGAAATATTTACCAATTTAAATTGATTACAGCATTCAATGGCAAGGGTTTCACAGGAACTCAGATTAATATCTTTTTGATTCATTGCAGTAGGAAAAATAAATACTTCTGCAGTGGCCTTATTTAATGTTCTGCTTTTCTCTTTGCACCAAATATGCTGTCAGTGCTCTGATGATGACTATACTATCTTAAACTTGTCTCCTTCTCTGACTGCATCTAGTATACACATTAATTAATACGTCCCCAAGACATTAAACAAATAATCTATCTTTTGGGGTTTTTTGATTAGGAGAAGTAACTGCTTTGACAGCTCAGGTTCTTTTTAAAATGAAATGATTTGTTTTCATATATGAAGATCCTAATGCCTGTTCATGCCAGGTTATCTGAGGGGCAAGGATGGGAACCTCACTGGAAGCATAATGCCACAATACTGGGATAGGCAAAGTCATGTTAAGCCACTAAATTTGTGGTAATTGTTACAGCAGCAGCAATAGGAAACTAATACAGACACTATTCAAAAGACAGTTGTAAAGCTGTCACACTGTGAGCTTTGAATGCGAATTTTTTGCCTTTTCTTACTCTGTTATGATATCATGCACTCGCTCTCCACCAGCAGTACTGCGCACTGGGGTTGCCATTGTTAATCTTGCAATTGTACTTTGCTAACTAAAGACGCTCATCCTTTGGCCTCTTTTTCATTCCCAGCATGTCCAGTGAGTGGGTGGCCTGTAATGTCTGGCTGCTAACCTTAAACGATATTTCATCCGATCTAATAAGCACTCAGCTCAGATGGTCGTCTGTGCAAATGCCACAAGGAACAGCTCCCATGGGACCCAGAAGAGTATTCACTTTCCAAAGAGAATTAAAACCTACATTGGTAGAAGATAAAATAAGGACTCCTTAAAATGTAAAGAGCAATGAGGTTATTTCACCCCTTCGTTACACTTTTAGGAAAAAGTAAAATTTAAATATTAAGTGATTTGTATGTGTACTTGACACTTCAAAGAAACAGAATGTCAACTAACAAAATGTATCCTAACTTCCTTCCCCATCTTCTGTACTCCCTAAATTGGCTACTGATATGGTTTGGATCTGTGTCCCCACCCAAATCTCATGTCCAGTTGTAATCCCCAATGTTCCACATGGGGCATGGTGGGAGGTGATTGGATCATGGGGGCGATTTCTCATGAATAGTTTAGCACCATCCCCTTGATGCTGTACTCACAATAGTGAGTGAGTTCTCTGGAGATCTTGTTGTTTAAAAGTGTGTGCCACCTCCTCCCACCCTTGCTCCTGCTTTCCTGCCATGTGAGATGAGCCTGCTCTCACTTCACCTTCCACCCACTTCACCTTCCACCATTAAATCTTCCTGAGGCCTCAGCAGATGCTGAGTAGATGCTGGCGCTATGCTTCCTGTGCAGCCTGCAGAACCCTTAGCCAATTAAACCTCTTTTCTTTGCAAATTACCCAGTCCCAGCTATTTCTTTACAGCAATGCAAGAATGGACTAATACAGCTGCCCTTTTCCGACTAACTTTTCCATCCTTCTGCCACTTTTCTGATCTAGCTGCTTTGAAATCACATTTTTTTCTCCCTTTGATTTAGCCCTTTAGAAGAGGTTCTCACCGAGTCCTAGTTTTTCTCCGCATCCCATCTTTCTCCCCATTAACATGTGTACATTATGCCTAACATGAATCCGCCAATCCCATGCAGCCACTAGCATGCTCATTGGTCTCTGCCTCCAGATCCTCCCACTTGGCTTAATTCTGTAAAATCTATGCCTCTTTCTGCCTTCATCTCCACACCACTCACTCAGTACTCTACAGTGGCTTCTAGCTGCTTCAACCTTAAGTATAAATCCCTCTGCTTGGTTTTCAAGGCTTAACCCCACATAGAATGTAGCCTTGTTCCCTACTCCTACTCAACATTTCTTTCCTCTTTCAGACAGCCAGGCAATTTTCACTGATTCATTAAATTTAAGTTTTTTTTTCTCATGATAACTTGGGAGAAAGGGACAAAGCTAAATAAGACAATGACCCCGTTTTCTTGATCTGGTATCTCCCCTGCTGCCAGGTGAGTATCATGACCCCTTTTTCTGACAAGTATGTGGTTTAACGAGGGTGAGGGGGGTGCTGAGAACAGACCAATAAGCTACTCAGCATTTTAAGTGCAATTGTAAATGAGTACTGTGAGAGCACCAACCCGGGCTGACAGATCGATTCTTCAGGTGAGGGAAGGGTAGGAACGACTTTGGAAAGGAGGAGATGATTTAAAGATGAGTTGTCATTTTGAGAAGTGACCATTTTCCAGAACACTCTACAATGATCAATAGACTATATTAATGCTCACGTGAAAAAATGCGGGATGGTTGCTTTTGGGTGTCTACCTCACTGAATTAAGGAGTACTCAGATAGCTGATAAAGCATTATTTATGCTCAATCATTGCATTAATTACTCTCCATGCTTCAGAAGGCCCCAAGCCTATCACGATTCTGCTGAAAGCGAAACCCAGATGGTTTTGCTTCTAGATTAGAATGATTGGACTGCCCCAGTGTTTCTGGAAAGATGGGCACGTGAGTCTGTGGACTGAGTGGGGAAAATCTGCCCTCAACGTGGGTAGGCACCATCCAATCAGCTAGGGGCCTGGATGGAACACAGAGACAGAGGAAGCGTGAATTCTCTTTCCTGGAGCCAGGTCGCCCTTCTCCTTCTGCCCTTGGATGTCAGAACTCAAGGATCCCTGGCCTTTGGACTCTGGGACTTGCAACCAGTGGCCCCTGGGCTCTCGGGCCTTCTGCCTTGAGAGCTTACACCTTTGAGAGTTACACCTTTGGCTTCTGTTCTGAGGCCTTCAAACTTGGACTGAGCCATACAGCAGGTTTCCCTGGTTCTTCATCACACATTCCGTCTGTGGTGGGACTTAGCCTCTGTCGTCAAGTGAGCCAATTCCCGTAATAAAACCTTTTTTTATATATGGTGTCTCTCCATAAATATCCTGTCAGTTCTGTCACTCTGGAGATCACTGACTAAAACACAATGTAACAAGACATCAGCAAAACTCAGCCACTACCAAGTTCCTCTTGGAGAGAGATTATCTACCTCGCTATGGTTCTATTTTGTACTGAGGAGTGATTACTTTCTCAGGTGGGTTAAGAAAGATTCCAATGTTATCAGAGATTAACCAATCAACAAACCCATATAGCTCATTCTTCCAGGGTATTCTTGGTTTTATTAAACAATGAGGGTAGAGGAATGTGTTTTCTGGGCTGTCGTCAATCATTCTGTAATGCTTCACAATTAGGCAAAGAAATAACTTGTGTTTGAAAACAAATTTTTTCTAATTCTTCCAGTGATCTTTGCTAACCCTATGGGAAATCAAAGTCTGAAAGCTACATGATATTTTGAGGAGCTCTGGGAAGTCTACTCCATTTCCCAATAGTCTGATGGGTTTCTTAAATTTCATTCTCATTGGTTTCCTGCCCTTTAAAATGGGGATAATAGTAGCAGCTCTTCTGAGGATTAAGTGACTGTGAATATGAAAGCAAACTTCCTGTTATGAGGAAGGCACTCAATTTTCATGGGTTGCCTTCCCTCCTTGGGGTTAAAAGATGTTTAACTACTGTTACATTGCATCTCACTCTGAAACACTAACACACGAAATAGTTCGAAGTCATGTTCACCCTAATCTTAATTAATACCTTAGCCCTCTTCTGACTGACCAATAAGCGAGGGTGAGTTTCAGGAGAGTAAAAAGAGTTCAAGATCCTAGCTTGAAAAGGAGGAAAGATGCCATAAGGAAAAGAATTTTCTGGAACCAGGATGTAATGAGCATCTATGAGCAAACCACCTGCCCCCTAGTTTTATACTAAGCCCTAGTTCTGAAAAACTCACTATAGACAACATTATAATTTCATGGAGCGTGCATGGGAGGCTTATCAAATAACCACCCCTTACTATTGCTATGCTGGGTATTTTCACATTTAGGATCTCAATCAATTCTCACAGCAACCCCACAAGGTAGTACCACTGTCCCTATTTTTATGCATGAGGGAAAATGTTTACATATTAGGTCAAAAAAATTATGTGGGCCATTCAAGTTCACACTGCCAGAAGGAAGAGCCAAAAATGGTGACAGGTTCCCTCAGTGCCCACCTGGCCATTGTGGCTGCCTTCTTTTGCTAAGACGTGTGACTCTGCAGCCGCAAACACTACAAGTCTGGGCCAGAGTTTCTCCCAACTGCCTCCCCACAACCCACCCCTCGGATGTGATACCAAAGACCTTCCACTCTTTCTAATTGCATACTGATGTTTACTTTCTTTGTGCCTCAAATGGCTGTAAAACTTGTGTTTTAATGCCCACAGTGGGATTCTTCCTTTGCTTCTTTGCAGCAATTTAGCACCATTGCAGCAGACCTGGTATCAGCCATTATGGGTCAAAACCACTTGTCAGAGAATAAAATAAATGGCAGGAAGGGAAGACACAGTGGAGTAGACAGCAAATGTTGATGAGCAGCCTCCACGGAGGATGGCACGGTAGTGTGCGGATACTAGATGAAAGCATTCCTAGCACCTTCTGCAGGGCCAGCTCACTGGCTGAGTGGAAAACTGAGCACCCAAAGCTTCCTTCGTAACTTATCTATGGCTGTAGAGAGCTTTCACTGGCCTCAGACCAGACGTCCTTAGGGTTAATAACATTTGACAGAGAAGCTTTTCCCAAAGAGGAAGGAAGCCTGCAGCAGCAGTCTTCAAACCATAGCATGCATCAGAATCACCTACAGTGCTTGTGAAACACTGATTTCCAGTCAGGCATGGTGGCACACATCTGTAAACCAGCTACTTGGGAGGCTGAGGTGGGAGGATCACCTGAGCCCAGGAGTTTGAGGCTGCAGTGAGCTATGATTATATCACTGCACCCCAGCCTGGGTGACAGAGTGAGAAACAAAGCAAAACAAAACAAAATACTGATTTCCGAACTCCTCCTCCAGAATTTCTAACTCAGTAGATCTGAGGTGGGGGCTCAAGAATTTGTATTTCTGACAAATTCAAGTGGTGCTGAAGCTGCTGGTCTGGAACTCTGCTTTGAGAACCATTGACCTAGATCAGTATTCTCAATGTTGGCTGCTCGTTAGAATCCCTGGAGAGCTTTTTAAAATCCTGATGCCCAACTACATTCAGACCAATTAAATCTGAACCTTTCAGGGTGCGTGTGGCCCAGACACCAGGATGTTTAAAGCTTCCAGGTGATTTTCATGTGCATCCAAGATTGGGCACCACTGGCCCTGGATCTGTGAGAGCAGAGCCTTGGCTTTCTCCATAACTCCTGAGAGTTAAGCAGAGGAAGCATCTGACATCTACTTTATCTGATAGAAGAGAACACGTTTATGATTATCAGTAGAAAAGAACTTAGCTGTTCTAGATTTTAAAACAAAATGGATATTTCAAAGACAGTAGCTCTCAGAACCTTAAAACACTGAGGGTCAGCAGAACATATTGTGATAAACAAATTGAATTGCTTTGGGAGCACAATTAGCTTAAACTGGTGGTTAGAACATGTGAGTGTAGTAGATAGTGTCTGTATCCAGGCCCCTGCTATCCTGTAACTTTACCCTTTGACTGAATGCATCATTACTCAGCATCACCACTTTGTTACTGAGGCTCAACTAATTTAAAAGCGTGTTATTTTTCATTTTCAATCCAACATAAATGTAATTTTTCAACCACCCCTTTATCAAGACAATTGTTCCAATTTTCAGAAAGCCATGAAAGTATGGGGGAAAGTAGATGCCAGAAACTGCGGCTTGGCAAGATTTATGTCAAACCTCTAGTAACATTGGAATTAACTATTTTAAGGACACTGGGCAGTGATCAGTGGGAGCCAGCATAAGTTCCTCAAATGAATCTTTCACCAAGCCAGTCACATTTCCTTCTTTGACAGGCTTATGGGTCAGGAAGATCAGGGGAATGCCATAGACAAAAATATATCTTCATTTCAGCGAAGAATTTGACATCCACTGGATAACTTGAAGGCACAAATGCCAGTATAGTTGAGTAGATTTGGAGGTGGTTGAATAACTCTACCCAAGGAATGTTGACTACTTGATGAATCACTGCCTATCCAAAGGGCAGTCACTATGGCAGACTCCCAAGTGCTATCTATAGTTTATGCAGTCTAAAATTTCAATTAGTGATGGATGAACACAATAAGACATGCTTATCAAAATTGCAGGTGTGACAAAGCCAAGACAGAAGCCTAATTCATTAAATGTCAGATAAACCAAGAGAGGCAAAAGGTATCAATAAACTAAAATAGAAGGGTAATAGGAACAGGTATAGACTTAAGAGGAATAAATGTAAAATCATCCATTTAGAAAAATTAAATGCAAATGTATGGAAGACTGAAATTAAAAAGAGTTTTGTGAGAAAAAAAAAAAAGTCCCAGGAGTTGTAAGTGACTGTAGCTGCAATACAATCTAATAGGTCTTAACTTTTAAAAGCCTCAGATCTCTTTGAAAACCTAAGAGAGCTAAAGACTAACTTATAGACAAATACCCATAGCCGTAAAATTTTGTTTACAATTTCAGGTGGATCATGGAAACCTGGAGCCCATCTATGACCAACCAGGGTTCACAAACCCTAAGGACTCGTAGATGGTACAATTGGGCTACCATACAAATTATAGCAAACCAGCTGTTTTAACAAAAGTGTAATAGTAAAACAAGAGAGATAATAGCCCTAAAGGGCATGGTGCATCTTTGTTTTGTTTCTTTTTCTCTTTTTTTTAATTTTGAGATGGATTCTCACTCTGTCACCCAGGCTAGAGTTCAGTGGTGCAATCTCGGCTCACTGCAAGCTCCACCTCCTGGGTTCACGCCATTCTCCTGCCTCAGCCTCCTGAGTCGTTGGGACTACAGGCGCCCGCTACCATGCCCCGCTAATTTTTTTGTATTTTTAGTAGAGACAGGGTTTCACCGTGTTAGCCAAGATGCCTGACAGGGCCTGGTACATCTTAATTCTAATCTTCAGCTTACAGTATTCAGCTCAATGTAGAGACTGAAAAGCTAGAACACATTTAATGGTGAAGGAAGTTATGTTAAACAAAGAACATTGAAAAGAACCTGAGAAGTCTACCCTTTAAAAATTTTTAAGGGAAAAACGATAGCAGTCTCCCAAAAATCTGAAGGTTGCATTTTAAAGAGGGTAAAGACTTATATTCCATAGTAGTGCTATGTAGTAGGAGTAAAATGCTAGCCACACAGGCAATTTAAAATTTTTTAGTTACCACATTGAAAAGTAAAAACAAACAGGTGAAATTAATTTGAATATACTGTATTTAACCCAATATATCAAAAACATTATCACTTCAACATATAATCAGTATAAATTTTTTTCATACTAAGTTTTTGAAATCTTGTGTGTATTTTCCACTTCCAGAATATTTCAACTAGGATTTGCCACATTTCAAGTGCTCCATACAGTCACATGTGGCTGGTAGCTACCATATTGGACAATACAACTCTGTACTTTCCCAGAGCAAAAGAGAGCCAATTCCTATATGTTAGGAAGGGATACCTTTCTAATAGAAGCATCTAAAATGAAAGAAGACCCCTTGCAGAGTAAAAAGGCCTGTCATTGGATATGTTCTAATTCAGACTGGGAGATAACGAGTCAAGGGTTACTAAGGCATTTCCACAGAAGGCATGGGCTAGGATGGATAATCCTGTAGTTAATTCTCACTCTAAGTCTATAATTGTATGATTGGGAATAGAAATTGTTTGAATCATCAGCTTCATAACATTCTGGGACAAGTGGCCAGCCAGCCTTTTCTAAGAAGATCTTGCCAACCTAGTTATGCAAATACATGGCAGGTCTCAGCAACAGAGCCAATTTGCCCCTGCTTCTTCTGGTGTGGAGCCCAGCCTAAGCTATCCAAGAAGACAGCTCATATTATTGGCTCAGGCTCTGATATGAGGCCGAAGAGAGACTATTATCACATCACTGAGCTAAGGTGAGTCTGGAAATAACCCACCTAGAACACGTGTCTAACATATACACTTAACTGCTGCACTCATCCAACCAGCTCACCTTTAGCTTCAGTTCTGCATTAAATTCATCAACATGTTGAGAATATAAAGGTACTTCTCTGGCCAGGTGCAGTGGCTCATGCCTGTAATCCCAATACTTTGGGAAGCTGAGGCAGGTGGATCACCTGAGGTCAGGAGTTTAAAACTAGCCTAGCCAACATGGCAAAACTCCATCTCTACTAAAAATACAAAAATTTAGCTTGGCGTGGCAGCACACACCTGCAGTCCCAGCTACTTAGGAGGTTGAGGCAGGAGAATCGCTTGAACCCAGGAGGTGAAGTTTGCAATGAGCCGAGATTGCACCACTGCACTGCCTGGGTGACAGAGTGAGACCCCATCAAAAAAAAAAAAAAAAAAACTTCTCTGGAGGAACTCCTGAAAGTGTTATTCAAAAAGGAAAGCAGTCCACAAAGGAAGACCATTTGCTTGTGTGACATTAACCAAGTCACAGTCCCAGGCCTCGCCATCTGCAGCAGCTGATGATTGGCACCAGCATATAGTCAGTCTGACCAAAACTGAATAAACAATCAGTCTCATGAGCCAGCCTCTTATAATCTACATGCAACAGTAGTAGGGAGAAGCTGGAAGGGGTATGGTGGGAGACAAGATGGCCTCTGGAGGCCAACTACATGAGTTCAAGCTCATGCCTCTCACTGATTATGTGACCTTGGACAAGTTATTTAACTTCTGTGTGCCTCAGTTTTCCTACCTGTAAAATGGGAGTAATGATAGTACTTATCTCAGAGTTGTGAGGATTAATGGAAATAACCCATGTAAAATACTTATTACAGACTAAACACCATTTCTTTTCTTACTGTCAGTTGAAAAATCTCTGGTCTAGGAACACTCCAGGCCTCCATATTTGATTTTTTTTTTCAATAACAGAAGTGGTCTATTTTGAACAGTACCCACTTCCAGATCAGAGCGGCTGTATCTTTGTGGACAGGTGCATGGACAACCCATCTCAGAACTTAAACTATTTTCATGATGCCCACCTGACCCCTCAAGAAATCTGTTTTTTTTCTTTTTTCTTTTTATTTATTTATTTGTAATCACATCTTGAAAAATGGGGTATCCATCCCCTCAAGCATTTATCCTTTGTGTTACAAGCAATCCAATGATACTCTTTTAGTTGTTTTTAAAAGTCTGATTAAGTTATTTTTGACGATAGTCACCCTGTTGTGCTATCAAATACTAGGCCTTATTCATTCTTTCTAATTTTTTGTACCCATTAACCATTCCCGCCCCCAACCCCCACTACCACTCACAGCCTCTGGTAACCATCCTTCTACTCTCTGTCTACGTGGGTTCAATTGTTTTGATTATTAGATCCCACAAATAAGTGAGGACATGCAATGTTTGTCTTTCTGTGCCTGGCTTATTTCAAGAAATAATGTTGAAGGTACATTTCCCATAGCCAAACAGGACAAAATCTTAGATGCTCCAAACTTTTTTTTCTAAGGAGGTCTTAGGTAATTTTGGATTTAATTTTTTACAGCTTTATGGAGGTATGCTTTACATACCATAAAATTCACCCCTTTTGAGTTCAACGAGATTTAATAACACAATCCAGTTTTAAACCACTTCCATTACCTCCCCCTACTACCTACATATAATTTCACAGTCTTCTGCTTCCTGGGGCAGAAGAGAGCCAACTGATAGATGTCAATGAGGGAATAACTTTCTAACAGAACTGTCCATATATAGAATGAGTTCCCTCGTAGAGGGAAGAGCTCTCTGTTATTGTGCATGTTCACTGAGACTGGGTGACCTCCTATCAAGGGCTATCTGGGCACGAGGTCAGCCTGGGATGGATATTCCTAAAGGCCTATCTCGCTCTGAGGCTATAATGCTATGACTGACGAGTTGGGAACTGAAATTGTTTCAAACAGCTGACACCCACTCACACCCCCAGCTCCAGGCAACCAACCGCTGTCCTTATAGATACACCTTTTCTAGAAATTTTATACCAATGGAATCATACAAATGGAATCATATGTAGTCTTATGCACCTGGCCTCGCTCACTTATCACAATATTTTTGAAGTTCATCCACATTGTTTCATGTATCAGTAGTTTATTCTTATTTTTATCCTTGCTGAGTTATTCCATTGTATGAGTACACCACATTTTTGTTTATCCATTCACTTGTTAATACATGTTTGGTTCGTTTTCATTTGGGGGCTATGGTTAATTACACCACAATGAACATTTCCATACAAGTATTTGCGTGGAAATATGTTTGGAGTGAAGTTGCTAGGTCATACTGTAAATTTTGTTTAATTTTTTGAGAAACAGCCAAACTTTTCCATTGCACCATTTTACATTCCCACCAGCAACGCAGGGGGTTCCCATTTCTGTGCATCATCTCTAGCACTGGGTACTGTCAGTCTTTTTTATTTTAGCCATGCCAGTGGGTGTGTAGTGGTATCTCCTTGTAGTTTTAATTTGCATTTTGTGGATGACTAATAATGTAAAGCACTTTTTGTGTGCTTATTTGCCATCTGTATATCTTCTTTAACAAAGCATTTATTCAAATCCATTGAAACTCAGGCTTTTAAGAACAAAGGCTGACCAGTGGAAACCTTGGTAACTTCTAATTTCCCCTTTTCATTTAAGGTACTAGTGTGTCCCTGCCAGGCATAAAAGTGTTTATAAAACTAGAAAGTTATACATGGAGGCAGAAACAAGTGTTGGATAGAGTTTGGTTCACTGCCGGCATTTTATGAACATTAACCACACATATTAATTAAATGCTTTCATTTTTCCTGAATATATGTATATGAATATGTATGTCGAATACATTCATTATAGAAAATTTAGAAAATATGTAACGGTATTAAGAGGAAAATTAGGCAGGACACGGTGGCTCACGCCTATAATCCCAGTACTTTGGGAGGCCAAGGCAGGTGGATTGCTTGAGCCCGGGAGTTGGAGATCAGCCTGGGTAACATGGTGAAATCTCGTCACTACCAAAAAGAAAAAAAAATTAGCTGAGCATGGTAGCATGTGCCTATGGTCCCAGCTACTTGGGAGGCTTAAGCCCCAGAGGCAGAGGTTGCAGTGAGCCAAGATCACGCTACTGCACTCCAGCCTGGGCAACAGAGTGAGATTGTCTCAAAAGAAAAGGAGGAGGGGAGAGAAAGAAAAAGAAGAAAATTAAAGACTCCATAGCCTACTACCACTTTTTAATATTTTGCACTTCTGTACATTTTTTGACATAATGTGTACCATTTAAAAAACCAAACAAACAGCAATTTCTAATATACTTCTAAATTCCAATATAACAAAGAGCAACTTACTGAAATCTCTGTGCCTTTTCATCTATCCTGACTGTCATGGGAGGGACATGCCCCTTCTGATGTCCAGTCAGCAGAGACATTACCAGTCGGGAGACTGGACTTCATCATGAGTCTGGACTTACTCCATGAGAGAAGATAGAATCCAGGTCTTATGCTAGGAATCAGTAACAGATAAAAGATTATTAGAGCTGGAATCCAGATGCTGCATTTAACAGGTGAGGAAACCGAGGCCCAGAGAACTTCCTGTGACCACTCAGCAAAACAGAGCCAGGCAGGAGCCAGAGTAGTGTGTCCTTACCCCACACAAACACCCTCCCCACCACACCACACTGCTAATGCAGCATGACAAAGCCATACATATTCTAGCTATCTGGGGCCCAATTTCTGCTAGGCAGCTCTATATTTTAAGATCAAACTTGAATGTTTTAATGCAATTTTTAAGAGAGTTGCATGGTACTCAGTTTGATAATAGGAAAGTCATTTATTCCACAAAGGGCACTTTATAAGGCTGTCTTTCCAAAGAAAAAGCTGAAAAGAATTATCTTTGCCATGTGCAAAATATCTACTTAATTAACATGAACACTCATATTACCAGGCAATTAAAATGATTTATTCAAAGAGCTTTATAGTCATGCCTTAATACCAATCTATAATAAACTGGAGAAATAAGAGCAATAACACTATCGTCCCAGTTAAATATAAGCATCATAAATAATATTTACACCTTTACGCAATTCATATATCCTTCCCAAATAATACGATTGTAATGTGGAACTTTTGCTTTTCAGTGAGATAAAATATATTGCTGAGCTTTATTTTGCTTTTTACCAGGCTAACACTCAAGGAAGGACTTTTCCTGGTCTATTTTGGACTCTTTGTCTCCTTGAGGAATAAATAATTTTAAAATTACCAGGACATCTTCGTTATTACTTGGCCATTCCTTCTAGGGGAAACCCTCCCCAAATTCAGGGAAACAAAATAACTCACTCCCTGTTTCTCACTCTTTTATATTACTTGCTGCATTTTATTATAATTTATTTGCCATTTATTAGTAATGTATGTATATACCTCCCTCTTTAAATCACCAATCCATCTGCCTTCCTTGAGGGCAGAGAGTTGCCGTGAGAATTAACTAATTGTATATATGGGGCACTTAGTCCAGCGCCTGGCACAGAGCTAGCGTGACCTGATGTTCCCCACTGTTAACAGCATCTTTATTATTGACTTTATTCTGGGCTCACTACTCCCCAGAACAGAGTCTGGCTCACTCAAAAATAGACGGACCCGTAGGTCCTTTGAATAGCTGATATCTTAACCCTCTAAGTCCTGGGCCATTCAAATGGTACAGGTTGGGATGAAGAGTCTTCCTGCCTTAAGCAGAGTTTACTTAACCATCGTCGGGAGCGTCGTGTCTACCAGGCCGGTCACAAGCGCTCAGGTGGCAAAGACAGCCTGCCCTCGGGGCTCCCACTGGAGACTACTGGAGGACACGCATGAGCACTGGGTCTTAGAATAAGTGCAGTGAGCAACCTGCAGAGGGGCAAAGGGGCGGGACTTCCAACTCCATCTGGAGGACCAAAAGAGGGAGGCATTTCAAACCGGCAGCCTTCCTCCTGGATGTAGAAGCAGGGCTGCCTGAGGAGGCCAGATACTAAAGGACTGCTGGGGCCATGGTGGTGCTGCCCGCAGGGCTCTCCAGGGCTGAAGACCTGTTCCATTTCAGGCCTGGCCACCCCACCTCCCCATTTTCTCTGAATCATTTTTAGGTTTGTTTTTTTTTTTTTTTTTTTTTTTTTGAGACGGAGTCTCACTCTGTCTCCCAGACTGGAGTACAGTGGAGTGATCTTGGCTCTCTGCAACCTCCGCCTCCCGGGTGCAAGCGATTCTCCTGCCTCAGCTTCCCGAGTAGCCGGGATTACAGGCGTGCACCACCATGCCCAGCCTTTTTTTTTTTTTTTTTTTTTGGTCTTGATCTCCTTACCTTGTGATCCGCCCGCTTCGGCCTCCCAAAGTGCCGGGATTACAGGCATGAGCCACCACGCCCAGCCTCTCTGAATCTTCTGCTGCCACCTGGTCCCTTTACCGCTTGTGGTTTCCCCCAGCTGTCGCTGTCTGCCACTTTCTGAACCTTTCCGCTCCTGCTTTACTTTACTCATCCTTACTTGCTGTCTCCTGTCATTTACTTTTTCGCTTCTTGGCTTTGCCTCAATCCTTTGAAGGAAAGTGCTTCTTTCCTTCAGTCTAGGGAAGAACTCATTCCCAGATCTCGAAGTTACCTTGCAGTGGTGGCTTCCTCAGAGGTTCGAGTTTGCATTTTCACTGAGGCTTTCTGCACAAAATGCCTCTCTTTGCCACCAGAAATGTGCTCATTTTTCTGATTTCTTGGGTTGGCAATGTTTGAAGTGCCAAAGTGCAATCTTTGAATAATTAAAGCCTTATGTAGGCAGCTCTGGGGAACTTTCTACTGCTAATAAATCCTATGAAATTCTGTTACTGCAACTCCCTCAAATAGTTCCCAGAAGTCACTGGAGCTACAGTGAGTATGTGTTCATGTGCATACATTTTCTGCAGGGTTTATATGCTTTATATCATTTACAAAGTGCTTCTACCTTATTTGTTACTATTTAAGTATGAAATATTTTTCCCCAAAAGTAATTTCTTTAAAACATAATATACATAACTCAAACGCAATTTTCCCTATTTCTACATATTTAAAGAGGCTCACACTTTTGTGCAATATCTTAATGCATTTACTTCCAATTCTTGAATGAACCAGGACGTCACTTTTATCCTCTCAAACACCTCACCTTTATGAGGTGTTTTATAATTACCGAGCTCTTTCACATACAAGATTTCATTTACTTCACTCAACAACTCTGTATTATTTTTTTTGCTTTACAAATGACAAAATGAGGCAGAGAGATGTTGAGTATTTCTTCCCAGACCTCACAGCTCAGCAGTGAGTGGTAGAGGACTGGCTTCGGGATACCTGAGGCTGAGGCTAGGGCACGTCCTACCATGGCCTTACAGATAGAAAGGCCTGAGCGTTTAAGTTATAGAGCCTCTCCCATTTCCACTAATGAGAAATGTAACTACTTACTCTTCCCATTCTTTCTTCTTTTAATAATAGGTGGCACTTCTTATCAACATTAAACTAATGCAAAGACATTATAGTAATTCTCACTTCTAGCAATGGTTTTTACTTTGAGCAGATAAGTAGAACTAATAGACAGCATTGCTGGAAAAAAAAAAAAAGGAGCTGCTAGGGTTTTCTAGCCGAACAAAAGGTGGTGACCACTACCCTATTCAGGTTCCACAGAAGCAGAACGCGAGCCAGGGATTCACGTACCCATGACTTATTGAGGCATTGCTCCTAGGAGAAAGTAATACCAAGTGAAGCAGTCAGAATAGAGAAGGGGAAGGAGGTGGTGTCTGGTGAAGATTAGCTTTAGCCTGAACTCACAGGAAGATTTGCAGACATAGAAGTCCTGGTCTCCTTGTTGCAGGACTCCCCAGGGTCTGCCCTGCCTTGAGGCATTTTATAACCCTATCCTCGGGGGGATTTTATAACCCTATCCCAGTCTGCCACTGGAATAGGGACAGAGCAGTAAAAGGAATCTCAGGGGAATCGGATGGAGTGATAACAGCACCTACCACAACTACTGTTAGTTGAATGCCTACTACGTATCAATCTCTTGTCTGTATTATTTCCAATTCTTATAACAATCCTAGAAGTTATCTCCATTTTATATATGAGGAAACTGGGATGTAAAGAATGATGTGACTTGCCCACAATGTCCATAGAACTGGACACTGACAGTTCAGGGGTTAAATCCTTGAAAAGCCTCATTTGACTCCAGAGCCCGTGATCATTCCCTGTTCTGTGATATCAGCTCCAATTCCAGGTCAATGCTCAGTAGTGGGGTGAGCTGCGAGTGATTACCCAAGCTTGCATTACTAATGTATTCTTCCCTGGAAATACCACTGGGCCATGCTTCTGTGCTTACATAAAACTGCAGCAAACAGTAAAAATTTCTGCATCTATTCAACAAGTACATATTGAGCACCTACTACTACAGGTTTGACTCATTTTTAGCATTGGGAATACAGAGATAAATAACACAGGAAAGATCTCTGCTTTTGCGAAGTTTACATATATAACAACAGATGTAATCAATTTATTTTGTTTGTTTTTGTTTTTTTGAGGCAGGGTTTCTCTCTGTTGCCCAGCTGGAGTGCAGTGGCACCATCCCAGCTCACTGTAGCCTTGACCTCCCAGGCTCAAGTGATCCTCTCACATCAGCCTCCCAAGTAACTGGGACTACAAGTATGCACTACCATGCCCAGTTAATTTTTCACTTTTTGTAGAAAGGGGTTCTTGCTATGTTGCCCAGGCTGGTCTCGAACTCCTGGGCTCAAGCAATTTTCCTGCTTCAGCCTCCCAAAGTGCTGGGATTATAGGTGTGGGCCACTTGGCCCAACCAATATAATCAATTTCTAGTAGAATATTTGCTATTTAAAAATATATGATAATGAGCTAGCATGGTGGTCAGGGAAGGCCTCTAAAAGGGAATGTTATGTGAGCTGTGGTCTAAGGAAAGAAAATGAGGTAGCAATGGGACCATCTGAGGGAAGAAATTTCTAGGTTCAGCATACAGCAAGAACAAGGCCCTGAGTAAAAAGCAAGCTTGCCATGTTTTAGAACAAGAGAGGGTCAGAGGGTCCACGTGGTTGGAGTTCAGTTAGCAAGACAGCAAGACAGACATGAAACTGGAATCAGAAAGGTAGGCAGGGCTCAGACCACAGAGCACTTACAGATGCAGATATAAAATATGAATATTTTTCTTTTTACTAAATGAATTTTTTTATTTTTATTTCAATAGCTTTAGGGGTACAGGTGGTTTTTGGTTACATGGATGAATTGTATAGTGTTGAAATTTGGGCTTTCTATGTACCTGTCACCCGAATACTGTACATTGTACCCAATAGGTAATTTTCATTTCTCACCTCCCCTTCTGAAGCTGCAGTGTCCATTATACCACTCTGTATGCCCCTGTGCATCCATAACTTTGCCCCCACCTATAAGTGAGAACATGAAGCATTTGGTTTTCCATTCCTGAGTTACCTCACTTAAGATAATGGCCTCCAGTTTCATCCTGTAATTATTTTTCATATAGTGTTTTAGTCAATGGAGTAACATGATCCAATTGACATTATGAAAAGATACTTTGGCTGCTTTGTGGAGCATAGATCATTGGTGGGATGTGGCAGAATGGAAGTAGGGAGGCCAGTAGGAAGCATTGAGTCCTCCATGCAAGCCGTGATGGTGGCATCTTGATCTAGGGAGGGAACAGGGAAGGTGACGAAGAGAAGTGGATGGATCCAGGCTATGTTTTGTTTTTTTGTTGTTTTTGTTGTTTGTTTGTTTGTTTGTTTTTGCTTTTTTGAAATGGAGTCTTGCGCGGTTGCCCAGGCTGGAGTGCAGTGGCTGGATCTCAGCTCACTGCAACCTCCGCCTCCCGGGTTCAAGCGATTATCCTTTCTCAGCCTCCTGAGTAGCTGGGATTACAGGCACGCACCACCATGCCCAGCTAATTTTTGTATTTTTAGTAGAGACATGGTTTCACCATGTTGGTCAGGCTGGTCTTGAACTCCTGACCTCATGATCTGCCCATCTCAGCCTCCCAAAGTGCTGGGATTATAGGCGTAAGCCACTGTGCCCGGCCCAGGCTATGTTTTAAAGGTAGCACTGATGGAGCTTGCTGTGGGACGTGATGAAAAAGAGAAATCAACAATAACTCCTAGGTTTTTTCATTTCACAGCTGAAAGAATGATGTTACCATTCTCTCAGATGTGGGAGATTGTGGAGGAACAGGTTGATTGAATGTGGTACCAGAGAATCATGACTTCTCTTTTAGACATGAGCAGTGTGGGATGCCAATTGGGCCTTCACACGGGGCAAACAAGTTGAAGTTGCATGTATGAATCTGAGCTGGTGGGATGACCGTTAGCCTATGGCCAGTACTTGAAGCATTGGGACTGATGAAGAGATGTCCAAAAAGGAGATGGACAGGGGCCCAGGAATGATATCCATGTTGCTCAACATTTAGGAATAAACGGAAGAAATGGCCAGCAAAGGAACTCACAAGGAAAGCTATGGAGTGAAAAGAAAAAACAGGGGTCTTAAGAGTATGCTGAAAATTTCCAAGGGGAATATATGCATAGATAGTTTTAAGGAGAGTTGTTTTCAGATCTTCAACTTCCTATGTACTCTCTCCAAACCCTTTCAGCCTGAGAATGTACCTAATAAAATAAAGATGTTCTCCATCCCAACTTCCTTTCATGATTACCCATCTACCACTTGCATCTGTCCCAAATCTTACTATATTGCAGTGTCCAACAGTGTAAAATATCCTAGGCATGAAAACAAAGCAATTAGAAATACTGGTATCAGTTTGATGAAGTTAACAACTGTAATATCTAGGTTATGAATATTGGACATCACCTGACTTGCACAAGGATGTCCAATATTTTACTTTCCAGAAAATCAGAGGAGAATTTGACTGAGTAGAAAGTTGGTAGTTAAGAGCTAGATCATTAGAAAACTCTTTTTGTGATAAAGTACTCTGATTTTGGATGTATAATTCAAAAGGAATTCAAAGAATTGGATAACACTTCTATGACAAAGTTCCTATCTACTTATGTATATAAACAGTATTTCTCAGAGCTGACATCTTTTAAAAAGATGTCATCTTTTAAAAATATAGAGAGGATTAATGCTGAACTCTGTCTCGCAATAACAATAAGTAGTAGTATCCTCAGATACACAAGTTAAACGATTGGGGAAGAAAGTCCTAGCCAACTCCTAAGAATTTGTATTTACAATACAATTGTATTTTAGGATAATACTTTTTCGTCAAAATTTGTAATCTATAATGTTTATGTTATTTTGATCAAGTGTATAAATAAATAACTACAATAATAACTGAATCTTAAAAAGTTTTGATTTATAGAGCCTTATAGGAAATTTTTCAAGTTCTAATTTCAAATTACATGATTAGTTGCAGAGAAGTTGGTGGAGTGATAAAATATACTGGGAAAATTTTTTGCAGGGAAAGTTGAATGAAAATATAAATTTAAAGGAAAAGGAAACAATGTAAAAATTCTTTAAAGAAGTCTGTGTATTTTCTACACGAATTATGGTATCAAATTTCTATGGTGTTTAGATTACACTGGGCACATTTTAAAAGAATCATATAACAGTTTTAAGTTGTCAATATTTGTAACATACTGGAAACTCTATCCCTAGCAACTATTTAAACTTATGATGAAAAATATAGATGTCAATTCTAAAAATGTGTAACATTCTACAAAATTTTACAAAATTCTTTTAGGTGCTATATGAGTAAAAATGTTTGAAAACAACACAAGTAAGCCAAAAGAAAAAAAAATATTTTAAAGAGGGAGTGTTTGGCTGCGTTGGATGCTGCTGAGAGGTAAAATGAGAATACATTTGGACTGGCAACAGACAGGTCATGGGCGACCTCAAGGAGTGCAGTTTCTGTAGAGTGGGTGAAGGAGCCAGATGCCCAGTTGGAATCTGTTGAAGAGAGAATGGGAGGTGAAGAAGTAGGCACTGCAAGTAAGAACAACTTTCAATAAATGTTGCCGTGAAGGAGAGCAGAGAAAGGGGGTGGGAGCCAGAGGGATAGATGGGATCAAGAAAAGGGAGATAAAGATATCACAACACATTTGTTTGCTGATGGGAAGAGTTCAACAGAAACGGAAAAAACAGATAATACATGGAAGAAAGGGGATAATTTCGGGAGCAAAGGTAAGGGTGTGGGATCCAGAGCACAAGTGAAGCACGAACATGCCTTCCATTGTAGTAAGAAGGAAGGTGTGTGATGTATGGGTATAGATGCCAGTACTATTGTGTTCATTGATAACAAGGATAACGAATAGTGGCAAATGTTCTAGGGGTAAGGAATTGGCCATCTTGATATGGTCCAAAAAATTATTGCAGTGACATTAATAGAGTAAATGAGATAGAAGAATAGAAAGGACCAGAGATAAGAATGTTTGAGACTGATATTCTAGAGGAAATGCAATTCTTGGTTTGGTCAAGGAAATTGATGATGAGGTGGAATGGAGGAAAAAGTAATTAGAGGTGATAAAGCTAAGGAGCTGAGATTCGGCGTGTTGAGTGGATGTTGATGTCACCAAGAATAATAACAGGAGTAGAATGAAAAAGACCATGAACCAGGTACCAATCTCATAAATAAAGGGGCATCACTGGGAGGCCAGTAAAAGAGGGCTATAAAAGAAAGTTGGGTGAAATAGTAAGATACCATGAGCTTTAGAAGTGTTGTGATTTCTGAAAGATGAAGGAAGACAAATAGTTTCTAGCAGATGATAGGTAGCCAGGAGGACAGCTATTCTACCTCTATGATCTGAGGCATAAGGAGCATAAGAGAAAAGGCAGCTGCCACTTTAGACAAATATTGGCAAGGTAGGTGCAAATGCAGCAAGAGGGTCAAGATCAGTTCAGAGAGGAGCCTGGGGATAGGAGGGGGTTTGCTGATGACAGACTGAGAGTACCAGCATGCATAATGGAAGAACATTGGAGGGGGTCTGGAGCATGATGGATGGTCCAGGAGGCTTGAGCTTCTGCTGGTGATGTCAGTAATGAAGGAATTTGCCCTGTTGGCCTCTACAAGGGAGATGCACTATCAGTGCATTCTAAAGTCCAGAGGATTTAGGTAGAAGATATGTGTTCTTGACACTCAACGTTTTTGTTTTACACTGATAGAAAAAGCAATAGATGTTGAGGAATTGGTCAAAGAGCAACTGTACTTAAGAACTGTCTCTTCATAACTTTCCTCACAGAGCTAGAGTTTTGTGTTTTCTTAATGTTCCTGCAATTTGGGTATGTCACCACCAGGGAGCAGTTGTGCAAAAATCATAAGATCTTAAGGCCGGCATTTTCTTGTTTATTCCAGAGATCTTTCTGCCCAAGCTTCTGAAGATATCCAACAAAAAGTTTTTAACACCCAACTGAAGAAACATAAATTCATTATGAGATAAACTGAAAATACTAAACATTAAGCCATTCACAGATAAGACTTGAGAGAAAATTTTAGAGAAATAAACAATTAGATAAACGTTTACTTATCCATTTCAACTAACCTAAACTTTAGTTGTAAGCCTAATTTGGCTCATAGATTTTAACTAGAATGTACCTTTACTATAAACACTGCTCTTGTAAATATGGGGTCAAAGCTTACTTGTGCATGTTAACTCAACTCAGAAATAATGCATATCAAGGGAATATGATACATGAAACTAATATTTGAGACCAATGACAATTCTCCCCTCAGATTCTGGCATTATTCTCTCCATTTCACAGATGAGAACAAAGGGTTTCAGAGAGATTAAGTAGCATTGTGGAGCCCCCTAGCTAGGTAATGGGAAGCCAAGATTCGAGCTCAGCTCTGCTGCCTCCAAAAATCTATTCTTCTTCGACGCCACAGTGCTACTCTATGTGAGGCAGTGTATTGTGAATAAGGAGGATACAAAAATGAGTATGATGTAGTTCTCACCCTCAAGGTGTTTATAATCTAGTGGGGGATTCAGACCCACAGTAAGTTCCATAGAGAAGTTCAAACCCATTCTCGGTGAATGAGATCAAAGCTAATTGAAAGATCAGGAAAGACTACGTAGAAGAGAGGCTGCTTGAGATAGGCTTCGAAGGATGGACAAGAAGGCAGCAGGTTGACAAGGGAAGATACATTCACAGCCATGAGGCTCAGTCTTGAAGCAGCAGTCACACTCCTTTCAGGGTCAGCATCCCAAAATTAGGTCATCCTAGCCAGTTTCCTTTGCTTGCATTCAGTCTGATCAAAAGAAAATTATGTGCTTGTCTTCTTCATGGGTCAGGACCAAGAACACCTGTTTTGTGTTGCCATGTTAGGGAAAGATGGGGGAAGAAAAGTGAAGAAAGTTAGTTGTCCCCAGGATGTCACTAATAATGAGATGACCAAACGCTCTCCAGTCATAAATATCCTTCTGAAATATCTGGCTGCTCTAGTAATGTCATCCATAATACTTTCCTTCTTTAAATGGACCCAAAGTGATACACAATGGCTGCTTCTAGTGCTTAGTTGAGCTTATCCTTAGCACAATCTTAACTTAGAAAATGCTTTCTCCCCCTAGTGTTAGATATTATAAAATCCTTCCCCATAACATAGCCCTTCAAATACATTTTAAACCCTGTACACACATGTTCTCATTTAGTCATCAAAACAACCAGTTGGAATAATTACTATTATCATCCCCACTTTCCAGATGAGAAAAGTGAGTCTCAGTGGTGTTAAACTTTCAACCAGCTTCATCAGAGACGTATGATTTTATTTAAAAGTATTTGCAAAGCTTGTTTATCCAATTTTCATGTGTGTGTACCTCTACCCAAGGACGATGAGGATGGTAACTACTACTACAGCCATGTATAAACACATAACTTGATTTTACAAATACCTATTAATTACAATTCATACAATTCAATCTAAACTTGGAAAACTGTTAATGTTATCTATTGAGAATTAGTGACAAAATCAAGAATTGCAGTTGTATTTCCTATTTCTATTCCAAATATTGTCTTTTGTGCCTTTGAAAATTAAAAGCTGCTTAAATCTCTCATGCACTTGAGTTTCACAGGTATATATTTATAATGAGAAGAGGCATATGCACAATCTATTTTACAAACTTAAAAATGACTGGCATATTTTAAGCCACTAAACACATGTGATTTCTTACTAAGCTATTTTTTCAAAACAGGAATTGAACCTTATCAGATTTTTCTTTTTCTAACAGTCATACTTCAGGTCCAGAGAAACAACCTAAATTAAAAATAACTATTAATGAGTTTGCTAATTTCTCTTTTTTGTGCTTATCACTAGCCAGTGTCATTGCTTGGCTGGACTATTCCCAGATGGACACAAAATGTAAGTTTCCATTCTATACGGATATTAAAATAGGTTTTGGCAAACACTAAAGATAAAATGGTGTGAAAAAAGATAGCTTCAAACGTATATTTTACAATAAGTATACTATGTACTTCTGAGAATTTGCTTAAATCAATATTTTAAGTCATATTGTTGCCCAATTCTATTAGCCAAATGTAAAGGGTTCACCGCAAGAAAGAGCTAAAACACTTTGCTAATTTATGTTTATTGATAAGGACCTGGCTGGAGGAAGAGGATTCAACTTTTACTTCAATAAAGAACTTAGAACTTAATATTGCTGCAGTGCTAGTGGGAAAAATACAATTAGAAGCTCTTTGCTGTTTTGTTAGGCTACAAATCCATGCCTCCATCCCCATCCTCTCTACCAAAAGACACAATACAGAGTGCTATTGTTCTATGCATTGGGTCATTGGTGGGCAAGTGATCAGTCAAGAGTTTTGGCTGCAAGCAACAGAACAAACTCTGGAAATGTACTGAATGCTGTGGGAGCCCTGCTGAGTCCACAGGAGGATGAAAAGAGGCCCTGAAAAAGATAGAAACCAAGAGGCTCTGTGGAGCTGGAAAGCAGGCCCCAGAGGAATAAACTCAAGCAGGAACCCTGAGGTCAGCAAACTGCTGCATGTTTTTATCACTTCTTCCACTCAAGAGTCAAGTTCTAGAAGAAATTATTTGGCCAATATCAGGTCATATGCCCACTGCCTAGCTGGGCTGGGGCAGGGAGAAGGATGTGGCCTCTTTTGCTTCCTTAGAGAGGCATCTGGATTTATGTGGCCACCAAGGCCTCACAATGATTGGAGAGAAGAAATTCTCAAAAAGGAAACTGCTGTGCTATTGAAGAGGGGAAATGGAGAGTAGGCAGCCAAAGCAATATGAATGTTGACTTATGTAAAATTAGGAAGGGTTGATGATGAAGGACTTCAAATACGTAGGAAGGATTCTAGAAAGAGCCATAACAGGAACACTGAGCATGAAATAGGCTTATGAACACAACATACGCCAGGCACTGAGCTATGAGTTAGTTGTGCTGCTTTATTCAACCTCTGTGCAATAAGTACTCTTATGATTAGTTATTTCTGTCCTACAGTAAGTTTTTTTTCTCTGAGGCTTATTAAAATAAATCAGAGGTTTTTAGCCTCAGGATTATTGACATTGGGGGTCAGATAATTTTTTGTTGTGGAGGGCTATTCTGTGCGTTATAGGATGTTCAGCAGCATCCCTGGCCCCTACCTACTAGATGCTGATAGCACCCTGCCCCTCAGTTGTGACAACTAAAAATGTCTGTAGAAATTGCCAAATATCCCTGGGGTCAAAGTTTCCTCCAGTGGAGAATCACTGATAAAAACTAATTTTCTCATCTCACACCACTAAGAAGGATTGCTCCCAGACCAGTCCCAACCCAGAACACAAACTGCTAACTATGCTTGTGACAGACTACACCTTTTATAAGGCACTTTCTATTTTTTAAGTGTTATTACATGTTAAAAAATTGTATGTATTTATGGGACACAAAGTGATATTATATGTATACAATGTGGAATGACTGAACCAAGTTAATTAACTTATCTATTACCTCAAATTCCATTTATTCCCCCAGTCTAACTGGAATATTGTACCCTTTGACCACATCTCCCTATTTCCCCCACTCTCTGCCTTTCATAACCACCACGGTACTCTCTGCTTCTGTGAGATTCAACATATAAGTGACAACATGTAGTATTTTTCTTTCTGTGCCTGGTTTATTTCACTTAGCATAATGTCCTCCAGGTTCATCCATGTTGTTGAAAATGAGAGAATTTCTTTTCAAAGGCTGAACAACATTCCATTGTGGATAGATACCATATTTTTTAATCCATTCATTCACTGATAGAAACTTAGGTTGATTATATAACTTGGATGTTGTAAATAATGCTACAAAAAACATGGAAATTCCAACATCTCTTCAACATACTGATTTCCAATCTTTTAGATACATAATCAGAAGTAGATTGTGGATCATGTGGTAATTCTATTCTTAGCTTTTTGAGGAACCTCCATACGGTTTTTCACAGCGGTTGTACCCATTTCCATTCTCACCAACAGTGCACAAGTGTTCCCTCTACACATTCTCATCAACTCTTATTATCTTTCATCTTTTGAGAATAGTCATTCTGACAGGCATGAGATGATACCTCATGGTGGCTTTAATTCGTGTTTCCCTGGTGATTGGTGATGTTGAGCATTTTTTCACATATCTGTTGGCTATTTGTATGTCATGTTTAGAGAAATGTCTCTTCAGGGCCTTTGCCTATTTTTTAAATCAGATTATTCATTTCCTTGCTATTGAGTTATTTGAGTTCCTTATATATTTTGGATGTTAACTCCTTATCAGATGTGTGGCTTACAAATATATATTTTCAAATTTGTATATTGTCTCTTTACTCTGTAAATTGTTTTCTTTGATGTACAGAAGCTTTTTAAGTTTGATGTAATCCCATTTATTTACTTTTGCTTTCGTTGCCTGAGCTTTTGAGGTCCAATCCAAACAATCATTGCCTAGACTAGTGTTGTGTGGTTTTCCCTGCTATGTTTTCTTCTAGTAGTTTTACAGTTTCAGATATGATGTTTAAGTATTTAAATGATCTTGAGCTGATGTTTGTATATGGTATGAAATAAGAGTTCAATTTCATTCTTCTGCACATGGATATCCAGTTTTCTCAACACCCTTTATTGAACAGACTGTCCTTTCCCCATTGTGTGTTCTTGGCATCTTTGTCAAAAAGCAATTGGCCGTAAATGCACGGGTTTACAAAGTACTTTCACACAGATTATTTCATTAGTGTCTCACAACACTCTTATGGGGGAGGTAAGACAAGTTTGGCTGTCTTCATATTTCTTTTGAGGAAATGCAGCTTCAAAGAGATTGTGATTTGCTTAACATATCTCAACTATCTCTTTATCCAGCCAGTACTGAAAACTTTTTTTTTGTTTGTTTGTTTGTTTATTTGTTTTGTGTGTGTGTTCGCTTTTTTGGGTTTTTGTTTGTTTTGTTTGTTTTTTTCGTTCTGGGTTTGGCATTTTTTTTTTCCTTCTTTCCCACCCTACCCCGTGTTTTTTCTACCTACCACAGTTTTACAAATGACAGAATTTAAATTGGGAATAAATTCATTGATCAAAGTGTTAAAGAGAAACAAATCATCCTTGAATGATTAACTTCTATATTTTGAAAGAAGTAAAAAGTCAGAAAGAAGAAAAGAAAGGAGAGGGGGAAAGAAAGAAGGAAAAATGAGAATGCATCTAGCTGCCCTGAGGAGTTCTTCTCACCCCAACATGTATACCAACTCCCCGACATGTATACCAAGTCACTTTGCACCCCAAAGAACTAAGGAGGAAGAATCCTTTAGGCTTCATGTCAGGATGGCTCTATATTCCTTCTAACATGCTGAGGCATTGTTTCATTTCTGACTCAGAGGGAGGACTGACTCACAAATACCACTTTACCACTTGGTCTTTCATTGACAGTTTCATGGCCAAGACCAGGTCAAATGTGAGGCAGCTTGGAGTAAGAGATCAGATGAGCTCATGGCCCCAGGAAGGATGGCTGCAGATGCTGGGGAAAGAAAGACTTTGACGGCTGGGATGTTCGTGACTTAAAAGCAAAACAAAAGTTCTGGCTAATTGGCAATCAAGGCAATGTCTAAAAAGAAAACAACATGCCTTGGTTAACCACCAGAGCTCCCGACCTGTCCCATCTGCTAATAAGAGGTAACCAACAGTGATATCCAAGAACCACTAATGGTCCTGATGCTGACTGCACACCATCAATGGGCTCTCCAGCCACAGCAGGCATGTCAAGTCCCAGAGACACAGCAGCTGCCTCAGCTGGGGAATGTGTGACGGTTGGGGTCCACGGGTGGGAGAGTGGGAGATCTGAGAGTCGTGTGAGCAGGAGCCCCCAGTTAAACCAGCTTACCAGCTCTTCTCCTTATGTTTTAATTCAGTGTTTATGGTAAGATAGACAGAGCCTGTGAGGTCAGTGGAGCATATTGAAGCCCCCCTTCTGATTTTCAGAGGACATGACCTTGACCATGGTCCTTCACTTCTTTTGGACTTCAGTTGTTGTGCAGACTAAAAATATGTGTGTATACAAGATGCCTCAGACAATGCATGACATACAGCAGGTGCTTAAGTGAAGGCTACCAGCTCCTTCACTATAGAACCCCCAAAACTCGGGCTCTTTTCTCCACATTGGCCTCTTCCTCTGCTATCAATAAGCACATACTAAATCCAATGATATGAGTTTAGATTCTGCCCCCACCCACCTTACTCAGCCCATAACCCCCCAAAATACCCTCTCCTTTCACTTTAAGGATCTTTCCTTTCTTTCATGAACCACAGCCACTTCCAATAATTCCTTAATGAAAGCTCTGACTTGCGTAGAGTGGTACTAAATGCTATTCCAAGCAATTGCCTCCACAGTTAACTTCCGGTGCAATACTGTATTTACTTAGTTCTTGTACATAGAAGAACTCCAATGCATATGCTAAATGTTCCCCAGGAGCATGTGCTAAGTGACATACATCCATACACGTGAAGTCACGCATCTCTAAAGTAGAGAGATAAAAGCTTAGCAGCAAAAGGAAAAGAAGGATTGAGAGTAATTTTATTTTCTTTTCCTTCATTGCTTAAGTGAAAAAAGATCCATGAAAACAAAATTTTCTTTAAAAAATCCAGATTAATACGATTCTTATCCAATGGCTGCGAACAGCAAAATCCTAAATAAATCATACAAACACTTAAATACCCAATTTACTATACCTCCCTTCATCTTCAGCAAGTTATATGGGCAGGTGCAACCTGATGTTTCTCCCAGTAAAGACGTCTGCTTGCAAGAAAAGACAGGAAACTCAGAAACCCTTCCAAATGAAAATGTAAAAAGCTGATAGACATTGAAAGTTATTCCCACAGGAAGCTGCCTTTCAAAGAAGAATCTAGATCCATGCTGAAGAAAGATGTGCTGTAGAATTTGGACATCAGCAAGGTGAGATTTAAGAAGTCAGCAACACAGGCTTCCCTTTAACCCTCTCTGGAGACTGAGAAATATTCTTCAATTTAGCGTTTGTTTCTTGACCCACACCGGGTATCTCTTTCTGTGGCTTTAGTGAAAGATGCAGGGAAAGAAGAAAGAAGAAAGCGAGCATGTCCAGGGCCCCTGGCATTTTTGTCTTATTACTTGTTACAAAACAGCTTCCTCCTCTATATACATACGGCAGAGTTGTTGGTTGTTCCCAATTATCCATGTTGCCCTTCTTTATGGTGATAACACTCTTAACCCCCAGGAAAGGAAACACATTGTCAGTTCCCTTGCAGCCAGAGATGGCCATGTGACTTAGCTCTGGCCAACGACAAGTGCCATGTGGCAGCATCCAGGAACCTAATTAAGAAACAGTGTGTGTGTGCCGTTTGTCAATTCTCATCCTATGGCTGAAACACAGCACTCAGTGTAGCAAAGCCACACAGCAGGGGCAGCCTGTCTCCCTGCCCCAGGAGTACCATAGCAGCCCTAGGCAATCTACATGTACTTTTACATGACGCATAAAAGAACCTGTTCAAGTGGTTCCTTTGGGTTTTATCTCACTTGTAGCTAAATGCAATGCTAACCAAGACAACAGGTGAGGGTAGGTTATCGGGTTAGCCCCCAAAAGCCTATTGATCGGACTGCCTGTGGGTTTATATTTGTGGGCCAGCCAAGGTCAACACATGTATCACTTCAACTCTCATTAAATGCATTCAGAGTACCAAACCATTGCCTAAAACAACGTTGTAAAAATAAAACCTATTGCTAAGTAGAGAGGGTGTTGCACAAACCCATGTATGCACACACATATGTGTGTTCTAATACAAATACATACCCACTTTTCATTGAGATAGCAGCTGTGGAGGTGGAAATCCTTCTTTCCAGCATGCTACATCTGGGTAAACTCCAAGAGCCAATTGCCTTTCACTTTGTCGAAGAGTAGAAAATGACTCATTGTATCTAAAATGGGCTTAAGTGCCCCCTGATTTATTTACCTATCTGCATTCAATTAGAAAAGTGCTGTTCTTTTCTATTTATTTATAGATGTCATTTTGGTTATGCTGGTGCTTTACTCTATGTTGTTCACTTCTCCCGAACAGAGAGGCGTGTTTACAAAGCCCTTACCCGTAATTAGTGTCACTCAGTGGAACAAGGCACCTCTGTTTTATACCTGCCACAGCTGTCATGCTCTCCTCACAACGAATTGCCCTGATGGACGACTTGAGTCACTCGTTTCTTCAGAAAGTAGCATAAAAAGTGTTATTGCAGTGGGCCTGGCGCTCAGGGAAGCCATATCAGGTGTTATGCTCTGTGACAGCCCCGAGTTCAGAGACAGCCTCCTCTTATTACATTTCCAGTTAATTATTCCTGTACTTTTCAATAGCTGCGTGTCATAAAAATGCGGCAGGTAGTCGATTCGGATTAGCTTTATCCTGTCAGGTGATGGCAGACTTCAGATGACACGTTAATCAGCAGCTGTTGGCGTGGCTATGCTATACATGAGAATACTGTTTAAGTGGTAGCAGGGGGAGCATTTTTATGGGTATATATTTCATTAGAATTTCAATAAAAGGGCTGTGTCTGTCTAAGAAAAATATAACAGCCTCCACTGCTGTGTTTAATCTTTTCTTTAGGACACTTTTCTATTAACATAAATTGCTTGAAGGAAAAGTATGTTGTAATATTTTTCTCCAAACATAAAGTCTCATGATTTTTAAAAATCATGTAATAAAAAATGTTCATGATTCTCTCTACTATGGCTATGGATGTCTCAGATGAAATCACAGACCAAATGGACTTTGTTTCATGCCATGCCAAGGGTCAGCAGAAGGAAACTGAGCCACGGCTGAAGGTATCTGCTAGACCTCCTCTATGCTGTCCAGAGC
The DNA here is from genome assembly GCF_009764315.1 of Trachypithecus francoisi. Lineage (NCBI taxonomy): Eukaryota > Metazoa > Chordata > Mammalia > Primates > Cercopithecidae > Trachypithecus > Trachypithecus francoisi. The sequence continues at coordinate 100,289,421 of NW_022681469.1, read as the reverse complement.
AGTGCTGCACATGCATGCTTTCATCGCAAAGGGAGCAGGAGCTTCACAGAGCTGTCTTGTAACCTGTCACCATAACAAATGCACTATAGAAAGGTTCTTCTCTTGCTTAAAGAATCCAGGCAGTGCATATGCAGTCAAAATGAAATAGAAAATTGCAAGTCTCTTGCATTAATGCATGTGACTTTCCTAGGGATATTTGCTGCTGCAACAGAAGACATCACCAACAGTGGCTTAAAGCATAGGCACATTTACTGTTTGCTTAACAAGACATGTGGGGGGTGGTGTCATGCTGTCATCTAGGACCCAGGCTCTTTCCATCCTTTAGCTCCAAGTAGGCATTCATCTTTATGTCTGTGACTTCACGGTCAAAAGAGGGGTCCAGACATAGGCTTCTGACACAGCCTCCTAGTGTGTCTCTCCTCTTATCAACAAGTTAAACTCTTTCCCAGAAACCCACAGCCACACTAGGTCACACGGCTACCCCTAGCCAAATGGCTGGGAAAACAAGTATCTGGGTTCTTAAGTCTCTGAAGTGGGATGTGGGCAAAGGAGGGAAGAGTTGATGAGTCAACCAACAGAGTCTGGCACAGGGAGGGCCCTGGCACTGCAGTGAGGTGGGAGCTTGAATTAGGTTGTAGCCTTTTGTATTAGCCAGGGTTTTCTAGAGGGACAGAACTAATAGGATAGAGAGAGAAATATAAAGGGGAGTTTATTAAGTATTAACTCATATGATCACAAGGTCCCGCAATACGCCATCTGCAAGCTGAGGAGCAAGGAGAGCCAGTCTGAGTTCCAAAACTGAAGAACTTGGAGTCTGATATTCAAGGGCAGGAAGCATCAAACATAGGAGAAAGACATAGGCTAGGAGGCTAGGCCAATCTAACCTTTTCGCATTTTCCCACCTGCTTTATATACTGGCTGCACTGGCAGCTGATTAGATGGTGCCCACCCAGATTGAGGGTGGGTCTGCCTTTCCCAGCCCACTGACTCAATGTTAATCTCCTTTGGCAACACCTGCACTGACACACACAAGATCAATACTTTCCATCCTTCAATCCAATCAAGTGGACACTCAGTATTAACCATCACACCTTCCTTCCATACTTAATTTAGACATGCAAGCACTCCTTAGTAGTACAGAAATTCATTGTCCATCCTGCTGGCAGAAGGATCTTGCCTAAATTTTATTCTGATCAAGTCCCTCTTCTGCTAAAAATTCCAAATGACTTCCTGCTTATCTCCAGATATAGTCCAAGCTCCTTAATCTGCTTAATAATATCTTTAATGGTGTCTTACTACCTCTAGAGCTTTGTCTGTCCACTTCATCACCCTTTGTGCTTGACACCTTGCTTATCTGAGCTACTTTCAGTTTTCCGACTGCACCCCATTCTCCCATTTTTGTATGCTGCTTCCTTTCCCTGAAACACTTTATCCTATACATGTACACATCACACTTTTCCACCTGGCTAGACTTCCTTGTTCTTCACATCTTGCTGGAGATAATGTAACTCATTTCTGAGAAGCCATCACTCACTCCAAGGCCAAGTTAACTGCCCCTCCCATAGATTCTCCCAGTACCCTGTATTTCTCTTTCAGAGGATGGGATCTAGGACAGGACTTTGGAAAGAAAGAGGCACTACTCGAGACCAGCCTGGCCAACATGGTGAAACTCCGCCTCAACTAAAACTACAAAAATTAGCTGGGTGTGGTGGCGGGCCACCCAGCTAGTCAGGAGGCTGAGGCAGGAGAATCACTTGAACTGGGAGGCAGAGATTGCAGTGAGCCAAGATTGCGTCATCGCACTCCAGCCTTGGTGACAGAGCAAGACTCTCAACACACACACACACACCAAAAAAAAAAGAAGGAAAGAAAGAAAAAGAAAAAGAGGCACTTCTAAGGGAAAGAACAAAGATAAAAATTGAAGAAAATTTTTACCTCTTTCTTTCACTCGGACTAACTCCATGGTCCTATTCAGAGGTAGGGATGTGTTTGCCACAGCCAAGTGGTTTGTGTGGTGGATAAGAATACGTGTAAAGTCTGAATGCCTTGGTTCAAACCTTAGCTCTCCACTTATTAGCTGAGAGACAGTGGGCACATTAATGAACCATTCCAAGACTCAGTTTCTTTGTCTGTAAAATGGGGATAATAGTAGCCTCTATCTACAATAGATGTGGTTGATTTCCTACTCAACATCTATTCCTTACCTATTGTGAAAGTTTTCTGCAAAAGTCTTCCTACTATAAAGAAAACCAGATGCCAGGAAAAGTTTTTGCCCTCTGCTTCCTCTGGGGATTGACATGAGGAATGTGACTCTGAGATTGTGGCAGTCACCTTGTGACTTTGAAGGAAGCCAACCCAAAGAGAAACTCATACACTGAGAAGAGCTGAGCAAAAAGAAATAATCCAGGTCCTTAACAGTGTCAAATGATAAATTTACCAATCCTGGAGCTGCCCAATCTTTAAACCTCTTATTACAAGAGAGATTTCTTTACCACTTACGTAATTTCTGATTTATGTTTTTCATACCTGTGACTAAAAATATCTTAGGTAGCACACTCCCTCTGAGGACTGTAAGCATGTGAGGTGCTCAGTGCTGGAGCTAGTCCAGAGGAAGCCCTTGATACCTGATGTCGATCATCATTATCACCCAGGGGACTCTTCTAGGCCAAGAAAGAGAGACCATTCCCAACACTGCTCAGGTGAGTGCAGATTGTTGTGGAGGATAAATTCCTCAAAGGAAGGGACCTTGTCAGTAAAACTCGCTGATTTCCATCATTATCCAACCCAATGCCAAAGACTCTATGAAAAATGATCAGAATAATTTTTGATAACAAATAATTTTTGATAACATAGCAGCTCTATGCCTTCAAATGATAACAGAATATTAAGCCTCAAATCATGTCTATTTGGTTTTTTAAAATAACTTTTTTAAAAAAACAAAAATCAGACACTTTAAAACTGGCAATTAAAACTAGTTGCATGTGGTTTCCATGAATGGCCCAATTTCCTAAACTGCTTGATTTATTTGGGGGATGTTAATTTACATTTGTCCCTTTCACTCATCACTATCCCTTTATTACCAAACTTTATTACTGTGGACTATAAATTCCTCCATAGCATATGGACCACATAACTTTCTTGAATACCTAATTAACAAGGATTTTTTTCTAAACCATAATTATAACAAAATATGGTACATTTAGCTTAATTTTCAATGTAATGCTTGAAAGTGCATAGGAAATTTAGCTTCGTGGCTCAGAGATGGGGAAAACTGTCATGTACACACTCCATTCTCAAGAGGTCTGGGAAACAGATGTTCATAGAAGCAAAGGAGAGATGAGGATAATGAAAAAGTATATATGAAATGATATCAATGATTAAAGGCCAGGATGTAGTTCATGCTCATTAATAGATGGCAAGAAAGGAATGGGAAAGGGAAATCTCAAAGTTATCAAAGAACACAAAAGACAATCTACTCTTGGCGCAGGCAACCTGCTTTCCTCCTTGGCTCCTTTGCAAACATCTTTCTTCCTTCTTCATGTAGTCTAGCAGTATGGATCTGCAAGCACCGGGTGTGTGTTCTGAATAGGAACTATCTCCTATGAGTAGGAGAGGACATGGAACACTTGGAAAAATCTGTATAATCTTAGGATCATTCTTATACATTTGTTTCATGAAGATACTTGGGGGAATGGAAGCTATTCCAGAAAATCAAACATTACTCCCCAAAATTGAAAATGCCATTTTCACTCTTTTTTTTTTTTTTTTTTTTGAGACAGAGTCTCGCTCTGTCGCCCAGGCTGTAGTGCAGTGGCCGGATCTCGGCTCACTGCAAGCTCCGCCTCCCGGGTTCACGCCATTCTCCGGCCTCAGCCTCCCGAGCAGCTGGGACTACAGGCGCCCACCACCACGCCCGGCTAGTTTTTTGTATTTTTTTAGTAGAGACGGGGTTTCACCGTGTTAGCCAGGATGGTCTCGATCTCCTGACCTCGTGATCCACCCGTCTCGGCCTCCCAAAGTGCTGAGATTACAGGCTTGAGCCACCGCGCACGGCCCATTTTCACTCTTACATAGGTTCAGCTCTAGTTTCTCCTTACCATCACAGCCACTTATCACAGTTACCAAGTAATTTTAAAATATTTTAAAAGTCTGTTTCTTCTGATGATATAATCCATCTTTAGAATGCATTTTACTTCTATCATTACGTAAAGGTGTCAGATGGAAATTATCATTTGAAATGAGTCATTTCAAGACTCATTGTATGGATGGCATTCAGGAAAAGCTCAGAGTCCATGGTACCTGTTGAGTCTCTTTATGTCATAACTGACACAAAGTCCAACTCAAACAGGCTTCAGAAAATAAAGCAAAATGTATTGGCTCATATGATTGGAAAACAGAGATAAGGCTGACTTTACAGAAGGCTGAATCTAGCAGCACAAACAGTAATCACCATTGATCTGACTTCTCTCCATTTCTCAGCTCTTCCTTCTGCAGCTTGGCTTCCTCCTCCAGCTCCCCACACTGCCCTCTTCTCCTTGCCTACCCTTGAAGCTCAGGGCTCTCCCTGGGATCACAGAATGAATGTCTGGCCTCCGTGCTTACACACGCTATGAAATCTAATAGATTCCAGGGAGCAAAGAGAGGAATCTCTCTTTTCCAGAAATTCTAGCAGAGGCTTTGTTTGTTTGTTTACTTTTTGTTGCTTGTGTTTTTTCTATCTCAATGACTACCAGATTAAGGGCCTCTCCCTGAACCAATCACTATAGCCAGAGGAAACAGGTATAGTAGTTGGCTGAAGCCAATTAGTACTCTCCCATGAAATTTTAAGGAGGCAAAAATTCCACCCACATCACATGATAAAAATGGAGAAAGAGGGCTTTCCCAAAAGGAATGTGAAGGATGATAAGCTGTGAGGAGAAGCAACGCGTGCTGAGCAGGAAGCAATAATACCACCTCTACTGAGGTAGCTTCCCCTCCACAGGTGGCCAGTCTTCTCTCTCAGAGAGCATGGGATGGAACACGTCGGAGGGTGTTGGAGGAGTAAAAAATGACCTATCTTTTAGATAAACAGAGATATAATTATGAATATGGATATGGATAAACAGAGATATAATTATGAATATGGATATGGATATATTTTCTTAGTTTACTCCTTAGGTTAACCTTTCCCATTTTGACTCTGAAAGACAAAAGTAAGCACTTTGTCCTGCATCCCACCAATGGTGGCTGAATGCCTGTATCCATAGGGTAAATTCAAGGTGCTAACTTTCCTGTTTAATTGCCTCTGTATAGCAATCAGCCTATGACTTAAAAGGCCTTGACTAGAATTGAAAGCAATAATGTAAGTAATTCAACTGAAATAAAATTAGAATTGGTGATTTTTGTGACATCACATCACCTTTACCACAGAGCTACCACACAGGAAGCAAAACTCACAGTTATCTCTGAAGTATCTAGCACAGTGTGTCATGTAGTAGAATAAATATTTGAACAAATAGTCATCTGACTGGATGATTGATTGAAGATACAAACACAAGTATCAAAGTAAAAAGAAGTAATTATCATTGTCACACCCCCCAGTTGTACATCCTCTCCTGGTGTCCCTCCATCGCTGGAATTAAAGTCCCTGGTCAAGCAGACAATTATTTACACTGGCATGGCTTGAAAGTCTCTATATTGGATTTAAATTGTATGGGCCGATGGTGGGCCTACTTCCTTCGTTGGTTCATAGGCCATAAGAACTTGGAGCAAAAGCAAAATTATAAAATTATGAAAGTTCACACCTCCCTATTGGCCCTTTCTCCTGAAATCAACACCATGGCTTATATCCCCTCTTTCGCTTTTCCCACCCCAACAGGATACTAGATTGAATGGAAATGGGGGAAATTTGTATCAAAAATTGAATTTTAACTCTGAATTTCAATATATGGCTAATTTGACTTGAAAATTAGGGAAAGCGGCCGGGCACGGTGGCTCAAGCCTGTAATCCCAGCACTTTGGGAGGCCGAGACGGGCAGATCACGAGGTCAGGAGATCGAGACCATCCTGGCTAATACTGTGAAACCTCGTCTCTACTAAAAAAATACAAAAAACTAGCCAGGCGTGGCGGCGGGTGCATGTAGTCCCAGCTACTCGGGAGGCTGAGGCGGGAGAATGGCGTAAACCCGGGAGGTGGAGCTTGCAGTGAGCTGAGATCCGGCCACTGCACTCCAGCCTGGGTGACAGAGCGAGACTCCGTCTCAAAAAAAAAAAAAAAATTAGGGAAAGCTAAGACAGAAAGACTGTTCCGTCTAAACTTCAGATGAAGAGTAAATTAAGAGGGAAAAATTGGAAAATATCATAGGTACACTTTGATATTTTCTTTTGATCTTATTTATAAGGTTATAACCACTGTCCGAAAACCTTGCTGAGAGCTCTTGAAACTTCAAAATTACAGAAAAGTCAAACCGTTCCTCTCCACCCAGGCATCACTGATGTGCAGTGGACTGTCTTCACTTAGGATACTTATTGCCACCCCAGAGCCTGGAATTATGGAGCTGACAATAAACCGACAAGGCCCAATGCAATTGCATTGGTAAGCCTGCACCTGGCAACGTTTGTCTGTGGAATTCAGTTTCCTACACCATGTGTCTTTCCCCAGCACTAATACTATCATTTAAGAAACGAGAACAAGAGCTAGGCCAAAATCGGGGTTGGTTATGCCATAAATAAACTCATGTTTGAAGCAATTTATGCAGCTGTCTGGTGAGCCAGGCCTGAGAGGCTGGCACACACAGCCGCCATGTGGATGGCCTGGCTGGGGAGTGTTCCGTGCAAGGAATGTGGCTCTTGGCACCACTTTGTTCTGTACCTGGACTGGCTTGAATTGCTGTCTCATTGCCAGGAAAGCTAGCAGACCTTTGGGAACCCTTTAGGAAAAAGGCCATATATTTCATGTGACTTGTGAATCGAAAGACGGATGCTGTTGGCAAGCTGTTTTTGCAGCCAGTTGGACATAAGATGAGCATAATGGGAATTTTGATTATACAGAAAGACTTTCCATAGACCTTATTTAGTAATAGCTAATAATAATAATAACTTCCAAGCATTGAGTCCCTACTGTGGGCCAGATAGTATGCTGAGCATTTTAGACATATCTCTAATTCTCACCACTACCATGCAAGGTGTGTGTGTGCGTGTGTGTGTGTGTGTGTGTGTGTGTGTGAGAGAGAGAGAGAGAGAGAGAGAGAGAGAGAAAGCTGGCGCATGTTGATCATTTTATAAATGAGGAAGCTGCTGTTTGGAGAATTGGCATGACTTGTTTAAGGCTAGTAATGTGCCAGCGATGAGATGCAGACTCCGTTTTCGTCAGCTCCTGAGCCCACGTTGTTCTCCCTGAGTCACGCTATCTATTGCCATGACCTGTTTCTGCCCTTGTGGAATAAGAAGCCACATGAATAACCAGTGATCCTGTGCACATGAAACCTCTGGATTGACCAGTGAGAGTGTTCAGCTGAATAACACGTGGAATCTCAGCACACGAACATAACCCATGCCCAACCCAGGACAGCACTTCATAGCTCACACCTGGGGACCCTCTCTCCCTACAATTTCCTGGGCCAGGGCACAGGTTCCAGGATGAGTTTTCAAACCAGGTGCCTGGTTTGGAACACAACAATCCCTCAAGGACACCAGTCCTCCCCAGCTCAGGAGGGAGGGCTCTGCTAACAAGTGGTTTGAATTATAGGGGATTCGAATGTGTTCCCTTTTCTTGGACAGAGTCGATGCAATTATGAAATAATCACGTTTTTTAAAGTGTGTTGTCCATATGCTGCTACAGCTGAATCTTTTCATGAACAACAGACTCATGCAGAGTCACACCCCACATGCAAAGTGGACATACATAATCTGTGAAAGGATTCCAAAGTGAAATTGAAGCTATTGCATTGAAATTTCAAGCTATTGAAACCTGGACACTCTGGGGCGGGGAGTGGGGCAGGGTTAGTATTATTTAGAAAAGAAACAACAGCTGTTTAATGACACTCTAAGATTTAGAAAAATTTCATAATTTGCCAAGATGAGCCAAATGTTGTGACACAGTAAATGCTGACATCGAAATATGCTTTAATATGAGTTCCTCTCTGCTTACTCACTTCATTTTTTAAAGGGGAAAGATTTTTTGATATAATAATTTTCTATTTTTGAACTCAATCTAAACATTGTTGTCCTCTTTCCTGCCTTCTAAGTAGCATTCAATCAAAGACCACTCTGAGCTGTGCAGAGAGGAGACAGGTCTCCCTTAAAATAAATTAATCAAAACTCTCCTGCTCTGGTCTTGCAATGTAAAATGGCTGGAACAACACACTGGAAATCCCACAATAAAACATTAATTTAAGTCTAAGGGACAAAATTACATCACTGCCTTAAGAAATACTTCTTAAAATTAACATTGCATGTTTGCACATGATGAGCAGGTTTGACTCTTTGAATATTTTTTATGGCATGATAAGCCCCAGGGCCATAGTGTACAAGATTTGCTAGAATGAACAGGAAGAAATGTGCCCTGGATATTCACAGAGAAATTGGGTTCAAGTATGTAAATTGTCTTGGCCCGTTCCTCCCATTCTTTCTTTTCCACTCCCTCCTTTGTCCTTGCCTCTTCTCCTACCAAGGCCAACCCAGTGGTACTTAATATAATATTATGTCTTCCCTTTTATATTGATCAAAGTTCTAATGTCCCCATCCTATTATTCATGACCATTTGGCACTCACATCTTTCAAGCTGTAGCTTGTGGTAGATCCACTGTGGTGGATGTTGTGATGCAGGCCCCAGATCCCTTTACAGGAAGGAAGGACTTATTCTCTCAGCTCCTGGGAGCTCAGCCAGAAGATGGTCCTCAGCTCTTAACCACCTTTAAGATTTGCTTCTGTGGAAGAAAAGTGTCTGGCCCAAAGTCCCACCTGCTTCCTGTTGCATCCAGACGAATCAATATAGGGGTATAAAGGCCTGATTCCTGTTTCCCCTAACTCAGGGCAATCCTGAGGGGTTCTCTCATGTTTTCCCATGGAGTTGGCTAAGGCCTTTGTTGGGATGGTGCTACAGCCTGAAAGTTTGTGCTCCTCCAAAATTCACATGTTGAAATCCTAACCCCTAAGGTGATGGTATTAGGAGGTGGGACCTTTGGGAAGTGATTAGTTCATGAGAGTGGAGCCCTCATGAATGGGATTAATGCCATTATTAAAGAGGCCCCAGAGAGCTAGCTCATTCCTTCTCCCATGTGAGGACACAGTAAGAAGGCACCAGCTACCAACTGGGAACAGGCCCTCAGCAGACACTGAATCTGTGGATGCCTTGCTTGATCTCACACTTTCAGCCTCCAGAACTACGAGAAATAAATATCTGTTGTTTATAAGCCAACCAACTTATGGTGGTTTGTTTTAGCAGCCTAAATGGACTAAGACAGATGGTGTCTTGGCCAATTTCTTTTTCTGCTCAATATTCCAATTGCTTCTTTCCACAGGTGTTGATCACAAGAGCATTCCTAAATATGCTGATTTGCATCTCAGAATCTACGTCCCCAGAAAACCCAAACTGGGACACTTAACCCATCACTACAGTGCCCCCCTTCTGATAACATGGTATCTGTGTCTGAATCTTGAGTTGAGCAGAGGCCCTGTCCTATAGTTTGTAGGGTTGGGCTTCTAATGGGCCACCATACTAAAGTTGCCTGTCTCCTGCTGAGGATAAGCTCCTGCCATGCCACCCACCCTCATCACCAGCACTCCCTATATTCCTGAGCTCCATTGTGTCAGTTTGGGTCACACCACCTGTGCACAACTCCCTGGATGATAGCTGAGAGCCTGCATGGATTCCTGGCTCTGGCCTATCTTCATCTGGCATCAGCAGCTCCCACCATCCTGTTAGACAATCCCAATCACCTCCCCACTTGCCCAGTGCTAACCATCTGCCAGAACCAACACAAGATATTGCTAATTCCTGTCCCCTTGAACAGTGTGTCTGGTTCACCCACTGGGCTGAAACTCTGCAATGAACAGGACACAATCCCTGCCTCAGTACCTCTCTGCCTGCAGGACCTGCCCTGCCCTAAAGGATAAATTGAGGTCAAGCCTGGCCCCTCCCAGCACCATTCACCCCATCCCCACACCCCATCACAACAAACCCTGTTATACAGTAAGTGGTATTGTTAGCTCAGCAGGATCTCAAAAGTAACAACTGATATTGATTTCTAGTTTCACACCATTGTGGTTGTCATTATTTTGATTTTTAAAAAGTTTGTTAAGACTTGTTTTGTGTTCGTTGTCACACTCAGAGAGAAAAGATATATATATTAAAAAAAAGACTTGTTTTGTGGGCCACCATATGGTCTATCCTGGAGAATGTTCCATGTGCACTAGAGAAGTATTGCGGGATCTGGCCAGCAGCTTGCAATGCAACGGGGCTCTCTCTTTGTTCCCAGGTGGACAGGCAGGTCGAGAGATAATAGACACACACAAGCTAGTGAAAGCTGGGTCCAGGGGGGTCACTGCCTTCTGGTCCTGTGGTGCCAACAATGCAGTGGATATGCCAGCATTTATTATTAAGTTTAGTGAGGGTGGGGGTAGGTTAGTGAGGGATTTAGGGTCATTTGATTATGAGGTGAGATGGTCACATGGGGGGGATGAAGTAATTCTTTAACATAACATCTGTATGCAGAAGTACAGTATACAGAGATAAGAATTTACAATATAGTGTGTGCATCAGTAATTTCTAACAGAGTCTTAAAACAGGAACACTGTCTTTCCATAACCTATGATTAGCAAGATATTAATCAGCAGTAACAGTTAAAGCAAAAGCTGGTTACAAACAGTTCATAGAAAAAGGACGTGAAGTTAGACAACCAGTTAGACCAGAATTTCTCAGAAGGGAGTATGCCCTAACCCTAAAGAGTCCTGGAAGAGCCGCAGCAAGATGAGGGTGTTTATAGCCCTGTCTTATCCATATGGACAGGCGCCCCCCACCATGTGCCCGTTTATAGGCTCTCCACGAGGGTTGCATTCCATTCCCAGAGCTATGAACATCTGCTTTTCTGGGATAGGAATCTTGGTGATGTGAAACCTCCCTGATTGCACGTCCATTCATAGGCTCTCTGCAGGGGGAAGCACAGCACGCACTATTGGCTCATTCTGGCCGTCCAACCTGGCATTGTCTTTACACAATCCTGCATGTAAGTTTGTATTTACAATAATCAGGAGCATGTCATCTTTTATTCCGTAGCAATAGTTTCAGGGGCTCTCCCTACATCGAAGAATGTATATTCTGCTGCACTTGGATGGAAAGTTCTGCATGTATCTGTTAGGCCTATTTTGTCTAAAGTGTAGTTCAGTTCCAGTATTTGCTTATTAATTTCTGTCTGGTTGATATGCCCATCATTGAAAGTGGAACATTAAAGTCCCCTACTATTATTGTATTGCTGTCTATTTCTCCCTTCATGTCCATTAATATTTGCTTTATCTATTTAGGTACTCAGATGTTGGGTGCATATATTATTTACAATTATTATGTCTTCTTGATGAATTGTACCCTTTATACACTAAATAATGTCATTCTGTGTCTCTTGTGGACTTTTTAAATTGAAGTCTATTTTATCTGATATAAGTATAGCCACTCCTGCTCTCTTACGATTACCATTGGCATGGAATGTCTTCTTCCACCTTTTCACTTTCAGTCCATTTGTGTTAAGGCTAAAGTAGGTCTCTTCTCAGCAGCACACAATTGGATCTTGTCTTTTTTTTTTTTTTTTTTTAATCCACTCAGCCATTCTGTCCTTAGATTGGAGAATTAATCAGTTTACATTCAAAATAATTATTGACAGATAAGAACTTACTACTGCCATTTTGTTAGTTGTTTTCTGATTGCAATCTTGAGCAAAAAGAAGAAAGCTGGAAGTATCACACTACCTGACTTCAAAATATACCACAAAGCTACAGTAGCCAAAACAACATAGTACTAGCATATAAACAGACACATAGACCAGTTGAACAGAATAGAGAGCCAAGAAATAAATCCATACCTTTGCAGCCAACTGATTTTCAACAAAAGGACCAAGAACACACAATGGGGAAAGGACAGTCTTTTCAACAAACGTTGCTGAATAAATTGGATATCAGTATGCAGAAGCATTAAACTAGACCCCAGTTTCTCACCATATATAAAAATCAATTCAAAATGGATAAAAGTTTTAAATGTAAGACTCAAAACTATGAAACTACTAGAAGAAAACATAGGAAAATGCTTTATGACATTGGTCTTGGAAAGAATTTTTTGGATAAGACCTCAAAAGCACAGGCAACAAAAGCAACAAAAAAGGAAACAATTAACATACTGAAGAGACAATCTACAGAATATGAGAACATATTTACAAACTATACATCTGACAAGGAATTAATACCCAGAATACATAAGGAACTCAACTCAATAACAAAAAAAATCCATTAAAACATGGACAAAAATTCTGAATAGAGACTTCTCTAAAGAAGACATACAAATGACCAACAGGCATATGAAAAAATGCTCAATATCACCAATTATCAGGGAAATGCAAATAAAAACCACAGTGAGATATCACTTTACTCCACTTAGAATGGCTGTAATAAAAAAAAAAAGATAACAAAGATTGGCAATAATGTGGAGAAAAGAAAATCCTGGTGCACTGTTGGTGGCAATATAAATCAGTACAGTCATTATGGAGTTTCTCCAAAAAGTAAAAAGTAGAATTACCATATGATTCAGCAATCCCACTACTGGGTATACATCCAAAGGAAATGAAACCAGTATGTCAAAGAAATATCTGCACTCCCAGGTTTATTGCATAATAGCCAAGATATGAAATCAACCTAAGTGTACATCAGCAGATGAATGGATAAAGAAAATGTGGTATATGTACATATAGATATAGATACAGATATAGATATATACAATGGAATACAATTTGGCCATTAAAAGTAATGAAATATTGTCATTTACAATAATATGAATGAAGCTAGTGGATACTGTGTTAAGTGAAATAAGCCAGGCAGACACAGAAAGAAAAATACTGTATGATGTCACTTATATGTGAAATCTAAAAATGCTGATCTCACAGAAATGGAAAACGGAAAAGTGGTTACCAGCATCTGGGGATAGCATAAGAAAAGGTTGGTCAATGGGTACAAAGTTACAGTTAGGCAGGATTAATAAGTTCTGGTATTCTATTGCCCAGTAGGGTGATTCCAGTTAATGATGAAGTATTACATATTTCAGGCCAGGCGCGGTGGCTCACGCCTATAATCCCAGCACTTTGGAAGGCCCAGGTGGGCAGATCACAAGGTCAGGAGATCAAGAACATCCTGGCTAACATGGTGAAGCCCCGTCTCTACTAAAAATATAAAAAATTAGCTGGGTGTGGTGGCGGGCGCCTGTAGTCCCAGCTACTCGGGAAGCTAATGCAGGAGAATGGCATGAACCCGGGAGGCAGAGCTTGCAATGAGCTGAGATCATGTCACTGCACTGCAGCCTGGGTGACAGAGCGAGACTCCATCTCAACAACAACAACAAAAAAAAAGGTATTACGTATTTCAAAATAGCCAGAAGAAAGGATTCTGAATGTTCTCACCACAAAGAAATGATGAATTTATGAGATATGCTAATTACCCTGATTTGATCATGACACAAATTATACATTATCAAACCATCACATTGTACCCTATCAATATGTACAGTTATTATGTGTCAGTTATTAAAAAGTGACAACTGAAATTGGGATATGGTTTTGTTCCTCCTGTAATCTGTTCCTTTCAAGGCTACACAGGCCCAGGACGAAGGAGAACAGAGAGAGGAGTTATAAATACAGATGGAATGATATTACAGAAATGAAGAGTTACTTTTTGGCCCTTACTACTATATAGAAGTTTGAAACTCCAGAAGTCTTATATTTTATAATCTTGCCATTTTAATTCTGCAACTATGATGCTGTATTATAATGAACACTGCAGATGCAAGCATTTGTTAATTGAGTTGATTGATTTACTGATCACTTACAAATCTCCTTTTTTTCTAGAGTATTCAGTAATTCAAACTTTGCACTTTTACTAGTATTTGTACTCATTAGTCTGAATCAATGAAGTTGATATCTTATATAGTTACTTTCTTAGCCATTACCAGCGTATGGGAAAAGGGGGCTTCTGTACCACTTTGATCTTCCTACTAACCCCCATCTATCCTTCCACACTGTGACGAAGGATGATAGCCACATCTAGGCACTAACTGGAAAAGAGGAATGGTGATAATAAATGCATTAATATTTTTACATACTTGAGGCTTACATTTAAGGCTCATGAGTGTCAACGGATATAGAAGGAGAAGAGCAGAGGAGGACAGGACATTCTCTGCTTCCAACACAACTTTCACTTTTTCAAGACTGTCCAGGTGCTGGCTGAGCTGAAATTTCACTAATATAAAATGATTCTCTGTGTCTGTGAACAATTCTGACTTCCAACCACATTTACTAAGAAGAACTCCTGATTTCCAAATGACCTTTTCCTTCCCTTCCCTCTCCTCAAATTATAACTGTTCATCAATATGAACTCAAAATCTCACTTCCTGCACAAAACTTTCCCAGCCCTCACTGCTGACTTTCAAGAAAGAGGTAAAGGTACATATATTCTAGTGAACTTGGCATCAATCCCTTGTGAATTTTAGAATGAATTATTGAATAAGTGATAAATGAGCAAGGGCAAGAGAAAGTACTAATTGTTACGTGGCTGTGTGAGTCCACTACATACAATTCACTATATTCTCCAGGACAATTCAATGTAAAACAATAAATGGTTATTGGGTACCTCTTATGTTGCACATCCAGCACTGAACTAAGTACTACAAAGAACGCAAGACAAAATAAAGTGCAAGCCCTTTCCTACATGAGCCAAGATGAAAGCCGATACAATCAGATGGAGGTAGTATATGGATGATGAAGGCAAGATGTCCATTAGGAATTTAGTATCAACCAGGAAGTAGACATCTTGAGGTAAGAGCCAGAGTTCCATCTCTTGCCTTGCACTAGTCAACACTGCAATCCCTAACATAGACAAAAATATAAAATACCTGTTTATTGGGTGTGAATGACTGGTATAATTGAGAACAAAGTTTAGTTCCAGAATTATCTCAGTGAGTTGAAATGATGGAAATATTTTTCCAATAATAAACAGAGATACATATAAAATCGTATAGGTTTAAACTAAAGAAAATCAGTGGAAAATAATGCTTATGATATAGTGTAAAATTTTAAAGTCAAAACTAAAAGAGGTGGAGCAAGATGGCTAAATAGAAGCCTCCACCAATCATCCTCCTCATAGCAGCACCAAATTCAACAACTGTCTACCCAACAAAGCACCTTCATAAGAACGAACAATCAGATGAGCGGTCACAGTACCTAATTTTAACTTCATATCACTGAAAGAGGCTCTGAAGAGGGTAAGAAATACACTCTTCAATTGCCAATGCCACTCCTTCCCCATCCCCCAGCAGCAGCCACGTGACACAGAGAAAAGCTGTGCAGAGAGAGAATGTGGAGAGAGAGAGCACAGTGATTGTGGGACTTTGCATTACAACTCAGTGCTGCCAGCAGAGAGCAGAATTCAACGGACACCCACTGAGGGAGCATTTAGATGAGCCCTAGCCAGAGGGGAATCACCCATCCCAGTGATCAGAAATTGAGTTTTGGCAAGCCTCACCACTGCAGGCTAAAGCACTCTGGCATCCTAAATAAACTTGAGAGGCAATCTAGGTTACAAGGACTGCAACTCCTAGGCAAGTTCTGGTGCTGTGCTAGGCTCAGAGCCAGTGGACTTGTGGGGGCACATGACCTAGTGAGATACCAGCCAGAGTGGCCAAGTAAGTGCTTGCACCATCCCTCTTCTAACCCCAGGCAGCACAGCTCACAGCTCCAAAAGAGACTCCTTCCTTTCACTTAAGGTGAGGGAAGACTACGGAGGACTTTGTCTTGCAATTTAGAGACCAGCCTAGCCATAGTAGGATAGTAGGCATATTCTGAGGCCCCCATTCTAGGCCCTAGCTCCCAGACAACATTTCTATATATACCCTGGACCAGAAGGGAACCCACTGCCTTGAATGGAAGCACTCAGTCCTGGCAGGATTTATCACCTGCTGACTAAAGAGTTGTTGGGTCCTAAATGATCAGCAGCAGTACCCAGGCAGTACCCAGGGAGTACCCAGGCAGTACCCAGGCAGTACTTGCTGTGAGCTTTGGATAAGACTTAGAGCCATGCTGGCTTTAGGTGTGACCTAAAACATTCCTAACTGTGGTGGCTATGAGGAGAGATTCCTTCTGCTTGAGAAAAGCAGAGTAAAGAGTAAACAGGACTTTATCTTGCACCTTAGGTACAAGTTTGGCTACAGTGGGGTAGGGCACAAAGCAGGCTCCTGGAGTCCCTAATTTCAGGCCTTGGCTCTCGGATAGTATTTCTGGAACTGTCTTGGGCCAGAGTGGAGCCCACTACCCTGAGGGGTCAGTCCCCCACCTGGCATTATTCACCACAAGTTAACTAAAGAGCCCTTGGGCCTTAAGTGAACATTGGCGGTAGCCTACCAGTACTGCCCCTGGGCCTGTGGTGGTGCTGGTCATGGGGAGAGACTCCTCTTCCTGAGGAAAGGGGAAGGAAGAGTGGGAAGGACTTTCTCTTGTAGTTTGAGTGTCCACTCAGCTTCAGTACAATAGAATACCAGGTAGATTTCTAAAGTTTATGACTCCAGTTCCTGACTTCTGGACATCATCTCTGGACCAGCTTGGGGCCAGGAGGAACTTACCACCATGAAGGGAAGTACACAAGCCTGGCTGGCTTTGACATTTGCTGATTGCATAGCCCTAGAGCCTTGAGTCAACATAGGTGGTAGCTGGGCAATGGTACAGTGGGCCTTTGGGCAGGACTCAGTGCTGTGCTAGCTTCAGGTCTGAGCCAGCGCAGCCCAAGTAGTGGGGGCCACGGGGGTGCTTATATCACCTTTTTGCCAGCTCCAGGCAATTCAGCCCAGAAAGAGAGAGAAAGACTCTATTTGTTTGGGAGAAAATAAGGGAAGAGAACAAGAGTCTCTGCCTGGTAATCCAGAGAATTCTCGCAGATCATCCAAGACCACCAAACTGGTACCTCTAAAAGTCTGCAAGAATCGTAGTGTTACTGGGCTTGGGTGCCCCCAGTGCAGATATGGCTGCAGTGACTAAAAACTTAGATCAAACACTGAAGTCCCTTTGAATACCTGGAAAGCCTTTTCAAGAAGGATGGGTACAAACATGCCCAGACTGTGAAGACTTCAACAAATACCTAACTCTTCAATGCCCAGACACTGACAAACATCTACAAGCATCAAGACCATTCAGGTGGCCGGGCGCGGTGGCTCAAGCCTGTAATCCCAGCACTTTGGGAGGCCGAGACGGGCGGATCACGAGGTCAGGAGATCGAGACCATCCTGGCTAACATGGTGAAACCCCGTCTCTACTAAAAAATACAAAAAAAACTAGCCGGGCGACATGGCGGGCGCCTGTAGTCCCAGCTGCTTGGGAGGCTGAGGCAGGAGAATGGCGTAAACCCAGGAGGCGGAGCTTGCAGTGAGCTGAGACCCGGCCACTGCACTCCAGCCTGGGCGGCAGAGCAAGACTCCGTCTCAAAAAAAAAAAAAAAAAAAAAAAAAGACCATTCAGGAAAACATGACCTCACCAAATGAACTAAATAAGGCACCAGGGACAAATCCTGGCGAGAGGGAGATATGTAGCCTTTCAGAAAGAGAATTCAAAATAGCTGTTTTGAGGAAACTGAGAGAAATTCAAGACAATGCAGATAAGAAATTCAGAATCCTGTCAGATAAATTTAACAAAGAGATTGAAATACAGAGAATCAAGCAGAAATTCTGGAGTTGAAAAATGCAACTGATATACTGGAGAATGCATCAGTCTCTTAATAGCAGAACTGATCAAACAGAAGAAAAAATTAGTGAGCTTGAAGACACACTATTTGAAAATATACAGTCAGAGGAGACAAAAGAAAAAACAATAAAAAAGAATGAAGCATGCCTACCGGATCTAGAAAATAGCCTCAAAACTCTAAGAGTTATTGGCCTTAAAGAGGAGGTAAAGAGAGAGGAGTAAAAAGTTTATTCAAAGCAATAATAACAGAGAACTTCCTAAACCTAGGGAGAGATGTCAACAGTCAAATTCAAGAGGTTATATAACCAAGCAGATTGAATCCAAAGAAGACTACCTCAAGGCATTTAATAATCAAACCCCCAAAGGTCAAGTATAAAGAAAGTATCCTAAAAGCAGCAAGAGAAAAGAAACAAATAACATACAATGGAGCTTCAATACATCTGGCAGCAGTCTCTTCAATGGAAACCTTACAGGCCAGGAGAAAGTGGCATGACATTTTTAAAATGCTAAAGGAAAAAAACTTTTTTCATAGGGTAGTATGTCTGCTGAAAATATCCCTCAAACATGGAGAAATAAAGACCTTCCCAGACAAACAAAAATGGAGGGATTTCATCATATCATGCCAATCCTACAAGAAATGCTGAAAGGAGTTCTTCAATCTGAAAGAAAGGACATTGTTGTGCAATAAGAAATCATCTGAAGGAACTAAACTCACTGGCAATAGTAAGTATGCAGAAAAATCCAATATTACAATAATGTAATTGTGGTGCATAAACTATTAATATCTTAAATAGAAAAACTAAAAGATGAACCAATCAAAAATAATAACTACAACAGCTTTTCAAGACATAGACTGTATAATAAGATAAAAATAGAAACAACAAAAAGTTAAAAAGTAGGGGAATGGGCTGGGCGTGGTGGCTCACGCCTGTAATCCTAGCACTTTGGGAGGCTGAGGTGGGTGGATCACGAGGTCAGGAGATCGAGACCATCCTGGTTAGCATGGTGAAACTCCGTCTCTACTAAAAATACAAAAAAAATTAGCTGGGCATGGTGGTGGGCACCTGTGGTCCTAGCTACTTGGGAGGCTGAGGCAGGAGAATGGCATGAACCCGGGAGGCAGAGCTTGCAGTGAGCTGAGATGGCACCACTGCACTCCAGCCTGGGCAACTGAGCAAGACTCCATCTCAGAAAAAAAAAAGTAGGAGAATGAAGTTCAAGTGTAGAATTATTAGTTTCCTTTTTGCTTGTTTTTTAGTTTGTTTATGCAATCAATATTAAGTTGTCATCTGTTTAAAGTAATGAATTATAAGATACTGTTTGCAAGCTTTATAGTAACCTCAAATCAAAAACATACAATACATAAAAAATAAAAGGCAAGAAATGGAAACATATCACCTTCACTAACAGAAAGACAAGAAGGAAGGAAATAAGGAAGATAAGACCACAAAACAAACAGAAAACAAATAACAAAATGGCAAGAATGTTTTTACTTATCAATAATAACATTGAATGTAAATGGACTAATCTTTTCAGTCAAAAGATATACAGTGGCTAACTGGATTAAAAAATAAAATGAATTAAAACTAAGCCAATGATCTGTTGCCTACATGAAACACACTTCACCTATAAAGACACATATAGACTGAAATAAAGGATGGAAAATGATATATGCCAATAAATAACAAAAAAGAGCAGGAGAAGCTATACTTATATGAGGCTAAATAAATTGCAAGACAAAACTATAAAAAAGAGACAAAGAAAGTCATTATACAATGATAAAGGAGTCAATTCAGCAATAGGATATAACCATTGTAAATATATATGCACCCAATACTGAAGCACCCAGTTGTAAAAAGCAAGTATTATTAGAGCTAAAGAGAGAGATAGACTCCAATACAATAATAACTAGAGACATCAAACACCACACTTTCAGCATTAGACAGATCATCCAAACAGAAAATCAACAAAGAAACATTGAACTTAATCTGCACGATAGATTAAATGGACCCAATAGATACTTCAGAACTTTTCATCCAACAGCTGCAGAATACGCATTCTTCTCCTCAGCACATGGATCATTCTTGAGGCTAGACCATATGTTAGGCCACAAAACAAGCCTTTAAAAATTCAAAAAATTGAAATAATATCAAGTATCTTCTCTGACCACAATGGAATAAAACTAGAAATCAATCACAGGAGGAATTTTGGAAACTATAAAAACACATGGAAATTAAACAATATGCTCCTGAATGATCAGTGAGTCCATGTAGAAATTAAGAAGGAGATTGGAAAATTTCTTGAAACAAATGATAATGGAAACACAACATATCCAAACCTACCAGATACAGCAAAAGCAGTACTAAGAGGGAAGTTTATAGCTGTAAGTACCTACATCAAAAAAAGTTAAAAAAACTTCAAATAAATGATCTAACAATGCATCTTGGAGAACTAGAAAAAGCAAGAGCAAATCAAACCCAAAATTAGTAGAAGGAAAGAAATAGTAAAGATCAGAGCAGAAATAAGTGAAATTGTAATAAAGAAAACAATACAAAAGATCAATGAAATGAAAAGTTGGTTTTTTGAAAACTGACAAACCGTTAACCAAACCAAGAAAAAAGAAAGAAGACCCAAATAAATAAAATCAGACGTGAAAAAGGAGACATTACAACTGATACCAGAAAAATTGAAAAGATCATTAGAGGCTACTATGAACAGCAATATGACAATAAATTGGAAAACCTAGAAGAAATGGATAAATTACTATACACATGCAACCTACCAAGATTGAACCATGAAGAAATCCAAAACCTGAACAGCCCGATAAGAAGTAACAAGATCAAAGCCATAATAAAAAGTCTCCCAGCAAAGAAAAGCCCGAGACCCCATGGCTTCACTGCTTAATTTTACCAAACATTTACAGAAGCCTAATACCAATCCTACTTAAACTACTCTGAAAAATAGAGGAGAGAATACTTTCTAACCAATTCTATGAGGCCAGTATTACCCTTATACCAAAACCAGACAAAGACACATCAAAAAATAAAACTACAGGCCAATATCTCTGATGAACATTAATTCAAAAATCCTCAACAAAATACTAGCAAACTAAGTTAACACCACATTAAAAAGATCAATCATCATGACCAAGTGGGATTTATCCCAGGGTACAAGGATGGTTCAACATACACAAATCCATCAATATGATACATCATATCAACAGAATGAAGGATCAAAACCATATGATCAATTGATGCTGAAAAAGCATTTGACAAAATTAAACATCACTTAATGATAAAAACCCTCAAAAAACTGGGTATAGAGGGAACATAACATAATAAAAGCCATATACAACAGACCCACAACTAGTATCATACTGAATGGGGAAAAATTGAAAGCCTTTCATCCAAGATCTGGAAAATGACAAGGATGTCCATCTTCAAAACTATTATACCACATAGTACTGGAAGTCCTAGCTAGAGCAATCAGACAAGCGAAAGAAATAAAGGGCACCCAAATTAGAAAGGAGGAAGTCAAATTATCCCCGTTTGCAAATAATACAATATTTTATTTGGAAAAAGCTAAAGACTCCACCAAAAAAAAAAAAAAAAAAAAAACTGGAACTGACAAATTTGGTAAAGTTGCAGGATACAAAATCAATGTACAAAAATTAGTAGCATTTCTATATGCCAACAGCAATGAATCTGAAAAAAGAAATTTAAAAAGTAATCCCATTTACAATAGCAACAAATCAAATTAAATACCTAGGAATTAATTTAACCAAAGAAGTGAAATATCTCTACAATGAAAACTATAAAAGATTGATAAAGAAATAAAAAAGGACACAAGAAAATGAAAAGATATTTCATGTTCATGGATTAGAAAAACCAATATTGTTAAAATGTTCATATTACAAAACCAATCTACAGATTCAATGCAATCCCTATTAAAATACCAATGACGTTCTTCACAGAAATAGAAAAAACAATCCTAAAATTTATATGGAATCACAAAAAACAAGAATAGCCAAAGCTATCCTGAGCAAAAAGAACAAAACTGAAGGAATCACATTACCTGACTTCAAATTATACTTTAGAGCTATAGTAACCAAAACAGGATGATATTGGCATAAAGACACATAGACCAAGGGAACAGAATAGAGAACCCATAAACAAATCCATACATTTATGGTGAATTATTTTGGATGAAAGTGACAAGAACATACAATAGGAAAGGGACAGTCTTCAATAAATGGTGCTGGGAAAACTGGATATCCATATGCAGAAGAATGAAACTAGACCCCTATTTCTCATCATACACAAAAATCAAATCAAAATGGATTAAAGACTTAAATCTAAGACCTCAAACTATGAAACTACTAAGAGAAAACATTGTGGAAATTCTCCAGGACGTTAGACTGGGCAAATATTTCTTCCGTAACACCCCGCAAGCACAGGCAACCAAAGCAAACACGGACAAACGGGGATCACAAGTTTAAAAACTTCTGCACAACAAAGGAAACAACAAAGTAAAGAGACAAACCACAGAATGGGAATAAATATTTGCAAACTATGCATCTGACCAGAGATTAATAACCAGAGTATATAAGGAGCTCAAATAACTCTACAGGAAAAATTTGATTATCCAATTTAAAAATGGGCAAAAGATCTGAGTTGACATTTATTAAAAGAAGACATACAAATGGCAAACAGCTATATAAAAATGTGCTTGGCTGGGCATGGTGGCTCACACCTGTAGTCCTAGCACTTTGGTAGGTCAAAGTGGATGGATCACTTGAGGTCAGGAGTTCGAGACCAGCCTGGGCAACATGGTGAAATCTCATCTCTACTAAAAATACAAAAAATTAGCCAGGTATGGTGGCACATGCCTGTAATCCCAGCCACTCAGGAGGCTGAGGCAGGAGAATCACTTGAACCTGGGAGGTGGAGGTTGCAGTGAGCCAAGATCGTACCATTGCACTCCAGCCTGGGCAACAAGAGTGAAACTCCATCTCAAACAAAACAAACAAAAAAAAAAGGTGCTCAACATCAGTGATCATCGGAGAAATGCAAATCACAACTACAGTGAGATATCTTCTCACCCCAGTTAAAATGGCTTATATCAAAAAGCCAGGCAATTACAAATGCTGGCAAGGATATGGAGAAAAGGAAACACAGTTGGTAGGAATATAAATTAGTACAACCACTATGAACAACAGTTTAGGGACTCCTCCAAAAACTAAAAATAGAGTTATCATATAATCTGGCAAGTCTACTGCTGGGTATATACCCAAAAGAAAGGAAATCAGTATATTGAAGAGTTATCTGTACTCCTATGCTCCTTGCAGCACTATTCATTACAGCTAAGATTTGGGAGCAACCTAAGTGTTCATCAACAGATGAATGGATTTAAAAAATGTGGTGCATATACATAATGGAAAACTATTCAGTCATAAAAAAGAATGAGATCCTATCATTTGCAACAACATAGATGGAACTTGAGGGAATTATATTAAGTGAAATATGCCAGGCACAGAAAGACAAACTTCACATGTTCTCACTTATTTGTGGAAGCTAAAAATTAAAACAATTGAACTCATGGATATAAAGAGTAGAATGATGGTTACCAGAGGCTAGGAAATGTAGTGGGTGGATGGAGTGGGGATGGTTAATGGTTACCAAAAAAAAGGTAG
The DNA here is from genome assembly GCF_009764315.1 of Trachypithecus francoisi. Taxonomy (NCBI): domain Eukaryota; kingdom Metazoa; phylum Chordata; class Mammalia; order Primates; family Cercopithecidae; genus Trachypithecus; species Trachypithecus francoisi. The sequence continues at coordinate 100,265,778 of NW_022681469.1, read as the reverse complement.
AAATAATGAAAGAGGTCTAGTATTTGATAGCACAACAAGGTGACTATAGTCAATAATGATTTAATTGTATATTTTAACATAACTGAAAAAGTATAATTGGATTGTTTTTAACACAAAGGATAAATGTTTGAGTTGATGGATATGCCATTTACCCCAAGATGATTATTACGCATTGTATGCCTGTATCAAAACATCTCATGTACCCCATAAATACATACAGCTACTATGTACCCACAAAATTAAAAATTATAAAACCAATATGCTAAACAAAATATAAAAGTAGAAACAAGACCATGCTGAAGCTTACATTACAGTTATGTAAAAATCCCACATGGATTCTTTAACTACATAATCAATTATTTAAACACAAGTTAGGAGCATTCCCACTTCATAGCTGTTCAGGTTAAAAGACGTAGGGGTTTTAGTTAATTACAGAGTCAAAAGACAATAGCAGTCTGCTATCAAAAGAAAGTAGCAACTATTTCTCAAAGCTAATGAAATTGTCAATCACATTAAAACTAGTGTAGTGTTCAAGTCAAAAGCAAAAGTAGTCTCATTATATTGGTGAGGCAAATCTAGCCAATATACGGTATCTTATGTCAAAATGACTATTCCATTTCAAAAAGGACATTCGCATCCATCAATAGGAGATTGGTTAAATAAATTATAGGAATCCATACAATGAAAACCAAGTAGCTAGTAAAATGATGATGTAGAGCTACACTTATTCACGTGGAGAGATGCCCACGACAAGTTAGTTAGTGAGGAAAAAAAGCAGACTACAGAAAAACGTATATGTTATTATCCAGTTTGTATAAAGTTGTGGGTCTATATAGTTTGACATTTTTTAAACGTTTATTTCTAAACTTAAAATATAAGACTCAGGGACTGTGCCTCTAGCCCAGGAGAAGGTTGCTGGGAGTGTGAGGAGATGGGAAGGTGTACATGGTCGTAATCTTCAAATACTTCCAAGTCCATGTAGCAGGTGAGGCAGCAAGCTTAGAGTCACTTCCTACTCACTGTTTCTACCATGCAAACGTAAACTGAGCACCTACTATATGCCAGTCATCAGACTATGCACTTAGAAATACTTAGATAGGCCAATAAGATGCTGTGCCTTTTGGAGACTAGGGTAGAGTGGAGGAGAGAGACAGTACATTTGTTTCCTAAAGTTGCCTAACAAATTACTTCTAACTTGGTGGCTTCAGACAACAGAAATGCATTGTCTCACGGTTCTGGAGTTCAAAAGTCCACAGTCTAGTTTCAGTCCAGGCCACACTCCTCACAGACTCTCTCGGGAGAATCGCTTCCAGTTTCTGGTGGCTATTGGCATCTGTTGGCATTCTTTAGCTTGCAGCCACATCACTCCAATCTCTGCCTCCATCTTCATGTGGGCTTCTCCTCTGTATCTGTCCCAAATATCCTTTGCCTTTCTTTTATAAGGACACTCACTTGTCCTTGAATTTAGGGCCTATCCAAATAATCCAGGATGATATCATTCCAAGATCCTGAATTACATCTGCAAAGACTCTTTTCCCAAATAGTTATATTCAAAGGTTCTGGGTAAACCATCTCTTTTGGGGGAGGGTCATCATTCAACTCACTACAAATGGCTAAGCAAATAATTAAAATAAAATATGAAACAGGCTTTTTTTTTTTTTTTGAGATGGAGTTTTGCTCTGTCACCCAGGCTGGTGTGCAATGGCACAATCTCGCCTGACTGCAACCTCCACCTCCTGGGTTCAAGCACTTCTCCTGCCTCAGTCTCCAGAGTAACTGGGATTACAGGCACACACCACCACACCCAGCTAATTTTTTTATTTTAGTAGAGATGTGGTTTCACTATGTTGGCCAGGCTGATCTCAAACTCCTGACCTCAAGTGATCCACACATCTTGGCCTCCCAAAGTTCTTTCTAAAAGCATGTGCAAAAAGCAATAGGAGATTGCTTTTTGTTCATCAATAGATGAATGGATTTAAAAAATGTGGTACATATACACAATGGAATACTATTCAGCCATAAAAAAGAATGAGGTCCTATCATTTGCAACAACATAGATGGAACTTGAGGGAATTATGTTAAATGAAATAAGACAGGCACAGAAAGACAAACTTCACATGTTCTCACTTATTTGTGGAAGCTAAAAATTAAAACAATTGAACTCATGGAAATAAAGAGTAGAATGATGGTTACCAGAGGCTAGGAAAGGTAGTGGAAATGCAGGAGTAAAAGAATAAGGACAGAGGGAAGAGTATGCTGGCATCCCCATGCAGGATTTTAGTCATTTGCACACATGTCTGTAGTTCCCATTAGACCGTGCATTCCCTTCCCCAAGGGGCAGAAATTGGTTCATGAGGGGCGAAAAACCTTACTTTTTTATATAATAAGCACAGGTATACCTATAGCACATAAACAGATCTACAATATTAAGTTTTCATGAGATGGAGAGGTAATTAGGGGAAAAATTCTAAAAAGGTTCCTTAAGGGAACAATAATAAAAAATGTCTTAGGAGCACCAAACTATGGTATTAAATTTTCATGGGATGGATGCGTGATTAGGGAGGAAAAAATCTGAAAGGACTCCTTTAGGGAGCAATAATAGAAAATGGTTGAGGAATACTGAACTAGAACTCCCTCAAAACTAAGAACCATGTCATGGTCATTAATGGGTAGTGCTCAGTAACTGTTAACTCAGTTATTGAATAAATGGATAAAACTTCAGGGAGACAAAGTGGGCCTCACTAATGAGGAGAAGCATTGTAACTGATACAGTGACTCATAGTGAACCAGGTCTGTCCCCACAAGGTAGTAAATACCCTGTCCTTGGATGTTTGCAAGCAGAGGCTAGATGAGGATTTTCATGAGATAAGTGTCAGGATTAGTAAGGAAATATGTATTACGCTTCACAAGTACATGACACACAAATGTCATAACACCATAAATTTCCTTGGATATTTTTCCAGCCATTTTGGCTCTCAGGCAAAACAAGTCCAATTATTGCAAGTTCAAATGTCTCTCTATGACCGTACCTATACCCTAACCATCACTTTGGAATTTGTACCACGAAGGAAAATACAAGAACCTGATGAAAATTGGTGCTTCTGCTTTCAACCTGCCCTTCAGCTGGGAGGCTGAGTTCATAGTCTGTGGTTGTTTCTTTTTGCTACTTCTCTTTCACTTTTCAATTTTGCAAAGATCTCAGATCTGACAAACTAAATGAATCATCAAAGAACGCAAAACTTAGAGAAGTCATTCTATTACTTTCAATCTGTCATTAATAATATTTCCAGTTTGGTCTACCTGCGAAGCACTATGAGATATCATTAGGGAGAAAGGGCTCCACTGATGATGCAAACTAAATCTGAAAAAAAAAAAAGGAAGCCTCTTTTAGCACATGCTAAAAGACAGAATTTTTAAACAATTAAGTCATATTTACATAAGGAGAGAGTTTAACCCTCCTCTCAATTATCTAGAAATTGAATAACATGACAAGATAATTGATCAAAGGATCTATAAATTTGAGTCACTTAGAGCAGCTGGCATTTCACAGCCAATGTACGATACCAAGGAAACCTTCAAAACAGGAAATATCATACTCAACACGAGAGAATTGAGTTGTGGTGAATTTGTACTTTTCAGTTTTGCACAATGACTTGCAGATGTCCTTTGAAACCTGTGGCCAAGCAAGGGCATCTTGGGCCACACTCGCCCTTCAGGGGACCTAACGTTGCAGGCATCAAGAATAGTGAGGCCCCATGGAGCTGCTTAGCTGCTGCCAGAGTGGATGAACTGGTGGGAAAGGTGTTTCAAATTATTCCGTCCTTAAGAGAAAACAGCTCCAGAAACCCACCAGTGTAAAAAGTATTTAAGCATCTGCTCTTATTTGATGTGTTTGGTTTGGTTTCCTTCTCTGACTAGCGCCACATGGGATGGCACAGCTAAAGCTGTGAGAACTATTTCTGTATTAACAACAGAGAATTCACGCCCCTCTGTCCTATTAACACTGCAAGGTGCCAAGGGCATAAATCATCACATTATGTAGGGGAGAATTACAGTGTTATCTTTGACAAAGCGCTGCACCCTTTCATGGCTAAAACCAGATGCAAAAGTTCTCATTCTAGGGAACTTTTTTCAACGGTGGGGAGAAATGCTGGCTCTAAAATTTCTCACACACCATATTCCAGCAAGTCGATTTTTTAAAAGATAGAAGTTGAAAAGTTTAAACAAGTTGGCAAGAAGTCAAAAATGTCATTCTGATTTTTATGAATGTTTACAATTTGAATCTACATTTGTTTTCCGAATGCAAGAACCTTGGGCACTGAGCCAGCCTGAGAGGCTTCAGCCCCAATGCAGCCTATTCTTTCCAGTGTTACCCCATTCTATAGCTGGAAGGCCAGTGGGAGGATCAACTCCGGAAATTTCTGGAAATGCAAACACAGCCACTACCTCAGTCTGTGATCTGCTAGCAGCAAAACTAGAACCACTTCTGTAGTGATAAAGAGCATGATGCCAAAAAAGGAAACCCCAGTGATTTCAGCTCTTAGATTTGACAATTGTCATGGTGTCACAAGACAGAATGGTGGTTCCCTTTCTGTGAGAAATTTCCCCATGTGCTAATCCCTATTCATCTATTAAGGGTGATTATTTACCCAAGAAATGGATTCTCAGCTTTACAAAATGAACCACTAAGATATTCCTCTGAATTGAGAGCTTCATGGGTTACAATGAAGTGATGTTTACAGACACCTGTGTTACTTGACATAACAAAAGAACAGATGACACATACCTCTCAGAAAGGCGAGGGTAAGTCACCGGCAAAATTCAACTGACTTCACCAAAAGTGTACTTGCATATGACTCTCCAGGAATACTATCCATCACACCATGGCGTATAGAGTGATAGCCAGGAGCCCTCTCAATACCCTAAACAGTGGTTTTCAAAGTTTGACCCATCATAGCTGAATTTTGCCAGCCACTTTTGAACATTTTCAGTTCCTGAGCCCCATCCTAAGCACGCAAATCAGATATCTGGTGGTGACCTGCCTTTTAAGCAGCTGATGACTTTTGATAAGTTTGAGAACCACTTCCCAGAACAGAGTGCCTAACAACAGCATATGGCTGTACATAAAGCAGAATCCCTCTAAACTTGGAAGTCATTGTAGATCATAAGTGCTCAGCAAATATTATTCCTATTATTTTTGTTCCTTTGGAAAATGCATTTAAAAGCCTTTTGACAGGGCATCCTAATGGAAAAGAAGAAAAGCCAGGTAGAAACATGGCCACACCTTAAAAATATACAGCAATTAGTCATTCATTCACACATCTTGTTTGAAGGCTTTTCTCTTGCCAAAGATTTTTGAAACGATTTGAAAATGAGGTCTGTGCCTCACCAAAAATGACAGCTGAGACACAGTCATAACCCTTTTGTGTGGGAATCTGTCTCAACTGCTCTGTTTCTTAGTTCTTTCTTGTGGCCAACTATAGACACGACAATAAAGTTTATAAATTGGATTTTACTAAGAAGGGAGGCTAAAACCGAATGAGGATGACGGGCTTAGATTGAATGCAGTCATGAAAAGTTGCCATGCAAAAGGAGTAGCTTGTTCTCATCCATTCTTCCAAGTTCACTTGATATCGCAGACAACTGACTCTGGTTTGCAGGAAATCCTAGAAGCAAGTAGGAGATAGGCCCATGTGTTTGAGGGGTGCTGCCGCTATTTAAACAGCAGGCTTGAGAACAGGAACGTTCTCAATCTACACCAGAAGATTTTTATTTTTTGATCTTTCAGCTAGTAATTTTGATGGATTATGAAAGCAGAGGCTAAATGTAATAAGGGGTCTGAACAAAACCAGACTTGTTTTTTGAAAAGGGAAATGGAATATAAAGTAACTCATTTATCCCCAAATTGAGTCTTGAAGAAGCCATCTTATCTGCCACAAATCAGGCCTCATAAACAATTTCTAATATCTGTGTTAGCATTTTCTCTCTCAGGGGGAGGTGCAAAAATTATTTCAGTGAAATTCTGAGAACCTATATTTACAGATATTAAAAGGAGGAAGAATGTTTTTGGCAAGACTGTTCAGCAGGAAGTGCAGCCATGGTAAAAAGAAAAAGGCAAAAAAGAATTAAAAGCTCTCAAGGGATCAGATTGCAAAGGCAACAGAAATGCCCAATTATGGGAGAAGTGGGAAGGGCAGAGACAAATAAGCAATGCTATTAATAAGTATCTTAACACATACTACAGCAGAAGATAAGTTATATAATAACAAATTTTAATTCAAATCACCACTTTTTATCCAGCACCTACTGTGTGCAAGGAACACCGCTGACTTGCAGATGAGTGTTAGGCCTATATATTTAAATCTTATTTCCTTTAGAGCAGCCCATGGTGTTTTATTACAATGTATGAGGCAGGTCATCAAGTCACTCTGAGGTACGTGACAAAATGCAGATTCATGGGTTGGAAGCATTTCTTGGAGCCAAAATTTACAACTCTTGAGTATGGCTAATGCATAACATAGCAGAGATAAATAAGCATTTCTCACTTGGTTGTGCCTACTCCACCTTCCAGAATCATATTCAGATAAAGTCCACTAACTACAGTTTTGTGTTTTTTTTGAGATAGAGTCTCGCCCTGTCGCCCAGGCTGGAATGCAATGGGGTGACCTCAGCTCACTGCAACCTCAGCCTCCCAGGTTCAAATGATTCTCCAGCCTCAGCCTCCCAAGTAGCTGGGATTAAGGACACCTGCCACCATGCCCGGTTAATGTTTTGCATTTTTAGTAGAGACAGAGTTTCACCATGTTGGCCAGGTTGGTCTCAAACTCCTGACCTCGTGATCTGCCTGCCTCGGCCTCCCAAAGTGTTGGGATTATAGGTGTGAGCCACTGCACCCAGCCTAAATACAGTTTCTATATGTTTATCCACCTGTGTCTACCTAGGATATTCTTTAACTTAGAACTGTATGGACATCCAAAGGGTATATTAAAAATAATTGAGCCCTAATTCTACAATAAAGATTATATGCAACCTCAACCTATTTATGTTCAACAAACTTTCAAGTTTAATAAAGATGAATTGTCAAGAGCAGAGACACAAGGTCTAGGATAGCAACCATGAGGACAGATATTCTGGCTGCCTTGTTCACTGGTGTCTATGCAGCATTCAGCATTGTGCCTGATGTGACTAAACACTCAGTAAATATTTGATAGGTGAACAAATGAATGAACAGACAGAATGAATGTACCTACTGGAAAGTTACAAGTTGTTAAAATCAAACAGCAGTGGGGCTGGAAGCAGGGATTCCCAACTGGCATGAGCTTGTGTGAACCAGCAGTGCTGGGCTAAGGAGACAGTCCAGGTAAGGCGACTGGCTACATATGGAGGGACTTAGCAAATAAATATATCAAGGATAATGGGAGCCAGGATTCTCACTGCTGGAAAAATAAAAAGCTATAAATATGGAAAGGAGATTGGTTTTAAAAAGTATGTAGTATTAGTTTGGAACTGTGGGTATCAGTGTGAACTCATGTTTTTAAAGATAGATAGATGATTGATAGATAGATAGATAGATAGATAGATAGATAGATAGATAATGTGTGTGTGTACCAGTTCTGTCTGCTGAGAAGGCCTAAAAGCAATGACATCACAGTAACAATGAGTACATCTAGAGTCCATGTCTTCGTTACTAAATCCTCCACTAAAAGGAATTAAAGCTCCTTGAAGAACTGATTCCAGAGAAAGAATAAAATGAGCCTGAAACATCTTTCTGTGGCAGAATATAATAAAGTACTCAAAGAATGACAGAGGTGTGTCAAAAGGACACAGAAGCCAGCTTGAAGGGATTCCTAATACCCAAGTTTGGAACAATTTCAGCATCAAAACGCATAATGCTAGTAATTGATTATAACGCATTGAATACAACAGGAATTCATTGCTACATAATGACATAAATAACAAGGGTGACATTTAAGTCATCATCTGAGTGAGAAGAAGCTGACCATATGGAAATCAGAGGCATGAGCATTCCAGGCAGTGGGAACCTAGAGTAAGGGTCCCTTAGTTAAGATGACCTTGGCATATCAGAGGAACAAAGAGAAGGCTAGAGTGGCTGAAGTGTGCATAGCAGGCACAGGAAGAATCATATGAGATAGATGGAGATGTTGACAGAGTCTAGACCAGGTAGGGCATAACCAGTGCAAGAAGGTGAGATTTTATTCCCAGCATCAATGGAAGCCTTCAGAATGGTTTAAGCATGGTTTGATTCACTTTTTTTTTTTTTTTGTATTTTTTTTTTAGTAGAGATGGGGTTTCACCGTGTTAGCCAGGATGGTCTCGATCTCCTGACCTCGTGATCCGCCCATCTCGGCCTCCCAAAGTGCTGGGATTACAGGCTTGAGCCACCGCGCCCGGCCTGATTCACATTTTTTAAACATCTCTATGGTTGCTGTGTAGAGAAAGGACTATAAGTGTATAAGTGTAGAAGCAAAGAAATTAATCGAGAAGTTATTGCAGTTGTTCAGATTAGAAAAGATGACAGTATGTAGTAGAGTGATACATAGGAGGTAGAAGAAGTGGGCAGTTTAGGGATGAGTTCTGAAAGAAGTATTGACAAGTCTTGCTGATACATTTGACATAGAAAGGTAAAGAAAAGAGAACATCAAGATAGTTCCTAGATTTTTGGCTTCAGTAGCTAAGTGGATGACAGGGCTATTTACTGAGATAGGATGATTGTGAAAGAACCAGATTTGGGAGGGAAAGGAAGTATCAGCCTTTCCGTTTTGACCATAGTTATTTGAGCCTCCTAGCAAACATCGACGTGAAGATGATGTCTGTGACAATTGGATATAGAAAATCTGAAAGTCAAAGCAAAGAGCTAGAGACATGGATTTGGGAGTCATTGGTGTGCAGATTATATTGAAGACCTTATGGTTGGATGATATCATCCACAGGAAAAAATATTACTTGGGATTAGAAGAGGGCTCAGGAATGTGCTCCAAAAGCCTCCAGCATTTACAGCTCTAGCAGGGAGGAAGAGCCAGTGAAGGAGACAGAAGGAATAGCCAGTGATGTGGGAGAAAAACCAGGAGTATGTGGCATCATGGAAGTCAAGATTTTTTTTAAAGGCATATCAAAAATGAGGCAATATTATATAAAGCAAAACCACTGGACTTGAGAGCATGGAGGTAATGGTGCCTTGACATGAGCAGTTTCAGGAGGAAGAGTGGGGACAGAAACCCAACTGGAATGAGTGAAGCAGAGAACTGAAATGAGGGAGTGAAGATAGTGCTTATAGACAACTCTTAAAGAAGGTTTGCTGTGAAGGGGCGCAGAGAAATGCAGCAGAAGCTGGAAGGATAAAATGGGATCACGTAAGGTTTGTTTTGTATTTTGTTCCTTAAACAGGAGTTTTCAGAGCACATTTTTGGCTCTAGTTACAACTATCCCTTAGACTGGGGTTCCTCAGCCCCCACAGGGACCGCACAGGAGGAGGTGAGCGGCAGGTTAGTGACCAACGCTTCTCTGTATTTACAGCCACTCTCTATTGCTCACATTACCGCCTGAGCTCCACCACCTGTCAGATCAGCAAGGGCATTGGATTCTCATAGAAGCATGAACCCTGTTGTGAACTGCACATATGAGGGATCTAAGTTGCATGCCCCTTATGAAACTCTGATGCCTGATGATCTGTCACTGTCTCCCATTACTCCCAGATGGGACCATCTAGTTGCAGGAAAACAAGCTCAGGGCTCCCACTGATTCTACATTATAGTGAGTTGTATAGTTACTTCATTATATATTACAGTGTAATAATAATAGAAATAAAGTGCACAATAAATGTGCTGCACTTGAATAATCCCGAAACCATCCCTCTCTCCCCACCCCAAGTCCATGGAAAAACTGTCTTCCATAAAACTGGTCTCTGGTATCAAAAGGCTGGGGTTCACTACCCTAGACGGAGTAGGGATGTTGGAGGCGCAGCAAGTGATGCAGGAGGGGAGATATTGGTAAGAGTTCATGGGCTGAAAAGTGGTACAGAATAGGAATAACTCCTTGAGAGGATGAAGGGGCACTTTGTTTATGACACAAGAAGGAAAGGAAAAGGGTATAGGTAGATTAACTGCTGAAAAAAAGCGAAAGAATTACTATCTAGTTGCTTCTATTTTTCCAATGAAGAATGAAGCAGGGTCCCAAGATAAGAACAGGGAGGAAGGGAGGAGGAGAAAGAATAAAAAGAGTAATTTCGAAGCATGGAAAAATGAAGTAAATAAGATTTGCTGCTACGTTGAATGCTCATTTGAGATTTGAGGGCAAGGATTTAAAGTGAGAACAGTCAGCACAGTTGTGTGTTTTTCTCCAGCCAAGTCCAGGGTAGGTAGTTGTGGGTTGTAAGCAGGATTGGGGCTCTCCCAGCCAAGTTTGGTGATGGGAGGGTATGAAAGAATTAGGGTGTTAATGTCCCTAATGACAAGGCATGGTCATTAAGCTGGATACAGAAGGAAATGAGGGTACTAAGGGAGGTATTAAAGTGCTGGTCAACGATTTGTTGGTGGTCAATTCATCAACAAGGCAGAAGAATTACTAGTGAGTATAGAGTTGGTTAGCTAAAGGACAGAGGGAGGAGACTAAGAATATGGTCTTAGGGGTGGATAATTACAGAAAATGATCATTGGAGGTGACATGGTGAAGAGAACTGAGAGGCCAGTTACATTTAAGATTAAAAATTCATTTTGGATAGACTGGATAAAGAAAATGTGGCATATATACACCATGGAATACTATGCAGCCATAAAAACAGATGAGTTCATGTCCTTTGCAGGGACATGGATGAGGCTGGAAACCATCATCCTCAGCAAACTAACACAGGAACAGAAAACCAAACACTGCATGTTCTCACTTATAAGTGGGAGTTGAACAATGAGAACATGTGGAGACAGGAGGGGAACATCATACACCAGGGCCTATCGGGGGCTGGGGGAGGGAGAGCATTAGGACAAATACCTAACGCATTAGGGGGTTAAAACCTAGATGACGGGTTGATAGGTGCAGCAAACCACCACAGCACTTGTATATCTGTGTAACAGACCTTCACGTTCAGCACATGTATCCCAGAACTTAAAGTAAAATTTTTAAAATAAAAAAATTAAATTAAGTTAAAAAAATTCATTTTGAAATTTGACAGCATCTCAGCTTGTTAAATGGACTCTGCTTCCATGTTTCCCCTCACCTTCCAAAGTCTAAGATGATTAATTAGAAAAGAGTAAGACCTAAGGTAAATAAATAGAAAAACAATTAGACTACCTACTTAGTAAGTGGGTTGTCCTGAATTTCAAAAACCTGTTAATTCAGTTTTACCCAAGGAGCCCATTGTTCCTCATAGAACCCTTTTCTCAAGTAACACACTTTGGAAAATGCCCATCTAATGCTTTTGGGTAGAAGAGCACAAAGATCTTGGTAAAAGCTACTTTTTTACTACATCTCTGGGGTAGACCAGTTGGTTAAAATGTGCATTTTTCCCCCAAGTTTAATAAATGGATAAAATGAGTTACCTAATTTGTGTTGGTCTCACTAAAACTGATAATAAAATTTAATTTCTACATCTTAAACCAAAGAATCGCTTAATAACCAAAATGGGGCTTTAGTTGATTGCTTACTTCAAATCTTTTCTGCTACTGTCAGTGCCAACCTCATGGACATCTGACACAGGGTCCCACACTCAGAAGAGGGCCACCCCCTGGAGCGTCAGTGCTCTGTGATCTTGTTGAAAATTCTTAATAATTTTACCTTTTAGTGTGTTTCTCCTAAGTGAAGTCCAGTGGAACAATGAAGCATGCACTAGGGCTTGGGACCTCTGCTCCCGTGCAGTACCCCGCTCACCACCTCCCTGCCTCCCCGGGATGGGTTCTTTGCCAACCCACTGCTGCCCCCAGCCCAGTGATCTCTGTCACCCCACTGCTGGCGAGAGACCGGACACAAACATAGCAAGGGGTGGAATTGGGCGCACACTCACACACCAAATTTCGAGGAGGGACTCCAGGCACTCGTGAGTCTATATTTGCCCAGAGAATATCCTTGTGCCTGAGAGAAGATGGGTCAATAAATAGCCAACAAAGAACCCCGTCATAGATTGGGTATGAGAGAGAGCTAGAAGAAAGAGAAATGTTTTTCCCCTGATTTTTGGACAAGCGGCCCTGAAATTTCATTTTGCCCTGTGCTCCACAAATTATATAGCCAGCCCTGGCCATTTAGCATGTACAATCATGCTGATAAAGAAGGAGGAGGAGGAAAAGGAGAAGAGACAGAAAGAGGAGAAGGAAAAAGAAGAGGAGGATGAAGGGGACAAAAGAAAAACAGAGGATGAAGAGGGCAAAGACAACGCTTGCATTAGGAAGCTAATACTTTCACAGCACTTACTAAGTGTCAAGCAGTGTGTCCAAGTTCTTTACATGCTCTAGCGTATTTAATCCTCTCTACAATCCTTTGAGACAAGTTCTATCATTGTCCCATTACACAGATGAGGAGAGAGCAAGGCCCAGAGAGGTCGGGTAATCTGCCCAGGGTTTCCCAGGCAGTCAATGGCAGAGCCATTCTCCACACTCAGGCCATCTCACTCCCGAGTCCGTGTTCTCCTCTGCTCTCCCATTCTGCCTCTCTGCATTATATATCAATTACATATACTTGCACCTGCATCTTGGTTTTCACATAAAACTTTCAGAATACGTATCCACTTTGCTTACATTTGTTTTTCCACTCATAAAACTTTTCTTAAGAATTGTCTTCTGCTTTAGTAATCCACAGCTAATGGAAGTGCTAAATAATGTTGACTCTGTAGAGTGAAGTGGACATTCTTCTAATGTTTAAAATGTTGTCTTTGCTTAAACAGACAACAAGTGCCGGCAAGCCTAATTTATTCACCCACCAATAAGTATCTTAGTTGAGGATATGGGCAGGTACTTGGCTTGGAACCTTAACATAGAACAACCTCCACCATATTTCCTGTATTCTGGAAGTAGATCTTTATGCAAGACAGGCCAGTAGGATGCAGGCAGGATCAGGACCTGCAATTCAGCAAAGGGGAAGGGAAGCCTGGTAAAGGGAGCTTGAAGCTAGGCTCCTACATGGTCCATGTACTTATAGGTGTTTCTGTCCAAACTGCTGGCTTTTATCCCTGCAGCTACCAGCTTTCCTGGTGGGATCCTCTGGCATTGAATAACCCCTAGATTCCCTGTAATGGAATTATCTTCTCTTTGAGAAGGGCATTATTTTTTCACCATTTACACCCTTTATAATTTGTGCTGACTACATGAGATTGGTGTTACATCAAGATTACATAAAAGTGGCCGGGTGTGGTGGCTTACGCCTGTAATTCCAGCACACTGGGAGGCCAAGGCAGGTGGATCACTTGAGGTGAGGAGTTTGAAACCAGCCTGGACAAGATGGCAAAACCCCATCTCTACTAAAACTACAAAAATTAGCCAGGTGTGGTGGCGCGCACCTGTAGTCTTAGCTACCTGGGAGGCTGAGGTATAAGAATCGCTTGAACCCAGGAGGCAGAGGTTGCAGTGAGCCAAGATCATGCCACTTCACTCCACCCTGAGTGTCAGAGCGAGACCTTGTCTCAAAAATTAAAAAAAAAAATTAAGAAAATTACATAAAAGAAAAAAAAACGCTATTTGTAGCAAAAAGATTTATAAAGGGGAATGCTTTCCATAAGAATAAATATGAAAAAGCCTAGCCATCTTCCCAGCCTCCTGCCACCTAGAGTTTTCATCAATTAAACAAACACATTACCACAAGCACATGGAATAACACTTGAAGCAGACCACGGAAGTAATACAGACACAGACTCCAGGGATGCTCACTCTACCCTTCTGGTGCTGCCTTTGGACTTGATGGGGAAATAGTGGGGCATTCCTGAGAAGAGTGGGCTGGGCTGTGAGCATGGGTAGAGTGGAGGAGTCACCTGCCTCCACCTTCATCACCTCCAGATGAATACCAAAAGGTACTGTGTGGATGGAGTGCTAGAAATTGCATTTTCACAAATACTCGAAAGTCCAGCTTCCTCTTTTTGTTCAGAGAATAACAAATAAAATGCTTCCACTAGGAATCTTGGGAATCAAAGGATGACACACTTTTGCTCTCTTTTACCCTAAAGCTATCTTGCAACTTGCGAACATTGAGGAGTAAAAATACTCCAACTTATGGGCAAAGGTATTCTATGTAAATGAGTGGCACAAGTGAAAGATAAATAAGACACACAGGAATTACTCTATAAGAGAAACAAGCCCTTTTTGCCCTTACTAGTGAGTTTTTCAGTTGCCCTTGAACCACTGGTCTTCTCTACAGGCCATGTAATATGGCAGACCTAATAGGAGATGCCATTTTCTTCCTTTCCCTCCATTGGAGTTTTTCCTTGTAGCTTTCTGTCCTTCTCGAGCTAGGGAACAGGTCTCAAGGTATATTCTAGGCCCTCACCTTAAACTAGAAAAGAGTATTGGAATGACCCCATGTGTCACTCCACTCACTGAATTAGTACATTTAATATACAGATAAGCGGGCTTCCTTTAGTCGAATTGATTGAAATGTCACAGATAGAATGTCAGTCCAGAATCGAAATCTGTTGAGTAGATGTAAATATTTGAGAGGACTTGTCTGGTACTTTTTATTTTTCTTCCCCACATAGTTATTTCCAGGTGTTATATTATCAATCTGCAGATGCCTAAGCAATATTATTTTGGTGAGCCTTGAAATTCTTCCTCTTCAATGCAGCAGCATAGGATGCTGTATTTATGATGATATTCTGTGCCTCTTCTAAGAGTCTAGTATTTCATTCTGTAGAACTAGATACAGGACATTTTAGGCACAATCCCTGAACTAGGAAATGGTTCTGTCTCTCAGTCTCTTCCAGCCTGAACACGCCTCCTAGGTCAAGCCATGTGGTCCAGCTCCCGTCTCAGGCAACCCTGAGAGTGAGGCATTGTAGCAGAGAAGGGAGGCTCTATAGAGAATCAGTGATGTTGGAAATATGTGTATTGTTAGTCATACTTTTTCTGAAATGAATAATACATTTTCAATTTAACCCACCAATGCCTCAAGGCATACAGTAAACATATTTTGAAATTTAGAAAATAATTTTGTATACGTTTACAAATAGCACCTATTCATTTTTACAACACACTTTTGTCTGGCGTGGATATTCCTAGAACATCTGCACCTTATTTGCTGAGGCATCATTATTGCCGCCTGTTCTTGGAACCAACACATTGCAGATTGGCTACGTCAATAACACAACATTCATGTATCAAATTGAACAGCCCTCTGTGGTAATCTGAACTGAGGGAATGAGCTTAATATCATAGGATTTATAGAAGAAACATAGGCTGTGGTAGGTTGAAATGTCGGAATCATTCCAAACTTAAAATTCTAGGAATAAATACTAGGAATGTCTGGCAGGTTTTAAAATCAGATAACTTCATATATTTGGAAAACTGTTGGCTAGAAATATAAGAATTTATTGGAAATTTGGGAATTTTTTTTTTTGGTATTACTGGCAAATTTCAGAAGTGTATTTGGAAACTTCTTTAAAAGACTTAAAGAGCTTTAAATAGGTTCAAGATCCATCTTTCTCTGCTGATAGTCAATGTTACAAATATTGAATGGCCATCTACTATGTGGTACAATTAGAAATGCAGTAATCCCATAGAGAACTCAACAAATAGAGACACAGTCCTTCTCCTAAGGTGCTTAGAACTGAAATGAAGAGATTAGCCTGACAGATACGGAACAATAATATAAAACACACTGTACGTTATTATTGAAAAATATTTACTGATGTTTATCAATGTGCAGTGCACTGTGCTAATTACATACATTACCTAATTTAATTCTCTCAGCACAATGAAGGAAGAAGACAAATGGGAATCAGACAAGTAAATGAATATGCCCCAAATTACATGATTGTAGATTGTGAAGCTGAGCTTTAAGCCACGTCTGTCTGAATAAATGCAAGCCCATTGCTTTTAGCTCCCGTGTTCTTTTGCCTCTTGATGCCTACACCACAGCATCAGCTATTGCTGCCTTAGAAATTCAGAGATGAGGAAGGTCAAGGCTATTAGGAAGATGCCTCTTCCCCTGCCCACTCAAAGTGTGTTTTGAACGTTGAAGTTTATGGGATGTCCCAGGTGGAATAAGGGAGAAACTGCCTGTTGGCTCTTTGTCACATGGGAAACAACAGCCAGAAATTCACCTCTGATTCGAAGGTTTTCATTGCTTGTGCCCACCCTGGTTTCACACTGATGAAGATTTCTCTGCATTACACTTTCCGAGGGTAATCTGAACCCTCCTTTTCTGTGTGAGATGCCAGTTTACACCATGCAACAGGGAGAAACTGAAACTGCAGCAGAAATATGGGCAGCAGAAATTAAAAAATCATCAGATAAATACTGTCAGGAGGAGATGGGATGGGTCTCCTTTTATATTTCTGCCAAATACCTATGTGGGTGTCAGTTCTGTAAGTATCAAGTATGCCAGCCAGAGAAGACAACCCGTAAACCAAGACTCACCTTCAGAATGAAAATCTTGCATTTTATGGGAGGCGAAGTCATATTTTTTGTTGACCTAACCATGTGTCTGCTTTTTCAACAATCTTCAAGACAAGTATTATCAATCCCCTTTTAAAGATTAGGATATTGAGGCTTGGAGAAGCCACAGGAACCCAGCTGCCATCTACCATATACATTCTGCACTGTGAATCAACAAGGAGATTTTGAAAGTATTCTGAAATGTAACCACAGTTAGAGCTGTTGACTTGATCATGCTGCACTAAGCAGTAGAATTTTCAGCTAGAAAATATGATGTTACTGTGCCAGTTATACACTAAGAAAAGTGAAATGCCCTAATTGAGTAAATCTCTGAAACCCCACACTGGGGACTCCTTGGGCCTTGTTGCTCAACTAAAGCCAGGCTGTTGGCAGGAGTGATATGAGATGCCCAATGGATGGCAGACACTGCCAGGATCTGGCGGTGCATTTCTGCGGCATTCACTGACTCCTAACAAAGACAATATTTAGTTCCCAAGCTCCCAATCCTGATTGATTTGTCTCTTCCTTTTTTTCCTCTCCTTTTTTTGCTCCCAATTTAAATTATAAACTATTTATTACTGACACATCCTTTTTTTCTGGCCCAGCAGTGTCCCGGGCCAGCTTTTTGGCTCAGGTTTTCCCAGGCATTGTCAGGCATTTCCCTGGCTCCAATGACTCCAATGTTTGTCTGCAAGTGCTCCAGGCAGATGTCTGAGAATCACCCACTGACAGATTTATGTTCATCAACCTCTGCAACACCCTCCACCCCCAGCTCAAACCATATCATGCTTGTGGGTGAAAGCACTTGGAGGCCAAGTTCACCAAGTCCTCTCAAGCACATGCAAAACTAAGCCACGGAATCGCAATGGCATCCCACCCCCCTCCTCAGCAACGCACGTTTCCCTGGCCTGTTTTCTACTCAAGATCTGGAACAACTTGGGTCTCCAGGTTTTTGAAACAAGATTAAAAGATCTCTTTTACAGCACTTGCCGAAAAACTCCCCGGAGGAAACGTGGTTAGCAGGTAAAAAAAACCAGGACTTGTCTCCTTGAAAATCACAGCTGTGTTATCTTTTTCCTCCACTGATCACTTCCAGATTATCACTAGGGCAGCCAGCCAATGAGCCAGTTCTCCGTGTCCCAGAGCCCGACTCTGGCAATAGCTCATTTCCCCACAGAAGGGAACGCATTGGAAGATATATAGCTGGGTGATATGCAGAGCGCAGGGAGGAAGAACTTGTTAATGAGTGTGACTTTGCCACCGAGGCAAGTCCACACAGGAAGGTGAATTAAGAGCTGGTGCAGCAGGAAGTTTTCCAACGCGTCGGGACGAGGTCAAACACAAAAGAACCCTTTCTGGGAGGAAAGAAGATTGAAACTGTAGGGAAAAACAAAATGAAAACACACCCCATGTGAACCTCACAATGATGAAATCTGTTGTTGGAGAACAGAGTACTTCATTCAGTGTCTCCTGTCTGCTTTTGCAGAACAAGTTTTCTGCAGTGCCTGGCTGGAAGCATCTTCTTCTCCAGGGTTCTCTGGCACCTGCCCATTGCTCAGGTCCAACTAAGAGGAGTGGCTGACAGAAGGCAACCTCAGCTTTGACAACTGCTGCAAACAGAGTCATCACAGTGACTTTTTCGGAAAAAATAAAATTGTCAAATCAGGACCCTGGCTGGTCAGAAGTCTGTTTAACAAAATTCATTAAACTGGCAACATAGTAGCAATGCCAGCTTATGTGGGTAGGATTTGTGCTGTAGTCCCTGTTGGTGGTGACAATTTAAATGAATTTTGCCCACAGGAAGTCATTGCTTTGGCAAGAATCATCAGGAAATTGACATATACATTGAGCCATTTATTCACCCAGCGTCTGTTCCATACCTACTATAGGCTGGGACCGCACTAAACACCAAGGATAAGATCCTCTTATCTCCTATACTGACTTCAAGGGCTTGGATTAGCAGCTCCCAAACAGTGTTTTGAGGCATACCAGTCTTGAGGCAGGAAAACATGTTCCTGTCACTGGAATATGGTTAGAAAAATGCTACATTAAACCAAGTTGAACAGGTTTCTTTACTATTAGGCTTTCTACAGCCTTCAACATGCTGATGTGCCCATTAGCAGCATTTGCCAAATTTATTGACCACACAGCAGTTTTCTACAACATACTTCTTAAGGTCAAATTGCACACCAGTGATCCAGTTGGGGAAGAACTGCTACAGGCTCTCAGTAAAGAGACACTGGGGACCTGGAGCAAGATTCCCCTTCAGGAAGTGCCCTTCTGGTTTCCTTTGCCTTGGGGTAGGTGTGTCGCTGCTCACTAAGGCTTACCCCATAGTATATGAACTATGACAGAGGCATGTCTTGGTCACCAGACACTGTGCTGTGTGTGTTGTCATATCACAATAATCTGTGTGGCAGATGTTACTCTCCTGGTTTTGACCAGACAATGAAAATGAAGCTCAGAGATACTGAAGAACACAAAGTCATAGTGCTTTCAAGCTCCATAGGACTAAGATTCAGGCCCTATAATCAGCAGCAAGAAATCAACCATTTTAACTTGGAGCAAGTGATGAAGATGAACGATAAAGACAGTACCATCTCCAAGGAAAAAGTGATGAATGTTCTAATACTCGAATTTCCAGCCTTTGAATGTAGGAGGGCACTGTCATCTCATCTTGAAGTGTTTTCCTAAAACATGTCTGATTTAACAGGACTGTTGTGCTTTTAATCATTAATTAAGCTTTTTCACCAAATCTGCACAAAACAATCTCCATGATCTTTCTTCACGTAGCTATAAGAAACATCAGGATAGCTGCACTTCAAAGGCAGCAAATATCTGCTTTTTCCTTGGAAACATAGATACGTTTCCTTTAAAATGAGACCCTGGCCAAAGCTCCACTAGAAAAATCAGCCCTTAATAATTCTCTGATTCTTTTCTGAAACTTTCTGCAGACTTTTATGGGAGTTGCTTTGGCATGGCCAATATTTTTTCAGTGGTGTCAATGTTTTGTGCTTACCTATTTCTATTAAAATTATATATTTTTGCAGCTCCCAATAAAACTCATTGTATGGTATGCTAGAATAAATCTCAAAATCTCCCTGAAGTGCTAGAAACTTTCAGATATATGTCTATTAAATTTTTATTTCTTCAGCAAGTGGCATATGTGCCAAAATAGCCATTTCATTGCTGAAATGGTCACAAGTCCACAAAGCTGTGTTAAAACCATGAAGGGGTATTGAGTTGTCCATCACTAGAAATCTACATCCATTGAGTGAGGAGCAGTTATTCAGTGGTTATTCCCACCTTCCACAGAAATCCTTGAAGTGGTTGTTCACCTGTGCATCTCCCACACCCCAAACACATTGGGCACTCAAAATACATTGCTCAATTGAAGTTGTTTTCCCAGGAATACATCAGATTCTTTTCTCCTTAGAATGGCTTGAGGTTTTTGCCATAGTTTCAGAGTGCCAATACAGTCAGGTTGTCTTTTATTCTTAGGATAGTGAATCACAGACCAAAAGTAATAACAATACTTTCTGTTAAAACTATGATGAATACAATTTAACTCTACTGTCAAAAGGGCAAGACAAACAGCCTATAGGTAAAAGGAAAACAGGTTTCAGGTTCATATGAGAAGAAACTTTCCATCAGATTAAGTGTGTTCATGCTTCAGGCTCTCAGAAGATGGCATGAGCAGGCTCATGAAGCAGGAAGTTCTCTGTCACTAGAGGTATTCCAGCACCATCTAGATCAGTGGTTCTCCAACGGTGGTGCCCAGACAGCTGGGTACATACTAGAAACGAAATTTCTCAAGACCCATCCCAGACCCACTAATTCAGAAACTCTGTGGCTGAGGTTCAGCACTGTGGGTTTTAGTAACTCCAATGTCTGTTGGAGCTTGAGAAACACCGACCTAAACTACCACTGGTCAAGAATACTGCAGGCAGCATTCAACCATTAGATAGGAGATTGGACTGGATGGCCATTCAGTTCTGTAATTTCATGAGTCTCATAAGGTTCTTTGGTCTGCATTATTTTCTTTTTGGGAATGAGGAACTGATGCTCTACCAACACTCAGGCTTGACCACTGGCAACACT
The DNA here is from genome assembly GCF_009764315.1 of Trachypithecus francoisi. NCBI lineage: Eukaryota > Metazoa > Chordata > Mammalia > Primates > Cercopithecidae > Trachypithecus > Trachypithecus francoisi. The sequence goes on along the minus strand of NW_022681469.1, from coordinate 100,245,097 downwards.
ATGAGTTATGGAAACAGAACTGGAATACATCACTACAATTGTTATAAACTCTGACATTAGAATGGCCTGAGCTTTAAAATAAAACAAAATACCAATACCTGGGACTAATTTCTGAAGATGACACCGGGACCTACTTTTACCAGGCACTTTCATATTAATTATTTCATTTAGTCTCCATAATAACCTTATGAGATGGGTGTTATTACCATCCCCGTGTTTATAGATGAAAAAGTCTCAAAGTGGTTGAGTGACTTGTCCAAGTTCACAGAGCCAGTAAATGCCAGACTCAGCACCCATGTTTCTTCTCCTCTACCCACTTCCCTCCTCCTTTGTACACCAGAGACTTTCTGCGTGCCCATGGTCCCCCAAGCCACCGTGCTGCTGCCCTATGCCTGCACTGGTCTTGTCACTGAGCCCCCTCAGCTCATGCTAGCATTTCTTGCAGCTCCACCACTCTGTGCCTCGCCCTCTGTGAAATCCGAGTAGGTATCATGGGTATTTCATTCTCTCGCAAACATGCTTTCATTGGCTGCCCTCAAAACTCACCATCCATGAGCAGAAAAAGAGGCTGCCTTTGGGTTGTGATATGAGGGCCACCAGGAAGACCCTCATAAGCCAACTAGGCACTGCTAGCTAAAATTCCACTTTTTCATCAATTAGCTAAGTATTTCCTTCCACTAAAATGAAATGAAATGAAAATGACCCCAAAGGAAGAGCACATCAAGTTAATAAGAGCCAATTACATCTTAGGGTGTGAATTCACTTAATTAGATCTTTTCCAACTCAAAAAAAAATCGTCTCTACACGAGGTAGAAGAACAAAGGGGTGCAGAACACAGGACTGGCTCCGCAGGAGGTGGAAGGAAGAAGGGAGAAGTCAGGGTCCTAACAGCCCAAACCTCCTGAGAAGTACAAAGGGCCTATGGGATGGGGCCGCACCAGCAGGGAGACTGTCACTGGGGAGGGAGGAGTGCAGACAGCAGAGCCACGTGACGCTTTTGCTGCAGAGAAGGTTCTGGTCAACGACTCCATGCACTGGTTAGTTTAGTCAGGGTTTTCAATGACAAGCCACGGAAGTCCAGAGAGGTGCCATACCTTGCCCAGGAGTACACTGGCCAGGCGTGGCACAGCCAGGACCAGCACTCAGGGCTCCTGACTCCCTGTTTGCTAAAGGAATGTGTCTTAACACAGTATTAAATCAGAGTCTGTGGCAAACTGGTCAACATTAAAGAAAGAGACTAAGAACATCAGTGGCTACAATAATTTGCTGGGGTAGAATATAAAGTACACTGTGTAGGACCGAAAAACGTTTTAAATGTGTAAAAGGAGGACAGATCCAAAGGTCTGTGTCTGATCAATGTTCCACGGGAAGAGGGAATAGAGGACAGTGGGGGATATGTTTTCAAAGCACTGCCCAGGGTTTTAACTGCTCAGTTCCCATTGGTTTTAATGATGCAGACACAGCTAAAGTTCAGCACAGTTCTTTGAAAATACATCCTAAGGGCTCAAGAGTCCATGAAAAAGGAACTGAGAGATAGAAACAGTACCTGCCTCCCTTAGATAGGAAGCCAACCCAGGGGTGTCTGGTCACAATGCCGTTTACATTGTCTCCTTAAATGCAGTGTAGGCTCACTCTTACTGGTTTCACAAAACCACTTTTGCATTAAAATATTTATTCTTTTGTGTGTGTGTGTGTATTTTTAGTAGAGACGGGGTTTCACCATGCTAGCCAGGATGGTCTCAATCTCCTGATCCTCATGATCCATCCACCTCAGCCTCCCAAAGTGCTGGGATTACAAGCGTGAGCCACCACGCACAGCCTAAAATATTTATTATTTAAAAGAGATTAAAGAGACATAATGACCAAATGTCCCATGTGGACTCTATCTAGATCATAATTCAAACAAAGCAACTGTAAACAGATATTCGTGAGACAATTGGGAAAATTTGGTTATGATCTGCATATTGGATGATACAAAGTTGTGTTCATCGAGTGTAATAATTATTTGTAATTCTTCTTTTTAATGCCTGCATAATTCAGAACACTGAAGCATGTAGAGGTAAAAATGACATGAAGTCAGTCTTTTAAAATAATTCAACCGAAAAGAGGGAAAGAGGACTGAATAGATGAAGCAAATAAAGTGAGATCTTAACAATTAGGTAAACATACTTTCGTGTATGTTTAAAATTGTGCAATTTAAAAATCCTTAGGCAAATATATAGAGAAATGTATCATCCTGCTCTTGCAATTACTCCTAAGAGCAAAATTGATGTGAAACTCTAAAAATTTCATAGTTGAAAAGAATGTTAGACCTTGTCCAGTCCACTCCACCCATCCCTGTCTTCCAGATGAGAGATCTCAGAACTCCAAAGCTCTTCCAACTATTTAATAGCCCAGCCAGGACTAGAATCTAGTTCTCTAGGCTTTCTGTCCAGAGCTCCTACACCAAACACCATTAGACAAGCATAAGAATGTTCCTTTCTAATCTTTGTGCTATAAACTCTCAGACAGGGTACTATGATTATTTTACAGAAGCAGGTCTGGTCAAAGGCCAAATGAACACTTCCTTTGCTCATTCTGAGTAAACGTTTGCATGAAATAATTCTCCCTATTCTCTGCAGACTCACCCCCCTCTACTCCCTTCCACTCCTTTCTCCATCCCCAAGGACACCCCATCCTCCAGGATCCTTGCATTCTTTGATGCTTTTGACCTTATAATGAACTTTGGGTGTCTGTGTCCACCTTCCAATGTCTAGCCTTTCCTGCTGAAACGTTGCTTAGCTCCAAAGCCCAGGACAATGCAGCTACTCCATGAACCCTTTCATCCCTCTTCCAGTAGAAAGTATTCCCTTCCTTCTCTGGACACCCCTAGCCCTTGTTTTGAGCCTCATTATTGTCCTTATCTCCTTCCTTGTTAATGGTTAAGCACATGTATGACCTGCCCTTTCAATGCTCTCGTGTCAGGCATGCTGAGATACAGTGGCAGAAATCAGAGAAGAAAAGGAGGAAGCCAGAAGCAGAGGCCATGTAGGGCCAGGAGTTATGATGTGGCTTGTCCTGGAAATAGCAAGGGAGGGATAGAGGTTTGGGCCAAGATCCAAACATCATTTCTAAAGAATATGAAGGAAACCTGAACTTTTTCTAGCTGGGAGCATCAGTATCCAAAAGGAGCCAGTCTGAGGGGTTAGGGCTGGTAAGTGGGCTCTCCTGGCATTGGCAAAATCAAGTCAGGTAGCTCAGCAATGAGGGCAGGGCAATACCAGCCAGGCTCTCAAACTGAGAAGCTGGTGAGGGTTAAGCAGGATGCCATCCAGGAGGCCTAGGTCCAGGAAAGCCTCTATTCCTGGAAAGGAAATACAGAAGAAAGTGGACACAAATCAGGAGCATGTGCCAGAAAGCCAGGCAAATTCACTGGCCATGGTGATGGCATCAAGAGAAAAGAGGGACCTGAGACTAAGGCTCTGTGAGCAGGTGCTCTAAGTGCATTAATTTCACTCATATTTATTAAGCACATACTCTAAGCCAAATGCCAAGGATACAGGGATGTATTAGTCAGGGCTTTTCAGAAGAACAGACCAATAGCATGTGTGCATTGAAAGAAAGAGATTTATTATCAGGAATAAACAAATGTCTCACATGATAAAGGAGGCTGGCAAGTCCAAAATCTGCAGGGTGGACTGGCAGACTAGAGACCCAGGAGAGCCGATGCTGCAGTTCCAACCATAAGGCAAAATGGGCAGTCTGGAGACCCAGGAGAGCTAATATTCTGGTTTGAGCACAAAGACAGTCTGCTGTAGAATTCTCTCTTGCTGGGGGGATAGTTGGTCTTTTTGTTCTACTCAGCTGATTGGTTGAGGCCCACCTACATTATGGAAGTCTCAAAATCCACCCACTTAAATGTTAATCTTATCCCAAAACACCCTCACAGAAATATCCAGAATCATGTTTGATCAAATATTTGGGCATCCCATGGCCCAGCCAAATGGACACATAAAAATAACCATTAGGGACAAACAGAAAAGATCTCAACTCATTGCAGAAACTGGAAGACTAAAAGGCCTTATACCTGGATGAAGACCCAGATCATTATATGATTCTTGCAATGGGCAAGAAAGGATGAGCCCACGAGCTTGTAGGGGTGGATATGGAGGGGCTGTGCCAGGGGACTGACATAAGACAGGCAGCTTTTTAAGCTATTGGAGGGAAGGGAGCAAGCCATTCACCACTAGCACAGAATACCGGAACCAGGCAGCCTGGGTTTGAGTCCAGGTCTACCCGTTGCTAACTTGAATAAGTTACCTCACCTTTTTGCATCTCAGTTTTCTCCTCTGCAAAATGAGGCTACTGGTAATACCTAAATCAAATATAATATCTAAATTCAACAAGTTAAATAATTGTAAAGCACAAATAATATTTGTAAAGCCTGGAACATGGAAGTGCTGTGGAACTGTTTGCTAGTATTAGTCAATAGCACTAGAGCAGCTTATATATTGTGCTCTAAGCACTCAGGAAATTTTGAACTGAAATTTTTCTTCAAATAATACAAAACAAAAAGGGACTAAGCCATATAAAGACTCTTATATTTCAGTCCCATCTTTTTAAAAGGCAATTTTATTTAAGCTACCTAATTAAAACTCTTCCAAGATTTCCTGTTGCCTTAGGAAACAGACTCATGTTCTTATCAGGGCCTCTAAGGCTGCCTGATTTGTTCTGGATGTGTCTCTGCATTGACTCACTTCTTACCTCTCTCATCCAGGATCCCTAGGCACCGGGGCTGCCAGGTTTCTCCATGTTCCCTGAATTATCTTCAGGGCCTCTGCAGTGCTGTCACCTATGCCTGAAGCAGCCCTCCTTGGATCCTGCCCTGCTTACCTACCAGCTCCCATGCATCATTAGGGGTTCTGTTTAAGGAAAAGTCTCTCCAAGGTATGCTTCTGTAGCCCCTGCTCTTCTTCGCATCAATCATCAGTAGCGCTGGAATTAGATGTGCAATCATTATCTGTCTTCCTTCTCATCCAGCTCCCTAAGACTAGGGATCAAGTTTGCATCATTCACAGTTGAACCTCTGGGACCCAGCACAGTGCCAGGCACATTGTGCTCAGCAAATACATGTTTGCAAGAATTTAATAAATCTAGAGATGACAGGTTTCAGCTCTCAGCTAAGTCCAACTAATTTCCAGTGGCATTTTAGAAGCCAGGTTGAGAAGGATTCTGGAGCTTTGTCAGATGGCAACTGTCTAAGCCCATTTGTGCTGCTATAGTAAAATACCTTAGACTGGGTAATTTATAAAGAACAGAAATTTATTTCTTATAGTTCTAGAGGCTTGGAAGTCCAAGATCAAGGCATTAGCAAGTTCAGTATCTGGTGAGGGGCTCAGTCTCCCCTTTTGTGACAGCACCTTGTTGCTGTGTCCTCTGGAAGGGATGAACACTGGGTCCTCACATGCTGAGATGGATGGAAGGGAAAACTCACCCCCTCAAACCCCTTTATTAGACACTAATCCATTCATGAGGCTAGAGCCTTCGTGGTCTAATCACGTCCTGAAAGCCCCACTTCTCAGTAGTACCACTAGGGGTATTAAGATTCAGCATGAATTTTGGAGGGAATGTATTCAAACCACAGCACTGGCTGAGTGTGAAAGCGTCCTACCACAAGCAACATCTGCCATGGACAAGGGACGTTAGAGGAGGAGCAAGGGCATCTGACATCCATCTCTTTGTCGGCTAAGAGTGAACATTCCCTGAAACACTGTTAGGTTTCATAGCAGTCAATAAAGTTTAAAGAAAAAGTATGAGGGTGGCTCTTATCTGAACAGGTAAAAACTGCTGGAGCAATCATTGTACTGCAAAAGCAAGTAAACCAAAATGTTGTCATCTATTAGATTCCTACTCCAATCATCATTCTCACATTTCATATGTATTTATGACTACCTTTTTATATCCATAAAACTGTGTCTGTATGTACTGACACCAATTATTTTTCATCGCCCATTTAAAATCTTGTGGCATTATAAGCAAAAAAGATTTTTGATTTGGGAGTCTGCCCTGGTGGACATCAGCCCAATTAGGAATGGGCTGTAGTTTCAGAGGGAAGTTGGAGTGGTGGAATAAAAAAATAACAGAGGTCAGAGTCAGATATTTCAGAGTTGTGTGATGGTTCACAAGCTATTACCTTCTGAGCCTCAGTGTCCTCCTCTGTAAAATGGGTGTGTAGAAAAGAGTAACACAGCAGGCACATAAAGAGCTCTCAGTAAACAATAAATATTACAACTAGTATTCAGTTTCACACTAGTATTCAGTTTGTGGGTTTCTGCCTACCCTAGGCATGAACAGCAAGTGTTACAATTATGGACGCTTTGGCTGGCTGCAACTAGAGCCCAGGAAAGAGTCTGTCTTTCTCAAACAGGTGGCACAAAGATACCATCCAGGAATAACTGTAGCATTGGTTGTAATAATGAAAAACTGAAAATAACCTAAATTGCTATCAATAGCATATCATTTTTGCAAAAACACTAATTAAAATCTGTATACATGTCCATACACGTATGTGTAAATGCACATACACGCGCACACACTATTTTTGGTGTATAGACAAATATCTGGATGGGTTCATGCATAATATTAGTTGTTACCTCTGGGCAAACTTTATATACTTCTGTGTTGTTTGAATTAGTTCACAAACATATTCAATTAGTTTGAATATGTTACTTGAATAAATCAAAAGTAAATAATCGAATGAATGAAATAGTCCATTAAAATGAAATAATGGCCGGGCGCGGTGGCTCAAGCCTGTAATCCCAGCACTTTGGGAGGCCAAGACGGGCGGATCACGAGGTCAGGAGATCGAGACCATCCTGGCTCATATGGTGAAACCCCGTCTCTACTAAAAAATACAAAAAACTAGCCGGGCGAGGTGGCGGGCGCCTGTAGTCCCAGCTACTCAGGAGGCTGAGGCAGGAGAATGGCGTAAACCCGAGGGGCGGAGCTTGCAGTGAGCTGAGATCTGGCCACTGCACTCCAGCCTGGGTGACAGAGCGAGACTCTGTCTCAAAAATAAATAAATAAATAAATAAATAAATAAAATGAAATAATGAAGTTTTTAAAAAATAAATAAATAAATAGAAAAACAAGCAGACAGGTGATATTCACCATGAAGGCTAATGCTGAGTGATCCAGGAAAGGATGAGAAAGTGTGGCTACTGGGAGCTCTGAATAGCAGAGTCCCCATCAAGTCAACTCACTTCAGGACGTCTTCTTAGTCTCACTCTTCACTGTTAGACCAAGAATGCCCATAGGGAAAACACTAGCTTCGGGGTAAGTGCCCACTCCTCCACAGCACTGGGGCAACTCTACTGAGCTACAGAGCTAGAATTCCCAGGGGAAAGCTGGGTTCCTCTGACATCTACACTGTTGTTGAAGGAAACAGTGAGTTGGCCTCCAGGCATGTTCTGTAGTGGACTGTAGGTTTTCCTGGGATGTTCTCTGAGAGACTGAGAGAAGAAGAAAGAAAGAGCGAGCAAAAGGCTGGACAAGAGATACTGTAAAGATTGGAGATGAGAAAGCCAAGGTGTGGATTCAGAATTGTGTTTCAACATGAAATCAAAGGTATTGTAAAAAATAAAGACAGTTCTACCCCAGAAGAACATGGGAGACTATGAATGTGAATTGTAAGAGAAGTGTATTTAAGAACTTGGCTGAGAGATGCTAAATATTCCTAAGTTATGTTTTAGGACAAGATTGGCAACTCATAGCTTTGTAATTTAGAACAAGAGGCTGGAGGAGCTAAACTTTTTTTAAAATGTATTTTTTCCTAGTTATAAAACTTGATAAACATGTTGCAAATTCGGGAACTATGAAAGATTTCAGTGAAGAAATACTTCCCAGAGTACGTATACTGCCCAGAGATAATTACTGTGCACACTTCAGTGTATATTCTTCCAGCCTTTCATTTCTACAAATACATACATATTTTTATAAAAATCAGAACCATACACTATTTTCTGTCTTACAGCCGGCTTTTCCCCACTTAATAGTCTATCATGGAAATGTTTCCATTCTATTCAACTTTTCACAATGTGAGTTTTAATAGCTATAGCATATTCCATGGTACAGGTATACTGTACTAAAATTTATCTACTAGTCCACAATTATTGGATATTTATGTGGCTTCCCTTTTTATAGACTTACAAAAACATTCATCTTTATGCATGCCTCCCATTGCTTTTGAGATTTCCTAGGTGAAAGAGATAGGAACAAGTTTGTGGTTCTCCATAACCACTGCCCAACTATACTCCAGAAAAGAATCAACAAATACTCCCACCAGCAGGCTAAGAAAGTGCTTTTCCGGCCGGGCGCGGTGGCTCAAGCCTGTAATCCCAGCACTTTGGGAGGCCGAGACGGGCGGATCACGAGGTCAGGAGATCGAGACCATCCTGGCTAATACGGTGAAACCCCGTCTCTACTAAAAAAATACAAAAAAAAAAAAAAAAACTAGCCGGGCGACGTGGCGGGCGCCTGTAGTCCCAGCTACTCCGGAGGCTGAGGCAGGAGAATGGCGGGAACCCGGGAGGCGGAGCTTGCAGTGAGCTGAGATCCGGCCACTGCACTCCAGCCTGGGCGACAGACCGAGACTCCGTCTCAAAAAAAAAGAAAAAAAAAAAAAAAAGAAAGTGCTTTTCCTTCCATCCTTCCACCCTAGTCAAAGGGGGTATTAGTATTTGAAAGGAGGAGATGAAAAGGAGGAATTTAAAAGGGAGAAAATGAAATATCTACTATAAATGGTAATGTCTTTGTTTACTTGTGAAGAACATTTTTCCACATGCCTGTCATTAGATGGATTTTTCACATATCCTCTTGCACTATGAGTCTATGATTGAGACAGAGCCAAATATATACATTCATTTTCTTTTCTTATAAATCTTCATTTATTCAAATAATAGTTTGGTGGATGGTTAAACCATGATATTCTTCTATGTCCTGGTCACACACAAAAATTGCCAGGACTCTCAGTTATTTTTCCCCTGAGACCAGACTCACATCTTTAATAGAAGACTTATAGATAAAGAAAACAGGATGAAGCCTTATGTTTATTCTTGCTATCATTAGGTACTAGAATAACAGTTTGATTTATACATTTGAGCTACATTATAGCATTCCAAATGCCAATATTGGAATCATAAAAAAGCAGCTGTTCTTTTCAGCTATTTATTCTCTTATTAGCAAGGTTGCCCGATTTTTATTCTAAAACTGTATTTATTTTATTCCACTTTTATTGCCAATGTAAATTAAATGTGTGTTTTTCTTTGCATATATTTAAATTTTATTTTTGAACACTTATGCAAAAAATTCTGTAAAATCCCATTAACATTAATCAGGTCCACATTTCTCAAATTCTTATCTGCAATAACATTAAGTTAAATATGTATGTATATGTGTATATTTTGGATTGTATCCATAAAGTTTTAGAAAGTGAGAAATTGGCCACAGGGAGGCAAAACTAGATATTTACATCAATCCTATTATTTTACTGCCTCATAGAAGGTCCAACACAATATACAATTCCTGTTCATCTTCAGCAAGCATGCAAATATTTGTGTCAAGCAACCTAATCAAAAAGCACATATGCATTTATTGGGTGTTCATGTATTTTTACATCAGCAAAGTTAGAAAAGCAGAGGGAAGAACCTCTCTACATTAAAATGCTCAAATGTTAACTAGATAAAGGCTGGCTAATTTCCCCCTCTTGATTTATTGTTATAGTATTTTTAAATATTTGATTGCTTTTATCTTGTAAAATGAAATGTAATCTTATGTTACTTTGTTTTTCTATTGGGTCTTAGTTAACTGCGCCAACATTTAAGTGAGGACCTAAATTTTCAACTGGCCTCAAAAATTATGCCTATGAATTGGGGCAGTCCAAAACCAATCGCACTTACCCAAATAAATAAGGTTCATCACAATCTGCTTACTAAACATATATTGTACAAACATTTGGGATTAGATAAGCTATAACTAATTCTTTTTTTTTTTTTTTGAGATGGAGTTTTGCTCTTGTTGCCCAGGCTGGAGTACAGTGGCACAATCTTGGCTCACTGCAACCTCTGCCTCCCAGGTTCAAGCGATTCTCCTTCCGGCACCTCCCAAGCTACAACTAATTCTAAGATTAGGACTAGCAATATAGACCTATGCTCTGAATTTTCTTAAAAAAAATTGGTGAGGGGGGATGGGAGAGCAACACTATATTCTGCCATCATCCTGTGAATAGCATTCCTTTTCTTTCAAGTTTGATTTTTATAGTAATTTAATCACCATAATTGGTGGGAAAAGAAGAGGTGATTTATGTAATTCTTGTGGGTCCAAAGCCAAACAGATGTGGTTTTCTGTTCTCCTAAAGTGATTTTCCACATTGGTCTTTAAAGGTGGTATTTTAGCGGTTGTTTTCCATGCTGGAGAGAGGGCTGGCTCTCCATGGAACGTGAAAGGGGGTGTGCACAAGCTTCTGAGCAGGACGTTCATGGCCTTGCCTGCCTCTTTTGGCCCCAGCCCATCACACACTAAATCCTCCTTTCTGGGACTTTGAAAGAGGCATGAAAACTTTTTGGCTTTCAGCTTCCCTACATATAAAATGAAGGGATTGGATTCAAAATCTAAAATCTCCAGTTCTAAATCCTATGAATTCATCATATTAAAATCCTGCAATTTAGATAATTATGTTCCATGTAGTTTGATTTCCAAATAGTAAACATGACAAAAACACATTAAAGTCCATTGTCAATTTCAGCTTTAACATGTATGAATCATTTGAATTAAGGCAGATTTTTAACATGTGATATTCGCTAAAGAGAATTGCATAAATGTTTGTTTTGAAATTAATTTGACATGGGTATGTCTTCTCAGTAGAAACCAAAAATCAGTCCAAGAAAACCCTCAAATTATTAATGAAATAATGTGATACGAAATAAGCAGCTGTTTATTTGGTGCTTTAAAATAAGAGAATTTATATTTTAATGCGATATATAGGGATTCTGAAATTTCACATTTTGTTATTTTTAGCTTAAATAATATACCACATTTATTATGAAAGAAATTAACTTTGCTAATGATACATAGGCCACTCAAATATTCTCTGAGTTTATCTATTTTAAAGAATTTCCAACCCAATTGCTTATTATTTCTGAAGTAGCTTCCATTTAAAACACCTCTCCAGATATCAAAGCTCTGACTTCACTCAGTCACTTTTCCTATTTGGCAAACCTCCAGAGAATTTGTCTCAAGGTGAAATTTTTTAAGAATAGACATCAAATCCAAAGAAATTCTTTTTAAACAATTGTTTCTGTCACTTTAGTAACCCTGGGAACTCAGTCACATGGATGTGCCTTGTGCATCCTCCTCCTCTGAGCTACACAAAACAAACCTGTGAACAACAGAACAAACATTTGGAATTAGACAAGCTACAATTAATTCTAGGATTAGGACTGGCAATACAGACAACAGAAATTCATAGCCAGGCTGTGTCTTCCAGAGGTGAGAATGCTTTCTCTTCTTCTAGAATATAGAGTCCCTCTACACAATAGGGATCTTATTAAAATGCAGATCCTTATTGAGTATATCTGGGGTTGGACCTGAGTTGTAATTTCTAATTCACTGCTCAAATTTCCAGAGCTTACAACATTAGCACCTCAGAGTTTGTTAGAAATGCAGACTTTCAGACTTTCAGGCCAACCTGGGCCTACCTTGGCAGACTCTGCATGTATAATAACAAGATCCCCAGGTCATCTGTATGAACATTTGTGTTTGAGTAGCACTCATCTACCTCAGTTTAGGAATTATTTCCCAATGGGTTTTGGTCAATACTAAAGTTTGCTCCCGCACACACTAGTCTAGAGTGAGTGGATTCTTCCCCTCATGTATTTGAAAGGCATGAAAATCCCTGCCAGACAGTTTGACCACAATCCAAGGACAACTGAAACAACTAGTTCTCTGATGTCACACCAACCTGAACAGTTCCCAATCAAAAAGTAAGCTTGAACGACTTTTCTGCTAGAGCAGTGGTTCTCAAATCTGTCTACATATTACAGTCACCTTTAAAAAGAGCCTTTAAAACGATCAAAATGTAGATCCTACCCTGGACCAATTAAATCACAGTCTCCAGAGCAGTGGTTCTTAAATTTCTAAATATCTGAATCACTGAAGGAGTTGTTAACACACAGATTGGTGGATCCCAAACCCAGTCTCTGAGTCAGTGGGTCTGGACCAGGGCCTGAGAATCTGCATGTATGACAAGTTCCAAGGTTTTATGTGTCTGTGGACCACACTTTGAGAACCACTATTCAGGAGTTGGCCCTGAAGAGTAGCATTTTTTTTTAAAACCCCTTCATGAGAGTTTAATGTGCAGCCAAGTTTGATACCACTGTCCTAGAGAAAGATGAGCCCATAAAAAAACCATATTAGTTCCCATACTTAGTGTGAAATGTGTTTCATCACATTAAATCGCACACACTAATGCTCAACCAGTTTCAGCACAGACTATCCATGGCTTCAAAACGTTTCAGCAACAGGAAATGTTCAGTGAGATTTTTGTTTAAATGTGTATTTTTTTACTGCTAGTATGAAAACTCCTGAAAAGCATGGGCTTTCTTGAATGCACCTTTGTCCCCACAGGTACTACACACGGGGCATGGCACATAGACATGTTCAATAACTGTAGAGTTTAATCTGTTTATTGTCCACCCAATACCAGCCACCTGGAGATGGACATATGCTCTGTTGAGAAAAGGACAAAATTGCCTGAAATTTTCATTTTTCACCAAGCTGCTTTGACAGCATATAAATGTAACCAAAACTCCTGAATGTTGACACAAATATTAGACAAGCAAATTATCTTCTCACAGCCCATTCAGTTGGTGTGTAAATGTGATATTCTCAATGGGAGCCAAAGCTTGAGAACTAGCACCACACAAGGAAAATGAGAAGCCTAGTTCAAACAATCCCCGCACAGGTAACGGAGGATCAAAGTTTGACAAGGCGAGCATCCCTCCCTGTATGACTGAAAAGAAACATCTAAAGTAGTAATAAATAAATAAATAAAGCTAAAAAGCAGTATAAATAACAAAATGGAAAACAGGATGAAAAGAGCAACACATTACACAAAAATGGATCTGGAGAAATTAGGATTGACTGAATAATTACATTTAATTATCAAAATCTTAGTGATATAGATTGATTCTTACAATATGCAACATGCAAATTCGATTTCAAGACCATGTTGATGTCCATCAAACACATTATCCAATTTACCCTAGCTCCTAAACTTTAGTAACAAAACATCACAGCATTGCAAAATATATCTATCTAACATAGGGTAAATGTTAAGCAAATGTTTGTCAGGTCACATCGCACAATCAATGCTAGTGAATAACACTTCCTAAGGTTTTCAGGTAGCATGAACAGAAAACATCCAGTATTTGTCTATTCTTTTGAGGACAATAAGAAAAGAATATCAGTAGCCCTGTCTAGAACTTTCTGCAGTGAGGGAAATGTTCCATATCTGTCTTGTACAATATGGTAGCTAGTAGCCACATGTTGAGCAACTGAAATGTGGCTAGTATGACTGAGGGTCTGAATTTTTAATTTATTCAATCTTAATTAGTTTTAATTTAAATAGTTACACATGGCTGTTGCCTACCATACTGGACCTCCAGAAACAGGGAGCAATGCCAGAGCATAAATGCTTTAGGCACTTTCTGTCATTCTCATAACCGTGTCCAAAATCTGCCTCTTGCTCCACTCCTTGGATTCATCAGATCAAAAATAAGACAAACCTAAAAAATATTCCAGTTAATTTCCTATAGAATAACAACACAGAGGCTTCCATTGTGAAATCTACACTCTTTGAAAGGTCACAGACTCCCCTCACTTTTATAAACAGTCCCAAAGTAAAAGCAATCACAATGGCCGGCAGCTTTAGTATTTATAAATCCCAGTCCTTTGGACAGAGGGAAAAAGGCCCTTTTAAAGCCCAGATCCTCTTTAGAGATTTCCAATTGTGCCACCCAGTGGCAATAGAGTTGGTTGAATTTCTGACTCCAGCAGAATCCTCTCTGGCCAAGGACGAATCCTGCACCATCGCGATGATAAGCAGTAAGCAGTCAGATAAGACAGTGACGATGATGGGATGGGGGACCTAACCTGTCCATTCACACTGTGACTTTGTCACACGCATTTCCATGTTCAGTCAATCCATGCTTTGTCTTATAGCCTTTCTCAGAAGGAATATAAAACACCAGTGATCATCATCTTGGTGGGCTGTTGTGTTTAAGATTCCAGAAGATTGTCTCTGAATTCCTTCAGCCCGATGTATTTACATTACAAGAAATGTATCTCCCACTCATCAAATTTTATATGAAGGTGCTGGATGAGTCTTTGCCTTTGATTAAGAATTTTTTTTAAATAGAACATTTAGTGAGCCAGAAACATTTGGTAACATCATTTTCTGAGGATTTAAAAACACTTCAACATAAAATTAAACGCAGATGTATAATTTGGGAGTTCATGAATCATTAGTTATGTACATTTATAATTACGCTAAACCTAAATATTTGAAAAGCCACATTAGTCTCTGGCTATTGTAGCTAATTCTCGGGTAAAGAATTTGAATGGCATTCTGGTATTGCATTTTATCTGGACTACACTGTTACAGAATTGCGTGTAGGATTAGTTGATTTTTTTGTTTCAATTTAGAATTTCCACTCATGGGAAAAAAACTCAAAATGAAATATAGCTAAGCTCCTTATAGATGTAGTTTCCAAGAAGCAAATGTCTAAGAACAGAAAGTTATATAGAAACTGAAAATAGGGGAACAACACACACTGGGGCCTGTAAGAAGATGGGTGGGGAGGAGGGAGAGTATCAGGAAGAATTGCTAATGGATGTTGGGCTTTATACGTAGGTGATGGGGTGATCTGTGCAGGAAACCACCATGGCACACATTTACCTATGTAACAAACGTGCACGTCCTGCACATGTACCCCTGAAACTGAAATAAAATTCGGAAATTAAAAAAAAAAGGAACTGAAAAGAACCAGCTCCATACAGCATTCATTGTGATTGTAAAGTAAGGGGATGGCGCACCTCCGGCTTCCACAACTCAAGAGGCCCCAAGACTATGCTAGGTCTGGCAGAGAATCTTGCTGGAGCTCAAGATCTTACAAAATGTAACTCCAAGGGACATTTTAAAGTGATAGGAGCTGCAGCTGGGCGCGGTGGCTCACACCTGTAATCCCAGCACTTTGGGAGGCCGAAGCGGGCGGATCACGAGTTCAGGAGATCGAAGACCATCCTGGCTAACACGGTGAAACTCCATCTCTACTATAAAAAATACAAAAAGAATTAGCCGGGCGTGGTGGCGGGCGCCTGTAGTCCCAACTACTCGGGAGGCTGAGGCAGGAGAATGGCGTGAACCCGGGAGGCGGAGTTTGCAGTGAGCCAAGATGGCGACAGAGCCAGGCTCCATCTCAAAAAAACAAAAAAACAAAAAAACAAAAAACAAAAAACGACAGGAGCTGCAAATCTTCCCCGGCACAAATGCAGAGAGAGCAAGCTTAAACCTAAGAAAATGACATGAACACAACATTGACCCATTTAGCATGTGTTAATACTTTTGTTGGCAGTCCTAGCAGAAAGACAAAGACTGAACAAACACAATTACCCAGACTGGCACTAGGTAAGTACTGCAAAGATCTTCATTACCTCTTGAATTTTTTTTTTTTTTTTCAGACAGGGTCTGTTTCTGTCACCAAGACTGGACTGCAGTGATGCGGTATAGTCCCAGCCTCCAACTCCTGGGTTCGAGTGATCCTCCTGCCTCAGCCTCCAGAGTAGCTGGGACTAGAGGCACACACCACCAGGTCTGGCATTTCCTGAGGATTTTGAAGTCCTTCTCAGAAGGGTTCTGCTCCGGTTTCTCTACTGTCATCCGCAGAGCCTGTTCTCAGCACACAGTGGGAACCTAGCAAATTTGTTTTTTGACAGTAAATCAGTCCTTCATTGACTCCACTTACTGTCTGGGTGTCCTTGGGCAGGCCACTTACAAGCTCTGGAGGCGTATCTCCAGAGACGCCTATGAATCCAAAGAAGGTACAATCACCGGAAGTATTTTGGATCCTGAGACAACCGTTGGATAAGTAGAAGAGGGAGATTTTACCAGACATGAGGCTACGTGCCAATTGTGAGTTTAGGTGAAGAAGCATAATCTAGAAGAAACAAGATTCGAGGTGGAGGATTCAGCCAGAAAGGCTTCCCTGAGGCCCCCAGGCGCCCCCTACTGTGCACCTTGAACATGCTTCTTTCATAGGCCTTATCTTACAGCCTAGCAATTACCTGTTTACTCCTCTGTCTCCACCAAACAAAAGCCTTATCTCAGCCATATTTTTATTCCCCACATCTAATTTAGTCACTGGCCCATAGAAGGTGACCAACAAATGTTTGTGAAATATATTAATATGATTCAAAATACTGTTATCTAATTTCTCAAATAGCAACATCATTTGAAAAGCTCAGTCTCCTTAGAATGTATTTTTTATTCAAAATAGAAATAATTTATCAACAGGATAAAACATTCAGAATTTTGTGACTAAGTAGAAATATAGCTGGACTATTCTGGCAATGGCGTAGCTGAGTCAGAGAAAAATACTGTAGCTATTAAGGAGAGACTCATGAGAAAAACAGAAGACCTAGCACAAAAAGAAGGAAGGAGAGAAAAAAAGGGAGAGAGGAAGGGAGAGTGAGAAAGAGAGAAGAGAAGAAGGAAGGAAAGAAAGAAGAGAAAACAAAAGAAAAACAAAACAATCTCATTTGTGGGCTTCAATTTTTTTAAATCCTGAATATAGTATTAGCAAAAAGAACCCAACAGCATTTTAAAATAATTAAACCATAACTTGGTTGAGGTTATTTTGTGAAATGCCAAGAAAGACTCAATATTAGGTGTTCTATTGATTTAATTCATCATATAGCTACAGCACAAGGGAAAATTCATATGATCCTTTTTATAGATGCTGAAAAGATATTTGTTAGAACTCAATATCCCCACTTTTTATTGTTACAAAATATATATAATACAAAACTTACCACTTTAACCATTTTAGGTGTACAGTTCAGTGGCATTAAGTATATTCACAGTGTTGTGGAACCCACACAACAATCACAAAAATCATTCATCTTCCCAAACAGAAACTCCATACCCATTAACATTAACTTCCAATCCTCCCATTCCACAGCCTCTGTCTCTGTATCTCTATGAATTTGATTACTCTAGGTACTTCCGAAAAGTGAAATCATATAATATTTTCTTTTTGTGACTGGTTTATTTCACTTAGTATGTCTTCAAGGCTCATCCATGTTGTAGTATACGTCAGACTTCGCATTTTTTTAAGACCAAATAATATTCCATTGTGTGGATATACATTTTGTTTATTCATTCATTTGTTGATAGATACTTGGGTTGCCCTCACCTTTTGGCTGTTGAAGTAATGCTGCTATGAACGTGGGTGCACAAATACTTGTTCAAGTCTTTATAAGCTTTAAATCTTTTGGGTATGTACCCAGAATTGGAATTGCTGGACCATAGGGTAATTCTACTCTTAATTTTTAGGGGAACTGCCGTACATGAAGACATGAAATATGACACAATGTTCAAGTATATTCGAGATATCAGTTAAAATGACATTAACCATTCCATCTACATCAAGTCGTCCTCCATCCACCCATGCATCCACCTCTTTATTTATCCAGTAAACATACGTCGCATGCCTACTGTGTGTTGTTTGTGACTTCTGTGTGGGACTCTGGAGAGAAGAGCTCTGGACTACAAGACAGTAGACCTGGATTCTATCTAGATCTGGCTCCTGATCTGCCTTCTCCCAACACTGTGAAAGCATTAAGATATAATTTTCTACTTTCAGGTTAGCAAAAGTCAAAAAAGGCTGACATATCTTTTTTTTTTTTTTTTTTTTTTTTGAGACAGAGTCTTGCTCTGTCGCCCAGGCTGGAGTGCAGTGGCATGATCTCAGCTCATTCCAACCTCCGCCTCCCAGGTTCACGTCATTCTTCTGTCTCAGCCTCCCAAGTAGCTGCAACTACAGGCACCTGCCACCACGCCCAGCTAATTTTTGTATTTTTGGTAGAGACAGCATTTCACCTTGTTGGTCAGGTTGGTCTCGAACTCCTGACCTCAGGTGATCCACCCCCCTCGGCCTCCCAAAGTGCTGGGATTATAGGCGTGAGCCACTGCGCCCGACATGGCTGACATACTTTTAATATGCTATGTTATTACAGTTATGTTAGGGTGGATATGAAGAAATAGGCATTCTCATACATTGTTGGTGGAAAAATAAATTAATACAGCCCCTGTGGAGGGCGACTTGTCAGTGTTTATCAAAATTGAAAATGTTTGAATATATCCAGAATTGGAATTGCTGGATCATATGATAGTTCCATTTGTAATTTTTAGGGAAACTGCCTCCCATGAAGACATGAAACATGACACAATGTTCAAGTATACTTTTTTTTTTTCTTGAAATGGAGTCTCACTCTGTTGCCTAGGCTGGAGTGCAGTGGCGTGATCTCGGCTCACTGCAACCTCCACCTCCCAGGTTCAAACAATTCTCCTGCCTCAGACTCCCAAGTAGCTGGGATTACAGTGCATGCCACAACACCAAGCTAATTTTTGTATTTTTAGTAGAGATGGGGTTTTACTACATTGGTCAGGCTGGTCTCGAACTCCTGACCTCAAGTGGTCTGCCCACCTTGGCTTCCCAATGTTCTGGGATTACAGGCATGAACACTGCACCCAGCCTCAAGTATACTTTTGATAAGAGAGATGTAAATTAAAATGACACTAAGTCATCTACATCAAGTCATCCTCCATCTGTCCATGCATTCATCTTTCCATTTATCCGCTAAATACATGTTGCATACCTTTTGACTCAGTGATCCCAATTCTAGTAATGTATTCCCCTATTGCTATGCCAATGTATAAGAAAGGTGACATTTATCAGTTATCCATCGCACTTTGCTTGTAAAAACCAAGGCAGGAAACAAATCCATCAATAGAGAACAAGTTAAATAAATCATGGTACATCCATGCAATGGAATACTAGGGGATCATTTAAAAGAACAGGGACATTTCTCTTTGTGCTGTTATGCAAGAATCTCCAAGAAATATTATTATTTGGAAAGCATATGTATACAGTGTGCCACTATTCATATTAAAATAAAAAACAAACATTCTTTATGTTTTTGTTTATGCACTTCATATTTCTAGAAGGACATAAAAGAAAACTGGGGACCGTGGATACCTATGGGGACTGGAAGTGGCACCTGAGGGACTGAGATGGGATGGAGGCTTTTTACTGTGTATCCTTTGTACTTTCCTAGTTTTTGTAACCTGTGACTATGTTACCTATCATTTTATTCTTTTTTTTAAAAAAGAGGTATCCATCCTGATACTGGCCTAAAGTACTAAGAGAACTTGCATCCACATTCAATTGCTAAGACTACAGTGTTAGGTTAAATACATTTTTCAAGTTGATTTTTTCCACACTGTTGTCAAGACAACCTTCCCTTTCTCCACAATATTGAGAGAATTAGGTGTCAGCCTGGCATCTAGACAGAAATAGCTGCTTAATTCCAAAATGGATGGGTTAGGAAGGCCAGAAAGTTATTGTTCTTATAGATTCATGTAACACCTTGTAAATACTTTCTGCCCAGTGGGTGCTCAATAAATGTTGCTGACTCACCTGTCACAGGGAAGCAATATTAACTCAGAAGGACTAACTGAAGTCATTTAATCAGAAAATCAATTTCATTTTCCTTGTCATGGGGGAAATATTTCTGCTAAGTCGAGAAAAGTGTAGAGTTAATTAGTTTGTGTCAAGGATTCAAATGGAAAGCCAGGAGTTCAAGTGGTAAGAACACAACAGTTGCGAATCAATTTGCTTTGCATTACAGTTGGCAGTCTTGGGCACACTTAGCCACATATGGAAGTCATGTTTACTATTTCGAGAATACAGTATCACTTTACAGTGCTTAGTATTCAAAGTCCCACATTGTATTGCTTTTCTGTAATTTTTGAGCAATTTCTGTGCCAACATTTGGCACAAGGGGTACTAGAACCCTAGAATAATTGCAAACTTGCTTCCCTCCCCCTAAGCTTTACTTCTTGTGGTCTGAAGACCATGATTGTATCAGATATTAATCTAAAACCCAACCACCAAATGGATTTTATTGAAGCTGCTGTAATTCCACCACCAGAAAACATGACAAATAGCCAACATGTCACTGAAGATTTATGTTTGGTTTTGAAACCCATTATCTTTCAGGAAATATTGCATAGTATGATTCACTGAGTAGTAGCAGTTTCATATAGCCCAAGGTTTTTTGATATCGACTTCACGGTGTCGTTATTACAAATCAGAGTGTCTGTGCTTTGCTGGAATCACATGATTGAAACCAGTCAGCTTCAGGGATCATTAGCAAAAAGTAAATGTACCCTGCAATACTAAGAATCTCAAACAGAGCTTCTACATGCTGGGAATAATGCAGCCTACATTTCCCCCTCTGTTGAAGGTGAATTCAAGAAGGGGAAATGTGTTGCTTTGACTAAACTGACAGAACAGCTGAGTGCATGCTGCTTTTCACTGCTGGTAAATGAAATGGAACCACTTCAGATCTATGCAATATTGGAGCCTGAAGGGGCCTGAAAGATCCTCCAGTCGCAAACTCTCCCTTAACATAAACCAAGGCTCAAAAAGGTAAAATGGCTTTATACCAATGCTTTGCTGCTCCGCCATGTCTAACAGCTCTGCCCATACCCAATGTAGTGAGGGCATGATGTGGAAAGGAGGCAACTCAAGGGACCATGAGCACAAATCGCTCAAGGCCATGATTCTATCACCTCTCCCTTTCTGTTTCATTTGGGGGAATCCTCTTGATTAGTTAGGAGAGGGCATTAAACACTCTTGTAATGATGAAAAGCTCAGGGCCTTGCAATTTGGGGTGAGATGAAGGAAGAGAAGGCAGGGGACAGTGGCAGAGGGTGTTCAAAGTTACCTTTACGGACCATTTCAGCAGACTGTTATTAATCAATGTACTGCAGCCAAGGCACAAACTCTTACCATCGCCAGGTGGATGTCCTAGCTGCCTGTTCCTTTCTCATTTAATTTTCTGAGTTGGAGAATCTAACTTCCCTTCTCTGTTCCCACTTTACTAAAACCTCTCTTCAACGTTAGACATGGCTGACCAGCTCCTTCTTCTTAAAATACTTTCCCCTCTTTGTCCTTAACCCTACAATCTACTAGTTTTCCTTCTATCCCATGGGCAGTTCAATGTCAATCAGATTTTCTCCCTGTCCCTGACCTCTCGTTTCCTCTCACCCGCTTTCTCTACTTAATGGCTAATAGGTATCTTATACTTGACATATCCAAAAAAGAACTCATCATTTATTTTCTGCCACCACATACTTTTTCCCCATCTCACCCTCTGAATGAAAACAATTCAGGAAACCATAGTCTAAGCCCCCAAATGTGTCTCATTCCTGAACAAAGTCACCAGGTACCTGGCCCTCACTGGGGTGAGGACTTTGATTCCTCAGGGAGTCAGCATTGGCCTTCAAAGGCACGGTGCAGTCTGCAACGTCAACTATTTGCTGAATGTGGCACATTTGTAATGCAAACTCAGTCTGGCCTGATTTGGGTCAAGAAATAGCTCCAGTTCATGAAAGCATGAGACCTCCCAGCACTAAGTCAAGGAGCAAATCAGCTATTTCTTAGTTAATGAAAAATTCCTTCCCAAAAAGAAATAGGTGAACAGAGTCATTACTGATGTGGAAACAAGGGGGATGGGGTAGCAGAAGCAGATTGGCAGAGGAAAAACTTCATTTAAAGAACACTATCCCAGCCTGGGCAACATAGGGTGAACTTGTCTCTACAAAAATTAACATAAAATTTAGTCAGGCATGGTGGCACATACCTTTAGTCATAGCTCTTTGGGAGGCTGAGGTGGGAGGATCGCTTGAGCCCAGGAGTTTGAGGCTGCAGTGAGCCATGTTTGCACCACTGCACTCCAGCCTGGGCAGCAGAGCCAGACCTGTCTCTAAAAACAAACGAACAAAAAGGAACCAAAGAAACGCTATTAATGAGAAGTGCTGCTTCATATTTTCCAGTGTTGTCTGCTGTAATTGGTAATAGGAGAAGTTCTGGGGACTTACCACAGAGGGCATTTTTTGAGCAAACTGGTATCTGGAGTCAACAGCCACATGGAAAGAAGAAATGAGGCTGAGGGAGGGAAGCTGGAGCTCATGATCATAGGTTTTCTTCTGACCTTAAGCACGATTTGATAATTTGAATTACAACACTTATTTTCCATCTTCCTTCTTATACTTGGATATAAAGAGCCATGATCAAATCATATATAATCCAGGGTTTCTCAACCTCTACCCTATTACATTTTGTGGTGGATAGTTATTTGTTGTGGGGGCTTGTATTAGTCTGTTCTTACATTGCTATAAAGAACTACTTAAGACTAGGTAATTTATAAAGAAAACTGGTTTAATGGGCTCATGGTTATACAAGCTGTACAGGAAGCATGGCTGGGGAGGCCTCGGAAAACTTACAATCGTGGCAGAAGGTGAAGGGGAAGCTGGCAAGTCCTACATGGCTGGAGCAGGAGGAAGAGAGAGTGAAGGAGGATGTGCTACACACCTTTAAGCAACCAGATCTCATGAAAACTCACTCACTATCACAGGAAGAGCAAGGGGAAATCTGCCCCCATGATCCAATCACCTTCTACCAGGTCCCCACCCCAACACTGGGAATACAATCGACATGAGATTTGGGTGGCAACACAGAGCCAAACCATATCGGGGCTGTCCCGTGCATTGTAGAATGTTTAGCAGCATCCCTGGCCTCTACCCACTAGATGCCTCTCCCCACTGCCACCCTATTTGTGACAACCAAAAATATCTCCAGACTTTACCTAATGTGCCCTAGGGGACAAAATAATCCTGAGCTGAGACCACTGGTCTTAGGTTACTGAAGTCTCAGAAGGTAATTCTAGAGAAATATCTTAGGTCAGGTTCCCTATGTAAGGGGTTTATTGGGAGTAACACAAACAGTCTCTATAGAAAGCGGGTTGGACAGAGAGTAACGCTGAACAGAGATGCAGTTACAATAAAGGTTTCAACAGATCCCTTGAGGGGCTCTGGAGCCCTTCAGTGTTGTCCCAAATACAGGTAAGGAGCTGAGTTCTTCCCCCTCTACCCCTCCTCCCCAACCGTCATTGGATGGGCATGACTTTGTCAAGGCTGCTCTCTTCCATTAGTGGCCCATTCCCCAGGACAAGCCCAGCTGTGAACATGCTCTTGGCAGTTGAGAGGATGAGCCCCCAGTCCTGAAAGGGGGATCTGAAGAAAGTACCACAACATTAACTATCAGAACAGAATAGCTTCAACTGCTTTGAGGCCATGGTCATAAAGATCGAGCTTGGCTGTCTTCAGAATAAACCCGGAGAAGGCCTCAATTTCACAATCACAATTTTCTTTCATAATCCAATGCTGTAATGGCCCAAGAAAATTAGAAGAGCTACTTCTGACCTCAATTATTTTTGAAATGTATCTAACTTGAATGTGGTTTTCATGGATTGATAAGTCGGCTTTTATAGGTTAAAATGCAGCTAAAACCTTCATAAAACTGCCTAAAGTGATACCAAGCTCTTTTTCAAGAAGTGTTTAAAGGCCCCCTTGGAAATGATCTGTGGCTACTGATTATTAATTTGCTTTGTAAAGGAATAAAGTTAAAAGATTCTCTTTGACTCTGTGAGCCAAAGTGAGTGTTCCACGGGTGGTGGGATTGTTCCAAATCGTTCCTGGAAAAATGCTTGCTGGGCTGGTCATAACAAACTGTAACTTGCCTCTGTCGCTGTGTGTAATTTAGTCTCTTCCACTCAAAATGTGGTCTGCAAACTGCAATTCCCCAGCACCAAGTGGTTGGCCTTGCATTATCTCATTTAATTGTAAAATGACAATCCTATGACCACGTAAGTCGCTGTTATTCGTTCCATTTAACCAAAGAGAAAGCTGAGATTAACAGCGTTTATGCAATTTACACAAAGACGCCAATTGGTAAATGACTGGATAGGGACCAGAATCCAAGTCTATCTGACTACAGAGCACCAGCTTTTGTTTCATGGTATAAATATTCTGTATCACAAAGTTACTAGTTTCCTTTATATGCAAATTTCTAGACCCTGGGACTCCTGAAGGAAGAATCATAATAAGCACTGATTTTTGTTCACCAGCCAGACATATATTGCTCAGCTGTTCCTCGAGATTGTGACAGAGTATAGGAGCTTTGGTTATGTTTACAAAACACTTTCCCTTATGTTTTCCCTATCCTTATTCCAACCACCTGAGGCAGGGAATAGTATCCTGATGTCTTAAGTGACAAGAAAAGGCCCAGGGAAGGACTTGGTCAATCAGCAACTAAATGGCACAGACTTCATTCTGACTTAGGCTTTTGTCCCTGACCTCTGTCTTCTCAGCACCACTGGCAGATGCTCCAAGGCCATATTCCTGACAAGTCTGTATTCACTTCCAATGAGCCATGGGGCATTTCTCCCTTCGGGAAAGCCCTCTTCCAAATGGGTTCAATTTGGAGTTGGTCAGACCCACTCTTTGTCACCGGCCTGGTTTTGGAGACATGATTATCACCTTGATCTGTCTGTTTTTATAGCACCTATAACTAAATAAATATCATATCAAAAAGATCAGGATGTAGAAATGTTACATAGCATACATTGTGCAATGGAAAGAGAGCAGAGGGAAGTACTTTGTGTGATGCCACACGGACCAGGTAATGGAGCAAGAAACAGAAAACAGGCCAAGCTGTTCTGGTGCCTTTAGCCCATACTGTTTCAAGATGCAGCCAAATTAGAGCATTTGACTTTTACCCGTGGTTACAAATTATGAAGATTTCATGTATCATTTGAAATTCTTGGGATTGAGAAGGAGCAGGATAACTCTTAACAACTGTGATACACACACAAAAGCTGTTTCAATAAATGAATGAGGAGAAAGAAAAATGATGCAGCTTCAATTCTCAAAGATGTGAATGCTATGCCTATAGGCAATCAGACAATGAAGGGCAATACACACACACACATGCGCACACGCACACGCGCGCAGACGCGCGCGCACACGCACACGCGCACACACACGCGCACACGCGCGCACACACGCGCGCACACACACACGCACACACACACGCGCGCACACACACACACACATGTGGGCACAAACACATGGCAAACATTTATTAAGCAATACTATGCCAGAGCACTTTACATATATATTAGCTCACTTAATACGGTTTGGTGATATTGTTTTCCCCATTCCACAGGTGAAGAAACTAAAGCCCAGAGAAAATAAGTAACTTGCCCGTGGCCTTTCAGCTAGTAATTAGCAAAGCAAGGATTTAAATCCAGATCTAATGACTCTAGAATCTACACTCTTAATCACTGCCCTGTCCAAAGACAATGGACAGGACCCACTGCACAGACCCACTTCATGGGCCTACAACTTATGCAGTCTCACAGGGCCCTGGGCTCAGAAGGACCCACACTTGGATCAATGCTCTGCTGTTGCTGTCTTTAAAATTCTTGATAATTGAAACAAGGGACCCTGCATTTTTATTTTGCACTACACCTAGAATTTATGTAGTCAGTCCTGGGTAGGGAATACTGAATTGCAAAATCATTAGGTTAGCTGTGTCCTTATTTTAAAAGAAAAAGGAGGAGGAGGAGATCAAAATAAAGTAGAAAGAAACTAAATATTTAAACCAGAAAATCTGAGACATAATCACTATTATAAAACTTAGTGGAATCTGGGGTTAACAGTTAAGAAGAGACACGAATAATGAAAGATTGAAGTTGGTATGTTTTGACTCTGTGTACCCACCCAAATCTCATCTCCAACTGTAATCTCCACATCTCAAGGGAGGGACCTGGTGGGAGGTGATTGGGTCATGGAGACGGTTTCCCCCATGCTGTTCTCATGATAGTGAGTGAGCTCTCACGAGATCTGATGGTTTTTAAAGTGTTTGGCAGCTCTCCCCTCAGGCTGGCTGTCTCCTGCCACCATGTAAGATGTGCTTGCTTCCCTTTCACCTTCCACCATGATTGTAAGTTTCCTGAGGCCTCCCCAGTCATGTAGAACTGTGAATCAATTAAACCTCTTTTCTTCATAAATTACCCAGTGTCAGGTATTCTTTATAGCAATGTGAAAATTATCTAATACAGAAGTCAAAATGTGTAAAATTTAAATGTTTTCCTTCATTTAAATAGAAAGAAAATTATTAAATGAATCATGTGGGAAAAAAATCCAGAGGGTGTTAATTCTTTTTGCATTCAACCACATCCCCAAAAAATGTTAACTGGAAAATTAAAAGTTGTAATTTCCTATAGAGTTAGCCTAGATTAGAATGCATTTTAGTGAAAACAGGAGCTTTATGCATTTCTTTTATTTATTCATTTTTTAAAGACAAGGTCTGGCTCCATTGCCGAGGCTGAAGTGCAGTGGCATGATCTCAGCTCTCCGCAACCTCGGCCTCTTGGGTTCCAGCCATCCTCCCACTTCAGCCTCCCAAATAGCTGAAACTACAGGCATGCCCCACCACACCCCACTAATTTTTGTATTTCGTATAGGTACGGGATTTCGCCACATTGCCCAGGTTAGTCTCAAACTTACGAATACAAGGGATCCACCTGCCTTGACCTCCCAAAGTGCTGGGATTATAGGCATGAGCCACTGTGCTCAGAAAATTTCTTTTCAATTGTTTGAATACTCATTGAGCATCTGTAATGTTCTGATTACTTTGCTAGATACCCAGGAAGATGCAGAAAAATAGACACAACCCCTGATTGAGATAGACATAGAAGCACAACATAGCAACAGTTAATATCTACAAGCCACCATGCCAAGAGTGTTATAATATCACATTTGATTCTCACAGAGATGTAATTGAGGACATTGAGGTCTAGCAGTCACACACATCTTTAGTATTGGAAGTGGAGTTTATCATAGCAACAGGGTGAGCAATGATACCTACCCACATGAGTAAGTGCTGTGAGTATACAAAAGAGGGGGCCATGGAAGGGCAGTAATTAGTTTATTAATCTGGTTTTTTAGTTTGAACTTGGGAGTGTCTCTAAGAATTTTCTCCTTACCCATTCACTCCCATACCCTGCCTCGTTTCTCCTAAATCATTCCCTCTTCCTTCCCCCACTCCCTCAAGTAATAACATTTCAGACTCTGAGAAAGGAAAGAGAGAGTGTGTACCACTTTTTAAAATAGATATAGCTTCATTATCTGCAGGAGATTGATTGAAAATTGCCCAATGCTCTATTGTCATTGACTCATTGTTGATACAAAAATTTTGTGTGTGTATGTGTCTGTGTACATAAGTAAATACACAAACTACTGTGCTCCCTTAACTTGTTCTTTCTGGTGAAAAATAGTGTAACACAGTCGAATCTGGAGACTGGAAACAAACCAATACTGTATTTGCACATGGCTATGAAAACCAAGGAGCCACATCCAAGGAGAAAATAAAGAAGTAACACAGGTCACCTCTGCCAAGTTAGAACAAAGGTCTCCAGAGAACCTAAGGGCTTCCTAATGTAAAGACATATCAGGAAATGAAGATATAAGATTAGATATAATTTTATCTCTGAAACTTTTCAGATTATAAAATCCATCCAATATGTTTTCATAAATTTGATCCAGAGCCCATTTTTGACACAATATTTGGTCTATATGGTAGAATGTGTTGTTTGGATGCCTACCAAAGTATTGAAATTTCTTTGACAGGAGAAATTGCAGATTTCTACATTCAATTCTCACCCAAAACCTAAGATGAAAAAAACTCCAACATAAAAGAAAGAGTTTATCCAACAAAAAAAATACAGAATAAACTTTCAACCATGGAAAACAGTGATGACCTGGGATTTAACTACAGACAGGATGTCTTCCTTCACAGCATAAGCTTGTGTGGAAGTGAATGACATCATCTGAAATTTAGAAAGTATCTTTTTGATTATATCAGTTATTTTATTTTTTGTAGGAATGAAGGTTTCACATTTAGACCAAACATTCCAAGTAACTCTCATTCACTCAAAAAAACTTTTATTCTTCTAATAATACAAGAACTATCCTTTTTATGGAATGTTTTAAAAATACATATAATACAATGTTTAAATAAGTTTAAATAATTTTAAAAGGATCCACAATTAATATTTTGGTATATAGTTTTCTAAATATTCTTCTATGCATTAGAGAACAATATAAAAACAAATATATTTTATTTTTACAAAAATATATGTTCACTGAAACTATATGTCAATGAATATATTTCTACAATACCACTTTGATTATCTATCTGATATTTCTTTGAATGTACAAATCATAATTTATTATACTGGTCGTTTTAGGTATTTATTTTTGTTCCCAATACATTGCTAAAATTTATTTTACTGTTATTTAAGTTGCAATGTGACTAGTCTTGACACACATCTCTAATTATTTTCTTAACATATATTCCTAGAAATGGGATTACTGATTGAAAGGATGTCAACATTTCTAAGACTTTTGACCTCTTTTGCCAAGTTAATCTCCATTTATTCAGTCAGCAAATATACATTGATTGACTATTATCTGTTTGCTTCTATACCAAGTCTGAGTTACAGCTGGAGGACAACATAAATACAGTCCTTGCCTTTATAAAGTTTATAATCTAGATAGAGAGACAATAAGCAAATACCCAATATTCATGACAATAATAAATCATGAGCAAAACCAACCAAGTACCATGAGAAAATATAATACAGTGACCTCACTTAGGCAGGGCCCGAGGAGGAATACCAAGGAAGTTCCTTTGGGACACTGAAGCTAAGATCAGAAGGTGAAGAGTGGCAGGACAAGCATTCTCAGAGAGGGACTAGCAATGTGTGCTGGCCCCACAAGAAGAGCTCCACAAAGGAACTGAAAGAAGCCACGGGTCCAAAGCTCATTGACGGAGAAAGCGGGAGCTTGGCAGGGACCACACTAACTGCAATGAAAGCTGTCACTGAAGGGTTTTAAGCAGAGGAGTCATGTGATCTGACTAATGTTTTTTAAGTGATTCCTTCTGGCAGCTCTAAGCAAGGTAAGTAACAACACCGTTTAGATTAATTCAGTTGTCTAGAAAGTCAATAACAAAAATTTTCTCCCATTCAGTAGGTTGCCTGCTCACTCTGATGGTAGTTTCTTTTGCTGTGCAGAAGCTCTTTAGTTTAATTAGATCCCATTTGTCAATTTTGGCTTTTGTTGCCATTGCTTTTGGTGTTTTAGTCATGAAATCTTTGCCCAGGCCTATGTCCTGAATGGCATTACCTAGGTTTTCTTCTAGAGTTTTTATGGTTTTATGGTTTTATTGTCTTATGTTTAAGTCTTTAATCCATCTGACAAAGGGTTAATATCCAGAATCTACAAAGAACTTACACCAATTTACAAGAAAAAAACAAACAATCCCATCAAAAAGTGGGCAAAGGATATGAACAGACACTTCTCAAAAGGAGACATTTATGCAGCCAGCAAACATGTGAAAAAAAGCTCATCATAACTGGTCATTAGCGAAATGCAAATCAAAACCACAGTGATATACCATCTCATGCCAGTTAGAATGGCGATCATTAAAAAGTTAGGAAACAACAGATGCTGGAGAGGCTGTGGAGAAATAGGAAGGCTTTTTACACTGTTGGTGGGAGTGTAAATTAGTTCAACCGTTGTGGAAGACAGTGTGGCAATTCCTCAAGGATCTAGAACCAGAAATACCATTTGACCCAGCAATCTCATTACTGGGTATATACCCAAAGGGTTATAATCATTCTACTGTAAAGGCACATGCACACGTACGTTTATTGCGGCACTATTCACAATAGCAAAGACTTGGAACCAACCCAAATGCCCATCAATGATAGACTGGATAAAGAAAATGTGGCACATATACACCATGGAATACTATGCAGCCAAAGAAAGGATGAGTTCATGTCCTTTGTAGGGACATGGATGAAGCTGGAAACCATCATTCTCAGCAAACTAACACAAGAACAGAAAACCAAACACTGTGTGTTCTCACTCATAAGTGGGAGTTAAACAATGAGAACACATGAACGCATGAACACAGGGAGGGGAACATCACACACTAGGGCTTGTCAGGGGTTGGGGGAATAGGGGAGGGATAGCATTAGGAGAAATAGCTAATATAGATGATGGGTTGATGAGTGCAGCAAACCACCATGGCACATATATACCTGTGTAACAAGCCTGCACATTCTGCACTTGTATCCCAGAACTTAAAATATAATAAAAATTTTTAAAAAGTCAATGACAATGACAATGGTATCTTAGAAGGAAGCAATAGTAGAAGACATGGAGAGAAGTGGAACAACTTAAGATATATTTGGAGGTAATATCAACAGCTACTAGTGGCTCAAGCACAGAAGAGGGCCTGGTTGTCCTAAACTCATAACACTGTATTTTTTCCTAATTAAAATAATAAATATAATAAGATAAAAAGAGCATTTCAATGTTGTGTTCATTTTGCATTGCTTTGATTACTAGCCCTTGAACATTGTTTGTTTATGAGCAATTTGCATTTGTTTGTGCACTACCTATGACTGGGTTCTTTGCCCCCTTTGCTACTAGATCATTCTTTTTCTTGTTGCTTACGTGTCAGTTTACTAGGGCTGCTGTAACAAAATACCACAAACTAGGTGGCTTAAAACAACAGAAATGTATTCTCAGCATTCTAGAGACAGCAAGTGCAAAATCAAAGCATTGGCAGTACACACTCTCGCTGAGGTCTCTAGGGAGGATCCTTCCTCGCCTCTTCCAGTTTCTGGCAGCCCCAGGTGTTCCACAGCCTGTGGCTGCATCAGTTGAATCTCTGCTTCCATTCACACATGAGGTTCTCCCTGTATGTCCATGTCTCCTCCTCTTATGACACCAGTCATATTGGATTAACAGCCCTCCCTACTCCGCAGCTTAACTAATTATTTCTGCAGTGACTCTATTTCCAAGTAAGTTCCCATTCTGAGGTACTGGGGGTTAGGACTGTGACATATCTTTTGACAGACCCAACTCAAACCATAACAACTCATAAGAGATCTTAATACACTGCAAATATCTTTCTCAGTTTATCATTTGCCTTTGTATCCTGTTTATGATGTTTGGAATGGATAGGTTTTAATTTTATGAATTTAATCTATCAGTTTGTCTTTTATCTAGTATTTGTTGAGTGCCTACTGTGTGTGTGTGTGTGTGTGTGTGTGTGTGTTTTACCACATACTGTTCTAGGTGCCCTTGATCCAAAGATGAATGAGAATTGGCTGTCTTATCCCTACATGCTCAGAGTCTAGGAGGCAGGCATGTAAACAAATAAGTATCATTCCAATGATGACTACAACAATAAAACATTTCAACCAGAGAAAGGCGGCAAAAATAAGAATGCTCAGTGAAGTTTGGGCAGTTATACAGAGGAAATCAATCATGCCAGACCCCTCTCAGCTCCAATAGGGAATGCACCAGCTTCAAGAGCCCGAACAAGAGACCCAGAGCCAGCAAAGCAGACATGGGGTTTATTGAGGGAAACTTACTTACATATAGGGATGGTTCAGTGACAGTGGACTACACAGAACTGCTCTCCCCAGTGGCAGCGGGCAAGGGCAAGGCAGGAGAGCCGCTTGTAAGAAGCACGCATTTGAAATAGCGTTTTCACTTAGCACCCTCCTCCTAACAACCTCCAACTGGTAACCTTCATTTAACCCAAAACACAGGGCTTTGATCTCCTGTACAGCCTGTGTTCCTTGGCATGGGTGAGGGGCTCAGACATTCCTCATGGATAAGGAATGAATCTCCAGGTTGGCAACTTCTGAATTCCTTAGGTCAGAACTCCAAATACACATTTGTGTGCATCTACCATGCAGGGTCATTCTCAGGGTATGCTGAAGTCAGGTTATCACTGTCAGGTGCATCTACCATACACAGGTGCATCTACCATTCAAGGCCCTTGGGCAGTAGTTAAGGAATATGAAGTTTCACTAATTATGCCTCAAACTGAAAGTTTCCTGGCTGACTGTCCATCAAGTAGGGTCTCCTCAAAGTGCAGTCCAGCAGACCACAGCATCAGCCTCACCTGAAACTTTGTTAGAATGCAGAATTTTAGGCCATGCCTCAGACCTAGGGAATTAAAACCTGCATTTAAATGACATACCTGGATGATGTGTATACACGTGAAAGTCTGAGGAGCACTGCCGTATGCTTTGGAAGTCATTTTTTCAGATTTACAGTCACAGGCTTTTGTCTGTGATTACAAGGACCTAATTAGAAAGTACCCTAGAAGCCTTGCAGTACAAAAGCAAACGTTTAAACTCTTCCCATGTGTTATGTCAAGATGCTGATTAGTACATCAAATGAGCAGCCTTCACCAAACAGCTTCATAATCCATGGGAAAAGAGACCCAGTGTGCACATTTCAGGGTAAGCTCAGTGGAAGCCAAGGGGACAATTTGCTCTAGGGATGACCCTGGTGTGACCCTGTGACTCAGACCGAAGATAAGCCTCCAAATCCATTCCCTGGATCAGCTGTTCAAAGGGGATTTGTCTCCTGGGTTATATAATTGGTCTCCCGCTTGTATTTTGAGCAGGTGGTTCAGGGGAAAGGGAAACTTTGTTTTACTTATTTAAGCAGTTGAATAAAGGAAGCATCTCTTTGGGAAAGGAGATAGACAAGAATTGTTTCTGGTATGGTAATTGGGTAGAGTAAGCTGGAAGAGGTGGGGGTAGAAGAGAAAGTGATGGAGAGAAAAATGGAAAACAAGATTTGGGTGGAGAAGAAAACTCTCACCAAAGTATAACAGCTGCTGGATCACTCAAAAACCAGTATTGTTTTACTTCAAAGCCAAGTTCAATTCTGCATTCTGAAAACGAAGGAATGCAAGGTACACACAAGGTAGATAACTGGGGACAAAGATGTGAGACACCATAGCCTCTAGATGTAAGATATTCCTTAGGAAACATTGCAACATGGATGAAGCCAGCCTCCTGGCACCCTCCAGAGTGTGCACAACCAACCGGCAGTCTTGTCCTTGATTCACTCAGTCGTGGGTTTTACTAGAACAAGACTAGAGTCCATTTTAATGTATGCTAAAAGATATAAGAGAGGCATTCAATGCAAATATTAACCTGGACTAGTGTTTAATGCCTGTCTCCAATGCATTCTTCCCACCGAAAATCTGTCGGTAATTTTAGAGGGAACTTATGGGAATCATTTTAACCCAGCAAATAAATAAAAAGACTTGCTGCCTGTAGTTTATTGTGACAGTCCGGGCTTCCCTGTACAGTGAGATAGATGTGCACTGCTCAACCCCAGGCACTCTTTAGAGCTGTGTACTACACAATCCGTAAAAGCAAACATGGCTGCCCTGGGGACAGAAAAAAATAAAAACAAAGGGGATTCAGACAAGGTACCTACAGTCAAGAATTTACCATTTAATATAAAAATAAGTAGCTAAAACATACATCTAGGAGAAACTCTCAAATTTCTATGACCAGCTTTGCAGAGGCTACTGTCACCAGGAGTCCTGGTACTATCAGCCATGAATAACCCCACCATGTTCTTCGACGTTGCTGTCGGCAGCGAGCCCTTGGACCACGTCTCCTGTGAGCTGTTTGCAGAAAAGATTCCAAAGACAGCAGAAAACATTTGTGCCCTGAGCACTGAAGAGAAAGGATTTGGTTATAAGGGTCCCTGCTTTCACAGAATTATTCCAGGGTTTATGTGTCAGGGTGGTGACTTCACACACTGTAATGGCACTGGTGGCAAGTCCATCTACGGGGAGAAATTTGAAAATGAGAACATTATCCTAAAGCATACAGGTCCTGGTATCTTGTCCATGGCAAATTCTGGACACAATACAAACTATTCCCAGTTTTTCATCTGCATTGCCAAGACGGGGCGGTTGGATGGCAATCATGTAGTCTTGATAAGGTGAAAGAAGGCATGAATATTGTGGAGGCCATGGAGCTCTTTGGATCCAGGAATGGCAAGACCAGCAAGAAGACCACCATAGATGACTGTGGACAGCTCTGATAAGTTTGACTTGTGTTTTACCTTAACCACCAGACCATTCCTTCTATAGTTCAGGAGAGCACCCCTCCACCCCATTTGCTGGAAGAGTATCCTAGAATCTTTGTGCTTCCACTGCAGTTCCCTTTGGGTTCCATGTTTTCTTCGTCCCCTTCCATACCTAGCTGGCTTGCAGAGTTAGGTTTATGATTATGAAATAAAAACTAATTAACTATTGTCTGTCCTTGTTTGGGTTAGGGCATTGATGTAGGCCTTACTTGAAACAGAAACAGGTTACTTCTGAAACATCACTTACATGCTTGCTTAATTCTACATAGTACTTAGTTTTTTTTACTTTAGACCCAGGAAGTCTCAATGTTATTTGTTGAGTGGAATATTGAAAATGTAGGCAGGGGCTGGGCATGGTGGCTCACAACCTGTAATCCCAACGCTTTGGGAATCTGAGGCAGAAGATCACTTGAGGATAGGAGTCGCTATCAGCCTAAGCAACATAGTGAGACCCTGTCTCTACAAAAAATAATTAGCCCGGCCTGGTGGTTCATGCCTGTAGGCCTAGCTAATCAGGAGGCTGATATGATAGGATTGCTTGAGCCCAGGAATTAAGGCTGTGGTGAGCTATGATCATGCCACTGCACTCCATCCTAGGTGGCAGAGTGAGACTCTGTCTCTTAAAGATAGGCAGGGGCAGGAAAAGCAAGGAGCCAGAAATTAGAGGTTGGACCAGTCTCAATGAATTCATGCATTTAGAGGTGTTCTTCAAGGTGACTAGTGTCACAAACTGAGAAATCTGCTGTGACTCATTTTCTGTAACAAAGCTAAACTTGAACACTGCTGGTATTCCTTGAGGGAAGGATATTGGGCTTTAGGCTCTATGGGGAAGGGTCCTGGGCCCTTTGAGTTATTTGAGTTGGAGGATGTAGGTCAAGTTTATACATCTTCTAATTATGGTGGAATTCCTAGGTAGAGTCTGAAAAGCCAGGTGCTGTAGTCAGTCTCCCTGCGGAGGATTAAGGCCCAGACCACATGCAGTGACTAGTTACTGCTTCTAGCATATAGAGCCTCTCTCTAACTTTGGTCATGGAGACTTTAAGTTCTTGCCAACCTGCCAAATCTGAGCCATAAGATCTGGTCAAAGTGATTCCCTTCCCTTAATTGAGGACTTCGTTTCTCATGATATTGAATGTACAGTGCTGGCAAGTAGATGTATAGGCTGAAATATACATATCAGAGGACAATCTAAGCTGAGAAAACGCCACCACTGCCCACCTTAATTGACCTTTAAGGTTCTTAACCCAGCAATCAAGTTTGCCTATCCTGAAGATGTGAGATTTGATCACTTGGTGTGTTCTGCAAATTTTTGTTTTACTGTCTGCCTGGTTCCTTCTACATGAATTACTGATGCAACCCCCTCTAACACCACCACCACTTATTCATCTCAGTCTTGTATATTGTCTGGTTACATATCCCTGAGTGACATCATTCAATGTCTTAATGTACTTTAGCTCAGGCCTGAGCACAACATGGAAATAAATATTCTTTCATTATCAAAAAAAATGTTTTTAATGTCCGTGACCTCTGAAAATGAAAACCAGGAAGTTTAAGATCCATTTATCTTCATATAATGTGCATAAAAGTTATTTGGGGATTCCTGGACCATTTTCTAATATGATTTTAATTGGATATTTCACAATCCTGTTATTTTTTAATTGCCTGTTTGCTTAAAATTTATCACCTAGATCTTCATGACTATTTTTAGCTTTCTTGTGAATAATGAGATTATTGGGAGGAGCAAAAAACACATGCATATACTTTGTTAATAGGACAATACACACGTAGCAACCATGTGACAATTCCATTATTCAATCTTTTTAAAAAGAAAAAAGCTGACTTTGTTTTTGTATATCTTTTTCTAATTCAATCTAATGATGATCAATTTAAATTTCTAGCCTACAGGCATACAAATTTTGAAACAACAAATATTAGGACTTTGAAAGCTGTCAGTTCATTATGATCATAAACTTATTTTTAAAACTTTTTATTCTTAAAAACATTTTATTCTGAAATATTTTTTCTTAAATACTTTTATTCTTAAAATATCATATGTCCCTACCTCACACCATATGCAAAGATTAACACAACATGAATCGTAGATCTACAAATAAGAATTAAAACAATACAACCTTCCTAGAAAAAACATAGACATAAATCTTCATAACTTTGGATTAGCAATAGTTTCTTAGATGTGATCCCAAAAGCACAAACGACAAAATAAAAAATAAATTAATTAGACTTTATTAAAATTAAAAACTTTTGTGCTTCAGAAAACATCATTAAGAAAATAAAAAGACAACTCACAGAATGGGAGAACATATTTTGAATCATATGTTTGATAAGGTACTTGTCTCCAGAATATATAAAAACCTCTTAAAACTCAGCAATGAAAGGACAAATAACTCAACTAAAAAATGGGCAAAGAATTTGAATAGACATTCCTCCAAAGAAGATACACAATTTGGCCAATAAGCACATGAAAAGATGCTCAATATCATTAGTCATTAGGAAAATGCAAATCAAAACTACGGTGAAATTTCATGTACATTAGGATGGCTATAATAAAAAAGGTGGACAATAACAAGTCTCAGTAAAGATATGAAAAAGTTGGAATGTTCATGCATTGCTAGTGAGATTGTGAAATAGTACAGCCACTTGGGAAAACAGGCTGGCAGTTTCTCAGAAAAGTTCCTCACAAGATTAAATGTAGTTCCCAAATGACCCATTCCAGTTCTAGGTATATTCCCAAGAGAATTGAAAACATATTTCCACACAAAAAACTTGTATGCAAATGTCCACAGCAGCATTATTTATGATAGCTAAGACATGAAAACAATGTGCATGTCTACCAACTGATGAATGGATAAACAAAATGTAACCTACCTATATAAAAGAATATTAATTGAAGTTTTGATACATGCTACAACAGGGATGAACCTTGTAGACATTGTGTTAAATGCAAGAAGTCAGACACAAAGAGCTACATATTACATGATTCCACTTCCATAAGATGTCCAGTACAGGCAAATCTGTGGAGACACAAAACAGAATGAGTGACTGCCAGAGACTACAGAGACACAAGAAGGAAAAATCACTGCTGGTAGGTACCTTTTTGAGGTGATGAAAATGTTCTGTAATTAAGTAGTGATGACAATTCAACACGTGAATGTATTTTTTAAAACCCACTGAATTATGTACTTTAAAAGAATGAATTTTATGTTAGGTGAGTAGTATTTCAATAAAGCTGTTATTTTTTTAAACTATGTATACGTTTCAGAAAAAGAAAAACCAGAATGGGAAAAATTTACTCCAATTCCAGCACTACAAAATTTATTTTCTAAAAGAAATATTTTTCTTTTATAAAAATGAAACAACTGAAGAGACTGTGTAATTTGTCAATTTATAGTACAAAAATGATCTGGTAACTCCACAAACCACTCAAGTAAACTGTACATGGAAATGTTGCATCCAGTAGACCCTAAGGGTCCTTGCCCCAGACTTCAGCACACATTAAAATGAAGCTTCCTAGCCCAGGCACGGTGGCTCACGCCTGTAATCCTAGCACTTTCCAAGGCCGAGGTGGGCAGATCACAAAGTCAAGAGATCGAGACCATGCTGGCCAATATGATGAAACCCCGTCTCTACTAAAAATACAAAAATTAGCTGGGTGTGGTGGCACACACCTGTGGTCCTAGCTACTGGGGAGGCTGAGGCAGGAGAATCACTTAAACTCAGGAGGTGGAGGTTTCAATGAGCCGAGATCGTGTCACTGCACTCCAGCCTGATGACAGAGTGAGATTCTGTCTCAAAAAAAAAAAAAAGAAGAAGACGCTTCCCCAAAAATGCACTTACACACTGAAAGATCAAGGAGTAAAGAGTCATGATATCTACAGTTTATTCTCATATTCCTCAGCAATAACAACAACATTAATAAATATCAGTATGTATATATAGAGAAAATAAATATGGCAATAGTAACTAGTGAATCTGGGTTATGGGTATACAGTAATTCATTACATTATTCATGCAGACTTTCTCTAAATTTGAGTTTTGCTTTTAAGATAAAAAGTGCAAAAAGTAATAAGGTGGATTATATACAGTGACTCTCATTTGAGGGAGCCTAAAGCAGGGTCTCTCGAATTTACTATGTGTATCCACCTGTTACCTGAGAAATTAAGTAGGGAGGTGGCAAGGGGCAGTAAAAGGAGGGTCCATGCCAATATCATCTTCCCATTCCTGGTTTCTGATGTGCTTTTCTTGGTGATTAGTGGCATTTGAAGAAGAAAACTTATCTCACCCTAGCTAGTAACTTAGGAGGGGCCCAGTCCTTACTCTCCAACGTTTAAGGCACCAATCTGGAGTACTGTCATATGTGCTTGCATTCAAGTTTCTTCTCTTGTTCCTTTATTCCAAAATTATGTTTTAAGCAGTTAATCTAAGTTATAAAAAATTTATTCCTATATACATAAGAAAAAAACTGAAAGGATACCCACTAAACTGGCAGGGGAGAAGGGGTGAAGAGAGGTGAAAAAGGGATTTCTACTTTTTACTTCAAGTATTTACACATCGTGTGTTGTTTTTATGTGCTTCAACATTCATCATGAACATGAACTAGTTTTATAATATTTTTGAACCTGATTCTCTGGCAAATCGTTTTATAAATTTTTTTAAAAATGACTGCTCAAGTGGGATGGAATTTTACAATCTCTATTAATTTACTTTAAAGTATTTCAACAAAGCGAAATATTAGCTACATGTGGCCAAATCTTGGTAACTATTCAATCTGGATGAGGGATATATGGCCATATTGTACTCTCTATGTATATTTTAATTTTTTCTACTGAATATTACTTAAAGGACCATTGTAAAAAGATGTTTAAAAGCAGGAGAATTAAGAGAATAAAAGTTGAAGTCATCCACAAAATTATATGAACAATAATTTTGCTTTTTTTTTTTTGAGACAAGGTCTTGCTCTGTTGCCCAGGCTGGAGTGCAGTGGCACAATCACAGCTCACTGCAGGCTCAACTTCCCAGGCTCAAGTGATCCTCCCACTTCAGCCTCCTGAGTAGCTGGGACTATAGGTGCGCACCATCACACTTGGCTAATTTTTAAATTTTTGGTAGAAATGGGGTCTCACTATGTTGCCCAGGCTGGTCTCAAACTCTTGAGCTCAAGCAATCCTCCTGCCTTGGCCTCCCAAAGGGCTGGGATTTTGGCATGAGCCACCATGCCCAGCCTTGCTGTCTATTTTTGAAAAGCATTTAAGCGTATTGGAAAATGCTTATTCAATACCAAGCAGTGACAAAGTTTCTGTAAAGGACCAGATGGTAAATATTTTAGGCTTTATAGTGCTATAGTGATATGGTCTGGCTCTGTGTCCGCACCCAAATCTCATCTTCAATTGTAATCCGAATTGTAATCCCCACATGTTGGGGGAGGGACCTCATGGGAGGTGACTGAATCATGGGGGCGTTTCCCCCATGCTGTTCTCCTGATAGTGAGTTCTCACAAGATCAGATGGTTTTGTGAGGGGCTTTCCCCCTTTGCTCTTTACCCCCTTTACCTCATTCTTCTCTCTCCTGCCACCTTGTGAAGAAGGACATGTTTGCCTCCCCTTCTGCTATGATTTTAAGTTTCCTGAAGCCTCCCCAGCCCTGTGGAACTGTGAGTCAATTAAACTTCTTTCCTTTATAAATTACTCAGGTATGTCCTTACAGCAGAGAATGTAAGAATGGACTAATACATACAGTCTCTACCACAACTGCTTAATTCTTCCACTGTGCTGCAAAAGCAGCCCCAGAAAATATATAAATGAATACACATGACTGTGTTCCAATAAAACTTTATTGATGGGAACGGAAATTTGAATTTTATGTAATTTTCACATGTCAGGAAATGTCATTTTTTTTTCAACCATTTAAAACTGTGAAACCATTCTCAGCTTACAGGCAATACAGGCCCACAGAATGTGGACTGGATTTGGTCCACAAGCCATATTTTACCAGCCTCTGCTCCCATCTGAAAACACGTATCATTTATACAATGCAAAAGTGTATATTTAATTTTTCTCTATCAAAAAATATGAAGAGGAGTTAAACCCTTAAATAGTAATTATCTCTGGGTGATGGGGTTATAGATGATTTTTATTTTCCTCATTACATTTTTCAACGATTTCCAAATATCTTAAAATAAATATATTTCTGATAAATAATGTTTTTAAAAGAATCCTTTCATTATCTTCAAAAAGAGACAGGAAGACAAAACATGGAGATTAGGAGATTGCCCATCTGTCTTGAATGTCTTCTGGAGTCCAGATTGGATTAAATAACTTCTGAGGATTTCCTTCCTGTTTTGTGATTCTGTCTCCTCACACAATCAAATGCCTGTAACATAATTCTCTTTAATTTGGAAAGCAATCCTCTCTCTTGATTCTCTCTGAAAGTAAATTTCCGAAATTAAGTCCGTAGGCTGAGGGACCCCCTTTGCCATCTGGGCAAATGTAATTAGCAACCCCGTCTGGTGTTCAGGGAACCAGGCAGCCACGCTCTTCTCAAACCAGCCTGGAAATGCAAAACGCAGTAGCATTAAATACACACACCCCCAGAGGAAGGAGGAAGGCCACAAGGGGGCAGAGAATCTGCAACCCAAAGAAAAAGCAGGTTTGGCCCCAAATAGAACATACTCTATTGTAAATTGCCCAATTATCTAAATGTCTTTCAGAAACCAAATTAAGAATGCTATAAGACTTCAATTTGTTCACATAAAATGGTAATTCACAAAATTGAGCGTGCCTTTTTCTTGGAGCCTAGATAACTAGGGTCTTTCAAAAAGGTCGAAGCAGATTGTGGGGGTTTTTTTGTTTGTTTTTTGTTTTTTCTATGGTAAAGGATTGGGAAAATTTATACATTTTTCTTGTCAAATGGAGATTTTTTTTTCTAGCTCACAAGCAACCATTGCTTTACAAAAATAGTCTGTTTTATTTTTTCCTATATAGTAAAACACAACCAAATCAAATTTGAAGGGGGAATTTCCTGTTTCTTATAATTCCCTCATAAAAGATTCAGGATTCAAGTAGAAAAGTATCAAGGATATGGACAAAGGAATCTCCACTAAATCTGTTTAACCATGTAAGTCACTCTAGTAAAATAGCTAACATTGTCTCCTAATTCACACATTTAAAAGTAATATAAAAGAGTTAACTTTTGCCTTTTCCAAGTAGCAAATAATGAAGAATAACAAATAATAATTGTACCTACCATTTATTCAGCACTAACTGCTCAAGAAAATACATTTCATATACATTTTAATAATCACCACTGCCCTAGGTGTAGATAATATTATTACTCCATTTTTCTAAGTGCAAAAATTCATCTGCTCATCTCTCACCTGGACATTCCTGACTCAGACCTATTAATATGCACACCTGCTGTCTTCAATTTTCCCACTAAAAGAGAGGCAACCTATGCAAGCATTCTTAGATTAATAAACATAACTCTTCATAAATATGAACAGACAACCTAGGATCACAAGAACAAAACACTCTTGGTCTTATTTCTACCTCTATTTTTCTCCTTTCCTTCACAGAAAAACTCCTCAAAAGATTCTATACTTTCTGTCTCCAATTTCTGTCTCTCATTTCTTTAACTTTTTAAATTTCTAATTATGATAAATACACATGACATAAAACATACCATCTTTTTAGTGTACAATTCAGTAGTGCCAAGTATACTCACATTATTTTGCAGCCAATCTCCAGAGCTTTTTCTTCTTGCAAAACTGAAACCCTTACACTCATTAAACAACTCCTCATTCCAACATTCTACTTTCTGTCTCTATGAATTTGACTGCTCGAGGTACCTCATATGAGTGGAATCTTACCATATTTATAATTTTGTGACTGGCTTATTTTACTTAGGATAATGTCCTAAAGTTCTATCTGTGTTGTAGAATATGTCAGAATTTCCTTCCTTTTTAAGGCTGAATAGTGTTTCATTGTAGGTATATACCACATTTTGCATATCCATTCACTCATTGGTAGACATTCAGGTTCTTTCTAGCTTTTGACTATTATGAACAATGCTGCCAAAAACATGGGTGTACCTCATTCTCTGTTGAATCCACTCTGATCAGGTTTTCATCCCCATGACTCCTCTAAGACTACTCTTATCAAGGTCCCAAATATCATTGATGTCACTAAATCCATTGAATGTTTCTTAGTCTTCATATTGTCACAGAATCTTTGGGGTGTTGCTTTTCTGGCCAGAAACCTCTGTGGTTTGCCTTTTCTGGCAAACCAAAACCTTTGCCCAAGTTTTGCTCAGGCCCGCTGGACTCATTCTACCCACTCAGCCTGGCAGGTTGCCCTTGACTCATGGTACCAGCATGGATCCCACACCTGCCAAGGGAGACTGCGTGGAGCGGTAAGCAGTGTGTAAGTGGGTATGGGGTCTGGCCACCACACAGTCAGACGTGCCAGGTGCTGCAGCGGAGCGGGCAGCTCCAGGTGCCAGTACCGGTACCAGCTCTCTGTAAGGCTGTGACTAGACCAGGTGCACTGCAAGCAGCTTCCACAGCTGGCAGCAGGGAACACGGTGGCACCCTGAAGCTTGGAGATGCCAGGAACCTCAGGGAC
Organism: Trachypithecus francoisi; assembly: GCF_009764315.1. Lineage (NCBI taxonomy): Eukaryota > Metazoa > Chordata > Mammalia > Primates > Cercopithecidae > Trachypithecus > Trachypithecus francoisi. The sequence continues at coordinate 100,202,182 of NW_022681469.1, read as the reverse complement.
CCAAATACCGCTGCTATCAATATTACTTGGCCTGTCATCAACATTTGACATTCCTTGATTCACTTGCCTCACTTGGATTGCAGGACACCACAGCTGTCTGGTTTTTCCCCTACTTTCCTAGTTGGTCTTTCTTGGTCCTTTTTCTGTTTCCTTCTCATTTTCTTGATTTCTAAGCTTTAGAGACTTCCTGGGTTTAGACTTTAGACCTCTTCTCTTTCATATTTTCTGCCTAGTAATCACATTCAATCTTACTGCTTTAAGTACCATTTCTATGCCGACACTCCCAAATTTATATCTCTATCCTAGATCTCTACCAGAACTCCAGACTCATATATGAAACCACCTACTGGCCGTCCCCAAACGGATGACTAATAGCATCAAAAATTAACATGTCTAAAACTGAGCTCTTGACTTCCTCTTTTCATTTCACAAACCTCTCTGCCCATAAGCCTCCTTCATCTCAGTTCCCGGCAGTTCCATCCTTCCAGTTGCTCCGGCCCTTTTGGAGTTATTCTGAACTCTTCCATTTCTCTCACACTCCCCATCTAACCCTAAAAATCCTGTTGGTTCCACCTTAAAACTTAAAACTATAGATGTAGAAAAATGTGATCACTTCTCACCATCTCCGTCGCCCCTACCATGCTTCAAGCCAATTCATGTCTTGTCAGTATTACTGAAATAGGTTCCAAGAACATGCGCTGATTCCACATGTACCTCCTTGACATCTATTCTCAACACAGAAGCCAAAATGAATCTGTTAAAACATAAGCTAAAGTGGTCATTTCTCTGGACAAAATCCTCCAGTGGCTCCCCAACTCATTCAGAATGAAAGCCAAAGTCCTTATTTTGACCTACAAGACTCTATATAATCTGGTCCTCAATGCCTCTCTGGCCTCATCTCCCCATTGAGTCTGTTCCCCATTGCTCACCATCGTAGCCACTCTGCCCCTCACTGTCACCTGGAAGTCAAGAACCCACCGTAGGGTCTTCTCACCTACTATTTTCTCCATGTAATGTTCTCCCAAATATCTGCCTGTCTAGATTCTTCACTTGAGATGCCTACTCAAAATTCATCTAAATGAAGCCTTCTTGGCAATCCTATCCAACTTTTCAAACAAACAAAAAAACCCATAACCCAACACTTCACACTTGTATCCCACTTATTTAATCTATCCTTAAAATTTGTCATCATATAACATATATTTGACATATTTATCTTGTTTATTCTCTCTCTCTCTTCTTCTTCTTCATGTAAACTCCATGAAGGGGATTTTATCTACTTTGTTTACTTCTGTATGCCCGACATACAAACAAAGGCGAGAGAGACTATGCACTTCATATCTATTCACTGAATGAATAGAATAAATAATTGACTAGATAAAATATGAATTAGTAAACAAAGATCAACAAACGTCCTCCTTTTCCGGCTGGAACCATGGAAGGTGCAGAAGAGAAGAAGAAGGTTCCTGCTGTGCCAGAAACCCTTAAGAAAAAGTGAAGGAATTTCGCAGAGCTGAAAATCAAGCGCCTGAGAAAGAAGTTTGCCCAAAAGATGCTTCGAAAGGCAAGGAGGAAGCTTATTTATGAAAAAGCGAAGCACTATCACAAGGAATATAGGCAGATGTACAGAACTGAAATTCGAATGGCGAGGATGGCAAGAAAAGCTGGCAACTTCTATGTACCTGCTGAACCCAAATTGGCGTTTGTCATCAGGATCAGAGGTATCAATGGCATGAGTCCAAAGGTCCGAAAGGTATTGCAGCTTCTTCGCCTTCGTCAGATCTTCAATGGAACCTTTGTGAAGCTCAATAAGGCTTCGATTAACATGCTGAGGATTGTAGAGCCATATATTGCACGGGGGTACCCCAATCTGAAGTCAGTAAATGAGCTAATCTACAAGCATGGTTATGGCAAAATCAGTAAGAAGTGAATTGCTTTGACAGATAACGCTTTGATTGCTCCATCTCTTGATAAATATGGCATCATCTGCATGGAGGATCTGATTCATGAGATCTATACTGTTGGAAAACGCTTCAAAGAGGCAAATAACTTCCTGTGGCCCTTCAAATTATCTTTTCCATGAGGTGGAATGAAGAAAAAGACCACCCATTTTGTAGAAGGTGGAGATGCTGGCAACAGGGAGGACCAGATCAATAGGCTTATTAGGAGAATGAACTAAGGTGTCTACCATGATTATTTTTCGAGTCTCCTCAGCTTAATAAATAGTACCTGCTCTCAAAATGAAAAAAAAAAAAAAAAAAAAAAAAGATCAACAAACATGCAAGAAAGCAAGACACTATGAGTGAGAGTTCACAGAAACCACAAAAAAATCATTAGAACCCCTTCTCTAAAAGACCTCAGATATTGAAGTTATCAGCACAAAATATAACTATCTGGAAAGTTTTTTTAAATTAAAAATGAAGTATTTACAAATAAGCAAGGAAAAAACTATCAAAATGCCCAATCAGATTCATAAAATAATCAGATTAGATTTTTAGTAAAAACATAATAATTGTTGAAATGTTAAAACTGTGAATCAGTTAAACAGAAATTAGACATAGCTGAAGAGAGTATTAGTGACTTATTTTACACCATATACAAAACTTAACTCAAAATCAAAGACCTAAACATAAGAGCTAAAACTAAAAATTTCTTAGAAGGAAATATAGGAGCAAAGCTTTATAACAATGGATTTCACAGTGATTACTTGGATATGATACTGAAAGCATAGGCCACAAAAGGAAAAAAATAGATAAATTGGACTACATAAAAATATTAAAACTTCTGTGCATCAAAAAACACAAGGAACAGAACAAAAAGACAGGCGGGAAATACTTGCAATTCATATTTCTGATAAGGGTTAATAATATCCAGGATATATAAAGAACTCCTACAACTCAACAACAACAAAAACCCTGATTTTGAAAATGTGCAAAGAAGCCGGGCATAGTGGCTCACGCCTCTAATCCCAGCATTTCGGGAGGCCAAGGCAGGTGGATCACAAGGTCAAGAGATCGAGACCATCCTGGCCAACATGGTGAAACCCTGGCTCTATCAAAAATACAAAAAGTTAACTGGGTGTGGTGGTGGGCGCCTGTAGTCCCAGCTACTTGGGAGGCTGAAGCAGGAGGATTGCTTGAACCCAGGAGGTGGAGGTTGCAGTGAGCCAAGATTGTGCCACTGCACTCCAGTCTGACAACAGAGCGAGACTCCATCTCAAAAAATAAATAAATAAAAATGAAAATAAAATAAAAATGGGTAAAGGACTTGAATAGACATTTCTCCAAAGAAGATCTACAAATGGCCAATAAGCACATGAAAAGATGTTCAACATCACTAATGATCACAGAAATGCAAATCTAAACCCCATACCCATTAGGACTGCTGCTATCAAAAAAATCCGAAAATAACAAATGTTGGCAAAGATAGGAGAAATTGGACCCTATGTATGCTGTTGGTGGGAATGCAAAATGGTGCAGACATGTGGCAAACAGTATGGCAATTCCTCAAAAAATTGAAAACAGAATTACCAAATGATCTGGCAATTCAACTTCAGTTATATAACCAAAAGAATTGAAAGCAGGGTCTCAAAGAGATATTTCTACACTCCTGTTTTTAGAAGCATTCACAACAGCCAAAAGAGGGAGGCAACCCAAGTGCTCATTAATGAATTAATGGACAAACAAAATGTGGTGTATACTGTACACACAATGGAATACTATTGACCTTTAAAAAGGAGAGAAACTGGCCAGGTTCAGTGGCTCATGCCTGTAATCCCAGCACTTTGGGAGGCCGAGATGGGCAGATCATCTGAGGTCAGGAGTTCAAGACCATCCTGGCCAACATGGTAAAACCCTGTCTCTACTAAAAATAAAAATATTAGCCAGGTGTGGTGTCAGGCGCCTGTAATCCCAGCTACTCTGGAAGCTGAGGCAGGAGAATTGCTTGAACCTGGGAGGTGGAGGTTGCAGTGAGCCGAGATTGTACCACTGCACTCCAGCCTGGGCGACAGAGTGAGACTCCATCTCAAAAAAGAAAAAAAGGGGGGAAATTTTGGCATGCTATAATATGATGACCCTGGAGGACATTATGCTTAGTGAAATAAGCCAGTCACAATATTACAAATAAAATATGATTCTACTCATATGAGATACCTAAAGTAGTCAAATTCATAGAGACAAAGTAGAATGGCGATTCCCAGAAACTGAGGGGAGGAGGAATGGGAAGTTTTTCTTTAATGAGGGTAAGAGTTTCGGTTTTGCAGGATTAAAAAAGCTCCAGAGATTGGTTGCACATTATGAATGTACTTAGCACCACTGAACTGTACACTTAAAAATGGTTGCAATGGTAAATTTTCTGTTATGTGTATTTTACCACAATTTAAAAAGAAAAACTAAGTGTGGGAAAATATTGTCTATTGTGGTTTTTCAGTGTCCCTAACCATATAAAATACCTTGCAGAGGTTATTTGTCCCCTGAGGACAGATGATGGTCAAATCAGATGAATTTCTAGTTGGTAAAATTTCATACAGTAAAGCAGACAGTGAAAAAATTCAGTCAGAAAATACCAGTCAGGTTTAATTTTACATATGCTCATAGCACTCTGAACCTTGTTTTCCTAGTACTTGCTCTAGCTGTTATTTTATTTAATTTGACTGTGTTAAATTAAACTAAACTTGGCCTGAGGCTGTCTCTGTACTGAGTCCCTAAATAACAAATGCAATCCAATTCAGTACCTAAATAAACCAAAAGCCTAATTTAAGAGTATATTTTATAACAAATAGCTGCACTTCAGCCAATCATAGCAGCTGAGCTTCAGCCAATCACAGGCTGCCAACTGATCAGACCATGTCCAAATAAGGCAAACGCTGAGCTGTAATCAATCAAGCTGTTTCTGTACCTCATTTCTGTTTTTTGTCTATAAATGCTGCCTGCCTACATTGCAGAGCAGAGTTCTCAACTTCATCTGGTTCTGACAGCTGTCTGATTTGTGAATTGTTCATTGCTCAAATAAACTCTGTTGAGTTTCATTTGTCAAAAGTCTTCCTTTTAACAACTGATTATTTTATCAATATCAAACGGTAAAGTCCATGAGGACAGGGAGCAAGCCTGGCTTTCATTCACTTTTATATTCCTAGTGCCTAGATACATCTCAGTAATACTTCAGTAGATATTGAAAACAGAGGAGCCACAATGTAACAGTATCAGTAAAAGCTACCATTCATTAGACATCTAAGTACTTTACATATAATTTCTTATTTGATCCTCACCACAACTCTACCAAGTAGTTCTGTTGTTTTCTGTGTGGTTTCCAAAGGTAAGTAATAGAATTTATCTCTAACAATTCATTAGTCCCTTTTCTAGTATTTTGACCTCAAAGACACTTTTTCTTTTTTTTTTTTTCCTCGCCCGAGACAGAGTTTCACTCTTGTTGCCCAGGCTGGAGTGCAGTGGCGCTATCTTGGCTCACTGCAACCTCCACCTCCCAGGTTCAAGTGATTCTCCTGCCTCAGCCTCCTGAGTAGCTGGGATTATAGGCACTTGCCACCACACCTGGCTAATTTTTGTATATTTAGTAGAGACAGGGTTTCACCATGTTGCAGGCTGGTCTCAAACCCCTGACCTCAGGTGATCTGCCCACCTAGGCCTACCAAAGTGCTGGGATTACAGGTGCGAGCCAGGCTGGCTGACCTCAAAGACTCTTAATCAATGCTTCTTAATATGGGAGCCCTAGATCAGCAGCATCAACATCACGTGGGAACCTGGTAAAAATGCAAATTTTGGGGTCCCACCTGAGACCCACTGAGTCAGAATCTCTGGAGTGGGATCACCAATCTGTGTTTAAACAAGCCCTGGGGGTGATTCTGAGGCAGGCTACACTTCGAGGACCACTGCTCTAAAGTCTCCAGTTGCATTTTTTTTTTCTTTTTTAGACTTTTCTTCCAAAAATCACTCTCCTGAGTTCTTTTATAATACTGGTTATAAAAGTTTGAGGGCTCAGAACAAGGTTAGCTGTTTGGTGTGTCATTCGTAAGTCAGGTGTTTGCAAATTGGTAACTATACACACATTATGAACGTTTCAGCTAAAAGCAAAAGAAAAATGCTTTGGGCTTATATTTTGCTACAAGGCCAAAAGTTATTGTTTCATTCATTTTATTGAATATTTATGTTTTGGATTGCCTCTGTAAATTAGTTCTTATATGAAATTCTCTCCATAAAAGTTTATATTTCACCAAGTTCTTTCCCTTATGTGGTGCCCCCTACCCAAAATAAATTTGAAAGTTATTTAGCAACAATACTAATGTCAACAATACTAGCTTCCTTTGTTTTATAGTTAAAGGAAGTTTTTGGAGACTTGTTTAGAATTTTAATATGTGTACTGCAGAGATCCACTTTTGTAGACATAACTTTGTTATATTAATATCTGGTGCTGTCGGTGAAACCCCGCCTCTACTAAAAATACAAAAACTAGCAGGGCGAGGTGGCGGGCGCCTGTAGTCCCAGCTACTCGGGAGGCTGAGGCAGGAGAATGGCGTAAACCCTGGAGGCGGAGCTTGCAGTGAGCTGAGATCCGGCCACTGCACTCCAGTCCGGGCAACAGAGCGAGACTCCGCCTCAAAAAAAAAAAAAAAAAAAAAAATCTGGTGCTGTGAGAAAGACAAATATGTATGCATGAGAAGAATCAACTTGATATCAGCCAAAAGTGAGTCTGAAAATTTCTTCCAAAGAAGCTTCAATTTTTGCGAAAGTGAGTTACCCACTCATGGTAAATTCTGCCAAATTATGTTAAATTGTGATTTTCTGAAATGTGGTTTGGAAAATGTATGCATCAGGGAAGTAAATTAATTGAAAGACAAAGGATTCTATTCACAATATGAAAATATACAAAATGGACTAACTCCCTCTACCTAGAAGTTATATGTAAAGAGTACTGATAGAGAGAAGAGACAGGCAGCAACATTCCTCCAACAACATGTTGGTAAGCCCCAGCAAAAGTTTTCTAGTCTCTCGAGTTGAAACAAGTCAAAATAATCCAGTAAATTGGCTTTAACTGATGTGTAATATTATTAAGTGCTGAAGTGAAGTAACTGGTGACTTGGCTTCCGTGATCTGATCAAAATTAAAATCCTCCTCACTCCCATGTCCGTTTTGTAAAAAATTATATATTTTTTGTATTACTTTTCAATTACTTTGCTTTTTAAATCCAGTTCTCAGCTTTGTGTTATGTTTATTGAATACTAACAGCTCACTTGATTGGGCCATTGTTCTGTGCAAGTATACACTAAGGACTCTCCTTACATTATTTAATTCAACTCCCACAACACCCTTGTAAAATAGAAGTGTTACCAGTGGAGGGTGTCCAGGTTCTTGGCATCTTGAACAAAGAACTGGACAAAACGCACAAATAAAGCAAGGAAAGAATGAAGCAACAAAAGCAGAAATTTATTGAACATACAAGAACACTCCACAGTGTGGGAGCGGGCCTGAGCACAGGGGCTCAAGGGCCGCATTACAGAATTGTTGGGGTTTTAAGTGTCCTCTAGAGGTTTCCATTGGTTACTTGGTGTACGCCCAATGTGAATGAAGAGGATAAAGTAAAGTTACAAAGTCTTTTACTTGGCGTATGCCCTATGGAGAGGATATTTCCTGTCATAGCTGAAGTGTGAATCGGCCATAAGTTCCCTGCCTCCAGACCCTATTTTCCTGCCTCAGAAGACGATACCCTCTTTGTGGATGACAGAACCAAAGATAGATTAGAAAACTTGGACCCAAGATCACACTGTGGTAACTGATGTAACCACTACCAGGAAGCAAAAAGTGATCTGTCTTTTGCAAAGTTAATGTTCCTCACCAAATTAAAAAGCAAAACCAAACCCAAGACAAACAAAACACCAATGCTCTAGACCAGAGATGAGCAGAGCAGTCTGGGAAGTACTTGCAGAGACAAAGTAAAGTAGTAATGGAGATTTTAATTCAATTAAAGAGATCAAGTTGTTTATAAACAATACTATAGTTCCCAAGAAACCACAGGAAGGCTGTGTTTCTCACAGAAAAAGAAAGGAAAAGAGGAGGAATTTTCCCTCTATACAATTACCATGAGCTCCTCAAACCTGTAAAGCAGTGAGTGGTTCTTAAAGTGTAGTATGAGTGCCAGAAGCATGGGTAGCACCTGATGGCTTGCTGGAAAAGAAAGTTCTAAGTTCTCTTTAGAGCTACAGAAATACAAACTCTGGAGTGAGGCCCAACAGCCTGCGTCTTAAGTCCTGCAGACAATGTTGAGGCACATTTAAGTTTCAGAATTACTGTGCCAGAGTTTCTTTTGTTGAAGTACCGGGAAAACTGATCAGTACAACTTATTACAAACAACATTTGCATGTTTAAATCTTGGACCTGCTTAAAGTGAAATTAATATTAACTCATTTAAGCATATTTATCCAATTCAGCTAAATGTTTTACCAAAAATACCTAAGCTAATGCTTCGATTCTCTAGGTTTAAAATCACAATAGCAAACACTTTCCAAACATTGGCAATACACCAGGGAGTGTTCTAAGAGTTTTACATTGATTAACTCATTTAGTCTTCATAAAAACCTATGAGATGTGTACTATTTTTACCCTCTTTTTACAAATAAAAACACTGAGGCTGAGACAGATTAAGTAACCTGCCCAGGTCCCAGAGTGAGTAAACGACAGTTGAGATTTCAACCCTGGCCACACTAGAGTCCCTGTTCCTAACTGCTAGACTATCTTGGGGCAAAAACTTTGTAAAATAAATCTATTTAAGGGATATTTCTAGGAAAAGGAAGGAAGGAAGGAAGGAAGAAAGGAAGGAAGGAAGGAAGGAAGGAGGGAGGGAGGGAGGGAGGGAAGTCAGTTGAGAGAGAAAGGGAGGAAGGAAGGAAGGAGAAGAAGGAGCAAGGAGAGAGGGAAGGAAGGAAGGGAGAGAGAGAAAGATAGAAAGGAAGAGGGAGGCAAAGAGGGAGGGAGGGGGAGGAAAAAGAAAGCTACCTATGAAATTTGAATTTTGAGGAATTTTAACTATACTTGTCAAACCAGTCAACCATTAGAGGCAAAAATTAGAGTCTTTCTAAATATATTTTCATGATGCTAAAAGAGTCTTCTGAAATATATCTTACAGTTTCTTGGGACATTTGGAAGAAATAGTAAGCTTAGGTGATTTTGTGGCTCTACTGATTTTAAGATTCTATGAAGGCATTTCGGAAGCAATTTCTTTCTCTTCTTCTTTTTCCAAATTATACGATCATCTTCATCCTGTGGCAGTGTATTTATCCTCAAGTATAACCAAGAACCACTTCAGAAAGCAAATTGCACTGATAGATGAAATATCCACTCGGTTTGTCACGTTTTGGCCTACACAAGGACCGTAATAAGTAGAGAGGAATATTTTGCTATGAGTCCCACAACTCCTATTCTCAATGTTTAATTACTGCTTTTTCAGATCCTTTTTGAATCTCTGGCTTCTTGGTTCTGAACCAATATTAATTTTTGCTGTACTAGTATATGTTTAGTTAACCAGAAAACTTAAACTAAGAGTGTTGTGAATTCAAAAAGTTTGAAGAGCTCTGTTGCTGGTCCCTGCCTACTCCATGGAATTTCTGAGGCTCTGTTTACTTTGAGGGTCAAAGCTGGATATCCTCTACCCGCTGAAACTTGGAAAGTTTTCATCACTGCTACTTTGCAAAAGAAGTCAGTTTTCTGGTGACTGAGGAGGAGAAAAAAGGCTGGTACAGAGAGTGGGTGCCAGGAAAGATGGTGCCCAGGCAATCCCAGAGCAGCAGCCTCTCCACATCACAAAGAATGTACTAGGATTTGGTTCAGTGCTGAAAGGAAAGACATACCAAGAATAAATTTACTTAAAATAGTGTCTTTGCTTTTTACATGACAGGAGTATTGCCCTTGCAAAATTCCCACCACCACCATCACTTCATCTGGGACTTCTTGAGACACCGCCACTTGGGAATTAGAGGGATGAGAATGCATGTCATTCATTGGGACTAGAAAATAAAGAGGCCTCTGAAGTCACATGTCTCATCCCGTTTCCTTTACCGGATCTTTCATCCTGTGTCCTTCCTAAGTGGGGAGCTCTCCCAGATCCTTTGTGAGATCTTTGGAGTCTTCCTATTTCAAACATAAGACTCTGGTCTCTTCCCACATATTGGTAACTGTCAGTGGCTTGCTCGGGTTCCATCTGAAATATGCTCTGAACATATCATTGTAATATCCAAAAAATTACCCATAAATCCACCTCCCAATGCATAACCAAAGTTGGAGATCTTGCTGAAGAGTTCCAGGAAAAGAAAAAAGAAATTTTATGCCACAACCTTGGCTAAGGTAGGTTAATGGAAATCCCCTTTAAATGATAATACTCTGAGACCTAAACGTTGAGAAGGACTCAGGACAATACAGAGTATGGGCATTCCAGGCGGAAGTAGTAAGTGCAAAACCCAGAGACAGAAACCAGGCCGGCATGTTTGAGAAACAGAAAGGTGAGTGTGGCAGGGCAGGGTTGTTCAGAGCGTTGTCTGCAACAGGTTGTCCACAACAAGGGAAGGGATTTATGCCAGCATATAAATCAAAGTACCGCTCTTTCGGCGAGAAACCCCCCCCAAAAAAAAGCACCTGAACTAAACAGTATACTTAGTGATGTAATTGATTCTTTTATGGCACTTTTTTTGGCATTTTGAAAATACGTGGCCGGGCGCAGTGGCTCACGGCCTGTAATCCCAGCACTTTGGGAGGCCGAGGCGGGCGGATCACGAGGTCAGGAGATCAAGACCATCCTGACTAACACAATGAAACTCGTCTCTACTAAAAATGCAAAAATTACCCAGGCATGGTGGCGGGCGCCTGTAGTCCCAGCTACTCCGGAGGCTGAGGCAGGAGAATGGCGTAAACCCGGGAGGCGGAGCTTTCAGTGAGCCGAGATAGCGCCACTGCACTCCAGCCTGGGCGACAGAGCAAGAATCTGTCTCAAAAAAAAAAAAAGAAAGAAAGAAAAGAAAAAGAAAGAAAATACGTGAAGAATCACTTTGGTTTAAGATTACAAATATTTCACAAAATTTCTGTGGTTTTGCAATTTAAAGATACTTTAATATCTTTTACTGTTAAAATAATGATTAAGCAATGAGCTGGGCACAGGGGCTGATGCCTGTAATCCTAGCACTTTGGAGGCTAAGGAAGTGGATCACTTGAGGTCAGGAGTTCGAGAGCAGCCTGGCCAACATGGTGAAACCCTGTCTCTACTAACAATACAAAAATTAGCCGGGCGTGGTGGCAGGTGCCTGAAATCCCAGCTGTTTGGGAGGCTGAAGCATGAGAATCCCTTGAACCCAGGAGGCAGAGAGTGTAGTTAGCCGAGATCACACCACTGCACCCCAGCCTGGGCAACAGAGCGACATTCTGTCTCAAAAAAAAGAAACAGACAAAAAATAATTTAACATTTCAAAAATCTTCTACAATTTGATCACCACCACACTTTTATTTTTAGTAACATTTCGTTCTTTGCTCCTATAAATATCCTTATATAGTTTCAATCATATTAGACACACATTTTTGCATGTTCAGTTAATATCAAATCACAGGCATTTTATGTGTCTATAAATAGAAATAATAAGAGTCACTTTAAAACTATAATCACCCGTTGCATTTTTAACAATTGATTTAAGCATCTATCTTTCATGAGAAATTTATATCCTTTCTTTTCTGTTAGAAACAGCCTTGCTATGAAAATATAGGTACATACTCCTTTTCCTTCTTTTGGATGATATCCTTTAAAGAATTCCCAGAAGTTGAATTACTAAGTCAAAGAATATGAACCCACAGTTGCTATATATTGCCTTGTTGCTTTCTAAAAGGGTTATAGATATTTGATAATTTAGAATTTTATCTGCAGAATTTTTAATGCAATACAAGACATTTGGTACCTGTTAAACTGTTCTCTTTAGAATTCTCGGTTCTGTGACAGTTGGCATCCATAAGTGAATTTATGCTAAGGATTGTATTATATATATGCATATGTATATTTCTATAGTTCAGTTAATAAAATGATTAATAAAACTGCTTATTGCAACAATTTCTGAGAAACATTAGTCATTAACAGCTAAAATTTTAAGCACGGTACTCAAAAAGCAGACATAATCCCTTAATAGCTATTGTTCCTTCTGGAGATTTTCTGTAACCTTGCCATTTAAACCTAACCACAAGGGCCACTAACAAGTGATACAGGAGCTAAAAAAAACAAAAATTATTTAGGCAGTTAGTAAGGGTAAGAGAGTTCTCAGTGGAATTTCCTTTTAACAAAAAGCAGCCCCCAAATCATTTCTTTTCTAACAAAGACCAGCTTGTAAAATCAAGCTGCAGACATAGATAAGCAAGCTGGAAGCTTGCATAGGTAAATGCCAGCAGCTGGGCCAACAGGAAAAGACTACCTGGGGGCCAGGTATATTCAACATGGACGTTCCCTCTTCCCTTTTCTTTGTTGCCACGTGTGTGCAGTAAAAAAGCAGGCAACATGGCGCCAGCCAGGTAGAGACTCCATCTGCATAATAGAAAATTAGGGTGGAACGTCCAGCTTCTTCGCAGGCGATGTATATGATACACCTGGTCCAACCAATCTTTGGGTCCTATGTAAAGCAGACACCACCTAAGCTCATCTATAAAACACACCGCATCTCACTGAGAACCCAGAAACCTGTTCAGGACCCCTTCCTTTGCACAAGGAAGCTCTCTTCTTTCTTTCGCCTATTAAACTTCTGCTCTTAAACCCACTCCTTGTATGTCCGCGTCCTCTATTTCCTTGGCAGGAGACAACGAACCTCTGGTATCACCCCAGACAAACGAAGCCGCTTCATCAGGATAACTTCGGGTTGTGACCCAAGTTCACTCTGCTACAAACGAGATAGGCTTGTACCTGCAGAACTGGGAAGAATCTAGTTCATTACACACAAAAATAGGGAGATTAGCCAATAGAGGAATTCACCTAGATACACCCAGGAACAAATCAACCAACCAAATTGAGAAAGAGGAAGCATTTAGTTAATCTTATTTAATTTTTTAAATAGTAAGATTTAATTTTGATGTATTAACTAAATTTTACTCATTCACAGAGCTAGACATGAAGAGTCTTCTATTTAGTTTTTCAAGGACATTAAGATCCTAGCCATTTTGCATTGGTAACAATATCATGGAATTTCAAGGTACACCTTTTCTTTTCATCCTTTTCATAACTTCCCAGTACCTAACAGTTGTGGCAGGCTCACACAGGCAGAAGTAAAAGATATCAATTACTCTGTGTATGGTGTTTGTCTCTGTGACTTTAAAAAGAAGACATAGTATAGCCAAGTCCGAAGCCAAAGTGGGATTCTATTAGGTTCCCCTCAACGTCAGCACTCCAGCCCATTTTGGCTTTTATCAGTCCTGAGAAGACTGATAATTTACTGCATTCAGCAAACAGTTTTTGTAGATATCATGCTGGGCATTCAATAACATCCTTCCCTCTGTTCTGTGTATGACTTTGACACTAACCCCTCATTAAATCCATTATGTAGAGGACATAAAATATCATTTATCCGTTGAAATGCTTACTTGTGGGATTCTGCAGTGTTGGGTGCTGCTTGACAGCTACTAAGGTTATCATTTCAAACTGTAAGTCAAACTGTACTTTGAAGAACCTTCCCCAGAAAGGCTTACTTCAGACACAAGTTCAGCAGTGCTGAATGGAGTTGCTGTTTGTGGACAAAGTTTTCAGGCTAATGGTGGGGAAAAGAGGTAGCATCATGAACTGCAAAAGGCCTTAGCTAGCAGCCTCTTCCACAAGAGTAACTAATCAAAGGGCTGGCTCCCCACATGCACAAAGTGAAAGAGCCTTTTCATTTCCATGAGGTCTCTTCAGGCATACATATATAGGCACGCATGCCCCATAAATCTTAATAACCATCTTAAAAGATGAGGGAAAAATTAAGTTCACCTGCTATGTCAACTCGACTTGCCATGGGCAAATTGCAGGCAGACAACACCAATTGTAGAAGCTTTCTCAGAGCCTATATCAAAATAAATCTTATTACAAAATACCCCACTTGAGGGTTTTGTTTTTAAATGCATTCATTGAGTAAACAGGAATTTTAAGAAAAAGGAAATTACTAAAACAATATTCCTATTGAAATTTAAAAAATAAAGCAAGTTTGTCTTAAACATGTTTTGAGATCTATATTTTCAACTCAGTAACATCAAGTGTTTTTATATTTAGAAGCAAAATTTTCTCTGCATTGGAAACATCCTACCTGGTAGTTTTCATGCTGCTAAGGAAATTGGCCAATGGGTAGATCAATTTATACTGTGACATATAGTCCGGTTAAAAAATAAGTTTCAGGCTGAGCGCAGTGGCTCATGCCTGTAATCCCAGCATTTTGGGAGGCCAAGGTGCGCAGATCATGAGGTCAAGAGATCAAGACCATCCTGGCCGATGTGGTGAAACCCTGTCTCTACTAAAAATACAAAAATTAGCTGGGTATAGTGGTGTGTGCCTGTAGTTCCAGCTACTCAGGAGGCTGAGGCAGGAGAATCGCTTGAACCCAGGAGGCAGAGGTTTCAGTGAGCCAAGATCGCGTCACTGCACTCCAGCCTGGCAACAGAGCGAGACTTCGTCTCAAAGAATAAATAAAGTTCAAAAAAATAAGTTAGGGAAAGCAGTCACATTGCTTTGTTTAAAAAGACAAACACTGCCTGATCTCATTTATATGTGAAATTGGCAAACTCCTAGAAGCAGAGAGTAGAATGGAAGCTGGGGATTCAGCCGGGAGGTAGCTGGTGGGAGAGGTCAGAAAAGAGGAGATGGTCAAAGGATACAAAGTATCAGTTAGGAGGAATACGTTTTAGAGATGCATTGCATAGCATGGTGAGCACAGTTTTGCACTGTGTATTTCAAAATTGCTGAAAGAGTAGATTTTTAAAATTCTTACCACAAAAAATGGCAAGCAGGTGAGGTGATAAATATGTTAATTAGCTTGATTTAATCTCCTATGATATATACATATATCAAGACAACACATTGTACCCCATAAATGTTTCAATTGTTGTTTGTTAGTTCAAAGTTTTTTAAATAAATACAATTTTTAAAACCCCAAACTAAAACAAGAACAAGTTCAGATGAAGTAGTTGAAATATATCTTATGTAACTGTCAAGATATATTATTAAAAATAATTGGAGGGGTGAGGGGTGAGGGGAGGGAACTTAGAGGATGGGTCAATAGGTGCAGTGAACCACCATGGCACACGTATACCTATATAACAAACCTGCACGTTCTGCACATGGATCTTGTTTTTTTAGAAGAAATTTTTTTAAAGTATAATAAAAAAATAATTTGCTTGACCTCATACAAATAAAAAATAATTTGCTTGACCTCATACCATATGAAAAGGTTAACTTGTAATGAATCATAGATCTAAAACAGGAGCTAAGACTAAAAAATATCTAGAAGAAAATCTTTATGAACTTGGGGAGGCAAAGAATTCTTAGATATGACACACGAAGCATGATCCTTAAAAGAAAAACATTAACAAATTAGATTTTATCAAATTAGAAAGGTCTGCTCTTTAAATAACATGATTAAGAAAATGAAAAGGCAAATGACAGACTAGGACAAAATGTTTGCACACCACTATCTCATGAAGAACTTTTATTTACAACATATAAGAAATTCTTACAATTCAGTAAGTCAATAAGAACACAAAAATCCAATTTTTAAAGAAATGCTTTATGAAAGAAGACATGCAAATGGCAAACACATGAAAAGATGCTCAATGTCATTAATCCTAAGGGAAATACAAATTGAAACCACAATGAGATATCAGCACACACCCATTTGAATTTTTTTAAAAAAAAGCACCAATAATACCGAGTGCTGGTGAATGCACAGATATGGAAATCTCTTATATTGTCGATGGGAATCACCAAAAACTGAAAACACCCCAAATATCCTTCAGTGAATGATGGATCAAATTGTCCTACAACCATACAATGAAATACTATTCAGCAATAAAAAAGGAATGAACAGACTACTGATTCATACAATGTGGATGAATCTCAAATGCATTTTACAAAGTGGAAGAAGACTCAAAATGCCATGTGTATGCATCTGACATTTATAAGACCTTATAGAAAAGGTAAAACTATAGAGACAAAAATAGAGCAGTGGTTTCCAGGGATTGAGGCAGGGGAAGAAGTTGATGACAAAGGAGGTTGGGGGACTTTATGGGGTGAGGGAATGGTTCTCTATCTTGATGATGATGGTGGTTACCCACCTCCATTTGTCAAAACTCATAGAACTATAAAAGGTGAATTTTACCAGATGTAAATCACACCTTAATAAGAAAAATTAAATCTGATTCCTATTTCATGCCAGATTAAAAATCAATTTTAGGTACATTAAAGATTAAAACATAAAAGACAAAATAAACTTTTAATATCCAACACAAGAAAATATAACTTAAGATCTTAGAGTAGGGAAGAATTCCTTAAATAAGACACAATGTAGGAAAAGATGGATATATTTTATTACTTCTGTTCCTCTGTTCATCAAGAGTTACAAAGAGAGTGAAAAGTCAAGCCCCAAATGATAAGATATTTCCAACACTTATAATTATAAAAAAATCAATATCAAGAATATACAATTAACTACTACAAAAGAATAAAACAAATAATCAAATAGAAAATTGGGCAAATATCAAAGTCAATTAAATTTCTGCACTTTGGAGTGCACACATCTGAATGTTGTATTGGTGCCCTGGGATGTTGAGTGAATAATACAATTAAGTCATAGAAGAATACCTAAAGTATAATCCCATTGGCATAAAGTTTCAAAATAGACAAAATTAACAATGTTTCGCTTAATAGTACATGTATCAGTGATTAAATAATAATGAAAAGTGAGGGAATAATAGCACGAGATTCAGGACGATAGTTAAGTTTGAAGTGATGGGGGAAAGGAGGGAGTTACAGGTTATTTTCTATTTCTTAACCTAGGTGGCAGGTTCATACATCTATTTTTTTATTATATAAAGTGTACATATGTGTGTGTGTGTGTGTGTGTGTGTGTGTGTGTGTGTGTGTGTGTTTGAGACGGAGCCTTGCTCTTTCGCCCGGGCTGGAGTGCAGTGGCCAGATCTCAGCTCACTGCAAGCTCTGCCTCCCGGGTTCACGCCATTCTCCTGCCTCAGCCTCCGGAGTAGCTGGGACTACAGACGCCCGCCACCTCGCCCGGCTAGTTTTTTGTATTTTTAGTAGAGACGGGGTTTCACCGGGTTAGCCAGGATGGTCTCGACCTCCTGACCTCGTGATCCGCCCGTCTCAGCCTCCCAAAGTGCTGGGATTACAGGCTTGAGCCACTGCGCCCGGCCATATGTGTTTTATACACTCTTATGTTTATGGAATTGTGTTTGCTCAGGTCCTCTAAGAAACAGATGCCAAAAGGGGTTAAACATGCAAGAAACTTACTAGGGAAATGCCTGCAAGGCACCACGGTGCAGGTCTGATACCTCTGAAGGAGAAGGAGAAGGAAGCGGGATTAGATAGGCAGAGCCTTGGACTGCAGCATGGTTCTAAGAAAGTTTCAACCAGATCCATAAGGAGTCAAAGTCACCCATCAAGGAGTCCCCATTTTGCAGGGACAGTGTTCTTGTCATACCCAGCCACAGGTTAGGACCAGCCTTGGAAATTATGGTCTTGGTATGAATTCAGAGGTGCTTTCAGAAGGCAGTAGCTGTGATGTCAGTCAGTTACATTACCCACAGCGGGAGATTTGAAAAGTACATTTTTGTGGCTCTCATGATAGTATGTTTCAAACTTTTTAAAAACTAAAGGGTAATGAAAATGGGCAAAGGGTATCAACAAACAGTTCCAGAAAAGAAAATCAAATGACCCTTAAATAAATAAAATAATGTTCAACATCACTCAAAGCGGGACCATTAATTTTCAGATTAAATTGCGTTGAGAAGCTCCTTGAGGATTCAGGTGACTCCAAGTCTAGGTCAGGGAAAGTACAAAGGCAAGGCTAGCTTTTTGTTTGTTACAGAACAACGTCATCTAGTACATGTAGAAGCAATACTGGAATTAGAAAAAAAAATCATCTTTTTCTAGTCCCCAAGGTAATAACTGATTTGGCAAAGATAGCCAATGGATGCTAAAACATGGTGCAAAGTCTCACCCCATCGGTTACTGACCAAATACAAAGACAAACTGTACATTCCCAGTGGAGAGATTCAGTGGTCACCAGTCTTAACCAAGTAATCAAACCTGAGGATGGATGCAGTGGGGAGACCTGAGTGTGTGTGTGCCAGCTCACCCCACACTTACAGGACCTGGAGCTCAAGAACACACAGAAGCCCAGTGCCATTGCCTAGACATTTAAAACTTGTGAATTGAACTACCAACCTTTGTAAAGTACATTTTATTCTCATATCTTGACAAATATACCTTTATAATGTGTATTAAATGCGTGTAAGATGCATGTAAAGCTATGGTTTTCAAACAAGGTATTTAAGGTAACTGAAAGTGGGAAAAACATCAAAGACAACTGAATTTTATGATTAATTTTATTTTTATTTATTTATTTTTTGAGATAGCGTCTTGTTCTGTCACCCAAACTGGGGTGGCAGTAACATGATTATGACTCACTGCAGCCTCAACATCCTGAACTCAAGGGATCCTCTGATCTCAGCCTCCTGGGACTACAGGCACGCACCACAATGCCTGGCCAATTTCTGTATTTTTTGTAGAGACAAGGTTTCACCATGTTGCCCAGGCTGGTCTCAAACTCCTGAGCTCAAGCAATCCACCTACCTTGGCCTCCCAGAGTGCTAGGATTACAGGTGCGACCCATTGTGTTTGGTCTTATTATTGTACACATGTGAATGTTGTATTGCTATGCTGTGATGTTATAATAAAATAGACATACATAGTTTTATAAGTTATATATTTATTTGACAAAATTAATATATGTTAACTTCACTTTAATAAATCACTAGGTTGTTATAATGAATAATTTCACATGAATTGTGGCCTGTAGAAAGTAATAATCTAAAAGATTAAAAATATAAAATGTGATCGTATTAAAATATCCAAAACTTGAATATTTTATCAAAAAATATAAGTTAAATAAATATAAATATATAAAATTTAAATTTACTTTTTATATGTGCTTTCCAAAAGTATTTTCTTCTAACTATTAAAAATAGTCTATTAAAAGGCAAATGCAATTTATTATTAACAAAAATCAAAGTTTTATGTAGGGTTAAATGAAAAGTATTTACTAAAGCTGAAAGTACATTTCAGTTTTTCTGAAAACTTAGTAAAAGCTTATTACATACTTTTATAGAAATAAGGGGTTTTTTTGCAATTCAAGTGTTCAAAAGTCATCCGGTTGCCCATATAAATATTAGATATCACACTTCACACATATGTATGAATTGTTTGATACTAAAATGTGCAACTGTTACAAACACCACACCAAGTTATGAGGATTTCTGGAACCTCAAATTACAAGGTTAAGAAAAGCAAGAAAATGGATGCTTGGTGGTACTGGAGGCAATCCTTCATTATGCAAGAAAGATTACTTTTGCATTCATGCTGAGAATGATTTGGCAAGTTAATTTGTCTTGTCTCCTAAGTACTTCTATCCCTCACCTCCTCCTTACATGCTAAAGCAGTGTCCCTCCATCATTGGCAGTAGGCACAAATCTAACTTTTTAGGGCATTGAAAATGGATGCTATTAAGATAGTGATATAAAACGATCTCTATTACTAAGTGAAAAAAAAAGCAAGGCACTGAAATTATTATCGTATGCTCCTATTTTATTAAAAGAGGAGAAATGCTTATGCATAAATTCTTTTTTGGCAGGATGCATAGGAAGTTAATCACAATGGTGTCCGAAAGGAGGAGAATTAGGTAGCTGGGATGAGAGGGATACTTTTCTCTGATGACCCTTTCATACTTTTTGAATTTTAAACATGTGAATGAATCACTTACTCAAAGCAATTTAAAAACTATCCACAAAATGAAAGGGCAAATATCATGAATGTCAGACAAAGGTTTAATAACTGCAATATATAAAGAATGTATAGACCATTAAGAAAAGAAAAGAGAGGGCTGGGTGGAGTTTTGCATTGACATTGTTTAGAATGCTGGTGTAGGTTGACCTTTAACAGGTTTCACTACTGGTTTTAAACTGCCTACAGGCAATACACCCCCATATGGCCTGTACCCAGGATAGACTGATGCCATTGTCCTGCCCTTAGTGTGTGTCTGTCCCAACAGAACACTGAGCAAATGTCATGGGCTGGCAATTGACACACAGAAAAAAAAAAAAAAAAAATGAAGAGATGGGGGTCAGAGGGTGGGTAGGGGAAGAGGAAAAGGAAAAGCCATGTCGAAACACGTTCAACTTCATTACTGATCTTTGAAATCCAAATTAAAATATCTGTGGAATAGCATTTTTCATGTGACCAAAAAAAAAAAAAGTTTTTTAAGATAGTAACATGCCATAGTGGCAAGTAATTGAAGAAGTGAGAATCCAGATTTTTAAATATTTTTAAATGTTCATAACCACTGACCTCAAAATTCCATTTCTGGAAAATTATCTAAAGAATATAATCACAGGTGGGAACAAAAGTGTATTATTTACAATAGAAAAAAATTGAAAAAGTAAATGCCCATAATAAGAAATTAAGTAAATTATATCTACATTATGAGAAACTATATAAGCAATCATTAAAAATAATGCTACAAGCTGGGTGCGGTGGCTCAGACCTGTAATCCCAGCACTTTGGGAGGCCAAAGTGGATGCATCACTTGAGGTCAGGAGTTCAAGACCAGCCTGACCAACATAGAGAAACCCTGTCTCTACTAAAAATATGAAATTAGCCAGGTGTGGTGGCACATGCCTGTAATCCCAGCTACTCGGGAGAATTGCTTGAACCCAGGAGGCAGAGTTTGTGCTGAGTTGAGATTGTGCCATTGCACTCTAGCCTGAGCAACAAGAGCAAAACTCCATCTCAAAAAAATAAAAAAATAAAAATTAATTAATTAATTAATTAAATAATGCTACAAAACAATGTTGATTGACTTGGAAATGTTAACAAGGCAATTAAAACCATATGTAGGAAAATAAACCATTTTTATCATGATAAAATTAACACAAAATTTACCACTTTAACAACCTCTACATGTACAGTTCAGTGGCACTGGGTACATTTACATTGTTATGCCTCTTTTACCACTACCCATCTCCATAATCTATCTCATCTTGTAAAACTGAAACTTTGTATCCACTAAACGATAACTTCCTGTTTCTCCTTCCCCTCAACCCCTAGGAACCACAGTTCTACTTTCTGTGTCTATGAATTTAACTATTCTAGGTACTTTATATATAAGGGAACTCATACAGTATTTGTCCTTTTGTGACTGGCTTATTTCATTTTACATGATGTCCTTAAGCTTCATCCATGTTGTAACATGCATCAGAATTTCCTTTTCTTTTTAAGGCTGAAAAATATTTCCTTGTTTGGATATACTATATTTTGTTTATCCATTTGTCTGTCAGTGAACACGTGGGTTGCTTCTACCTTTTGGCTATTGTGAATAATGTTGTTATGAACATGAATGTACAAATATCTGTTCAAGTCCTTGCTTTCAATTCTCCTAGGTGTACACACAGAAGTGGAATAGCCAGATCATATGGTAATTCTAGTTTTAATTTTGTGAGGAACTGCCCTACTGTTTTCTGTAGCAACTGCACCCTTTTTCATTCCCACCAATAGTGCATAAGAGTTCGAGTCTCTTCACATTCTCACCAACATTTGTTGTTTTCGGTTTTTTTGAAAATAGCCATCTTAATAGGTGTGAAATGGTATTTCATTGTGGTTTTGATTTGTACTTCCCTAGTATTAGTGATATTGAGCATCTTTTCATGTACTTATTAGAAAGAACCTGTTTTCATAACAGAAAAAAAGTTTTCATATAAATACTATATAGGGGGAAAAAGAAAAGAATAGACATCATAATCTTTACAGGGTACTACTACACTGTTTAGCAAATACTGGCTCCCTTTCCCCAGTATCACCATGGGAGGAGTATGCTTCCCCGCACATTCAACTTGGACTTCTCCATGTCCTTGTTTCGGGCAATGGACTATGGCAAGTCTGATTGCAGGTCTTAAGAAGTATCACGTTTCCACTAATCCTCTGAGTAGACATGTTCCACGTAATTACTGAGTTTAAGAAATAAAGTGACATCTGTGAAGCAAACCTAAAATTGGCCCGTAGCATGAAACAGAGCTGCCCGAGCCCACCCATAGAACTCTAAGCAAGAAATCATTGCTTATTGTTTTTTGCCACTGAGATCTTTGAGGCCATTTGTTACACTGAAAAAGGTAACTAATACATAGAGATTATCTCTGGATAGTGAAATTAAGTGATTTTTTAAATTATTTGTGCTTCTAAGTATTTTCCCTTTTCCACTATAAATATTTATTGTTTCTAATACGATTTAAAAACCTGAAATGTTTCATGCCAAAATATAAGTGTTTTTTTTCTGCTACAAATCACATATTTTAAAAGTACTTTTCTTTAAATTTTGAATTTGTTTCACAATAAGCATGTCTTACTTTTGTAACCAGGAAAAAAATAATAAAGGTTTTGTTTCCTTTATTGTTTTCCTGGAATGATGGTCATTCACAAATCCCAAAAGGGACTTTGAGGATTTAGTAGTGAAGCCAAGTACACTAAGGATAAATCATCCTTCTTTATTGGTTGCCTGGGGCTGGGGTGGGACTGGAAAGTGATTAAAATGGTACTGGGTTTCTATTTGGGGTGTTAGAAAGGTTCTAAATTTGGATTGGGATCACGGTTATAGAGCTCTGTAAATTTGCTAAGAATTATTGAATTATATGTTCAAAATGGGCGAATTTTGTGGTATGTGAATTACCTCTCAATGGTTTTTTTTTTTTTTTTTAATTTCCTTTACATGGCAATTTAAAGGAATAGATTTTAGTTTCAAGAACTGGAACTACAAATAACTCCTTGTCCTAATGAAAACACAAACAACAATAACAATAAAAACAAAAAATAACTATATAGACTCTCATTGAAAAGGTAGACTAAGAATCTTTGTGGGGGGTTGGGGAGGGGGCAGCAGCAACCCTGAATTTAACCAGGAACACCTTCTTTTCACTGAGAAAATTATGATTTGCAATCACATTCACCCTGAGAGTCCCAGATAGTCCCAGAGAGTGTGTAGGAGTCAGGCTTCTGGACAGAGGTTTAGAAACGGGTTGGATTCGTGTTTTTGGAAGCCAGTAAAACTTGAAGATGGGTTAGGAAACATGAGAAGCAAAAGCACAACCGCACCCAGCTTGCCAACAACTGCAAGATGCAGACACCATCCACTGCCCCCGCATCTACAGGCTAACTAGTTAGCTGCTAGTTGAAACTTATAGAATATTAATGAATGAATTGAGTAGCTCCTTGTAGGGACTTGGAATGTAACCAAATACTCTATGGTTGGTTCAGAGGTTAGCTTACTGGAACCAAAACAATTTGCAAATTATGTAAACTAGTTCAGAGTACAGTAAAAGCCCTGTGTCCCCATCCAAAACTCCTAAATCAGCCCCTCTGTCTGGAAGTCATCTGTTTGTCAAACCTCTGGGCTGACATCTAACTCTTGCAATTTGAAAGTTGCCATAACAACCAAGGGGAAAGTTTTGCTCAACAGAATATAATCCAAAAGCAATTAAAAAAAAAAAAAAAAAAACTCTTTGAGCAGCTTCTAGAAGCCAAAGGGAATGTGAATGATGCAAGCCCAACAAGTAAAATGTCTCCCAGGTATAAAATCTGGGGATCACAAGACAAGAAACAGAAAACTTAACAAATTAACAAAGTTGGAAACATGGCTGGCTCAGCCACCTGTCTTTATCCTGGGCACCTTACACATAAGGTGTCCCAGAAATGTTTGTTGATTCGATCTGATTGGGAGCAGTTCAAATCCTTATTTCATTTCCCAAAGAAGAATGAGCTTATCTCATTTGAACTGGGACCCAAATTCACTAAATGGATGTGAATTTCAGAAATCCTAGTACTTGAAATGATTGGGCTTTTATCATTGTGCTCCCTCAACCACCCTTGAGTTAGTATTTGATTTGACATCAGTTAAAAAAAAAACTGCTTTTGCAAAAATTAAACTCAATTAAGACAAAATAGAAAATAAGACATTTTAAAACAACTTGTTTTTGAAGTGTATTTTAGGGGAAATTCTTTCTCTGTGTACAATGGGAATTTTCTTATTTTTCGGTGCATCATTTATTCTGTCTTGTTTGATGAGGGCCCTTGATTTTTTTTTTTTTCATCTCCTATTTTTAGCTTTGTGGTTCAGGGAACCTCCCCACGTTTCAGGGAGAGGTTGTGACTAGGTCCGGCCAATCAGAAGTTTTACACTGCCCTTGCCACAGTGATTGGTTCAGGGTTATACACATGACCGAATCAGAACTAATAGAGTCAATGCCGGCCCATTGGCTGAAGGAACTGAAAGTTTGTATAATCTCATCAGGTTTATCTCTTGGATTGTGAGGGACTGTGGCATGCTGCAAATAACACTGCACCGCCGGGCTCGGTGGCTCAAGCTTGTAATCCCAGCACTTTGGGAGGCCGAGACGGGCGGATCACGAAGTCAGGAGATCGAGACCATCCTGGCTAACACAGTGAAACCCCGTCTCTACTAAAAAAAATACAAAAAACCTAGCCGGGCGAGGTGGCGGGCGCCTATAGTCCCAGCTACTCGGGAGGCTGAGGCAGGAGAATGGCGTCAACCCAGGAGGCGGAGCTTGCAGTGAGCTGAGATCTGGCCACTGCACTCCAGCCTGGGCAACTGAGCGAGACTCTGTCTCAAAAAAAACAAAAAAAAACAAAAAAAAAAAACACTGCACCAACAGATAAAAAACACTTGAGTTTTAAACTCGGCCTTGCTTCCTACGAGCTGTGTGGCCTTGGACAAGTCACTTAACCTCCTGAGATCTCATTCTCCTCATCTGCAAAATTCCTTGGAAATTTCTGTGAGGATTTCATAAAGGATGCATATGTGAAGCCACTTTGTATGTTATAATGCTTTACTGAAACGTCAGTCCTTGCCCTTTGTCTTCATAGCAGCCCAAACTGAAATTAGCAGGTAGGGCTGTTTGGGTTCAGTGCCCTAAAAACCGAAAACACTGTCCAAGAAGAAGACAATCTGAAGCCACAGAATGCCACAGTGAAAAGGGAGCTTGGAGGATATCTGGTCCAACCCCCTTCATTTCTCAGAGGAGGAAACTTGCTCTATCTACCCTTGAAAGGGAGGAAATGACGTAAGAACAACTATTGCAACCATTCATGCAGCTTCCCCACGTTAACTTAGAGCAATCAGATAACAAACTATGGTCTTTTAAGACAAAGAGCATGCGTGTGTTTGCATAATGTGCTTATCTTTTCCTGTGGTAAACAGCATCACCTGCAGATAAGTGACAGCTACAGAAAAAAAAAAAATGCATTTACTGGACAGTTCAATTTCTCCGCACAGCTCAGCCATCTGAGTTCAAAGATGGAAGGAAAAGAGCTTTGCAGTTGAAAAACTTGCTGAGCCATGCGTCTGAAATGCGTTAAATAATTGCAATAGGCATTTTATTTATGTTTTTACATTTTCCCTGTTGGTGAGAGCCACTCCTGCCAAGAAATTATTTGCCAAATGGTGACTTCATTTATGATGCCGGTAATGTAATGTTTAACAGCTGACATGTGACCAGTACTTCAAAAAAACTGGGTCCCTTAGCTTACACGGCAACAGAAGTGTTGCAAAAATTTGGAGATCCACATGTAAAATTCAAGAATTTAATATGAGTAAGAGTTATTGAAAGTCACATCTGGTCAATTTTTCCTCATTTATTTATTATTTTATTATTATTACTTTTTTTTTTTTTTTTGAGACGGAGTCTCGCTCTGTCGCCCAGGCTGGAGTGCAGTGGCCGGATCTCAGCTCACTGTAAGCTCCGCCTCCCGGGTTTACGCCATTCTCCTGCCTCAGCCTCCCGAGTAGCTGGGACTACAGGCACCAGCCACCTCGCCCGGCTAGCTTTTTGTATTTTTTAGTAGAGACGGGGTTTCACCGTGTTAGCCAGAATGGTCTCGAACTCCTGACCTCGTGATCCGCCCGTCTCGGCCTCCCAAAGTGCTGGGATTACAGGCTTGAGCCACCGAGCCCGGCCATTATTATTACTTTTTTAGAGACAAGGTCTTGCTCTGTTGACCAGGCTGGAGTGCAATGGTGTGATCATAGCTCACTGTATACCTCAAACTCCTAGGCTCAAGAGATCCTCCTGCCTCAGCCTCCTGAGTAACTAGGACTATGGGTCTGCACCACTGTGCCCAGCTAAATTATTTTTAAAGATTATAATAAAAAACCCTAATATTCACTATGTACAAAAAGCAGTTTATGTATATTAAATAATTTAATCCTCCCCTTTCTGGAAAACTGGGACAAACGCTATGAAGTAGGTGCTGTTTTTATCATCCACAGGTTTGAAGTGAGGCCCAGAGAAGTGGAGTAACTTTCCCAAATTCTCACAGCAGGAAAATAGTAGAGCTGGGATTTGAACCTAGGAACTTGGCTCTGTGGTCGGACTGCTTAACCACTCTATTATATTGACCTTTTTGTGATAAGCTTGCACATAGAATACCATATATTTTCGTTAAAATATAACTCATATATGAAATTAAAATGAATTAAAACAACTGTTCAAATGTATCTTTCTAGAACACTCTTTTAATGACAGCATCAAGAGAAAGCAGACTAAGAGTGCAAGATTTGGAGCCACGTCACTTGAGTTGAGGCAACTGACTAGTAGATGTTATGACTTTGGGGTAAGTTCCTGAAACTCCCTATGCCTCAGTTTCTTTGTCTGTAAAATAGGGATAAGAGTGGTACCTAAATCCTAGAGTGTTTGCCGGGGAGTTACTGAGATAGAAAGTGAAATAGTTTGTGTAAAGTGCATAGCCCAGTGTCTGGCATATAAAATATGCTCAATAAATATCACCCATTATCAGTATCCCTATTATCAATACCATTATTACCTTGTGCATTAGACACCACTTCAGCTTTGCTTTTGCTCCTCCCAGCCTTACCTGTCTCTCCTCCCCACCTCTCACCCCCTGCAGTCCACTTCTGCACAGGCTCCAATCTGCTCCTCACATCTGCCACCTACTTGGGCCTTACCTGAAACCCAGCTGTGCTCCTGTCATCTCCTGCCCTGGGACATCTCTGTTGACCCCAATGCATGAGACTCCAGGGGAAATTTCTTCATACTCAAGCATATGCAACCCAGAGGCAACGAACCCTCTAAGAGTCAAAACTTGAAGTCTTTCTTCTTCGCTGTCAAAGAATGTATGAGTTGGCTAGAGCTGCCATAACAAAGCACCACAGACTGGTAACTTAAACAACAGAAATTTATTTTATCATAGTTCCGGAGGCTGGAAGTCCGAGATCAAGGTGTCAGCAGGTTGGTTTCTTCTGAGGTCTCTCTTCTTGGCTTGCAGATGACTGCCTTCCTGCTATGGCCTCACCTGGCCTTTCCTCTGTGAACATGCATCCTTGATGTCTCTGTGTGTGTACAAATTTTCTGTTCCTAAAAGGACACTAGTCAGATTAAAATAGGGCCCATTTTCTATCAGGCTCACTTATCTTAATCACTTCTTTATAGACCCTATCTCCAAATGCTGTCACATTCTCATACTGAGGGTTAGGGATTCACCATATGAATCCTGGAGAAACACAATTCAACCCATGACAGAGGGTCCCGGGCTACAGTTCATTAGGCTCCTCACAAGGTCCTGATGTGCAGAGCAAACCGTTGACTTTAGTGGCCAACTTACCCGTCTTTCCTGGTTTACATCCCTACTCTTCTTTGGGATCATACTCGCCAATAAAGACTTCATACATAGGCTTGCTCTCAAGCCCTTCTTTCTGAGGAATTGGGACTAAGGCACTTAATGGAAATTTTGGATGGTGTCCTACTGCAGGGTCAACCAGACCTGTCAAGTGTGGCCCCAGCAGTCCTTTCTACTCTAACTGCCCCGTCTGCACAGGGCTTGGCCTGTGCTTACCACACCAGACTCTGCATGCTCCCTTGCCCTCCTGGGACACAGAGTCCTCATCTGTAAATGACAGGGCTGGGTCCCTTCCTCCCTTCCAATTGTATAAGAAAGCTATGCTCCGCCGGGCGCGGTGGCTCAAGCCTGTAATCCCAGCACTTTGGGAGGCCGAGACGGGCGGATCACGAGGTCAGGAGATCGAGACCATCCTGGCTAACACGGTGAAACCCCGTCTCTACTAAAAATACAAAAACTAGCCGGGCGAGGTGGCGGGCGCCTGTAGTCCCAGCTACTCGGGAGGCTGAGGCAGGAGAATGGCGTAAACCCAGGAGGCGGAGCTTGCAGTGAGCTGAGATCCGGCCACTGCACTCCAGTCCGGGCGACAGAGCGAGACTCCGCTTCAAAAAAAAAAAAAAAAAAAAAAAAAAAGAAAGCTATGCTCCACCTTCCTATGAGTGACCTTGTTCACCCTCCTGGAGATGAGTTATGATCTCCATAGAATTCTAAATAAGAAAATATTCCAGGCAAATTGGAAAAGAAAAAAAAAATGTCCTAGATTTACACAAAATGGAGACAGACAAACCACACAGTAGTTCAAAATCTCTCTAAATTAGTGCTCCAGCACTATATGGGAAGGTTAATAGATATGGAGCTGGCCAATCCCAGATTTTAATTAAAACCCATCTTTTAAGCCAGGCGTGGAGGCTTACGCCTGCAATCCCAGCATTTTGGAAGGCCGAGGTGGTCAGATCACCTGAGGTCAGGAGTTCCAGACCAGCCTGGCCAACATGGTGAAACTCCATCTCTACTAAAAACACAAAAATTAGCTGGGCATGGTGGTGCATGCCTGTAATCCCAGCTACTCGGGAGGCTGAGGCATGAGAATCGCTTGAACCTGGGAGGCGGAGGTTGCAGTGAGCCAAGTTGGCTCCACTGCACTCCAGCCTAGGTGACAGAGGGAGGCTTGGTATCAAAAAAAAAAAAAAAAATTAATTAAAATTTTTTTTTAAAAAATCTTTTATTAGTCAAAATATGAGACTAGTATGGTCACCCAGCCAAAAGAGAGAACTCGCTTAATACACATGTGTTCTCACACACATACACACAAACACATACTTCTTAGCATTCTGTTATTTCATTCTATGTGGAAGCAGCAGGATGTGGATGCAAATGGATTTTTCATGTATTTCTCTTGGCATTATGGCCATATTTAATGTAACATCCAGTAAAGCAGAAATTTTAATTAAGTTTATGGCCTGACCATCTGTATTTGTATGGAATTTTTGTCTCTTCAAAGCAAAATGTGAACCTGGCTTTAGACCTGAAAATATCTCAGGCTGCAACCAAAAGCATTATCAACAAACTGCACATGTGTGGTCTGACGTATAAAATAAGTTTAGAAGAAGTTGAAGCCTATTATCCAAATATCACAGAATACCTGGATATTAATTATGTAGTCACTAACTTATTTGGATATACTTCAGGGAAGAAGAAAAGGACATTTTATATATTTTCAAGGGGGAAAAAAAAAAACTATCTCAGCATCAATAAACTACCGAAGAATCATTTAAATACATTTTACTTATGTCTCCGGGTTTTGATGTATTTTCCTTTTAATCTTAATTTCTTTGCATTTTATAAATGAATAAAGCCTACATACAATTCATATTTAAGTGTTTTAGTTAATCTGGAGGTTTCTTTTCTTTAAAAGAGTAAAAACTCACTAATGAGTACCAAATAAGAATAGTGAATGTGGCCCAAATGAATTAGTAAGAAGCATTTGTATGAACTTGGAAGTAATGACAAAACACTTAAAATGCAATCTCTACTGTGTAGTACAGGCATAACTTGGACCTGCCATCTCTTGTCTGCCTTTGGGGGGATGAATTGAGCTGCCCATAGTTCAACTTTGTATTCTCTGTGAAGTATTTGTTACATGAATTAAAGGTGCAAATAGATACCCAATTTGAAATGGAAATCTGGATGGAAGCATTGCTCAACTCCCTACTAAAATTCATATGAAGGGAAAAATTCACAACACTGAAAACAAGTACAGTCAACTCACTGCCAGAATCTGGTAGGCCTTCTCAGTTCTTGTCTCCAGAAAAAGAAACTGTCTACCGAGGTAGAAATGCCTTTATCTTTTTACTACCACCATCTTGCTACATGAATTCAAGCTGAAAGTCCAGTACAAGTCCTAGGCCAGGCAGAAACGTAGAAACTCTGTCCTCTTACAGTACTGCTGCTTTTTGAGGTAGTCAGGGCCCTGTCTCTCCCACTAAACTCTCCTGTTTCCAAACTAATTTTCTTCTCCCAAACTTGTCCATTATATATACTCATAAATTTATTCATGCCACTGAGTGCCATGCCAGGCACTGTTCTAGAAGCTAGGAATACAGCAATAAACAACAACAGCAGCAACAACAATATAGACTGCTCTGGTGAAGCTTATCCTCAAGCAGGGCACAAAGCAGTAGATTTTCCATTCAGAGACTCACGCTCTGAGAAAATAGCTTGGCACGAGGTAAGAGTGAGATGGAAATAGAATATTGCACGTGGGGAGATGTGGTATCCACAAGAAAGTGCTGTAGTGGGAACAGGAAAATCTCATTTTTGTGTGTTCCACCCTTTCTGAGTGATGAAGTCCAGGAACTGGGACTTACTTAATACAGTCCAGCAAAGCAGAACTAGATAAAAACCTGCTAGACAACAGGGAGATAAATCTGTTCTGTGTCAGGTAGGAAAAACCACAGCAGAGTGAGAGGGACAGAGAATGCAGGGGTAAGAGTTGGGAATGAGGACAGGGTAGTCGGGGAAGGCCTCCTCAAGGAGGTGACATGTGAGCAGAACCCTGAAGTAGGTGAGGAAGTGAGCCACATGGACACATGGAGAAGAGCTGCCCAAGCCTGTGCAAGGGCGTCAGCCTCCACCTGGTGGCCTCTGCTCCTGCAGGAATTCTTGGTTTGTTTAGTCAAGGTCAGTTGTTTCTGCCAACAGCATCTCCACAACACATCTTCCTGCTTCTGTACTGTAAAATCTTCTTTAATACAAACGTCCCCAATCCCTGGGCAATAGACTTCACGGCTCACCTTCATGGTAGAAGGGCTGCAAGAGAAGGGGGAAAAAATTGGATTACACAGAAAGTAAGTATAGTTGAGGAGTTTACAAAAGAAGTATCCACATTATATATATTCTAGAAAAATTATTAAACTAAAAATTAAAATACGAAGAACAAAAGGTTCTACAAAATGATACAAATCAGGCTTTGCTCAGTCTTGACATCTATAATAGTAAATTTCAGAAGACAATAAAGACTTTCAGGAAAGGGACATGACACCAGAATGCATGCATATAAATGTGTGTGTGTGTGTGTGTGTTTATGCACACACACATATATGAAGACAATAGTAAGTCATTCTCAAGTTTGTGACATCTCAGAAAGTGAATCATCACAGTATCTTGAGGAAATTTCTAGAAAATATATGCAGATGACCAAGACATAGATGACAAGTAAGACCTCTAGAAGAGGAAGTTGTAGCTAACAGGCCAGAGGAATCCTCGTGTACTCAGGCTGGGACCTAGAATCACGAGGCCCAGCTGAAGGCCCACATCGGGGGCCAAGCATGGCCCTGCAGTGCTTCCTTCATCACGGCCTCTTCTGCAGCTCTCTCTCCACTTTCCAGTGCCAGGAAATGGGCTTGTTGCACCGTATTCTTCAACTCTCAGTTCAGAGAAAATCTTCTGCATGTTTAGTGGCTACTTAAATCCGTAATTAATAGTGTTCTCTTCCAGTGCTTGCTAACAATGGCTATGTGGGTCACTCTGTTAAGAAACTGAACCAGGGGAATCACTTTCAAAAGGTGTTTTCCCTGCACAAAAGTAGAATGACGTAGTGCAACATAATCGTCCTTTTTTTCTGCCATGGAACAAGAATGATGGTTTTCTGCACCTTTAAAAGTCATACTGAGAGTCCTGAGTCATTGAGGTTTAATTGGGAAAGACTGCTAAACCACCAATAACAGATATGATCTGCAGGGAGCCTCTTGAAACTCTTTCTGACAAGATCTGTGCACATTAACAAAACTTTAATCCAGCATAAACACAATTATGTTTTTTTAAAAAAGGAATTATAAGAGAA
Source organism: Trachypithecus francoisi (assembly GCF_009764315.1). Classification (NCBI taxonomy): domain Eukaryota; kingdom Metazoa; phylum Chordata; class Mammalia; order Primates; family Cercopithecidae; genus Trachypithecus; species Trachypithecus francoisi. The sequence goes on along the minus strand of NW_022681469.1, from coordinate 100,169,865 downwards.
TGCACCCAGATGTTAAAGGAAGGGATAGTTTCTCTGGGAGGCAGACTTCTAAGTGATATTTTTCCTGCTTTATATAGTTAGCAGATATTTTAAAAACAGATTTTTAAGAAACCAGACTATGCAATTGCACATATACCATGAAATTGCAACTGTGTAAAAATTAATACAGATGCTTCTCAATTTACAATGGGTCTAAATAAACTCATCCTTAAGTTGAAAATATCATAAGGTGAAGATGCATTTAATACACCTAACCTCCAGAACATCATAGTTTAAACTTGTCTCTCCTAAACGTGTCCAGAACACTTACGTTAGCCTACAGTTGGCCAAATCATCTAACACAAAGCCTGTTTTATAATAAAGTGTTGAATATCTCATGTAATGTATTAAACACTGTACTGAGAATTGCCGTGTGGATGCTTGGAGTATGGTTTCTACTAAATGCATATCACTTTTGTTTCAATGTAAGGTCAAACAACCGCAGGTCAAACCTTCATAAACTGGCAACTGTTTGTATGTCGGAAGAAGAAAATAAATCACGATGGATATGTAAGTGAAACTATTGATAATCTTTTTTCCTTCTCTTCATTTTTATTTTCTAAATTTTCAATAGCAGCATATGTTACATCTATAATTGAAAGAAATTTTTCTTAAAGTAAGATGGTGAGTGATTTGAGCATGCTTCAAGAGAGCAAACGGGCTGCTATTTGGATGCCAAACAAGTGATTGCTAATTACAGACAATTCTCATTATCAAGTCAATCAGGCAGTTTTTACTTAGACTTCAAGTAGAAGCCAATGCTTTTAGTTGCAAAGAGCTGAATTGCTTCTATAATAGAGTTCAAACTGCATATGCCCGTTCTTTGAGGACATTAGTAAAGCTCTATAAATCTTTAATCCAAATTTAAAAGGTTTTTCCATAGGAGAGAAGGATAACAGACCATCAGTGGTAACTTCATGGTGGATTGAGTAGTCAGATCTGTGTAGCTCCAGGCAAATCCCGCCAGGTGCACAGAAGGAGTGTGAACCCTTTGTGTAGCTCACCTCATACAACCCAGTCCAATTTTGGATGCCAGCTCCTTCCTTAATTCCCCTCAGACCTCAGGATCTAAAGTTAGAAAGCCCATAAAGATAGGACACTTGTCTGCCATGCTCACTTCAGTATCCTAGAATATGAGAGTGCTCTTCAATTTGTGGAACTGAAAAATCTGTTCAAGTGCCCAACTTTACTGAAGGATTGGAATTAACAAAAAAGAATAAAAGATCAAAGAATAGCAAAGACCTTCACACTGGATGTGACTGCCAGCAGAGTCGTAAGAGGACCCCTTCCAGAGGAAAATGGCCTACTAGCACTCTCTCCTTCATCCCTGGCCTGCGCCCACCACTTTGCAGTGGCCAGTGCCTTCCCCAGCAAGAGCCCCTAGACCAGTTGTCTTCTGCCAGAGCCCAGACCCTGACCAATGTTTAAAGGAAAACTTTGCAGTTCACAAACTTCTGCCTTCCAGGATGGCCAACCATCCAGGAAGCCCTGACATTCAGGAAGACCCCACCTCCTATTGCCAAAAGGACAAGGCATCCGAATTCAAGCTGACAGTAGCATCTTTTTCACATTTTGGAACATCCGGTATGAAAAAACACCAAGAGGGAACTGCGCACAGAACTGAAGGTGTTGGGCTCTGGAACTACCAGGCCCACCTCTGTGTTCCCTTCATATCAGCAAAGAGAAACTAGACTCCTTCATCTTTTGCTCATGCCTACCTCTACTCCAGCTTTCCTGGCGTGATGATTTCGTTCTTTGGGAACCAAAAGAATGTCCAGATTTATAGTAGCCCAAATCTATATTAAGAACAAGAAGCACTTCCTTAAAGAAACACATTGCCAAGATTTCACTTCACAATGAAAACGGACTTTATTTTACTTTGCCAATCAATTTAGTTATTCATTGTCTTAAATTTTTCCACTTTGGAAAGGAGTTTTGCTTTCCATTTACATTACCAAATAGCTCGTTAAAGAGACTTTCAAACAGTGTGTTCTCAAAGTGGAAATCAAGGTACACTCTCTCCAGCCCTGTTTCTCCAAGTTTGCCCACAGCTGCCCAGCCTCAGAATGACATATGGAATTTTTTTAAAATGCAGATTCCCAAAGATCTTCTGAATCAGAATTTCATAGGACTGGGCCCCAGAATGTGCATTTAAAAACACATTTCCTGAGGAAAAAGCTACGTGGTTTACATGTTTCCTGTTCATTGTGCTAAATAAATGAACATTTAAAGGTGGGGAGGAGTTTCTTGAGTGATTCTAATGCAAACTAAAGACCCCACTGTTTCGCTCTAGAAAAACAAACTGAAGTTTTTTTTAAAAAGTCTGCTTTTGCCTGCCCAGTGGCTCCCGTCTATAATCCCAGCACTTTGGGAGGCCAAGGCGGGCGGATCGCTTGAGCTCATGAGTTTGAGACCAGCCTGGCCAACATGGCGAAATCCGGTCTCTGCAAAAAATACAAAAATCAGCCAGGGTGGTGGTGCATTCCTGTAGTCCCAGACACTCGGGAGGCTGAAGCATGAGAATCGCTTGAGCCTGGGAAACGGAGGTTGCAGTGAGCTAAAAGGGCACCACTGCACTCTAGCCTGGGTGACAGAGGGAGATCCTGTCTCAAAAACAAAAACAAAAACAAAAACAAAAACAAAACAAACAATGTCTGCTTTTCTCACTCTCCCTTCATGATTTTCCATCAGTATTCCAAGTTATTGGGGTTCAGACTCAGCTGAAAATCCTGTTGTACCTCATTTTACAGATAGGAAAAGGCATTCAGGAAGTGCTCATATGCCGAATTTGCAAGCACCTTTGTGGTCTGACTTCAGGATGGCACAGGGATAGCTCATGTGGTCCATGTTCTTTATATACATTATCATATTTAATCCTATAAATAGAAAAAATTTTATAGATGTCATTGTTCCCATTTTGTAGTTGAAGAAACTGAGGCTCAGGAAGAATTTGAACCCAGGTATGTTCTTTCATCCAGATCTTGGGCTTTCCCTACTGCACCCAGATGCCTGTCATCCACCCACCTATGTTTAACTAGTTTTCTCTTATTTTTGTTCTCGAGTTAATTTATATTTGGACTTTTCTCCTGCCCAAATATATTCTATAGGCTAATTAATATCTTAAATTACATATGTTGGGCTATCCCTTTGATTTAAAGATTTGTTTTCTGCTAAATTCACCCTTTTGGTTTTTGCTAAAATTCACGTTTTATTATTCTTTGGGCATTAATACTTGATCAGTTCCTGAAAACCTTTTAATAAGGAAAGGATGGATGGCACAAGTATGAGACGCTGGATGCAGAGGGTGGGAAGGAGGTATCTTGTCACTCCAGGGAGAGGCAACAGTGATCAGCGACCATTACCCGTGCAGTTTTACCCACGACCAGCTTGCCCTGGGAGCGTATATGGATCTCTTAGGATCCATGGTCACTGACAACAGTTGTGTTATGCCCTTAGCTGAGTTTTTCAGAGTATCTTATGTTTAAAATGGCAAGGGGAAATATTAATTGCCTGGAGAGACACTAAGAATACAATTGACATCCATTTAAGTATGTTTGTTATTCATACCACATCTTTGTTTTATGCCATAAAAATAGATGCATTTGGGTTGTGAGGCAATCTGGCAAATCAATTTTATGAGCTTTTCCTTATAAGTTAGGCCAGTAGCAGGCCCTTCATTGTTCAAAAAGGAAATGATGCTGAGAAAGCAAAGGAAGACCAGAAGAGCAAGTAGAAGTCTGGGCATTTGCTTCTTTCCTCCCTCATTTCCACTGGAGTATGGTTTTTAATTGCAAGCTCTATGAGACTAGGGATGGTGTCTGGGGTCTGTCTGGTTCACTGCATTATCTCTGGTGCCTAGCACCACAACTAGAACAGAGAAAGCGATCAGTCAACATTGGTGACAAATGTTGAAGCCTTTCAGAAATCTCATGTTGGCTTTGTTACACTGACTTTGTATTTTCTAATTTCTTGCAGTGCAATAGAATTGAATGCAGTACAAATGTCTTAAGTTGTTAAATACCTGAGCACATATGCAAGATTTCAAACATTATGTTTTTGTCATTAAAGATCTGACTAGGAAAAAAATGTAATCAAATAGAAATATGATAGTTTAGAACAGTGTTGAAGGATCAAATCAATCCAAATTCAAAAATATCACAATGTTTGTTACTATTTTTCTCTTTCCTTTTGTTCTGGAATAATACTGCTTTGCTCCAGAAACAATGAATCATTTGTCATCTGCATTATGCTCTCTTCCAAATAAAATAGCTATGTAGAATGGATTTATAGACAAAAGTCTTCTTGAGTCTGAAGACATGAAGATAATATATTTAAGACGTGATTAATAGCAGTTATAGAAATGCTTTAAGTTTTAAAGTCTAAAGAACTCAATTTTTAGTTTGCTGCAAGTTTGTTTTGTTTATATGAATTATAAATATGGAAAAACGTTATTTCTTTGGGTAGAGATATTAAAGTAAAGTAGCTTTGTTTTGTTTTCAAAGTACATATTATTCAGGGCTATTGGATACAGAGTCATAAGCAATATATTTACTTATTGTGGTTCATGCTAGTCTTACAGGAATCATTGATACTTCTGCATTGGAATGAGAGAATTATAGAATAATCAAGTTAAAGCCCGGGCATGGTGGCTCATGCCTGTAATCCCAGCACTTTGGGAGGCTGAGGTGGGCAGACTGATTGAGCCCAGAAGTTAGAGACCACCCTGGGCAACATTGTGAGTTCCCTATCTCTACAAAAAATACAAAAAATTAGCCAGGCATGATGGTGTGCACCTGTAGTCCCAACTACTCAGAAGGGTGAGCTGGGAGGATCACTTGAGCCTGGCAGGTGGAGGCTGCAGTGAGCTGTGTTCGCACCACTGCACTCTAGCCTGAGTGACAGAGTGAGACCTTGTCTGAAAGAAAGGAAGAAAGAGAGAGAGAAAGGAAAAGAAAGAAAGAGGAAGGCAGGAAGGCAAGAAGGAAGGCAAGAAGGAAGGAAGGAAGGAAGGAAGGAAGGAAGGAGGAAGGAAGGAAGGGGAGAAGAGGGAAGGGGAGGGAAGGGAAGGGGAGGGGAAGAGAGGGGAGGGGAGGGGAGGAAGGAAGGAAAGGAGGCAGGCAGACTAGAAAAGGCTTCAAAAGATCGTAAGGTGGCCGGGCGCGGTGGCTCAAGCCTGTAATCCCAGCACTTCGGGAGGCCGAGACGGGCGGATCACGAGGTCAGGAGATCGAGACCATCCTGGCTAACACAGTGAAACCCCGTCTCTACTAAAAAATACAAAAACTAGCCGGGCGAGGTGGCGGGCGCCTGTAGTCCCAGCTACTCGGGAGGCTGAGGCAGGAGAATGGCGTAAAAACCCGGGAGGCGGAGCTTGCAGTGAGCTGAGATCCGGCCACTGCACTCCAGTCCGGGCGACAGAGCGAGACTCCGCCTCAAAAAAAAAAAAAAAAAAAAAGATCATAAGGTATGGGCTTTGTTGATACACATATTCTAGGCTAGGCAATCTGTTCGAAAGACTTAGAAATAGCATGCCCTCTGACCCAGTAATTCTACTTCAAGGAATTTATCAGAGGTATAAAGATACATGTACAAATATGTACATCATGGCCCTATTTGTAATAGCATGAAATTGAAAACAGCCTAGGTGTGCAACAGTGGAAGATTAGAAAATACTCTATGGTATATCTAATACTTTGCAACCAGTAAAGTAGTATTTGTTTACATGGAAAATGTTCACCATTTATTATTAAGTAAACATAAAAAGCTGAGAAGGAGACAGAGTATGGGGTAAGATGCCATTTTAGTAAGTTTAAAACTGTGTGTTTTTGTATGTGTGCATGCACAGATACATGAAAACTGCCAAAACATTAATAATGCTTGGATCAGACACCTCTGGGGCCTCACATCCCCTCAGCCGGCCATTTTACTTCAGTCATTGCTGTGGAAAGCAGCTACACAGGTGTAAACTGACAGCATATTGCCTCAGCTGGGAGAGGTCCTCTCAACCCTGTGGGTTGTCTGCAGAAACCCTCTCAGCCTTCTGATGTCTCTGCAAATTTGGAAGAACAAGGGAGTTCCTTATGGAGTGACTCTTGACTAAGAGAAGATAGGAGCCAGTGGATCGATGTTTCAAGTGATATGCCAATAAACCTTTAGACAGCTCTCCAACAAAAATAGCCCAGATCTGTGGCTTTCACCAGTTTCCACGGTGTAAACACTCCCACTGTGGTCAATTTCAAGCTACCAACCTGGTGTCACTGAGCACAAAGTTGGCACGACATATGCACAACAGGCCATGCCAAGCTGGGCAAGCAGGTTCCAACACACCACTGAATATATTCACCTCTTCCATCTCTCTCTTCTCTCTCTCTCTCTCTTTTAGAGACAGAATCTCACTCTGACACCCAGGCTGGAGTGCATGGCATGATCACAGCTCACGGCAGCCTCGACCTTCCATCTCTTCAATGGACAATCTGAAGCACATTCTACAGTGAGACTAAGCCTTAGTTATCCAGAGTGGTGAACGATTTGATAATACACTTTTGAATGGCCTTTCCCTCCTTCCCTGCTTCCCTTTCTCTAGCCCTCCACTCCCATTCCTGGAATCACTTCCCAAAAGACAATCTGCACATGAGCCCTTGTCCCAGGGTCTTTCTGGGAAAACCTAAGTAAGACTAAGAGAAGATAGGAGCCAGTGGATCGATGTTTCAAGTGATATGCCAATAAACCTTTAGACAGCTGTCTAACAAAAATAGCCCTGATCTGTGGCTTTCACCAATTTCCACGGTGTGAACACTCCCACTGTGGGTAAGACAGAGGTTGTTTTGGGATATAACAATTCTGGATAATTTAGATTTTTTTTTATGTGTGCTTTCAAAATATTGTCCGTTTCTGGGCCAAGCACGGTGACTCACGCCTATAATTCAGCACTTTGGGAGGCCAAGGCTGGCGGATCATGAGGTCAGGAGATTGAGACCATCCTGGCTAACACAGTGAAACCCCGTTTCTACTAAAAATACAAAAGAAAAACAAATTAGCCGGGCATGGTGGCGAACGCCTATAATCCCAGCTACTCGGGAGGCTGAGGCAGGAGAAGGGCATGAACCTGGGAGGCGGAGCTTGCAGTGAGCAGAGATTGCGCAACTGCACTCCAGCCTGGGTGACACAGTGAGACTCTGTCTCAAAAAAAAAAAAAAAGTCATTTCTTCCATCGGGCATGCCACTTATATAATATTAATATAAAGGAAAAATGCATATTATTTATCATTGTGATGGATTTTTATATATCATAACAGGGATCCTGGTAAGTTGGAAAACATACAATTTAGAAAGATTTAGCCATCCCCAGAGTACACATTTGTTGTTCTCCACACCTGCTGTTCCTATTCTCCTAATATTGCAGATATGAAACTGATCCATAGGAGGGGAATAGAAAGAAGGATGGGACCAGAAAAGTAAGGATTAAAGACAAAGACAGTTTTCCTTATTTTTTTATTGGTTTCTTTTTCCCTTAATTCCACCAAGCCTCCATTAAAAGATAATGAAAATAACAGCTACTGATGAAAAAACTGATTCACGGCCGGGCGCGGTGGCTCAAGCCTGTAATCCCAGCACTTTGGGAGGCCGAGACGGGCGGATCACGAGGTCAGGAGATCGAGACCATCCTGGCTAACACGGTGAAACCCCGTCTCTACTAAAAATACAAAAAAAAACTAGCCAGGCGCGGTGGCGGGCGCCTGTAGTCCCAGCTACTCGGAGGCTGAGGCGGGAGAATGGCGGGAACCCGGGAGGCGGAGCTTGCAGTGAGCTGAGATCCGGCCACTGCACTCCAGCCTGGGCGACACAGCCAGACTCCGTCTCAAAAAAAAAAAAAAACTGATTCACAAAGTCTAATGAGCAGAAAAAGTGTTTTGGCATATTATTTATATTTAGAGATAAATGCTATATATAACTGAGTCTTAAAAACATGTCCATCAACAAGCAGGAAATAATGTTATTATATTCAGGACACATTTTATTCCAAGGAAACCTTCATAAAGAAAAAAAATTTATTATTAAAAGAGAATTTAGTTAAGCATAAAGAGGCAAAATATATATATATATATAAAAATCTATAGATATTAGAAATGGCCAGGGAAAAATATAGTAGAACAAACATTTTTGTTCACAATATAAAAAATAACACATATAGTAGTATTAAACTCCACAAGAAATACGTGGTGTTTATATGTGGAAAATTACACAATGATACTGAGGAATATGAGTCTTAGAGAAACCGAGGGACAGCCACATGAAGCGACTTGGAGTCCTTAATTCCCTTTCCACCCATGGATAAGACCAAAGAGACCCTATTAAACCCCCTGCAGTTACACTGCAGGGCCTCAAAGAAGCTTTTCAGCTTACCTCTTTTCAATTTGCTTTGTCTGTAGACATTCTCTCTCTCTTTTTCTTTCTTGCTACATATATGGATATAGCTGTACATAAATATAGATAGATATACACACATACATATACACATACACATACGCACACATATATATACACACACACACATAAAACCCTAACTATGGAAAGAAATACACCCAAAGCCTTGAAAAATTCTACATACTGTACTTTTTTTTTTTTTTTTTTGATACAGAGTCTGTCTGTCACCCAGGCTGGAGTGCAGCATTGCAATCTTGGCTCACTGCAACCTCTGCATCCCAGATTCAAATAATTCTCCTGCCTCAGCCTCCCAAGTAGCTGGGATTACAGGTGCCTGCCACCACGCCCAGCTAATTTTTATATTTTTATTAGAAACAGGGTTTCACCATGTTGGCCAGGCAGGTCACGAACTTCTGGCCTCAAGTGATCTGCCCGCCTCTGCCTCCCAAAGTGCTAGGATTACAGGCATGAGCCACAGGAAGGAAGGCTAGAAAAGACTTCAAACGATCACAAGGTGTGGGCTTTGTTGATACACATATTCTAGGCTAGGCAATCTGTTCAAAAATCTTAGAAATAGGCATGCCTTCTGACCCAGTAATTCTACTTCAAGGAATTTATCAGAAGTATAAAGATATATGTACATATATGTACATCATGGCCCTATTTGTAATAGCATGAAATTGAAAACAGCCTAGGTGTGCAACGGTGGAAAATTAGAAAATATTCTATGGTATATCTAATATATACTGGCCTTATATATTACAGATTTACAGTGACAGTTTTTTCTTCTTTAAAATTTCCATTTTCTACAAGAACATTATTATATATTACCTTTTTAATCAGAAAAAAATTTAAAATCAATTGAATTTTATGTTATGTGGTTTTCTTAATCACAATAAGAAAAAATTTTTAATCGAGTTCATCTGGGATACAGTTTCAGAGTCTCAGGTATTTACACATAAATTCTCTCATCAAGGCTGTATTTCTACCCTCCTCGTGGCAGTCATCAAAATTCAGTCATCTAGTGTGAGGCACTCATGGGGCCAGGCATTATGAAACTAGCCGATGTCAGTGGCAGCACTTGTCACAACAGCGAAGCTTGAAAGCTCTGCAGTGGAGTTGAAGAGTGACTTAGCACTATTTTGGCATTCAGGGGCAGACACAGACTCACTGACAAAGAGTGCCCTTCTTCCCTTACGTAACTGGTTTTTGTCTTGCAGATGCTATGGATCAGGTGCCGTTTTTTATGTTCCCCTTTCCTCTGGCCTTGAGGAAGTTCAGAGTCCAATTGTGTCACATCTTTTCCAACTCCATATGACCCTAGGTACACATTTTTGGGACAACTTTATTTTGTTGCTTATACTTCCTCTTTGACTTGATTTTTTTTTTTGTTTTCATTTTGGTGTTATTCCACTGTATTTGATGTTCCTATATAAGCTGCCTAAAATCATTTTGGAAGAAAAAAACCACAGAAATTAACAAACTAAGCAGAGTCAGGAACACACTGCATTCCCTCAGGGCCTTTGCAAGCTCTGTCGAGCTCCCTGAGAAGCATAGCTTGTGCAGTGCAAAGAAAATTCAATGGAAAGCGGGAAGATGAGACTTCTAAACACACCCTTCTCACAAGCAGGGCCTGAGTCAAGCTACTGACACTCTTGGACCTTAGTCTATGAAAGATTTGCTTTCTTCCCTAAGATTCCTTGGAACTTTCTCTTGTCCTAGCTTCTCTGACTTCTAAGAGCCATCAATATTACCTGCCATAAAGTATTAGGTTGATGCAAAAGTAATTGCGGTTTTTGCCATTGCTTTTCAATTTAATATATTTGATGAGGTCCATTCATGTAATAAACATTTATTGATGGCCTACTATATATAGGGAAGTGTGTTACATTAAAATTCTCATATTCCTGATGCCCAGAACACAGTTTCTCTGAGTTAATTCTAGAGAATTTCTTTCAAGACCTATCAAGATATTTACAGACATTTCATTTATAACAACAGAAGAATTTGATACAACATAAATATTCCACTATATGGAACCAGGATACGTAGTTTCTTAATTTGAAAATTGTAAATATTAAGATGGTATAGAAACATGGAAAAGAATATAGATAGAAACATAAATATATTTCTATTTTATTAAGTACAGATGTATTTCATTATGTCAAAAGTAGATATAATCATATTAAAAATTATTTAATATAAATACATTTTAGTAAATTATGGCTATATCTGTATATAAAACCAGAAAGGTGTACACAAGAATTTAAATGGCTGAGTTTGAAGTAGAGTTTTTGTTTTGTTTTGTTTTTGAGACAGAGTTTTGCTCTTGTTTCCCAGGTTGGAATGCAATGGTGCGATCTTGGCTCATTGCAACCTCTGCTTCCCAGGTTCAAGCAATTCTCCTGCCTCAGCTTACCAAGTAGTGGGGATTACAGGCGCCCTCCACCATGCCTGGCTAATTCTTCATATTTTTAGTAGAGACATGGTTTCACCATATTGGCCAGGCTTGTCTTGAACTCCTGACTTCAGGTGATCCATCCGCCCCAGCCTCCCAAAGTGCTGGGATTACAGGAATGAGCCACCACACCCAGCCTGAAGTAGAGTTTTAAGTGTAGTTTTTGAGTATGACAAGTCAGAAACAATTAAGTGATTATTACTAATATCACGTCATTAGTTGCTTTGAACCTTTAGGTTCAAAATTTTGGAAAGACTTTAACTTGTAAAGGTATTAGTGCCCATAAATGTGTTCAAACCATAAATTCTTCAACAACTCATCTAATAATTATTTCAGAAAAAATCATGATAACTTATTGCCTCATGAAAAACTTTGGACAACTTTGCTTCCAGTTTTAATAGTGTTAGTCTTGTTTTGGTGTCAGCAAGACTAAGTTATTTTCCAAGAGTTTATTGGCTTCTGTTGCTTATTCTTTACTGTAGGTCATAATTCTCTGTTTGTGGCAAAATAATCATTTCCATAGCAACCAACCGGGATGTCTCAAGGAGAGGATTAAGACTTCAGGAAAGGAATAAACAAGAGGAGCTGATGAGTAACGAAAATAATCATGATTCTTATTCTCAATCAGAATAGAAGGAATATTAGGATGAGAATGTACACTACAGGTCTTTCAGAATTTCTTCAGCCTTCAAAACAATTACTTCAGTTCAGTTTTCTTGGAGACCTTATCTACCCTAAGACGCAGCTACTCCTATACTGTAGACGTTGTATAAATAAAACGGGCAAGGGGAAGCCTAATCAAAGCTCCGTAACATTCCAATCAGGTACACGCCAATTGTGCAGAAACACTCTCCAGTAGCATCTTAGAAAGAGATTTATAGGTGTATGTGAGTTATTATGTGTAGCACACTACAGGGCCAGAGTTAAACTATTTTATTGCATTTATTTACTCTTTTTGTAACAAAAGGGGTGCATAGGGAGTAGCTTAGAAAAGGGTAAGTCAGCTAGGCACGGTGGCTCACGCCTGTAGTCCCAGCACTCTGGGAGGCCAAGGCAGGCGGATCACCTGAAGTTGGGAGTTTGAGACCAGCCTGACCAACATGGAGAAGCCCTGTCTCTAGTAAAAATGCAAAATTAGCTGGGCAAGGTGGCACACACCTGTAACCCCAGCTACTGGGAAGGCTGAGGCAGGAGAATCGCTTGAACCCGGAAGGTGGAGGTTGTGGTGAGCTGACCCATGCCATTGCACTCCAGCCCGGGCCACAAGAGCGAAACTCCGTCTCAAAAAAAAAGAAAGAAAGAAGGAAGGAAGGAAGGAAGGAAGGAAGGAAGGAAGGAAAGAAGGAAGGAAGGGAGAGAGAGAGAGAGAAAGAGAGAGAGAGAAAGAAAGAAAGAAAGAAAGAAAGAAAGAAAGAAGGAAAGTCTTTTGAAGAATGGATTTAAATGAAGCATGAATTAAATATGGTCCACACTTTTCCTATTAAAAAACCCTCTGGGCCAGGCGTGCTGGCTCATACCTGTAATCCCAGCACTTTGGGAGCCCGAGGCAACCAGATCAAGAGGTCAGGAGATCGAGACCATCCTGGCTAACACGGTGAAAACCCGTCTATACTAAAAATACAAAAAAAAAAAATTAGCTGGTCACAGTGGCAGGCGCCTGTAGACCCAGCTACTCAGAAGGCTGAGGCAGGAGAATGGCGTGAACACGGCAAGCGGAGCTTGCAGTGAGCCCACATAGCGCCACTGCACTCCAGCCTGGGTGACAGAGCGAGACTCCGTCCCAAACACACACACACACACATACACACGCATTCTGGATAAATAAAAAATTCGAAAGAATATTGATGGGATTGGCTTGTGTTGTCTGTATTTCAGAGCAAGTATTACATAATAAAGTGATTAATAACATTACATGTGGGCAACCTTAAACGTTTAGCTCTTCAACTTAAAGCAATTTGCATGTTACACAATGTGCGGTTACGGCTCTATGCTAGATATACCTATGCTGTTAGTTACCTCAGACACCAAACCAACATGCAGTCAGCCAGTTCTGAGGAAAGCTAGCTCAAAAAAAGGCCAGGAAATGTTTTTTAAATTGTTTTCACTGTGTTATAATTTACATGTGGCTAAACGCACATATCTGAAGTGCACAGTTCTAGTAGTTTTGACAAACGTGTAGGTTCTGACATCAACACCCAAATCAAGATAGCATTTCTACCTATCTAAAAGGTCCCCTCATGCTTTAATCTTCTCCTCTTACCCCCACCGAGGCAACCACTATTCAGATTGTTTTATTGTAGATGAGTTTTGCCCGTTTAAGAACATGTGAATGGAGTCATACAGTGTATATTCCTTTGTATCTGGTCTTTTGCTCAACAAGTTTTTGAGATGCATCCACGTGATTGTATAAATCAGTAATTCCTTTTTATTGCTGAGGAGTATCTCATTGTGTGAATAGGCCATTTTAATTCATGCATGCTAATTGATCATTTGTGGCCAGTCCGTATAATATAAATTGTAAATCACAAGCCAGCCTGCCTATGTGACCCACACCCTCTCTCATCTATCACTATTTTGCACTTCTAAGCATTAAAATGAAGTTAAAACCTCATCATTTGGACTGATAGAAAAAGTCAAAATGGGATCATTTTTGTTAAAGCAATGAGTTTCATTACTTTCATATTTATACCCAAACTACTGGCTGGGCAATGTAAGTGCAAAGCGGGAATTTTCTCGGGATTGCTTTAATGAATCTACAGAGATTTTAGTTAGCACATAAATTATTTCAGGGCTACCACAGGGCAAATGTTGCGGAGCAGATAAACTTTGATTTGGAAGGTCTTCCACTCCTGCCCCTCTCATTGCCCCCTCCCCTTCCCAGGGTGCTCCCCAGGACAGCTATCCTGACGCCAGTCTCACACGGCCTTGATCGCAGCTGGCTATGACAGATGGAAATGGTTCTAATAAGTTAATTCTAGGGGTTAGATAATGAGGGCTTAAGGGTTTTTCCCTGCCAGAGGGAATTTACATTTTAAAAGGGGCCTCTTGGAAAGTGATGCCCAGCATGTGGAAGGTAATCAATAAATGCTTTCTCCATTCCGTTGAAGGACCAAAGCAAACTTAGAAGGTAAGAAAGATATTTTCAGATCCAGAGGAACATCAAAGCATCCTCTGAACTTGACTGAACTCTACTGACAATGTTGTCGTGGAACTGCCAGTGTCCATCTTGCTGCTGAATAAAGACAAGCAGGAGAGTAGACTAAGACACAAAGAGGGAGCAGCCTGCAAAGTCCTCCAAACCCTGTATCCAGACAACTCATCATAGCTACATGCAGTTCTTTGCAAATGGGGAAGAATGGGAATTTGAAATAATGACTTAGGCTTATTCCTTCCCCAGTATTTCAGGCCTACCCTCAACCTTCCCCCAATTCAGGCAGCAGAGATGTCATGTGTATGTGCACGTGTGTGTGTGTGAGCATGTAGGTGTGTGCCTGCCCTCACAGTAGGGTTGCTATGGCAGAAATGCAGAGATAGAAAAGAGAAATGACTTTGTCTTAGTCCATTTGTGTGGCTATAACAAAATACCAGACTGAGTAATTTAATTGAAGTTTATTTCTCACTGTTCTGGAGTCTGGAAATTCCAAGATCAAGATGCCATCATTTAGTGTCTGGTGAGGTCCTTCTTGCTGTGTCCTCACATGGCAGAAGGGCAGAAGAGCAGAAAGCGACCTAAGCTAATTTCCTCCTGCCCTTTTATAATGCACTAATCCTTAATCACTCCCCAAAGGACCACACACCTATTCATACCAGCACAGTGGGGACCAGGTTTCACAGTGGGGATGAACAGGAATTTTGAGAGACATTCAGGCCATAGTAGAGTTTTGAAATAGACTTTTTAAACTAAAGACAATAAACTCAAAAAGTTTAACTCAAAAAACGTTTTTGAATTTCAAAAGCCTGGATTATCAGAATCAAAATCAAGGTTCTTAAGGACTAGAGGCATGAAATTTATACTGTTAGCCACAGATTTGGAAACAGTGCTTCCCAAAGCACATACAGACCAGACCCTCTGTACTGAGGGAGGAGGAGGAAGAAAGCTATTGAGACACTGGTGGGTGTCCCAAAGAAGGAGTCACACCTGCACCTGGCCAAGTCTGGCTAGATAGAGCCCCCAGTAAGTTTGGGAATCTGAGCATGATCAAGGGCTATGTCTCACTCCTTAGTTGGGGTTCACAGAAGTGCCAAATCTTCCAGCCATCTCCCACAGCAGTGTGGTAGAGCAGCAGCAGAAGACAGTGAAGATAGCACAGCCTGTCTGGGCAGAGTTACCCTGAGACAGTCTCAATCCCATCTACCCCCAGTGTCATGAGGGAAATTACCTTGATGCCATGAGAGCCTCCTTGTTACCAGTACACTGTTGCACAAGCTACCCTAGAGATGCAGGACTAAAAATGATCAGAGACCAAACTAAAATACTCAAAGCACACAATTTATTAAATCAATGTATCCACACAGCAATAAAAAGGAGAAAAGAAATGGGGTGGGGTAATGTACTTAGGAAAGGGTGCAGAAAAGGTAGAAGGACCACACTACATAAAACCTGGGTTACAAAAGACCCATAGACATTGCTCTTCCCACACCATCAGTCTTCCCTCCTGATGGTGTGGCTATAAGGACCAAAGATGAGCAAAGAGGCCCAAGACACGGAAGATGCCTGGGACCAGCACAAGCAGTTGTTTTCTAGGAGAAACACATGTATTTATTATATCTGGCTACAGCTATTCCTCACCAGTTAGCCTGTTGAGCAGCTGTGGATTTTATCTGGCAGTGGACATTTGGAGTCAGAATGGGTGTCACCAATGGGTTATCAATTTCAGATGTCATAAATATAAAGGGATTCATATACCTCTAGTATATTTAGTGTATCATGAAAATTAGATGCCTCTGGTACCCCATGTATATTTAGTGCTTCGTGAAAATTAGGTGTCTCTTAGTTCTTCCATCTCTCCCTATCTATGTTCCGTATGCATAAGCCCTACTTATTTTATCTGCGTTTAACACATCTCACAAGTTACTAACTTCCTTATCTATATTTAACACATCTTAAGAGTATCACCATCCCATTTCTATTTTCTATAGCAGAATTGAATATTCTCAAATTTAGAACAAATGCACATTTATCTAGCACTCACACACACACTCACATATCCCACAAAGTCACAAACAAAAACACCTGTAGTGTACATTCTCATCCCAAAAAAACTTACAGGATGGCCAGCAAACCAGAAGATACAGTCACCTGAGAGACCAATGACCAGAAACCAGTAAGAACTCAGACTGCTTAGCAGATGACAGTTGGAGGATTGAGAACCAGAAACTCTCAAGGAGCCTTGTAAGACTTAGAGGCAACCTAGGGATAAAGAGAGGAGGGAGATCCCCTGAAATGACAGAAATCCTTGTTTTGACTGAGTTTGCCCTGCGCTGATTATGTTTTCCACCACTGGGAGAAATGGGGGCTCTGGATCTGTCCTGTCCAAGAAAATAGATGGCTTCTCTATTTGACACAGCAGACAGCAAATGCTTCCATCATCTCAGAAGATTCTACAGGACGCACGCTGCTGTAGATATCAACTGAACTGTAGAAAAATAAAGTTACATCTTTGGAATATCTAAGCTTACAGACTGAGATGATTACTTCCTCTACGTATACACATTCATCATTAATAGGGTATCATAAATTCTACTCTTTTTTTAACCTTTTGATTAAAATACACTGATTCAGCCACTTGCTTTCACTGAATTTTCTCTGTGTTCAGTGGCCTATGTGTTCAAGATAGCTAGCTGCAGGAAAGGATTTAACAAGAACAGAGTGAAACCAACACTGATTAGGGAAAGAAAACCATGGTATCGTTTGCTAGATAAGGCCACATCTCGGGGGAATATGTAAGGACTTTAGCTTTTTCTCTGAGTAAGATGAGAGTTGTGGGTGATTTAAGCAGGGAAGTGGCAAGATCTGGTGCATATTTTAAGACACTCACTCTGGCTGCTATGTGGAGAATTAATTGAGAAGGTATTAAGGTGGATGTGGGGAGACCATTTATTGCAATACTTTAGGCTGAAATAATGGCTGCTTGACTCCGGATTATGGTAGCGGAGATGTTGAGAAGCGGTCATCTTCTGAATATGCCTGATGGGAGAGCTGCAGTATGACTAACGGATCACACCTGAGGAATGAGAGGAAGAGCGGGACAAAGAATGAGTCTGTGTTGACCTAGGCAGCTAGAAAAAGGACATTTCAACATATTGAGCTGGGAAAGCTTGCAAAAGAGTAAGAGTTTGCAGAGGGAACGTTTTGGAACATGCCACATTCGAAATGGCTACTTAATCACCCAAGTGGAGACATTAGATAGACAGCTGGAGGTATAAGTTCAGAGGTGAGAGCTGGAGATAAAATGTTGGTTGTTGCTGGCGTATAGACAGCATTTAAAGTCATGAGACTTACATAAGATCATTTGGGGAATGAGTAGGTAAGTGAAGCTAGAGAGGAAAGGAGATCTTCAGACTGATCCCTGAGGCTCAGCAAGGTTCAGAGACACAACCAACACAGAAGATTAAAAAAGAAGCCATCAGGAAAACCTGAAAACCAAGGTAGTGGGGTGCTGGAAGCCAAGTGAAGATAGTCAATGAATAAATGGTCAGCTGGGGTTGGTAGGTTGAATAAGATGTACACTAAGAAATGAGCTTTGAGACTGGAAGCACGAAGATTATTTGGGCCTTGAAGGGATAGATTTTGGAGAAATGATGAGGCTGAAGGCCTGAGTGAAATGTGGCCCAGGCTTCCTGGGATGCTCATCTCCATGAAGTATAATAGCACAAATAATTTAGCACATGAAGGAACCAGTGGATGCTATTGACTTGGGTGGACCCAGCAAAACAAATCTATTGAGAGAGATGTTACACACCTAAGAGACAGGACAAGAGCAAATCGAATTAGAAAGAAAAATAACTGGAACATCATGACTCTTCAGGTACTAACACACAAGGAAAAGATATCACCTATAGAGCTTTAGAAACACCCAAGATTACTTGTGTTACTGTTAGATGACTTTTTTCTCAGATTAAATTTAATTCTCTGGCATTACCTCTTAAAACTCTTGGTTTTTCAGATTCACTCATAAACTGTAGCGATGTCTTAAGGGGTATCAGATTAGTGAGACTACTAGCATAATCTACTTCACTAGAGAGTTATGTGTTTTTTTGTTTTTTTGTTTTTTTGTTTTTTGGACACAAACCACAAGTGTTTATTGCAGAAATCTGGCCAAGGTTCCAACTGCAGGTCCCCGGCACAAGGCTGAGCAGGTGAGACAGGGAGAGGTGGAGGAAGTGATCTGGCCCAGGGCCTCAGAGCTGTGAGATGATGCTGGGTGCCAGACTGCAGGTGAGGCCTGTGCCATCTGGTTCCACATTCAGGGCCTTCACTATGCCATCCTGTACCACCATGGAGAACCTCTTGAGACGTCGATTCCCAAAGATGGACACTAACGAATCATCTAGTAATAAGTCTGTCTCCTTCCCAAAGGCCCCAGTGGTATCAGCCAGGAGCCGAACCCTGCCTTCCGCCTTGTGGGCTCGGCCCCACTCGCCAGTCACAAAGGCATCATTAACACTCAGACAGGCCAACACCTGGACTCCCTTGGCCTTCAGCGCCTCAGCCTGCTCCACAAACCCTGGTAGGTGGGCCTTGCAACATCCAGGGGTGAAGGCCCCGGGAACTCCAAACAGCACACCCTTCTTGCCCTTGAACAGCTCTGCCAGGTTCACCTTGTTCCCTGGCTCCCCTTCAAACACCTCCACTGCAGGGATGGCATCTCCCACCTTGATCGGGGCCGTGGCTGCAGCGGCTCTGCTGAAACTGCGGACCCCGCCAGACGCCCACTCTCCTTCACTTCGCCGTCTTGCTGCTGCTGTCGCTGCCACAGACTGACCGGCGGCCCCACGGAGCATATAGCCCGCTGAGCGTCTCAGGACACACACGCCGGCTAGTCCCATACCCGCCCTACGACCACTTCCATTCTGCCCCCTCGTGTTTTTTTTTTTTTAATAAACATTGTATTTTTGCCTGTTTTAAAAGTGCAGAAGGGCATATAATTAAAAGCTCCACATTGACCACCTCATTAAAGGAAACCTAACCATTTCTGGGTTTAGTTCTTCCTTACATAATAAGTTTATATATTTTTTCAAAAATCTATTTGTCAGTTTAAGAGATTATTGTTCAAAAGATTCAAGAACATTCAAGAGATTGCCAGAAAGGCAAAAACGTAGTTCACTTTCATTATTCTTTTTCTCCCCTCCTCCAAAATGTTGATGACTATCACTCTAGTTCCTTTACAGGCTACTTTCATTATATGCTTAAATAGACTTCGAGTTCTTTTTCATCAGCTTTAGCCATTACCTCCTGATTCATCACTTTAATAGATAAGTATATTAAGACCCTTTTAGAAGTGTTTCCACCTATAGCTAATAATTCCACGTCTGTCTCTTTATCCTTACTTGAAGCCACCAGTGTTCAGGGTCACCAGTGTTCATTGTCATTTCACTAGTGTTCATTGAAGAAACATCCTAAATGCTTTCCTTCAGTCCTTTCATATTCTCTAATCTAGAGACTCTCAAATTTGAGCGTGCATTAGAATCCCCTGGTAGGCTTGTTTAATCACAGATTGCTGCTCGCACCCCCGGTGTTCCTGACTGAGCAGATGAGGAGTAAGGCCTGAGGAGCTACATTTCTAACAAGTTCCCAGGTGAGGCAGATGCTGCTGGTCCAGGAACACACTTTGAGAACCACCGCTCTAATCCATTCTCTGCACTGACACGAATCTCCTAAGCATTGGCATATAGACTCCTTTTACTCTGGCACACATTGTCTTTTAAAAACAGTTTTACTGAGATAGAATACACATATCATCCAATTCACCATGTAAGTGTACAATTCAATGATTTTTAGTATATTTATAGAGTTGTATATACATCACCACCATCAATTTTAGAATTCTGAAAGAAACCCTGCATCCCTTCGTCATCACCCTTAATATTTATCTTGATAATGTCAAGTTCATATTGTGTCTTACTGGTCTTTGCATCCATAGCACTTAACACAATACCCACAGTAAGCATCAACTAGTGTTTGTTGAGTGAATGCAAAAAATGCAATCAATTCAGTTAATAGGCTCTAGCTAAGATTTTATCATATAATTAAAAAGCATAGAATATATTACAACAAAGACTGTTAGTTACCTTCTAATAACAAGACTCCTCTTCTTAGTAACAGAACCTCAATTTACATTTGGGTACACTGCCCTCCAGCTAAAAGATCACACTTTCCATTCTTCCTTGTAGCTAGGTTGGTCATGTGACTAAGTTCTAAACAAAGAGATGGAAGTTAAAGTATTATGTAAAACATTTGAGAAGTCTTCCAAAGGGAAGGGACAATGCCCCTTTTCAGCCTTTCCCTTCTCCTGCTGCTTGGAACTACGATGTGATATCTGGAGCTCTAGCAGTCATATTGGACAATGAGGATAAGGCAACAGAAAGCTGGAAGAGCCTTTGACCCTGAAGACCAAGGAATTTCATGCCACCTTTTACAGGAAAATACTTTTAATTCTTAAGCCTCTATTTTTGGAATTTTAATTGATTGGAGACTAACGTGATCCTCACTGATTTATCAAAGCCTATGCTCTTTCCACCACAGTACAGGATTAAAGGCACAAAAATGCCTTCTGTTATTACTGTTGAGCATACTTTTTATTGTCACCTGTTAGTGCTCCTTTGGGCATCCCTTGAACTTGGGGTCAATATCAAAGTGTTTCAGTTTGTTGGAGTAGCATTGATTCATTGTAAGAGAATGGGTAGACAATCTTAGAGTTAATCTTGGTTCTGACTCCTAATAAACCTTGCTGAGCCTCAACTTCTTCCACCAAAGAGTTGTAATAAGACCCTACATGTAGGCTTGTTGGGAAGATGAAAGGAGAAAGGCGTGTGACACATCCAAAGGAGTGGCTGACACATAGCACAGAATGCTTCTTCCTGCTCATACAGGGTCTCTCTAGGGAGCTCAGGTCAGAAACGAGTTAATTGGAGACATCTTGATCATTTCATAGAATCCACAGGAAACATTAGACAATTCTGATTTACAGGAATCTCCGCCAGATTATAAACTACACGAGGGCAGGGACCATCTTGTTTACTGCTATATACTTATTGTGTAGAAATGGCAGCACTCAAGGAATGTTGGCCAAATTGTGGATAAAAGCATCTTAAATTCTGTGACCCCAATGCCTCAGAATCAGTATTTTCCTGCATGTAACACAGACTAAGTACAGACCAGTGTTACTTGTAAAGTGACCAATCAAACTTCTATCAGGATCTTCTGAGGCCATTGCTAGACCAGTGTCCAAAACATCCCCTACAGCTGGTTCAGGGTCCTTGAACTCTGCACCTAAAAGATGGGACATTATACACAACCACCATTTATAAGCATCAGGCAATGGGATGCACGTGAAAGTCACAACATTGCAAAATAGAAGCAACAAGATTAAATCAACCTTAATCTCCAGCACTTGGGAACATTCACATCTTTTTTTTTTTTTTTTTTTTTTTTTTCATTTTTTTCCTCCTCTTGGGAAGAGTATTGACTGGATGACAAATTCTGTACCTAGACCCAGACTCACCTGCTCTGTGAGGAAAAGAACTCTTCTCACCCCCAGAGCTCTTATGACCTAATTACTGGGAACCATTATGAGCTTTTTTACAAAATACAGTATCCCTACAGTGATTCTAGTAGCTGCCTTAGGAGAGAGGCAGCATTCTTTGTCTTGACTATTTTTATATTTTCAAAGGTTTAACTGAAGTGCCATGCAATCCCCTTGGAAATTCCCTCTTCAAGTCTGTAAAATAAGCAGGAAACAAATACAAGTGTCTCGAACTTCAGATACTCATTTTGAGAAACAGGTGCAAGCCTTGTGTCCCTCATATCCAAGAAAAGTATCATTGTTGATCCACCAACAATTTTCAGGAAGCAGATTTTGCAGAGGAGATCAACTCTGTGTGTGTAAAAAGATTTGGAGCCCAAACCATAAGAAGTTATGGAAGAAAGGAAAGAATATGGCATTTCTCTCCCAGGCAGGGCATTTCCTATCCTAGTCAAGCTCAAGGATCCCCAGGGCACCAACTCACCACCCTGCCCCTCTTTACTTTCTTACCTTCCTGGGCTTCTGTCCATCTTTAAAACTTTAAAGGAATAAAGTACTAATACATACTATAACATGAAAGCCTTGGAAACACTACACTGAGTGAAAGAAACCGGGCATAAAAGGCCACATACTGTATGATTCCATTTACATAAAATATCTAGAATAGGCAAATCTGTAAAGACAGAAGATGGATTAGTTGCTCCTTAGGGTTGGAGTGGAGGGATAGAGGAATAGGGGATCATAGCTAAAAGGAATGAATTTTCTTTTTTGAGGCGATGAGAATGTTCTAAGATTCACCATGGGGATGCTTGCACAACTCTGTGAAGATACAAAAAACCATGCAATTGTACACTTTGAATGGGTGAATTGTATGTTATGTGAATTATATCCCAATAAAGCTCTTACCAAGAAAAATCCATTTATGACTAGTTTTAAATTACATTATGCTTTATGTAAAATTTTACCTAACTCTTATTGCAACTCCATTCCAGAAAGGACACTGTGGATGAGCAGGGCAAGTGAATGTATTTAATTGACGTCATTCAGAGTTTCCCAAGAGGTACTCCAAAGGACAGCACGTTTTCAGCTGTTAATAGGTGAAATAATTATTTTAAAAGGCTCCACAGTCAAGGAAATTTAAGAACAACAAAGTTAAATTTCAACAGGATCTCTACTGCTGGAGCACTTAGAGATTTAATAGACAGACATGTGTTGTGCGTCTCCAAGAAGAGGATTTACCAAACTGGTTTAATCTTGAAGCCTTTTGTCACAGAGCATGGTGCAGAGTCAGTCTTCCATGACATGTATGCTGGTAAATGCATTTACTTTAATCTCAACAGGAACCCATGCAAACAAATGTTATGCAAAAATTAACATAGGTCCTCATACAACGGTAACATTTTCATTTACATGTCTGCATCTGATTTTAAAAGTTCAATTATAAACATTGTTTTTGCTTTCTAAATTCTTTTCATTCTATATTTAATATATGTAAATATAAGGAATGTGATTTAGAGTAGAAATTCTCTTCTTCGCTAAGTAATAAGAGATTTTCTGGTATAACTTGGCTTGCTGCTATGAAGTGGAGTTTGTTTTATGTTTGTTTTATTTTTCTCCCGAAATAGAAAGGCATTCTAAGAACATATAAAAATCCTCGGTAATCCTTCTGTCCCTGGCCCATAGATCAAATCATTCTCTCAGAATTCCACTCACTGCATTTCTCAGCAAAGATGTATTGGCAAGCTAAATGGAGAGGTTTCAAATTACTCAGGCTTTATTAATTTTACAAAATATGCTTTGAAGTATTATAATAAATAATTAAAAGTAAATAGCACATTTGAGATTAGTGAGCAGATGCTTGCAGGCATTATTGTTTCTTTCCTATCCTGTTCTTCTCCACTTTTAGTGCCGCAGAAAAGGCAATCTATTGCTGCATCTTCCTCCCATCACTGCATCACGGCTTGAGTTCCATTGCCCAGACGTATTGAGAAATAACAATTCAAGAAGGGAGGGAAGGAGACTAATAGTTACTGCGCACAATAACTGGATAGATAGAATGACAAGAAAAAGTACAGCCAGGGAAGGCACCAGGTTGAGAAACTTCAGGTACTCATCTAAAGTGTGACTAAACTCTGTTTGGCAATTAATATTAAGAATTGTTTGCAGTGGGCTTTGCACTTTACAAAGCACCCTCAGATGCAATATCTTAATCTTCAAAACAATTGTGAGAGGTAGCTCCTTTTTCCCTATTTTACAGATGGAGAAATTGGGGCCCAGAGAAATTAAGAAACTGGCCTGAGTTTCTCAGAATACTGTGGAACAGCAATTTGATTCTGAGGCTTCTGAATTCAAAATGTACTCTTTCCACCTTCACTCAGCTGGGAGAAGTTAGAAGGGCAGGCTGGAAAGAGATTGCAAAGGTCTTTGAATAACAGAGAAGTTTATTCGTTACCTTGCAGGCACTATAATTGTCATCTAAAGGCTTACAGCTACAACAAGCTTAGGCAAATAGATTAGCCATTTCTGATTCTCTTAAGAAAATTTCCCAGTGTATTTAACCTGTAAACGAGTTCAAATAATCATTTTTGAAAAGCATCTAATGTTTACTTGCTTTTTGTTGTTGTTGTTTGTTTTGCATTTTTTGTGGGTTTTGTTTGTTTGTTTTTGGTTTTGTTGTTGTTGTTGAGACAGGTTCTCACTCTGTTACCCAGGCTGGAATGCAATGGCACAATCTCAGTTCACTGCAGCCTCAACCTCCTGGGCTCAAGAGATCTTCTCGTCTCAGCCCCCCGAGTAGCTGGGACCAAAAGTGTGCCACCACGCTGGCTAATTTTTGTAAGTATTTTTTGTAGAGACAGGGTTTTGCCATGTTTCTCAGGCTGGTCTGGAACTCCTAAGCTCAAGCCATCTGCCCCTCCTCAGCCTCCCAAAATGCTGGGATTATAGGCATGAGCCCCTGTGCCCAGCCTACTTTCTTTCTGTTTTTACTCCATCTTACACATGTTCATTGTGTAGGTAGGCCAGGATCCTTTTAAAAGAGGTTCATATCTATCAGTTATTCATTAAGGATACAAATAAACTAATTTCCTAAACCTATGTCTGTCCTTGCAAGCTTTACGCTGGAACAGGATGCAATACAAAGAAAGTTCTAAGTCCAGTATTATGTATTAATTATTCAACACACATTAATTGAACATTTACTATGTGTTAGGTAGGCATCTATGTCAGGGATTATGCATTCAAAAAATGAAGACCACATGTTCCTACCATTATAGAGCTTACAGCTAAATGTAGCAAAGCATCCAGGCAAACAGAGCACAGTGTGATAAAGAATAAAACAGAAGGCCGGTGTGGTGGCTGACACCTGTAATCCTAGCACTTTGGGAGGTCAAGCCGGGCAGATTGCCTGAGCTCAAGAGTTCAAGACCAGCCTGGGCAACATGGTGAAACCCTGTCTCTACTAAAATACAAAAAATTAGCAGGGCGTGGTGTCACGCGCCTGTAGTCCCAGCTACTTGGGAGGCTGAGGCAGGAGAATTGCTTGAACCTAGGAGGCGAAGGTTGCAGTGAGCCGAGATCATGCCACTGCACTCCAACCTGGGCTACAGAGCGAGACTCCGTCTCCAAAAAAAAAGAGTAAGACAGAAAGCACAGAGAGACATAGGAGCACATGTCTTAGGGGTTAGGGAGGTTTCCTCAGGGAAGTGACATGCAGGCTGAAGGACCAGTGGGAGTACAATGGTGTCAGGGCTAGAAGCAGGGATTGTAATCCTGACTTTTGCATTAAACTCACTTGGAGAGTTTTAAAAACTACTGCTGTCTAGACCCCATCCAAGCCAATTCCATCTGAATCTCCAAGAACAAGGTTCACTCAGGCAGCAATTTTTATAAATCTCCGCAAGTGATTCTAATGTACAGCCCTATTCAAGAATCAGTGACTTCAGTCTTTACTAAAAAGTGTTTCAGAGTAGTAGAAACGATGTGAACCATCTCTAAATTCAGATTTCAGTTCCATGTAAATTCAAAGTAAATAATTTTTAGATGATTTTCTTGGTAACTGTAATGTGACCTTTATCTTAATTAACTTGGATTTCAAGAATATTTATGGCAAAAGCGACATGATAAAATTTTTTGACAAAAAAAAAAAGATGAATCTGAATAGTCTCAATATTGCTAGCTTTTCCTAACAGTTGGTAGAAAACAGCTTTTGTGGTAACTATCCCTGTGCTTACCAGCATTTTCTGTTCTGCTTCTATGGGCAGTGGGAAGACTATTCTTCCTTGTCCCTTTAAAATTATGAGTGATCACCTAACTCTTTAACCAATAAATAGTGAGCAGAATTGATGTGTGTCTCTTCCACGAGGAAGTATGTAAGAGCTGGTCACATGTTCTATTCTCCCACTTCAGTGATCCCTGACCGCTTGGATCGCAATGGTAACATCTTAAGACAGACTGATGATGAAGTCAAAGCACTCTGGAGTGCTGAGCACCCCACAAAGAGCACTCACCTTGCAGAATCGCTCATGACACGCATTGTTTTAAACCACTAAGATTTTAGGGTCTTTATTACTGCAACACAACCTAGTCTCACTTAGTAACTACCTTCTCAATCAGGCAGATCCCTTTTTGTATTTTCTTTCCCTGATTCTGAATTTTTTACTCACACACTTTTTCATGATCAATATTAACAATTAATATCCATCCTTCCTTCTTTACTTTTTTCCTCTCTTCTTTTCCTCCTCCTTTTCTCTTTCCTTTCCACTTAATCACTCATTTTAAAAATCACGGGAGATGCCCAAGAAGAAGGAAAGTTAGAAAGTAATTGAGTGGATGGTGGCCCAGCAGGCTGGAGGATTTGTTGCATACGGGGGGACTGAGCAAATAAATACAGTCAGCCCTCCACATCTATAGATTCCACATCTGTGAATTCAACCAACCATGCATCAAAAATATGTTTTTAAATCACATCTGTACTGAACATGTGTAGACTTTTTTCCTTGCCATTATTCCCCAAATAATACAGTATAACAAGTATTTACATAGCATTTACATTGTATTTAGTATTATGAGTAATCTAGAGATGATTTAAAGTATTCAGACGGGTTGGTCATGATGGCTCATGTCTGTAATCCCAGCACTTTGGGAGGCTGAAGGGGGAGGATTGCTTGAGACCAGGAGTTTGAGACCAGCCTGGGCAACATAATGAGATGTCATCTCTATAAAAAATTTGAACAATTAACTGGGTGTGGTGGCACATGCCTGTAGTCCAAGCTACTCAGCAGGCTGAAGTGGGAGGATTGCTTGAGTTCCAGAGGTTGAGACAGCAGTGAGGCATGCTTGCACCACTGCAATCCAGCCTGAGCAACAGAGAGGGACCTTGTCTCTAAAATAATTTTTTAAGTATTCAGGAGTATATGATTAGGTTATATGCAAATACTATGCCATTTTATATCAGGGACTTTAGCATATGCAGATTGCGGTATCCTTGGAATGTCCTAAAACTAATCTACCCATGGATATGAAGGGATAACTGTATATTAAGGATTATGCAGCCAGGTTCCTTTGCTGCCTGATAAGAGAATTTTAAATATGAAAAGGCGAAAGGATTGTGTTTGAACTGAAGTGGAGGAACTGCTATAAACTTATATATATGTATATAATTAGATAGATAGAAAAATGAATAAGACGTTTCAATGTTCTGTCCTTGTTCTGTCCACTGAGAGATCCTGGAAGCAGCAATAGGCCAATAGCAGTAAGCCTACATAGCACATGGATTTCTAGAAACCATTTTCCACTAACAGAAGAGATCTTAGAAAAAAAGAAAGACTGATTTCAGGGCTGGTGAAGCAAAAGCACAATTTGCTTCTGCTTTTTTTGTGTCTGAAAAATAACTTGTTATTATTATTATTATTTTCAGGTCTGGCTCTCTGTTGCCCAGGCTGGAGTGCAGTGGCACAATCTCAGCTCACTGCAACCTCTGCCTTCCAGGCTCAAGCTGTCCTCCCACCTCAGCCTCCTAAGTAGCTGGGACTACAGGCGTGCACCACCACACCCAGTTAATTTTTGTATTTTTTTTGTGGAGATGGGGTTTTGCCATGTTGCTCAGGCTGGTCTCAAACTCCAGAGCTCAAACAATCTGCCCACCTGGGCCTCCCAAAGTACTAGGATTACAGGCGTGAGCCACTGCGCCCAGTCTAAAAACTAACTTAATGTCAGGAAGTAATGAAGTACTCAAAAATGACGGAGGCATGTCAAAAAGACATAGAAGCTGGTTTGAGGAGCTAACCACTAACCCATTGAATAAAGTATCATTGAGTCCAAGCATATTTAAACAAACTAATAAATAAATGGAAAAAAGAGAAAGTTCCTCTCTATAGCAGATGCTAGCTATTAAATGTAGAAGAAATAATAGAAAATCACCATTTGGCAGTGATCATAGTAATAACTTATTCAGGCAAGAAACATCAATGAATGCTAACATTTGTGGGCAAGAGTCAGAAGACAAATGAAATATTTACATAGTCTCAAAGTATGTTTCCACAAAGACATATTCATTATAAAGGAAAAAGAATAACTTTCTAATAAAGTAACCTGGCAGAAACCACCTTATTCAAGTATAGCATCAAATGTAACATCACCAGATTGAAATCATGTGCCAACTGACAGGATATAAGAATTTAGCATTGCTTTTGTAATGTTCCTTCAAAACTGCACACATAACCTGACTTTAATAATGACGAAACATTAAAGTTCCCTAAATTGAGGAATATTCTACAAAATAACTTGCCCATGATCTGAAAAAATGTTACAGTCATGAAAGCCAAAGAAAGACTATGGAATTATTCTGGATTGAAAGAGACTGAAGAGGCATGACAACCAAAGGCCACACATGACACTGTATTAGATCATTTCCCTAAGGACATTATTGAGACAATTAGTGAAATGAATGGGATCTCTGAGAGATGGACATACAGGAGTTCTTTGAACTGTTCCTGCAACTTTTCTGTGATTTTGAAACTATTTCAAAATAACACATATTGTTTTTGCAATTTGTAATAATTTTATAGACTTGCAATTCAAGTTTACGTTATAATCTGAAAAAATATGGGAAGTTTGAGAATAATCTCAAATTATTTGGAATTAGCTATGGCGTGTTTTATTTATTTTAGTAAAGTTATTGAGGTTTGATAATAATATGGTTTGGCTGTGTCCCCACACAAATCTCTTCTTGAATTGTGGTTCCCATAATTCCACATGTCATGGGCAGGACCTGTTGGGAGGCAATTGAATCATGAGGGCATTTCCCCCATGCTATTCTCATGATAGTGAGTTCTCATGAGATGTAATGGTTTTATAAGGGATTTTCCCCTGCCTTCACTTTGCACTGCTCTTTGCTACCGCCATGTGAAGAAGGATGTGTTTGCTTCCCCTTCCGCCATGGTTGTAAGTTTCCTGAAGCCTCCCCAGCACTGCAGAACTGTGAGTCAGTTAAACCTCTTTTCTTTATAAATTACCCAATCTTGGGTATATCTTTAATAGCAGCATGAAAACTGACTAATACAGATATCTTAATTTTTTTAAGATTGTTATTATTCAAGTTTGTTTTTTATATTTAAGTTTGCACAATCACTTAATGGTTTCAGAACAGTGATATGCTCTAGGGAAATATGGATATGATAATTAGGCATGTGTACCAAGAAATTATTTTCACCCGGGTCTTCAGTAATTTGAATGGATATCTATAGTACCTGCCAACAGAATATGACTTGGAAAGCCATTAAATTCAAAATATAAAACGAGAAAGACCCCCAAGCATTGAGCTTTTTCCCTATGCTTAACACAAGTAAATTCCCTTGGCCAGAAGAATATGAAATGAAGATTTTTGAAAATTGTCTTCAAAAAAAGGCAAAATATTTTCTTAAAAGCAGTCTGTAAAATAAAAAAAATAGAGATTAACTCAGAGTTTCAGGTAGTTTAACATCAGATAGGATGAACAATTCCTCAGCCATCCTTAACTGTTTTTGTTTGCCAGGGGTGCCATAACAAATAATCCAGATTGGGGGGGTTAAACAACAGAAATTTATCTGAAGTCCGAGATCATGGTAGCAGTAGGGTCAATTTATTTTGGAGCCTCTCCCCTTGGTTTGCAGATGGCTGTCTTCTCCCTGTGTCTTCACATGGTCTTCCCTCTGTGTATATCTATATCCTAATCTTCTCTTACAAGGACAGCACACATTGGATTAGGCTCCATTCCAAAAACCTCATTTAACCTTAATTACCTCTTTAAAGACTATCTCTGAACACAGTCACTTTCTGAGATATTGGGGATTAGGCTCACGTCTGTAATCCCAACACTTTGGTAGGCCGAGACAGGTGGATCACCTGAGGTCAGGAGATCGAGACCAGCCTGGCCAAGATGGCAAAACTCCATCTCTACTAAAAATACGAAAATTAGCCAGGTGTGGTAGTGGGTGCCTATAATTCCAGCTACTCAGGAGGCTGAGAGAGGAGAATTGCTTCAACCTGGGAGGTGGAAGTTGCAGTGAGCCGAGATCTCGTCACTGCATTCCAGCCTGGAGGACAAGAGTGAAATTCTGTCAAAAAAGAAGAAAGAGAAAGAAAGAAAGAGAGAGAGAGAGAGAGAAAGAAAGAGAAAGAAAGAAAGAAAGAGAAAGAAAGAAAGAAAGAAAGAAAGAAAGAGAAAGAAAGAAAGAAAGAAAGAGAAAGAAAGAAGGAATCTGGGGTGATATAATTCAGTCCCTAACAGTAGGTATTGATTAAGAATTGTTCTGTTTTCCTGGATTAGAGCCTTTATCAATAATAATTCCACACATTTTAAAAATAGACAAACCTTATTCCATGATTAAAGTTTCTAGAAAACTTTCAGAGTTATGTGGACAAGTTCACTATTGGAGAAGTAGTTATCTAGCCCACCAATTCAGAGGCCATTCAGGTCTCTCTGCACTGTATCTTCGAGAGACCAGCATTGGTGTTAAATTCCAACTTGGTCAATATTCTTCTTGGGCTTACCATTTTTTTAAGTCCAGATACTATGGGGCTTGAGGATATGATTGAGCCTTCAATTAATACTCATCTTATGGTAGGTTTTGAAAGCAGCTGTGGTCCTACTCAGGAAGGTCTCCACCTTGATCACAATCTCATGGTCACAATTTCTAGACAAGCCAAGGTGGCACGCATTTGAGAATATAGCTTTAAGAACTATCTGCCTTCCCCCAAATTCAAGGCTGTGGTGAAGCTCTTTTACATTGCTACTATGTTGGAGTGTAGCTTGGTGATAGCTCTCAAAAGTGAAAAACAAAAGAAAAATGTAGAATACAATCTGATCCTGAAATCTACTTCTCAACACTTACCATACAGAAATACGTGTGTGTGTGTGTGGGTGTGGGTGTGGGTGTGTATCTATGTGTGTGTGTGTATAATATATATGTGATGTATACATGGTGGATGAATAATTTTCACTGCACTATTATTTATAATATGAAACATAAACACAACATAAATATCCATCATAGGAGAGTGGTTAAATGACACTGGTATATGCATACAATAGAAAAGTATGCAGCTGTTAAAAAATCATACTGCTATTTTTGGTAATGGCAAACTAGGTTATTCATACCAACCTTCCCACTGAAAGCAATTTAAAATGCTGGCTAAAATATTTTTAAAGTAGCCCTTAAGACAAGGGAGATCCAACAAATAACAAAAGATATCTGAACAAAAGTGAGAACCCAGAGAGGTAAGTGATCACAGCAACCATCTATATCCTGGGATCATTTGTCAGTCCCGGCAACTTCAAAATTCTAACTGTTGGGATGAAGGGAAATAAATCAAAGCCCTCAAGGTACCCCAAGACCAGATATATAACCAACACCAACACCATCTCCAGGGGAATGCAAAAGAAGTTGCCTTTATGCTGAGCTGAACAAGGGGGAAATCCCCATCCTGAGTTTTGTAACTGCAAAGTAGCTCTAACAAAAAGTTTTACCTAAAATTTACATCATCTGGGTGGTCCAAAAGAACCTGAAACCATGAATTTAGTTTACAGTGATCCCAGGCTAAATAGTACAGTTTTTATGCAGCAACAACAAAAACAAATTCTCTACAGAGGAGGCACCTTTATCCTTGACCTCAAAGAACCCCCACATACAACTTTTCTAAGCTGATGAGAAGCACACAGTCAAAAATAACATACCACCAGAGGAAATGAGGCATCATGAGCAAGAACAGAAACAATAGAAAGTATAAACAAACCAAAATAATTGAAGTATTGGACTTATTAGACACAAGTTTGAAAAAATTTCTGCAGATACAGAAAATACAAAAGGTGATCTAGTATAGTTGAAAAAGAACTCAGTGTTTAGAAATGTCCAGAATGTCTAGGAATGAAACCAATAATTCAAATTAAAAACTCAATAGATGGGCTTAACAGTAGCATTACATACAGAAAAAGTATCCACGGGTTCAGTGTTATCACAGTACTTTGGGAAGCCAAGGCAGGAAAATCACTTGAGCTCAGGGGTTCAAGACCAGCCTAGGCAACATAGCAAGACCTAGTCTCTACTAAAAAAAAAATTAGCTGAGTGGGGTGGCACATTCCTATAGTTCAGCTATTCGGGAGGCTAATGTGGGAGGATTACCGAAGCCAGGGAGATCGAGGTTGCAGTGAGCCGTGATCATGCCAATGCACTCTAGAGTGGGCAACAGAGAAAGACCCTGTCTGGAAAAAAAATGTATCCAGAACACACTAAGAGGAGAAGAAAAAGATGGGAAAAAATGGAAGACAGCTTAAGACGCCTGGACTGTAAAGTGATAAGGTCTAACATACATTTAACATAAATGACATTTTCATTATGCTGAAAGATAATAGCTACCAGTGTAGAATTGTATATATTTCTCAGTGACAATAACTTTCGGTAATGAAGGCAATAAAGACATTTGTAAAGGAAAAATATAATTTATTACCAGATGACCCTTATTCAAAGAAATTCTAAAGGTACAATAGTCAGAATGTAAGTAACTCAGATGGAAGTTTTGAGATGTGAGAAGGAAGTAAACACAGAAAAAGGCAGAGGACATTAAGAATGGCAAGCGGAGAGGGGTAGGGTAATGGCACACGAGGGCAAAGGCAGAGGTTGGACAAAATGTTGGAGTGAACCAGCCCACACCTACAGCATCTTTCCCCCGTCCCACATAACTTTTGGAGTAGGAGTTTCGAGTACCTAAAGGTAGAATTAGTCGACAAAACAAAAACCACCAGTTAGAAACTGAGATAAAGGGGACCATGAGGTTAACTTGTAGGCGTAGCAGGAGAGAGGTGTCAAGCATCCTGAATGGGCAATATGACAAAGGAAATAAAAATGAAATGACCACCAACAATTCTATGTAAAAGTGGTTGTGAATCTTGACAATGAATATGTAAAAAACTGAAGGTCTTCTATAGAGGCAAGAGAGTAAAGAGATAAAGGAGACCTCTATGAAGGTAGCTGGCCAGGTAGCTGGGCCTTGATGTAGTCACTGCCTCTCAGGGGCTTGTCTTTAATTCTGCAGGTCCCAATCCTCAATTTGTCAGTGGACTCAGAAGGTGAATAGTCTTTTAGAGCTTGACTCTGGGCTGCATGCTTATTAAAGCATAGCCTCTGTAGTGATCAGAATGCTTACAGCCACCTTTAAGGTCTCTGATGCCAGAAACAAGGTAAAATAAGAATATATATTGGTATTTTCTTGCATGTGGCTAAAGAACTCTTGAAAGGATGTTTCCATGTGTGGGGAGCCGGCTGGCTAGATGACAGGAGTGGAGGAAGCCTTTTTTGGTGTATGTATTCACATGGTCCAATAATATTTGGGTCATCTGAATTATCTATAAAATTTAATTGAAGCCATTGTTTCCCTTTTTTCCCCTTCTCTGAAAACTCTCAAAAACATACAGTGTTTAAGCAACTTGGTGCACTTATGAAGGTGGGTAGTGATGGATCCTTTCATCTGTTGGTAGAATATTGCCATAAATCGAATCATGTACGCATTCCTGCATTCCTGCCTTAAATTGCACACTCCTTGCCTCATGGGGCTCAGACACAACACAACCCGAATGCTTCACTGTTGCCTCTTCTGGGTCTCCAAGGAATTGCCCTCTCCTGAGCCAGGAATAAGCCTACAATTAAATTAAGCTTTCAGGAATTAGAGATGACAGCCACTAGGGTGACCAACTCATCCCAGTTTCCCCAAAACTTTCCCCAGTTTTAGCAATGAAAATCTCATCTCCAGGGAAACCTCTCAGTCCCAAGCTAAGGGGACAGTGGGCCCTCCTGGCTGCCACCAGCTTGGCTGATGTCCCATCCTCTTAGAGTCCAAATGACTCCAAATTTATGAAGAAACAAACTTGGTTGAATAGAACCCAAGTAATACTAATAATGATATCAAACAATATATACGTAACAATTACCATGTGCTAGACAGTGTTGAAAGTAGTCTATTCACGTAGACTCATTTAACCAGTCATAATAACTCTAACTCTACGTCATGGATGAGAAAACTGAGGTCTAAGGAAATTAAATAACTTGCCCAAGATTACAGAGCTAGTACGTAGTAGAGCTGGGATTCAAAGTCAGGTAGTCTGGCTTCAGAGAGCAACAAATAAACAATTTCACTATACCGCCTTTTGCTGTATTATGCTCCCTACATGATTTTTATTCTTCAAATGTTGCACCCTCTTCTCCCATTTCTTCTCTCTGTTGTCCCTGCTGCTCATATCTTGGCTCCAATTCCCTTATAAATCTCTGCCTACTTCTATTCTATTCTTCGTTCATTCAACAAACACTGTTGTTGTGCCTACTGTGTGCCAGGTTGTTCTCAGGAGTTCTCATTCTAGAGGAGGTACCAGACATGTAAATAGCCAATAGCATAGTGAAGAAGTTCCCAAGTGTTCTCAGCTCATGGTGCCTCTAGCATCTCCATAATATTTCACAGTGCCCCGAGGTCAAAAGAAATACCTAATGATTTTATTTCTTAGTTTAATTCCAAACAACTGAATAGTAGTAGTAAATGTGGTTCCTGAAAGATGGGTCTGTGTTTCTCTCAAAAGGTAAAAGATTCTGCAGGCCATTCCTCCCTGTGGCCCTCTAGGGCACCCCGGTTTGGGAACTGTGGACAAAGCAGTTCAGTGCTCAGCAACTAGAGTGAGTTGCTTGGGCTACCTTGGCCCACCGCTTACAGTGTGAGCTTAGAGGTATAATGAGGTCTCCTGTTGTCCCAGCACCATTTGTTGATAAGCCTATTATTTCCACTAGTTTTCCTCATGGGTAATGGGTATTATAATAGCAGCTATATTGTAACAGTGTGGTATGGATTTAAATAAAAAACATGTCACACTCCTGGAAAAAAGGTTGGCATCAAGTGATTAGAATATAAGTTCCACAAGGCCAGGAATTTGGCTCTGTTTTGTTTACTGTTGTATTATCCAGCGCCTTGGACAGTGCCTGGCACTGCTCTTTTACCTTCTTTTTTTCTCTATTTAAAATAAACTGCAAAGAGGGCAGTCCTGATTCTGATGTAATTGGCAAGGGGCAAACCTCAGAGGAAGTAGATTTCTACAATGGGTAAAAACTAGGAGTAATTTCTGTGTTCAGTTCCTGGATGGAAACCTCATCTTTATTATGGGAATAAGGGAGGCATGTAATCCTTACACCATTGCTTCTGGCCCTTGGTGTATCCTACTTTGCAAGCAAGTCTTTCACTGGGCCTTTCCCTGTGGGTTTTATCAGTGGCTCCCTCCTGTGCGATCTTAAAGTTTCATCAGACTAACTTATAGACCAGACAACATGGGAGGTGTTGGAGAGGGTGGGAGCTTCAGCAGCGCCATTTCCTGTGGTACACTTGGTGCAGCTGGTATGATAAGGTGAAAAGCATTTTCTCCAACCCTTACTAAGAGGTGCTAAGTTATCATCATCCCCAGCTTCTGTTCTCCATAAGACTGTCTCTGATGAAGTTTTTATAGAAATCCTGTTTTTCTGCCAAGGGTTGGTTTTTTTATTTTTTGTATTCCAATTGCTCTGCCATTTTTCTAGTTTATTCTTTAAATGTACAATTTAGTGGCTTCTAGTATATTCACAATATTGTGCAACCATCACCACTAACTATTTCCATAGCATTTTTATCATTCCGAGAAGAAACCCCATATCCACTAGCAGCCATTCTTCATTACCCCATCCCCCCAGTTCCTGACAACCATTAATCTACTTTCTGTCTCTGTAGATTTGCCAATTCTGGACATTTCATTCAGTGAAATCGTACAATATGTGGTTGTTTGTATATGACTTATTTCATTTAGCATGTTTCCAAGGTTCATCCATGATGTGGCATGTATCAGCCCTGCATTCCTTTTTATTGTTGAATAAAATTCCACTGTGTGGGTATACCAGTATCGCACATTGTGTTTATCCATTTATCAGTCGATGGGCATGTGGGTTGTTTCCACTTGTGTCTATTATGAAGAATGCTACTACAAACACTTGTTTGTAGAAATGTGTTTCAAACTCTTATTCATATTTCTCACATTTCATTATCATATTTTAATCCAATACCTAGAAATAGGACTGTGGAATCATTATAACTCTATGTTTAACATTTTGGGGAACTGCTAAACTGTTTTCCAAAGTGGCTGCATCATTTTACATCACCACCAGCAATGTACGAGGACCCCAATTTCTCCACATCCTTGCCAACATTTGTTATTGCCAGGTTTTTTTGTTTTTGTTTTTTTGATTATGGCCATCCTAGTGGATGTGAAGTGGTATCTTATTGTGGTTTTGATTTGCATTTTCCTGATAGCTAATGATGTTGAACATCTTTTCATGTGCTTTTTGGCCATTTGTATAACTTCTTTGAAGAAATATCCATTTAAATCCTTTGTCTCTTAAAACTGGATTGTCTTTCAATTGTTAAGCTGTAAGTGATTTCTGTGTATTCTGGATACAAGTCCTTTGTCAGATATATGATTTGCAAACATTTTACATCATTTTGTGGATTGTCCTTTGAAGTACAAAATTTTTAATTTAAATGATATCCTATGTATTTGCTTTTATTTGTTTTGTTGCTTGTGCTTTTGGGGTCAAATCTAATAAACCATTGCCTAATCCTACATCATGAATATATGCCTCTATGTTATCTTTTATGAATTTTATACTTTTGGTTCTTACATTTAGGTCTTTAATACATTTTAGGTTAAATTTGTATATAGTGTGAAGTACGGGTCCAGCTTAATTCTTTTGCATGTAGGTATCCCACTGTCCCAGCACCATTTGTTGATAAGACTATTATTTCCATCGCTGACTCTCTTGGCGCCCTTGTTGAAAAGTCATTTGACCATAAATATAAGAGGACTCTCAATTTTTCTTCTTCTTCTTTTTTTTTTTGAGATGAAGTTTCGCTCTTGTTACCCAGGCTGGAGTGCAATGGCATGATCTGAGCTCACCACAACCTCCACCTCCTAGGTTCAACTGATCCTCCCTCCTCAGCCTCCCAAGTAGCTGGGATTACAGGCATATGCCACCACGCCCAGCTAATTTTGTATTTTTAGTAGAGACAGGAGTTCTCCAGATTGGTCAGGCTGGTCTCGAACTCCTGACCTCAGGTGATCCGCCTACCTCGGCCTCACAAAGTGCTGGGATTTTAGGCATGAGCCACTGCGCCCAGCTGACGACCCTCAATTCTATTCCATTGACTACTGTCTGTCCCTCTTTGTACCCATACCATAGTGGCTGGATTATTGTCAGCTTACAGTAAATTTTAAAATTGAAAAGTTTAAGTTATCCAAGTTTGTTCCTCTGTTTCAAGATTTTTTCAACTATCCTTGGTTCTTTGGATTTCTATACGGATTTTAGGTTCAGTTTATCAATTCCTGCCAACAAAATATAGCAGCTGGAATTTCTCTAAGGATTAAGCTGTTAAATTTGGGGAGTATTGCCGTAGATCAGTTTGGGGAGTTTTGCCATTTTACGATATTAAATCTTCTAATGAAATGTCTTTCCATTTAGTTAGGTTTTCTTTAATTTCTTTCAGCAACGTTTTATTTTACAGCTTTCCATGTTCAAGTTTTCTACTTCTTTTGTTAAATTTATTCTAAGCATTTTGTTCCTTGTGATGCTACTGTGAATGGCATTGTTTTCTTAATTTTATTTTTAATTATTCATTGGAATTGTTTTCTTAATTTCATGTTCAATTATTCAAATCAATTGTAGAAATGCAGTTGATTTTTGTATATTGATCTTGTATCCTGTAATCTTGTTGAACTCATGTATTAGTTCTAATAATTGTGCAAGTGTGTGTGTGTGTGTGTGTTCCTTGGGATTTTCTACATATAAGATCACGTCGTCTGTTAAGAACTAATTGGCTTTTGGATGTTGAATTCACCAGTCAGAAGTCCTGTCTGCATTGGAGTGGCAGAAGTCTTGCCTGTGAGCAGCAAGATGCGCAGATGGGCATCTTGCTATTTAGGAGAAAAAGAGGGTTTTCATCTTAGAGTATTTACTGGAATGTCGGATTAAGCACCAGTTTTTGAACAGAGATTTTGCTCCAGGAGACATTTGGCATTACCTGAAGACAATTTTCGTCATCACAACTTGGGGGGCAGGAGCAGGACAATAGCCACAGATGCCATTGAATATCCTGTAACACATAGGAAACTCCCCAGAAAAAGAATTATCTTGCCCAAAATATCAGTAGCACTGCGGTTGAGAAACTCTGGATTAAAGAAATAGCTTCTAAAAATGGCCTCTTCTCTCACTGACTTGAGCCACTCTTCTCAAAGCTGCAGGATTCTGAAGAAGAAATATGGAGTGAAGTTTAGGGAATGAGTTCTCAGCCCACAGGGGCTGCCTGATGAAAGTAGAGATGGTGTCCTAGGCCCTGGGTTAGCAACTCCATGAACAATTCGACCAAGTAGTGCACAATCTTCTGCACAGCAGAGATCAACACTTGCCACAGAACACACGCTCCCCCCTGCCCCCACAACCCTGACATTGCAGCTGGATCAGGCGCCAGTGGCCAAATGTGATAATTACTATGGCACCAACAGAAGATATGAGGTTATGTGGTGCTTGATGCTAATATGTCTGATGGGGAAACTCTTTAAGAAAAAGAATACAGCATTAGATACAGGGTCTTGGTAGGACTCATGCAAGCAAGGTGCCTGAAAACTGTCTCAGAGCAGAAGTACAGACTGTAGTGGGACCGCCTGTAAATTACTTCTTTTTTCCTGCTTTTCTGAAGAACTCTAGCTAATTTGCATTAAGGAAAATATAAGCAGCATGGTGTGTTTTGTTTCCTTACTCTTTTTTTCAACTTCTTCTCTGGTGAAAACAATCTAAAGTTCTGTAGCTTGGCTTTAAGATCGAAGTTGACAGTTGCAGGGAGATAAACAACAGCCCTAGACACTTAAAAGCAGATGCTAAGTGGTTAGTCAGTACAACAAATGGCTTTTATAATGTATATTTTCAAATGTTGCATGATGAATTTAGTACCTAAGAAGTAGGCTTTGTAGATACAAATGAGTCAGGTAACCCATATTACAATGAAAGCAATGATATATGCATTTTATAGTACAAAGCATTATTTCACAGTTATATAGCACTTTGTATCTGCTAAATGTTTTCTAACCTTTAATTGTTTCTGTTAATGATCTAGTGAGACCAATCCTAGTGGGTACCAGCATCACTTGAAAGGTGAGAGAAAAAGGCAGAGGCTACAAAAAATGATCTAAAGGGCAGAAAGATACAAATGCCATAGGAAGACAGACTCCAAGCAGTGAGAATACTGGAGAAATCCAAAGGCAAATATAACTGAAATGAATGCAATTGTGACCAGCATAGCAACCTGAATTTCTAGGCTGTGGTGAGGGGGTATCTTTCAGAGTTTGAGATGTCAGAATCAATGACAGGACATATTAGTTATCTCACTTAGAAATAAGCACATGGGGCTGGGCGCAGTGGCTCACATCTGTAATCTCAGCGCTTTGGGAGGCCGAGGCAGGGAGTCACGAGGTCAGGAGATGGAGACCATCCTGGCCAACATGGTGAAACCCCGTCTCTACTGAAAATGCAAAAATTAGCTGGGCATGGTGGTGCGTGCCTGTAATCCCAGCTACTTGGGAGGCTGAGGCAGGAGAATAACTTGAACCAGGGAGTCAGAGGTTGCAGTGAGCTGAGATCACGCCACTGGACTCGAGCCTGGTGACAGAAAGAGACTCTGTCTCAAAAAAAAAAAAGCACATAGAACATGAGGAGGTAGTATTTGGCCAAATTTACACATGACCGGGCCATAACGAACTACCATGAGAGTGCAGAATTCCCTCTCAGTAAATGTCAGAGAGGAAACTCAGGCCTTATGCTTGCAAATTTCCTTAGCGTCACCATCCCTCAAGAAGTCTAGGGAGGGCAACTTGGACCTGAGTCAAGACAGCCACATATACATCACGCCTATCTCACTGACTGCTCAGAGCCTCGAGTACTTCCACAAACTACCAACTCCTCCATGGTCAGTTCAGAACCAGTTGAAACATTTAGACTTACTCTGAGCAGCTGAAATTCCAGCACTGTAGTTATGCATGTTTAGAAAATAATAAGGGCTAACACTAAGTGCCAGGCCCCATCCTAAGTACTTACAGACATTAACTCATTTAATCTTCATAACAACCTTGTAAGATAAGAGCTAAGTTGACAGATGAGAAAAGTGATGCCCGGAAGAGCTGAGTAACGTGCCCACGGTCACATAGCTAGTAAACAGCAAAATCTGGATTTGAACCTTGTGCAGTCCCTTTCCAGAATCTGTGCTGTAATTCCTTCTCTATAATGCCTTATTAATGGCCTTATTTAAGGCCAGGCACGGTGGCTCAAGCCTGTAATCTCAGCATGTTGGGAGGCTGAGGCGGGCAGATCACAAGATCAGGAGTTCAAGACCAGCCTGGCCAACGTAGTGAAACCCCGTCTCTACTAAAAATACAAAGAATTAGCTGGGAGGCAGGAGAATCGCTTGAACTCGGGAGGCGGAGGTTGCAGTGAACGGAGATCACACCACTGCACTCCAGCCTGGGCGACAGTGAAAGACTGTCTTAAAAAAAAAAAAAAAAGCCTTTAAAATCTTATTCATTGTATTATTTACATATAAAATGTCAATGAACATTTCAATATTTCAATAGCATCAGAAAAATCGACAAAGACAATGACCAAGCTATTTTTAAAGATGAGAAAAGAATTTATATATTCTTGCCTCCAGGATTACTCACACAATATATGTACTTCTTTTGTGCTTCTAAGTTGTTTTGGAACTTACTGTACTTGTTATTTTCTTGGTTATAGTTGGTTGGTGTTCCTGGGGCAAGTCCAGAAAACATTTCTGTGTTCTTCCATTGATGTGTGATGTACCTGAGACAGGAACCTTTAAAAAAAAGTCCTTGTATGTCCTGGAGTATCTAGGAGATACGATGCTTCATACAATGTAGGCATTTAATAAATGTTAATTGAATTAGTGGTGTTTTTAGTCTAGTCAGGCTGCAAAAACAGAATATCAAAGACCGAGTGACTTATAAAGAACTGTTTATATTTCTTTCTCACAGTTCTAGAGGCTGGGAAGTCCAAGATCAAGACATCAGCAGAATGTGAAGACTCACTTCTTTGTTTGTAGATGGCTCCTTCTCATTGTGCCCTCACATGGAGACAGGAAGGGGTGAGCGTGCTCTCCGGGGTCTCTTTTATAAGGTCAGTAATCCCATTCATGAGGGTCTGCCCTCATAACCTAATCACCTCCCAAAGGCCTTACCTTCTAATACTACTACCTTGGGGATCAAGTTTCAACACATGAATTTTAGGGGACATAAACATTCAGTCTATAGGAAAGAGTTAAATGCAGTCCAGGCAACAGATTGGTCCTAATTTGATAGTGGATTAAAAGATCATGCTGTACCAACACTGTATAATGGAAATTTTTGCAATGAAGGAACTGTTCTATATCTGCATTGTCTAATGTGGCAGTCACCAGTCACATGTAGCTATTGGGCACTTGAAATGTGGCTAGTGTGACGGAGAAACTAAATACTTAATTTTATTTAATTCTGAATTACTTAAATTAAAGTAGCTACAGCTTTAGAGTGTTGGGTTTTTAACCAAATAAATTATTTCAATTCCATGAATATAAAACCACTTCCTGAGATTCAGAGTCTTTGTTAAAGTCAAGGATCCAATCGTAGCAATCACAGATAAGAGAGAAAATTATATTATCTTCTAAATGGTTTAGTGATATTGTGCAGAGTTCCTCAAGCACAATGAAGGATAGTCACTGAAGCACTGCTTGTCATAAAAGATGATCTAAAAGCCCATATGTAGGAAGCAGATAAAATAAACCAGGACACTGTGGTAGGCAGAATAATGTCCCCCGCAAAGATATCCACATCCTAATCCCGGGGAATCTGTGAATACCTTCCATGGCAAAAGAGACAGTTCAGCTGGATCTTGATTAAGCATCTGGAGTTGGGGAGACTATTATCCTGGATGATCCAGGAGGGCCCAATGTAATCACAAGGCAGGAGTGTAACAGCCAGAGAGAATGAGATGTGATGACAGACACAAAAGTCACAGCGATAGGATTGGTGAACAGGGGCCATGAGCCAAGGAATGGGGGCAGCCTCTAGGCTGGAAAAGGCAAGAAAATGGATTTTGCCCTAGAGCTTCCAGAAAGAATGCATTCCTGAGGACACCTCAATTTCCACCCAGTGAGACCAATTTTGGACTTCTCACTTCCAGAACCATAAGATAATAAATATGTATTGTTTTAAGCCACAGTATTTGTGATGGTTTGTTATAGAAACAATAGGAAACTAATACAAGTACTTCCACATGTAATGGAATACTATGCAGCCGTTTAACAGAATGAAGAGCACCTACACATTTCCATACGGGAAGATCCCCATGACATATTATTAAATGAAACACATAAAAGTCTCAGACAATGTGAATATCATGCTACCCCTTGGTTACAGGGGACATACACATGGGCCTGTACATATCTGGAAGGCAAAACAAAAAGTGAGTAATAGTGATTGCCTCTGGGAAGGGGCACACTGGAGAGGGTGTGGTCCTTGTTGGAAGCAGGACTTACTTTTCATGATGTACTTCTGAGAACTGTAATACATTTTGAGAACTATCACTAGATAGAAAATCCGCTTCCACACCAAATTCTTTGGGGAAGAAGATAAAGAAACCATACTAAGCCCTACTGGCATTTTGCAGGTGTGTTGCTCTAAACTTCAGGGGAGAGTAGATGAATAACATTCCCTGACATGAGCAATTAGCTGCTGAGTGTGAGAACTGCTCATTTCTGGCCCAGAGCTGCCAGACTTGAAGTTCAGATGGAAGCTGAGAAAGAATAAAAAAAAAAAAAAAAATCCAAGGTCATTGTGGAAAAAGTAGGCACTAATTCCATGTTCAGGATCAAACCATTCAGAAAAGGAGATCGTGCTTCTTTCCCAGAAGTATGTAAGGAAGAAATGTTAGAAGGAGAT
Organism: Trachypithecus francoisi; assembly: GCF_009764315.1. NCBI lineage: Eukaryota > Metazoa > Chordata > Mammalia > Primates > Cercopithecidae > Trachypithecus > Trachypithecus francoisi. The sequence goes on along the minus strand of NW_022681469.1, from coordinate 100,126,634 downwards.
TTTTGTTTTGTGTTCTAGAAACCTAGAATAGGAAATTTAAGAAGGTGGTGAGGCTATAGCTAATTATGAAGTGTGAACTGGAGAAGAAACGAAACAGTCTGCAGCCGCTCCTGCAAACTGGTACAGTTATCACCCAAGGCAGCCAACTGTCCCTGCAGGGCAGCAGGCCTCACTCTCAGCAGGAACTACACCCCTCTCTCTGCAGTGAGGCATCTCCCCCAACCAAGATTTCACCAGGAACCCTGGCTAATGTGGCCCCAGGAGGGAAGAGGAGCCTAACTGTGGGTGAATGGTAGGAGTTAGCACTGGGACAAGGTGAAGGAATGTATTTTCAGTTTAGGGTTGAGGTATAGGGAAACAACCTGTGAAACCCAGTATCAGTTTGGGAAGTATGGGTGATGACCCCCAACCCATGAGATCTAGGGCTTCTGAAAGCAAAGGAGAAAAAGGGAAAAACCCCAGGTCCTCAAAAGCACAGTTGCTTAACATTTGAATCACTTAACCCTTCTAAACCTCAGTTTGTTTATCTGTGAGATAAGATTAAATGGTACCTACCTCTGTGGGAGGGTAAACAAGCTTCCTGTGCTTGGCAAGCACTCTGGCACCTGCTGTCTTACTTAGGGCCTACATGGGCTTGGCGTTCACTATCTCTCTTGCTGTGGGCTTCTCCTAGTGTTTTAATACCATTAGCTCCCTTTCCCTCCATGACAGCCCTGTAAACGTAGGCTCCTTCTTTTCCCCATTTTACAAATGGAGAAACTGAGGCACAGAGCCCTCAAACAGCTTGTCATGGTTATCTAGGAATTCAGTAGCAGAAGCGTGGCTTGACCCTTGGCAATTTGGCATTACAGAATGTATGTCTAACCACTAAGCCATACACGCCTTGTAGTAAATGGGAAAAAAGTGGTAGTTGTTGCTGTGGTGATAATGACTGCAATGTAAAGGTACCATGATTTATCCCCATCATGCAGATAAATAAAATGAGGTTTAGAAGGATTAAGTGATTCAAGTGTTAAGTAACTATGCTTTTGTGACCTAACTTGTGGGGCTCAGGTACCCATCAGAGGAATCCAGACAAATGTCACTAGGCCTACTCCAGTGACAGCTCCTGTGTGGCTGGTGGGAGCCAGGAAAAAGGGGCCCCCCCGAGCACATTTGGAGATGACAGATCTAGGGGCAGCCTGATGTGCCCTGTGCTGCCAGGACTCCTCACTCAGGTTACCAGGGTAGAGGAGGCCTCAGTGGGCTTGGTGTGACTCTGGAACAGGGCTCTGAGCGGAGCAACATTATGATAACACATGCAGGACCCTGCAAGAATCCCTGGATTCTCCAGGTGGGGCTGTTGGGGACAGACATTGACACTTGTAGGAATGGAAGCCATTATAGGGCCCCCAGCAATTCACTGTCTTGTTTGGACCAGAAGGAGGAGATTTAGCCTGAGCAACATAGTGAGACCCTATGTTTACAAAAAATTAGCTAGGTATGGTGGCTTGCGCCTGTAGTCCCAGCTACTCAGGTGGCTGAGGTGGGAGGATCACTTGATTCGAGGAGGTCGAGGTTGCAGTGAGCCATGATCGCCCCTCTCCACTCCAGACAGGGTGACAGAGCAAGACCCTGTCTCAAAGAAATAAAAATAAAAGAAAACAGAAAATGAAGGAGGAGACTGTGGGAGTCAGGACACAGAATATGAGCTTCATTCGTCATTACCACTTTGAGCATACACCTAGCATGGTGGTCCAGGGAAACACCTGCTCTAGTTTCCATTGAAGTCTATAACACACTAAAACAGCGCTTTGAGTTAAATGTAGTTTGAAAAGCTGGCTCCGGCTCAGCTTAAGAAACCACAGGAGAGTGAAAAGTTTATAAGCTACACCATTACTAAAATGACTCTGGTATTAAGGGATATAGCTCCGATAATTAATTTAATAACTGGCAGAGCAAAAAAAAGTTCTTGACTTTGGAAATGGTCTCATTCATTTACTAAGCAGGTAGATCAGACCTGCTTAAGTTTAAACTCATTTCTTCCTTCCTTTTTGTTTTTTCCCCCTGCTTTAATCTTCAGTTTGCTTTAGTTTTCTGTATCTATAAATTGCTTTTGGGAAATTGTACTCACAAAATGTTTCAGTATGCAGTTTACCTGTTTTAGTTCCTACAAACATTTTCTATTGGTAAACACTTTTTTTATTAATAAAATGATGAGGCCGGGTGTGGTGGCTCATGCCTGTAATCCCAGCACTTTGGAAGGCCGAGGCAGGTGGATCACTTGAGGTCAGCAGTTCAAGACCACGCTGGCCAACATGGTGAAACCCCATCTCTACTAAAAATATAAAAATTAGCCAAGTGTGGTGGCACACTCCTGTAATCCCAGCTACTCAGGAGGCTGAAGCACGAGTATCACTTGAACCCAGGAGGTGGAGGCTGCAATGAGCTGAGATCACACCACTGCACTCCAGCCTGGGCCAGAGTCGGACTCCATCTCAAATAAAATAAAGTAACATAAAATAAAAAAATGATCTGAGAGATTAAAATTTTAAAAAAGGGGAAATGGAGTGGGAGATAGAAAGGGAATGGGAGTGAGAGCTGCCACAGTGAGCATTTTCGCTGCTCCTTTCACAACTGCAGTGGTCTTTCCAATGGTGGTGGTGTTGGGGTGGGGGAGAGAGGGTAGAGAATCATTCCTAGTCTGAGGCCAGGTGGAAAAAGGCAGATGCAGTGAGAGAGTGCCTATGGGCTGATGACAGAATCCTTTACAGCTTCCAAAACCTCTCGACATTTAGATTCAGGGGGCTTGATTAACTCAACAGGTGGGCCTGCAAGTCTCTAGTGTAAAAGCAGGGGGAAGTTTCGTATTTGTCACAACACATTGTCATGGATCTCTCCTTTCTGCTACGACAACAGGCAGGGAGCTCTGCTATGATGACCCTCAGACCTCAACTTTTGATTCCATCCTGTGGACTTCCCGACGCTACCTTGGAGTAGAAGGACCTGCTCTGCCACTCAGCCCTTTGTTCTATAGTGGATAATTTGGCTTGGCAGAGCCTTTAAAGCTTAGTCTTTCATGACCCAGGTCAGGCAGCCTGAGTGAGTTGTATGCATTTCTGTTGTATAGACTTCTGTTCCAAGTCAATTGTAAAATGTTGAACAAATCAAATGGGGGATTACATTGAATGAATATTTAGAATACCAGAATTGCATTCGACTATGAGTAATAGAAACCTGAGAAGCAGTGGTTTAAATAAATAGGAATTTATTTTTCTCTCACAGAATGAGAATTCCAGAAGTAGGCAGTGCAGGGCTGATAGGGCAGTTCCAGTTCATCAATCTAGTGTGATCCACATTCTCACATTCATAAGATAGCTACTGTTACTCCGGGTGTCACGTTGTGCTCTTGGAAACAGAAGGGAAGATGGGTCAAATGAAAACAATGCCCAGCAGTTGAGTCGGTATGGTTTTTATTTTCATCCTGTTACTAAGGAGCAAGTAAGAATAGATATTGGATAGGCACCTAGAAGTCTCTGCCACAGGTGTCTGTGAATGCACGAAAATGGCAATTGTTGAAAGTGCCAACTGTAACATGGCAGGAACAAGTTCAGAGAAAAATTCAGAAACTCCTGAGCTCTGTTCATGAGCTCCCAAAGGCTGGCAGGTAACACTGATTGACAATAATCCCACTAATCTAGCATATATGACAAGCCTACCTAATAGACAGTGAAAGACATTGCCACTGGAAACATGGACTCCAATCCATGAGGCTGCCACCCTCTACTCCAAGGATGGAACCAATGAAAGGCAACATAGGAATATGTTAGGTAGTATTTGAGTGAACATGCATAGTTTTGTCAGTTTGCATGTTGTGCTTTTTAGGAGATATACATTTAAATGAAAATATTAAGTCAATTAAATTTATATCAACTCTCTCCTCCATCTTCAAGTAAATCTTTCATGCTTAACAAGCTGGTGCCACTAGTCAACTAAGCCCAATGAAATGAATTTTTTAGATAACTGAGGCATTATTTTAAGTAAAAATTAATTTAAAAATTAACTAGCAATAGTATAAATAATACCAAATCTTATTGCTTGTTTCATCAACACATATTGAATAATTTAATATAATGGAACGTTGTTTTCTTTTGAACTGACACATAATTGTACATATCAATGGGGTACAGTGTGATGTTTTGATACATGTAAATATTGTGTAAAAGTCAAATCAAGGTATTTAGCATATCCATCACCTCATGGATTTAGCATTTCTTTGTGGTGAGAACATTCAAAATCCTTTCTTCTAGTTATTTTGTGATACACAATATTGTTAGCCAGAATCACTGTGTAACAGAATGCCAGAACTTACTTCTCCTATATAACTATAATTTTGTACCCACTGACTGATCTCTCCCCATCTCACTCTCCCCTTTTTCCTCCCCAGCCTCTGCAGCTGTGAGATCAACTTCCTTAAGTTGCACCTGAGTGAGATCATGCACTATTTGTCTTTCTGTGCCTGGCTTATTTCACTTAGCATAATGTTTTCTGGGTTCATCCATGTTGCTGCAAATGACAGGATTTCCTTCTTTCTTTATAGCTGAATAGTATCCCATTGTTTATAAATAACACATTCTCTCTCTCTCTCTCTGCTCTATTTCTTTCTTCCCTCAGGCTATCGTAGTGAAAATGCCATATTTTCTTTATTCCTTCATTCCTTGATGATATTTATGAAAAATGCTCAACATCAGTAATCATCAGAGAAATGCAAATCAGACCACAATGAAATATAACTTCAACCCAACTAGAATTGGCTACTAGCAAAAAGAAAAAACAACAAATGGTGGCATGCAGGTGAAGGGGAACTCTTATACACTGTTGATGGAAATGCAAATTAGTACAGCCATTATGGAAAACAGTGTGGAGGTTCCTCAAAAAATTCAAAATACAACTACCATATGATCTAGCAATCTCACTACTGGATACATATTCAAAGGAAATGAAATCAGCATGTCAAAGAGACATGTGTACTCTCATGTTTATTGCAGCACTATATGCAACAGCCAAGACACGGAATCAACCTAAGTGTAATAAAATGTTTTTGACTGGCTGCTACTTGTGCAGAAAACAACCTTCCCTACCATTACCCACCCCTTCATCATTTGTCCCCCGCATACTCCTTCCCCTTCCCTCTCCCCACATGACTGCTATATCAGGAAGGAAAATTTTGATGGGAGTGCGAAGATATTCCTATTTCATGGAGAATAGGTTAGAACCAGCAGGTATTCAGGCACTTTTGTTATACTTGCATTTAAAAAAAAGAAAACTTAAGAGAATTGAAATGTATTTAGCCTGTAGACAATGTAAATGTAAAATGCTGTGGGAACTCTGAACCAGTGATGGTGAGTATGTAAATTGCTAATCTGGCTCTAGAAAATGGTTTGGCAGAATCTGTGAAAACTGAACATAGGCATGTTTATGGACTATACCATGGCCATCAACTTAGTGACACAGCTTTATCCACAGCCCTACCCCAATGCTAGGACCCAGTTCAGCCTTCCTTCCTCTGTGATAGCTCAGGCCTCCCTCTTGCAGTGTTCTCTCCATCAGCTGATCATAGGTGGCCTCACCTTAGCCCATCAGAGGCAGGTTCACTGCTGTGAACCTCATTAAGAAAGATTAGGAGACAGGCAGCTGCCTCTCAGTAAGCTCCCTGAACACTGTGTAAACTTTCCCACCCCTTCTCCAGAAACTTTCAAACTCTGTATCATTTAGGATGATGACTTCACCATCACTATCTAGTACTCTAAAGCCCAACACAAACTGGCTTGTACAATAAAGATGAATCACTGGATCGTGTAACAGCAAAGACCAATGTGGGCTTCCGGCACAGTTCTATCAGAATTCCAGTTCAGTTTCTCTGAGATCTCTTAATTCCGCATTCTGCTAAGTTGGCTTTGTCCTCAGGCAGAAGTCCCTCATGGTCTTAAAATGTCTGCCAGCATCAACTGGGCTAAGTGCTTCCTTCTCAGATGATGAGAAGAGAGCAGGCAGAGGCTTATCTGGATAGAAATGCAGATAACCACTGGATAAAAGCACGGAACTTAATTCTGATGGGACTTTCTGGCCACATGCCCACCTCCCGAACCAAACATTTTGGCAGCAAGATTCCAGCTGCCTGCAGTGCTGAAACCTCAAGCCCCAGTCAAGCAAACCAAAATCAAAACTAAAACAATACCTGTTGGACTCCCCCCAGAATAATAAGTGTCTTACTATGTCTACATTACTCAAAAGGATCCACTCAAATGGCTCATCTCAAAATAAAGCAGGTATGCTCCAAAGTGATTTCACATCCTCATGATGTCTCTGAAATAGCAACGGTTGGCAACTTAAAGTTTCCTTCCTATAACTTAAAGCTCTACCTTATTGCTGCACCAGCAATAACACCCACCCCCTTCTCCAAAAAATCTAAGAACATTTGGTTAGATGACCACATGCCATAGCATTTGTAGCACTGGATTCAGAGATAATAATGGTAATACCTCATCTTTGATTAGCATTTTATAGTTTCCAGTGTGTTTTCACATGCAGCATTTCATTTCATCCCCAGAAGCTGGGTAGGATCTGTACTGTTATACCCAGTGTGTAGGTAAGGCAGTCTCAGAGAGATTGAGTGACTTCCCCAAGGTTAATGATCTGTAAGTCAAAAAAAAGAGTTGGCATTAGGATCTAGGTCTTTTCAACACTGAACTTTTGTGAAGACCTTTCCTCTGATCAGTCTTTTGGATCAGGGTACATAATAAGGAAGATAAGAGGCAAATTTGATTGTGGTTCATAAGAATAAGAGACTGAGTATAGGGATTATCTGAAGAGAGGATTCCTCTGCTGCAGGACTTTGGTGCACAGGAGAGAGAAGACAGAAAAGATCTCTCAACTTTTGCTTCTGCCCTTTTTTAGTTTTCTTTCCCAATTTCCTTTTTCCTGTTTCTTTCTTGAATTCTCTTCTCTGGTGCAACTTTCTCAAACACAATACCAAACACTCTCCATGCTAGGCCCCATGCAAGAATCAATCCTGAAAAGTCACCATATTTTCAGGGGGTCGGGGACAGGCAGGGAAAGGTAGCAGGGGAGGGACGCTGGATTGGGAAGGGGAGAGTGAGAATGGTAATGGCGAATGAGAGAGAAAGAAATTGGAATCATGAGTTGACTCTAACCCTGAAGACTGTAATCTAAAATGTTTGTTTACTATATACATTTTTAAAGAGAATATCTTGCAAGCAATATGACTTTGAGCTGCAGACACAGGAGAGGGAATACTCAAAGACTGGGCAGCCCAAACCTACCAACTGAAGAGTTTTGTTAATTATTTTATAGATGAAGACTGGTCAGGTGCTATATAACATTACCTTTTACGTCACTCACTTTAGATAAATTTGGAGTATTTATACAGTCAGCTTGTTGAAATTTTTTTTTTTTTTTTTTTTTTTTTTTTTTTTTTTGAGACGGAGTCTCACTCTGTCGCCCAGGCTGGAGTGCAGTGGCTGGATCTCAGCTCACTGCAAGTTCCGCCTCCTGGGTTTACGCCATTCTCCTGCCTCAGCCTCCCGAGTAGCTGGGACTACAGACGCCCGCCACCTCGCCCGGCTAGTTTTTTTTGTATTTTTTAGTAGAGACGGGGTTTCACCTTGTTAGCCAGGATGGTCTCGATCTCCTGACCTCGTGATCCGCTCGTCTCGGCCTCCCAAAGTGCTGGGATTACAGGCTTGAGCCACCGCGCCCGGCCGAAAATTTTCTTATGACTTTGATTTGCACTGGGTAATACAGAAAGATGCTGAAAACCAGGAAATGTTACAATCAGGAAGACAGTCCTTATCAACTATTTTTTCCCTCTGATATGACCGTTTACCTGGGCAGCTCAGACATTATCTTCAAGATCTGTTTAAGGTGCAAAGGACCCTTCTTGAATTGTTTACAACAAGAATTAGATTACATCTAATCTCACAGTGATGAGAAATAATTAATCTGGATATTCCTGGGCTGTTGTGGCAATAAGAGTAATCTAATTTGGGCACTGTGGCATGGAAAGAAAAATAGAGATTGCAAACTGGAAGGCTCATGGGCCAACTGTGGGCTGCAGGTGGAATGTGTTTGCTTTCCAGTGTTTTAAAAGAACAGTTCTGTCCAGGTCACCATTGCCCCACCATTCACACAATACAAAGGTGCATTCACCCACCTCTTCCCTCATTGCATCCTCTGTCTGATCCTAAGGTTTCTGAGTTTGAGGCCTTATAAATAAGAAAAGTCATTACATATACAAGGCAATACAGAGAAGAAAGAATCATTTATCTTGGCAAACACATAATGGGATGAAAATTACAGAAAGGCAAATTGAGTTATAAAACCCAGGGGGAAAGTCATTTCCTAGAGAAATGACTGGAATCTGGGTCCATTTTCTGAAAGGCAAAAGTAGCCTCCACATTGGTCCAGATCTGGAAAAGAAGGGATTGAGCTGCAGAGCCCTTTGAGATGATGTTTAATGGGACTGTTTGTTCTGTGACTCTGGGAACTAAAATTGCAACAGAAGATATAATTATGCCAAACAATTGGCTGAAAGACAACATGAGTTAAGTCCTTACAAAACAGGAGCAAAGACAAAGAGCATGACGAAAGCAAAAGGGTCACCTTTCCTCATGATAGGTGATGCCTGTGTTCCCTGTTCCACCTCGAAATCACCAGCAGGAAGGCACAGAGTGGAGGTTGTCAGGAACAGGGTGAAGGGCAACACAAGGGTATCTTTTAAAAGTCTGACATCTCTATAAAGTTTAGTTTTAAAATAAGGCATTTAAGACCAGAAACAAGCTTGGTAACAGCAATGAGAGGACCTCCCAATAGAGAAGGAGAGGGCAAAAGACAAGCCAAGAGCTTCAGTTCCTGCTGGAGGCCTCATGACATCTCCATCATCAAATCCCCATCCTGATTCTCAGTATCCTCACCTAAAGCATTTGGCAAACTAGGATGCTTTTGCCCCTCTAGCCCAGTGTCTATGATTTATGTGAGCATGGGCCTGCCCCCAGATTCAAGGGGAGAGAACAAAAGTGTTCTATAATCCACAAATTCAAGTATGGATAGAATGTTAAGTGCCAGGACTCTGGAGTCAGACAGAGCTGAGTTCAAATCCTAGTTCCAGCACTTATTAGCTTTAAGGACCTCAGCAAGTTACCTCATTTCCTAGGGTCTTGTTTTTTCTCATCCATAGTTTGGGCATAGCATTTGTCTACCTCATAGGATTTAAAAACTACTCTGTGTTAAGGCATCAAGTCCAACAGTAGGCACTCAATGAATGTAGTAATAGTTATTTAAAATAATCATTATAGTAAATTTGAACATCTGTGAAAGGGAAAGATAGCCTAGTCAGTCTACAAAAGGAGAGCTAGTGTCAGATCTCATGTCATGACTGAACGGCTCCCTGCTTATCTCTGTCCAGTTGAATGGTTTTGCGTCAGCAGAGACTAGGAAACCAGCATCATCAAAATAAATGAGACAAGCAGTTTGTAAGTGCCTGTTATTGGCACAGCACAGTCATTGCACTAGACCTTAGAAAGAGTTCTCGTCAAAAGTGGATCCATAATCATGGGAAGGAATGACTTGTAATCTATCCAAGCTAAGAGACTGAAGACTCTTTCCTTGATGCTACATAAGAGAAGAACAGTAACAAATTGTTAGAAATAACTTTAACATTGAAAACTGAAATCTCAGCACACTGCCTTATCACAGTGCTGAACTACACTTCCATACAACTTTTATTGAGCAGTGCAGGCCTAAAGATAGTTTCTCTTTGGGAGGCTGAGGTGGGCAGATCATGAAATCAGGAGATCGAGACCATCCTGGCTAACACCGTGAAACCCCGTCTCTACTAAAAATACAAAAAATTAGGGAGGTGTGATGGCACACGCCTGTAGGCTGAGGCAGAAGAATTGCTTGAACCCAGGAGGCGGAGGTTGCGGTGAGCTGAGCTTGTGCCACTGCACTCCAGTCTGGGCAACAGAGTGAGACTCCGGGGAAAAAAAAAAAAAGTTTCTTTTCTCAAGGAGGCTACCATCAAGTGCAGAGGCCTCCAAGGAGGAATGCATTTACCCCAGGATGTGGGCCAGGCAATACTCTGTGGTATAGTATGAAGATACCAGGCCTTCTATTCCTACATTTAAAAAAGCGTTTATTTCATAATATACATACTACATTTGGTTTTTGGTTTAGAGATAGAATCTCACTCTGTAGCCCAGGCTGGAGTGCAGTGGTGTGATCATAGCTCAGTGTAACTTTGAACTTCTGGGTTCAAGTTATTCCCCCCTTGCCTCAGCCTCCTGAATAGCCAGGATTACAGGGGTATACCACCATACCCAGCTAATTTTTTAATTTTTTGCAGACATAAGGTCTTGCTATATTGACCAGGCTAGTCTCAAACCCCTGGCTTCAAATGTCCTCCCAACTCAGCCTCCCAAAGTGTTGGGATTACAGGCGTGAGTCACTGTGTCCAGCCTATAATATACATACTATATGTGAAAAGTAGCACCTGTATATAATTTATAAATAAATATAAATATTAATGAGATCAAGGTTCAAGTGGATTCTTGAACAAAAGGTTTGAGAACTACTGGTACACAGGAGATGGAAGACCAGTAAGCCAGCAGTCAGAATCTGATGCAGAGGGAATTTGGCCAGAACACAGATGATAGGCATCCAGCTCAGCAGAGAAGGAAGAGGAGGCAGTTACAGGGAAGGCTCTTCCTGGAGGAGATTATATGCTGAGTTGCTGCAGTATATTTGGGGGAGGGAATGGGGAAGAGGGAAAAAGAATGTTCCAGGCAGGCTACACAAGATTTGCAAAGAAAGGCAAGGTGGCTTTTGTGTGAACAAGTGAGTGCATTTTAAAAACTAAAATGGGAGCATGCAGTGGCTCACGCCTGTAATCCCAGCACTTTGGGAGGCCAAGGCGGGTGGATCGCTTGAGCCCAGAATTTGAGACTGGCCTGGGCAAATGGCGAAACTCCATCTCTACAAAAAATACAAAAAATTTGCTGGGCATGGTGGCATGCACCTGTAATCCCAGCTACTCAGGAGGCCAAAGTGGGAGGATTGCTTGAATCCAGGAAGTTGAGGTTGCAGTGAGCCATGATCGTGCCACTGTACTCCAGCCTGGGCAACAGAGTAAGATCTTATCTCAAAAAAAAAAAAAAAAAAAAAAAAAAAAAAAAAAAAAAAGAAAAAGAAGAAAGAAAACAAAAATGATTTGGTACATCTTGAACTGTCAGTACATGTGGGAAAACTGTAGGAGGTAAGGCTGGGATCAAATTTTTCTGCAGAGATCAATTTTGGTCATTGAAAAGCAGGAAGCTTATTCTGGTAGTGAAAGTTACCACTAAGACATTCTAGCACGGGAGATGAGATCATGGAGTAGTATTCCCAATTTGATCTTCTAGTCCAATCTCCACTGATACTTGTCTGAGTCCTAGAGGAAACGGACTGCAATAGTGCGAGCTGGTAAAATCTCAAAAAGCTACAACAAAAAAGGTGCTAGTAGCCTTTGAGGTTATAGAAATCCTCAAGACTGTGCATTGCTGTGTGAGAATCAGTGACGCCTAAAAACACATCTTTGGGCAAAAAAGGCTGCACAGTCTTTTACAAGCATTAGTGGCCTTAGTGCCTCCAATACAGTCAACAGCAACTGAAGTTATCATCTGAGTGAGCCAAAGCTGGAAAGAAGGGAAATAATAGATACTAGAGCAGCCAAGAGGGGAGTACATGGAGTCCAACCAAGCCACCCCTAGCAGACCCTTAGAATAGATTGAGGAGGACTTTGCAAAGCACCTAGTGCTCTCTCGTGTGAGGAGATACTGGGCTTGTCTTATTCAAATTGTATCCCTTATATCTTGCACGGTGGAACAGGACTGCAAGGCTGCACAGATCCCAGGGTCACTGTTCATGCAGTTGCCTATATAAATAGAGCCTTCTGGAGTTGTGTAACAGGAGCCTTGCATAGATGTTCAATCAAGATAGGTTAAAGGCAAAAATGAAATAGCAATTGCTTAGCTGCTTTTGTTAACATTATTCTAAATCTCAGGTTGGGCTGGCGTGAGCAGCAGTGGCTCCCATCAGATTTGGGTTTGGAGTTATCATCTGGGTAGCAGTGTAGCACATAACGTAAGGGAATGGATCCAAGACGCTCAATTAGAACTGCAGTGATTGGTGGGGTGTTTTACTGCTTTAGTTCTGGAAAAGTCCTGAAAGGAACTGGAAATAAATGCCATAACTATGTATACAATCAGTAGGCAGGAGCAGCCAGGTGGAGAACTAGGGGCTAACACTCATGAGGTCACTGGTGGCAACTAATGAAAATACCCCCATTACTCATTCTAAGGCTAGCTCTTAATCCTAGGCAAAATGAGACTGGGGTACAAAATGAAAATTAATCAGCAGAGAGCAGATAAAGCTGATTCATTTCTGAGCTGGAATAAAATCACTACAGAGAACTTGGTTGCATAAATATCAAACAATAAAACCTGGAATAGACATCATCCTCCTTAGAAGAAGATGGAGCCTAAAGAAGGCATGCCATTGAGCCCAAGGTTGCTTCCACTAAGGTGGAAGTGGCAGCCTTAGTATTTAAGAGCCGGGGAACATCAGACATTGTTAAATGTCCACAGACTTGCATGAGCTGAAGAAGACCGAGGTTCATGATCTGCTCATTCCACACAGTGGTGACAATAGAAGAAATATCTAGTAAACCTGAAAAGCACCTCAAGAGGGACCTGGAAAACAATCTAAAAAGCCAGAGAAAGCTAGAGTTGAAGGCAGTATAGAGTTAGATTCAAGATAGAATCTGATGTTCATATAGATCCTCTTGCATCGTTAACAGATGTCCACACAGGACACAGGAAGTGCACGGTTTTGATTATTGGTGTATGCCAAAATAAACCAGTTCCTGCACGTGGAGGACAGACAGCTGTATGAAGCAGGATCCTCAGTGTCTTCAGTTGGCTCCATCAGACCAGTGGATTCACACCTTCTGGCAGCTGCCCCATCTCGAGGGCACTGGACATGCTGGATTTGGAGAGACTGTTATGGGATCACAAACCATTTGTAATGCTAGGTACCACACTGTGGGGCCACTGCACATCCATACTTTGTGCCTACACATTGGGAGGCACTAGGCTTTGGGGAGAGACAGATGTTTTCAAGGAAGGCTCTTAAACCCAGAGAATGTTTCTTGTCTACAGCCACTGTCATATCAATCTGACTTCTCAGTTCCCTCACTGTCCCACTCCTTTCAAATATTTTTACTTCCCAAATCAGACAGATAAATGTTTTTTGCAAGTACAGAGGTATGCCAGTCATCACCTTCTCTCTCGGATGCAATAAGTTGAATTGTTTGTTTTATATATTTTTGTAGCTTAGATGTTGACTATCTACAGGGATATCCTTGAAACAAACACTTTAAAAATGTAAGTACAGAAAGGTAAGCATGCTATTAGCAATTTTTAAAAAACTTTGCATGTGGTTACTATCTATATATTTGTCCTTCTATTGTCTATCAATGCCTTCTAAATGCACCACGAGTACAGAGAAAAAACTGTCTGTGTGCACCTGGGAGAACTTGCTTGATGCCCCTGGCCTCAGTTTACCACATTTCCAAAACCAGTGGTTCTGACAGCCAGAGCATCTTCCAGATCTAAGAGATCATAATCACGTATCTTATACAAAGGCCAGAAATGCCTAGAGTATACAGATTTTTAAAAAGTAGTATAAGCAGAATGACACACAAACAAAGCTTCAGTCATATATGAAGAAGTAGTAGGGTGGATTTTTTTCAGGGAAAATGAACTGATTCCTTATAAAATAGTAATAATTATCCAAAGTAGAGAAAATAATTTTGTCTTAAAAATAAAAATCTTGATTTACTTCGGAAGTTATTTTAGCTCAGTTCATTTTTTAAAAAATATATATTTTTTCAATTTGGTCTAGCAAGGTTTTATTTTAGGAATAGTGAAACTGACAGGAGGTAGTAGAAAGCCATGCATTAGTGAAACCCAGGCCCCTTACTTCCTTCATCTTTCACCTGCACATTTCTGGCACTTTCCATCACGGAACTCTGTTGCCCGAACCACCTCTCCACACTCTTGGGAGTTAATAACTCCACGTAGACAATTTTTCCTCCGGAGGACAGAATTGCTACTTCTTCAAAGCTTTTGGGGCTCCCAGATGCTGCACAGTGGGGGTGCCTAACACTCATCTCTAAGGGTGGCTGTTTTGGCACCATTTTTGGCTGAAGTTTTTGTATTGCATTTCCATGTCATTCGGTGTGGTGTGTGCCTGCCAGATATTCTGCCTGCTCTCAGTTGAAGGCCTTCCCTGATTGAGCAGCTGAATGTACTGCACAGCTGCCAAAATTCTAATTCAAGATCTAGAATTCTAACTCCTGCTCTTTAGACCCTTGTCTGGCCTTGGCCTCAATCCCCTGCCAACTGGGTCCCTGGCTCATTATCAGGCCCACCAGGGCCCTGCCCCCTCCCTCATTGGGACCACGAAACCATTCTTGGCACCAAACTGAACTTCAAGACACAGCTGCCCCAGCCCCACCCAAGCCAAATCTCATCTCAGCAAAAGTTTGTCACCTTGTGAGCTGCAAGACAGAAGAGATGAGAAGAGAAAATGACACCGGTGATGGTCAGATCATAAAACTTCCTGTAGCAATAGACATATTACATGTACCTTTACTCTAAGAACTTGCATGAAAAGCAAACAATCCCATTATTAGAAATAACACTAGACAGGGATGCATAGAGTTTATGAAGGGAGGAATACTATTTCTCCATTCATCTGCACCAGAGGGTAAGTGAAATTTGCCATAAAGAAAAAGGCTAAATTCAGTATGCATATTAATATTAATAAAAAATGTACTGTTGGGTCATAAACTGCTGATAATGTGTAGTATTTCTTAGGCACCTGAAAAGTGCTACTGGCAAATAGACACTTCACAGCAGAAATATGACTGCAACTGGAGGAGGGGGTGGGGACAAGAAAGTAATTGATTCTCAGCAAAATGCTGGTTTTCAGGGAAGTTACTAAATTCAACTTAAGTGGTTACCTGGTCAACATTATGGTTTAAATGCTCACAGGATGAAATCGTTTCCTTTGTTAAGTAAGAGTCACTATTTCCCTTGCCGTTGTTTCCATTCCTTCTAGCCTTAACCAATGCACCGTCCTTTCCGCCGTGGGTGACCTGAGGATGGGTTAATTATCACACCTGAGATGGTGGAGTGGGTGCAGTGGGGTGCTGTAATTTCGGGTGATTAAATTATTTTAGTTTTTGTTTTCCTAGAAGGAGCAGGGAGTATAAAAAACGTGGTACATATGTAAAACACAGGCAAATGCACTTGACAACCAAGCACTCTATTTTGAAATTTAAATAAAGCTAAGATTTTCTTCTGGCCTAGAGGGAAGCTTCATTAAAATCAATTAGTTAGTACAAACCTCCGGAGAATGCAGACTTTTTCTAAAGAAGGTTTAAAGAAGAAGGTGCACACAATTACCTTTCCCGGGTCCCTTGTGAATGTGTCACACCTAGACAGGTGGCTGAGTAAAAAAAAATGTCCCCGAGAGGGGCCAGGGTAACTCGCTGAGTTCTCCTCGTAGGGAGGTAGGTGTAATTAATCCATGTGGGTGCATTCAGAACGTCATATACATAACCAAGGAGGCTCCAAACAGATGGCACGGATGGCAAGCTGTAAAGGGCAGGCCTAGCGAGATAAAAGTTGGTGGCAGGGCTCGCAGGTGAGGCCTGGGTCCGGGCGCTGAGGTTGGGGCCGCACAGCTGTAGCAGCGCGCCCTGGTCCCTCCTCCCAGCTGCGGCGGCCTCCCCCCCCGCCCCCGCCCCCGCCCCCGCCCTCCCCGCGCAGCTCCCGACGCCGCCGCCGCAGCCGCCGCCTCCCCTCTGCCTCCGGTGGCTCCTCGCTCTCCTTCCATCTCTCTCGCCCCTCTCCCTCCGTCCCGTCCTCGCCGCTCCCCTCACCCCGCCTCTCTCCCCTCCCCCAGCCCTCCTCTCCTCACCCCACCCGGCCTCCCTCCCTCCCTCGCCCGCCCGGCGCTCGCAGAGCCGACACCAGGGGGGCTCTCGATGTAGCACCATGACAGGCATCGCCGCCGCCTCCTTCTTCTCCAATACCTGCCGATTCGGGGGCTGCGGACTCCACTTCCCCACCCTGGCCGACCTCATCGAGCACATCGAGGACAACCACATCGGTAAATGGCCCGGGGGTGGGCGGAGGTGCCAGGCGCGCGGAAACTCCTGCCTGGGCGGGGAGCCCCGGAATGGCCAGGGGTGGCCCGCAGTGAGGGAGGCAGCGGGCCGGGGAGGGCGCGTGCGAGCCCCGAGGTGGGGGTGGCGGGATGCGGGGGCGCGAGGTGCCGGGGGGGCGGGGAGCGGTCTGGGGTGGGGGAGGGGGCGGGCGCCCCGAGGTGCCGCGGGCGGGCGGGCGGGCGGGCGGCTGGGGGACTCAGGGGCGTGCACGCGGGCTGCGAAGTGGTGGGAGCGGGGAGCGCCGCGGCGGGGCGGCGGGGGGTGCGGCGGTGGGGCCGAGCGCCGGGGCGCGGGGCGGAGGGCGCGGCGGGCGGCGGGCGCTGGGCGCTGGGCAGGGGCGCGGAGTTAGTTAGCCCGGGTGGTCGGAGCAGCCCGAGGCGCTGAGGGCAGCGGAGGGCGGGCGCTGCACGCCGCCGGGCGCTTCCGCCCCGGCTCGAGCTGTCAGGGCTCGGCGGCGGCTGCAGCCGCGGGGAGGTGGAGCGGGGGGGCGGGGGTGGCTCCACCGCGGCAGCCATTCCGCTTCCTCCTCCCGCCGCCGCTGCCGCCGCCACTGCGTCCTGTCAGCGCCGGTTGCTAGGTGTGGTGCATCGGGAGGGGGCCGGGGCCGGCGGCCGCGGGCGGGGGCCCGGGCGCTTGCCCTCTCCCTGGGAGGCGGCCGAGCGACCCGGGCGGGGCCGGGGACGCGGGCCCGGGGGCTCTGGGTGCCCTCCCGTGCCCCGGCCTGGCGCAGACGCCCGGCGCTGCGGGCTGAGGTCTTGGGTGCGCCCGCGGGCCGCGCCCAGCGCCCCGGGGTCGACGCGCCCTGGAGGCCCTTGCAGCGGCGTCCGCTGGAGAGCCACCCCCAGGGCCCATGGCCGGGCATTTAAATGCATCCCGGCTCTGCGATTTGCCTTTCTAAAGGTGCTAGGCCCGAGGTGCGCTGGCTGCGCCCTGGGATCGGCGGCGGCCTGCGCAGTGCCCCAGTCCCGGGGGATGCCGGGGAGAGGGCGCCCCGCGGGGTGGCTACTTTCCCTTCACTCCTGGACCCCTGGACCTTTTAACAAGTCCTCTGATTTGCAAAAGTCCTTGCACACATTTTCACACTTCTATTCGGAACCCCTGCTAAGGGAGGTGGGCCGGGTGCATCTGGCTCAGGCGGTCCAACCACCTGCGGAAGGTGTGGTCGACGCCAGGGAATTGTCCTGCGTGGGCTGGAAGGTGAAGGGTCCGAGCGATGTCCCAATGGGACTGTCTAATCCAGAGAACCTGTAAATTGCCCCCAGGAAGTCCAAATGAATGCCATGGATTCAGCCATGTGGATGCAGCTCACGTTTCTACAAAGTTGAGAGAATAAATCACGACTGCTGTGTATTTATGCAGGAATAAAATGAGGCAGAACCCTATGTTCCTTTGCTTAGTATAGTGCTGTCTCTGCACACAGTGGGTGCTTAATAAGTGTTGAATGCCTGTTTAGAATGTGATTTGATGGGTCATCCGGAATAGGAGATAATTATGGGAAACGTCTACAAAATGTCTTTCAGAAGAAAATTCTGTTGAGTAATTGTCCAGGTTTTGAAACTTTTCAAGTTTTCAGGTTTCCTTGTAATAGCTTCTTCCATTTCCTCTGCTAAAGATGTGACAGAAGAGCTGGGCAAGTTTTGGTAGTCTTAAAAGCAGTTTAATGGAGCAACAAATTTGCTGATTCATATCATGATTGAATAATCATGACTGAAAGTGCTTGAAAGTATTAAATCAGATTTTTCATGATGGCTAGTTTAAAATAAAGCGAAAACACTGGTACTGTGAAGTTCTGGTAGAAATGTTACTAATTTAAGTTCTTCCCCATACTCCCAATAATAAGTAAAAAATAAGAAATATAAATAATGCTATAAATTCATATGTATAAGTAATATAAATAAATAATATCTCTTGACTTAGGGAAGGCTGTCATTGCATATCCCATTCATTCTTGCTAACAGTTATTTCAGAATAAACTATAATTTATGTAAGCTGAGTAATAATTTTACCCCATTGCCTGCCGACTTAGACAAGCTGGTTAAAAGACAGTATAAATTATATTTATTAAAATGTGTTAAAGACAGTTATCTTTCTTGAGGAGTTTGTATGAGATGGTTTAAAACTTGGTGAGTCATGAGGTTTTTTTAAGTGTAGAAATTGTCTTAATATTTTGCACACATTTTTTAAGAAGGTTAAGAGTTTGATACATTTTCTAAAACTCAACTTTGAAGTAATGCTACCTCATTCCCAGAAGGCTAGTGTTATCCTTTTAATAGTGAAAATATGGAAAAATTAAGTTTACAGCAATAGCAGTGACCTAGGCGAACTGTGTCACAGGGCTAACATAGTTGAAAATAGTTTGAACCAGCAAACTTTATGAAAAGCAAATGTTAAAATGAACGAACACTTGCAATTCCCAGGATGAAGAGGCTCAAACTATTATACACCTCTGCTGGGGAGAGGCCCTTTACTATCAAAGGTAGCTCTATATGCAGAAAGAAGTAAGAATTGATCTTAAGGAAGAATAAAAATATCCCAGTTAGTAGATAGTGTCATAATAATACACTTTTGATGAAGAGACATGGGTGAAAATATAAAGCATTTAGTGAAAGTTCTAGACTGGTGTTGTTATGTGGTATTTATCATTTGTAATTCAATCTATAAGAGTTTGGAGACTGTTGTTTTTAATGATTGACTTACTGATTTCATGTCTGTTGGTGAGTAGTTACATTAAAAAGATTCATGAAAAGAATAAGAGATGTGTTATTTTGCTTTTAATTTGTTCAGCAGTCTTGTTATTTAGCAACCGTGAGTATTAGAGATATGCTTAGGCGAGCTTTCCATTTTGGGGGCCTATCTGGGTTATTACCTTTAGCCGCTAGTAAAAACCCTTAAACAGCGATAAAATGAACATTTATGGGAATGTGGTGTGTTTCTTGCTTGGCAGATTTTTCAAGGCCTGTATTTTTCATTATCAAAGTATTATGTTTAGTTTGGATTAAGTAAGTACATTAAGTTGAGAATAACTTTCTGTTATCTTATACATGTATGCTTAGCTTTGGTTTTTAACTATTTTCCTCTCCCCATAATGAACAAGGATTTGGGGCTTTGGAACCAAGGGAAGTGTGATTTTCACCATCCACTGTTTTAGCTCTTTTCCCTCCTGGAAGAGTGCTGTATTGGTGTTCCTGTTTTCTTTCTTGCATTTCACTGCTGGTTTAGTACTGGAGTACCTGTCTCGGTGTACACACTGAATATCCTAGCTAAAATTGTCCCCCAATCCCACTTAAATTTAAATTGCCTAGAAATCCCGTAGCCCTGCAACTGTGAAGTGCTTCTCCATCAATTTTGTTATCAATTCATTCACAGGTCTGGGTCTGTTACATGGAGATGGGAAAAGCAGGTCCAGATTTGCTTGCTTCTTGTTTTGAGTAGATATTTGAGTTTGTAGAAACACTCTTGGTATGAACATCCTAGATAGATGAAGTTAAACTGGTAACTGGGAATCTTAGAAACACCAGGAGCACTAAATTTAGCACTGAAGGTCGTGCCCCAGGCTCATGAAATGCCTGCTGCAACCCTGCATCCCAGTGCTGTGAAATCGTATGACTTTTCGTCTCAGAAACACAACTGTTGGATCATTCTTATTTGATTATTTGGTGCATTTTTAGAAGTACCTCTGCATTTTGAATTTATTTATGTAATAATATATTGAGTCCCTGCTCTATGCCAGGCAAAGTTATGAGCACTTGATATTTTTTGGTTTACAAAATGAAGAAAGATACCACTCTAGGAAGTTTATATTCTAGGGTAGGGGGCCGGACAATAAACAATTGAAATATGTGATATACAGTATGTTGGGAGGTGGTTAATGATACAGAAAAGAAAAACTAGAGCAGGGTCCGGAGGGTGGGGAGGAGAAGGTATTGGAATTTTAAATAGATTGGTCAGGGTGGGCCTTGCCGAGAGGCTGATATGGGAGACAAAACCTCGAAGGAGGTGTGAGAGTTAGCCGTGAGGACATTCCGGGGGCCGGCAGTGCACAGGCCCCAAGGCAGGACTGCACCACTTGAATAGAAACACAGGAATCTGACCCAGTTCAGTTATTCGTGTGATAGTACCAGACTAGCAGGTCATTTAGAACTCTCCTCAGATGTTAGGACTCTCAGCTTTGCTATTGAAAGAGATTTCCCTGCAAGGGCCCAGTTAAGGGGCAGAGTCTCATTGACCAAGAATGGCTTGCATTAGCTATGACTTGGTTCTTAATCCCAAATATCAACAGATTTCTTATTGTGAGTCTCTACTTGTTAGTTTCCTCATCTCCAAAACCCAGGTAATAAAGCTATAGTGCTTCATTTCGTAGTATAGATTTATAAACCATCTAATTAATAAAGGTCAAAGTTTCCCGAAAGAAAAATCAGCCCACTTACTATCAAAAATATAGAATTTAGCTCCTAAGATGATTTAGTAAATATTTGCATTATCTTCTCAAAGGAGCACTACAGTGTACTAAATAGATAAGTCATACAGTCTGTCATTGGCCCTTATTACTCCCACTTTTAGGTGAGCAAACTAAGGAACAGTTTATAATTGCCTAAGCTTTCGTGGCTGGTTTGTATGGTTTGGAGATTTGAATTCCAGACAGGTATGCAAAGCTGAGCCTATGCCAATTGCCAATTAGGTGAAGAACTCGACAGTCCCCTCCTCACCTCCCCTCACACGATTGGTCTGTGTTTCCTCCTTTAGAAAATAACTGAACTCCACATGAAGGTCATCTGAGCAGTGGCATAGCGAACCCAGACTGCTTGGGGTTGAACACACATATCTGCCACTTGTCAGAAGTATGACCAGGGACAAATTAACCATACTGTGCCTCCTCTGTAAAATGAGGATAGTAGCAGCACCCATCTCACGGAGTGGTTAATGAGGATTAAGTGAGATAATATATGTGAAGTATTTATCTACAATAATAAGTTGTCTACATCATGTAGTTTCTTGCCGTTTGTGTATCTGCTAAATAAATATGTAATCCTACTGTCAAAGTCTACCTTCGAGATTAACATGGGCTGTATCCACCTATTTGTGGTGCTGTTTTGGGCATTTTATAACTGTGTGACATCATCGGGCTCTTCCTGGGAAGGACTGAGAATGGGAAATAGGAGACCCCTCAACAATCTAGCGCTAGTATTGCAGCCTCTGGCCACGTTCTCTGTTGTGTGGCCAGAGGCACTTTATACCCTGGCAGAGGCATTTGCCACAGTGGACTGGGAAAGTGGTGTCAAAGCTAGCGGCTTCCAACATGGTCTTTCCTTGTGGCCTGAATTTATTTGAAAAAATCCAGGACTAGAAAGAGGCACTGTGCCTTGGGCCTGTGGGTGCATTCGCTTGAGGACACTTCCTGTGGGGAGAAGGAATGACTGAAAGAATAAATGAATGAATGAAAGGCTTGTTGCTGCCTGCCCTGCTCTCTGCCTGCACCCTGTGGCTTGGCGGCAAGATCTCCCTGTTAGTCCCAGGGTTCCCGAGAAGCCCCTAGGTGTAGTGCTAGGAGAATTTTTAAATGCATGTGCATACATACACACACACACACACCATAGGCAGGATAAGGGAACCCGAAATCTGAAACTTCATGGCAGTCTCCAAAACTCTGTCTTCACTGGTTTTTCCATTAGCCTCTTCTCACCTGTAAACAGTCAGATCATCCTTTATAAAACATCACTGTTGAACATCCTGTCTCATAAGTTTCACAAGCTTCTAATTGTTTTCATTTGGTATACACATTTTCTGACATGTGACCGAAGTGTACAGACACCAGAACTCTGCATGTAACTGGGTTGACAAAAACCTCCACGTTCTTCAGAAAATGGTTTCCTTTAGAGTTCATATATTTCGGAGATATCTCCTACGTTGACAGTTCTGGAAATACAAACTGACAGCTGTTTTGAGAAAATCCAATTCTTCCTGTATATGACAGTGAGGACGCCTTAAGGCTGGTACAGGCTGGTGACACTTGATGAGGGGCTTCCCTGGGACTGTTGAGAAGCCAGAGGCCTGGTATTGTAGAGCATTGTTTCTGAATTCCTTAAAAATCCTACTTTTCTAGTTTTTGCTTCTAGGGCAAGAATCATACATACCCCACATTTCCTTATATTTCTCCACCCCATTCTTACCCCTGCCTTTAGATCTTAGCAGTGCAGACGTGTCCTGCATACAAAGAAATACCTGCTGGATTGTAGATGTACATTTTGTTTCCGTGTTGACCTGGCTAACGTATTAAATTGAAAAGTGTTCTTTATTTAGAATCTGTAGATGGGAAACCATAGATGTCAGAAATTCATTATGTGTGTATTTTTTAAAAGTGCCTTTCATTTAATATATTTAATTGGTGTAAAGAAAATTGTGTTTTCCCCTCGCTGTAAGCACTGGAACATGGCAGTAGTTTTTACCTACTTTTTTTTTTTTTTTTTTTTTTAAAGCTAGCTGCAAGCAGGGACCAGATTAATGGATATCCTCTCTAAGGGTGAAGTCTTTCCAATTGCTCTCAACTTTGGCAGGAGTCAGAGGGACTCTTCTAGGGTCACTAACAATAGACCGTCTGCCCAGCACCAGAGAGCACTGATAGCCCCTTGTCCCTTGCCCGGCTCACCCATGGGCCTCCCAAGGAAGCACTGTTTATTGTCTGCCAGACTTCAATGGTGACTTTCGCCTGAGATAGACCTCCTTGAAGGGACATGGTCTGGATACCAGGTTAATAACACTGGAAAACTCACCATTTCTTTGGTATTATATATATAATTGATATATAGAAATAAATATATATTTTAGACACAAAGGCATATAGGATATCTAACACATATATAAATAATACATGTATATGTCTATACACATACCACATATATGTGTGTATGTATATCCATGTTTGTATATATATTTATGTGTGTGTATATATACATTTGTATTATACATTTTTTCCCTCTCTTTCTTTTAAGATCACCATGGATAGTGAGGACAGCCATACATTTTTTAGTATTTCTTAGATGTTAGTGTTTAAGACAGTACTTCCTATCTCTAAGGATGTGAAATTTATTTGGAGAGACCAGACATGTACAGACTGAGATAAATGATGAATAATAATAGGGACCACAGAGGCAGATTTATTGTGAAGTTAATGAAGCTCCAGCCCTAGCGCCCCTCACCTGTACAACACATTCCTTGCCATTTTTGAATATATTGCCAGGGCTCACCCAGCACTTTCCAGGGCCCTGGAGGAGTCCTAGCAGTGTATGTAGCTGGGCCTTCGTGGGATCATAACTGGTAAAATTGGAAGAAGATTTTAACAGCAATCACTTAATGTTTTTCTTTCTCATTCTGACTTCCCTGCTCTCACATTTCTGTTTGGGTTTGATGACGTTGGACTTGAAAGTGCTTTTGAGGGCCGGGCGCGGTGGCTCAAGCCTGTAATCCCAGCACTTTGGGAGGCCGAGACGGGCGGATCACGAGGTCAGGAGATCGAGACCATCCTGGACTAACACGGTGAAACCCCGTCTCTACTAAAAAAAAAAAAAAAAACTAGCCGGGCGAGGTGGCGGGCGCCTGTAGTCCCAGCTACTTGGGAGGCTGAGGCAGGAGAATGGCGTCAACCCGGAAGGCGGAGCTTGCAGTGAGCTGAGATCTGGCCACTGCACTCCAGCCTGGGCGACAGAGCGAGACTCCGTCTCAACAAAAAAAAAAAAAAAAAAAAAGAAAGTGCTTTTGAGATATAGCTAGAGGGAAGTCAAATTGGGGCCACATTTCGTTTGGGCTTAGTGGGATGTATTTATGCAGTTCACAGTTACCTCTGTGTCAAGTTATCCCTAGCCATCCTAGTGTAGAAATTGCTTCATAGGATCACCACCCACTGTGCCAACTCACCTGGGGTCCTTACACAAAGGGAGAGCCAGAGCATTGCAGTGTTAATGGGTACCATGACATCTGCTGTGGGATGGTTTATGGTGTATGGAGCCAGGTCTGTGGAGAATTCTTTCACTTGTTAGATGTGTAAAATTCTACGTGGAGGATTCAGTTCTTATCTAAGTGTAGTCAGTATGAAAATTCTCTTCTTTTAGGAATATACTCAGTAATACAAATATACTATTAGAAATGCACTATTTGTAATGGGAATTCTGTGTTTAAGATTCTTGTTCATTTGACATGAATATGCCTGTTACCAAAAATACTGACAACAAACTGGTTAATGAGTATCATTGATAAAAAGAATGTTTAAAGTTAGTCACTACATGAGAAAACTTGAAATGTCCTGGATTTTTATGACTCATATGTGAAAGAAAATTAAGAGATGTGATTAGAGGTTTGATAACAATCCTAAAAATGTATATGTCATTGCCAATAAAGAACTATAAGGCTAAAAGTAAATTTTCTGAATTATCAATAATTAGGAATACATTTTGATCACCCATGCTTGAGGGGAGATTGATTCATCTTTCTGCCCTGTAGAAAATGGTATGAATATAAGTTTTTATGATATGAGGATTCATCAGAGTGTCCAGCCCAAAAGAAGTGTTTATAACAGTGTGTCAGGAAGTTAATTAATATACATACTGGGTTCTTTTCCTGGATTCTGATTTTAGGATGTTTTGGTATTGCGGCTTGTAAAATTTTGTGATTTGTTGTGATTTCTTAATCTCAATAAATAATCACTTTGGTAAACATTTTATAACATTCAATTTTTTTTTTTTTCATAAGAAAAGTCTGAATCTGCAGGCCCACAAAACTTGGGTCTATTCCATGAGTTCCCAATTCGGGAATCATGACTATGTACCACAGACTGTGCTAAATAATTTTTGTATACTATTTCATTGGCCCTCACAGCAAGCCTATGAAGTAGACATTACCCCCATCCTATACATACTGCCTTCTCCTTCGGAGTTAAATGTGCTACCATATTAATTAAATACCACACCTAGTGAAATATGAACTAGAGTGTTTGTTTATATTGGTATAAAACAGAAATATTTTCCTTCAGGACAGAAAGCCTCTTTTACCTCAATAAATATCATTATTTTAATGGGCCTTTCCCTCTCTGTCCTGTAGCCCCTGCCCACAGCTGCACCAGCAGGGGTGTGCATTGAACTGTGTGGTCACCTCTTGTGCACTGTTTCCTCCCCCAGAAACTCAGGGTCTTGTCATCATCCTATCCTCCTCCCCAAGACGTGTTTTCAGAAATGGTACGAAAATAAAAATTGAGAAGTACTTTGGGCTGTGAAAAAAATAAGTTACAAAGGTAACTTTGGACAGTGAAAAACATCTTTGAAATTAATTTCTGTAGGTTTGCATCTATGAGGGCTGTATATTTATGTGTTTATGGCATTGACACAAATACCGGTTATGCAATTAGTCCAGTATAGTTTATATTAAGGGAATCTGAAAAAGACTTTTTTTAAAGCTGATTTAAAAAGGAAATTGATTTTCCTTGTTAAATTGCCAGGGGTATTTGGTACACAGGAGGCAGAGGCCTGGGTGGTGAGAAGCATGGACTGTGAAGCTACACAGAATTGGATTTTGAATCCTCCTGATCTCACTAACTTGAGCTTTTCAAACCTGAGCAGCTCTTACAGTCTTATTTGTATGAGATAGGAATAGTATTATTTATTATTTGGGGGAGGCGGTCCTGAGATTCATTTTCCTTTCACAGTACCTACTGGCTAGTTGCTTTAATATGCATTATACAGCGTTAGTCCCATGCAACACAGGAGGAAGCCAGGACACAGAGCAAAGAACAGCCAGGAAAATGCCTGGGGTAGCCAGGGCCAGCTTTGCTCCCAGGTGTGCCCGTATACTCAGTGCTTGCTCTTTACAGCCTAAGTTGTGATCTTTTACAAGACGTTTGTTTTTTCATTGAAGGCTCTTCCGCACCTGAAAGTCTTGCAGAAATAAATAGAGAAAGGCTGGATTTCCACCAAGAGCAGTGTGGATGGGAGCAATATGGATGGTTGATGAAATATATTGATGCTGGTTGTCTGGTTGAGGTAGAAATGTTTTTGAATGTTTCAAGACTTCTGAAGAAAACACTTAGGTAGGACAGGAGGGTCCATGAGCATCCCATCACAGTAACAACAATGAAAACAATACTTTGGCAGTTCTAAAATGGTTGTAATTACTGAATTGTCTAAAGATGCTAACTGGATTTCTCTCCCTCACTGATGATTATTTAAGGATAGGTTCTCCTGACAAATGCAATACCTAACCCTTTACACACACACACACACACACACATATCAACTTCTCTTTTACTTCAGATTTCCAAAATTAAAATCATGTAATTATGTTCGTGTACTTTATTATTATTTTTCAGACAGGGTCTTGGTATGTTGCCCAGGCTGATCTTGAACTTTTGGACTCCAGCGATCCTCCGCCTCAGCCTTCTGGTAACTGGGATTGTAGGCACATGGCCCAGTGCTCAGCTCATGTACTATTTTAAAGATTTTTTTTTTTTTTTTTTGACCAACGGTACATACATACGGGATCCAACTGTAAACATTGTGAATTAAGCACTGAAAACCCTCAGTACTCGTGGCCTATGTGTAGAGCCCTCACTGCTGGACGCCTCCCTGGTGCCATCCACACAGAGAGCACACGTCAAGTCCTGTCACTCCAGCGCCAGACCTTAAATCGCTTCTGCAGGAGCACATCTGGGCTTAAAATTGAAGGACCCATTTTCTTACCTAATTCATTTAGCGAGAGCCTCTCGAATGCTAATTTAGCTGCCTGATTTTCCATATATGGCATAATTATGAAAGTAATGGCAAAAGCAGGGGAATCTGTAGAGACATACTTGTACAGTTTTCTGTTAAGTAAATTGAACACCATGGTCATAGGCATACATAAGCAGAAATTATGCCCAGGCTTCCTCAGGTATCAAACATCACATGAAGGAAAAGGGGTTAAGTGTCTTTGTAAACCCAAGCTGAGTATTTCTTATGGAAAGCTGTGGCCTCAACAGTTCCCAGTTTACTTTTCCTAGGCCTCTCTTTTCCTCATTGAGCTCATCTCAGTTTACTTGAGAATCTGACTGGCTGGTGGACTGTGGAGTATGACTCATCTTCAGGACTGATAGCAAGTGTCACACAGGTGTTTCACAGTCCTCGTGTAACTTAGAGATAGTTTAGGTTTTAGAGAGATGCCAAGTACATCTTTTAATAAGATCTTTTTGACACTAGACATCTGGAGTTTGGCATCAACTCAACCAAGTGGTTGATGATGTGTGATTTAAACTAATGTATCTCAATATTCTGCCCAGATTGGAAACTCCCTTTTATATGTTGGCTCCACTTTAGCACTTTCAGAGACCCACACCGAAGTATTTGCTGTTAACATATGCAAACATCGCACAGAAAAATCAAGAGACTAACGTATAATGTTAAGTTATACATGCACTTCACTTCAGATATTAGAGTAAAGGAATCATCTTTTGTCAATCCCTGGAACTATCGTGGCACCTTCAGTGGAATATATCTAACATAACTTGTAACGAGAATGATTCTCATCTGTGGCTTGTGGAAAATCAGCCTTATTGATTGATAAGTCACACCGTGTATGTTAGAGCTTACCCCAGTACTTTAACACATGGGTTGCCATTCAGAATCACTTGGGTGAAGCTGGGGGAGAAAAGGTTTCCCGGGTTCCCTCCCCGGAGCTTCTGATGCAGTTGGCATGGAATGGTCTGGGTCAGGGCCTATGTGTTCTTAGCCCTTCAGAGTTGATTCTAATGTGTGGCCAAGGTTGGGAACTCATTGGGTTACACTAATGAAATATGGAGCATTGGAAGGGTTGTGTTGTTTCAAAAAGGAATCAGACTTTTAAAGGGGTGTGTCCCATTTTGGGTTTCAGTTCGGTGGGTGTAGTTTTTAGTTATACTGGAGGCAGGCCTTTAATATACAGCAAGTTTGATGCTGTGATACTATCTCAGCTATGTGGTTAGAGTAGAAATGCTCAAACCGGGGAGCCTGTGGTGGTGAAAGGATCTCAAACTCACATGCCTGAGGACACAGTGTATGAAGGAAGTAACCAAGTTCAATGCAATGGGGCGTGGTGGAGACTTTGGCAAACTGAAGAGTCTTCGCTTTGCTTAAAAGGGCAGCTGATACCCATTGTTGCCTATGTTGGGGTACTGGCCCTTTGTTGGCAGATGCTTTTATTTATTATTATTATTTGAGAGAGAGAAGCTAGGAATTAAGATTTTTACATGAAACTCATCTTTAAATGCTGGCAACTAATACAGATGGGTTTAAAAACATTGTGCAAGACAACTACTGCACTCCACCCAATCACTGTATTTAATAAGAGCCATTGATGACGGGCCACATGCTTTAATGAAGCACATATGAATGGCAGGGTACAAAGTAAACCTTGTATACCGTTGCTTCCTGCAAAGAAGCTATCCAAACTATAGAATAATGAAAAGAATAATAGCTTATAGTGGTTTTTATTCAAAATTTCCATTGTTCTTTATGAAGCAGTTAACTATTTTTAACATGAAAACATTGTAATTAAAACTTTTTCTTTTATACCAAATTCTAAAATGATAAGCCTTAATCCTAAAAGTGTATTAAGATTATTATCAGTACCATTTCTTTCCCCTGGGGAAAAAAAAGCAGGACCACTGAAAAACTCTCTCCAGAGTGTTTTTATTGTAGCAAAAACCCTTTTGCAAGTGAATTGAGCCTCCTATCATTTAAAAACAGAAAGGAAACTTACAGATGATCTAGGCCAACTAGCTAATTCCGTCCATAAAAATTTAAAGTTGTGAGTGAGTGCAGGTGCTTGGACGAGAAAAGTTGAGAGAACAGCAGTAAGCCGTGGTTCAGTGTGAGGTTCCTGGAGCTTGCCTGCCTCTCTTGGGATCCTGGCTTTGTTCCTGTCAAGTTACAGAACCTCCCTGTGCCTCATTTTCTTCCTCTCTAAAATGGGATGATAGTATGAACATATCACAGTGTTTTGTGAGACACCACCTATATTCAGTGTGTTAGCTGATGAATTCTGAAGAAAAAGAAGCTGTCTGGTTATTTCCCTTCCTTGTCTCTTGCAGGAGGCAGGGGTGGAGGTTTTACTGCGAAGCGGTTATGCTTGCCACTGGAATCCCACAGGCTACGTGACCTTGGCCAACTTATTTAATTCCTCTAGCCCTCAGCTACTGTGCAATGAGGATGGGAATAGTACTTATCTCCCAGTGTTGTTGTGAGAATTAAATAGAAACATGACTACGAAGGGCCTGGTGATCAGGAAGCCCCCACACAAGTTATAATACTAATAGGATTTACCTTTTTTTTTTGCATCCGTGGTGATGCTCCCTCTGCCACACACTCCTCAAATTCTCCTGTCCTCTTCATGTTTCCATAATATGATGGGAGGAAAATAATCAAAATAACCATATACATTTCTGCTTTTTGTTAAACATTTTAACTTGGAGATATCTGGTGAAATTTGATTTCCATGGTACAGTTTTGGTTTGTGTTTATATAAGTCATACTGAGTGGTCGTAGGAATTCATGAGCTGTTAAAACATTCCACACACAAATTCTTGCTGTTTGAAAATATACCAGCCTTAATTTAGTATTGTTTATCCAGATTTAAGTTTTTGAGACATTAGATCATGTGATTAGAAAAATACTTCCATGTTTGATAAATATAATTTTCTGTTTCAGAGAAAAGGCATTTCAGGAGTCTAGAGAGGTTTGTTAAACTATATAAGCAGAAAACATAATTATTTCGTGTTGCAACAACTAAGCAAAGGAAAAAACAAGAGATTATTTTATATGTCTGGTTTGTAAAGGTTTGTTGTGAATCATTCAAAAGGATTTGTAGGGCTTTTATGAAGAAATCCAAGAACATGACTATAGGACTCACAAAATGCCATGCCTTCCTCTTTAAGGGGCCGTGCATCTCTTTAATAAT
Organism: Trachypithecus francoisi; assembly: GCF_009764315.1. Classification (NCBI taxonomy): domain Eukaryota; kingdom Metazoa; phylum Chordata; class Mammalia; order Primates; family Cercopithecidae; genus Trachypithecus; species Trachypithecus francoisi. Next base: position 100,096,354 of record NW_022681469.1, on the reverse strand, counting down.
AGTCCTTGAAATGTTACAGACCAATGCTGGAAGCTTCTCGGGAAAACCCCAGGCTGGGCCCTGTTTTAGAAGCTTGCATAGCAATAGTTGAGTTGTTTACTTATTGCAGAGAATATTTAAAATACTTTATTCCTAAACAATCTTTGTCAACATCACTTGAAACCATTTTTAGCCTTACAGAATATATTGCTCTGATACAGTTAAGCAGCTGGTCCAGGCTTATTTGACTTAGCAGTAGTTGAGTAAGAAAATGGTTTCCAACTTTTTTTTTTTTTTTTAATATAACTGAGGGCCTCTTGTTAATTTTCTTTCTCCCTTCTTGTGGGTTCTATTTCTTGAAAGATTTTGTCTAACAAAACAGGCTGATTTAATAAGTAATTAAATGCTTTGTTTTTAATTTTTTCATGCAGCACCATCTGAAACACCCAATTTATGTATTTGGTAACTATTTATTGAGTGCCAGGTACTGTCTGGCAGCTGGGGATATAGTAGTGAACTACACAGTTAAAGCCTCGTGTTCATGGAAGAAGCAGACAAAACACAATACATGAACTAATTTCAAACAGTCATAACCTTGTGAAGAAAAATACAGCGAGTCAGGAGAGAGAGGTTGAAAGGCCTGTTTGAGATAAGGTAGTCTGGAATGGCCTCTTTGAGAGGGAAACATTTCAGAAGGGGTCTGAACAAAGTTCAGTGAAGCTCGATGAAGGGGAGTGAATGAGCCACTGGGGTGTCTTAGGAAGAATGTTCCAGGCAGACTCTGCAAGGGCCTGAGATGGGAGTATCTGGTGTGTTTGAGGAGGAGAATGGTGGGGGTGGGATAGGAGAGGGAGCTGGGACCTGCATGCGTAGCATTGTGTCAGTCAATGTCACCACGTGGAGGCAACCTAATTCCAGCCCCAAAGGATGATATGGAATGTTGTGTGGCTTCATTATGGTTAGTTTCCATTCTGCTTTTTTATAACATTCAAATAGCTCAAAGCCCCATTACCACCTTCAAAGCCCCCTAGGGACCTGAGAAGTCCTAACTGGCACTCTAGTTCTCTTTAAATCTAGTTTGCTTGTTTTTTAATCCTAAAAGCTCTATTTATTTTTTGTGTTCTGTATTGAAATAAAAATTTTTGGCTAATGTAACTGATTTGACTAATGTAATTTATTTAGTGTTTGCTATTTGGAAGTGGGAGTGAAAATAAGGTTGTTGTTTTTGTTTTTTTCTTTTGAGACAGAGTGTCACTCTATCCCCCAGGCTGGAGTGCAGTGGCACCATCTTAGCTCACTGCAACCTCCGCCTCTCAGGCTCAAGCAATCCTCCCTCCTCAGCCTCCTGAGTATCTGGGACTACAGGTGTGCACCACCACACCTGACTGATTTTTGTATTTTTTGTAGAGATGGGGTCTCCCTGTGTTGCCCAGGCTGATCTGAAACTCCTGAGCTCAAGTGATCCTTCCACCTAGCCTCCCAAAGTGCTGGGATTACAGACGTGAGCCACATGCCGGGCCAATTGTGATGTATTAAAAATAATGTTTGGTATGTTTTTCAAACTGAGAGCCTATAGATTTCTTTAACAAAATTTCTTCAGTAGCTTTATGAAATCTGCATATATTTTAGTGGTTATGAGACTGCCAGAAATGGGGGCAGGGGAGGAGAATGGTCTTGAAAGCAGTAATGTAACATATATTTTATTTGAGAAAAAGTACTGAGGGAGATTGTATAGATTCCAACTCTGAAGATACTATTTCACCATCACAGTACCATTTCTTTAATTCTGAAAGGTAGTATTTTATGAATTCCATGAACAGTAGTTTTTTTCTTTCACATCTGCATGTCATGGAGAGATGTTAGTAGAAATACTTTACTGTCAGAATACGCCATTTGTTTTACCGCGGACATCTGGACCTGTTTTCTGTATTTTCACCTGTCAGCATCTTTGTTCAAGTAATTGAAAAGTAATATGCTTTAGGTGACAGGATGCCCATGCAGTCAGTGAAGTTCAAGAGAAAAATCGGAGTGTGAGATATGCCAAGACAGATACATTTGTAGCTGTAATTAAGCCTTTCCTTAAGTAAAATGATGATCAGCTACTGCTACAATAATGCAGCATCACAAACTATCCCAAAACTCAGTAGCTTTAGACAATAAGCATGAATGCTATCTGGTCTGCAGGGGGACTGGTTTGACTGACGGAGACTGGGTTCAGCTGGGTGGCTCTGCGTTAGGCTGCTGGTCAGCTAATCTGCTGTGGGTTGGGCTCACATCTGCCCACTGGTGTTCCTTCTGGGAACCAGGCCCTACAGGCAGCAGCCACTAGGGACATACTTTTCTCGTGGTGGACTACTAGAGCTCAAGTGCCAAGCCAAACCACAGAAGTTTATTTAAGGTATCTATTCACATTGTGCACACAACATTCCTTTTGCCAAATTAAGTCATATGGCCAAGCCCAGAATTAATAGGTCAAGGAAGTATATTTTTTTTGAGGAGGAAGAGCTGTGAGTGAACAATAATCCAATCTATAATCGATGCATTTTATCAGAAATAGGAAGAGTCCAAAGGATTTTGACGTTTAGTACAGAGATAAAAATTTTCTCCTAAACTGACCATGGTACTCTTTAAACAGGAGGTTGCTGTCCCTACAACATCCCAGAGGGCTTGGGATACATATGTTGTAACTCCCCATGGAGGAGTTAATAAGCATTTCAGGCAGGGAAACTGAGACTTGAAGGAGAAAAAAAGCAATTAAATGATTTCTGCTTGGCCACAAAGAATAGGGGAACCTGCTGCTTTTTTTAGGGATGACCCCTTTTCATTCGAAGTTTCCTTAAAAATCTAAAGGCTTTAATTTGGGTTGCCCAGTCTTCTGCACTTGTATTCTCAATTCCTGAGCTGCTTGGCAAGGCTGAGAAGGTTAAGAGATGCTTCCTGTATGCGCTCCCCTAGCATAGAGAGCTTTAAGAATTTTGGGGCTGCTTTGCCACTTGTTTGTGTGCCCCTTCTCTTCCCCAGTTCCAAGTCGATGTCATGGAGGATGGAAAAGGGCAGTCCAGCCAGTTGGGAACCTCTTTTTCCCATTCTCCCACTGTATGTCACACCTTCTTGTGGCAGAGTGAGCTATCGCTGATGTCGGTTGACCCAGGTTTTGGTTGGACTGCTGTGTGACCTTGGGCAACTTACTAATATATGATTTTCCCATGTGCACACTGAGGAATGAGGAATAGGATACCTGCCATATAAGACTGATGTGAGAGGGGCACATGTTAAACATTTAATGACTATGAGCTGATAGTGCTTTTGTTATTATCTGTTATAGCAGGCACAACAGGCAGCACTCTATTATTGTTATTCCATTATCTTCTTGTTTCTCCTTACTAAATTGTGGGCCCCAGAAGACATGATCCATGGCTCTACATCTCATCTGCAGTGGCACTATGTTTGTGACACAGGAACTTAAACTGATTGCCACTGAATGGTATTCAGATATGTTTCCTTTACCATGAAGTCTTAAGTTCCAAGGACCAGATTAGATTATGCCTAAAAACAGATTTAGTCCTCCTTTTTTCACTTTCATATTTTGCCTGAAATAAAGACTCTTGAAGCCATAGGAGTGTAAAGGCTTTGAGTTAGTTTCATGCTTTGCCTTTCATCACACGTTTTATACACCCAAGGAAGCCCTTGGTGTCTTTATTGTTATATCAGAAGAGTTGCAAAAAGCATGGAGACTAATTTTCATGGTGTGTCTATAAGATTTAAAGGGTATTTAAAGAATATATTCTTCTAATATTCTTCTAACACCTGTCCTTTTACTTGTCTCTCAGGTTGTGGCCATGATCTTACTGTTTAGCTTGTTGACAGGTATTGTAAATGTTTCAGCTTAAGTCGCTGATCCCAAGGAGTGGTCACTCTAGGACAAAAAGTTCAGCTGTTGTAACAAATAGGTCCAACCTTACATGAACTAAAGGCTCAAGAAATTTATCTCTTTCACGTAAGGGCCCAGGGTAGGTAGGCAGTCTTCCTGGCTCCGTGTAGTCATTGAGGGCCTCAGGTTCCTTCCATCTTATTTCTCTACACTCCTAAACTGTATACCTCTTCTGTATGGTAGAAGCTGGATTCTCTGGGTCCTGAGGATGAAACTTCGTGTTCCTCTGGAGGGAAAGGAAAAGAGTATGGAGGAGTACACATACAACGTGTATGGCCTAGGCTGTTAGTGATAACTTGTTATTTCCACTTTTATTGCATTAGTGAGAACTTAATTCCATGGCTGCATGGAGCTGCAAAGGCACAGGTGCATGTATCCTCAGCATGGCCTAACTATAATTCTATTACTGTGGAGGAAAGGAAGGCCCAATTTGGGTAGACAGCTAGCAAGTTTCTGCCTTGGACCAAATAAGTGAGCCTGCTGTTAAGAACTTTGCCTTTCCTTTGAAGAGCTAACATATAGCCTAATGGTTTCATGGAGAGAGTAGATGGTTATAATGATAATTAATAGCAGTTACAATTTATTGTGCTCCAACTAAGTACTGGGGACTACAAAACACAATTGAATGCATTTTCTCATTTGACCCTCTCGGAAAGGCTGCAAAGGAGGTACTATATATTATTTGGATTTTATAGGTGAAGACACTGAGCCTTAAGCAGAGTAAGTAACCCCCTCAAGATCACACAGTCAGACCTGCTTGACTCCAAAGCCTTCACCATACTGCCCCGGGAATGGTGAGATTCTTGGGGAATAAAGGATAATCACATGCTGCTTCTATGTCTGGTTTCTATAGCTAGTTAGCAGCAAAGGCTGTCAGGAAAAGCAGTGGGTTCATTGGAAGTATTCAAGCAGAAGCTGTATAACCATCTGCTAGGGAAGCCCCAGAGGGACTTAGTGCTTTTGACTTTGCCATGGGGACCTCCATGATTCTCTATGAAGATCACGTGCAGTTTCTGAATGTCACTCTTGACACTCATTCCCGTGACAGCAGCAAAGCCCCCATTAGCACATGTTCTGTACTTCCTTAATAACGAGGAGGCACCTGGTAATGCAGAGCGCAAGAGGGCTGCTAGTTGAAACTGGAGTACTCTGTGACCTTGACTAGCCACTTCAGCCTGCAGCCTCCATTTCTTGGGGAATAAAATATGTGCATTGGGTTTAATCACTGGTTTTCTAGGAGTGTTCTTGGGGTTCTAGGGTTTCTTTGGACTTCCTAGTAGTTTTCATCCTCTACCTACAGGGCTTTTGAATAGACTTGTTTTTTAGATTAAAGAGTTTTTCAAGTTAAAAAAAGTAAAAACCAAAAGGCTGGTTATAATGATAATGGCTAATATTTGTTGAATGCCTGAATTGTGCTACGCATTGTTATTGTTCAGACAACCTTACATGAATTAATTCATCTATGGGGTGTACCTAGTATTATTCTCAATTTACAAATGAGGAAGCTGAGCTACAGAGTGCTTAAATAATCTGCCCATTGTTACTTACTAGAACGTAACCAGAGTTCAAACTTAGATGTTGAGATCCACAGCTACGTTCTAATGCAGGAACGGATGATTTCTGAGGTTTCTTTCAGATCAAAAAATACTGTGGTTCTATACCTGATAGCTCAAGAACTTTTCTCTCCAAGCAAACCAAAAGCAAACTTCCAAATGATATACTACTTCCTTCTTGAAAATTAGAAGCTGAATGCAAGTCATAAAGGTCCATATCTTGCTGATAATTTTAGAAAGCCTGTAATCTTTTCTTGATCACCTGATGCAGCATGAGGTACTGTCATGCTGAAGTTTCTGACCATGGAGCTGCTTCAATAAATATATCGTGGCCTTCCTAAAACACAGCTGGTCCTGGGGGTGGAGATCGTAAGTGGGGCCACCTTCTGATGAGATGGTTTTGGTATGCAAGGAATGGCCTCCTGGGTTGGATCTAAAGCAGTGTTTTGTGGCTGACAATGCTGCGAGGGCATCTGAGAATCTTACAGTTTTGCAGCAGAAGGAACCTTTGAGGACGTCTCACCCAACAGCCTCCCTTCACAAAACAAGCCTCGCCTACCATGTGCCAGGCCCTGCTGTAAGTGCTGGGGGTGCAGCCACAAGCAAAGCCCCTGCCCTCATGGAGCCTACATTCTAGATGGGGGACACAGATAGACAGCAACAGAAACAAAAGTATATCGTGTTAGGTAGTGGTAAGGGCTGGAAAGAAAAGAAGAACAGGGTGAGGGGAGAGAGTGACAGGGGAGTTCTGCCTGGGTTATGCTATATTTGGGGTGCTTATGCAAATTCACATTTCTCAACCCTTTTTTCACAGTGTGCCCCCATACCCCGGAGCCTTTTTTGACCTTTTTTCCTATTCTCATCCCTCCTCATGAGATTTTAATACCACAGATAAACTGTGCATCTGTTGATGTCCTATATGTAATCTGTGCTTTACACTTAGTGTGAGATTCCCTACTCCACCCAGAACCAATTTTCACCACCTGGAGGGCAGCATCACCCCATCATTAAGTTCTGCTTTTTGCTATTGTAAGCAGAACCAAACTCATGAAGTAGCTGTTTTTAAACTATCACAATCTAACCTAAAACAACTTTTTAATTCAAAGCACTTTATTTTGTTTATAAGGGGTATCAGGGCTTGGGTGAATATTTTTAAAAACTGTTGAGGCACTAGGAGTGAAGTATGAGAATCTGGACTCCCCGGTTTTTATGCAGTCTACAGTATAATAGGCTGTGTGTACACCAGGAAGAGTGAACTTTACTAGTACAACTGATTCTTCCTGCAGTTGGTAAGGAGGCTGAAGACTGTAACTGAAGCCCCATCACCCTCCTCCTGGGCCTCCCTGCCTCTACATCCTCCACTGTCATAGAGCTTGTCCTCCATAGAGGTAAGAGTGATCCTTCAGAATGTCAGTCATGTCAAGCCACTGTGCTGACAAGGCTCTCCATTCCAACAAAAGAAAACCCAGACACCTTCCTAAGGCTTACGGTCTCAACACCTCCAGCCCGTGCCCCCTTGAAGGCCCCACCTCCCGCCTTCCTCTCTGCTCCTATGCTGCACCCACTCACTGTCCTCTCCTGAGTTGGCCAGTGTAGTTCATGTCTCACGATCTTTGCTCTTGTTTCTTCTGCTTGGGTTACTCTTCTTTAGCGTTTACAAAATTTGTTAAATTAAAAATTAACTTAATTTTTAGAATAATTTTAGATTTACAGAAAAGTTGCAAAAGTAGTACAGGGAGTTCCCATCAACCCCACTCCCAGGATGTTTGTGCCAACTGGAGTCTCTGCCATTCTCTTCCCCTTTTGTTAGCACTCCATGATTTCTAGGCTTCCAGAAGAAAGGGCAGGAAGGCCAAAAGGGCTTTCTGGAAGGCCCTACCAATAACTACTGCCTCCATTATGTTGGCTACCCCTCCTTGCCTTTTTATCTCCTGTCAGTCCCCTATGGACTATGGGTTTTGGGTGAGGCCCGGGCAACGTTAGGAAGTCTCTCTCTCTCTCTCTGTTTCTCTTTCTTTCTCTCTCTCTCTAGCTCTGTGTGTGTGTGTGTGTGTGTGTGTGTGTGTGTGTGTGTGTGTTTTCAATGTGGCCTCCTTTCTCCCTAGGCCCAGAGTGCCTGCTCTCAACCAAGTTTTGAGAGTTGGAGAAGTATAATTCTCCCTGCAGGGCACATTGTCCAGGATTCTGTTATGCAGAGATAAGGAGAGAATAGACATTGGGCAATCCCTGCTGCAGGAACCAACATGAGTGTTTATTCCTATCAGTCCTACTACCTGAGAAAGTTAGGAGGCGACCATGTGGAATTTAAGCTTACATCGGGGATTAAAAAATAAAGAGGACTCTTCCATTCCTTAATTTTTTGTTCATTTTGAACAGTCCTAAACTCAAACTGTGTCACATCAAAATGTGATTGTGTGTATGTAGGTGCATGAGTTAGCATTACATGCGAAGCTTCATTAACAGGGACCCTGAAATCAATTGTTTAAAAGAAGATAAAAGCTGTCTCTGTCACTGATGGAAGTAGATTGTGGTTCAGGGTGGGTAGTAGGTCTCCTCCACGAAGCTGTCTAAGGACGGGTTCCTTCTGTCTTGTGTCATCTTCCCATCAGGCAGGGGTTGGCAAATTACTGCCCTTGGGACAGATTTGCCCTGTCTCCTGTTTTTGTACAGCCCGCATACTAAGAATAGCTTTTACATTTTTAAATGGTTGGAAAAAATGTGAAAATTATTTGCAACTCAGATTTCGTGTCCATAAATAAAGTTTTATTGGAACACAGTCGTACTCATTATTTTCATACCGTCTGTGACTGCTTTTGTGCTACAATGGCAGAGTTAAGTAGTTGTGATAGAGCTGATCGGGCCCACGAAGCCAAAAATATTCACTGTCTGGCTCTTTACAAAATAATTTTGCCACCTTCTCCTCTAGGCTGCCGTCCTGACTTGGTGCTTGAGGCCAGCCTTCTCTCACTTTGTCTGCTTTTCAGCCTGTGGGAAGAGGGACTTAGTGGGCACACCTAGCTACGGGGGTGATGAGGAGATCAGTCTGCAGCTGGGCAGCCATTTGCCCAGCAGACACTCTGGAGGTTCTGCTATTAAAAGGAAGGAGAGAGTGGAGGTTGGGTTACATTGAGCAGACCACCACAGGGGAGGTGTGCATGCACATGTATGTATGCTTTCAGAACCCACTGTGGTTGGTTGAAGGATATCCAAGGCCATCTTGATGGATATTGAAGACTCTTTATTTATATGTAGTATGAAGTCCAGTATAAAGAAATATGGGAAATGTAGCTGATGGAGGAGAAGGTATTTATGTGCTCTTTGGTTCATGTATTCATTCAATGACTGTCTCATGAGAATGATTTCCCCCCTTGCTTGGTAGTGTGCTAGTTCTTGGATCTGAATTTACATTTCTTACAGTTAGTGAGGTACTCTTGCTTATAGAGCAGTGCTCTCCAAGAGCGGTCTCTGGACAAGCAGCATCAGTATTTTCTGGATTATCGTATTAGATGTGCAGATTCTCAACGTTGTGTCCTCTTGCCCTAGACCTACGAAATCAGAAACTATGGGGCTGAGACCCAGCAATTTGTGTTTCAACAAATTCCCAGGCAGTTTCAGTACACTCTTGGGAACCTCTGCTATAGAAGATGTAGCGTTAATTCATAACCATAATGAGCGAATGGCCTTCTCTCTTCACTGAATGAACATTTTGTGCTTTCTGGGGAATCAACAAACATTCTCTCCACTTACCTAAACTTCTTATCAATAGTCTCTTGTACTCAGAAAATGTACACACGTCAAAACAGACAAATCATATTTTGGCCCCACATTTGTTCTAGCAGACAGTGGCAGACTCTGCCAAAGCCACGAAGTGACTCCCCATGCAATTGGCCAGGTGACCACCACCACCACCACCACACAGAGCAATCTCAGTCCTTGACTGATTCCTCTGTGTGAAAAGGGGCCTCAACAGCCTTGACCCAGTGACTTTCAGATTCTGAGGAAAACAGATGCTTGATGCCTGTCCAAAGTAAACAGAGCCAAGAGAACCTTTCACAAGCCTGGTTAAGGATCGATGGTTCCACCCAAATGATTTAGATGATTTGATGTTTAAGTATATTGTTGCATAACTCTTGGCAGCTGGAGATACCAGCGTGCTGGAGTGAGTGGCAATTTGGATTGAATGAATATGGTGTCTATCAAGGATATATATATAGAGATATAGATAGATAGATATCCTTGATATACATATATAAATATATATAATATATAAATATATATATACATACACACACACCAGGTACTGTGATTTGGACATTATATACATTAGCTTATGTAACCTCATGGACACTTTATCAGATAGGTACCCTTATACCCTTATGATCATTTTCCAGATCAAAAAGCTGAGGCATTGTGAGGTTAATTTGCACAAGGTCATCTTCCTAGGGAGAGGCAGGGTTAGAATTTGGACCCAGGTAGTTGGTTCCTGTACATCCCATGCTCGCTTGCTCGTTCTCTCTCTCTCTCTCTCTCTCACACACACACACACACACACACATTCTGTGCTGTCACAACCTAGGTGTGGTTGTTTCTCTTGGTCTCTTCTGCATGGGTCGTTTCTTGTTCACGTGATAATTCTGAATTTAGGTGGAGGTTGTAGTTGCTGAATGGGCATGGGTGGCCAGGCCCTCCATACCGTGTTCAGTACCTTTGATGATTTACTCTGAAAGGGAAGAAAGGATTACTTAGTGCAGGCTAGAGAGCTGTAAAAGATTCCTAAATGACTCATTTCCCATCTGAATTTCTCCTCTTGCCTCGAAAACTAAAACATACTTTATAGGGGAATAATGAAGACCATATAACTCTGTGGCAGCACAGTTTGGTAATTAATGGACTTGTGCCTCTATCAGAAGAGTGATGTATTATTCCAGAGCCCTGCAGAATGAGTTAAACTGAGAGTGAATTATTTGGTTTGACTGATGTGTACAGTAACTGAAGACAGTTTATTAGTGGGCCAGGTTTTAATCTTCTCTCAAAATGAGTTCTCCTCATATTCTGCCCAACTGCCCAGTCTCTTTCATGCCCTGAAATTGAGTAAAAGGAGAAGGTGCTAAAATGGTTGAAACAAGAAGTGAAACCTTCTGTTTCATCATACGTTCCAGAAAATATACAGTATATTTTTACTACAACCTCCTTTCCATCCCCCCTCCCAATCGTTTTCATTAGTGATTGATGTGATTGCAGAGTGGTTTGGTGGGGAAAAGTACTTGCAACCAAATTTAGTAAACCACAGGCCAATTTTATTTTTAGTTTTAGTGAGCAAGGGCAGATAGCAATTGCAGATAGCTTACTGTATCTACTTCTAAGCCTTTTCTTTTCTTTTTCTTAAATGTTTTGCCTTTTGCTCTCCCCAGTATGTTTTGTCTATTTTGAATATAATTGTTTTTAGGAGAAAAGGCCATTTTTTCCGTCTATCGAGACCCCTTTTTTTTTCAATATTGTAGGCATCATCTTTGTAAGAAATATATTTATAGTCATTGATGTTACAGAAATTTTGAAACTAGAAATTGAGTACCATAATTAATAAATGTTAGGTAGGAATAGGGAATCATAAATAATTATTTAATATTGTCAGCAACAGCCTAAGTTTGCTCAGTGATAGATTAATAAGATCCAATTGGCCGGAGAATGTGAGTGGAATTCCTTTTTCTCTTGTATGGCACAATGGTGGGCATTCAAGAGACATTCAGTAAATGTGGTTTGGTTAGTTGTTTGATTGTTGAATAAATGTTTGAGTCCTGCACTCACTCCAGGGCATCAGAGTATTGGATATGAGGTTAAGTTTGACCAGAGGATCTTGAAGAGGCCATATAATGATCATATCTTAAGTACTGGAAGAGTCATTAGTGGTCTCAAACCCATCTGTTCTCCCCATTGGTGACTTCTGTAGGGACCCTGACAGTGGCCCTCTGCCATGCTTGAACATTGTAATCACTAAGGGCACATCAGCTTATTACAGGTCTGTTCTGTGGTTGGACAGCTCAGATTGTGGTATCAACTTGTGGGATTGTAGCAAAAGCTCATGTGCACTTTGCAGATTCTTTCTTAAGTGGTTATACAAGCCAGTTACCCTCATGGGTTGGGATGGGAGGGGGGCAGTCAAGGAGGACAGCAGTCCCCAAAACTTTGGGGAGGCTTTGATAGGGGCCATCTTCATGTGTACCTCTTCATCCCTTTATGAAAGTACCCAAGGACTGAGAATTCTTGGCATTTCCTAGTGTTCTCCCTGGATTTTTCGCAGTGACGTTTTGATAGGGACTTCTCTTAGAGTCTCATGATAATTGTTCTGGGGAGGGGGTAGAGGGGCAGGTAGGTGGAGGGCAGGAGAGGATACACATCTTGCAAACAATTCTGAGCTGCAGACATCCCAAAGCACCCCTAAGAGAGGTATGGATTTCTGGGTATGGTGAGTGGTAACCCCACCATGCTGATTGCCAGACCACATCAATTCTGATTGTCACATTCAATGAAGTAATCTCTGTAGAAAGGCAATCAAGAAATGAAGGCTGTGGAAGCCGTGAATGAGTAAGAGAAGAGGGACTGGTAATGCTTAGCTTGGTGAAGAGAACATAGTTCCAAGTATGAGGAGGGCTGTCAAGAAAGAGGGAATAGATTTGTTCAGTATAGCTGCAGAGAGTGAGACAGTTAGAATGGAGATGGCTGTGGGATAGGTTTGCCTCAGGTAGAATTTCCTGGTATCTTCATCTAACTGAACAATCCTTTTTTTTTGGTCTTTGCCTTTTTATTGTAATTGGAAAAAAGCTGTAATCTGTGTATTAATGAAAATTTCCCCAATAGAAGTTAGTCACTTTTTTTGAATAATCATATTCTAAATACAGACTTTAGGAAAATAAATTTATAGAAAACATTGTTGCTAATTTTTTTTTAGTAGAGATGTGATGCTTTTTATCATTTGCAAAGAGCCAGATGCTTACATTTCATTAGTTTTATTTCAGCAAACATTTTCTGAGAGCCCACTTCCTCGCTGACAGTGTTAAGAACCGTATGCTCCAAGATGAGCAAACCAAAGTGTACCCTTGGAGAGTACTAGTGGCCCCACACTGCTCATAGGCCCACAGTGGGGGTGCTGAATCGAGGGAGAAATTGTGATGAACTGGACGTTGGTCTCTGGAAGTTGGAAATTATCTAGACTGCTCAACAAACCTTTTACATGATGTATAAATTTTAAAAATTCTTCCTAGAAACGTAAGAAACTATATAATACAGCTTTGTGAAAATGCAACACCAATTTACACTGTTTTTAAAAACATTTAATCATAATAGTTATGAAGAAGTTGTAAAATTCAAATGTATTTCTGTGTATCTGTATTGGGTTATCTCTGTATCTTTCTTGTGCTTTTCCACTGTCATTTTTTGCAGTGTCCCCTTTTCAAACTTCCTACCTTCGTCCTTTTCCTGTCCTGTATCAACAGACCTAGCTGAATTTCACCTCCACATAACCCATTTTTCAATCACTACTTTCTTGTCTGTCATTCTTCATTAACTCACCATATTTACTTAACTATTCTTTTATTTCCTGAGTCGAATTTTTAATTTTTATCTTTCTCTTTTACAAAGGAGCAGTAAGTCAGGATTCATTTGTTATTACTTATATGGCCTTTGATTTTTCTTTTCCCTTTTCTGAGTCAATGGGAGATAGAAAAAACTAATCCAATGCCTGGCATAGATGAAGCATTGAGTATGCATTAGAAGAAATGCAGTGGGGTTTGGGAGAGGAAAAGATGTGCTCGGTAGCATAGTGGGGTAACTGGGAGATGGAGTGAGTCAGAGGGCCAGCTTTCTTATACCAGGGATTAGATTCACAGTTTCCTGAGTAATCAGTCAAGCCTTTTGATTTATTCCAAATATAGGACTTTTAGATATTCAGATGAATATTTGTGAAGTTGTTGAAGAGATGTAGCCAAATATGGGAAAATCCTACAGAGCAAAGTTTTAGCAACCCTGTCATGAAACCATGAAACCCAATTCATTTCCTTTAAAAACCATCTATATCATTAGCTGACCTGTAGTTGTAGTAGTTGTTGTTTTATATAAGATAACATCTGATTCATCAACAGACCTAGCTAAATTTCCTCTGCATAATGATATAATTAAGTCAGATCGAAACTCTCACATCATCATGTGAGGATGAAACTACGTAAAGACATGAAGCTGCTGGTTTGATTTGGGAAATCTATAAATAAAATGCTAATGAGATAGAGATAGTAAAGTAGAAAGAAAAATAATTATTAAGTATATGTCAACATGAGCCACAATTCTTTCTTGTTTTTTTACTAGTAGGGTGAATTGTGGCAATTTATGACAATTTCAAAATGCAGGTCTTTTTAAAAAAATAGTTTTGACTCAAACTTTTAAAAATTAAAAGATTTTATCCTCAGTGATTTTTTTTTTTTTTTTTTGAGATGGAATTTCACTCTTTTGGTCCAGGCTGGAGTGCAATGGCATGAGCTCACTGCAACCTCCACCTTCCGGGTTCAAGCAATTCTCCTGCCTTAGCCTGCGAAGTAGCTGGGATTACAGGCATGCGCCACCACACCCGGCTAACTGTTTTTTTTTTTTAGTAGAGACAAGCTTTCACCTTGTTGGTCAGGCTGGTCTCGAACTCCTGACCTCAAGTGATCCATCCGCCTTAGCCTCCCAAAGTGCTGGGATTACAGGCATGAGCCAATGCACCTGGCCTTACCCTTGTTTTTGAAAGTATTGTAGAAAATATAGAAAATAAAGGAAAACATGAAAATAAATTATAGTACATTTGTAAGACGTAGAAAAGCATTTTTTAAATTCCCCCTCCAAGCCAGGTATGGTGGCTTATGCCTGTAATCCCAGCAATTTGGGAGGCCAGGGTGGGCAGATCACTTGAGGTCAGGAGTTTAAGACCAGCCTGGGCAACATGGTGAAACCCTGTCTCTACTAAAAATACAAAAAATTAGCCAGGTGTGGTGGCATGTGCCTGTAATCCCAGCTACTTGGGAGGCTGGGGCAGGAGAATCACTTGAACCCGGGAGGTGGAGGTTGCCGTGAGCTGAGATCACACCTCTGCACTCCAGCCTGGGCAACATAGTGAGACTCCGTCTCAAAAAAAAAAAGAAAAAAAAATCCCCCTCCCAAGAGCTACTGCTCTTAACATTTAGATGCATTTCCTTTCAGTCTTCATTTACATTATTAATTATTATGTATAATTTGTATTGTGCTTTTCCATTTGCCTTATAACTTAAAACTTTCTTACTTCTAGTACAAATTCTTCATACATGAAATTTTTAATAGTTCTATCCTATAGAATGAACACATTTTAATCTAAAATACTTGATGACTATACTTCACATGCTGCCTGCAGACACTTAAATGACTGCTGGAGTTTTGGACCTCAACAGCCAGTCTCCTTCAGTTGTCAGGCCATCAGCATGGGCCTGGAGGTGAGGTGGCCTGTAGCATGAGAAGCAGGTGGACACACAGGCTTTCTTTCAGACTCCACCTGAGTGCTTCCTAATGTCTCCCTTGTGTGAGGCTTGGGCAAGTTGCGTGGCCTCTTAGGAGAGGAAAGCCCCTTCCTGTGCCCTGTAGTCATCATGCCCAAATGTGCAGACCAGGGCCGGCCCCATGACAGTGTTCCCACTGGTCCTCATGCAATGAGAAAAAAACATACACGCGCTGTTGTGACTGTTTCCTCAAGTTAAATATGGGGGCATTTGTGGCCTTTATTCGGAGGTGATACCTTTTGATGAATGTGTGCACTAAACTTGTTTCTTTTACAAAATGAAGATAATGATAGTCGTTATCTTTGTTTTCTGGACTCTTCTGTGGGCATTACTTTTCTTTCATGGCCTGCTTTGTGAAATCCAAAAGTCTGGAAGCAACTCTTTTACAGGCCAGCTGTGCCAAATGATTGGCAGTTCCCTGAGTGCTCCCAACACATCTTTGCCCACCCTGTTCCTGCTTCCTTGAATGCCCACCTTTGACAAGATGACAGATTCTATCAAAATTCCCTTAAGCAGTACCCTGCCCCCCTAAGCTTTCTGGACCTGCCTCCCGCCTAGTCAGGATGATCCTGTCCTCCTTGCGGTAACACTCATGTCAGTTACTCAGTCCTCTGACTGCCTCCCCTAGAAAGTTCCTGAAGGAAGTGGAGTCCTCTTCAGGAAACCTGTCTTCAAAGGAGCCAGGGAATGTTTGTCAGGGTGCTCCTGGCAAGGGAATAGAGGAAGGTAAAACCTTCTTGCAGATCATGTGGGCGCTCTGTTTGCTCTAGTGGTCACTGCTGAGGCTCCTGCCGGAAGGGACTTTCCCATCAGCATTGTGAGACTTTGTTTTATTTCATCAATGTGTTTATTTCCTCAGGGGAAGAAAATGTGGGGAAGACAATGGAGTAAGAAAATGGACAGTGGGAAGAAAATGAGATGAGTGCTAAGTGAATTAATTAGTAATTATTTAGCCCATTGCTATATCCCATGTTTCAGCAGATACATTTGTTTCAGACAACTCTCACGTTTGAAGATAAGTGACCTTTCCCCCCACTGATTCAAATTGACGATCAATGTGTGCTTGTGTGGGAATCCAGTTGAACCCGTGGGTTCAGGCTTTCCCATTGCCTCTTTATTTCTGTGCTTCTCTTACCAACTGGATGCTCCTCCCTATTTCTGACACTGAGAAGTTCACCGATGAGGGAAGCATGCCAAGGAGGACTTGCAATAGCCCGAAAAGACAGGGCCTCATAGAGCAGAGAGACTGGGGGTGGGGTGGGGACCTTTGAGTTTGACCCAGGCCTTTCTGCTTGCCTGCCTTTGCCTGCCTGTTTACATTTTGATCTTCAGAGGGAAAAAAATAGGTGAACTGTTGCCCTTTCTTTCTCCGTGGACATCTTTCTTGACACTGGCGACATACTTCTTTGGCACTTTTTCCAGTCTGATAGGCATTAAGAAAAAAAGAGGCTTTTCATGTGTTTGTTGACAGAGCAGGAAAGGGGATATAGTTGTCTGGTTCCATTGCTAAGATATGAGAGATTGGGCTGCTTGAGGAGAGGAGGCTGTCTACAGGCTCTGCAGCCCAGTCTCTGTGTGAATGCTCCCTGGTAGCACAGGAAAGGTGGTCCACCACCCTTATTCCCTCACCAAAAATGATGGGGACAACACGTAATGCCAGGAGACGAAGAGTTATTTTTGCTCTACTTGACTTTGGATTGGGGGAAAGATTTGAGTACCATCTCTTCGTTAATATGAGAGCAGTAAAATAGATAAGTAAAGCCAGCGTAAGTGGAAACCTCTCCTATCCTTAAGGACTCCTCAGCTGCCCATTTCTGACTGCGTAAACTGCAAGGAGGTTTTTCTTCCTGCAGACCCTGAGTTGCATGTGTCATTCACTCAGCAGTGAATCAGTGAATCCTTCCTTGTTCCTTTGTTGCTGTCTGATTGTTTCAAGTGCAGTGAGTTTGTCTTCACAGCTAGTTCATGAGCTTATTGAGCGCAGCAACCATGCATTTTAATTTATTTCACTAAAAAAGATCTCTAACATTAAGAAGGAACTTGGTAAATGTGTTTCGAATAAATGAATAGATGGATGGATAAATGAATGAATGAATGAGTGAATGAAACAGTTTCTTTATTTTTAAGAAACAGAGTTTCTTAGGCCTCACTCTGATGATAACAAGTTAAGTCAAGAAATACTCAGATATGCCTTCTCAGTAGATTAAAAGTCCAAAGACTAAACCGTATACTTAAAGATATTCTCTGGAGTCTATTTACAATAGCAAATAATTGGAAATATCCTAAGTGAGTAATGATGAGAGAGGATTGGTTCAATAATGAGTATATTTACTTGCTCTGCTATGCAGCCTCTAAAAAATTATGGTGTGTAGCAATCTAAAGAAACATGTGGGCCAGGCGCGGTGGCTCACGCCTGTAATCCCAGCACTTTGGGAGGCCAAGGTGGATGGATCACCTGAGGTCAGGAGTTGGAGACCAGCCTGGCCAACATGGTGAAACCCCATCTCTACTAAAAATACAAAATTAACTGGGTGTAGTGGTGCGTGCCTGTAATCCCAGCTACTCAGGAAGCTGAGGCACGAGAATTGCTTGAACTTGGGAGGCGGAGGTTGCGGTGCGCTGAGATCGCACCACTGCACTCCAGCCGGGGCACAGGGTGATACTCTGTCTCAAAAAAACAAAATAAAATAAAGGAAGAAACGTGTGATAAAGTGACATACCTGGGAAACCCAGTTGCATGAGGATAAAGGAAAGAAAGAAACTCACCAAAATGTAAAGAGTGGTTGTGGTATGTTAAGAGTGATTTCTTTTTCTTATCTTTTCCTTTTTTTTGAGACAGGGTCTCACTTTGTCACTTAGGCTGGAGTGTGGTGGTGCAATCACAGCTCACTGCAGCCTCAGTCTCCCCACGTTCAGGTGATCCTTTCACCTCAGCCTCCCTGTCCCCCATCCCCCCGGCCCACTCCCAGGTAGCTGAGACTATAGGTATGTGCCAACACACCTGGCTAATTTGTGTGTGTGTGTGTGTATGTGTGTGTGTGTGTGTGTGTATGTATACATGTATACATACACACATTTTTTTGGTAGAGATGGGGTTTTGCCATGTTGCCCAGGCTGGTCTTGAGCTCCTGGGCTTAAGCTATCCACCTGCCTTGGCCTCCCAAAGTGCTGGGATTACAGGCATGGCCCACTGTACCCAGCCAAGAGTGATTTCTTTTCTCCATTTTCCAGATATCTTGGAAGGTAGCTACACTTTCATAATGTAAAAAAACAAAATTGTTTTTACTAGTAGGGGAAAGGTGATCTGAAAGAAGTATGTCAAGTGTGTACAGTTGCTGAATCAGAAGGTGGGTACTTGGATACTTAGTCTTTGGGCTTTTCTGTATGAAGGAAATATTTTATAATTTTTTACATAAAAAGAGAAAATAGTACAGGCTGAGCATCCCAGATTGGAAAATCTGAAATCCAAAATACTCTAAAATTGGATATTTTTGGGTTGTTGACCGGATGCTCAAAGGAAATGCTCAGTGGGACATGTGGGACATTTTGGATTTTGGGTTTTCACATTAGGGATGCTCAACCAGTAAGTATAATGCAAATATCCCAAACACCAAAAAATCAGAATTCTGGGCCAGATGCACGGGCTCATACCTGTAATCCCAGCACTTTGGGAGGCTGAGGTGTGAGGATCATGTGGTCAGGAGTTTGAACCAACCTGACAAACATGGTGAAACCCTGCCTCTACTAAAAGTACAAAAAATTAGCCAGGCATAGTGGCAGGTGTCTGTCATTCCAGCTACTCAGGAGACTGAGGCAGAAGAATTGTTTGAACCTGGGAGGTGGAGGTTGCAGTGAGCCAAGATCGCGCCATTGCACTCTAGCCTGGGTGACGGAAAGAGACTCCGTCTCAAAAACAACAACAACAACAACACAATACACAATTCTAAAATGCTCAGGTTTTAAGCATTTTAGACAAAGGAAACTCAGCCTGTAGTAGGTTAAAAGCAAGAACACAGCAACAGTATGACCAGTGATAGTTAACATTATAGGAAGAAAATTGGAACTTCTATTTTTTTGT
The DNA here is from genome assembly GCF_009764315.1 of Trachypithecus francoisi. Classification (NCBI taxonomy): domain Eukaryota; kingdom Metazoa; phylum Chordata; class Mammalia; order Primates; family Cercopithecidae; genus Trachypithecus; species Trachypithecus francoisi. The sequence continues at coordinate 100,077,259 of NW_022681469.1, read as the reverse complement.
TTTTTGTTTTTTGTTTTTTTTTTGAGGCGGAGTCTCGCTCTGTCGCCCGGACTGGAGTGCAGTGGCCGGATCTCAGCTCACTGCAAGCTCCGCCTCCTGGGTTTACGCCATTCTTCTGCCTCAGCCTCCCTAGTAGCTGGGACTACAGGCGCCCGCCACCTTGCCCGGCTAGTTTTTGTATTTTTAGTAGAGACGGGGTTTCACCGTGTTAGCCAGGATGGTCTCGATCTCCTGACCTCATGATGGGCCCATCTCGGCCTCCCAAAGTGCTGGGATTACAGGCTTGAGCCACCGCGCCCGGTGGAACTTCTATTTTTAAATGACAATACTCTGGGACCATTTGGAATAGGGAGACAATTGTCTGCCATCCCTGAGGACAACTCTATTTAAGAGCTTATCATGCAGTCAGACTGTGTATAATGATCATTCTGCATCATCAAGTAAACACTTGATTATATTCAGTATACTCTGTTTAATAAGGCATAGAATTAGCACCTTTTAATACTTAATTAGTACTTATAGTACTTAATAAGATAAATTTCAGTTATCTGAAGATTCACTCAAGTGTTAAACCAGAACATCCTGAATCTTCAAGTGCCATGGGATAGCTATTGTCACCCTCACAGTGGGACAAGTTACAGATCATCTGGTATATCACTGTTCCCTAAATGGAAATACTTACTGATCAATCGATCAATGGGGAAGTAATTTTCCTTAATTTAATGTTGTTCTGACCTTTTACAGTCAAGAGATTTCTTCAAGATGGTGGCCTGTCATCTGCTGGCTTCTGCTCCTTAGTATGTCTAGGCATTTCCAACTCTTTGTTTAAATTCTTGTTGGCTTACCTAGCTTGACCCACCTGACAGGTGCTATTTTTGTACCTGGCCAAGTGGCCACAGGCGTGTTGACATTTCTGCCAAAGACAAAATCAAGGAAAGTCAATAAATAGTATTTAGAATAGTAGCATGGGATTTATCTTAAGGCTTCTAGGAAGAGTATAAAATTGACATGGAGAGATGGAATACTACTCAGCAATAAAAAGGAACAAACTCCTCATTCACATAGCAACATGCGTGACTCTCAAACCCATCACACTGAGTGAAAGAAGCCTTCATACAGTTTGGCTACATACAGTTTGATTTTTCTTTATGGAATTCTAGAAAAGTCAAGACTACAGGGACAGAAAACAGATAAGTGGTTGCCAGCATCCTGGAATGGGGGAAGGAGATTGTACAAAGAAGCACAAGGGAATGTTTTGGGGGTGCTGCAAATGTTCTGTTTTATTTTATTTTATTTTATTTTATTGTGGTGGTGGTTACCCAACTGTATGCATTTGCCAGAACCCATCAAACTACACACATAAAAATGGATGACTCTTATTTTATATAAATTGTTTCTCCATAGTTGTTAAGTGATATGAGAAAGCTTCCAGTCACCTTCTGTGCTCTTTTGAGGATGAATTGCTACCAAACCCTTCTCCCTCTTTTATTATCTGTTGGATTCCTATAAGAATCTGTGGTGCTAAATATTTAAAAATGGTTCATGTGACATTACTTAGGGGCAAGATTAAGTGGTTGATGATTAAGCTGCAGGGTCAGCATATAATTTATGCTTATCTTTGAATTTTCCTGGTCTCCATTTCAGTATGTGCTTAGGCGTGTTTTCATATTTACCTCCAGTATTTTGGGAGGCATGACCTCTTAGCATCATACCCTCAGTACCTGGAAAAGCAAAGATTGTACATGTGAACCTTGACTCACAGGCCTTTTACTGCCCTGGACATTTTAGTTACCTTTTCCTTTGTCCTTCTACTTGCTGGAAATGTGGATCCGGTTTAGAAGGGATCAAGGATGGGAACTCCCTTGGTTTCTTTTTTTTATTTTTCTCTCAGCCTAAATCATGCTTTGATCTCTTGGTTTCTTTATTCCTCGTTCAGTGATGCAAACTCACTATGACCTCTGTCATTAGATCTAGCAGTATTGAAAGTGTTTGGATAGTTTTGTGGAAAATGATTTTTAAGACAGAAGAGGAGGGTGATCTCATCTCCTAACTATAAGTAAAAAGTAAATTGAAAAAGTCCAAGCAAAATTAAATTTTAAGTTTCATCAAAATTTACATTTTACTTTCCTTTCTTGGAATATGAGTAATAATACTAGAAGCCAAGTACCATTTTCCAGCAGATTTACCTTTGATTTAAAAAGACTGAAATAGAAAAATTAGGAATCTTTATCCATCTGTCCATTTTCCTTTTTTAAAAATTTAATTTGGAGTCTCATGTATAATATAAATAAGCATATTTGCTGCTAGATGATTATACTGTGATTAAACTGTGATTAAATATATTTATTTTTGATGTCAGCCTATTGTTTGTTTGATTTAATTATTTTCAAGTTAGGTTTTATTTCCTTTTCTCTTTCCTCTCCAGCTGCTCTGTAAAGAGCCTGTACAAACCCCTGGCAGTGAGCGAGCCCCAGCCTCCTGGTGACAGAGTGGTGTCACTGCTGATTGGCAGGCAGGGCCTGAGACTCTGGAGCGAGACTGCTGTTCCCATTGTTTCCTGCAAATGTCTGCCTCTCAGGGCCTTGGAAATTGATGACTGAATAATGCAGTGTATACACACTGAGAACTTACAATTCCAGACAGAACTGTCTGTTTCTCTTTCGATGCAGTGTGCTGAGAATATGTGCAAAGCTTTCTGGGTCCCATGCCTTCAACTCTTACTTTCTCTAATATTTCAACCTTTTGGGGATCAGCAGTATCTTTAATCTTATTCTTATTACTGGCTAGGGGCTAAGCATTGAACTTGAAGCTGATTTGCTGTGTGACCTTGGGTTTGAATTTCCTTATCTTAAAATTGGGAGGATAGCACTGCCTACATTGGAGAGAATGTGGCTTAGAAAAGCTAATTAGTGATTATAAAGCAATTCGTAAACATGTTACAAATGCAGAACCTGTTCCTAGTTCTTTCCCTCCTCTTAACACCCCCACCCAGCAACTTTACTTTTCACAGGCTTATTTGTTCATTTATTCCTTCATTCAGCAACGTTTTACAGAGCACCTTGTAGGCTCCAGGTACTGTTTTAGGTGGTGAGGATTCAGCACTAAATGAAATTGACTTTGATTTGCTAGAGCTTACATTTTAGGAGGAAACACAGATAATAAAATAATAAACATGACCTGGCTTACGGTATATAAGGAGGAACTTATATGTAAGGAGAAAATGATATTATCCATAAAAGGAACCTCTTTAAGACCTGCAGTCTGGCTGCATTGATGAAAAGAATATACCATAAATTCCTTTTATGGATAGTATCATTTTCTCTTCTACTTAAAGGATCTGTCTATAGCTCCAAAGATGACATAGGTCCATCCCTCTCTTTGATCAGAGGGACACTTTAGTAACTGCTAGAGGGTAGAAGAAACAGTTTTCCCATTTATTAATTCCTTCCATGAATGCTGAGCATTCTAAGCCTGGGACTGTGTAGTCAGTGGAACATCGTCTCCAAAGGTTGTGTACCTGCATGCAAAAGGAAGACTGGCACACCGGTCAGGAGCTATAATACAGTGTGATGCTTTGTCTAAGGAGGGTGTATATGTTCAAGATGCAGTGGTTGGAAGCAATACCTGAGGCAGTCAGAGAAGGCTTCGCCAGAGATAAAGGGCCATAGAAATAACTATTTCTATTTCAGCCTTTTAAAATCAAAGTTAAATTTGCTGGAACTTAAACTTGAAGGACATGGATGAGTTCTCAAGACACACAAGTATCAGGAAGGGCTTCCCAAGCAGGGAACAGCACTACAAGGCTGGAGGCATCACAGAGAAAGTCTGATGACTCTTGCAAGTAGAAGTATTTGAGTCAATCTGCAGTATAGAGAAAGAGATGAGAGTTGTGGAAGGTGAGACTAGACCCAGAGGGTTGGACCTAGGCTTAAACAAAACTCTTCATTCTGTCTCTCAGAGACTGCAGAACAGTGTGGCCCAGTGACGATCTCAGTAGCTGGTTGGAGGCAGGGTAGAGACTGAAAGCTCTCCTGACTCCCAGTACAATGCTCTTTCTGCTCCAAAACAATGCCCGTACTTTCTATCCCCAGAACACAGAAGAAGCTTTAGGCAGGGTTGACAGTGAATTGGATTGCATCTTGTGTGGTTGTGCAGGTTGTTCACTGTGCATGAACGCCTGGGTGGGGGAAGGGGTGCTGAAATCCACCCTGCTCTCTGCTGGCCGTGCCCTGCATCTCGTGCTAGGTTGTTGTCCTACCCAGAAGTAGTGGTACCTCTTGACAAAAGGCCTGCATGGGCTAGCAGGGCCCTGGGTGGCCTGCTGAGACATGCTCTGGCTCCAAGGGACAGATACAGTGAGCAACGTAAGTTCAACAGCAAGGCCTCCTATACTTGGCGTCTTACTGAAGTGTCCTTTGTGCTGGGAGCTAAACATGGCAGGACAAAGGAAAGGTGCCCACAGTAGAAGGGCCTTGAGTATTTAGGAAGTGCTTAGGAGTCACCTCCTCCATTACCCTTAGAACTTATTTCTGACTCCTGGTAGTCAGTGCTTCCCAAGTGTTTATTTTAAAGTGGAGGCTTTATTTTAAAGTAGAGACTCCTCAGCAAGTCTCAGGGAATATGTTACTGCTCACCTGAGTGTCACCGAGGTTTTAGAAATGATTCTCGAAGTGTGGTCCTCAGAGTACCTTTGTTGGAATTGTTGCATGTGTATATGTGTGTGTGGGTAGGGGGTGGTACATACCAAAAATACCGGATTCTAAACATCACATCAGAGTCTCTGAGGATGAGGTCCAGGAATTTCACTGAGTTCCCCAGATGATGATGATGTTTATGGGCAGTAGCATTTATGAAATTCTGTTTTCATGTCCTGTTGACAAAGAGGAGGGAAAAAAATGCTTGAACATCATTAAGAAGGTAATCCTAATATTTTAAAATTAATTTTCTTACATTTATTCATATATCTTGAAAATCATTCCATATAAGTAGAACTGCCTCGTTGTTTCTAACGACTGCCACATATTTTGCTCTGCAGATGTAATATAATTGAGCTCACTGGTATTTTTCTGACTGTAGTCTTTTTTCTAACTGTAAACCCAATAAGAGGTTGTATATCAATATTGACCAGTAAAAAGTATTATTTTTATAATAAAAGAAATTAGAGAAGAGTGTTTTGTGAAACTTTTTCATTTTAAACATGTGGGTATACTGATGAAGATATTAGAAATTATTTCTTACTGTCAGCCTTGGTCAAGACTCTGGAAGTCATAGGTTAAGAGAATTACACGTAAAGTATCCATCAAGCACTTAACATCAGAACCTTGCATTTTCTTTCTCAGGGGGCGGTCACAGTAACTGGTGAACTTACTGTATATGAACATTTGTACTAAAAACTAGGATTTCTTTTTCTTTTTTAGTTTAGTCTATGCCTGATAATAATGAAGGCTTCCTGTTCTTAAGGCACTTTTTATTGAAAACATCTAAATTGATCTTAGGGCTATAATACAATCCTATAAAAGTTGAATTGACAGTCTTATGGGAATTAACTCAACATACTCTAACTACACCTTTTTTACTGAGAAAACTGGCCTGGTTTGAGTAGCATTGGCCTCTTACCAACACCTTACAGGAATTTTCTGGCATTCTGTGACTGTGTACCTAAAGAACTCAGGGCAAGTTCTGAGACTCCACCTCTATAGCTTAAAAAGCCGAGTCTTTGAAGATCCTTTCCTTAAACCTTCTCCTCTGGTTGTCAGGCTTTCCATGTAGGAGGTGCTTGTTCATTTTGTTTGTTAACTTCAACCTTCTAGAAGTCACATGTCTCTGAGTTATGTCTGCCTCGATTTTCTATTTCACATTTGGCTTGGGATTTCACTGTAACAGGATACAGGGCTGTGGCTGCATCTTTTGAGTCTATGAAATTTTGTTCTACTCCAAATTAAAAGCTGGGATAGCATAACATAACCAAGAGCTTCCTAAACTATATGCTGTGAGTTTCACATTGCCACCAGATATTCACAGCTGTAAAGTTCTTTCTGTGTTAAAACATTTAACATTTCCTACAACCATTCAAAACATTATAACAGTTAAAATTATATTTGTGCATCACTTATGTGGCTCCTTATGTAACTTATGTAAAGTTCTTGAATGCAGTGCTTGGAATATTTATAAAAATTCTTGCTAAGATCTTTCCTAGTATTTCATTTCTCTTACCATAACAATGTGATATAAAGAATAAAAACAGATTCTTATCACCGGTTGCTGCATAAATGTTGCGAGGTTATCTCTACTTTAATTCAATGTGTTGTACACATATTATTATTGACTCTATGTACTATGATGTGAAAATGTTGGGAAGCACCAACAGAATCCATGGGGGCTGGACAGTAAATCTCCTCTAGAACGTTTTAAGGGCATACATGTTCTCTCCCCACCCCAGATCTACTGAGTCAGAATCTCAGTGGGGTTTGGGGTGAGGGGTGGCAGGTGTTACATTTCCTAGACTGCAGTAAAAATACTGTAGTGAGTATTTCTGTCTCTGTTAGCCTTCCTCATATTTTGACACCTTGGTTGTTTTATTCTCTGCCTGTTTTCTGGGCTACTAAGACTTGTGACTTTTGCCTGGGCGCGGTGGCTTACGCCTGTAATCCCAGCACTTTAGGAGGCCAAGGTGGGTGGATCACCTGAGATTGGGACTTTGAGACCAACCTGGCCAACATGGTGAAACCCCGTCTCTACTAAAAATACAAAAATTAGCTGAGTGTGGTAGCAGGCACCTGTAATCCCAGCTACTCAGGAGGCTGAGGCAGGAGAATTGCTGGAACCGGGGAGGTGGAGGTTGCGGTGAGCCAAGATCATGCCACTGCACTCCAGCCTGGGTGACAGAGCGAAACTCCATTTCAAAAAAAAAAGATTTGTGACTTTCAACTTTTATAGGAGCTGGATACCTTGAAGGACTTATTTTGTCAGAGTAAGCACTTCTTTCTGCAACCTTTTCTAGTCTCCCTCCCCAACCTCCTTCCCTTTCCAGAAAGAACTATGCCTTCTTCCCTGTTCCGCAAATACATATACTCTAAACATACCTCGACACCACTTTATCATGTTTGTCCATAGGACTGTTATCTCCTACCCCGCTCTAAGTTATTTAAGGGCAGGATATAGATGTCTTCTTCATCCTTGTCGTTTAGTGGATCCTCAGTAAATATGATTAAATGAATGAATTATTGAGTGTAGGGAAACAGGAAAAGCAAATCCTAAATATATGACTTCCTGGGGCTACAATAACTGTACCATAAACTGAGTGGCTGATACAGTAGGAATTTATTGCCTCCCACTTCTAGGGACTAGAATTGTTGGCATCAAGGTTGTGCTCCCTCTAAAGGTGCGAGGGAAGGGTCGATTCCAGGTCCTCTTCCTAGCTTTTAGTAGTTTCTTGTCAGCATAACTCCAATCTTCATAGGAAGTTCTCCTTATGTGCATGTCTGTCTGTGTGTCTGTGTCCACATGTCTCCTTTTTATAGGGACACCAATTACATTGGATTAGAGGTCCACCCTAATGACTCATCTTAACTAATTATATCTGCAATGACCCTTTTTCCAAATAAAATACATTCTGACATACCAGGGGTTAGGACTTCAATGGATCAGCTCTGGGGAACACAGTTCACCTCATGGCACTAACTCTTCCCTGGGCCTCTGGCTGATGCACAGAAGAAGGAATGTGCCCTTGCAAAGAGTTTCCTTTGGTGTTTCCATGAAAAGCTTGGCAGCTTCATAGATGCAGTGGGTTGATGGCCCTTGAGGTCTTCCGGTGCTGACAGGAGGATACAAAATCAGTGTTTTGTGACAAAATCTAAACCAAGGTCACTATAGGCAGCCGGGAAATTTGTCTCTGATGGTGAAGCAAAACAACCAGTACCAGGCCCCTGATCTTCAGTGCTGGGCAGTGGGGCCGTGACTCAGCCCCTCCACTTCAGGTCTACCTTGACCTCATTAATTAGCCAGTTCACCATGTCGTTCATGTTCATGTGGTGGTACAGTTTCCAAACAACTGTCATGTATGTTATCTCATTTGAGCCTCCCACCACTCTGGGAGGTAGTCTGGGAGGTGCCTCTATTTTATAAATATGTAAACTGAGGGCAGATTCATACTCACAAGTGGTAAGTCTGAGGCCCGAGCCCAGGTCTTTGGACTCCTAATTTAGTGCTCCAGCACTTGACGTCTGCAATTTCCTTCCGGGACTGTCAGTCTTTGCCAGTGTAACACTCAGCATAACAAGGAAATCCAAAACTCTTTGGAGAAGAAGATGGGCGGCAAATATTCTTCACAGAGCGAGTTAGGATGAGAAGCCTACTAGGATTTAGAAATCAGATTTCCTTTTTCTCTTTGAAAAGTGTCTTTAGTCTAATCTTAAAAGCCTGTCATGCCCGTCAAAAGAAGCTAGCGACAGGTGAACGGCGAAGCATTCTGAGAATGAGAATAAAGGGCTTTTTATTAGGGAAGGAAGGCATAGCAACTTAATAATTACTGTTGAAATAGTCACAGCAATGCTGAAGCTTCTCCATAATTTAATCTAACTTAATACTAACTGCCTCCTCCCTAGTGGCAATACATAAATTAATTAATAGTAGGTTGGATTTGAAGCTATGTCTTTATATTTAGGCCATTATTAACTTGTTCTCTGTGCCTGTCTTACCTGGCGGGGTCTGTTCATAGCTTCTGGCTCCTGCTTCCACTGTGACTTCTACCAGCATCAGGCTTTTGAAAATGTGTGCTTTTTAAATCTGTGTTTATTCCCTTCTGGTAATAAATACATAAGCCCTGCAGAGAGTTTATGCCTGCTTGTTTCATAGCAGGTGGTAGGTGTGGTTCTGGAACATGGATCTCTTTTCTTTAGTTTTTTCTTGTGGGAGGCATTGAACAGAGGATAGTAGTTAAGACTAAGGGCTCTGAGTGAGATTACCTGGAATTGAATCCTGGCTCTGCCACTTAGTTACTTACTGTGTGATTTGGGGCAAGGCACTTAACCTGCCTGTCCCTCAGTCTCCCCATCAGGAGAATGGGTAATAATTAATTGTGTCTACCCATAGGATTGTCATGACAATTGAATGAATACACGGAAAGTTCTTGGAAGAGTGTCAGATACTTACTAAGTACCACTCATGTTGGTTCACATTAATAATGGAATCCCTTTGGGCTCTCAGTTGTCATATGGTCTCAAAGGATTGAAGTTGGCCATCTTGAGTTCCTGGCTGCACAGCAGACACCATTCATGTGGTGACTATCAAGAAACAGCATCTGTGGAGAGGGGGAGGCATCATTCAGAAACCACTGCCGTCTACATCCCAGGGATACATAGTGGAATTATGCACAGTTCATCCAAGAGACCACCCTGTGGAGGCAGAAAAGGACTTGCAAGGCCTCTTGAGACCTGTGATAAATGCTGTTAAGGAGACCCGGGTAGGGGACTGGCAAAGGGCATTCTGATTTGCTATGGATCGCTTGTTCCAAATAGATTCCTTCCTTGTTTTGGAATGCCGCAGGCTTGTGAAGGGTGACTGGCAGCAGGAGAGGGAGCTATCAGCAAGAGAAGTTTGACCACAGGAAGATGCTGTTGCTGAGCAGGTGACTGGTCTCCGTGCCTCTGGTCCACCCCTGCCCCTTACTTTTCACAGCTGTGAGAGTGGTGTTCGAAGACACAGATTGAATCATGTTCCTTCTCTACCTAGACCCTTTGTGTGTTGCTCCTTCCTGCCCTCAGATGCTTACTGAGCCTCAGAGGCCAACAGCACCACAGTTCTCTGCAGGCTTTGGAGTGAGAGATTCTGAGTCTCCGTCCCTACCCCACCATGTTAACTGTTGAGCAACTTCACGAGTCACTGCTTTCCAGTGCCCCAGCTGCCTTGGTAAGATGCCTAGCTTATCGGGCTGTTGGGCAGGAAAGTACATTTGCACAGGGTCTGGCATGGCATAAGCATTCAGCATTGGCCGTTGCTATTTTCTGGCCCTGCAGCCTCATCGCCTGTGAGCCTCCGGTGCGAGCACTCATCCATCCTGCGGCCTGCAGGCTCGTCCACCCATCTCACTCTGTGGGCTCCTTCAGGCCTTCTCCTTCAGGAAGCCTTCCTGTCTTCCTCACCATAGGCTGGGTCTAGACATACCCTTGTCCCTGAACAATTAGTACTTAGGTCAGAATTGGGTCTCTTCATGCAGTATTTTAATTCCTCCTCCTCCTCCTGTCTCTCTCCCTAACTAGACCACAAACTCCGTAAGGATGAAGACTTATTCATCTCTGAAATTCTGGCGTGTGTTGAAATTGTGGGTATATAGTGGGTGCTCACTAAAAAATAGGTGGAATTGAGCTGTGTACTCATACCACATATTCAACTCAGTGCCGGAGGCAGCCCTGCACAGACCCACTTCCACCAAGGTGGTGTTTCTCTCTAGATTCTGAGCATGCTGCTGTTTCTAGACTCATCCTTATTGGGATGATGCAGCCCAGATCCCTATATGTGTCCAGGGATTTCTATCTTTTCCTTCTTGAAGGAGGTTGAATTTCCGTTTATGACATCACCAGGGCAGGAACTGGTTCAATATCGGAGATAAGGGTATTGGGTTAGAGTTAGAAAAACTGGTTTAGAATCCCAGGCCTGCCACTCATTCTTAGCTGAACTACCTTAATCGAGTAACTTAAACTCTGTGTCTCAGCTTCTTCACCTGTAAAATAGGGAGAATAGAGTGTGAGGGTTATTAGAGATAACAAATACCCAACATTCAGCATGGTGCCCAACACAGTGAGCATTCAGTAATTACTCCCTGCTGCGATCGTCCTAGTTGTTGTTGTTGTATTTTGGGCTTCCGTGGCAGCGTTGTAGATTGGCAGTGCTCTCCATACATTTTAGAAGAATGAGATTCTTTCCTGAAGTGAAACAGGGAGAATGGGAAAAGGTATTTGTACAGTTGCCAATCCCTGCAGCTTGCAGAAACTTCATTACACAGAGTTGCTTAAAATAAGAGAGCCAGTACAATAGCACAAGACTCTAATACAGGAAGAGGACCAGAGATGAATTGGTTGATAATCTCCATTTACCTAGTTACATAGATACAAAGAGAATTTTATGTTTATACCACCTACTTAGCCAGAATACCACCAGCTTGTTTATAAGAATTTTGTTCTTGGTGTTGCTGTAAATGTCACTGCACCTCACCCTGAAATGAGTTTTAAAAGGTATTTTATAGTTCTTGCTCTTCGCTATTGATCATACTTAAAAAGTAATTGCCTCTTTTGAAGCTTTCTTTTGCCCTTGAAAACATCTCCGTGTTCTTTCAAAACAGTGTTTCAAAATGCCGTCCCCAGATGTCCATGTGTGGGGGGCGGTTATCAGATAAGATTTTGGCAGAAAGTCCTAAGTAAACTTATTTTGCTGTAAATCCAGTCCAGTTCTTATTAAAATAGCCAAAGAACATGTGGCTGTGAGCATGTGGCAGGGTGCCGTTTGTTCTTATAAGCAATTAACTGACATAAGAACAATTGTAAAACTCGTAACATGTAGCAACCCTTACATATTAAACGATATATTTAGTGCAACATGGTGAAAACTCTGTCTCATATCTGCCTTTTAGTTAATGTTTGTGGTAGCAACACAGCCTGCTTGTTAGGTATCAAGCTGGTGGAGGAGAGAGGGCTCCTTAGTTTTGGGGAACACAAACTTTGGGAATAGAACTGTCCATGTTTAAATGTTCACATTTAATTTTCACTCAAACCTGTGTCTGTGTGTATACAGTGTAACCTGTGCATGTTTGTATTTCAAATAGTCTGTGTTTTTCAGTTGTCATTTAGGCTGCTACTATAAAAGGAAAAGATTGCTTCCCTACAATTACCCAGTTATCACTTAGGGAAATTGCTGTTGCAGACAGGATAGGTCATAGTTTGAGTCACTTTGAGTAGTAGTGCAAGTATAATTTGTGCATTCATATGGGATCTGTCGAGCACTTGTATATCCTAGGCATTCGGGAGGTAGCAGGAATCAGACATGGATTCCACTCCTCAAGGAGCTTGTAGTCCAAGCGAGAGAGTATGTGTGTACATAAAACCTTAATACAAAATAGAAGATTTTAAATGATAGTGTAAAACAGGATTGGACAGTATACTGTAGGAGTCACACACCTATATACACGTAGTTTTCAATTCTCTCTTCTTATATCATTTGAGTGTTAAAAAAAAATATATCACTTAGACTGGGTTCTAATTGATGGCCTACAGGAACCAGGGTCTTTTATTTCTTCGGTAAAAGACAAATATTGGTAAATTTAAAATAATGATAGAGGCTGGGCACAGTGACTTGTACCTGTAATCCCAGCACTTTGGGAGGCTGAAGAGGAGGATCGTTTGAAGCCAAGAATTCAAAACCAGCCTGGGCAAAAAAGTGAGATCCAGTCTCTATGAAAAATTAAAAAAAAAAAAAAAAGCTAGGTATGCTGGTGTGCATACCTATAATCCTAGCTACTCGGGAGGCTGAGTTGGGAGGATCACTTGAGCCCTGGAGATGGAGGCTGCAGTGAGCTGTGTTTGTGCAACTGCACTCCAGCCTGGGTGACAGAGCAAGACCCTGTCTCTCTCAATCAGTCATCAAAGAAACAAAAATATGTAGAGACCCAACTTGGGCTATTAGAACTATAAATATTTAGTTGGAGATGATTATTGGCTATGCCTTTGAAACCATTCATAATAGAGAAATTCCCAAATTAAAAAAAGAAGTGTCCCTTATAGTTACTGAAATTCTATTTTGAACTACCAACATGCAGAGTGCTTGGTACCCACCAGGCGCTGTTCAATGCACAGGGTTGACAGCTGCCATCAAGAGATGACACTCCTGCCTTCAGGAAATTTGGGTTGTAGTGCGGAAGACAGATGATACGTGAGTAAATAAATAAACAAGATAATGTTTCTTATAGGCCTAAGTGCTAAGAAGGAAGTAAGTATATAATGAGACTGATAGAGACAAGTAGTTATGTATGAGTTTTGTGGAATGGCAGTGGGACAACATTGGTTAGGGTCAGGGAAGGCCCATCTGGAGAGGTGAAATTTATTGAGACCAGAGTGATGTGAAGGACTCTCTGGAAGAAGACTATTTCTCAAAGGAAGCAGCAAAGGCCTAAGGCAGGAGCAAGCTGACCTGTTAGAGGAACAGAAGGAAAATCCATATGGCTAGAACACTGAGTAAGGACCGTGGTGAGGTTGGTGGGGGAGCTGGTATCCTAGGAGGCCATGATAAGGAATTATGACAGTGGACAGGTTCCTAGGCTAGTGCACAGAAGACCATTTATCTCAAGTGGAAGCCCAGTTCTAGTTTTTTTTTTCCTCTTTAGTGAGCCTAAGTTGAATTCTGGGGCCTGGAAGCAAGTTGCTGCTAGGGAAAGAAGGAAGAGGAGAAAAGAACATTTGTTTTATTTCCTGGATTCTCCTGGCAGATTTTGAAAAGTACAATTTATGTCATCATGTCTCTTCATTTAGAGCCCTTTATCTAAGCAGCTGATAGGCTTATGATTCTTGGATTTTCTTTCCCTGTTGTGGTACTCTTTCCTTGTCATATTCCTGTAGCACTCCATTTTCTGAATTTAATTTTACCTTTCTTCCTCTTTTAATCATTCTCAGTCAAAACTCTCATTCCTTCAAGGCAGCTGATGGTAGCTGGTAGTAGGAAAGTAAATCTGATTCACAGTGTGAATAATGGATGTGGTCTGGTCCACTTATCAAGTCATTTGCATTTTACAAAGGTTGTTTGTTAAGCCGAATGAATCTTCTGTTTTAGTGAACAAGATGGTAAAATAAAGATGAGTAATCTATGTCAGAGGTTTGGAGGGTGATCTTTTTGGGAAGGGGTGAGCCAGCCTTGTTTGCTTGCCAGAGGGGGTTTGCTTCTGTGCTTAAAGCACGTCTGCTTTCACGGCTTCTTCCTTTCTTCCACACACAAATTCTCTTGAAAGTTCCATGTTTATCCATAAAAGTATTTGTGTTGCTCCTGCAGCAGCAGCAGGGAGTTCCATAGTCAGGAGTACACAGTGTGAAGGCTCAGAGATGGGTAGGGGTGGGGGGCAGTGGTGACAATGAATTTATCAATTGTTTGTAAGTTGAATATTTATACATTGAGAGCTAACTGTATTTTAGTATTTTGTTTGAAAAGTTTCACCTGCAGCTGGAGGATCTGAAAGATGTGATTATGTTTGACCTTTCTTCCATGTCTATGTTTAATTTCCACTCTATGTTTATGCATGTGGATGCAGGGTAATTCTGAATAATGGTAATGATGAAGGGTCATCATTACACAAAAGATCATTCTATACTCCTAATTAAAATTATGGCTGGAAATTGCTTCCTTATGTGTAGCTCCAATTGCCTTTGCAATAATTTCACTTTATAACTTCTATTTAATCCTCTCCTTACCACCCTTAAGAATCTTTCCATGTCCTTGAAGTTGACTCCTTTGAAATCTTTGCGGGCAGTCCTGGTTTCCTCTAAGCTATAGATATCCTGATACTTTGTTCCCACAAGTCTTTAAGCTTCTAAGTAAAACAGTCTTTGCTCCCTCTTCTCCCACTGCATTTTTAATGAGTTCTGGTTCTGGAACACGACTTGATTTCATGTTGTGGTCAATATGGTAAATTAGCTGAGCCTTACTGATCCTCGTTCTCCCTAATGAATTCATTGCTGTCTTTCGGGCCAAGACCGCCATGTACTGCTTACCCTAATTAGTATTCTCTGATGGAAACCAAGTGACCAATAGCTCACATGTTTTCAAAATGAGCACTTATTGCATTCCATGTCATCAGCTATAGTAGGAAAATTACATGTAATGATATTCTCCATGGAATTCCAAGTAGGAAATGTTTTCCCCAAGAAGCATCTGATCATGGGGGTAGTAGGATCAAAGAGTATTTTTTTTTTCAAATCAATATTTTGTGTGGTCAGTCTTTGCCCTATATATTCCAGAGAGATTGTTTAGTACAATAAATTTGAAGATTTGTGCATTGCATTTTCCACTCCATTAAATTTCAAGAATCACTTCTAATAATACATTGAGTGAAGTGTTTTGTCAATTTTCCCATAGCAGAAGAAACTTTTGAGAAAAAATGCCCATGGCAAAGTAACAGCCCAGTTTTCCAACCTAGAGCTTAGAAAAATTAGGCAATATTTGAATATCTGAGACTGGCAACAAAACTCTATGCAAATTGCAGGATACTGCTCCGGGATAGGCCCTGAAGATTTGTGGTTGGTATTGAGAAGTGCTTATTTTGGTCATTTGTTAGATAAATAAAAGAATGTTGTAAAGAGCTTAGTCCATATATTCAAAGATAAGGTTGTATCGACCATGGACCAAATGTCTGTTCATTTTGCAAAATGCTTACAGGAAAAAGAGATAATACCTATAATTTTAAGGATATTTTTAAAGATTCTAGTCATCTAGTGCATATTGTGGTTTTATTTGTGTAAGGAGAGAAGGCTCTGGTGAAATAAAAAGTGTTTTGGAAAGGGATTGAGAATCTTCTGTTACTTCCCTAACATTGGGCAATAGGGAGAAAGTTTGTGTACAGTCAGGTATACTGATTTAGATTTTTTTTTTTTTTTGAAGTGATAGAGAACACTCATTTTAAGGGTCATTTGTCTTTGTGAATATACAAATCACTGACATGCAATTCGATCATATTGTACTGAGGGTTCCCAGTCTTACTGAAATGAATGAACAATCTTTTGTCAAGTACAATTTGGCATAGAAAATACTAAGGTAAGTTAGGGCATCTTAGAATTGTCTATGTGATTGAGTTAAAAGCTCCGGAATCTCTGATGTGAGGCCTGAGAATCCATTGTTTCTGAAAAACCTACCAGGTAATGGTGATGATAAGCTCAGTTTGGGACCATGCCCGATAATTCTCAGAGAATTATTATTAACAAAGATTTTCCCAGAATATATAAGTTTTCATGATGGTAGTGAGGGATCCATGGGTCTGATTCAATTGTAAGCAGTCATCACGCCAAATATTGAAAGATTAAATTAATCTCTGTTCTTTGGCCTAACACACATGCATTTGGTATTCTATCCAATCCGTTGTGTTCAGGAAGTTGCGGAATACTGTGTATGGGCAATAGACTAAGGAATGGTGAGCAAGCACCCTTTTGAGAGAGAGAGAAATACCAGTTAGACTCCTGATCACATTGGAGTACCACTTACAGTCTACATAGAGCTTCATGTTTTATCCCATGTGGCCCTCAGAAAACCCTGAGTAAATTAGCACAGATGCTCTTTAGTAGCCTCCATGTTTTCCAGACGAGGAAACTGAAACACAGAGGTATTAAGTGACTTGCCTACATTCATATGACTACTGTGTTGAAGCTTTTACAAGCTTTCTGATACCAAGCAGGCCTTGCAAGGGAGTGTGAATGTGGGTTGTTACATAAACTCACATTCTTTGTGTCTCATTTATAAACATGCAAGAATTTAGCTCTCAGTTTATGATGAGTGCATTCTGTGAAATGTATTTATTTTTCAACCACTCCCTAGTTGAACAGAATTAGTTTATAGGCTCTCACGGCAAGTTAAAAAAAAACTTTTGTTTGGGGGAGGGTCCTCGGTTTTTTTTTTCCAGTAGAGTCTTTTGGCTCCCTTTGGATTTCATGAGAAAAACCTTCATCTAATACATTTCATTAAAGTGGATATTTGTTGTATGAATATATTGTAGGTGTATCCAGAGGCCTCCAGTAATGTGCATGCTTTCACTAAAATGAGCTAATGAGCTAGTAAAGGTTACTAATAAACTCCGCCTCAATATAAAATTACTTTAATGAAAACAGTTAGATTTTTAGCATACTTGTACAAGTGCCATAAATATTTGTATTTATGTGCTGGTTACATAGAATTTTAATTCCTTGATTTAAAAAAAAAAACTTACCAATAGAGAGTTCATATTTTGGCATTCTTTCACTTTATATCTTAAATAATTGAGGAGTGGTGGAAAGATATTGACAGTGTTATTAAATGTGAAAAACACATAACACAGTAACTACATATACTCTGATCCCACTATTTAAAAAAATGTGTTTGGAAAGTGCCAGCACGTTATCTGGAAGAATGTAATGTACTAACTTATCTCTGGATGGTGCGATTATGGGTATTTTATACTTTCTCCCTTTTGTTTTTCTTTCTTTTCTTTTAAAATTTTTTACGATGAACATGTATAGCTTTTATAAAAAGAAAAAAAATTACTTATTACAAACTTACTTTAATGAGAGACATACAGACTTTTTCTCAACTACTTTAGTAAACACCCAGGGGAAAAGGAAATTGTAGTTCTTTTGCTATAGTATTGCTTTGTTTCCCTAAGTTAAAAAGCCCTCTATCATTATAACATATTAATACCCCTTGAAAACTGGAGAAGTTACCATGCAGATAAGTTAAACACAAATCCCTGTATCAAAATCACCTGGGCAGATTCTTGGACCCCAAAAAGGCAGATTCTTGAGCCCCAGTTCACACCAAATGAATCAGAAATGTTTGGGGCCCAGAAATCTCCATTTTTATTAGGCATCACAAGTGATTCTGATGTGCAGTTACATTTGAGATTCATCCTTCTGCTTGTAGATTTCTTCATGTATAGCTATCTTATAATGGTTAAAACATCTTCTAGGCTCTGTTTTCATCTTCAGAGTTTTTAAGTAACCATACGCCTGCATAATATCCATTTTGTTGTCAGGAACACTGAGAGATTATATGATTCTCTGTAAAATATGAGAGGTAGAGGGAGTTTTGGGGGTATTCACAGAGGGTCTTCTTGTATGACTAAGACCCTCTGTCCACTGCTAGGGAGCTCCTGCTGTTTAGGATGGAGACCTGACAGCTGGCCATGAAGGGTCAAGGAAAAGAGTCTCGCATAAAAATAGAGAACCCAGTGATTCTCAGAGCTACTCTCATAAGGCTACCCCAAACTTAAGTTTCCTAAAGAATAACTCACTTTTTTCTTTTTACTTCTCTCCCAGTCAGAACAATGGGTTATCTTAAGAAATCAGTAAATCAGCATCTTGTGTTCTAAGTGGTACATTCTTTTGAAGAAGTCATTATGTGAAAGAATTCACACCATGAATGTGTTTGTTTTGAATGTGTGCCATCGTGCAGGAGGCACAGTGCAGCTATCCTTGGTTTCCTGTTGATTGAAATAATTTGCAGCAAGTCAGTGCTAAGTATAAACTCAGCAAATATAAAGTCAGTGCTAAGTATAAACTCAGCAAGACACACCTTCCTGCTGAATTGGCCTGGAATGGTAGTTCTCAAATATACTGTGCATCAGAAGCTCCTGGGGGGCTTATTAATGCACAGGTTACTGGGGGCACTGCCAGATTTCTGTAAGTCTGGGGCTGGGCCTGTGAATATGCATTTATTTATTTATTTTATTTTATTTTATTTTATTTTTTGAGATGGACTCTGTCGCCCAGGCTGGAGTGCAGTGGCATGACCTTGGCTCACTGCAACCTCTGCCTCCTGGGTTCAAGTGATTCTTCTCCCTCAGCCTCCCAAGTAACTGGGACTACAGTTGTGTGCCACCACACCTGGCTAATTTTTATATTTTTAGTAGAGACAGGGTTTCACCATATTTGCCAGGCTGGTCTCAAACTCCTGACATTGTGATCCGCCCGCCTTGGCCTCCCAAAGTGCTGGGATTACAGGCATGAGGCACTGTGCCTGGTCGAATATGCATTTCTAGTAAGTTCTCAGGTGTTGCATCAGCTGCTGCTCTGGGGACCAGACTTTGGGAACCACTAGATCTAGAAGATACATCTCAGTAACCAGGACTATGATCACATGTACAACCTGATTCTTAACTCACAATTTAATATGGCCTTCTGGAACTCTGAGTAGATGCTACTAAGAGAGGATATCTCTTTTTTTGTAATCGAGTAGTAGGCCACTGCAATGGTTTGGCTGTGTCCCCACCCAAATCTCATCTTGAATTGTAGTTCCCATAATCCCCATGTGTCGTGGGAGGGGCCCGGTGGGAGGTGATTGAATCATGGGGGCACTTACGCACCGTGCTGCTGTTCTCATGATAGTGAGCGAGTTCTCATGAAATCTGATGGTTTTACAAGGGCTTTTCTCCCTTTTGCTTAAGGCACTTCTCCTTGCTATCACCATGTGAAGAAGGATGTGTTTGTTTTCCCTTCTGCCATGATTGTAAGTTTTCTGAGGCCTCCCCAGCCATGCTGAACTGTGAATCAATTAAACCTCTTTCCTTTATAAACTACCCAGTCTTGGGGATGTCTTTATTAGCAGTGTGAGAATGGACTAATACAGCCACATTTTCTCTTTTTTCGACATTTATCTCTACTTTTCATGAAATAAAACTTTTTCACACTTTTTTCCTTTTAGACCTCCCTGGTGAAGTGAGGTGCCAGTGGTGTTTCTCTCTAAGGGTTAGCATGAATTAAGGCAAGCCCAGTGAAGGTTTGTTTTCCAGTCAGGCATCACAACTCCCCTTGCATACCTTGACATTGTCACCATTCCCAACGCAGGTCCATGCTAGGCCACTTGATAGTTTAGGTTCCGTCCCACTTCCACAGCTTCCTCTGGCATCTGTATCCCCACCCTGACTTGGGTTATACCTAAGGTTACACATGTTTCTGTAAAGGGCATTCGCATTTAATAGTAACCCTTAAATACTTCAAAGACTGAAGGCATGACTTCTAAGTGAGATGCTTTGCAGGAAGGGTCTGCCCATTTTCCCTTGCCCCAGTACTCTTAAGGTTAACGTTAGGATCCTTGGCCTAGTATGCAGCTGTCAGGAGACTATCAATTCTAATCAAAAGCAAGCTTCAGAACTTTGTGGAATATATGTCCTGTTGACCACTGCCTGGGATATCCCAGAGCCTTGATTGAGTGTCTGGAACAAACTGTTCATTGAGAGGCAGGGGGCTTTGGCCAGAAAAGCCATTCTCCGTTTTCTAGAGGAGATCAGTTTAAGAATGTACTTTCCACTGGTATGGAATCTTTTTGGGGGTGGGGTGGGGCTAGAAAGGGACTGGGCCTTGACTTGTAAAGGAGATGACCTTTAGGGTTCCATGGACTCACCCTCTCTTCTCTTCCTCTCTCCTCCCTTCTTCTTTTCACTCCTCCCCTCCCCTTCCTTTCCCTCTCCTCTCCCTCATATGGCAGACTTTTGCTCCTGCACTGTACCCTGAGGTGGCTCTAGAGACAGCTGTGTCCCTGAAACACCGTAAGGTGGGGGAATGGGGAGTGCAGTCTTGTTGGAAGATGGTTTAGGAACTTATCTCAAAGTTGTTGTTCTTGCATCATCACCGCTCCCCTTCCTGTTTTGTCACACTCAGAGCCTCTGGCCTCTGTGCTCTTCCAAAGTCAATCCTGCCTCTGGGTGAGACTCGCTTCCCCCGACCTTTCTTGGCTTGCTCCTTTTCCTTTAGGTCTGTGCAGAAGGTATCCTCCCTCCAAAAGACCTTATCCAAAGTGGTCCCCCAGCCATGCTCATCCCCCTCTCCTAATTAAGCTACTTTTTTCTTCCTAGCTCTTATCACTACCCGAAATTATTGTTTCTAAGTTTATTTATGTATTTGTCTCTCCCCTGCACTAGGAGGGATGAGAGTAGGAACTTTTTCTAATTCACTTCTGTGTCTCCAGCTCCCTAAGATCATTGCCTGGCAAATAGTAACTGTGCAATAAATATTTGTTGCATGAGAGTGAAAGTGAGGCAAGCATATTGATTTTGTCTGGAGTAGTGTGTTACTAGGGTAGTTTTGGGGGATGATGGAGATTATGAAGGCACTACATCCTTCCCACCCCTGACACCTTCCTGGTGCCTCCATTTACTAGAATATGCTACATTTGAACCATAGGATAAGGCCAGGGTATAGCTGAGGAAGGCTGCCTTATTTGGCAGTCTTGCAGGGAATTTGTTTGCTTGGCTCCCATTCCAGTGGAGTCACCCAAAGGTCTTGTTCCATCTGAAAAACTACACTTGAGACCAACCTTGGTCTTGAGTTGGCAAGGCCCTTGCATCAGCTGATGGAATTCTAAGCTGAAAGCATCATCTGTCTCTATCATTTAGCACTGATGAGAAACCAGTGCTTGAGAAATCACAAGGCCCAGCAATCTCATTTTTTAGTCATCTCTCATGCTGGCACTGAGTGAGGGTGGTGAGGTGGGACGGGGAGGACAGGTACAGAAAAATGCCAGACAAGACGGGCAACCCTGGCAGCTTGCAGTCCTTCCAAGGGAATATCCTCAACTCTAGTGCTTTGAACACCAGAATGATGTTAATCAGGGGATTTTTTGTATCAGCATTGTCAACATTTACATTCACTTTACACATTGGATTTGCATCTGAAAAGACCAACTATAATCAACATTTAAGGGATAACACTCAAATTTGCATCTGATTGAACAGACGTGTTAAGTAATTTTAGCCCCATTGTTGCTAGGAAACCAATTAATAATGCTCCACATTTCATTAAAAACCGGGTTCTATCTTTGCTTTCATTTAACTTCACAATTCAGCTGCTTGTGCTGCACTTTTTCCCCCTCGGTAAATTGTGACAGATAAATTATCGTTTTACTACATTTATTTCTGTGATTACAATTGTTAGTCATATCTGTCAATACAACTTCAAACTTTTTAAAAATGCTTTGGGGGGAATACTGAATTTTAACTGTTAATCATTTTTTTCCCTTTATAGCTTATTGAGTCTTAAATAATATTTTTGTGAAGGCCTTCCAAATTGTGGGTTAACCAAAAAAAAAAAAAAAAAAAAAAGCAATCTTCCCTGTTCCATAATTGCACCTTCTCAGTGTGGTGACTAATAATTAGAATATTAGGCACTATTCAGAAAGTGACAGACAGCTGATTAAGCATTCAGCTGCATTTTATTTTTCTCTGCTTTCCATGGTTTGTAGGCTAGATCAGGTTCTGTCCTTTATGCAGTGCAATTAAAATTTTTATGACTTTATTTTACATAATAGACCCTGCTCTTATAAAGTACATTTTTTAGCTACCGTAATGCCTCTTTGAGCCAATCAACTAGGTAGTTGCATTTACACAGTAATGGCATTGTACAGTTCAGCATTTTGTAGTATTGATCTGGTCAAAATGCTCATTAAAAAGCAAAATTAGTTCCTATTCACATCTGTTCCACAGCATTTCAGTCACTTTATTTAAATGTGTCTGGGTTTTCAACTTAGTTAAAATGGTGATCTCCCCCCTTTTCTAAGGGCTAAGAAAAGCAAAATAGAATCTGCTGTCATATTTTATACTCTACTTTGGTCTTTTGCATCTGAAGGTAAAGTGCGAAGGACATGGACTTTGGAAGCACATAGCCCTGCAGTCAAGTTCTGGCTCAGCCCCCTCTGTGGCTTTGAGTCTCAGTGTCCTTATTTGTCAAATGAAGATGAAAGGACGGCACTGGAGAGAAGATGACACCCAGGATGGTGAAGAGTGGGGCAGGCAGCAGATACTTGGAACCTCTTCCTTCCCTTTCTCTCGAGAACCGCTTGGGCTGCCACAGCACACAGTATCACAGGCCAGTTGGCGCCAAGGATAGAAATGTATTTTTCTCACAGCTTTGGACACTGTAAGTCCAGCAGCAAGGTGCTGACAGGGTTGGTCTCCTCTGAGGCCTCTCTGCGTGGCTTGCAGATGGTCACCGCCTGGCTGTGTCCTCACGGGGTCTTTTCTCTGTACGTGCGCACTCCTGGGGGCTGTGTGTCCTGCTCTCCTCTTATTAATCAGATTGGATTAGGGCCCACCTTAATGGCCTCATTTTACCTTAATTTCCTTTTTAAAGGCCCTATCTCCAAACAGTTACTTTCCGAGGTACTGGGGGTTAAGACTTTAATATATGAATTTTGGAAGGACACAAGTCAACCCCAAACAGGGACTGACCAAGATGCTGCACGTGGCATGTTGTGTCGCCTGTTCACTCAGTTTTGTTCTTTCTCAGCAGTCAAAACAGCTGAAACATCAACAGAAGAGCCATGAAATGGGTTTTTTCGTTGTGACTTTTCTGGTTAGGTTAGAATTGATCAGAAACAGTAATATTACCCGCCACCTTGATTTTTGGTTAGTATTTCTACCTTTTTGGATCTGTTCTACGGCCGCTTTTTCCTGACCTTAGTAAGAGTCATCAATCCCAGGATTTTAAGACCCTTATTTCCACCTTCCATCATTGCTATAGATGTATGTACAAGGTGCAGGTGATAGGGATACATGTCCATTTCCATTTTTAAATGAATTCTGGGAAAGTGTTTGCCTCGACGTGTCTGACAGGGGCCAGGCTTTGTGGCCAGCACACAGTGGGCAATTAGAATATAATGACACAGACACTACAGAGAAGGTCATTCGTTCATTCAGCTAATCTTTCCTGAGTGCCTACTGTGTGCTACTGTGCTGGTCACTGGGGTTGCAATGATAGATAAAAATAGTCATGGTCCCTACTCTTACAGAGCTTGCAGTCTAGTGGGGAAATAGACTTTAATCAGGTCATATCACGGTTCTACAGTACAGCTCTGATAAGTGCAGGAAAGGAAAGGCATGGGTTGCTGTGAGGGTGAATAATGTTGGAGGGTTAGGGAAGACTTTGCTGGTTGAATTGAGATCTGAAGAAGGTGAGTCTTACTTCGATGAAGGGGTGAGTGGTAGGGGTTGCGGTGCTGGGGGTGGTCGTGATTCGCAGTACAGGCAGGAACATTTCTCAAGAGCAAACTACATGTGCACAGGCTCTGAGACAGGAAGCAACTTAACATGGAAGCAATGAAGAAAAGGGCAGTGTGGCTAGAGGAGAGAGTGAAGGTGGGGCATGCAGGGTGACGTAGCTGGAAAGTCTCCTGGAAAGGCTAGGGGAGTTGGAAAAAACCTCTCAGGGAGGTGACATCTTTGTCTTTAAGGATAAATAGAACTGATTGCTGCTGGTAGAGAAGAGGGAGAGGCATCTTTAAATAGGATGTCAGCATCTTGGTGTGTTCAGGAAATAATGAGAAGTTCATTGTGGCTGAAATGTCACTTATGTGAAGGAACCCATCATTTAGTTAATGGAAGTTTATACTTCTTTGCGTTCTAGCTAACTAGAGGCCCACTAGATTTTCCAAATTGGGATGTATCTCCTTGTTACTATGGAGGGGCTCATTTCATAGAGAATGAATGCATGAACACATGAGTGCTGCATCCCTGCTTGAGTGGTGTTGGTTGGTGTTCCGGGATTGCCCTGTAGATTAGTGTTTCGTCTGTTCAGGTCTCGTGGATTGATGGAAGGCAGGGCGCATTGACATCTCAGGCCCAGATGGTTCTTCAGTCACTGTTTTCTCCTCCTCCACAGATCTGGGCCTGGAGAACCCCTTAAATCCTGCTTGGTGCCCCAGCCTCACCCTGGTTGCTTGAACCAATTTCAGCTCAAGGCAGGAGGGGCCTGAAAAAGCTCCAGCCCTGTGGTCTGGGTCAGCAGTTACTGTTAGGCTGACCTGGGTCATGGTGGCTGGGTTCTGGAAAACAAGGTTCAGATGTTCACATAAGCTGAGCTACAGAGCATGTTCCAGACATGGTGGGAACCTGGATTGGGTGGAAGATGCCTGTCCTGTTTGCAGGGGAGGAACGGGAGGAAAAACTGAAACATGAGTTTGGGAGCACATTAGAGAAGACTCTCTGGCAGCTGTATCACTGATGGCAGGACTTGTATGTATTTGGTTTTGGCTCAGACATGAATTCTTATTTCTTTCCTCCAAGAAGCTAAAATCAGATAGAATACTTAAAACTGGAGCTCAGAATGGTATGTTTCTCTTGCTTTTAACAGTTCATTTAATTAAACAGAAATGAACAAGGCCACTTGTTGGCTGCTGCTAGGTAGAAAGTCTCTATACTTCAAAGATTTTCATAAATACAAGGAATATTTTTTGATCTTGAAAACTTTTCTTTCTGTGTGAACACTGGCACCAAACTATCCTCTAGATATGATGGCAGCTTGGGAGAGAACTTTTGTCAGCTTCCAAGATTATGGGATTCAGCTAAACCAAAAGACTGGGACATTGAAGGGTGTCTCACTTGGTCAACATGGACATCATAATCTATGTCCAATTAAGTGCTATCACTTTTTCTAGGCCCCACAGAGAAATGTACAAACATATGAGACATTCTTACCTACATTGTTGACATGTCTGCAACTACGCCTCTGTTAAATTTGACTTTCACTTTTAGGGGATTCGGGAAACATTATTGAGCACCAATTGTCATTTCAGTGAGCACAGGGGTGGGATGAAAATAGGAACACACATTTCCCCCTTGAGTGTCATACGAATAGTGGAGAGGAAATCACATGGATACAGAAACAGAGCTCATGTTAAAAATCTTATAGCAGGATACACCATGCTGCATCTCACAGCTTTGTAGATGATTCCTGGACTCTACCAGCCTGTTTCAAATTGCATGTCTCATATGATGATTCTTACTTTGTGCTTGTAGATCCTTTTAATTGTAGTCCCATTCTAACTCTAGCTGAGTGTAGCAGCTACCTCCCTTAGAGAGCTCTCTGGCTTCCAGCAGGGGCAGCTCACTGGCTAGAGGGGAGGGTAAAGCATTGATATGGCAGAATAAGGGAACCTCTGGATTTTTTTTTTTTCTTTTTTTTTTGACAGAGTCTCCTTCTGTTGTGCAGTGGTACGATCTCAGCTCACTGCAATCTCTGCTTCCCAGATTCAAACGGTTCTTCAGCCTCAGCCTACCAAGTAGCTGAGATTACAGGCACATGCCACCATGCTTGGCTAATATTTGTATTTTTAGTGGAGACGGGGTTTATCCATGTTGGCCAGACTGGTCTTGAACTCCTGACCTCAAGTGATCCTCCTGCCTTGGCCTCCCAAAGTGCTGGGATTACAGGTGTGAGCCACCATGCCCAGTGGAACCCCTGGATTTCAAGGCGGGGGTAATATCTGGGCCTAGGGTTTAGTTCTGGTAAGTATCTGGGCTTAGGGTTTAGTTCATTAGCATTGTCTAGGTCCCAAGCAAATGAAGGAGTGGGGGATTAAAAAGAGAGCAGCAGGGCAGAGCTGAGCAAATCTCCCACTTGGGGTGGCTTCCCAGCTTAGTTAGGCCTCATCTGGGGAGAAGCTCCAAATAATTCATCAGACAGCGTGAGAGCCCCTGCATGAATTCCAGAGTTAAATGAAAATCCCAGCTACTTGGGAGGCTGAGGCAGAAGAATCACTTGAACCCGGGAGGTGGAGGTTTCAGTGAGCCGAAATCATGCCATTGCACTCCAACCTGGCAACAGAGCGAGACACTGTCTCAAAAAAAAAGAACTGTGTACGACTACTGGTTCAGACATCTTCCTTCCTCTACCCCTAGGGACAAAGGGAAGGATGCCTGGTAGACTTCCTTCATATTTTTATTCACTTCTTTTTAGCATTTGATATTACAGTTTAGCTTCTCTGTGTCTGAAGTTCCTCAAGCAATAATATCGGTTTGATGAACGGGGGTCAGAAGTTTCCTTTGGCTCTAGTGTTCAGTGATTATGACATTCTAGGGAGTGCAAAGAAGAGAATAAGCATCCAATCCTCTGAGACCTTTACTCTAATTAGGGAGTTTAAACCCCTGAAAAGCTTAAACACAGAACAACCCCACCAAACAAATGAAAACCATAAGTACTTTTTAGAAGGCAAGATCACTGTTGCAAGACAGAGAGGAATTGATGGCCCCTGATGTGGGCTTGGATGCCTACAGCAGTCTTCATGGAGGTTGGAGGGGTTGGATTGCATATTTTAGGATGGCAGGGTTAGAGGGAACAGAAAAGACTACATCTGTCTTGCTGACTGCTGGATCTAACACATGGTAGGGGCTTGTTAGGCATCATTGAATGTATCAGTACAGTAGAATATAACTGCTGATACAGGTACATGTATAGGTAATGTTTACAGTTATGTAGGGGACTAGTGGGGTAAGGCGCAGGAGAAAACGGGTTAAGACAAGATTAAGCAAGAGTTTTTATCAGTTCATTGATATGTCCCAAATGCCCAGAATAGCATGTGGCACATAGTGGGTATTCAGTAAATATCTGTTGAGTGAATGAAATGATTAATGGCATAATTTGGGGCTGTCATGTAAGTAGTAGGGGGAAGCACGGAAGGTTTCTGAGAAAGTACCATTTAGGAAGGGTCCATGGCAGCCATGTGGAGAGCCGATTGTAAATGGAGGAATGAAGCAGCAAATTAAGAGGTTGTGAAGTGGGCACAGGGTCGTAAGGAGGGTCTGAAATAGATGAGTGGCACTGGAAACAAAAAGGACGGGCAGGATGGAGACATCACAAAAACAGACTTGCTGAGTGGTTATTGTAGCTGTCAAAGGAAAGTTGAGTCAGAAGATGCCTGCGGTCTGAGGTGCTCTAGAGTCTGGGTAGGTTGGAAAATGATCATATGATTGACATAGATAAAGGAAACAAAGTAGGGTTTTGTTGGAGGGGAGGGGCAGTGGGTATTAATGGTTAGTTTTAGATACTTAGGTATGATAGAAGGGCAAATCATCTCACTTGCAAGCCGAAAAAAGATTGAAATTCAGGAGCATCCTGTCAGGGCTGGAGATCAGGTTTGTGAGTGATGGTCTGCAGGTTGCCATGGGAAGCAGGAACTTCTTGAGGGTGGGAGTGGATAGGGAGACTGGGGGCTGCCTGGGGAGCAGCATGGCCACGGCCTCTTGGTTCACAGAGCCGTTGGCTTCCAGTTCAACGGTTTCTTTTAATAGCACAGAGGTGTTAGGAGCCATACTTTGTTCATGTCTAGGGAGCTTTCGTTCCCAGGGATTCTCCCTGCCCTTTTCCCCAGCATTGCCTTTATTTCTTATATAGGGGCATTTTGTCATCATAGCTATTTATCTGGTAAGATCATCTGCTGTGTGAAAGTTTTATAATTTGTGTCTAATAAATGAGCATCCCCTGCAGGAACAGATCCCCCTGCTGTTTTTGAAGGATATGCTGCTCATGACTGTGTGTGTGTGTGTGTGTGTGTGTGTGTGTGTGTGTGTGTTTAAAACTCTTTTAGAAATGGATCTCTAACAACTAATCTTACAACCTCAAATGACAGGGTAATGTGTACATTATGGATTGAATAAAAACTTGAAGAATGTTAATATGGAAAATTAGAATTAGTAATGAAATACAATGTCTTTTGCCATAGAATACTGTAGCCTTTACATTTTTACTTTAAAAATTCCAGTTTACAAGAAACTTTCAAATAGAAATAATTGGGAATGTTAGATCCTTGTTTAAAAATAATTCCCCCTTTATTTTTTTTGAGACAGAGTCTCACTTTGTTGCCCTGGTGCAATATTGGCCCACTGCAACCTCTGTCTCCCGGGTTCAAGCGATTCTCCTGCCTCAGCCTCCTGAGTGGCTGGGACTACAGGCGCCCATCACCATGCCCGGCTGATTTTTGTATTTTTAGTAGAGGAGGGGTTTCACCATATTGGCCAGGCTGGTCTCAAACTCTTGACCTTGTTATCCGCCTGCCTTGGCCTCCCAAAGTGCTGGCATGACAGGTGTGAGCCACTGCGCCCGGCCATAAATATTCTTTTTGTGCTCTGCTTGGCAGCACATATTCAAAAATAGGAAAGATACAGAGAAGATTAGCACGGCCCTTATGCAAGGATGACACACACGTTTATGAAGCATTTTATATTTTTGTCCTTATGAAACACTCAAAGAAATGTCATTTACTACTTTTCCAGCTGAGGTAGACCAGACATTTTCAGATTTGCCTGTTTTCCATGTCCTATTTTTGTTATAATTTTTTTTAAATACTGCACTGGTGTTCATATAAAATAAACTTGAGTAAATCAGAATTCTGTGAGTTTTGCCAGACTTTATTTGTGTTGTATTACTTGCTTTTTAAACAAATTAATTGTGAAAAATAATTTAGCGACCTCCCAGTTGTAAACTTCTAAATGGCAGTTTGTGTCTGTATATCTCTTCAAGTCAAGCATCTGCTCAAAAGATATTGTTGATGATGTGATGAATGCAGTTTCATGAAACTTGGCAGTTCCCATAAATAATTGAATAACATAGGTTGTATTTACCTCTGTAGTGTCTAGACTAGAGAATTAGAACCATGAGTTTATAAAAATCTAGGTTGCTGTCTACACACAAATAGAATAGTATTTAAAATTGTGTTTTCCATGGGATAATGATGAAATTTTTACTGGACCAAGTGGGTAGATCTCTGGAGAAAGGTGAGGTTGGTTCTATATCTCGTACCATTCAGATAAACTCCAACTTGATCAATTAATTTTATATGATGACCAGCATCATATTCAACAGAGTTATGACAAAGAAAGAAAGGAAGGAGAAATCAGAAAGGCAATTCAGCAGATGTCTAGTCTACCGCAGTTGGAAAAAAGTGAAAAATGATATTTTAAAGAAGGATTTCAATATACAAATATATATTTGTATCTGCATGAAATGCTGAGAAACTAGAAGACATTCCTTTATAACCTTTAAGTAAGAAGGACTTTTTAACCATGACTCATAATCCAGCAGCCATTAAAAAAAAATTGATAAATTTGACTAAATTCAAATAAAGCATTTTTATCTGATTAAAAAAAAGCCATAATAAGAAAATGAGTTTCTTATTCATTGAAGGCCAAGGTGGGTGGGTCATCTGAGGTCAGGAGTTCGAGACCAGTCTGGACAACATGGTGAAATCCTGTCTCTACTAAAAATACAAAAATTAGCTGGGCTTGGTGGTGCATGCCTGTAATCCCAGCTACTTGGGAGGCTGAGGCAGGAGAATCACTTGAACCTGGGAGACGGAGGTTGCAGTGAGCTGAGATCATGCCACTGCATTCCAGCTTGGGCAACAGAGCGAGATTCTGTCTCAAAAGA
The DNA here is from genome assembly GCF_009764315.1 of Trachypithecus francoisi. Classification (NCBI taxonomy): domain Eukaryota; kingdom Metazoa; phylum Chordata; class Mammalia; order Primates; family Cercopithecidae; genus Trachypithecus; species Trachypithecus francoisi. The sequence continues at coordinate 100,047,356 of NW_022681469.1, read as the reverse complement.
AAAAAGAAAATGAATTGGAATACCAATAGCCTAGGCAAAGGATATGAACAGATTATCCTCAGAATAAGAAATACATTGTCTTGGCCGGGTGCGGTGGCTCACGCCTGTAATCCTAGCACCTTGGAAAGCTGAGGCGGGTGGATCACGAGGTCAGGAGTTTGAGTTCGAGACCAGCCTGGCCCACGTGGTGAAACCCTGTGTCTACTAAAGATACAAAAAGTTAGCCGGGCGTTGTGGCACGTGCCTGTAATCCCAGCTACTCGGGAGGCTGAGGCAGGAGAATTGCTTGAAACGGGGAGGTGGAAGTTGCAGTGAGCCGAGATCGCACCATTGCACTCCAGCCTGGGCGACAGGGCAAGACTCTGTCTCAAAAAAAAAAAAACACACACACACAAAAAAGAGAAAGAAATACGTTGTTTTCTAACCTACCAAAAGATCTTCAGCCTTACACATGATAAGAGAATCACAAACTTAAACTGTGCTGAAGTAGCACTTTTAACTTTATCAGATTGGCAAAAATTTTACAGTGTGACACTTAGACATTGTTGACCAGTTGTGGAAACATCAGCACTGTACTTCTGAGAGGACGGAATGTCATAACCCTCATGAAGGCCAGTTCGACCAGTTTTCATCTATCAAGATTACAAATACAGTTACCCTTTGACCCAGCAGTCTGGCTTTGGCAATTTCTCCTGCAGATACATCTGAATACGTATGCAGTGACCTATGGAGTAGGTGTCTCATTAGACCTTTGTTTATAATAGAAAAGACTGGAAGCAATTCAAGTATCCACTGGTGAAAGACTGGTTAAATAAACTATGATCCACCTTTACAATGGAATATTGTGCAGCATTTTAAAGAGAGCATGGAAATTCTTCATACGTTGATATGGAAAGACCTCCAAGATATGTTATTAAATGGAAAAAAAAAAGTATAGAACCATATATAGTATGCTCCCTTTGATGTAGAAAGGAGACAAAATATGAGTCTGTAGTCATATCTGCTTGAATCCACATGAAGAGACATTGAAAGGATTAGCAAACAAAAGGAGCTCAATAAAAGTGGTTACTTTGAGTGGGTGGGTGCGGGATAACATGGATAAGGATGTGGTGAGCAGGAAGAGGCAGGGGCAATATTCTTCTTTGTGTACTCTGTTGTATTATTTTTATATTTGAAGCCTGTAAAGTATTACCTATTCAAAACAAAAAATAAGTTACATGTCTTTACAGTTGTATTTCAGTGCCAGTTCAACATATGCCCAAGGGCCAGAAATACCTTCCCAGAGCTTTATCATTTCTTGTTGGTACTGTTGACTACAGCCTCCTAAGTGGGTCTTATATTAGCTGTAGTGGTTTATCTACAGCTGTGCTGTCTGTCATGGTAGTCACTGGCCACATCTGGCTTTTGAGCACTTGAAATGTGGCAAGTCTAAATTGAGATGTGCCGTACTGTGCCTGATTTAGAAGACTTAGTATGAAAAAAAGAATGTAAGCTATCTCATTTATAATTTTAAAACTCTTGATTACATGTTGAAAGATAGTACTTTGGGTTTGAGGGGTTAAAGCGTATTATTAAATTAATTTCACTTGTCTTTTCTTACCTTAAATGTGGCTACTAGGAAATTTAAAATTACATATGTGGCTTGGCCCTGTAGTTGGCATTTTACTTCTCTTGTGCAGCCCTGATGTAGCCTCCTATCCACAGTCAGCTTGTCTGCCAGAATTACTTAAAAACAACAACAAAACCTACATGTGTCATTTCACTACTTTAAAACCTCTTGCCTCCTACATGCCTACAGAGACCCTTTGTAAATAGTCTCTGAGATCCTTCCTTTACCCATTCCCCCCTTCCCTGCACATACAAACGCTGCTTCTCTTTACTCCCTGGACTGCAGGCCTCTTGATAAATTTGAGTCTCTGAACACACTGTTCTTTCTGTTTGGAATGTTCTTTCGCCTCCATTTTGTTGCCCAGAAAATTCCTACTCATCTATACGCCCTGTTCATGTGGCCCCTTCTTTGATGAGGCATCCCTAGTTCCCCAGTCCTATTTTCTTATAGCATCTAGTCTAGTAGACCTCTATGTTCTCACACTCATCCTCAGTACCACGGTTGTCCCCTGAAAGGTATTGTCTCCCTCACCAGACTGAGAGCACCTCAAGGGCAGAACCCATGTCATGTTCCTTTTTGTATTTCCAGACCTGAAACTGCCAGTAAATAAACCCTAAAAGTAAAACAAAACAAAACAAAACAAAAACAAAAACAAAAAAAAACCCTTAAAAGAAGTTGGCTGTATTTGGTTGAGAGTACACCATGCCTGGTTTGCCTTGATAATGCGTCTGTTTATCTAATCTATATAGTGAGGAAAGCAGGCTCCAACCTGTCAGCCTTCCTTGGTTAAGAATAGGCCTCTTTGGAGTGTTCTAGCTTTGAACAGGCCAGCCTCCCTGCAAGCAGAAGATTACAAACTGCGGAGATGTCAGTAGCACCAAACCTGCAGTGAGTTCTAGTTTTCAGGGCTGTGTTCAGACTGGAAGATGGGAATTATCTGTGTTCTGTTCAGAGAGCAGAATTCTCCAGGCTGGCCAGGTGCCTGCGTTTGCAGAAGGTAAAGGTAGCAGGTGGTTGCCAGAAGGTGAAAGCATCAGTGGAACATGGCCAGCTCCAAGGAGGCAGCGAGCTGGAATAATGAAGTTCTCCACAGTCTGGTCTGTGGGATCTTACTTCAGTTACCACCTCTGTGGAAAGTTATTCTTGCTTGTTAATATTCCCATTGTTCTTCTCTTCTGTTGCGTTAAGCTTTTGTTCTAAAGAGAAATGAAGAATAATAAACAATACCCAAGATATGTGGAGCAAAGATTTTTGGAAGGAAAAATTCGAATTTTGCAAGAAACTTCTCTCTTTAGCAAAGTAAACTGAAAGACCCTGTGTTTACCCCCCAAGATTTTAGAAGCATTATTACCATTGTTCAGAATCTATTTATTACTTATATGAAGATCCAGTTATTTTCATCAGGTAAAGCTTCCTGTGCAGCTCTCATGATCAGCTGAATGAGGAGCTCTTTCTTTAGCAAAATTTTGAGAGCTAGTAGCGTAGTAGAAAGTAGAGTGCCTTCAGTGTCTAGAAAAACCAGTCTGAACCTAGGATTGTCACTACCTAGTGGTGTGGACTTAGCAAGTTACTTCATGTCTCTAAGCCTCATTACTGAGTAAAATGAGGCTTAAACACATCCTAAGTTATAGGCATTACAAGAGGTGAATGAATGCAGGGGCCTAGCACTGTGCCTGGTCCATATAGGTTTTGGTAAATAGGACTTATAGCTCCAATATGAATACAGATTTTCTTTTGCAGCTATCTGGTGTTGAATAACCAGGTGAGAACGCCCAAGGCCAGAGAGGAGCATGTCCTTTCATAGTGGGCAGACTGTGGTGAGTCAGCGAGTGCTCCTCAGTAGCAGTGTTAGTAACTGTTCAGAGCCTCACCACCAGCCCAGGGAGAGAGGACAGGAGCAGCTGGGTAAAGGAGTCAGGACACATGGGTTGGAGAACTGGCTTGGCCATTAGTTAATCCCATGAGGATTCATTCTGCCTCCTTGGTCCTGTTTGTAAAATGGGGCTGGTGATCATTTCCATCTCTAAATGCTATAGTCTGTCTCTGTAAAGTAACAGAAGTGGGCCCCCAGAGGTTACGCTGCCTTGTTTGTAGGATACCTATTCACCAGGCCGGACTCTGAGAACGAACCTGGACGTTGGGCAACAAGGCTGTGTCACCTCCGAATGCCCTGAACTGGAGGCAGGTTCCCATTTCCCCTTTGTGGTTATGTCCAGAGGCCCAGGTCTTCTTTCCAGGCTCCATTCCCTGTGTTCTGCTTTCCTATTCTCCTGAGCTCAACCTGGTTCAATTTCTCCCTGGAGAGGCTCACTATTTTTTCTGGGGTTGCGATCTGATCCTTGTCATCCTTTTGACAAGAGATATAGAATAATCATTTCTAAGAGGAAGTTTATCAGCAGGCTGTTTTTAAAAGTGAGTTTTGTGCTTGATACAAATTTTTATGAATGTTTGCTTTCTCTTAAGCACTTAAGGTCCGTATGGTCAGCCTTCTCTGCCTCATTTGCTCCGCTTCCTCCCCTGCCTCCCGTCTTATTTGACTGCTAAACTGGGGCAGGCCCCCCATTCGTTCTTGTTTGAGACAGTTGAACACAGTACTTTGTGTGCCTTATGACCAGATAATTTGAGCTGGCAGTAATCAAGATTTGGGGCTAATTACCATTAAAAGGTAATTTCATTGCTGCCCATAATTGATCTTATCTTAAACCAATTATAGCATTTCTTTTGTCACATGATTTAAAATTTTTTAAAAAAATGCTTTTGGCAATAAACTTTTGAAAACAGATTTTCTACACTCAGTTCTTTTTAAAACCAACTTTACAAACTTTAAGTGTGCCCTTATTAATGTGGTGATTTGTCTGCTTTGTAATATTGCATATTCAAAATAAAAAGAAAATGGAGACAGTTCATCACTGAAATGGATGTTACAAAATCATCTGGTTTGAATAATGAGTCTTCTGGTCCAAGTTTTGCTTCAGTGAATGAAACTAATGAAACTGGCCTCCATTGTTATGTCAGTAACTTCCCCTCCACTAACTTTTGCTTTCTTTCCGTTGCCAATTTGGAGGCCACTAAGGTTTCTTCAGAAAGTTCTTTCCCAGTGGTACTTGTTCTAAGTAACTCTGGGACAGCCAGGTATCTGTCACCAGCAGGGGAGAGGCGAATACACCTCATGATCATAAAATCATAGGTTTGGGACGTTTCAAGTATCCTTTGCCACCAGTCAAGCTCTGGAAACAACAGCAAAGTGAAAAAACAGCTCTAGAGTTGGGATGATTAAAAATTAGATGTTGGTATAGCACCGTAATACTACACAATTCTAGGTCAGACATATAGACAGCTGTCCCAAGTCTTGTTTCTTCCTTGAACTCTGATGCTTGCAGAAATATAGTTGTACTTGGGAAATTATCCTGGTTGCAAGGCACAGAGCCACCCTACTTCTCCTGCTGATAACACACACACACTTGTACATGCATGCATGCTGCTGATAACACACATACCCCTGGGAAGTCTCCTGAAGGTAAATACACTGTTGTTACTAGGTGTTCTGATCCATAGGTGTCTATGCTAATAATAAGTAACAATATCCTCTAATACCTACAGAGCACTTTCGGATTCATCATTTGATTTGGCTTTCAGAAAACCACTTTAAGATGAAAAGCATAGATTTTATTATCCTGCTTTTACTGAGGAACCTCCTCAAAGAAGCCTTGTGACTTATTCAAAGACATAGCTGTCATGTGGTAGAAAGCGATGATATTTTATAAAGTTCTAGTTTTATATTTTACCATAAAACTGAAGGAAAATCCTTTATTGCATGTTCTTCCTCAACAAAAAGCTCACCAAATGAATTAATAAACAAAGAAACACATAAATAAAATGTAACAGAACCCTAATAAAACAAAACCCTAAAGAGAAATGTCTCCAGTGGTCAGAAAGTAGAAACATGGAAGCAAATGAATATTTTCTGTTTGTTACTTCTATGCCTATAACCAGATTTGGCAAGGATGCAGGCAAGCCTACAGTAGATTTGCAAGAAGTATTTATTGAACTTAACTGGATTAGCATTGCTTTGCTAAGTAGGAAAACAACAGACTATCCCTTTATCTACGAATACTTTGATACTCGGATTATATCAAGCATAAAATAGACAAAGATTGACTATGAATTCCTTATTTTCTTCAGCCAGATCTAGTTGTCTACTGTAGCAGAGTCCTCAGGAAACGCTAAGATAGAAAATCAGGGTCATTTGTCCATCTTGTTGACCAGATTGCAAGCATTTTCCCTCACCCTACTTTTTAATTGTAAATGTATTACCAGTGGTAGTTTTTACTTCTATCTTCACAAAAATAAGAGGAGAACAAGACTTTTGGATGGAATTAGAAGTCCCTCCCAGGCAAGGCTCCTGGGTTGTGAGTGTGATTTTAGGTGACTGAGATATCATGCTACCCTGTGGCCAGCCATGTAGGCACATCACCATGTCTCAGTGTTCAGGACCCTGAGGCAGAAAGCACCGTTCCATTCACATCTTGGTAACTGAACTCCAACATCTTAGTCTGAGACTCCTGGAATTTTTGCTTATTTTTTTTATTCTTTCTTTCTTTCCTTTTTTTTTTTTTTTTTTGATGGAGTCTCGCTCTGTGTCACCCAGGCTGGAGTGCAATGGTGTGATCTCGGCTCACTGCAACCTCAGCCTCCCAAGTTCAAGCGATTCTCCTGCCTCACCTCCCAAGTAGCTGAGATTACAGGCACACACCACCACAGCCACCTAATTTTTGTATTTTTATTAGAAATGGGGTTTCATCGTGTTGGCCAGGCTGGTCTCAAATTCCTGACCTCAGGTGATCTGCCCACCTTGGCCTCCCAAAGTGCTGGGATTACAGGTGTGAGCCACCATGCCCGGCCTAAACTTTCTAATTATAATTCTTTTCAGTTGGTTCTTTTCCTCTTGATTTTTAACTCTTCAGCAGTCAAATAAATGTTTTCCCCAGGCTGGAGCACAGTGGCGCAATCTCGGCTCACCGCAAGCTCTGCCTCCCGGATTCACACCATTCTCCTGCCTCAGCCTCCCAAGTAGCTGGGACTACAGCTGCCCAGCACCATGCCCTGCTAATTTTTTGTATTTTTAGTAGAGACAGGGTTTCACCATGTTAGCTAGGGTGGTCTTGATCTCCTGACCTCATGATCTGCCCACCTCAGCCTCCCAAAGTGCTGGGATTACAGGTGTAAGCCACCACGCCCGGCGAATATTTTCCTTTTTATTGATTAATGTGTGTGAAGTGCAAGTGTTCCTTAAAAAATATCTGGTGTCGTTTGTAATGTAACCTTTGCAGCTTCATTCTGAGTTATTTTCTGACAAATTCTCGTTGGGTACTACTACTCTTTTAAATTCACTTAGGCCGTTTAGGATTCACGTCCTCATATGCCCGTCTCTTTTGGCTTGGCTGATTCTCTTTTCTCTTGTTGGCCCAGTTTGGCCTTCAGGAGATAGGCAAGATGAGTGCCCTCCATCCCCACAGTCTCTCATGGCAAATACTGAACAGGGATTGGCAGAGTGGGTGCTGGAAGGACCCTTATTTAGCAGCCTGTTGACAGAGTGAGTCCCAGTTCAGCCATTCCCTAGCTCTATTATCTAGGACTAGTTAATTTGTACAAACCTTAGTTTCCCTGTGTGTAAAATGAGTTAAGTAATAGCCATTTCACAGTGTCAAGGATGGATTGAGATGGTATAATTGGAAGTGCTTTACAGTATTCAGTGCTATTGTTATTGCAGATGTTTTTTCCTGGGCAGGTGGTTGATATACCTTAAGAGAGCGTTTATGGGTTATCAGATGAAATATGTAGGCATGTGGCATATCAGTTGCCTGAATAAGGAAAAGGATAGACCGTTTTTAAAATTATTATTTTTTTAATTTCAATTTTATTTTCCCCCACTTTATTGAGGTATCACTGATGAGTTAAAACTGAATATATTTACTATATACAATGTGATGTTTTGATATATGTTGACATTGTGGAATGATTACCACAAAACAGCTAATTAACTGACCCATCACCTCACATAGTTAACTTTGCGTGTGTGGTGAAAATATTTAAGACCAGTCCTCTCACCAGCTTTCAAGTATGTAAAACAGTATTGTTAACTATAGTTACTGTGCTGTTAATTACATCTGCATAATTATTCATCTTATAACTGAAAGTTTATATCCTTTAGCTAATGGCTTCCTATTCCTCCTCCAGCCATCCACCCCCAGCCCCTGGCAACCACCATTCTAATTCTACCCTCTGTTTCTATGAGTTTGACTTTCTTAGTTCCCACATATAAGTGAGATCATACAGTATTTGTCTTTCTGTGTCTGACTTTTTCATTTAGAATAATGCCCTCAAGGTTCATTCATGTTATTGCAAATGGCAAGGTTTCCTTTATTTATGACTGAATAATTTCCATTGTGTATGAATACCACAATTTTTAAAGTCTGTTTATCCATTGATGGACATTTAGGTTGTTTCCATGGCTTAGCTATTGAGAATAATGCTTCAGTGAACATGGGAGTGCAGGTATCTCTTTGAGATACTGATTTTGTGTTCTTTGGGCATCTATCCAGAAGTGGGGTTGCTGGATCACACAGTAGTTCTGTTTTTAATATTTTGAGGCACCTCCGTACTGTTTTTTCCATAGTGGCTATACCAGTTTACATTCCTGCCAACAGTGCACAAGGATTTCATTTTCTCCACAGAGGACAGGCCCTCCGTGATCAGGCTGCCTCATGGGATGATCAGATCCATGAGAAACTGAGCAAGTGAATGTTAGAGGAGCAGAGAGAACTGACAGGGAAGAGTAAAGACAACATGAGTTGTTTTGATTATAGAGAGATGAGCTTGGAAACTAAGGGCAGGGGCTATCCTGCCACCAAAATGTAATAATAAGAGCACCATGACGAGGCTCCTCATTTGAAACTAGGATGCCAGTGACCTTGGGGACTGAATGAATTTGGCATTGCTGGAAAGGTGAGTGTGAAGAGAGGTTGGAAGGTTAATCCCATCAGGGCATTAACTGGGCCTGGATATGACTGTCTCGACTAGGAAAAAGTATTGCTAAGTCCAGCACCTGGCAGAGCAAGGGCTGAGGAAATATTTGTTGAGTGAATCAGTGGGCACAATAAAGATAGTGCAGAGAACCAGTTGCAGAATTGAGGTTGTATTGTCACACTACCATCTGGAAAAGCCTGTCCTCTGAAGAAGAGAGTTACTGCATCCCACCCCCCAGGTCTGATCAGTGGGCCTCTGGGACCTGGGAGCTCATTGCTTTAGACCTGGTAAAGCAAATGCCTTCTGAGCTCAGGGAAGTGAGGTATGCCTGGGTGCGATGCTGGATCTAAGCCTTTATGCTTATGTCTCTGGTTTCATTTGTAGGCCACCATTTATTTTAGTTTAATAAGTCATCTCTGTGAAAATGCTTTAGGTCCATCGTAGGGTCTGTAAAGTGGAACTCCGTATGTGTTTTCTGGCAGTAAACTACATTAGATTTGTGTGTCTAACAACAGGAATGGTGTCTCGGTTTATTCTTTCCTTTGAACCACTATTGAATGGCATTTTGTTCTGATAATGTTGTAACCTGTGAGGTCCTCATGTCCTCTTTTTGTGTATGTGCCTTGGGTTGACTGCGTTTCACTTAATTTTGCCTTGTTTCTGTTGGTCTGCCATGGTGGCCTCTGGCTTAGATAGCTACAGGGTAATTTTTGGCTTGAGAAGTTGAAGCCAATGGAGACACTAGATCCCTATATTCCTGGCTATTTGACGCTATATGTCTTAAAACACATCTCCAGTTTAGGTTTCATCAATTTGGAGGGAGAAGTACAGTGAGTACAGGTACCAAAAACATTCTCAGCCCCCCAGAGCACATTAGTAAAGTACATCTGATACCAAGGTGGACACTGTTCCTGGTTGTATTCTCCACAGGTGACTTGCCACAGCTACTATATGTGCTAACGTTTCTGTAGTAGGTCATGTTTTTTGAAATACACAAAAATGCTTCAAGAGACTGGTTGTAAAACTCTGCCCATGATGAGAAATAACTTCAAGATACTTCACTCACTAAGTGCTGGAAACATACTCTAGTGGGATGTTTGTGGAATGGCTGGTGTTTGAGGGACAAATATAAAGCACACCTGTAAAACTGGGACAATCAGGTGGCAGATTAATTCGATGTTGGCAACTTGAGTCATCAAAGTTTAGATGATTCTGCTGTAATTAGGAATTTGTAGTCACTTTGTTCCCTCTTCCAGAAATAAAGAACCAAGTTATAATTTACATAATTTTCCTGAACTCAAAATCCGTCAGGAACTAGGCAGTCCTGTAACTAACTCTCAGATTCCTCCAGTTCCAGCCTTGTGCCAGCCCACTAGACCATGGGGCCTGCATGGAAGATGAAAGTGTGAAAGTCTGGACCTGTGTTTCCTAAGTCAGTGGAATGCTGTGTCTCTTGCTTATATATATAGTACAGTATTTCATATCGGGGTACATGGTGCTCACAGCTGAAAGGAGTATTTATATGCAGCCTTCAGAGGTATGCTTGGTATGAAAACCTTAAGTGATCTGCCTCACTGGTTTGTTTAAAATTCTCAAGCATATTGCTATCCTAACATAGCTTTTATTCACTGCATCTCCTTTACAGTGGAGGGAAATAACCATGTGGTGAATGAAAAATATACTGGACTTGATCCCCATAGCAAGAAAGGCCTGTAATGTTTATGTTAGAAGGTGATCCTGTGTTTCTTCTGCTTGGCAGAAGGCTTGGATGTATAATGAGGTATTAACATGTGTCAGATCCTGTGTTTCCCTAGAACTCGGTGTTGTAACACTTGAGTTCTATTTATTGAAATGATGACATGCGGTAATCAGGACGTTGCTGCTCAGCAAGCCAGGTGCACGTCTGCGTCAGAGGTTGTTGGGAGAGTGGCTATTGGAACATTAACTCCAGATTTCCTGACTTGTGTGTGATGAAAATATCAAACCCAATGTGGAGTTAAACCAATACTAAAAGCAAGTGAAAAGAAAAACCATTGCTCTTCGGAAGGAAAAATGCCACATCAGCAGTACTGGGGGATTTATTTGTAATCCTTTGGTCTGATACGGATTCATTTATTTTCTCTAGTTTTACTGTCATAAATAAAGCATTTTAAATGCTGAAGTAAACTATAAGACAGCATTCACAGTGAAGGTTATTCTTGTTACCTACTGAAAACCTCCACATATGCTTGGATCCTAGCAGAAGCGATCGTGAGCTTGCCAGTGTGTCATCCTTAAAACAGTTTCCCATGCTACCTCATTTTTTCTTGGGAATATGTTGTTACTCCTGAAAGAGAGTCCAAATGCAAAACAGCTTTTTGTTTGTTTGGTTTACTTTTAATGAAGAAAGAAGCCATGGTTGATGAGGATGAGGTGCTGTGTGCTCATTGAGTCACTTACATAAAGTGAGAAAGGAAAGCTTTTTCTGTAGCCGCTTGTGTAATTCTTTCTGGTGGGCTCTTCCTCTTGCTTCTGGGGTAACACAGTCTCAACGTAATGAGGTGAGAGAAGCAAGTCAAGCTTGGTATGTTGCTGACAGGCAAAATCTTACAAATTAAGCTGATTAAGTCTTAAATTGGTCAGTTTCCCACTTTGATATTAGGGTATTCAACAGGATAGAATTTTATAAGTTGCTTCTTTCTAAAGGAGCCTTAGGGTGTGACGTCGGAAATCCTTTTGTCAAACTGAAAGGTGAACTCAATGCAACTGCCTTCCTGTCAACTCTACGCATTCCTGAAATAGGGCAGGCATTGCTGCTGGGCTCTGGTGTCCCAAGATGGAGTTTCATCCACTCGAAAACCATTATGTGTTCAGCTCAATTAGATTAATTACCTTCCTCACCAGGATTCACAATGCTTTGCAGTTTATCTGTGGTAACTAAGTGTTAGTTTTGTAAGTAAAAGGTACTGTTATTGACCTCAAAAGGGCTATGGTTCTTTTGAACTTACGGAGAAGAGTTCCAAACAACCATTTCTAACCAAGATGAAATATGGGTCAGCAAAATTGTCTTCAAGTAGAGTTTTCTACTGGCCAAGAGACTTTGGCATTTAGAGGAGAGTTCTTGTTTGTTTTTTAACTCTGTATCATTTCTGTTTGGTGTCTCTAAAAAAAATCTGGGCCTGTCATAACCTAACATGCAGTTTTCAGTCTCTCCTAGAGTTACTAGCATATTTTAAATACTCTCGGTTTCCATATGAAGATCTTTGAGCTGAACCCAAGCTATTGTCTATTGAGAGAGGTCACACAGAAATCCACCTTGGGTGAGACATGGTTGTTTCATGAGGGCTAAGCCAAAGTCAAGGGCAGAGTCTTCTACCCTGAGCTGCCTTAGGTTCAGTGGTATACTATTTCTGATGCACAGTCAAGAAAGAATAGGCACTGTTTGCACTCTTCAGCGATCACATTCAATGTTTTAATCTCCCTTTATCCTTCCCCATGGGAAGACAAAAATGGAAAGATTCAGATAATTATTTAATTTACTGAGTGGGTCTGCGAACCTAATACTTTCCAGAATCCTAGTGTTGTAGGAATTCTCAGTTACCAGCTTTGGTACTGAAATAAATAAAGAGGGAGGTGGGAAATCACAGGTCAAGCATGACTAATTAAGGCCACATCTGGCAGAACTGGGACACATCTTCAATACAACAGTGATAATAATAACACTCTCCACATGTTTAAGTGACAAATTATTAAGTAGTTATGTTTACATTCCTTATTTTGTGGGCTTCTTATATAACTCAGACAGGTAAGGGCAGGCTGTTAAATCCTATTTGTTTATTCGGTAAATATTTATTGAGTGCCTAGTATTTGCCAGGCCCTGTCCTAGGTACAAAGGATACAATTGGGAACAAAACAATAAAGAAATCCTGTTTTTGTAGAATTTATGTGTTAGCTGTAGGGAGACAGACCACAAATAAATGAAGTGAGTGAAACAAAAGTTATGTTGGGAAATGAAACTGCCATGGAAAAAAGTAAGATAAGGAAAGTGGAGAGGGGAGTGTGGGGTTGTCACAGTACTACCTAGGGTGGCCGGGGAGTCGCCCTGGGGAGAAGACATTTGAGTAATGACCTGCAGGAAGTGGGAAGGTGGCCAACTGGGAGAATAGCATTCTAAGTAGAGGGAACAGCTCAGACTGGGGCCCCGAGGTGGGAGCCTGCCCGGTGTGCTGGAGGAACTGCAGGGAGGCCAGTGGGGCTGGAGTGAGTGAGAAAGAGGGCAGGGGGAGATAAGGTAGTGGGCACCCACATAGGCCAGTGTGTGCTTGAGGCATTTACTCTCTGGGAGATGGGGAGCCAGTGAGGCTTTGAGAAGAGGAGTGACAGGATGGATGAATGGGTGCTTAAATAGCGTGACTCTGGCTGTGGTGTCTTGAGTAGACTGGAGGGAACAAGGGTGGAAGAAGGGAGACTGATTAAGAGGGGATTGCAATAGTCCAGTAACAAGATGGTGGTCCTGGTGCAGGTGGTACTTGTGAAGGTGGTGGGAAGTGCTAGAGTTCTGGGTAGATTTAGAGGTAAAGTCAACAGATTTGGTTTGGGTATGAGAGAAAGAAAGAAACCAAGGATGACTCCAGAGTGTTTGACCTGAACAACTGGAAGGATTTGGTTGGCATTCGCTAAGATGAGGGTGACTGGCTGGAGGAAGTTTTGGAGGAGGGTGGAAATCAGGATCTCTGTTTTGGCCAGGTTAAGTTTGAGATGCCTATTAGATGCCAAATGATAATCTTCAGCGGGCAATTAAAAAAAAATTATTTTAGAGATGTATCTCGCTCTGCTTCCCAGGCTGGAGTGCAGTGGCTTTTCAGAGGCACAATCATAGTACACTACAGCCTCAAACGGCTGGCCTCAAGTGATCCTCCCACCTCAGCCACCTAAGTAGCTGAAACTATAGGTAAGTACCACCATGCAGTTTTGGATATTCAAGTCTGGAATTCAGGAGAGAGGTCAGGACTGAAGATAGGCATTTGGGAATGGTGGGCATTGAAACAATAGACCGAATGGGATCCAGGAACCAGTAACGGAGACCAAGAAGGAGGGACCACCGAAGTGGAAGGAAAAGCCAGGAGGGAGTGACCTGGAAGCCAAGGCAGTGTTCCAAGGAGAAGGGTCTGGTCATATCTAGCAAGTGTTGCCACTGGGGCAAAAATGGATACATCAATCGGTCATAAGCTGATGCCTAAGATAAATGACTCACCGAGGGCTGTGGCTGGGAAATAGTTGGGTTAGGGCTCAAGGTCAAGTTCACTTTCTCTCTGCCATGAGAGTCCTCTGGCTGTGCTTGACCTTTAAGTGCTGTTTTACGTCATCGTGTGCTTTTGCATTGGAGGTGGTATTGTGTTTGTACTAGTTCTGATACTTTAGCAGCAGTATCTTCTGATTTTGTTTTTTAGTATGTATGAAAATTTTGATTTCTCATATTTTTATGTAACTATGGAATGTATGCTCACTATAGAAAAATTAGAAAAACAGAGAAGCAAAAGGAAAGCCAAAGCTGTTAATTATAGTTATACCACTTAGAATCTACCATGCTTACAAATCAGTATATGTCCTTTCAGACTTTTTTCCAACCACATATGTAGACATCTTTTTCAAAAAATGATTTTATGCTAAATATTATATACCCTCTTTCACCAACGATGTATAATAAATATACATTGTTGTATTTTTTTCTCAAATAGTGCCTGGATATTTATGATATGGTTTGCAAGGACATGGTGATAAGAAATAACCTAGGGATTGCCAATGGGAACAAACCCAGAAGTCAGAGAGTGATACGGGAATCGTTTCTATTCACTGAGCCTTAAGCATACGCTGGGCGCTTTTGACAGGCATTTTATTCATAATATGTCTTTTAATTCTCACAATAGTCCTGTGAGGTGTAGCTGTTACTGTTTCCACTTTTGTAGCAAGCGCCCTAAGAGATAAAGACATTTGCTTGTGGTTACCTTGCAGCAAATGCTGGAGCAGGAATAGATTTAGTTGTCTCTTATCTCTTTCTGTGTTTTAGATTTGAGCCCAGGCTAAGCTGTCCCTCCAGCTGCCTGCGTCTGCATTGTCCCTCGGGGGTTCTGGGCAATCAGGGTGGTGGCACAGGCTGGGAGGGGTTGTTGGTGCCCTGCCTCCCACCCAGGATGGCACCACTCCCCAGTTCCACCACTGAGATATGTCTGATGAGGCACCATTTATTCGTCTGTGGTTCATAAGACAATGCATAGAAAATTAGCATTTTATCCCTCTAGCTGTATTCTGTTAAAAATACATCTAAAAGCACACCCTGTCATATTGATCCCTTTTGAGCTAAGAAAAAAAGAAAAGGCATTTCCCTCAAGCAGGTAAATACGTATTTTTTTTTTTTTTTTACAGATTCTCAAATACACCAAGCACACACTTAAAATTGGCTTAAATTTTATTTTGTTTTTGTTTTTTTTTTGGAAACAGAGTCTTGCTCTATCACGCAGACTGGAGTGCAGTGGCAGGATCATGGCTCACTGCAGCCTCAACCTCCTGGGTTCAAGTGATCCTCCCTCCACAGCCTCCCAAGTAGCTGGGACTACAGGCGTGCATTACTATGCCAGGCTTTTTTTTTTTTTTTTTTTGGTAGAAATGAGTCTCATTATGTTGTCCAATCTGGTCTCAAACTTCTGGCCTCAAGCAATCCTCCTACCTCAGCCTCCCAAAGTGCTAGAATTACAGACATGAGCCACCATGACTGCCCAAAACTGTAAATGTGTCAGAATCTTCTGTGATTCCCTTTCAGCCCTTCTTGGGCACCCTAGTCTTCTCAGATATTCTTATAGTAGAATCAATATATAACATAGTATATGTAATAAATAATACATGACACATAGTATAACTGTGTATCTGTGATAGAGGTGTGTTTAATATGTGGTGTACAGCAAGAGCTCAAATGTTGAAAAGCTGTAGTGGCAGAAATATCAGATTCATTGTGTTTGAAGTCACAGTTGTGTTGTTTACAAAATTAATGTGGCACGATGAGGATAAAAAAAGAGTTCCTCCTGTATTTCCAATGCCTCTATTGTTATCTGGAATGCTGAAGGAATGCTTATGTCATTAAGTCACTAAACATGCTTCAAAGCAATTCTGAAAATGTAAACTTCATAAAAATCACTATGATATTTTTATCTTTTCAGGTGCTTAGGTGACATGATCTGTAAATAACTCCTGTCACCAGCTCACTGTTAGATGGAGAGTTTATTCTTTATCCAGAGTGGATGAGTGCTGCCTAAAGTTTTGTTTGGTTTTTTCCCAGGTTTTAACCCAATACAAAATACAGTGTAGATGCACAGATGCCTCAAACCTGTTTCTTGGTGGCCCCATGACCACCTACCACAGACTTAGTCCAGCTATTCTCTGGATTCTTCTTTTCCAGACACACCTTTGCTTCTCAGAATTTCGGCACATTTTTAAAGCAGTGCATATGGATGGTGGTCTTGTAATTCTGTTTTCTTTTCATTTCTTATACTTCTTTAAGTTTGGGTCTAGAGTGATCAGAGTGTGAAGGCACTTCTGTGATGGGCTAAGTTAAACTGAGCCATTTTGTAGGACACTAATCATGTTGCTCATAGAGCCTTAACTTACAGGACCATAAATTAAACTTGCAGAATCACCCTAAGCATTGAGAAGTTGTCTGAGATATAATTCTATCCATCTGAAAGTACCTCTTCCTGCTGGTAAAATGGAGACCTCCTCATTTAATAGGGGTTATATCTTATTATATATACATATGTTCTACCTGAACAATTAAGAGTGTGAAAAATAAAACTTTTTTGATTTGGATTTGGAATGATTTACTTTATACAAGTTTTAGGCAAGCTCAGAGAGATGCTAATCTAAAACTCAGAGTTCATGTAAGGATTGTGGTTTATAAAAATGCTCTTATGTATTGGTTTAGAAATTCTGGTTTATAGTTTATTTTGAACTTGATTTATGAACAGAAGTATTACTCTCATTTATTAAGGCTGATGGGTTTCTCTCCCCACCCTCTCCTCAGAACTTTCCGCTTTGTCCTTTCTAATAAATTTGGGAGTGTGGAACACACTGTCCACAATTCTTCCTTCCAATATTAGATTTTAGACTAATTAACAGAAGAAAGCAAGCATCTTTCAAAAACTTGACTTTAAGTACTTGGATATATATAATCAGAACCATTAAAAAGAACACGATGTTTAGTGCATCTCTCTTCTCTTAGTGAGCACAGAAACTTCTCTTGGCTGTTCCTAGTGTTGAGGCAGGCCAAGTGGAGCTCTAAGCACTGAAATCTTGGAGACTAAAAGGCCGTATCTTTTGGTAGGAAAGTGAGGACCCCTTCTTATTCATCAGTTCTGTTTTTGTCACTGGTTAGCTTCTAAAAATATGTTAAAAAAGGCCGGGCATGGTGACTCATGCCTGTAATTCCAGCACTTTGGGAGGCCGAGGTGGGCAGATCACCTGAAGTTGGGAGTTCGAGACTAGCCTGACCAACATGGAGAAACCCCATCTGTACTAAAAATACAAAATTTGCCAGGCGTGGTAGTGCATGCCTGTAATCCCAGCTACTTGGGAGGCTGAGGCAGGAGAATCGCTGGAACCCGGGAGGCGGAGGTTGCAGTGAGCCAAGATCGCTCCATTGCGCTCCAACCTGGGTAACAAGAGTGAAACTCCATTTAAAAAAAAAAAAATTAAAAAGCTGTTCCATCTTGCATATTCCTCTCCCCCATGTTGGTGAAATTCCAAAGCGTGGAAGTTTTAACTTTTCTAAGCTGGAATTTATTAGCTGTAAAAAAAAAAAAAAAAAATGCTTTTTAGTCTTGCTGGAAGTTGTGAATAGACAATGAAAATTTCATATAATTTCTTTTAGTCAGACTGAATACACATTTAAGAAATAAGTACCAAATGCTAAAGAGCATTGGAATTTGGGGATGGAGATGTGGCCAACTGTCATCATAAGAGACAAGGTACTGGACATTTGAACAAAGTACACTTTCCTCTTTGAAAAGAAGAGGAAGGTTTCCGTTCCATACTGCAAATAATTCCCACGTTATTCTAAGTCACATTGGCTAACAGGTCAACAATAACAGAAAGTCCCAAGAAAGTGGTGCTGGCATCCCTCAGTCCTAGTGCTAACTTTGCCCTGCTGCTTATTAGGAAAAGGTAGAGTAGCTCATGGATGCCTATCATGGCCCGAAAGAGAGGACATTTAATTCAGAACATTTTGCTTTGTTTCAGGAATAATCCCAGAGTAGGAGTTGGGCATGACTAGTGGACCTCCCTGTATGGATTTTCTTGTTACACTGGAGGATGGTCATAGTTCTGTCCTTGGAGTGTTTTCCTGATGGTTAGATGAAATGTTGTGCATGATATGCTTAGCACAATGCCCAACAGGTTGTCAGTACAGTCAGTGCTAGTGGTTACCATTACCATCATCATTACTAATCATCTCTTACCATCAAATGTTTCATTGTGAGTCTAGCATTCATTTATCCTCAGTGGGACACATTGTGAGGCATCCCAGAGTTCAAAGGAACTAGAATCTAGTTGCATTTTAGATAAAGGAGACTCTGAAATAAAAAGTGAATAATCCATTCTGAACCAGATTTACATTCTATTCGGGAGATTATGATTGAGTAGTGTTTGTTTCGTAATGCCTCCTGGTGTTACGCTGTATACCTTATATATGCCAGGCACTAAAGGTGCTAGGTACTAAAGACATAAAGATGAAGAAGATGTACCTGGTCCCTGCACTCAGGAAGGGTCTTAGGTTGGGCTGCTACAATGAAATACTGCTACAACGAAATATTGTAGACTGTTTGCTTACACACAAACATTTATTTCCCACAGTTCTGGAGACTGGGGAATCGGAGATCAAGCTGCTGGCTGATTCAGTTCCTGGTAAGGGCCTGCTACCTGGTTTGTGGATAGCTGTCTTCTCGCTACGTCCACATGTGTCAGTGAGAGAGAGAGGGAGAAGAAAAGCTCTCTGGTTTCTCTTCTTATGAGGACACTAATCCCATCCAGAGACCCTCATGATCTGATCATCTCCCAAAGGCCTCACTCCAAATGTCATCACATTGTGGATTACAGATTCAACATAGGAATTTAAGGGGACACAGACATTCAGTCCATAGCAGCAAGCTTAAGGTTTTTGGGGTCTAGAGACAAAATGTTCTGTTTTGTGTGCTTCAGTTTCATCATGTGTAAAACTTGGGATTTAATAATAATAGCTATGTTATGGAATAGTTTTGAGAATTTAATGAGTAGCCTGGAGCTGGGCACCCCTGTGCAGAAGTGTGTAGTGTTCTGGGCTTGGTTAAAGCAAGCTGCTGTGTGGCTGCTGGGAGTCATGGCATTTCCAAGATTTACCTCTTTCCTGTCATCCCATTTCTACATGCAAATGACCTCCCAGACTCTAGCAGGCCTGTGGCTGCCACCTTTCTTTCTAGCTTCCCGAACCTTCCCCTTCATTCAGCTACCTGAAATCCCACCTCCTCCTAAAGGACTTGCTGGCTGATTCATAGACAGCTGTGATTTCTTCTTGCCCCACCCTTTATATATCTGGCTCCTACAACTCTCCCATTTCTTGCTTCAGAACACAATGTAGGTACATTCACTTAACTTAGTGTACCTGTGTTGTTCTATTGTGTCAATGTGTGTGACTTCATCTCTTTTAGAAAATAAGCTCTCAGGCAGGAATTTGGCTTAACTCATTTATACAGGGCTTAGAAAAGGCTCTGTGGAATTAGAGACACCTAATAAATGCTTCAGACTTTTGAATGATGCTGTAATCATTTTAATGGAGGCTGATGTTGTGTGTGTTTAAACAAATGGCATGTTTTCCGGCAACATTCTGGCAAATTAGCAGCATCTAAATTAAAAAAAGAAGTCTGTACTTAGAAAATGAATTTTGTAAGCTGTGGTAACATGCAGTTATTTATTGCTGAGCTGATTTAAACAGAGGCCCAAATGCAGTGGTGGGAGCCAAGATTTAATTTTTTGCAATATTTATTTGTTTTCTGAAAAGTTGGTTGGCATGGCAGGGGTTGAGTGGGAAAGGAGGGGGTGATTTAAAGGCGTTATTGTGAACTTAATGCATATTTTAAAGAGTTAGTTAAAAACCCTTTATATTAGGTTAGCAGATGTGATCTGGCACCATCTCTTTCTACACATGTGCCCTTTTCATTAGGAATGTGTGCCTGATGTGGTGCAGATGGCATTTAGGCCACTTGGTAATATTTTCCACAACCTGTTTTTAGTAATTAGGCTTGAATTTGCTGGTTCAAAATACTGAATGTCTTTTGGCAACTTTGTAAACGAAGGAACTTGAAATGTGGTCAGTATACCAGCAGAGGGCAGTGTAAGCCAGTGTTTCATTTGCAGTCAGCCTCCCATGGCCATCCAGCGGCCATGGCTGCTTTTCTACACCCCAGAGGTAGAATGTTCCCATTACTTTATTTGAGACACAGATGCAATTTGAGAATTTAAAAAAAAAAAAAATTGCAAATGAAAAAGTTAAAAAATAGTCTTTTATTGGCCATCTTTTAGTAAGAAGATAAATTGTTCAGAACAAATTTGAGCTGCAGTTCTCTTTTATGAATTTTTCCTTGAATTGTCTATCAACATGCTTGAATGATTATGTGAAAAGTGTAGTTCTTATGTAAATTATTTTGCTCACGCACTTAAAAGACAAAATATTTAATTTGATGATTGATGTTTTTCCTTGCTCAATAGTGGATAGTACGATTTTCATTATGTCTATAAGGGTTTCAGTTATTTTTATGACAAGGGAAAGGTCATTTCCGATTTATATGGTCCAGTCAAGTTAACCTTCAGAGAGTTAACACCAAAGGACCGCTTCTTGTCATAGCTTATTGTGCTTTATAACCAAAAGTGTTGCCTTTTACTCATAATTTTTTCCTCACCACAGAACTCCTCAGACAACCCTACCCTCTGGCCCTCTTGTTCCCTTCATTCTTGTTTTTTCCAACTTCAAGAGCAGACAGAGGCGCTGCCTCCCCCTTCTCTCTTCAGTGGCCTCCCTCTCAGTTCTGCTTATCCCTCTCCCTTTTAGTGTCTTCTGTCTCACACCACCCTTGCTGTTATGGGATGTTTGTGTCCCCCCAAATTTCATATGTTGAAGCCCTAACCCCCAGGGTATTTGGAGATGGAACCTTTGAGGAGATGACGAAGTTAAACGAGGTCGTATGGTTGGGGCCTGATAAAGGCTAGTGCCAGTATAAGAAGAGGAGGAGCACCAGAGCTCTCTGTCTCAGCCGTGTGAGGACACAGCGAGAGGGTCAGCCTATAAGACAGGAAGCAAGACCTCAGCCGAACAGTCCTGATGGTGCCTTGATCTGGGACTTCTGCCCTCCAGAATTGCTTCTGTTGTTCAGGCTACCCTGGCTGTGGTGTTCTGTTATGGCAACCTAAGCTGACCCATGCCCTCTTAGGATCTCACAGGGATTTGAGGTTCAGAGGAGGGGACCATGATTACCTGTTGGAAGGCAGCAGAGGCTCTGCTAGAAAGGCAGGTGGGCTGAAGATGAGCAGAAAGCCAGAGAACTCCTTGAGGAAGGGGCTTGATATGGTTAGGGTTTGTGTCCCCATCCAAATCTCATCTTGAATTATAATCGCCATAATCCCCATGTGTCAGAGGCGAGACCAGCTGTATTTAATTGAGTCATGGGAGTGGTTCCCCCATGCTGTTCTCATGATAGTGAGTGAGTTCTCATAAGATCCGATGGTTTTGTAGGGGCTCCTCCCGCTTCTCTTGGCACTTCTCCTTCCTCCCTGCTGGTGAAGATCATGGTTTGCTTCCCCTTCACCATCCGCCATGATCCTAAGTTTCCTGAGGCTTCCTCAATCATGCTGAACTGTGAGACAATTAAACCTCTTTCCTTTATAAAATTACCCAGTCTCAGGCAGTTCTTCGTAGCCGTCTATGGACTATGGACTAAATGTCTATGGACTGATACAGGGCTTGCCTAGGAGGCCCGAGAGATTGAACAGATACATAGAATGATCGTGGTGCTCTTGATGGAGAGTGAAGAGATAGACTGGGATGAAACTGAAGACTTGTGGGAATAAGATGGGATAGGTTGCGTAGAGCCTTGAAAGTAGTTTGGCTTTGGTGCTGTGGGAGCTTCTCAAATTTAGAGATGGCACACCCTTGGGGTAAATGTGGGTATCGCATAAGCCAAAACACAGAGTAGAGACTGTGCCTCTCTGGGGTGCCAGTTTTTCTGGATGGAACTTCTTTCTTGTTGGGACTCCAGATATATTTCTGTGTGTTTCCTCCTTGCCGTCTTACTAAGGGGGCTTTGGTACAACGATTGAGGGCAGTGGAGGAAAGAGGGCGTTGTGAAAACATCATGAAGAGGCACAGCTCAGCCCTTGGTCCCCTCTGGCCACAGGGTGGGACTGAGCTGGCAAAAACATAAAAAAATAATAATTTTAAAAAAACACCGTAAGCAAAACATGAATAAGTGGTGGTGAATCGGGTGTTCTTGCCTGGAAGGAGAAGCTTTGGGTCTACTTGCCCATGTTCCTTCTGCCAGAAATTTTCAAGTGCTGGGTGCCTACTGGGTTCATTCTTCCCCCATGACATTCCTGTAAGGTAGGTGGCTGCTTTTCAGCAGATGACAGTTTGGAGACAGAACTTACTAATGTGTGTAGGGTGACAGACAAGTTAGCTGGTGTGTCAGGACAGAAACCCAGGCCAGGCCAAGCCTCTGCAGGCTTTTCGTGCTGCAGAGTGGATAGGCAGAAGCGAGCAGCCCTGGAGAGACGATGCTGGGGCTGGAAAGGAGACTGCTGATGTTTGGCGAGTCAGCCCTTTGGTTTCTGTCCTGCCCCTTGCCAGCTGTGGGACCATCAGGCTGGCAAATGTAGCCTCTGTTCTGAGTGAACATTAGGGATCTGTATTGATGAGAAAAGGGAAGAAGGGATATCGGGGAGGCAGACAACAATTTACTTTTAGATCCTCTCTTGATCTGAAAAAGAAATGCAAATGTCTATTGCCTCCGAGCAGATAGAATGTTGACTTCTACTTCAGCGGGTTACATTGCTGATTTATGCATATTACCACGTCTCATAGCCTTACCCTGTTTTGAACATGTATACTTCTTCCACCTCTGAGTGGTGGGGACATGTATCACTGTCTGAAATGATTTTATTTATGTGCTCTTATAGTTACTGTCTGTCTCTTGCTTTGGCCACACAAGAATCTAAGTTCCAGTTGGGGTGGGACCATGGTCTGTCCTGCGGTGTCTCTACATTTGTGATGTGCTTGTAACATTTGATAAAGATTTGCGAATAAATATATGGCATACTGAAGAGGGAGGGTCAAGTTGTCCTGAGCACTGAATGCATTCTTCCCTCCCTGGCTCCTGCCCCCTACACCCTTACTTTCGTCTGCAGCTCTTTCTAAAAGGCATTCTTGTTATTGACTTGTTTGCAGGCCTTGCCACAGGGGGGTGCTACAGCATTTGAAAAGAAGAGACGGTGGACAGCATCTGCAGGCAGGCACCTGTCTTTTGGGTTTGCCCAAAGCTCAGTGAGAAGTGAACTATCACTGTGGCACTCTCTTCATTTCCCCCTGAATGTGCAAAACAGCCCAGTGAACTCCCTGCCTGAGAGAGCTGACTGGATGTTAGCAATGTGAAATGGTCATATACCAAGAGAAATTTTTAGCAAATTGAAAGGAACATATGTAAGTGATAATTGATGAAGAATCAAGTTTTTCAGATAACTTAAGTTTGAAGTTATCCAATCAGTAATTTTTTTGTCTGCAACACTGTAGTAGTCTGTTTTCACGCTGCTGATAATGCTGCTGATAAAGACATACCCGAGACTGGGTAATTTATAAAGAAAGTTTCAGTGGACTCACAGTTCCATGTAGCTGGGGAGGCCTCACAATCATGGTGGAAGGCAGAAGGCACGTCTTACACGGCAGCAGACAGATAGAATGAGTCGAGTGAAAAGGGAAACCCCTTATAAAACCATCAGATGTTGTGAGACTTACTACCATGAGAACAGTGTGGGGGAAACTGCCCCCATGATTCAGTTATCTCCCACCTGGTCCCTCCCACAACAGGTGGGAATTATGGAGCTACAATTCAAGATGAGATTTGGGTGGGGACACAGCCAAACCATATCAAACAGCAAATTCACAGATGCTAATTAATGGTGGGAAGTAAGGGGTGATAAGTCCTACTGAAGTATTGAAACATCAAAATTTAAAAATGCTTTTAAAAAGATTGTGCCCTTCTGTGTTCCTCAAATGCACATGGCAACTAGAACACTTTTTAGAAACCCTTTCAGGGACATGTTTTAGGAAAGAAATTTAAGTTACATGGAATAATGTTTTGATTATTTGTCTATGAATGGAAATTTCTAGATAAAAATTTCCTTTTTTTCCTTCCGTCCTTCCCTCCTTCCGTCCTTCCCTCCCTCCCTCCTCCCTCCCTCCCTCCCTCCTTCCTTCCTTCCTTCCTTCCTTCCCTCCCTCCCTCCCTCCCTCCTTCCCTCCTTTGTTCCTTCCCTTTTTCTGTCTCTCTTTTCTAAACAGGGCCTCACACTACCGCCCAGGCTGGAGTGCACTTGTGTAATTACGGCTCACTGCAGCCTCGATCTTCTCAGGCCCAAGTGATCCTCCCACCTTAGGCTCCTGAGTAGCTGGGACTACAGGCACAAGTCGCTACACTCAGCTAATTTTTTCGTTTTTTTTTTTCTTTTTGTATTTTTGTAGAGGTGGGATTTCACCATGTTACCCAGGCTGGACTTGAACCCCTGGACTCAAGCACTCTGCCTGCCTCAGCCTCCCAAAGTGCTGGGATTATAAGTGTGAGCCACCACATCCAGCCAGAAATTTCTAAAAGCAGTTCTATGAAGTAGTTTAAGCAGTCTCTTTTCCTTTTCTTCCCTACTTTTAATTTTTTATATACTTTTAATATTGCTTGTCACTTTCTGAATAGGCAGTATAACATCAAAGCTGAGTCCAACCGTGTATTTTAATTAAATAGAAGCCAAAATAAGGAGCTGTCATTTCTAAAAATGAGATCTTTTTGTTTCCTTCTTCCTCTACTTTGGCATTGGTTGGTTTTTTTTGTTTTTTTTTTTTTTTTGCCTTTTTTCCCTGAAATGGGATGTTAGAGTTTAGATTATTGCTGTCAGGTTAAAAAAAAAATTGAAACGAATTAAAAGTTGATAGCTTAAACATTGACTCCTACCCATTGAGTGCCCTTTATATATGTAATTACAGTGTTTACATATATACACAAATACAACATTGTGTTTACATATATACATGAAGTCATATGTAATACCCCAAATATACCCTCAATGAGAGGAAAAAGAAAATATTGAAAAGTTTCCCCAAATCTAAACCTTTTCTCACTGGAAGTTGAATGTTGCTGTGTACTTGTGTAATTAAGCCATCATAGCAAATTTTCCGCTACGGTAACATACTTGGACTACATGAAATGCTATTGCCAAGTTGATTTTACAAGATTTTGACCTGTTGACATGCTAAGATAGATGGTATGAGTCTTTTAAGTTCCATTACACAGGATTCAAGGACCCATCATCATTTAAAACAAGATAATATTTTCCACTTGGGCCATACACACACTGACTATTCTAACAGCGATATGAATGTTGAAGTGTATTTCTGAATTTTAAAACCCCAAAGTAATAAAGTTTACATTAAACAGATTTTCCTTTGATCTCTCTCTCTCTGCGTGTGCATATGTATGTGTGTGTCTATACATATATATATATATATATATTTTTTTTAACTTTCATTGAGATCTTCATTCAGGACTTTGTTTATTCAGGTTAGTATTAAGTTGATTTTAAGAGGATGAAAGAAAGTAAAACTGTATTCACTTTTCTCCAAAAGTGGATTTAATGGGAAATACCTAAATAAAAAAAAAAAATCTGAACTATTTTAAGAATGTTCTTAGTGGTTAAAATTGTTATGGTAGCATATTGGGAGCAAGGGAAAATGCCTCATAAATAGCTGGTTTAACAACTGTAGTTTTAAATAGTCATGAAAAATAACATGACTGTTAGGAGGAAACATTAAATATTCATGAAAATATGGACTTCTAGTTGATACATAATGAAAAATTGAAGTTCAGGTTGACAGAAGAAAGTGCATCTCTCAAAAGTATGTAAAAATAAGAATAACATTAGTTCCCCTGATATAATTAGAAAAAATAGTAATAATTTTAATTAACTTTTAAGTAAAAAAACTAAACAAAAGTCTGTAGAATAGAAAAAAATTCAGAACTTGAATAGGAAAAGAGGAAAATAGAGAATGAGGTGGCATGGTTAAAAGTGAGGTAAGTTGGCTTTGATCCAGGTTCCACCAATTACTAGCCCATGGCCTTGGGTAAATTAAGCACTAAAGCCACCTCACTCTTCTTCTCTATTATATGGGAGTACTAATACCTGTGTTGGAGGATATTGTGATGCTCAAATGAGATATTTTAAACAAAGAGTGAGTTTTTACTTTTCATGTAGATAGAATAGGATAATGCTAAGAATGTACTGTAACACTAAAATAATTTCCTTTTGGCATGTAATTGGCCTAGAATTTATATTAGATTCTTGTGCTTTGATTTAATAATGTTTAAAGTTATGAAAAATAAGATGAATAGATAAGTTAGGCAGTTATTGAAGAAACTGGGGAAACCCAGTATTAAGATTGCAGTTTAACTGGATATTAGCATCTTTGATAAGCAGAGAGATTTGTTGTTCATGATGAAGAGGATGATGATGATGATAATGACAGTTAATGTTCATTGAGATCATAAGGTATATTAGGCACTATAAGAGCTATACAGGAATCTTATCTTCACTATAGTCCGACGAGGTAGGTTCAGTCATTAAACTGATTTTGAAGTTGAGGAAAGCGTGGTTTAAAGAGGTTGAGTAACTTGTTAGTATCCACAGTGGATACTGGGATTGAAGCCCTGACAGGCAACCTTGATTCTTAACTGACAATGGCACCATAATGAATTTGATTATGTGGTTAACTTCTTGGGGACCCAAATCTTACATGGACTTTTGAATCTAAATGGTGTAATCTCACCACAGAGTTTCTTGTTTCCCTCACATCTCAATTTCTCTCATCTTGTATTTTACTATATGTAGTCAGGAAGAACTAAGCTGCTCTTTCAACACTTTGCTTAGAAATTTCCTCAGCTAAATAGCCAATTTTATCACTTGCCAATTCTACCTTCTACAAAATACTAGTACATGAACACAGTTCAATCAAGTTCTTTGCCACTTTATAACAAGAATTTACTTTCCTTAATTATTCAATAACGTGTTCCTCATTTGTCTGAGCCTTCACTGGCACCATCCCTATTTCTACCAACATTCTGAACAGGATTACTTATGTGTTTTCCCAGAAGATGAAAACTTTCTATATGTCTCTCCTCTTTTCTTTCTGAGCCCTCACCAGAATCACCTTCCAAAGTCCCTTCACAGCAATGTCAACATTTTCTAGCATGTACCTTCCAGCCTCTCTATGCATTAACCAGTTCCAAAGCCACTTCCACATTTTTAGGTATTTGTTAAGGTAGCACTCCACTTCCCAATACCAATTTCTATTTTAGCTTGGGCTATTATCATAGAATACTGGTATTTATTTCTCATGGTTCTAAATGCTGGGAAGTCCGAGATCAAGTTGCTAGCATAATTGGGTCTGACAAGGCCCTCTTTCTGGTTTGCAGATGGCTGTGGTTTTGCTGTCTTCAACTAGTACAGAGAGAGAGAGGAAGCAAGTTCTCTCGAGTCCCCTCTTATAAGAGCATTAATCCCATCATGGGCAAGGACTCCACTCTTATGTCCTAATTACCTCCCACATACCATCACATTGGGGATTAGATTTTTAAGTTGCCTTAAATATTCAATACTATTATTGTTTTGCTTTCTGTTTCTGTTTTATTTTTTTCCTCCCGTATTGCTCTTTGGAATGCACTCTGATGACCGAGTGTATCCAAATGGGAGTTTATTTCTTGGGCAGCATTTTTATTCTTGTTGGAAATTGGTGATGATTGGAAATATGCTCAGTATGTGCAGTGCTGATGATTTGTCCAGTGTCCCCCTAGTTTGGAGATGTTGGTAAAATAAAATTAATTGAAGGGAGGAATTAACATGAGAATCAAGCCCATTATTAGTTTAAGGATGCATTTATCCTGAGAGAGATTATATAAACTCACAGAAACATCCATCCCTGCTTACAACAATAAAAAAGAAACATGTAGGACAACAGAATGCAAATAGTGATTTTTGGCATAATGGTGGTTTGGCAGGTGAAAATAACAGAGTTCTAACAGAGAAGAATCAGAGGACCTCTCCTGGGGAATGGAGGCAGGCCCCCTTTTCTTTGGGAGATACTAGGAAAAGGGTTGGAAGTAGAAGGAAAAGGAGACCCTCCTTAAACCTAGCTACACTTCATCACACACATCTCTGACTTTGATCCCTGTGGCAGGAAGCACTACTATTAAAATTGGGACTTACTGAGGTTTTCTCATATAATTAGGAAAAGGAAAGGTGTATTTGACAATGGAGCCTTTAGATCAAATTACCTGCAACCTAGTTGTGGCTCAGTGGTCAGAAGGGAGCCACCAAAGCACTTATTAATGTATTGCATAGTTGCCTTATAAGGCACAGGGAGCCAGTAAGAAAGCTAGCTGCTAGCAGCAAAACATCTCAGAATCCAGAACGGATTCAGCAGTGCAGAAGAGAGATTTGCAGAAAAATGTAGAAGTTGCAGTTTTCAAACTGATGAAACTTTTGGAACATGATACCGGTTGAAACTGCTGTCGGCTACCATGTCCCTGCACCATTGCCTCTTGCAGCAGATTGCAGCCCTGCAGGTGTTAACCCTGAGTGACTGTTAAGCTCTGTGAGGGGATGTGTTTTCAGACTCCCTGGTTTTCAGGCTGTGTCTGTTAATGTAGGGCGGCTAATCTGTACGAAGGGGCTAAGCATGTAGTTCAAAAGCTGGCAGGGAGACATCCACTGGGAAGCAGGATTCGTCTTGGTAATTGCTTAAAAGAAATAAAGGCCCTTTGTGAATCCCTTCTCTTTATCTCCCATATTCCCACGAGGATAAAAAAGTAGAGAGGACAAAGAAAATATGTAAGAATACTGATTGTGACTATTTTTTCTTTTTAAAATGGACATTTTCATGGTTTAAGGAAAACAAAAGGAAGGACACAGAGATAAGCAATCTAGATTTTGGTGCTGCCTGTTTGATATAGACAAATGGCCTCCTCCTTGCATTATTCCTGATTAGGAATTCTGAAAAATCTTATGTCAAATGATGATCTTCTGAAGCTCACTATCCTAAGTAAATGAGTGCTTGATAAATTTTTCTTTGCTTAGAAGCAAGAGATGATTAACTGTATGCAAAGGGTCTTCATTTTATGTGCCCTTTTTCCCCTCAGAAAATTGAGAGGTTGGTTGTTAATACAGACCAACAGTGTGTTTCTGAATGATGTTATTTTCTGAATTAATGCTGCACTACTCTTTTTTTTTAAATCCTATTTTGGTAAATGTAAAGTTTTTATCAAAAATAAAGCAAACAAAAAGGAAAATCCCCAAACTGCTTAGAAAAAAATTGGGGATCACTTTTCAGGACTGTTCTCATTCAGAGGCAGTCACGTCTGTTTTGCCCTCTGAAATTAAATGGAATATGATTTTTTTTTACTTCTAAAGGGGCTCTTCCAAGATTACTTCCTAGAATAGCTCTGACTGATGTATTCTTGAAATCAAGTGAGACCCTGTCTTACTGTCATCGACATGAATCCAGCTTTTAAGAATGGTATTGGTCCTTGGATTAGCAGCTGCTACATAATTACCTTCGTCTATCTGATCATTAATATATAGAGTATCCATATAACTTGTTGAAAGCTAAACAAAAACCTACTTAGGTCAGTCATTTGATATCATAAAACTGTTTATAACACTAAAAATGTTTAACTGAATTAAATTAAATTGATTAGTATGAGTTACAGAGTAAAGAGAAGAAAGATACATAATAAGTTAAATAAAGGGCTCTGTGTTTTCTGAATGGTAGGAACATTTCCCAGGGTACATCACCCTTATAATACTACTGTGGGGAAGTTGTTAACTCTTTTTAAAATTCTACTTCTAAGGGTATTTGTCATCATCAGTGGCAACCTTTTCTCTTGCTTCAGACGTGTTAAGTCTTTACACTTATTAATTCTTTTATGTAGTGTTTGTAGTTTGTAGAAGGAAATTGATTTTCTTGTAATGGGAAAATCATCGCTCCTATTATGACATAAAACTTTAATTTGATGTCTCCTTCACTGACCCAAACTAATTACAGCAAAAACATGTTAACAAAGTGAGTAAAGTTCTTTCTTTCATGCATCAATTTTACTACTCAGGGCTGCCCCAGAAACTCTTAAATGAAGGTGCTGCTCTGTTACCCTGGGACTGTGTGTGTGCACATGTATGTGTGTGTCTGGAGTAACCACTGTGACAGCCAGTGAAATATAGATGCTCGTGGTGAACCTTGAACTCCTCAGATGATCAGCTTCTAAGGAGCAAAGAAATATTAAAGGAGTTTATCAGTAATGGTTAGAACACACAACAGCTGAAAACATGGGCAGAGCTTCCTCTTTAATTTGGGCAGATTGGAATGCACCTCCCCAAATGAAACGGAAACAGTAAAATTTAAAAACTTTTATGAGTACCCAGCTCCACTGCACCTGGCTGTTCTAATTGCCTTCAAGCCAGTCATTACTGGGGAGGCAAGATGTTTAGCCACCAACAGCCCTTATTAATGTATAATAGGAATTTGCTTGTAAAACAGAATTATTGGGATGGCATGATGTCATAAAGACAGAGTGCTGACATTTCAGATTGTTTTATATAGGGATGTTGAATTATAATTTAGGAGTGGAATATTCTTTTGGTAATTAATCACAATTTGGGACAACGTCAGTGTGGGTTAGGTATATGGATACATAGAATTCATGATTGTAGTGCTCTTCTAATAAAGGCTGTGTTTGTGCAAATGCATGTAATTCTCATGAATTATCTATGGGGAAAGAAAAATCTTCTCTCGTACTTTGCAGATGTGCAAAAACTGACCACAACAGGTGTAAATAAATGAAATGTTTCAACAAGTCTGCCTCTGGATTTCTGTAAAAATGTAAAAGCCTCACAATTATAAAGCTGCCTGCAAATTTTCTTCGTGGTATCAATGATATAAGAAATGGGATACATTAATTTTGCTGGACCTCAAACTTAGAATCTGTCAATATGGCTCTGTGATTAATGGCTACAGATTTTACCTGCCTCATAAATATAATGGGCCTTGATTACTGAGCTCAGTTTGCAAAGCAATAGTTAACATGATGTCAACACTTCCATTGTAAACCCCATTTTTGGAGGGGTTTATAACGTGGTCATAAAAAATCACGGGGGGATGACACTTTGAACATGAGGTCTTAGTCTGGGGAAACAAAGATATTTTCAGGAAAAGATTTAAGTATTCCATTTACCTGTTTGTAGGTTTATGAAGACCTAAGCTGCATATAAAAATTTCAAGTTTTATGTACTTTAAAGAGAAAAATCTTAAATAAATAGGATTTCTTATTGCTCATCTTGTTCAGTTTTTCTAAGGAAATACTCTATAGTTAGAGGATACATTTTAAACTGGAAGGGAACATTTTAAACATGGTATGGTACAGATCAGAAGATATTTAAAAAATCATTCTGTGTTAATGTCTTTGGGATTTTATGCATGTCAGCCACATAAAAATCATATGTTTCAGATCCTTCTCAACAAGAATTCTAGGGCAAAGCTTAGTTTTTGCAAGCCTTGGAAAATACAGTGTGAACTGGGCCACCTTGGCAAGACAATGTTGCATACAACAGAATACCTGATACTGGGTAATTTATAAAGAAAAAAATTTACGGCCGGGCGCGGTGGCTCAAGCCTGTAATCCCAGCACTTTGGGAGGCCGAGACGGGCAGATCACGAGGTCAGGAGATCGAGACCATCCTGGCTAACACGGTGAAACCCCGTCTCTACTAAAAAACACAAAAAACTAGCCGGGTGAGGTGGCGGGCGCCTGTAGTCCCAGCTACTCAGGAGGCTGAGGCAGGAGAATGGTGTGAACCCAGGAGGCGGAGCTTGCAGTGAGCCGAGATCTGGCCACTGCACTCCAGCCCGGGCGACAGAGCGAGACTCCGCCTCAAAAAAAAAAAAAAGAAAAGAAAAAAGAAAAAAATTTATTTCTTCCAGTTTTGGAGGCTGAGAAGTCCAAGGTTGAGGGGCTGCATTTGGTGAGGCCTTCCTCCAAGTGAGGTCTCTGGAGAGTCCTGAGGTGTGCAAACATGCCAGCCCAGGTCTTCCTGCCTCATCTTATAAAGGCCGACAGCCCCAATCCCATATTAACCTACTAATCCATAAATGTTAATCCATTCACGTCTTAAAGGCCCCACCTCTCAATACTGCCACATTGGGGATTAAATTGCAACACGAACTTTGGAGAGGATAAACATTCAAACCACAGCAGACAACAAACATCCTTTCTGACCTAGAACATAAGTTGCCTCTTGTGTGAAGAGAGAGAGAGTCTGCCTAGAGCTGCTCCAAGGCCATCTCCATGTCTCCCTCCTGGGCATGGCGATGGCATGATGCTGCTTGCCCCCTGTGGGGTGGGGTCACCCTTAGAAGCTCAGGATTTCTTCTGTACCCTTACTGACTGTGGCACAGAAAGACTAAAAGAATGCATATACTTTTTAATAGCCAGTACTTCTACAAGTTTGTGAGAGCAAACTTCCTGACGGGAAGCCAGGATTAACTCTCTTGGAATTTGAGGGAGGTTGGATTGGAGGCCGTGGTCAGAACCCAAACTTTTGAAGTGGGAGTTCAGCTCCCACAATGTACTTGACTTGGTGAATAGCTTAAGAGTTTTCATTTAAAGAGTCATCTCATAGTACTTCATAATTGGTTCCAAAGCCACTAGGTGGCCTGATGGAAAGGGTTTTTGTTGTTGCTGTTAGTTTGTTTTTGCTTTGGGGATATGGGGAGACTAGATTATGCCATAAAATCAGTAAAGCAAAATTGTTAAACCCACAATGATACTGGGCAAGTGTTAGGTTTTTCTCTTCTCTTTCTGAAAAATTCCCTCTCTTCCTTCCACCCTCCCTCACAAGGGGGCTTTTCCACAGTCTTCAGAAGGCAGCAGAAAATGTTGCAGTGTGGTGGTTATACAAGACTGGCATATATTTCAGTATTGTTTGTAATGCCTGAAATATTTATCAAAATATACCCATGACATCTTCTGCCCTCATTTGATATCCTGGAAAGAAACAAGCTATTTCACTATTTGCTTTGTATTGTTAGACTTGTTGTCATAAAACGTAAAATGTAGAAGCAATACCAATAATTCTTAGGCTGGCAGAAATTATCGAATGTTCCAGCCTGCTTGAGTAATAACACTGGGCCCTGGCATTGGGTAAGACAATGTTGCAACAATGTTATAATGTTGTAAGCAACATTTCTTACCCAATATCAGGGCCCAATGTTTTTACTGGCTGGGTCAGCAGACAAGGCTTTTCCTTGAATAATGCTCACATAAAGAACTTTAAAAATGTCTCTGATGGCCTGTGGGTTAAGGCAGCAATAGCGTTAATTGACATAGTGATAAAGAAGTTTGTAGCACTGCATTTTGAAAAATACAAAATAATACAGCACTCTTGGCACTTCATATGCTGTGTATATTTTAGTCTTCACAGCAACCCTATGAAGTAAGTGGTTGGCATACATTTTCTGAGATTGAATAGCTTGTGAGCTGTGGAGCTGGGATGGGAAACCAGGTCTGTGTTATTTTGAAACCCATGGTACTCCCATTATGTATCAATGACTCATAGGTCAGGTACTAAAATATTCATAATCATGAGTTTATTTATTCAGTAAATATCCATTGAGTGCCTGTCATGTGGTAGGCCTTGTCAGATTCTGGAGTTGTGATATGAATGAGACAGCCTTAGGGTATATGCACGAGAGGGGTAAGGATACTGAGACATTACAGGAACTTACACTCGAGGCACAAGGGCTAAAATGAGAGATGCGAACCCAAAGAGAGCATGTGGAAGGGGCGCTTGATCTAGGATTGAAGAGGTTCAGGCAGAACTTACCAGAAGCCAAAAAGCTGGAAGGCAATGGCCCCAGCCAGGTGGAGGGGATTTGGATAAGGGGAAACATTTTAATCCACGAGTACAGCAGAAGTAAAGGAGGTGAGAGAATGTGTTTCCATGAGGGAGAGGCCAGAGCACTCAGTGGTGGTCAGCTCTAGAAGGGCTTTGCGAACCCAGTTGGAGGAGTTTTGACTTTCTCACAGGCTGTAGGAAGGCACTGGTGGTTTCTGAACTGGGACTGAGGTGCCCAGATCAACATTTGAGAAGCTGACCCTGGCCACCTTGTGGAGCAGGGAATAGTGATGGTGGCACCGAGGCAAAGGCCCCCTTTGCAGTCACTGTGAGTGGAGTTGGGAGTGGACTCTGGTGATGTTCAGCAGGTGGATGCACAGTCCTTGGGGATTTATGGGATGTGAGGGGTAAGGTTCCAGAGAGGTGTCGAGGATGGCTTATGGGTGGCTAGTGGGACATGTGCCTGTCACCCAGAAGAGGCTGCGAGGAGGGAGACCAGGACAGGGGAGCTTCGGACATACTGCAGCCTGGGGAGCTACCAGTTATACACGTCCAATAGGCAGCTGGAGCTGGAGGAAGAGATTTGAGAGCCATCACCGTAGAGATATTAACTGAAATCACAGGAGACGAAAGACGGTGTGGCATGAGAAGAGAACCTAAGAAGATTCCCAAGGCCAAAGACTCGCTAAGGGTGGAAAGAGAAAAGGGAGCCTGCACAGGAGCAGAGTGAACGGGCAGAGGCAGGAGAGCAAGGGGAAGCCCAGGAAGGAGAGTTCAATGAGGAACACTCATCAGTCCAGTAAAAATGTTGCAGAGAAAGCCAAATAGACAAGGGCTGCAAGGGTGAGTGATATCATGCCTCCCCACACCCCCATGCCTTGTCTTGAAGGAGGTGATGCTTTGGCATGATTTGTCTGAAAAATTCTACCAGGTCTTACTTCATTTTGTCAGAGGGACCTGTCTAAAGGATGCTTTAGCAGGCTAAAGTTTCACGTTTCCAGATACTTTCTCATAATCGTCAAACATACTCTACTCTAAATAACCTAAGGACTTTTAAATAATAAACTTGTTTGTTATCGCAGAATGTAGCATTTTTAGGTTGAAAGTAATTTTAGAGATCAACTTATTTAGCCCCTTAATATTACTGTCAGTCATTGATTTATTCTGTAAACACTTATTAAACTCTAGTGTCATCCAGGTATATAGATTAATAGGAGTTTTACTATAGTGATCTTTTTAAGAAAATATAAGGGTGCAGCATTTTGTTGTAATGAAAATGCCATAATATGTGGATTAATAGAAATAGAGAAAATTCAGTCCATGTTAATTTTTTTTCTCTCTCTGGAAAGATGGAAACACTAATAAATGCAGATTGACACATCCTCCACAAACTTTTGAGTATCACAAACTCCCTGGCCTTGATGTTTTATTAAATTCTTCTCTGGGGTCTTGTCCCACTTTGCTCTCTGGCAGTGTCGAGACTTTGGACAAGGCGAAAGGGTAGAGCAGAGGCCACTACAATGTCCCAGGCCCACTTGCCCACTTGCCAAAGTGCATGGACACTGTTCTGTAGCCCCAGGTACCTTTTCAAGTCCCTAAAACCCCAGCTAGGCATGGTGAAGAAATAGAATAGCAGAGGGAATGGCGCGGCTTGCTGTTCTTTGGTGCTGGTTATGACCAAACCTTAGAAAAAGCATCTGGTGCCCCGAAGTGCCCTCTTGCTCCCCTCTGCAGGTGCAGCCCCCCAGGCGCGCCCGCACCCCTTCCCGCATGTTGGTGTTGGTTCCTCCGAGCTGGCTGTCCTGTCTTCATTTACTGTTTATCTGCATGTGACTCTTCCTCATCATAATGTGATTTGCTTGGGGAGGGAGTGGCTCCATTCCAGGCTTACTGAAGAGTAACAACACTGGGCTTAGCCCTGTCTAAAAACCTTAACCTGACTGGGTCACATCCCAGAGATGTCCTCCACTGCCCTGAGGTCAAAGAATGCAAGGCCTGCTTCATCTCTGCCAGCCTTTCCTGTGCTGGTCCCCACGAGGTTTTCTTGACTTTTCCCATAATTTACCAGCTTACTACTCTATCTTCTAAGGAACTTTGATGCCCTCCCTTCCCTAATACAGGCACACCTTGCTTTACCGCACTTGGCAGATAGTGCATTTTTTACAAATTGAAGGTTTCTGGCCGTTTTCCCAACGGCATGTGCTTATTTTATGTCTCTGTGTCACATTTTGGTAATTCTTGCAATCTTTTAAATTTCATTGTTATCGTATCTGTGATCGGTCATCTTTGACTTTACTATTGTAATTGTTTGGTGGTGCCAGGAACTGCACCCATATAAGATGGTGAACTTAATCAATAAATGTTGTGTGTGTTGACTGCTCTGTTAACAGGCCCTTCCTCTGTCTCTCTCCCTCTCCCTGGGGCTGACTATTCCTGGAGACACAGCAGTGTTGAAATTAGGCCAATTAATAACCTTATGATGACCTGTAAGTGTTCAAGTGAAAGGAAGAGTAACACGTCTCTCACTTTCAACCAAAAGCTAGCAAGAATTAAACTTAGTGAGGAAGGCATGTTGAAAGCCGACACAGGCTGAAAACTTGGCCTCTTGCACCAAACAGTTAACCAAGTTGTGAATGCAAGGAAAAAGTTCTTGAGCGAAATTAAAAGTGTTACTCCAGTGAACACACGAATGATAAGAAAGCAGAACAGCTTTATTGCTGATATGGAGAAAGTTTGAGCGTTCTGGATGGAAAATCAACACAGCCATAACATTCCCTTAAGCCAAAGCCTAATCCAGAGCAAGGCCCCAAGTCTCTTCAATTCTGTGAAGGCTGGGTGAGGTGAGGATGCTGCAGAAGAAAAGTTGAAAGCTAGCAGAAGTTGGATTCATGAAGTTTAAGAAACTAAGCCATCTCCATAACGTGAAAGTGCAAAGTGAGGCAGCTTCTCAAGCACTTGCTGGAGAAGCTGCAACAGTTTATCCAGAAGATTTAACTCAGATGACTATAAGTATTTTTACAAAGCATTTTTTAGCAATAAAATAATTTAAAATTAAGATATATACTTTTTAAAGACATAATGTTATTGCACACTTTTTAGACTACAGTATAGTGTAAATATAACTTTTATCTGCACTGGGAAATCAAAAAATTAGTGTGACTCGCTTTATTGTGATATTTGCTATTGCAATGGTCTGGAACCAGACCAGCAGTGTCTCTGAGTTATGCCTCTAGATTACTCCCTGATCCATGGTGCTAGCTGAACAATCAGCAGGGTTTGTAAACCGATGCTGCAGTCAATAAAGGTTATTAACAGCATATTGGATGTTGTGATGAGATTATAAGAAAGCGTTTGAAACATGGCCTACTGCATAGTGAGTATAATTAAATGTTTCTTAACTAAAAATTTTAGAAAGGCATTGAGTTCTTAAGTTCCTACTCAGTTCATCAGCAAGCATGTATTGATTTGCTTGTGGTTGTTATCCTTGTCATTATTTTAATATTTGCTAACCTTTGGGTAAACTCTCAAGTCATTTTTGTTCAGGAGACTTGTCAGTTTTATGATTTCTCATAATGAATTCTCTTAAGTGATATTTATATTTTATTTTGCTCCTTGTGGCTTAGTTTTCCAGTATTTCTTATTCTATATCAGTGTCAGAGAAAAATGGGATTGAAGATGTATTTTGAGTTAAGAAGTGATAAAAACAGAAGCAGGAGGCAGCTCCAAGTGAAGGTGGTTGCTGTGATGGAATTTGGTGGTCAGCGACCAAGTGAGGTACATCTTTCAAATTATGTGCATGGCCGGGTGTGGTGGCTCACGCCTGTAATCCTAACACTTCGGGAGGCTGAGGCGGGCGATCACCTGAGATCAGGAGTTCAAGAGCAGCCTGCCCAACTTGGTGAGACCCTGTCTCTACTAAAAATATTTAAAAACTTAGCCAGGCATGGTGGCGGCCACCTGTAATCCCAGCAACTCGGGAGGCTGAGGCATGAGAATTGCTTGAACCAGAGAAGTGGAGGTTACAGTGAACAGAGATCACACCACTTGCACTCCAGCCTGGGCGACAGAGCAAGACTCTGTCTCAAAAAAATAAAAAATAAAAATAAATTATAGGCATCTTAGATTTCCCATCTGTAAAGAAAGGAAGAGGAACAACATGGTATCTCAGGTCCTACCAGTTCTAAAAGTCAGTTATTCTAGTTCTAGAGTATGGCAAAACTATGGATGGCTTTTTGTTCCTACAATTTTTATGAACATTTTCACTGGCTTTAATATCCATGTCCAAAGTAACAGGAAGGTAAGACTTTTTACCAGTACTCAGCTGATCTCCTGCTTCTCTTCTTGTCCAATGTTTTCCACTTTTCAAAATTTTTTATCATTGACTACTAGTACAAGAAAAGGGCCCAGAGTATAGTGTCTGGATTCACTGTTCACAAATGGCATTACAAAAAAACACCCGAGTAGGTCCTTTGAATTGTATATTTCATGTCAAGTGGCCCTCTCTCTATTCGCCTGGCAATTAAGAATTGGTTACATGAAATTAATCTGGTAGTAATACAATCTTAAATTCACAAAATAATTTTCTTTGCCTTTGAGCAGCAATGCAGCCTGCCTACCACAAGAGGGCAGTGTAGGTGATTGCATAAAGGAGATGGCTTCTGCAAAAAGAAATGACGTTTATGACACTAGTTTCCAGCTTAGAGAGCATTTTCACATGCATGTATGACGGTCTCAGCAGTTCTCTGTGATGGGTAAAGCATGCATAATCGCTCCCATTTTATAGATGGAGAAACTAATGCTAGAAAGGCTTGAAGATAATTTGCATAGAGTTGCACAGCTGATAAATGCCATCCAGTGCTTGAATCCAAGTCTCTTGCCACTATACCACTCTGCCCATAAATGGTACATTATCATCATATGAGTGACTTCCTAATGTAGAGCTGAGAGGCTGTGCAAAGCTAGGAAACATCTGTTCTATGGGAAAAATTCTCAAATTTTTTCATCTAACATAGCATCTTGTGAAAACTTTCAAGACTTATGTTTTCTTCTGTTCCATAAAGATGGGAAAGGCCGGGAATTATTTGTTTCATAAATGCCACCATGCACAGCCATCATTGCAGTCTCAGTTGTTCTGAGCTAGATTACATAGCGGGTCTTAAATAGTTAGTAGATGGGGAGGAGAAAGAGGTCAAAGTGAAGGAGAAATCAGGACCCGGATGTACATAATCCAAATGACCACTTCCTCAGTTTCCATGGTGAGCTTGGAAATTCCCCATGGACTCCCAGAGCTCCAGCTCTTTATGTAGTTTCAAAGGAGGCAGCAGAATACAGTAAAGGCAGAAGCAAGGCTAAATCAGAACCAAAACAAAGCACCCTGTTTTTATACACCCAGATGAAGATTTTTCTAAGCTCCCAAATTCTAAGACCTAACACTGGGTGGCCTGCAGGCATTCAGACAAGTGATCCCTTTGCTGGAGGACTTACATACCGAATTTATTCTACTGGGATTTTGCCATTCTTTTTTTGTAGTTAAGGTGGTTCTATCAGGTAATTAATTTTAAGTGCTTTTATTTATTTGTTGTAGGAAAAAAAAAAAAAGACTCCAGTAGCCTTTTTTGTGGTTATACCAGTTGCCTGATGATTCATGAATTCAGATCTAAAACCAGAGTCGGTGTAATCAATACGTGAAAAATAGGTGCTGCCTAATTGCCTTTCTAAATCAGTAAAATAATTAAAGCCTTTATAGTCTGGCCGATTAATGCATTGCACATCCGTATGGTCGGCTTAATAGGGAAAATGCTTGAGAAAGATAAAAATCACAAGACCAAAAGCAACTAATAGCTGAAAAAAAATTTCTATGTAGTTGATTAATTGTCCTCATCTTTTTCTCTTAAGAGACTAAACCTTGAGTAAATTCTCCGAGTTTGTATAGTTCCGATTTAGTCAGCATTCCCATTGTAAAGTGCCAGTGTTATATTTTTCATTCATCATTTTCTTAGATTCCAATGTAAGTGTCATTGTTGTGTTTAGTGAAAGAATACAAATATTTATTTTAACATTCTTTAAACAGATTCTTAGTAGAGGGTAGAGCTTTCTAATGCTCTGCAGCTGGGTTTCAGGCTTTAAAATTGGTTGTCGTCTGCACACTAAGATCTCTGCAAGTACTCAGCCGCAGAGAGCAAAATCCCACTTGACAAGCAGTCTCTAGATATGGATTTATGCAATAGGATGTCATGTTTACTTTGGACCTGCTATGATCTACCTGGGAAAATTTCCCTATTATGCATTTATTAAAAAGTTCTAAATACATATTTGCACAATGTTTTCTTATGGAAACATCTGTAAGGAATTATTAACTTACTCATTTCCACACGGGATTTTTTTTTTTTTTAGAGAGAGAAAGACAGCAATTGTGTAAGCAAACCAGAGAAAAACTATGAACATAATACATTTAGAATTCACTCTGAATTCCACTTGGATTTTCTTACGTTCTCATGTTGGTGAAGATAGATAACATAATTGTTATCCTAACCAGAATTCAGAATTTGCATCTCATTCTGATTTCCTTAAACATTTTTAGAATTTCATCAGTCTTTTTTAGCAAAGCCAGTCATGGGAAGAGTTGAGTATTGACCTTTTTTCTTCTTTTTCTTTCTGGTTAGCCTGCATTGAACCTTTGGCCTTACCCCAAGTGTATGGGTGGTATATGTTTTTAAATTGATATATCAATGTTGAATTTTTATTGTCACAGTTTCTGTTCATGCTCCCTTCAAACCTTTCATTTATTTGTTTCTGAACCTTGGATATCTCATAAAAATGTCACCATTGTGGTTGAACATTAAGCACCTTCCCATTTTGCTCTGGGCCGTTGAAATAAATTTGGACCAGGTGCTCTGCTCATAATGGAGCCCCTTGAAGTGCTCTGATAATGAGCCGGGAGCGGAAGCTGTCAGCCTTCAGCTGGCTTGAAGAATGCAATTAGAGCAGTTTTAATACTGCAGAGGGACCCCATCCAATCAAGGCCATTTGAGTTAAACCAAGTCTAGAATCCTAAACATGTACTTTTAAGCTTGTCAGCTTTGTCTCTGCACTGAGAATGGGGAGAAGGCATTCCTGTACAATGGATCCATTTTATGTCCAAGAGAAAAAAATGCTCTGAATACCAATAGAAGTTCTCTATCTCTTGTCTCTCCCATTATGATGTCATTATGACCATATTTATGATCTGATGTCAGTGTGGTCAAGATAACCAGTGTCAAATTAAGTTTCAAATGAATCAAGGACTTAGCAAGCCCATTTCTAGAAATCCACCCTAAAAATAGTGCACAGCCTTTTTTTTTTTTTTAATAGCAAAATCGGGATTCACCTAAATATCCATTAATATGGGGAGTGCTTCAGTAAAGTATATTCACTATAGGAAACACTATGCAGCCATTAAAAAGCACAATACTGTCTGTTTTATGTTGTTGAGTAAAGTAAGTCACTTATAGAACAGTTTGTAGAAGTATGATGTGTTTTTTGGGGAAAACCAATTACAATGTACATTTATAGGTACAGAGAGAAGGTTTGGAAGAAAGCATACTAAATTGTTTATGGTAAAAATCAGGAGAAGTGGAGATGAAGGGAGGTAAAGTTTTTTTTTTTTACTGTCTGTGTATTTTAAAATTATTTTCTCATATTTACTTAATGAAAACTTTTTATATTCTGGGGGAGTTTAGCTCACTATCAGGTAAATGTCCTGTTGTAAGTAAATAAATGAACTTCTGTGGTCCAGGAGGAGTGGGGAGAAGCTTCTGGTATTAAGGGATGCTGGGACATAGTAATGATGAGAGGGGTTATCACTGAGGGAGAACTTTACATTCTTCATTTTGGAAAATCCTTCCAACAGCCCTATGGTGTAGATGCTGTTCCACTTACTTTATACCCGAGGATGCACAGGTTTGGAGAGATGTGTTGATTTGCCAGGTCACAAATTTGCAGTGAGTGTAGTAAGGCTTTGAACCCGGGTCAGCTTGGCTCCAGCGACATGCCCATAGCCTCTTCCCTTTTCCCTGCTTGGTTTCTGAGGACAGTTCTTTAAAAGGGGATTTGATTTCCTGGGACCTGTGTCCTTTCCCTCTTCATTTCGTTCAAGAAAATGAGGACACAATTCAGGAGTAGTTGTTATTGTCGTTAATGGTTAACATTTTTTATAAAGGCTTAGACTAGTCATTAAGAAGCCTCATTCTGTGCTCATGGGATTCACAGTGGATTCTCCAGTGAGTGGAAGTCTTTGTCCTAAAATGAGGCAGTGTATAATAATGTCAGTTAATTTCATTTGAAATACAATTTAAAAATAAATAATTTCACACATCAGACAAGCCAGGGTTGTCTTCATTAATGAGAAATATTATGCAAAATTTAAAGATCAGAATAATTATAAAAGTATGTATAACCTCCTTTATAAACTTACTCCTGCGAAGTAGTAGCTTACTCAAATAGCTCATTTCTTCTAACATATTTATTAAGCCACGAATCTTTTTGATTTCATAAAAATAAGCTTATTTCATCAACAAAAAATAGGGCTCTCTATATGTATGTGTGTATGTACACATAAGTACATACATATGTGTATTTCTGTTTCGGATTTTTAAAAACTCTCCACAATGTTTTGTTTGTTTTCCATATCTTCTTTAGCTTGGATT
The DNA here is from genome assembly GCF_009764315.1 of Trachypithecus francoisi. Taxonomy (NCBI): domain Eukaryota; kingdom Metazoa; phylum Chordata; class Mammalia; order Primates; family Cercopithecidae; genus Trachypithecus; species Trachypithecus francoisi. Next base: position 100,004,792 of record NW_022681469.1, on the reverse strand, counting down.
TCTGCTTCCTATGGGATACTGCTTTCCTGTTGGCTTTTTAAGGTGTTGTGCACAATATTAAAATCTCATTTCAGGTTTCCTCTCTATTCCATGACTCAAACTTTGGAATTATTCCTATGAAAGAAATACTTACTAAATTTAGCCACAAGTTAGCCTCTTCCAGTGACCTTAACAAACATTTCGTGGCCCTTCTTCTGACATTGTGACACTGACTTTTTAACTTATTTGGGGCAATTTAATTACTTAGGACAAATAATGTAAACATCCTTGCCCAGAGGCCTGGAAAAGTAGGAACACATAGGTAGACATGAGGCACTTAGAAAATGTAGCAATGACCCCTGTACAGTACTGTCAGCTAATTTTATAAGAAAGCATAAGAAAGCAATAGAATACATTGAAGGGGAAAAGCCTCACTTCTGATTTTTTTTTTTTAACTAAGTCAGCTTTTTTTTCAAGCATCTACTCTTAAATAATTGAGTTTACTTGGCATTTAGGTTCCTTTTTCTTATGCAATTTCTTTCCGATTATGATTATTTTATTTTATGTTTTGCTTCTTATCAACCCCTTTGACCATATAACCATGAGACTGTCACTGGGCCTTCTGTCCCTTTGTTGCGAAGAAAATTCACACATCCGGGGCTTCTGTATGTGGAAAGTGAGTTTCTTTGAAAATGGCCACAACAGAATGGTTTTTCCTCCTGGGGTTGCCAGCACTGCCCCAGGCAGGGGCAGTAATGCAGACGTGACATAAACAGGCATGTTCACTGTGATGAGACGTGAGGGCTCCTTATTCTTCCAAAGAGACTGTGCCTCAGTGGTTGTAAGTGTACCTTGTGAAATTGTGCCCCAGGAGAATACTTGTGCCAAAGTATTAAGGGACAGCCTAACAAACTACTTTGATTTAAAGTGAAAATAAAGCAAAATGCAAAGATTCGGGTCCAGAGAGTCAGGATGGGAGTCATGTGGTCCTGGCTTTGATTTTCAGTCCTTCGGTGCGCCCTTGCCTGAGAGAAAGGGAGGGGAGGCAGCCTGAAGTCATTACACTCCAGGGCAAATCTGAGGACTGACCTTCCCTCTCCGTATAAAAGAGCCCTACCAATAACAGCATGGATGGCTGTGTGGGCTGCATGGGAAGTCCAGAGACCAGGTCTCCAGCCAGGCTCCGGCACGGCTAGCTCTGCTACCTCAAGTACTCTGTAACCTACCTAGACATCAGTTGCTTATTTTAAAACATAGAGTACTGGAGAGGGTCCTATCCAACCTGGATGAAGGAAATTTAGAAGACAATAGTGTTGTGTTTTGTGTGAAAGGAAGATTGTGGGTCACACATTGCTCACTGCTAACACCTACCGATAGTGCTAATTTAAAAAGTCATATATTTTCACACCGAGGCAAGGCTGGAGTTTCCTTTTCTGAGGTTTGGGAGGAGGGGAACAAGGTGAGAGAGGCTGTCTTTGTACTTTTCTTAAATATATAATTTTTTTTGGTTATTCACACAATGTCATCACTGTTTTGGTTTTTAAAAAATATGTATCTAGAGGAAAATCTGAAAGTTTTATATAAACTATTTTCTAAAAATTAAAAATACATGCACATGACTTGAAAAATTTAAATGATACAAAGAAAGGTAAACTCATCCTTCCCTGATCCTCTAACCCCATCCCAACTTTTGAAACAACTGTTAAGTGTTTATATCTTTCCTTCTAAAATGTTAACTATACGTGTTTTGGTGGGGGAGGGGGTGGGGGGGTGGAAGGGAGCTGAATTATGCATGGTTTCTATTTTTTCTTTTAGTTTATCTTTTCTATTTTTTCTAATGACTGCTAGTCTTTTTAAGTTTTATCCAAGAATTTGTATGTCTGGAGATACTTATCTCAAAAGTGAAGCAATGCCAATTTACATTAAAGACCTGACTTTGGGAATGGTTATATGCTCTTTAAGTGTAGCGTTGCATATAGCCATATCCATAAGTAAATATGGTAACAATTATTTGAAATGAACTTTATTCTTCAGCCTGAACAGATTATATTCTATAGTAGGCTCATGCCATTTTGTTAATTGCATTAATTATTTATTACATACTGCCATTTCGCACAGTTCAGTGGGTTGTGGGAAGCTGATTATAGCAGTTTGTTTCAAGTCAGTTTTACACCCTGGTTGACAAAATCATCACACTTTCTCACTAAAATGAAAGAGCTGGAATAATGCTTGGGGCACTTATAACAGATGCAAGGTTAAGGTGCAAACTGTGTGTGAAGCCTAGCCACCATATTTTTAATGAGATCCAATTTATGCAAGCAATATGTACAGTGTTTCCTTCATTCATCTTCTCGGAAGTTCTTCATTTTGGTAGATTTTAGAACGGAAGATGTGTTTGATTCAGACATGTCTCCCAGACTTCATACTATGATGTTAAACTTACAACATCATAAATTTCTTCTTTAACATTTTCTGTCTTCTGACAAGAAGACAAGAGTTAAAATCAGCTCTTTGGTATTGTTAGTAGTTTCATTACATATTTTTGGAATGAGAAATGCCGAGAACTTGTTAAATATGGAATCACTTGGAACAGCACGATCTCTCCTGAACCCAAGCAGTAATAATGCAAATCGAAAGCAGCTTCCTCCTCCGCAGATTTGCAGTTTTTCTGATCACAGATGTGTCCTTCCATGTTGCCTGTCTTTGTAAACCAAGCATATTTTTGTCATCACCTCCAAACCCTTTAATCAGCTGTAAGTGCCGTCACCGGATAGAAGGTCCGTCCTTGGGTCTGTATGTGGGTGGCAAATGGTAAGTGAAAAGTTTCACTGAAATCTTGGCAGATTAGGAGCTGGGTTAAAAATACTTTTATAGGACATACTAACTTTTGTGTATTAATATATTTATTGAAAAACCAAAATCTTTCCAAATAGTTCTATGAGGAAGGAAAGAAACGGGAGTTGAATTATAAAAGTTTGAAAGGAGGATTAAAGATTTTTTGAGGGCAGTTGAGGCAGGGTTTTCAGAAGAATTTGCATTTAGCCACCAAACTGTAGATGCCTGCTGGTGCTGGAGTTGACAGAGGTATATCTGCTAAGGATATTGTATTAGGTGTTTGTCCTGGTGCATAAAAACGGAGAAGAAATATGCTGTGATGAGCTCTTTTCATAACGTTATGAATGCAGGTCTTGCCTGTGATTTAGGACAGTCTCTTTTGGGGTCAAACCTCCCTGTGCACTGGCTTCTGGCTGCACATAGTTGGATCTTTGTATCACACTGCATTGCTTGCTGACCTGTAGTATTTCGCTACACACTGGGATTCTGGCTCTCCAGAGCTGATTCCGTTTTAGGCAGCTGCCTTCTCCATGTTGGAATATTCTGTTTATCTTGCCTTCACCTGGTAACCAGTTCTAGGTAAGATGCCTGCTGGTCATGGCCCTGTTCCCATGAAGGTATTCACAGCTTTCATTTCAGTCACTCAAATTTATTGAGTGTCTGCTCTGTGTGTGCAGTATGCAAGTTCTGGAAATAGAAAGATGAATGAAACCACAGTCTGTGCCCTCGAGGAGCTCACGCTTTAATAGGGGATTTTGGGTGACCTTAATGCTTCAGGACTTAGTAAGAAATAAGCCTGAGTACTTGTGAAATGTTAGGCTTTGTTGATGATGGTCACTAAGAGAACTTGTACCTTCCTGTTGCCTTCACTCTCTGCCTCTGGCCCTCTGTGCTGTTCAAATGCCCGTCTTCCTGCTACCTCCTCTACCTTGGAACATTGCAAGGCTTGGAGGGAGCTTGTTCTAAAGTCAAAGAAGAGCTAGATGCTTTGTGAAATTTTCTTCAGACCAGCTGCCACTGACAGCCTGCCCGGAGCCGGACATGGGGCAGGATCATGCCAGGATTGCTGTGACTGGATGGTGGAAAATTTTGCAAAAACATCTGTTCTGTTTGGAGGGTCCAAATATTTTCAAAAACATTTGCTTAGCCAAAGCTCATATTTCACAAAACCTTTGCAAATATCTAGAAGCTTTTCTTCTTTTCCATGTGGACATGGAAGCAAAGGAGAGGAAAATGTGGCCACATGTATGTTTTCAACTTCTTATTTCCAAGTATTTGGCTATTTCAGGGATGAAAACCAATCAGATCACTTTCGTGAGGTATGCGGTGCCTCTAGACTGTTCTCTCTCTTTTGGATAGATACATGAAATCTCGAAGAAAGAAAATTTCTCTAAACACAATGGGAGAGATTACAGTAATGCTATCAAGCTGTAGTTTTAATTGCTTGAAAATAAACTAAGAAAAAGGTTCACAGCTGTTTGAGAGTGAGGACCCATCACAAGCAGAGCAACAATAAAGCTCCCCTTTCCTGGGATGACTGCCAGGACTCCGCTCTCCACATCTGAAGATGTTTTACAAAGTGCAGTGTGCCGTGAGCAGGGAGAGAAAGGCATCCAGAGAAGGCGCGGGAGGACCTGAGTGAGGAGCCGGGCCCTGGCTTCATCCCATCTGTGGGCCTCAAGGTCACGGGAGCAGGAGCTCGTGGCCAGACAGACTAGGATGACAGGGACTTCTTAGGGGACAAGTATGAGTTTGTTCAAACTTGGGGGCATGAGTTTTTGAGAACACTGCTCAACGCTCAGCATGGTGAATGCTGCAGACCAAGCATGGAGCCGTACCCGGCACCTCCAGGAGAAAAAAGCACCCCAAACTGTAAAGCTAAAGGCCTCTGCACATTGCCTGTGAGCCAGAGGTTTGGAGATAAGTTTTCTCCCCCTTTATGTCATTATGTATGTTCCAAGTTGGGCATGGAGAGCAGCTCTTCTGCCCTTTGAACCTGGTACAGACCCAGGAAACCTGGGCCTCTCCCTCAGTACCTCTCACTCCAGGTGCATGGCTCAGGCTCGTGGAACAAATCAGCTAACTTTTCCTTTGTTTCTTAATGCTAGGGAGCAAGCAGGGAGCTAATGGCCAAAGGAAGTCGAGGCACTTGTCCTTAAGACTATCTTTAGTGAAGTGGAAGGTGCAGGATCTGCCATTTGTCATGTCACCTTAGAACAAGGAAAAATCCCCAGGGTACAAACATCCAATTGGCGTACCATACTCGATCTCCAGGTTAAAATATAATACAACTATGGTGCATGAGTCTCATTGTGAAACAGCTGATTGGTGAGGAAGATCAGTTCTCACTAAATTGGAGTGATGAGGCTGTGAGATCAAGAGGAAGCAGTGCTGAGCTGGGAGTCCAGATAGCTGGCTCTATTCTCGGCTCTGCCACCAGTCACGGTGCTGGTTAAGTCACTGGGCTCTTCCATCCCCTCTGTGTCTTGTCAGTAGGCAGATTGGATGATGTGTAAGTTCCTCCTGTGCTAAGATCCTTGTACTGAGGACCTGATTTCCAGAGCCCTGGGAACATCTTAGAAATGGAGTAAATTCCATGAGATTTTCCCAGGGGAGGCCTTGACCACATTTTGTACAACATTCAGTCATGTATGGTTGCTATGATACCAGGCAGCATTTTGAAACCATACACAGGGTTGAGTCTTTCAGTCAGTGGCCTAAACCATCTCCCTTTGCTGCAGAGCCAGCTTTTCTGCAATTCCAGGGGAAAGGATGGGCAATTGTTAATACCCCAAGGATTTTATATGATTTTAAAACAAAGTGGCCAACAGTGTCAACATTGTTTACCAGTGACTCATGTGTTCTTTTTCTCTTTGTCCTCCTCCTTTTTAAAAAAAATAACATTTCCTTGGCCTGTTAATTTCTCTGTTCTGTGTTGCATGTATGGAAAAGTATCTCAAAACTTATGATGTAAACCTCTCAATTTGCTTTACTTTTCCTGCTCTTGAGATTTTCATGTGGCCCTGATTAAAATTTTAATTTGTCAGTAGAGTCAAATCTTATTAGTGCCATTCCAGCAATTGGGCACTGGAATCATTTGCAAGGCAAAGGGAAGTTTGCCTTTGCACAGTTTAGGAAAGATTCTGTTAATTAGGTGAATGGTATAATTGATATGACAAGAGGATTGTTTAACTTAAGGGAAGCAATTTATTATGCATGCATGAGAAGCTTCTAGGTATTTACTGACCAATTGCATGCCCATTACATATCCTTTTTGTATTTTAGAGATAATCATCTTATATTGTTTACCTCCTAGCCCAGTGTTTGGCACACTTGAAAGTACTACAAATTGTCTTAAATAAATAAATAAAAACTAGGCTGGGCACGGTGGCTTATGCCTGTAATCCCAGCACTTTGGGTGGGCGGATCATCTGAGATCAGGAGTTCGAGACCAGCCTGGCTAACACGGTGAAACCTGTTTCTACTAAAAATACAAAAAATTAGCTGGGTGTGTTGGCGTGCACCTGTAATCCCACTACTCCGGAGGCTGAGGCAGGAGAATCGCTTGAACCTGGGAGGTGGAGGTTTCAGTGAGCCGAGATCGTGCCATTGCACTCCAGCTTGGGCAACAGGAGCGAAACTCTGTCTCAAAAACAAACAAACTACTTAGAAGCAGAAGGAGACAGGAAGGGACACTAGGCTGAGAGACTGAGGCTGAAGTCTGGGTTCTGTTCCTCGCCTCAGCACTGATTAGCAAGCGAGCGTAAGTCATTTATCCTGTCTGTACAGTTTGAAGATTGGGTTGAGCACCTGCCCAAGTCCCCTTCTAACCTATTTTGACACTGAAATTTCACAAATTCAAACTAAATTGGCCTACTTGGTTCAAATAAATTACGTTTTTCTAAGTGGCCCAAATCTACCTTCTTCCTCATTTTTTCATTTTGTTAGCCTGGGCAGAAAACAAGAGAAAGTTTGCCCAACACTTTCTCCATCATTGGTTCTCCAGAGCTTTCCAGCAACAGAAGTCAGATTACCTAAGGCCTGGTGCAGCCTGGGCAGCACTGATGAGGCTCTGGCTGAAGCCTTGGCATTGATTCTCACAGGCCTCTGGCTGTGCTCTGTGGTCACCTCTTTAGTTGCTGGATTGTAGGGGGGCCTAAAGTAGCCCCAAGGAGAAGGCAGGAGCAGCAAGGGGTTCCTTTGGGGATATGGGCACAACGGCATTTGTTAATGGAGAGATAAAGAGTCCACTGGTTTAACAACCAGAACAGTAGAACTCATCCCTGTTGATGTCTGAGTCATCATCTCTGGAATCTTCCCCCCTCACAACACTGATGGAGCAGGGAAGCATGTTCACTGAGGATAATATTTACCTTAATTCAGGTTTTTCAAACCCAGCCTTTCCTAGCTCCATCTGCTGTGGGCCTAGTAAATGACAAAGCTTCACTTAGTTATCTGGAGTGGACACAGACTCCAGCATTTTCTCCTAGAGTTTTAATCCAGGTGGTCTCACAACCATGGAGGGACGGCAGCAGCTTGTCAAAGATTTTCGTATTCAAGGGTAGGCAGGTACAAAGGAGTTAACTTGTGGAAGCTTCATCTGGAATGGGGACCAGCCCTGTGCCGAGATAATGTAGGTACCTGCTAGTTCTTCTTGGCTCTGGATGAGCAGAGGCTGTCTTTGGATGGATTTTGTAGGGTTTTTTGGATAGCTTTTCTTAAAAAGACCATTCATCTCCTCAGGAGTCATAAAATGGAATTACAAACTGATTTTCCAATTAGAGTTTTAAAACAGTAACAACAATCAAATCAACAGCAGTAGCCACCCTCTGGAAGGTGCCATTAGGTAGTAACCGTGAGCTTGAGGCAAGCACAGACACTTTTCCAAGCCGGGACCTTGTAGTACTCTGGTTGAGGATCATTATCTGGTTTGATGGTTCCTACCTTTTGTTGTTAATGCTTTCTTTCTCTCTTTTTTCTTTTTTTTTTTTCTGAAATGGAGTCTTGCTCTGTCACCCAGGCTGGAGTGCAGTGGTGCTACCTCGGCTCACTGCAAGCTCCGCCTCCTGGATTCAGGCAATTCTCCTGCCTCAGCCTCCCAAGTAGCTGGAATAACAGGCATGCCCCACCATGCCCTGCTAATTTTTTGTATTTTTAGTAGAGATGGGGGTTCACCATGCTGGCCAGGCTGGTCTTGAACTCCTGACCTTGTGATCCACCTGCCTCAGCCTCCCAAAGTGCTGGGATTACAGGTGTCAGCCACCGCACCCAGCTTTGTTGTTGATGCTTTCTTTGCCACTTCCAGCCCTGACCTGGCCTGTACCGGAGCCTTTCCAGTGTTCTTTTAACAATCATCCAGCAGTTCTTAGAAATAGCTCCGGTGAAGTTCCATAACCTTAGAGATTTGTTTCTGTAATTGTTAGAATTCAGTGCATCTAAGGTGTGTGTTAACAGTTCTGTAATGTGCTTAGCAAAGACTAAAATCTGCCTGGGGGTGATTTCTTTAGCATTCCTAAATTCTTGGTTCTAGGTGGAATGAAAACAAAAAACAGAGATAGCACTAGTGAGTTCCTTGCTTACATTAGTGGTCCTCTCGTGAACATTTAACTGCGCTCTTGGCAAGTTTTGCGATCCATCTGGTCCAGTATTTTGGTCGCAAGTAAAAATTTGCTCGATGGAGCTCAGCGTCCCACCCCCTGCTTTGTGTCAGGTCTAAAATGTACGCTGTTTGGGAAAGGAAAAATAGCCCCGGGCTGTAATCGCTAACGCACAAATAAAACGCATTGTAGTTTTATTTTCTCTGCCTTTTCCCATTTAAAAAGAAGGACAAATGTAGGGCCCATATAACTGGCAATTTCCTAGGAAAGAAAAAGAAAAGGCATGAGGTGGTTGGGTGATTTTTTCTTTAGCTATCACATTAACCCTTGGTATTTTACTACCTAGATAACAAGATGCTAGGCAGGATGTAAAACATTTTTGGTAAATTTTCAAAATAGTTGCAAAATTTCTAGGCCATCCTGCACTGACTTAACAGCACATGTTAGGATAGAATAGTGACATTTATGGTCTGCTTGTTGGCAGGAGAAGGTCTGTGAAACATTGTGCAATAAACAAAATGTGTTTCTTCCATTCCCTCACCTCGCTGTCCTATTGTTCTCTTGAGGCACCTCCCCCCTTCTCTCACCCACTCTTCTACCCTACCCAGGTTTTCACTCTGCTTACATTTGTCAAGAACCCCAAACTGTGTCTCCTGGACCCACGTCTGACTCTCTTCTGTCCTCTTCTATTTAAAACCTACCACCGGCCGGGCGCGGTGGCTCAAGCCTGTAATCCCAGCACTTTGGGAGGCCGAGACGGGCGGATCACGAGGTCAGGAGATCGAGACCATCTTGGCTAACATGGTGAAACCCCGTCTCTACTAAAAATACAAAAAATTAGCCAGGCGTGGTGGCGGGCGCCTGTAGTCCCAGCTACTCGGAGGCTGAGGCGGGAGAATGGCATGAACCCGGGAGGTGGAGCTTGCAGTGAGCCGAGATCGTGCCACTGCACTCCAGCCTGGGCGACACAGCCAGACTCTGTCTCAAAAAAAAAAAAAACTTACCACCCCTGAATCTTATTCCCAAAAGATTCCTCATCAGTGCTCAGGGAGAAAGTCAGCTGACTGATTCTTTGGTCATTTTCACCAACACCACAATTAATATGTAGGTTATTGTCTGCCAGGATCTGGGACTATGGAGGTAAAGAGGACCCAGTCATTTGCCTAAAAGAACTTAACCTAAATGTGATTTGGATATGCTCCTTGAGTGAGTTTGGACTCAGGATCTACAAGTGCCCTTCAAACTTTTAGATTCTTAGATCTAAAGTTATATAATGAATAACCCTATAGAATGAATCTCTAATGGTGGAATTTAAGATATTCTGTTAGGCTGGTCAAGAAATTTTAAAGGCTAAGGGATCTAGTGCCTCTAAAATTGTACCCTTTTTATTCCACCTGCCTGTAAGATCATTAGCAGAGAATTTTTTAGAGGAAAACAAAAAACAAAAATCTTTGGTTCTCAAGTTCCTAATCTGTGAAAGAAGACTGAGTTAGATGATAGTAAGATCTCTTTACACTTTATCCCACATTCCTGGTATTTTGTTTGGCAAACATGAAGTATGAGGAAGTTCTGTTTAACCCCTTGAGTGTTGTTGGAAGTTTGCTTCCTCAACTCTCATTATATTAATATTAGTTTAAAAATGTATAGAATTGTTTATAGCCACATTTCAGAATGCATCGCTTAGTTTTTCAATTTAAAAACTAGTTCTTTGTTGAATGGGTGATAAATAGGACCACATTTCTTTTTGTCCTTTTCTGTTTAATAATCAATTTCCAGAAATCTTGCTTTCTGCTCTCATGTTGGAATAAAAATTGAAAAAGCTTTTGCTTATATAAGATTTTTACATAGTTTCCTTCTTTTAAATTTTATGTTGGTTTCCTGCTGGCTGGTTAAAGTAGAAAATGATGAGGTTTGAAATATGTTTCTATTTTGGGGGAAAATTAAAATTAAAAGACAAAAATAAGTAAATATATAGCCAGACATTCTGGTCATTGAGGGGTGTTAATTCCATATCTTTGGTTTCCTTGATTTTCCCTACCTCAGTCATGTATATATTTTTTAATTATAATTTACAGGATGTCCAATTTTTTTTAACTCTTGGCAGTTACCTATCACTATTAGACGGGTGTGACCTTTTAGAAGATTTTGGGAGGAGAAAAAATAGAGCATTTCTTGCAGTCATGTTGAAACTCTCTGCTTAGATATGATATGCAACTCATTAGATTTAAAATTCCATTTTGATAACTTTCACACTGTGGCGTTTCTTGAGCCCTCTCTCACATGTCAAAGAGATGCATATAGATTGGAAACTATTTATTCAGGGAACCTCAAAGAGTACTATAAATATAGTTGTAAAATGTCAGGTTATTTGCATGCTGGTGAATTAGATGTCCTAAAAATTTTTGTAATCCCAGATATTTGCTTGTTTCCATTACCAAGGAACACAGGAAGATACTACCAATAATGCATATCATTCTTTTCTTTCTGTTCTATTTTAGTATAGTTTTGTTTTATATTTTGATTTAATTTAGCTTTTACAATTAAGAGCCCTAGTTCAAATAGATGTGATATGAAACTATTCTTAAAGATATTTGATTTTTTTCCCCTGAATTATATGGGTTATACTCTTAAGGAGTGTTTAATAATGTTGGTCATTATTACAAGGGTGATTTTTTGGAGGAAATTTTTTGTTATATCTTGCTATCAAGTCTCCCTGCCTTTCCTTCTCTTTTTTCACCTATATTCTGGTTCTATTGCAGTTTGCAGAAGTCAGGATGCCTCATTCATCTTTTTATATCACAGTTCCTAGTCTACACTCTGTCCAATACTGGGTACTAAAGGAAAGATAAATAAATGATCTATGTTTTTCAATGCACTTTTTAATATCTTAGTTTCAAATGTTACTCTGGAAGTAAGTAGGATCTGCAAATTCTTGTTAAAATGTTTTAGAATAAGGTATTATGAAACCTATTTGTTATTTTTAAATTATAAACAAAAGTCCAGCCCTTTTCTGTGGAAGAGAGAAAGAACAGGGTGTAAAAAGAGGAAGGAATAATTAATTTGATTTTAAATCCTTTGGTAGGCAAGGTGCTGAGCTTGGAATTTTTTCATATGGTATAAGCAAAGAATAAAATAAGCTTAGAAGATGTTTTCTTGCATCATTCAAAGTTTTTCGAAACACGTAGTTGGCCGTCATTTCAGCTGACACGTACATGAAAAGACGGCATATTTTTAATGGATAGAGTAAGTAGTGTATGATGAGGAAAGAGTACATGACTATATGAATTCAGAAATGAGAATTAAACACTGTGTCAGTCTAGGTCGAACGAGGAGACAAAAACCACAAAGGAACTTAAAACGGGAAGTTTAGCGTAAGGAATTACTAAACTAAGACAGGAGGGTAACTATAAAGATGTAAAGAGAACTCAATAAGTGCCCTAAGACTGAAGAAAAATATGCAAGGAAGGACACACTTGGAAGCCACTCCCCAAGGCTGGGTTCAGACTGTTTTGGAGAGGGTGTGGATGTAGCTCCCTGCCATGGCACGGAAGTTTGCTGGCTTTGGGGCATAGGCAACCTGAGGCTGGTGGGGAGTTGAACTATCACAGTGGGCACAAGCTGCAGGCCCTGTGTGGGAGGCCTGTGGACAGGTGGTTACTCAGCCTCAGGACGGGGCTGCGGAGTCGCTAAGGGACTGCATACTCTGCACACAAGACTGGAGCAGAGATGTCCCTATATACATGCACTGCTGAAGGACAGTGAAGCAGCAGCAAGAAAATGTCAAAACACAGTACTCTGGAGCCACTACAGTGTCCCTGCGGCGCCCTCTACTGACAAGGCCTCACACTGAGCTCACTCTAACATTGAGCTCACTCAATGTTAGTAGGCTTTGAGTCAAGAAGAATGCTTCGAGTCCAGTCCAGTCCATTATCACAGAGCAGCTATTAAGGGGCGTATTTGGAGTTGAGCAGTGATCACCTGACAGCTGGCACAACCCCAAATCCCACATCCCAATTTAGCCAGAGACATTTTGTTTTGTTGTGATAATTTATAAACAAATCAACAGGAGCTCATTTCTCTTGCAGGGTTCACTCTCTACCTTATAACTGAAGTACTCAGTAAAAAATTGTGTGGTTTTGCTGGGTTTCCCCACTCCGTCCATCACTGTTAGGCCAGATCTTTCGTGTCCAGTCATATTTCTGCTTGGCTGTTCATTCATCAAACCTAAATATAAAAATAAAGTTATTCATGGCCAAGCAAAAAAAAAAAAGTGTTCCTGATAATAAGATTGATTTTGATACTTTAAAAATGTTTGCATATTAAAATCAAGAAATACCCCCTTGTCTTACTAAAGCCAGCTCTTTCTGATTGTATGCATAGTATATGCCTTTTTATATTATTTGTAATATACTGGGTTTTCACCATTGTAAATACAGCCACTCTGGGTCTGAAAACTCTCCTGGCTCTTTTTTGTGTAGCTCTATCTCATAAGGCTTAGTAAGAGCAAGGGATAATCACGTTTAACAAAGCCATTTCTTTTTGCTATTAACATGCTCACCTTTACACTTGATGGCAACAGCCGAATCCCTCCATTAGGCATCATTAAAATTATTCTTTGGGTTATTTTGATTAATGCTTTTTAATTTCCTTGTGCTCCCCTTGGTCCTAAATTGTAAGAGCAGTTAAATAGGAGTGTTCAGTGGAGCGTGTCTGCCATTCATTGTTATGCATATATTTATGAGTTTTGTATACTTTCTTACATAGCAGCTTCATAAAAATGAGTGCATTGGCAGAAATGTTTATATAAAATTACATTTTGCAAAGCTTGATTTTACACATGATAATACAGGAGAGAAAGTTAAGGAAGTAGAAAGCAACATCTGCATTGTAAGATCTCATCATGGTACCACAATCTTACAGTAATAGTAATAATAACGCCTTTTTTTCTTTTGAGCGCTGACTATGGCCAGCCATGTTCTAAGTAGTTTACTGCACTAATTCATTTGATCCTTACAAAAACCCGTGTATGAGGCAAGTACTATTCTTATTCCCATTTTAGAAGTAGAAATATTAAAGCAGAGTTTAAATAACTTCCCAAGGCTGCCTGGCTAATCAGTACCGTGCAGAAGTTTGAGCCCAGGCAGTCTGGTTTCAAAGCTCTCATTCTGAACCACTGTAAATCATACTGTCTGCAGGATCAGTGGAACAGATTTTTTTTCAATTGTACTGCCAATCTGACAAGACAGGAAGAAATGCTCAGATGCTAAATACCAAGTGAAATTTGGAAACCCAGAGAGAGCTCTGGAGGCTGACTTTCACCCTGAACTTGCTCTTAGGTTTTTACAACCTCCAGAGCCACAGAAGGAAAACTCTAGGCCCACCCAAGTTGAACTGTATAATTAGCAAAGGCTCCTCCCACCATGGAACTGGTACCTCTAAGCTATATTCTTTTGGTAACGGCAAGCTAGAAAAAACCCTGAGACTCCTCCAAGGAAAATTTTCTGTCTTGAACCTTAGAGCTATGTGGAGGAGCAAAAAATAAATCTCCTCAGAAATTTTGTAACCACAGAGCAACTTGTGGATTTACAGCTGAAATTCACACTAGCTGAATGGTCAGAAAAACATTCAGCTTAGAATCTAATTAAAATGGTACCAGGTTGGTAGTCGCTCTTGTCACCTAGCAGAAGCAAATGCAGATTCTTTGTGAAGGAATTCTTTCTTTATTTGACCATAAAGAACCCTTACAGAATTTCTAAAATACATTAGCTCCCATTCAAAAATCTCAAAACACACACAAAAAATAAATCATTGTGAAAAAGAGTCAGCAGAATCAACCTGCAAAGACTTCAGATACTGAATTTATCAGACATAATACATAAAATAAGTATGTTTACTACGTTTACAAAAATGGAAGAGAAGATTGAAAATATGTGTAAGGAGCAAGAGTATTGAAATAACAAAGAACATTTGAAAATTAGGCAGATGCAACTTATATTAACTAAAATATAGAAATTTCAATTAAAAGCTTGATAGGTAATCAGTGACAGATTAGATAGAATCAAATAAAGAATTAATAAGCTAGAAGATAAAATTGAATAAAGTATTTAGAATGCAGTAGATACCAAGATGAAAAATACAGAAGAGGGCTAAAAGACAACAAGAAGAGTGAATTTCCAGAAGTGATTAAAGATACCAACACATTAAACAAGATTAAATTTTTAAGAGATCCGTTTGCCTAGATATGGCACAGTAAAATAGCAGAGCACCATGACAAAGAAAATCCTTAAGCAGCCACAGAGAAAAGACATGTAGCTTTCAAAGGAGCGGTTCAACTAACTATAGTGATGACAGGGCAGAAAATAGTGGGACAATGTCTTCAGAATACGGAGAGAAAATTAGCCTGTAATTGTTTGCTCAGCCAAATCTGTCTTTCAAAAATGAGGATAAGATAAAGCAATTTTCAGACCAAGGAAAGAGGAGCAACATATTCTCATGAAAGGAGATTCTAAAATATGTACTTTGAGAAGAAGGTAAGAGATCACAAATAAAATGATTAGAGTTAAAAGAAGGAATGAAATGGTAAATATGTGGGTAAATTTGAATCAACAGTAACTTTCTTGTGAGCTTAGAAAACCAAAATATTATATCGTTTATAGCATGTCAGTCAGGAGGTGATTACATATAACATATTATTTAGGAGGAAGGTAAATAAATTGGCAATGTTTAGGTGTTGATACATTATATATAATTTCAGTATTTTCAGAATAACCACTAAATTATATTAAATATAACTGGACAAATTATTCCAGTTAAGAGACAAAGATTATCAGTCTGGATTTTAAAAAATGTTGGCAGCATGCTGCTTCCAAGAATCATCTTCACAACACATAAAGAAAAGATGAAATGAAAAGTATGTAAAGTTATATGCCAGGCAGAGTCCTACAAAAAGAAACCTGGTATATTAATAATGGAATTTAAGCAAAAATATTATTAATGATAAAGAAGGTCCTAGCAGATTCATAAAACAATTCTAAACGTTTATATACTTATTATGTTACTACTATGACCCAAAATATGTAAAGTCAAAATTATTGAAATCACAAGGAAAATAAAATAGTCTTGTTTCTCACTCTGTCTAATTGGTTTATCAAGCAGGCAAAAAGTAACAGTGTTAAGCTTGATGTGAAAGACATATAAAGAACGCTGCATCCAACATTTGAAGTGGGAGAGCATTTTAAGGGCACATAAAATACTTAAGAAAATTGACTGCAATGAAAATATTTAAGAAAATTGCACTATAAACTCAGTAACAAAAACTAGAAGAAAACCCGTATGTTTGGAAATTATGAAGCATGCATGCAAATAAATCACAGGACAAAGCAGACATTATGGGAAACATAAAATATTTAGAATATTTAGAAACATAAAATATTTAGAAATAAACAATGAAAATACATAGAATCTATGTTAAAACTTATGGGATATAGCTGAATAGTACTTAGAAATGTATTGAAGAAAGGCTGAACATTAATGAGATGAAAGCATCTGTGCTATTCTGTTCTCTGATCAAGTTGGTTAAACTAGGAACTGTTTCCAGAATCTCCTTCCTTGTATAGGAAGGCCAAAAGATGAACTTGTAGGAGACTGGGGGGTAGAATTAGTGAAGCAGCGGCCTTCATTCTCCAGAGTACTTCAGGGTGAGATGGGATGATGAACAGAAATAGAGGCAGGTGCAGGCAGGTTCTGGCTTGTCCTCATTTTTGTCCTCTCTGTATCTAGCTCTTCTTCCCTCTGGCTGGCCACCCCAGGTTCTTTCCTGTGGACCCACAAAAAGTGAGCTTTCCTTAGACCTCTTTGTGCATCCCCAACTTTGTAGATCCACTTTGGTGTTATATGAGCCTGGCTTCTGAGTTCCCTGCATACAAACTCTGACTGGTCCTCCTGCTCCAGGGCTTCAGAAGGAGTGACTGGTGTCCCCATCAGGATCAGCACCACCGCCTTCACTTCCCCAGCCCCTCCCACAGTAGCAGGGTCTAATTGCTGTAAGCATTCCTCCTGTCACATCACTCGTAATGGTTCTGCATCCTTGACTGGACAGCATCCAGCCTCAGTTAGAAAAAATAACCACCTAATAACCCCTCAGAAAATGGAAGGATATAATGAAAGAAGAACTAGAATTAAGGAGAAAAAAATGTTTACATTAGACAGGATCAGGAAAGCCAAAAGTTTGTTCTTTGAAAAGATGAATAGAGTTGACAGACCTCTGCCAAGACTTATCAAGGAAAATGAAAAGAGAAAAGCCATAAACAAATGATGTTAGTAACCATAGTTAGGGCAGAGATTTAAATCTAATAAAAGAATATTTTGAACAAATTTGGGGCCAATACATTTTAAACCTTAGACACAATGGAAAAATTCCTAACTTACTAAAACTGACTCAAAGTCTACGAAGACCTAAGTAGCTTACAACCATTAAAAATAGGAGTAAAAAATCCCATAAGTTGGGTGATAGGTCATGAAAATTCATTATAACATTCTCTTTACTTCCGTGTATGTTTGAAAAATCTCTGTAACAAAAAGTTAAAAATTAAAACAAAATCTTTTCATAGAGAAAACACCAGGCCCAGATGTTTTTGTCATATAAGATGATCAAGGATTAAATGAGATAATACATATAAAGTACTTAGAGAGTACTTGGCACAATATTAAGTGGTCAGTAGATCTTAGCTATTATCACTCTTGACATTCCTTGGGCTTGTTTGCAGGGTCTCTCTTCAACCTATACTGAGGTACAAAAGTAGAGTTTAAAATAAATAATCTGAAAACCTCATACAAGTAGACACAGAGGTTAAGGTCATAAAAACATTTTTTATGTGCTTTTACAATAATCAGGCTAAAATCTTCCTTATACTACCAGTTCATTTATTTAGCAAATTGTTTACTAAGGCGTGGGTTAAAAGTAAGATTCAGCCTAGCCCCTGTCAGGTAAACCCTCTTTAATGTGCAACAATTTCTGAACTTCATTGATGAGGGTCACAGCATGATGGAGAGCTAGGAACTTGCTTTAATCTTACTTTCTATTATGGAGAAATTCAGAAAAATAGCCAAAGTAATGTCATTGTTCATGTGTTGCAGAATAAATTTATAGAATTAACATTTTAGCATGCTCTAGAATAGCAGCTCAAAATCTTATCCCCTAAAGACACAAAACATTATGATATATATGTATTCATAAAGGAGAGTACGGGCAGCCCCCAACTTAAGAGATGGGTGGGTTCTGGAATGTCGTCGTACTAGTTCTTGAGTCATGGTGGCGAGGAGCTACCGACTTGGGAAAGGGTTTCAGGAGCAGGGAACAGGAGGGTGCATCAGGAATTGTTAGCATAAAGAAGACAAAGAGAAGGGTAGTATGCAGCCACATTGGTGATTGCAAAAGCGGCCTGAGCCCCGGCTGAGCATAAAGCCAGATAGCTCTCCTGATTTCATGAGCCGTGTTTGCTTTTAGTTTAATCCACTAGTTTAGCACTTGTGACATGGTGGACATGATTCTTGAGGAGGAAAAGGTTTATAATGATTTCCTCTGTGAAATTTCATGCTCACACTCAGATAATACATTCAGTCCAGCCTCAACAATTTCTTTCTTATTTTTGTGTGTGTGTGTAGTGGTTGAAATAGTTCAAGGAATGAAGCTGCCACGTGATGTTGCCCTTTGAGTCTTGTAGTTAATTTTTATATGGTAAAGACTTGCACTCCCAGGAGTCCCATCTGACATAAGGTTGTTCTCTCCTGTCATGTACATGTGGTGTGAACTGCCTCCTTTTACTAATTAACTTTCTTCCTTTTATTAATTAGTGTTCATTTATGCTTTAGTTTATTGCAGGCTCTGGGTTGTTTTTTTTTTTTTTTAGAGATATTCTCTAAATCATATTCCCCCACCCCTTTATTATCTACTCTTCAGTCACTCACTAGATATTTATGGAGCCCCTGCACTGTGAAGACCTGAGCTGGGTGCTTCAGAGGATACTGTGATGGGTAAGACACTGTCTCTGTTCACAAAGAATGGAAAGCAGAAAGAGAGAACAGGCTACTGTGTAGTGTAGTGTCAGACAGAAGATAAGCACCATAGTACAATGTTTTCTGAGAATTCAAAGGAAGAGGAGGTTGAATCCTGACTACCCTGAGCTGTGAGGCCTTAAACAAGTTACTTAACATCACCAAGCTTCAATTTCCCCGTCTGGAATATGGGGCATATATTATACGTATTGCTTTGGTGTTTTCAGGAATAGAAATGATCTGTATAAAGCACAGTGTGTGGGAAACAGGCTGTCCTTCAGGAAAGCTATTATCATCAAATCAGCAAATAATCATTGTGCACCTACTATGTGCCAGCCACTCTTCCAAGCCCAAGAGATACACTGGTGAATACAACAAAGAGCCTTGTCTTCGTGAAGCTTACATTGTATGTAGTAAATGATATTAAAACATTATTATCAAATCCATAATAAATAAAGATCTCTTGCTGTTACTATTAGAGTATCCATTTGGAGGAAGCTGGAAAGGTATACATACATATGTTTAACAGTCGAAGATGGAAATTTGGGGATGGGTGGAGGTAGAGGGAAGGAAATCACACACACCAAAGTGCGGGCTGGGAGGTCTTCATAGGACGGGCTCAAGAAAGGCTGTTGAGGGGTGTTTTGGGCCAGGGCATGTGGCTAACCCTGGAGTGGGGAGTGAGTGCCAGGCCAGGGAGTTCATAGACAGGGATAAACCATGGAGAGCCATCAGGGATTTTTAACCTGGAATGTGACTTGATCAGAGTGGAACTTTAGGAATTTTGATGTGTTAGTGTTGCGAAAAGGGGATGGAAGGGAGAGAGACTAGACTACAAGTTGGAGAGATCAGGTCATTGCAAAATTTAGTTAAAAAAAAAAAAAAACCTGAAAGAAATGAATTGGAGCCATATTCTGTCATTTAGTAAGTCTATAATGGGAACTTTTAAAATTTAATTTTTCAAAGTCTTATTAACATGCAGTACATGAACTCTAAGTGTACATGACTGATTTTTAACAATTGCATATTTCATCTATAGCCCTGGTAGACACCATCCAGATTGAGATACAGCACATTCCCAGCACCTATATTGAGGACTTTTACCTCAAAATGCAATGTGAGCTCCATGCATTGTAGCTTGTTTTAGGGAGGGATGGTGTGGATATGTCTATGAGGTAAATCCTACCTAGCGCCAGCCGTCTTTTCAGCTCTCCGGTCCATCTCCCTCCCCTTCCTTCCTGAGCAGCCAGTTGCTACATTAACCAGACAGCAGGAAGAAAGGCAGACTGTGTCTACCAGCGTCTGCACCTCTTCCTGCGTTAACTTTTTAAGTGGGATACACGAGGCACATTTACCCTAATGGCCTCGAGCATGAGAGAATCACATATTATACCAGGCCCTGGGTTTCCTAAAGGGAAATGGCAGAAATATTTACAAGTAGCTTTAGTGTGGCCAGAACATACCCACACAGACCGCAAATAGAGATCCTGTCAGCAAGTGTACAAGGGGAGGCTTCACTGGGTCTAGGGGCATGACCAGGGAGCAAGGGCCCTAGGGTCAGTGCTTTTTGCCATTCTCCCTCTCAAAAGAAATTGTATGGTGTTCTCTTCATATATAGGAGAGGACCCATCTTCGTTCCAGTGCTGGTGACTGCCTTGCCATACTCTAGTTGAATATTCGTGCATCAGTTGTTATAAAGGACAACTGGGATTGGTTAAATTAAAAAGGGTAGATTCTTTTTAAGTTGGGTCTCTTCAACTTCTGTAACTACTATGGGGTCAGTTTTATGCTAGAGCAAATAAGAGAGCCATCCATTTAATAGATAAATGGTACTGATTGAGCAAGAATGATGACTGAAAGTAGTGCTTTGTATATTTAAGTAGATGTAGGATTATATGCTCTGTGGAAAGCAGAATTTGAAGGTTTTGTTCTGTATCACTAATTGGTTCGAGGCACATTTACTTTTCAAAATGAAGATGGGAAGTGTATGCTTGGGGAGGTATATATGCAAAGTGAGAAATAGACAAAGATTCCTATCCTAATTGAAAAAATTGAATTTTAATCCTGGAAGGAGCATGAAGACTAATGGCTTTCCTTTTTTCCTTTTCTTTTTGCTTTAGTCAACAGTTTTTTAGAAAGATTGATGCAGAGCTGCTCGGGGCATGGGGTAGGGTGGGGTGGGAAAGGTGAGGATGGAAGGGTCCTGTGAGGCCCTCTAGCATCTTCTCAGTATGAGTGGATTCAGCCAGTGTCTTCTTAGCCCCCTCCAGTTCCTTCCATACCTTTCCACTCCTTTGCTCAAAAGCCAAGTGCTGGTGTTATGAAATTTAAGAAAAGCAATTTCATTTCAAACTCTTGGTTGAAAACTCTCATTGGGATCACAACATATTTTGGTTCTTTGGGATACTTTTTGCCATTAATAAGAGGTATGAAAATACTGTTTTGTCTATTGTTTTCTTTTGCTATATAGTAGAATCAATTTCTTCAATTATTTCCTGAATACACTCCTGTAAAAGATTTCTTCTTCATATCTGTGTAATTGTCATAGAGTTGACAAGGATGCAGAAAAATTGGAATGCTTATGCATTGTTTATAGGAATAAAAATCAGTACAGCCATTATAGAAAACAGTTCCTCAAAACAGAAACAAAACATTATAGAAAACATGTTCCTCAAAAAACTGAAAATAGAATTACTGTGCGATTCACCAAACCCACTTCTGGGTATATATCCAAAATAATTCAAAGCAGGGTCTGAAAGAGATATTTGCACACCCATATTCTTTATACCATTATTTACAATAGCCAAGGAGTGCAAACAACCCAAGTATCCATCAGCAGATGAGTGGATTGAGAAAGTGTGGTGTGTAATTACAGTGGAATATCATGCAGATGTAATGAAGGACATCCTATCACATGTTACCGTATGGCTAACCCTCAAGGACATCATGCTAGGCAAAATAAGTCTCAAAAGGACAAGTACTGTGAGTCAAAGCATATGACGTATCAAAATCATAGCAACAAAGTAGAAAAGCAGTTGTCAAAGCCTAGGGTAGGGGAAATTAGTATTTAATGGTATAGAGTTTCCATTTTGTGAGAGGGAGAATTCTAGAGATCTGTTGTACAATGATGTGAAAATACGTAACACTGCTGAACTATATACTTAGAAGTGGTTAAGATGGTAAAATTTAATATTGTATTTTTTACCACAATTAAAAAAAAAAGTCAGTGTCCATACTTGTTGCTGTTTATTTGTGTGAAAATGATTCCTCATCTTTGTGAATGTCCTATATTCTAACACTAGGATTCTTAGCTTGATTTTTGCCAGTTTTATTTTTACATCCTAATTGATCAGCATATCAGGTAATCACAAGTAACACAAAGATACAAGTTGCTTTGCTCTGCTTAAGAAACTGAAGTGATTGGAGATGTTTGTTTGTTTGTTTAATTTGTTGAATACTTCTGCAATTCCTGTTGTGCCAGGTGGCTTCATCTTTTTTATACATGGCTGGAGAAGCCACTTGTAGGTGAGGTCTTGAGTGTAGATTATCTGCTTTGCACTGAGGTAAAATGACGGGTCAATAGGGATTGCTTTCTTTTACAAGTTTTTATAGTAGATTTTTACACCTGCATGTCAATTATCAAATTAGTCAACTGACTCCAGAAATTCAAATAAAATGCACGTGAAGGAGAGACAAAAAGGTATGTCATTTTCTTGGTGCTATTCAACTTCTTAAGAGCAGAAGCACCCATTTTTTAATATGAGCAGTTTACAGCTCTCATGGTTAAATGGTTTATAGGATTCTTTGTAACAAAAGGCGGTCTAATTACCAAGGAGGAGAGAATGATATGCCCAGGTTATTTACAGTGTGTGACTTACTTAAATTATGATCCTGTTAACTATACAAAAATGACAGCAGAAACATCAGAGCAAATTAAACATTTTGGCTTTTCATTAATGATCTTGAATATAGGAGGTGTGCACAAGGTTAATTTTTTTTTTCCTTTAAACATCACATGAGGCCTGCCCTCAGAGTGAACCTGCAGTTTCAGATTCTATGCATTGGCTTCTAAACAGAAAAAAATGACAGTGTTTTTTCTTTTCCACTAGGCCACACTAGAATGTTTAGTTTGTCAGTAAATCACTTTGTAAGGTTTCTGATGCCCGTCTAAATCAATTTAAGGTGTGATTTCTTTCCTTGTGATTTCTGTTTTCTGAGTTACTAGTTGATTTTAATTGTTCTTATTTGCAGGCTTTAAATGTTGATGAACTGTGTTATTTATAGCACTGTTTGGTGGCATTGACCTTTGTAGGGATTTTGCATATGAACCCCAGGACTTTTATTTAGTGGGGAAGTGGGATGGGTGAGGCTTGTTGGGGAGACGCCTTGGTTATAAGTGAAACAGATGAGTATGCAAAAGGAGCTGGAAAAATTAGGTTTCACGAGCCAGTTTGCAGGAGACAATGCAGAACTTTACTAGATTAGAGCTATTATTTATTATAAGAATATTATACTCACAGCTGGACATGGTGGCTGACGCCTGTAATCCCAGCACTTTGGGAGGCCGAGTGGGCAGATCACGAGGTCAAGAGATTGAGACCATCCTGTCCAACATGGTAAAACCCCGTCTCTACTAAAAATACAAAAAAAATTAGTCAGGCGTGGTGGTGTGCACCTGTAACCCCAGCTACTCGGGAAACAGACAGGAGAATCACGTGAACCCAGGAGGTGGA
The DNA here is from genome assembly GCF_009764315.1 of Trachypithecus francoisi. Lineage (NCBI taxonomy): Eukaryota > Metazoa > Chordata > Mammalia > Primates > Cercopithecidae > Trachypithecus > Trachypithecus francoisi. Next base: position 99,981,595 of record NW_022681469.1, on the reverse strand, counting down.
GGAGACAGTGAGCCAAGATCACACCACTGCACTCCAACCTAGCAACAGAGCAAGACTCCGTCTCAAAAAAAAAAAAAAAAGAGTATTACACTCACTTAAAATATAACAATAGTTTCTTTATTAAAAAACAGTTATAGTGGTAGACTTTATTTATTTTATTTATTTATTTTTTGAGATGGAGTCTTGCACTGTCGCCTGGGCTGGAGTGCAATGGTGTGATCTCGGCTCACTGCAACTTCTACCTCCCGGGATCATGCGATTCTCCTGTCTCGGCCTCCCAAGTAGCTGGGATTACAGGTGCACACCACCATGCCTGGCTAATTTTTTACATTTTTAGTAGAGACAGGGTTTCATTATTCGGCCAGGCTGGTCTTGAACTGCTGACCTTGTGATCCACTCGCCTCAGCCTCCCAAAGTGCTGGGATTACAAGCATGAGCCACCATGCCTGGCCATAGTAGACTTTAATATGCCTTTAGCAGAAACTGACAGAATCAGTAACAAAAGAAAGCATATGTAAAATATTAATAACTCGATCAACAACCATGACTTAATGAGAGTATTTGGAATTCTTTTTTTTATCCAACAATGAGAGAATGTATATTCTTTTGAAGTACTTAGTGACACTTACAAAAACTGACAGAGACTAAGTCACAAAGAAAATCTCTATACATTTCAAAAATTGGACACCATGCATAGTCTAAATTCTCCAAACAAGATACAGTAAGAGTAGGTTCTAGCCTTCCCAAATCTAACAACATGGAGATTTGAAAATACTATTCTTTATAACTGTTATTGTTGTGGAATACAATTCATCATATAAGATAAAGTAGACCCTATTAAAGTGTACAATTCAGGGGTTTTCAGTCTGTTCACAGAGTTGTGCAGCCATCAACACTGTCTAATTTCAGGGCATTTTCATCACCCCCAAAAAGAACTCTGTGCCCATCAGCAGTCACTTCCCGTTCACTTCTTCCTCCAACCCTGGTAACCACTAGCCTATGTTCTGTCTCTTACAGATTTGCCTTGTGACATAATAAATATGAATATATTGGTTTCTGCCCCTGATGCCTGGCACAGAGCTCCTAAAACCCTTGCAATTTTCTGAGCAATAGGGGTGCTAAGTTTATCTTTAATTCTAATACTTGGTCTTTGATCCTGGTTCCTGACACAGAGCTCCCCCATCTCCATTCCTGAGTGACAGGACTATCTGTTGTTCTAATGAGGCAACTCTTGGTGGGCTCCTGAATGGGGATGGCCACCAGAAAGACCAAGCCATGGTTAGAAGGTTGGAGCTTTCAGCCCCACCTGCCAGCCTTAGGGAGGGGAGAGGAGCTGGAGATTAAGTTCATAATCAATCATGCCGACGTGATGAAGCCTCCATAAAAATTCCTAAAGCATGGGGCTCTGAGAGCTTCTGGGTTGGTGAACATGGAAAGGTGCTGGGATGGTGGTGTGCTTGGAGAGGGCATGGAAGTTATGTGCCTCTTTCCCATAGCTTGTCCAATGCCTCACTTCCATTTGGCTGTTCCTGAGTTGTATCCTTTATAGTAAATGGGTAAATGTAAGTAAAGTGTTTCCCCTAGTTCTGTCAACCATCCTAGCAAATAATTGAACCTGAAGAGAGCTTTCTATTTACCAGAACTTCCTATTTATAGCCAGTTGTTCAGAAGTACAAGAAGCTACCTGGGCTTTCAGTTGGCATCTGAAATAGGGACATTCTTGTAGGACTGAGCCCTTTACCTGTGGGAACTGACACTAACTCTGATTCGTGTCATAACTGAATTGAAAATATTGTAGGACACCAGCTGGTGTTCACCAAGGATTGGAGAATTGCTTGGTGTAAGGGAAAAAACCCCACACATCTGGTGTCAGAAGTGAAGTATTGGAAGTAGTAGAATAGAAAGAAAGAGTTTCTGGCTGGGTGCGGTGGCTCACGCCTGTAATCCTAGCACTTTGGAAGCCGAGGCGGATGGATTACCTGTGGTTGGGAGTTCAAAACCAGCCTGGGCAGCATGGTGAAACCTTGTCTCTACTAAAAATACAAAAAATTAGCCAGGTGTGGTGGCGGGTGCCTGTAATCCCAGCTACTCTGGAGACTGAGGCAGGAGAATCGCTTGAACCCGGGAGGCAGAGGTTGTGGTGAGCCGACATCACGCCACTGCACTCCAGCCTGGGCTACAGAGTGAGAATCTGTCAGAAAGAGAGAGAGAGAGAGAGAGATTCTTCATACCTCTTCTGGACATTTCATATAAATAGAAACATGCAGTATATGGCCTTTGGTGTCTGGCTTCTTTTCCTTAACATGTTTTCAGGAGTCATCAATGCTGTAGCATGTGTCAGTACTGCCTTCCTTTTTATGGCTCAGTAATACTCCATTGTATGGTTATACTACATTTTGTTTATCCATTCATCCACTGATGGACATTTGGGATGATTCTACCTTTTGACTATTATGGATAATGCTGCTATGAACATTCATTTACAAGTCTTTATGTGAGCATTTTTATAACTCTTCAGTGAAAGAAGAAATCATAATGAAAATGACAAACTATTTAGAAGTTAATAGGAATGAGAATACTTCACATAAGAAACCAGAAGTCTGGCCATAGCAGTTCTCAGAGAACAAATCATAGTCTTAAAGACATTTATAAGAAAATTAGACAAGCTTTTTGCCAGCATCACTTGCCTAAAAAAGAAAAGAAACTTAGAAGTGCTGAAAATAAATGGACTAAATATTCAAATCAATATTTGAGAAAAAGAACAACTATTATAATAAAGCAAAAAGTCAAATATCATAAGTAGTAAGTCCAGAAATTATAGAAAACAAGATTAAAGACAAAAACCTAATGGATTTGATAAAATAAAACTCATCTCTTTGGAAACGTTGATAAAATAGGAAGTTCACCTGGAAAGCTTACTTGAGGGTAAGAGGGAGATAGAACCAAAGGTTTATAAAATTTTTCTATGTATCGATCTTTTAGAAATGAACTTGAAAATTACCAAAAATGACTCAAAAAGGAACATGTGAATAGAAAGGAACCACAGAAGACAGTTGGTCTTTCATCTATCTGTCCATTCATGCATCCATGGAGGGTCCATTCATTCTAACCAACCATCTAATTCTTTCTGAAAAGTAGCCAAATCTCCTTCCTCCTAAATGATATTAGGGACAGATTTTATTATTTTACTGGTAATTTGTACAGCTCCAAAGCATAGAGAAAGATAGAACACATCCAGGCTTATTCTACAGACTGGTTTAACTCTTGTTACCTAAACCAGACAAGAATATGACCAAGAAAACATGAAACCATCTAATTTATCAATATAAGTGTAAACCAAGTACAGCAAAATACCAGAAAAACAATACACCGTGATATTGTAAACTTAGCCTGGGAAAGCAAGAATAGTCCAATATTAGGAAATCAGTGTAATTTGATTAGTTAATAGCATAAAAGGCCAAAATCTATATGATCATCTCCATATATGATAAATATCAGAAGCAATGGATTAGGAGAAATAAAGCTTCAGTAAAGTTAAAGAAAATGAATATTTTTTTCATCTGATAGCAGTAACCATATATATGGTATTATGAGGGGAAAGGGATACCTTTCACAATTGCATCACAATCTATAAAAATGTAAAAGTAAAATTAACAAAACATGTCTGTGAGAGAAATGATAGAAATTTACTGAAGTATACAGAAAGAGATATTGATAAATGGAGATACATTTCACTTCTGGCTGGGAGCTCAGTATTATAAGTTCTCTTCAAATTAATGTAACACTCCTGTTCAATTTCAATGAAATTCTAATAGAATTTCTTTTTACAACTTTAAAGTTTGTTTCTAAAGTTCATATAGGAGAATAAGCAAGCAAAAATATCAAAGAACTATTTTAAAGAAGAGAAATAATTAGAAGGAATGTGCCCCACTAGATTTTAAAATATTCTATGGAGAATCCATAAAAAGATCCATGTGTACTTGAGAATTTAATATATGATAAAGGTAACTTTCAACTCAGTAAGAATAGATGGGATATTTAATATATAGTGTTGAGTCAACTGGCAATCTCTTTGGGAAAATATATATTTAGATCCCTAATTCATAACATACTACATTTCAAATCTATAAAATTCTAGAAGAAAACAAAGCAGTATATTTTTATAGTCATGGAGAAGACCTTTAAAAGCATGACAAGAAGCCCTGAAGTCTTAAAATGTTTAACAAATTCAATTTCATGAAATTATGGTGAAAGAGACCATAAACAACATGAAAATATGGAGGGCCAACTGGGAGAAAATATGTGAAACATATGTAACAGAAAAAGCATTAATATTCAAAATTTATAGAGAGCTCCCACAAATCAGGAAGGGAGAGAGTGAAATAGATCAATGTTGGAAGGATGTGAACAACCACAGAAGAAATACAAGTGACTCTTTAACATATCAAAATACTTTCAGCTTCAGTTACAATCAGGGAAAAAAAATATAGAAATCAGTTTTCATGTATCAGATTGCCAAAAATGAAAATGATTGGCAGTGTCCAGCACTTGGGAAGGTGTGTCAGAAAGGACGCTCTTGGAACGTTCTTTCTAGAAATGTAGATTTGCATAAGCTATTTAGGAGGGTAACACTTATCCAAACTTAAACCATACTGTTTTCGACCTAACAGTTCTGCTATACTGCGGAAATTCATCATAATGATATTTATAATAGAGGAAAGTTTGGGACAGCCTAAATGTCGCTCAGTAAGAGAACAGATTAAATAAAATTTGGAGTATTCATTATATGTAATGCCATGCAGCCATTTGAAAAGAACAAGCTAGTTTTCCATGGTTTGACACGGACAGATGCCATATGTCAGCATAAGGGCTAACAAGCCAGGTCTGGAACTAGGTTTGTCATCTACCAGCTGGTTGACCTTGAGCAAGTTGCTTAACTTCTCTGCGCCTCAGTTTGCCCATCAGTAAAAATGGGGCTTTTTGTAGTACTTGGCTCCTAAAGGTTTTGTAGAAACTACAGAAATAATTCCTGTGTCATGCTGGGCACAGCTGGAAGCACTGAATAAGAAACAGATATAAAATATAACAAAAGCATTTACATATTTGCTCATACATTGAAAACATTAGAGAAGGAAACCTATCACAGTCCTTGTAGTAATTAACCTAGGGAGGTGTAGTGGGAGATGAAGGATTCTCACTTTTTAACTTTATACTTCTATATGGCTTTCTTAAAATGTTTAATGGTTTTCCACTTTTAAAAAATGTGCAAATGCTATTTTGTAATTTTTAAGGCCAATAAAATGCTTTTAAACAAACAATAAAAACAGGCCAGGCACCGTGGCTCATTCCTGTAATCCCAGCACCTTGGGAGGCCAAGTTAGGAGGATCATTTGAGGCCAGGAGTTCAAGACCAGCCTGGGTAACACAGTGAGACCCCATCTCTATAAAAAGTAAAATTAGCGGGACATGGTATGGCATGCCTGTAGTCTTTATTACTTGGGAGTCTGAAGTAGGCAGATCGCTTGAGCCCAGGAGTTCAAGGCTATTGTGAGCTTCGAGCACGTCACTACACTCCAAACTGGGTGACAGAGTGAGATCCTGTCTCTAAAAAACAAAAACAAAATTCTGCTGCGAAGTTCTTCTAATCCATACACTCGTCACGCTTTTAACAGTTCTGTCTATCTTCTAGCCACTAAACCAATAGATGTTTCTTATTCTGAATATAATCACTCCTCTTTGCCCTGGGTTTTGAATATAGCAGAAAATAAGCACAGTGGTGGAGAAATAGTTTAATCTCAGTTCAGCAGACCTTTTTCTCAAGAGTCCTTCGAAACTCTTCCCGTTCCTGGCAGCTTCCCCTTCATTTGTTATTCAGGTTGGGTTGAATTGGGTGAAGAAGAAAGTAGCCCAGATACTGTCTGAAGAAAACATATTTTGGATTTTAGGGAAAATGGGCTTCAGGGCACTTAGGCATTCAGCAGCATTTCTGTAGACATACTCCTACCACTCATCCCCACCCCCACCTCCCGCACCTCACCTTCTTTGAACAAGCTAAGCAAAAGAATTTCTTTTATGCCTCCCTAATTTTCACCTGCCTCCTGGCTTCCTCCCAGCCTTTTTCCTTCCTGCCTGCCTGCCCCTTAGGCTAGGCACTGGTCTCACCTCATTCAGAGTTTAAGAGGATGGTGACCCATGGTGTCAAAATTCCATCTCTTAGGGTTGAACTCCTTCTCATGTGCTTTTCTGGTTGCTGGCAGCATTAAAGGAAAAGCTGAGAATAAAGTCCCAAGAGTACTATATGCCAAATAGGTTTGTGATTAGTCTTTTGCTCCAGAGTGATTACAATGTCTCTCAATCAGTATCCTCCCCGCATCCCAGCAATTAGGTGGTGTGTAGACACCTAGGAATTCTCTGATGATTATAACCTTTTTCATTGTACTGTCACACTGTTAGTATCACCAGTAAATGACATCGTTTTTCATTACTATAGCTGCCTCCAGCCATGGAATCAGAAAGGTCATTTTTAATTAAAAACTAAAGAAAAATACGTTTTGTGTGATTTTTTTTTTCCTTAGAAGAATAGGTTATTAGCTTTCTTTGTAACTCCCACTGTCTTGCTGAACTTTCAAAGAACATGGGCAGACTCTTAAAATTTTTGGCATATGGCCTCATCAGCTAGGACAGTGCAGACACTTGGGAGGAGGGGGATCACTCATCCCTGTACCTGCTGTCTACTATGGGATGTCCAGTCCATAGGAACTGCATCCCAGCAAATTATCTATCAGATGCTATAGCAGAGAAGAGTGTATGATCATCATCTTCGTGCAGTTCCTATTTTGCAGGTGAAGACTTTGTTTACTTGACTTTGTTGAAGATTCATAGCAAGCTGGGAATGGAGGAAGGAATGAGGAAGAGAGGAGTGTTGAGAGGAAGGAAGGAAGGACAGTGGACACTTACTAGCTAAGAAGAGATGAGATATATTTGATGGTCTTCAGTGAGATGAGATATATTTGATCCATTTTTTTTACTTGAGATAAAGTTCACATAGCATACTATTTACCATTTAAACATTTTTAAGGGTACAATTCAGTGGTTTTTAGTACATTTACAATAATGTACTACTATCAACACTGTATAACTCCAGAACATTTTCATCACTCCAAAAGAAAACCTCAAACCCATTAAGCAGTCTCTTCCTACTCCTCCCTCCCCCTCGCTCCTGGTAACCAGTAACCTGCTTTCTGCCTCTATGGATCTGCTTATTCAGGATTTTTCCTCTAAGTTGAATCATACTATATCTGGCCTCTTGTATCTTGTTTCTTTCAGTTAACATAATGTTTTCAAGGTTCATCCGTATTGTAGCAAGCATCAGTACATCATTTCTTTTTATGGCTGAATAATATACCACTGTGAGAATATACTACATTTTGTTTACCCATTCATCAGTCAGTGGCCACTTGGGTTGTTTCCATTCTGGCTACTATGCATAGTGCTGCTTTGAACATTTATGTTCAAGTCTTTGAACAATTGTATCCGCTCTCTTCGGTATTTACCTAAGAATGGAATTGCCAGTCATATGGTAATTCTGTGTTTAATTTTGTGAGGATCTGCCAGTTTTCTACAATGGCTGTGTAATAACTTCAGAGCTAGGTTTAACTCACAGTGTTTCTTAAAACAAACACCAACTCATGTATCCGGCCCTTGTCTAGGCCCGGAGAGCACAAAGATGAATAAAAAGTAGCCCCCAAGAAAATGTTGGCCGGGCGCGGTGGTTCAAGCCTGTAATCCCAGCACTTTGGGAGGCCGAGGCGGGCGGATCACGAGGTCAGGAGATCGAGACCATCCTGGCTAACACGGTGAAACCCCGTCTCTATTAAAAAATACAAAAAACTAGCCGGGCGAGATGGCGGGCGCCTGTAGTCCCAGCTACTCGGGAGGCTGAGGCAGGAGAATGGCGTAAACCCGGGAGGCGGAGCTTGCAGTGAGCTGAGATCCGGCCACTGCACTCCAGCCTGGGCGACAGAGCGAGACTCCATCTCAAAAAAAAAAAAAAAAAGAAAGAAAATGTTGGGGCCATAAGGTAGGTGGAACGTACTAAGCTTAGGGGAGGGTAGTTCACACTCTGGCTCTCAGAAGAGACAACACTTGAGCCGAAAGATGGAGGTAATAGGTCACCCAAAAAGACAGACTCACAACAGTTGGCATTCTTGCAACCAAAGAGCTCATGTTCGGGGGGAAAGAGAGCTAATGGTCTGCCATTAACAGGCAGCTATCTTTTGGATAAGGCCATCGGCTAGCCAGTTTGTTGGTTTCCTAGCACTCTACCTTGCCTCCTTATGTCACAGTTCATTGTTACAGACTTAGCTTCACCTGTTAATGTGAATCCTCATTCAATATTCCTATATACTTCCTAGTGATACTCAGATCATATGCATCTTTTGCAGCAGTTTCACATCTATGTTATATTTTTGCAGGATCTTAGTACCCCAGAAGACTGTCAGGTAGGCAAAGCACACATACTTAGTTACTTAGTAGAATACAGTCATACGTCACTTGACAATGGGAATACTTTCGGAGAAACCATGTTCTGAGAAATGCATTGTTAGATGATTTCATCATTACCTGAACATCATAGAGTGTACTTACACAAACCTATATGGTAGAGCCTGCTACACACCTAGGCTATATGCTATAGCCTATTGCTTCTACAAACCCATATAGTATGTTACTGTACTGAATACTGTAGGTGATGATAACACAATGGTATTTGTGTATCTAAACATAGAAAAGGTACAGTAAAAATACAGCATTGCAATCTTATGGGACCACCATTGCATAAATGTTCCATCATTGACCAAAATGTTGTTCTGCAGTACATGTCTGTATGTTATAGTGCATAGAAGACAACCAAGACAACAGTGTTTTAAAAACAATCCCTCCCGCCAAGCAGTTGGTTAAAGGACGGTTGTTACTTTGGTTTTTAACATAATTTGCTTTCTACTTTGGCTTCAGTCTTCACACCTCCCCAGCCTTAACCCATCCATTCTTCAGCTATTGCCATTTCCATTGATCTTTCTAAAACTTGATCATGTCAGGAACCCAACTCCCCCCCAGCACCCCCTCAAACTCAAAATTCTTCTGTGCTTCTCCATTTCCTTCATGGCAATTGTCCCACCCTGGCAGGAACTCTAAAGTCTTTCTGAATGGAACTGGCAGTAGTCTCCCCTTCCCTCCCCACACCCTGCGCTGTAATCAGATGGGGCTACTTGTTCCACACATGACACTCCACATTGCCTCTTTCTGTCATACTTGGCTCCATCCTCTTTGAAATATTGTCACCATCTCTCAGCCCTCTTAACGAACTCCTGTTGATCCTTCAGAACCTATCCTGTGTGCTTTCAGCACATTCTTCTTCTTGGTTATCACTGTTTACTTCTGTGCTTCCCCAAGAGGACTGCCTCTTTTAGGCACCCAGGTCTTTATTTTCCTTGGGTGACCCCACCATCTGTGACTGTACAGAGAACGTGTTTGAGGGCAGCACTTCATAGGGTGATCTAGATCCTTGGTGCCCAGTTCAGCTTGATCTTCTCCTACAGGAGTAGAAAGTAGCCTTTCTTTGAAAGTCAAACAATTGTGGAAATGACTCCCTGCCAGTTTCTTAGAAAACTTAGTCATGAGTGGTATTTGTGGGTATGAGAAATACTGTTTCTGAGATACTCAAGATGAGTATCAGACAGCTGCATTACAGGGGAATTCTCTGAAGATTTATTAACAAAAAGTAAGGTGGCCTTTTCCCAAATGTAGTCAAGGAGACTTGAAATCAAGATTGTTAACTCTGGTATGCATTATAGTCATAACCCATCAATGCAAATCATCTGAAATATGTAGGTCTTGCCCTTAGGCTGATGAGGCTCAGACACAAACATGTCTTGGAAAGTAAAGAGGCACAAGAAGCGGTGATATCTCACTGGCTTCTGGAAGGCTGTGTCTTGGGAAATAGATGTGGCCATGGAATTCTGTGCTGCCTCAGAAATTTGCATAGTAAGATGTCTAGTTTAATTTTTCCCATACCTTTTAAAAAATGTCACCTTTTTAAAAATAGCTTATACCAAATTATAAACTATTTATCCATCCAAAATCAAGCTCAAAACATCCCAAGCAAGGAGATACAATCATTTGGGCCATCTGACTTGGAAAGAAGGTGAACTTCCCTCCCTCTACCGTCAGCAATATCAAGTCGTACACACTCGCACACTCACACCCATGCAGACACGCACACAATTGGGCTCCAACACACAGACATTCACCAGGCAAACAATAGTTATTTGTATTGTGAACCACCACTAGAAAGCCTTTCACTCTTACGTTCTCCAAATACTCTCTCCAATTACACACATTTTAATTTTTTTAAATTTTTGCCACATATATCTAGGGCACCCATTTATATGCATTTCTGAAAGAATTTGTTTCTTTGACAGCACACTGACTGTTAAAGAAATATCTATGTAATAGAAATAATCTCCGTGGTTTCCAGATGGGTCTTCCTCCTTTCCTTAATAGAACATTAAGGAACAGTGTCTACTCTGTTGAATTTGGGGCATATTAAATTAAGTATTAACCGATTAAATGGAATATCTAAAGTGACGCATAGGATAAAGCTTGTTAGAGAATCGTGGTCTTCTACCTTACGTCGCTGCAGTCAGTGGCATCCATCCCTGAATTCCATTCCCAATTCCTCTCTTGACTCTGGGCGATCATGGAATTGCTATAAATTATTGTTTTATCATACCATTCTTTAAAGTGGGCATCTAAAATTCCTTGTGTCCAAAAATACAATTCTTGATCCCACCAAACACATTTCTACACCCCCACACCCTCATTTGCCGGGTGGCCCAGACTCTGTGGCTGCCTTCCTGCTCCTCAAACCTGCCTGGCTCACTCCCACCTCCCCACTGTGGCACTGTGTATCCGCCTCTCTGAGATGTTTACCCCCAGACTTTGTGTAGCCAACTGCTGATCATTTAGGACTTGACATAAGTTCTTCCTCTTCACAGAGGCCTTCCCAGTCACTCTTGATTACACGCTTTAATTTTCTCTATTGCACCCATCTCTTTTCGATATTTTCTTATATATTGGTTGGTTGGTATTTTCCCATCTAGACTGTAAACTGCACAAGAACAGGACCTTGCTTGCCCCCCTCCGGAATAGTATCTGCCGGGCACTTAGTTGGCACTCAACAGATATTTAAATGAGTGGGTGAATGAATGAATAAAAAAATGAAACTGGCTTTAGATGTTGTTTTTTATGTGTTTAAAGGGCTCAAATATTATGTAAAATTGTAGACTTCTGACAGTTTAATTCATTTTTAATAAAAGTAAGGTTTTTCTTTCATGTGTAAAGAATACCCTTTAATAATACTTTAGGTTTGCATTATCTGGACTCTCAGCATTTTTTAATATGTAGGAGTCTTCAGTTCGAGGACTTTCTGAAAGGCTAACTTTAATAACATCAGACCTGCCATTTCCACAGGGCTTAGAATAGATTCCAAAATGCCAGAGAAAATTAAATGCAAAAAAGCTCCAGTTAATTAATGTTTCAGAATAAATTAATGCTTTAGGCCTGACTTTAACTGACAAGTATAGTGAATTTCAAAGTTAAAGCTGCCACCCTTTCCCCACGTCTGTATTTTTTGCTGTATTCAGTCATTCCAGTAATTTGTATCCTTGGGGCTGGGGGAAGGAGACGTATACACATTGAATTTTAAATTAAAATAAAAAACACAATTGCAATGATTATTCTTAGGGGAATGGGTTTTAGCATTCCTCATAACTCTCTTTAGTTACGCGATAATTCCAAAACTTACAGAGTTGATAGTGGGTCCTAAATATCTTTACCTGTCCCCAAGATGCTGTAACATTCTGAAAAGAAAGGAAGCTAACACTATGTGTGTAGTATGTTCCAGGGACTATCTTAGCTTCATATATCTCAGTAAGTCAGTTATAATATTGGTATTTGCATGGGGTAGAGGAGGCACATTTTCATCTTGTCTAATTAATTTCTTATTTATTCTTGGATCTTAGACCATAGAAAAGAATTGGCAAAAACTTGTTTCACTTCTTTCTGACTTTTTCTTCTTCCTTGTCTTCCCTCTGCCACTTTCTGAACCTCAGTTTCCCTGGTTGCAAGATAAATACATCTATCTCATAAGACTATGAAATAATAAGATGATTGTGTGTATGTGTGTGTGTATGCATGTGCACGTGTGCTTGTGTTCCCAATATGGTAGCTAATACCAAAGCATTTTTTAAAACATTAGAACGTCGTTGGAGAAGCTGAGCCCTGCATCAAGGAGGGCTAAGTAAATCTCCAAGGTCTCTTTAAACCTTAAGATGCTATGAGCATATGTTCCATATGCTGAGCAATCATGAATCTTTTTAGATTTAGCATGCTTTGCCTCTAATTTACCACTCTTTATTAATTTGTCAACAAATATTTTAGTATGCAGGTCTAATTGATGTGCTACGCATTAAAGTTGTAGAGATAAAAGATAATACCTACTTATATTCTGCTTTGTTCCACAAGAGAATTTGAGGTAGAAATAAAAGGTAGGGTTCATACCTCGGCATGAGCATGGTTTTTTGTATAATACTTTAAGTATACCAAGCATGGACAGTGCAGCTGAATATGTACTGACCTACAGATATGTTCAGCAAGTATTTTGCTTTAAATAAATTTGTATCTTTTTTGTAGTTTCCTACTTTCTTATAAAAGTCATATGGAAAGGACAAGCTTCAGCACGTCTGGAATTCGGTTTGGTTGGGTTTTGGCTTTCAGTTAATCAAGGATTTGCTGGAGTTATGGGGCGTGTGCATGCTTCTTTTTTTGGAATTTTAGTTATGTGTTATTTGCAAGTAATTCTTGGGAACAAGAGTTTCAAATACTGAATGTTCACAAGAAATAACAATATTATAAAAAGCAGATGTTAAACAGTTTTGTTTAAAGAAAAAGGAAGATTATCTCTAATATTTATAAATGCTTGAAAGAAAACAACAAATTCCATAGTAGAATTTTTATCTTGTCTTCCTTTCTTTAGTTCAGTGATGTAAACAAAATTATATGAATCATTTACTTAACAAGGTCAAGTCTACTTTGGATTTATAGTGTCAGAATCATAAAACCCTGAAAAATGAGCTTATATCTACTAGTTATGCTAATACAAGCACAGTGAGAAGCTGTTTGCCACAATCATTCCCCCATCCCAAAGTTTATAGGTTGTGTGTTTTCTTTCACCTGAATTACTCTAATATAATATGTTAATGTTTCATTTACCTTGCCAAAAATAGGCTACCCACTGCATGGAAATTCCCATTCTCCTCTGTTCTTTCTGTTGTTTTGCATTAGCCCATTGGTTCTGGTATTTTCTTCCTTTATTTGGTACCGTTTGTAAGAATTATCAACTGAGTTTCATGCTTTTCTCTGCTGGAAGAAAAAGAGCTTTTTATTTTTCCTATTTGAAATTGTGATGTTGGCAAGGAAAGTTCCAAAATCTCTCTGCCCATTTCTAGTAAAGCAATTTATGTGTACACGTGACTAGAGGAGAGAAAAGTGAGTTTGAGGTAGAAAGTATGAGGAAACATATTACCTGGAGACATCTGTGATAATTCATGCTGTCCAAAAATGTCGTGAACCAACTCAGCAAAAGATTCCTTGTTGCTGGGGGTGTCCTGGGTGTCTGGAATTCATTTATAAGGTTTGAATAAGGAAACTTTCCATCCACACATCTCTGGATATGGAACAATCCTGTGAATTGGCATTTAGAAAGAGGGTTCATTTTGACCAAGTATGTTCAACCTGAGCCCCGTTTTTAATAAAATTGAGATGAAATAGACACATGCAAATAAAACTGTAAAAATTCCTTCCCTTTCTTTCACACGAGGAAAAAGAGTCTCTGAGAAGTGAAGGGACCCCTCCAAAGCCACACAGCTAGTTACTGATCTGGGAAATAAGAACTCAAATCTCATGACTCACCTCCTCCACTTTTATCTCACCATGTCCCCATTTTTTCCCTGAGTCATTTTCAGAATGTTTTACATGAGTCATAAAACTCAACCAAGGTTAAAATGGGGCCTGCTAAACCCTTATAATACTGCACAGATGAATCGTGTCAGCATTGCTTGATAATTTTATTAAGACAGGTTTAATTGGTCCTGCCTGGAAAACTGAAAAATAAAACAAAGTCACTGATTTCTCTGACTGTGCAGATCTCTTGGATGTGTTCTTTAAATTCCTCTGCTTCTGTATCTCATTGCTGAGGACATTTGCAAGAAAACATAATATTTATTGTGTTTGAGTACATCTAGTCTTGCTGCTTTTTCTTTTCCTGCATCACAATTGTCTCTTTTCAGAGGTGGACAGTTAAGCAAGTTCTGCATGTACCCAAATAAACTCTGAACAGATTGATTCCCTCTGCACCCCAGTAAGGGTGTGCTCCACTGTGTTCCCTTGTCCCCAGGCCCAGAATCTTCCTAAACTGGGCCACTGAACTATGCCCATTCGTGAGCCGGAAGATTGGCATCTACTGTACCTAGAGGGAGTTTGTTCTGTAGATGCCAGTGGGCTGCCGTGAGGGTTGCTGGTTATTCACTTTCTCTGGTCTCGCTATGTGCATTCTTTGCAGATGCTTCTCCCCATCCCTGACCATACTTTCCTACCATCCCCAGGAGCACAGCCTCACCCCCAACATCCCACACCCCTGAGTGCCCAGGCAGGGTTAGGAACCTCTAGGTGTCTAATAAAGGGAGGTAAAAGCCACTAACCCACAATAGGAAGGTAGCTTTCCCTCCTTTCCCCTGTTTGGCGCAAGGCATCATGGCATTTGGGGCAGGCCCCAGAATAACCTGCATGCCACGAGGAAGCCCAAATGTCCTCCAGAGATGACCCTACCTCCTCCAGTGCGAGCCTTTGTCAAGATGCTCTGTGTCCAAAGCTGCCTGCAGAGTGAGGTTGCGTTAATCTACCACTTATATTTGCATCCTCATTGTTCCCCGCCAAAGTGAGTGAAGACTGTGGCACTAGATGAAGAATAAACAAAGAAAACAACTTCATGTTACTAATATTTCCAAATAATATGCATGCCCCCAATAACTGTATAAAACATAAGAAAAAAGTCACTACAGAAGTCAGATAGGTTTTAGTTTGTTACTATGTCAGTGGTTTGTTAATCAATGTTTATCAAACTGACTCTAACCTGAAGTTTATTCTAGGCAGGACTGCTGTCCTTGTGGACTTAAATGTATAATGGAATCATAATTATTGCAGAGTGCTGCATGTTAAAATGACTGGTTGGGGGAAGGTGTTATTTACTTGTATTTTCCCCCACAGTTACTACATATTAGTGTATCAAGACAAATAAATGATTATAATTTACTGAGTAAAGTTGCAAGGGTCCTTGGCAATCATCTCACATACATGTACTTAAAGAGAGGCTAGAGCT
The DNA here is from genome assembly GCF_009764315.1 of Trachypithecus francoisi. Classification (NCBI taxonomy): domain Eukaryota; kingdom Metazoa; phylum Chordata; class Mammalia; order Primates; family Cercopithecidae; genus Trachypithecus; species Trachypithecus francoisi. The sequence continues at coordinate 99,966,102 of NW_022681469.1, read as the reverse complement.
ACTCCATTTGACTTTGTGTATGTTACATTGTTAAAAAAAAAAAAAAAGTCTTCCTGCCAAATTGTCACAAATATATCTTCTTCCAGTTAAATATATTATTTGACAATTGCATTTAATTTTTTCTCCTTTATTTTCGTGTATTTATTGTCATACATGTCTATGGTCTGTTCTCAGGGTTTCAGGTTGTTGTTGCTTTAGAATTGAAGTTGAGAATTGTTCAGGACAGTGGTTGAAAGCTTTGGTGGGTTTTGACAACCCAGAAGAAAAATGAGTCAGCTATGTATTTTCTGATTGACATCTTGTCACTCTGTGTTACTCACTAATGAGTACACGTTAACAATGTCTAAGCATGCCATACTTTCTCTGCCCTTTATCCTCCAGCTTACCCCTCCTGCCCAGCCCTTCCCAAAAAGAAAGCAAGGAACCACAAACATCTCTCCTGCAGTCATCCATTAGGAGAAAGGGCTATACACCGAAACTGAGTGGCTTATTTGCTTTTAAGAGTTTGTTAAACATTTTTTGAAAAAATAGTTTCTGAAAAATTTATTTTTGATGATGCTCTTTTTTTAATCTCTTAGATGTCTGAAGTTTCTCATTCTTTTCCTGTTTTTTTACTTACTTGAGATTAATGCCACCCTGATGTTTTTCAACACTATAACAGATAAATTGTGCCTGTTTCTTTCTTTTTTTTTCTTTTTTTTTTTTTGAGACAGAGTCTCACTCTGTCACCCTGGCTGGAGTGCAGAGGTGCGATTTCAGCTTACCAAAACCTCCACCTCCTGGGTTCAAGCAATTCTCCTGCCTAAGCCTCCTGAGTAGCTGGGATTACAGGCGCCCACCACCACGGCAGGCTAATTTTTGTATTTTTAGTAGAGACGAGGTTTCACCATGTTGGCCAGGCTGGTCTCAAACTCCTGACCTCAGGTGATCCACTTGCCTCGGACTCGCAAAGTGCTGGGATTATAGGCGTGAGCCACAGCACCCAGCCTATTTCTTTTATATACATAAAATATTGCAATTTGAGGATGGTAACTGCTCAGCCTTCCTGTCCTTAGCTTCACATTGTAAGTTCTCATCTTACTGGCTGTGATGGTATTTCATTAATATACAGGATAGTAAAAAATCACACTTTGTTTGCAGAGGCCATGGCATGTTTACCTTTTATTCAATAACAAATTCCTTTCTGAGCGAACAGGGAAGCAGGATTTCTCTTTTGATATTTCATCCAGATCACTGTTTCTGTTAGGAGGATGATGGTGTCATTTCTGTACTTTGTAGAAGGATTGTGGCATTTTAATTCAAAAGACTTGTGTTCAGATTCCAGCTTGGCCATACACCTGGGTATGTGAGTATAGGGAAGTCACTTACACCGTTTGGCCTCTGTTTACTCATTTGTGAGTTAAAGACAGATCTGTCTCTTTTGTAAATGCTTTTGGAATGAAGCAGGATTGGGAAAAATAAGAATATTTCCCATACAAGAATGTGAATATTAAATGCTCCATTATAAAAATTATAAATCAGTGTGTGTGTATATTAGTTTTCTTTCATATTTTCATTATAACTGGCAACCCTCAAAGGCTACCTCAAAATAACAAAAGAAACTGAAAGGATTTCTTTGTGCTTCCAACTGTTCTTCTCCCTGTTGTTTGTCTTAAAGGCAGTGGGGCCCCCAGTGGACAAAGTCTTCTAGGATTTGGCCAAAGGGAACAAAAACCCACCCTAACCTTTCAGATTCTCATGTTCCTTGACTCAAGTCGCTTAAGTAAGGTTCTGCTTAAACTTTGTGTGTGTGTGTGTGTGTGCACACGCGCGCACATGTGTGTGTTTTGCCTGGGATCAGTAGACCACAGAATAGTTTGAAATTTATATCGTGATGTTTTATTTCAGAAAGTCATAAAAGAGAATTTTTTTTTGAGAGGTATTAGTATTTCTTATGCATCAGGACTAAGTGATTTAAGAAAGAATTAAGAGTTCCAGCCAGGTGCAATGATTCATGCCTGTAATCCCAGCACTTTGGGAGGCCGAGGCGGGTGGATCACCTGAGGTCAGGAGTTCAAGACCAGCTTGACCATCGTGGTGAAACCCTGTCTCTACTAAAAAATAGAATAATTAGCCGGGCATGGTGGCGGTGCCTGCAATCCAGTTACTCAGGAGGCTGAGGCAAGGAGAATTGCTTGAACCCGGAGAGTGGAGATTATGGTGAGCCGAGACCATGCCTCTGCGTTCTAGCCTGGGTGAGAGGGAGACTCCTCCCACCGCCCCCCAAAAAAAGAGTTCCCATAGAGTACCATAATTACAAGTTCAGCAATCAGGGCTCTTTGAAAATCAGGAAGGAAAGAGGTGCATGTCATTTGAAAGAAAGAGGAGTTGCTGTCAAGCACACAGAATAGTATTTACATGTGTGGCTGGCGAGTTCTTCTTTCCTCAGCTGGGGTGTGCCCTGTGGTCACGTTACAGTAATTCCCCGAATCTGCTCCACACCCTCAAGTCTCCTTAGCGGTACGTCCTCTCTCTTCCAAGGGTTCTACTCCCCAAATAACTCTGGGGCCTTCAGAATCTTACATGTGCAGCTCCCGCATACCCTAGGCCTAGCCAGTTTTGGGTCCTAGAGTGTCTCATTTGTAATCAGAGCCACAGTCTACTGCCATCCCAGCCCTGGTGCCATTGTCCTCTGCCAGTTTGTCAGCCTCAAGTCTTTATTCACATTACACACTAGGCTCCAAATCTCTGGTCTTCCTCTTTAACTCCATGGAAATGTTTTTATTTTTGTGAACTTTCGATCTCATAATTCATGTTCCATCCCAGTGGCTGTGCAGTCTCCTTATTTTCACTTGAGTCAGCATTATATCAACTAAGTACCAAGCACTTTGCTTTGTTCTAGGGGTAAATATGGAAAAGATGGGCTCCCCATCCAGTTTGCTTAAGTAACATAATCCATACTTACACAGGTCCTTTGTTAAATTCAGTTTGCAAGGTGCTGTAGTAATATCTTTAGAAAGTAAAGATGAAGGGGTCAAGGACCGAGAGGAGATGCTTGGACACACATGTTCGTGTTGGGATGCTTTCGCATCCTTGTGGGGAGCTGAGGGGAAGTGCTGGACCTGCAGTGGGAGGACCAAGAGGTATAAGGGGAGATGGTAGAACATGTGGGTACAGCACAGGTTAGGGTCCAAGAATGGGCCCATTGTGCTAATGTTACTTCCTTACCTGGTAATGACACTTGCCTGGTCATGGGGTTTCTTCCTGGCCAGAATTATCCAAACTCAGGTGTTTAAAGCTTTCGATCTTTTTGTGTTGATTCTTAGACCTAGCGGGAAATGCCTGAAGCACAGAGGCAGTTAGGTTGCTTCAGGGATAGCCCTGCCTCATGTTCTAAATATATTGGGCAAATTCTCATTCAAGTGAAGATTAGGTTTCACTTATCACAAACAGAAGAGGCTATCTGATCTAGCAAATGAGGGAGTGGGCTTGACACTCTTAAGCTGTCACTCCTGCTAGCAAAGTGAAACATGCTGTTTACAAACATGCCAGGGCAGAGAAAGCTTTCAGCAAGGCACAGCTGAGCCATATTTTTTTCTCTTTAATTCCCAAACTATAAGAGGTATTTATCTTCTGTGAGTCTTACAAAGAAAGCCAGTAACTTTTTCTTATTATTCATTTCCAAATTGCAGATCTATCTATTTAGTTCTGAACTAGTATTTTCAGAGTCCATATTTTCTGTCCTTGGTTTATATCCAAAATGTGCAGTGCCATTGTTGATTCTTATGCAGATTTCACAGTTCCCTTTTGCAGGTTAAAGAAGAGAGAAGGAGAAGGTAAACATGAAAGTAAGGAAGAAATCATGTTTTATTCATGTTATTTGTACATATACAAGATGAACTTCTATAAACATAGGTCATACCACTTTTAGAACTTTTAGATTTGTTGTGAAGCTTAGGAAGAGAACCAGCCCCAATCTTCACTTCTGGATGTGGGAGACACTCCAAAGTGTTCTTGGAAAAGCAAAGCCTCCCACACGCAGAAAGAGAAAATCCTCATATCTCCTGTTGCAGGTTCCTATGTGACAAAGTGTAGATCCTGTCTCTTCCCAGAGAGTCTTTATCAGAGAAAAGAAGCCCATTTTCTTTTCTTCGTTTTAAAGTTCTGGGGTACGTGTGCAGGATATGTAGGTTTGTTACACAGGTAAACGTGTGCCATGGTGGTTTGCTGCACCTATCAACCCATCACCCAGGTGTTAAGCCCAGCACACATTAGCTATTTTTCCTGATGCTCTCCCTTCCCCCAGCCCCCATGACTGGCCCCAGTGTGTGATGTTCCCCTGTCTGTGTCCATGTGTTCAGCTCCCACTTAGAAGTGAGAACATTCAGTGTTTGGTTTTCTGTTCCTGCTTTAGGTTGCTGAGAATAATGGAAGAAGCCCCATTTTCTAAGTGAAAAAGTTATGCATACACAAACGTACCTGCACAAATGGTACACTCTGCGGGATAGTCCTAGTAACCAGTATAAGGTCTCACTGCATCACCAGCTGCATTCCTCCTGCTCTCTGCTTCCTAGTCTTGAAGCAGTCTGGGACTGAGGGGTGGGATATTGGGAGTGAGGGTCTTTCCTCAAACACTTTCCCTTCTCTCCATCATCCACTCGACATCTACCATCCCCCACCCCCACCATGCCAGTGCTTGTTCTATATGAATGTTCACTGTGTTAGACACACAGGCAGAAATGGCCATCAGAAAGATGATACTTCCTGGCCCCCTCTTCCCCATATCAACTTCTAAAGACTCTTCTCTTTCCTAAGGTCTAGAAAGACCTAAGGGTGACTTCTTTTTTAGGATCTAATGTATGAAGGTGCCATCTATAGAGAAAGGATGGAAAGGAGAGCTGAACCTGAGGTATAGATGTCTTTTTAGCTTTAGAGGACTCAACAGCTAGACCATATACTAAGTAGATGTAAATATGCTTTATGTATAGCAACCAAGCTTTGCCAAGAATAGGTAGGTAGGTAATTGATGAGGTGCCTGGGAACTCTGGTTACTTTTAATGACAACTGTACCTTTGTTGGTATGAATAATAACACCAGGATGAAAATGATGAATATATTTATCTGAATATATCATAAGAAGGTTTATCTTTTTCATGGGGGCAGTTAGGTAGAGCTTGACAATCTTCTTAGTAAATGTTTATGAAATACTTTTGGGCGAGACCAAAATAGAAATCAAAACTTTCATTTTTCTCTCTCCCTAAGCCAAAAGAGAGAGAGACATTGTTTAAAGTTTAAGTTCTAAACCAACACAAAGATAAATAAAAACTATTTTAAAGTCAAGATGGTAACTGACGACCTGTACTTCACATTATAAATAGTACAAAGGTTCATAGTAACTCATGTACTTTTTTTTAGTGGTACAAGTCTCAATCTGACAAATAGATAAAGCAAAATTTACAAGATCTTTGCAACTGTCTTCCAAAACGAATGAAGCCAGACCTTGAAAGGATGAACAGCCCTTATGCAGAGTTATCCATAACAAGTCACACTTACCGTGGAGGTTTACCTGGTCAAGACATTGTTGCTTTTCTCAAGAAGGTAGTGCTGTATCCTGTGTGGTTTCATAAAGCTCTATAATTGGAATAGCCAGACCAAAATTTTCCAAGTCTCCTCTTTTGGCAGTAAACCTGGGCTGCAGAAACATTTTAGTTGTACAAGACATTTAAAACTGTTTATCTCTTACTCCTGTCCACATTGATTTGTTTGTGTTCCACGCCTGCCTTCCACAAGCCTATAAAACTTCCCTGAACTATAGTCAGAACTGAGGCTGTGTTCTGTATCTGTATACTTAAACTGAACACTCCTTTTCAATTCCTTAGAAACATTCTCTAAGAAGCATTCAGGTTTCCTTAGAAACCCTGTGTCAGCCCCTACAGGGCTCTTGCTCCTGGTTTGCTCAGGTCTGCATCTAGAGGGGCGCCACCTTCGGAGTCCTTGTCTTTATTTTCTGAATCTCATCAGCTCACCTGCTTTGACACTCTGATATAATGATGCCAAGCTGTATTATTAACTCTTGCTATGTTTCAGATTTTGAAAGTAAGAATGCTTTAACCCAGGTATACCTGAGGCCAGTGCTCCATTCACCTCAACCACTCAACTTTCAAAGAATGTGTAGCACTTTACTGAGTCTGAGCTTACCACTGATTCCTATGTTTTTGTTTTCCACGTAATGATGCACTACAGCCAGCACCTGAGTTCTGACTGTGTAGTTCTTCACCTTGTCAGCAAACTTGGCTCTGATCATTGCAAAGGTGCCATTGCTTTCTTTTTCAAGCTTTTAAATACTTAGCTTATACGGTATAAGAAAAGATCTAAACATTAGGTTAAAAAATTTAATATCTCAGTTGCCTCAATATTTAAAATGGTTCCCACTTGATAGAAAACATTGTTTCGTAAGAATTCTATAGATTTTCCTATATAGATTTTGCCATGTAGCCTTTCATTCTCTACATAGGTATTACCAAGCTCTGTAGCCATTTTTATCTGTGATCCATCTGTTTAGGATAAAGAAAGTTAGCAGTTGCCTTTGGAGTAACTTCCCATAGTCTGTTGTGTTGCACGTGTTTGATAGTTGATTATTCGAGAGGGGATTTTTAGAGGACATTCTTTTCATCTGTTAGCAATTCCTTACAACAGACAAAGTGTGATATGTCAGATCCTCTTGATTCCATTGTTGCATCCTCATTCTTTCTCCTTCATTCTTAAGATATTTCATAAGCTTCTGCCTAAGTTTTCTGACTAAAATTTTGCCATATTATTTAGTGATCCAGCATAAAAGTGAATTGTGTGTTTTGTAGGAAGTAAATTTGACTTGGCGGAACATCACAAGGACAAGTCCTGTGCTGGGAACCCTATTCCTCCCCAGGGCCATCCTCTAAGAAGCACCCAGCGCAGTCTCTTGAATCACTGCAGCCCTTGAAGTGAAAACCTTCAAGGAAGATGTCAGGAATGTGGATATTAACAAAAGATGTCTGCATGATTTTGCTTCAAGTTAGGTATATTATGTTAAATCATCTGCAAATAATATTTTTCCTAGGATGAAGCAATAAATTTGAGAAACTCATGAGTTTCCATGTACCATGAAAACCATCTAAAAGTCAAATTATTATTTTAAAATTTTAACTTTAATAAGTGAAGTTTTTACTGTATAATAGCAAGTTTTCTCTGCACTACAGGGAGAAGTCCATAGTGGCAAGGATTTTTGTCTTTATTCTTAATTCACTTTTGCATCCCCATCATCCTGAACAATGGCTGGCATTTAATAGACATTTGGTACATATTGGTTGAATGAATAGTTGCCTAATGTTATTCACCAACGCTTAATAGGGTTGTTAAGGCAAAGGACACATTCTAAATGAGATGCCAAATCCTATCCTTATTCGTGACAATTGATTCTTGCATCTTTATTTGTACATATTAATGATCTGATGCATTGTTGTTAAATTCCGGGGGTGGATGGTTTTGCTTTGTGTCTAAAAGTGGGAATGCAGCAGAATGGAAAGGTAGTGGAGAAGAATGTTGCAACATCTCTACATATTGCCTTCAGCAGATTCAATGGATGCAAGAAGTTTGATTTAGTATTTAATGCTACATGACCCTTAAGAATACAGCCATAGTGTGATTTATGCCTTTTTAGAAATAGCAACAGCATGGTTAAGTTAAATCTACAGGTAATATTAAAGTGAGCTCCTTGGTCTTTGACATTGTTCGAAATCCTCCCCCTTAAACTCTAGTTTTAATGAACAGTTACTCAAGCCTGCCTGAACTCTTGGAAATGGCAACAAGCAATGAAATACCCACAGGTCAAGAAAGGGAGGGTAATGACTACTTGGGCGCTTCCGATTTGGCTGGTGACTATTGCTTTGCAGAAGATAGGTTGCTTGTTTCACATTGAACTTGGGCTTGTTTTGATTAAGAGCTTTGCAGAGCAGTTCCTGAAACCAAACTTTCAAATAAACCAATTAGAAAATACAGAGAATAAACAAACTTCCATTATAATGTCTTCATGATCATCTGAGTTTTAGAATGTAATAGGCTCCATTCAGAAATGGGTCCCTTCACAACTCTGATTAATTCAAAAGCTCTGTTTTGCTGTTTAGTGAAGCTGATAGCCCTGTTTCCCCACTGCATACCCCATGCATCAGGGAAAGAAACAGGCATTGGGGCTGAATCCCAGCCTTCCACAGCTACTTGTTGATGGTACATAGCTGCATGTTTAATTCCTTAGCTATAAAATGGAAAATGTAGTGTCTGTTTTGCAGGGTAATTGTGAGGATTAACTGAGATAATGTAAGTACCCAGCCTGGCCTGGACTAGGTGATAAAGATAGCTTTGTTGCCATCCCCATTAGTTATTTAATGTATATGTTGCAGCCAGCAGATTGGAGTTCTGAGATGAGAGTGCTCTCCCCACTCTCCCAACCCACGTTCCCATTTCTCTGCTCTTCAGAAGCCTTGCCATGGAGTCTAAGGAAGTGTGTCCCAGACTTTTGCATTTCAGGGGGCAGTAAAATTTTACCAAAAAACTTTATCAGTATGCCAATGGTAACTCTTTATTTTGCCAATGAAAGACATTTTAAAATGTCACCCACTATCCAATATCATTTCACAAAAGAAAGGGTATTTTAATAACCAAACAAGAACATAACCCACAAATAAAGGACCATCCTTATCAATGTTTCATCCCTTGTGAGAGATCAGAAACAGACCAAGGCCAGCATTAGGAACCACTTTTTCCTACTCCCCAGGCACAAATAAAGATTTTCTTCTTCACCATGGAAGCAACAAGCCATATCCCCAAGTGAGCCACTTTTGGGGCAGCCCCTGAGACCGGCATGGGGCTGGGGTCAGTACGTCTGTTCATTCAGGCTATTTCTCCAGGGACGGGAGAAGGGGCCTCACCCCGCCTGACAAGCCAGCTCAGCTGTTACCATTTAGGGGCCTGAGTCTGTGGTGAGCCCAGAGCTTGGAGATTTTCACCAGCCCTAAATGCCCATAAATTAAAGAGTCTGTTTTTAAACATGGGTAATGGAAAAAGACACACTGGCGAATAGGAGGGAAGGTGTGAAGCCCACTTGGGGCAGCAAATCAAATAAATTTCTGACCTGATGCAGTGGAAAAGCAAGGTAAGGGGTGCAGAAAGTTTTGTGGTGTAAACCGTTCTGCAGACATCTCCTGACCACTCACCAGTAAGGAGGCGCTGACTCCTCTGCAGTGCCAGTGGCTTCAGGAATACTTAACTAGGTCCTATTCAGGTGAGAGAACATTTAGTAAATGACTACTAGGTATAGAGTTCTGTGTTAGGGGCAAGAAATTGGGTCTATCTATTTTTATAAACATGAAAAAATAGCCTTTGCATGGTGCCTTAGACAGTTACACAAATGATACCTGCACCATTGGTTAGATTCCCCTACACTGAGGAATTCTTATGAGTAGCACATTCTAGGGGGAAGGCATTTTCAACATTCATTTTGTGCTTCTGTTAGAGGCGTTGCAGTCACCCAGAGAAACCTGAGCCTTGAGGGAGAAAGCAGCTGGAACAGGTTCAAAACCAGGGCTATTCCTGGGCCACAAGTACCAGGGAATGTCAGTTTGGTACACAAAAGGCTCAGAGCTCTTGTGTCTGCACTGCGTTCTCTTATTCTTTTAGTCCTCCTTTGATAAGGATATTGTAGTAAGAAAAACAGACTGCCTCCACTGCAGCCCACCCTGCTCCAAGGTTTAGGGTAGATGGTTTGGGCTAACTTCGGGCTTTAGAGAAGAATACTTTTGTAGCTTTTATTCCTGTGGAGCATTTTTCCTTAGATTCATCTTTAGAAGCCACCTGTTGCTATTAGCAACAAGATGAGCATGTGAGCCTGGGCATCCAGACCCAGTGGGGCCTCTAGACTTCCTGTAACCTAGGCCTTAAGCTAGAAAGTAAAGGTGCTCTTTATGACCTGGGTGACCATAAGTGTTGGTTTGCCATGGCCAGACCTGGATTACACATTTGTCCTGTTGTCATATTTAATAATACTTCCTTTCACTGTGTCCCAATGGTTTGGACAAGGAATTATATGATCCCCTACTTATAATCCATTGGCATATAACCTACCCTGGTTTATCAGCACCTTGGCAAAGTTTGGTAACAAGGCTCTGAATAATAACAGTGTGCATTTGGCTAGAGTAACCCCAGCTCCGCCCTAGCTCTTGTGAACCTGTGTTCAGTATGGAAAGCTGGTCTAGAATTTAGGGTTTCAGAAACCTGGCCAAAAATCTTACCATCTCACATCAGTCCAACATCTGCTGCTGCAAGGGCCTTATTGACAAGACTAAATACGCCACCAAACCATAAATGAAGGTTTAAGAGTTGAGGATATAATTTCAAAGTCGAATTTTAAACCCCTGATTGGTTTCTTGACCAATTTTCTGTAGCAAACACGTTAACTGCCAACTTGAGAAAGATAGTATGTTTTCAAATGACCTATTTTACTTCTGAAGAATTAAATAATACAGTAGAATGAGGCAGGCCTTGGAGTTAGAACTGGGTTTGAAGCCTGCTTACGCTCTTATTTAGCTGTGCGGACCAAGGCAAGTCAATTTACCTTTTCCTGTGTTTTCATGTTTTATGAGGACAAGCACATCTTTTTCTCACGGTGGTGGTTGTAAAGATTTAGATACGATGTTGCTGTGTGGAGAGCCTATTACCTACACTGAAAATTTTAGTTTAATTTCTCTTTCTTATTCATAGCTTTGAAGAAAGTAGAATAAAGGTGGACTGGATTGTTGTTAAGTATGAGGACAAATGTTCTTTAACACTATCATTGGTAAGTGGCATTTCTCCAGCAGGGAGGTGACAAAGTAGCTAAACCCCAAGAGGGGAAGAGTGTAACTAAGCCAGGAATAGCCCTGGACACTCACGGTACCATGTGGACATTGTTAGTGGGTCACCAGGTTAGGATTTGGGACTATAGAAAGGTGTTAGGGGACAGAACCATCCTGGTCCTGAGTTTGTCAGACCCAGAGAAGAACTGGGGCTGTAGCTGTGGTCAGTGCTTCCCTGTGATCAGGGCTTTCTCTTCCTGGAAGAAGCTTGGCTGTCTTTCCAAGAAAGAACTTCAGTCTATGATTCTGCTGGTCATGGTGCTTTAGAAAGTAGTTGGTCTATGGAATCCTTGCCAAGCACTACAGAGAGCACCCAGTGTCCTGATATGCTTGTTGCCCCGGTAGATTATAACCTCCTTGAAGGAAACGGTTGTCTATGTTTCATGATCTCTCAAGTTGCAGACTCAGGGTATGACATGTAAGATGACAGAAAGTGAGCCCTGTAATCTCTCTGGGAAGCTTAATAAAGATTTTATCATCACTTCCTAACTTCCAAAGCATTCTCTACACTGCATCATTGGTATTTTGCCAGAGATGCAAAATTCATCATGTCCCTCTTCCCTTCAGGGTCCGTTGGCTACTTATTGTTGATCACCAACTAGTGTTCTCATACCTGTTTCCTTATCTTCAAAATGATGATAATTATGGGAGGATTGTTTTGAGGTCTAAATGAGTATGTGTGTGTACACACTTGCCCACACCTGATTATGTATGTGCTTACCTCTAGCTCACCGAAATCCTCCCTTCTCCACCCTCTGACCCAGCCATTCTGGATCTTTTTTCTACTTTTTCACCATGTTTTTTTCTCTCCCTTAGAATTTTTAACATGCTATTCTCTCTTCTTAGACCTCTCTCTCTCTCTCTTTTTTTTTTTTCTTTTTGTGACAGTCTCGTTCTGTCACCCAAACTGGAGTGTGGTGGCGTGATTACATCTCACTGCAGCCTCAACCTCCTGGTCTTAAGCAATCCTTCCACCTCAGCCTCCTGAGTAACTGGGACTATAGGCAGTGCCACCATATTCATTTTTACATTTTTTATTTTAATTTTTTTTAGAAATGGGGTCTTGCTGTGCTGCCCAGGCTGGTCTTGAAGTCCTGACCTCAAGCAATCCTCCCACCCTTGGCCTCCCAAAGTGCTAGCATGTCAGGCATGAGCCACTGTGCCCAGCCCTAGATATTTCTTTTACTGCCTCTCCTGACTTTCTGCTATTCTTCCTTAAACTTAAATGTTATCTCTTCTAAGAAGCCTTTCCTAATTTTCCAAGCGTAGGGTAATATAGTGTTTTTTCTAGGTGCTCATTTCTTAATGAAGCATTTATATCTGTAGCATCTGTAAGTCCTTAAGGTGGCTTAATTTACCAAGCATTGATTACATTGGGTTGTCATTGTCTGTTTACCTGTCAGCCTCTCTCTTACTAACACTGTCCACTCCATGGTGGCAGGAACCTGTCCATATGGTTCACTTTACCTTAGCGCCTAGCCCAGTGTTGGACTCATTAACACACATTCTAAAATACTGAACAGTATTTCCTAAATGTATGAGTGGATGAATATAGGTTAAGCAGGAATTAAGCTTGGTTGATAAGTGGTTCCAAGTTTCAATATCATGTGTGGAGTAGATTCTTGCTAATTCTTGTGTTATGTGTTATTTAGACACTAGGAATCTGGAATTTCAGAATTGACTTCTAATTCTTCAGATAACCTCTTTTATTTTCTCTTAACACCTTGGTTTTCCTCATGAATGCAAACATAATTGGAAAATTGTTTCGAAGTACTTACATCCTTATTTATGATATTTGAAAAACAGCTTTTGTGGGAGCTCAGCTTTGTCCGTAAGAGCAAAAGCTTAGACTTCAGTGAATCTGTCCTTCTGTATATTGGAGAAAGGGAGGTAACTTAGTCATTATCAATTCAAAATTTTCTATAGAACTACAATGCTTCACGGCTGGACTCGTTTCTGTCTTCCTTTATGAAGTCCTTGCAAGGCCATTCTAGGCCATGGTAATCTCATCGAGGTGTGAACCTCACAGATGTTGTTTGTACATCCCCTGTCTTAAGTCATTCTTGTATCCCATCATTATTGTATACCATTATTTGTTTTTCCTGTGTGTGTGTCATGTATCCTCATGAAGCACTGACCTCTAGAGAATAAAGACTTCACCTCACATCTCTTTCAATACTGCCAGCTTTATGTAATGTGGTAATTTTTTACAAAGTGAAATGTGGTGGCACGCACCTGTAATCCCAGCTACTCAGGAGGCTGAGGCACGAGGATTACTTGAACCCGGGCGGCGGAGGTTGCAGGGAGCCAAAATCATGCCATTGCACTCCACCCTGGGTGACAGAGACTCTATCTTAAAACAAACAAACAACAACAAAAGTGAAATATTAAATAAAATCTTCAGGTATAATAAGTGAAAAGATAAGACTGACTGCATTTTAAAAATATATCTGCAAAGAAGACTAGAAGGATAGTAAAGGATATTGTAAAATGCACAGCCTGAACTGTGTGTGGATAGTTGATTATGGGTAACTTGTTTTTTATAATTTTCTAGATTTTCTACTTTTTCTGTAGTCATCTGTTATTTTTGATCAACAAAAAAGTATAAATGTTATTATTTTTTAAAGGAAGAGATTTTCATGCCCTATTTAGCGTCAGAAGCCACAGCTGAACTTGGTTGGCAGATAGGAGCAGATGTTGTTCTAAACTGTCTCATTGCAGCAACGTTTATCCATTTGTTAGGACAGTCAGGAGAAAGTGGTGCCAACTGCATTCTTTTGGTGGAAATTTGAAAAGATTTCATCTGGAAAAGCAGTTAAGGGCAGTGCTACCGTGGTGTGTTTTTGAAAGCTATGATTAAGAAGTGGGAAAGTTGCATAATACGGAGAAATTCAGATGAAAACCCAATTTTCTTAACAACTCTCTTAGAAAATATTGTTGTGATAATATTGTTCAATCCTCTCTGATTTGTCCTGAGCATATCCTTAGGTCTTTGAGACTGGGTTTCATAGAAAACAGTCTGCAGTGCTTTCTGTGAAGTCGGCAGCTAGGACTCTAGCAGGTGCGGCTCTCATAGCGGTTATCTTTTATTGAGCCTTTTCCCAGTCATTTGTCCATTCACTTGCATTTTCTCATTTAATCTTCACAGCAACCAAAAGAGACAAGTATTCTTCCTTTGTTTGAATTGTACTGAAGAGAAACCTGCCTCCTAACAGAAGTTAGCTAATTTGCTGAAAGTGACCCAGCACTGTCAGGGGCCAGGCCAAATGCTCAGTGAGTGTCTGCTCTGCACCTGAGCCTTCTGCTGGACCCGTGATGAACTGTGGCCCATGTCTCCAGAAAGCCAAAATAACCTCCCTGGGGAGAGAGGATATAAAGAGGCAAAAAGAAACCAAGTGAAGAGTCAGGCAACACATTGGGAGAGCAGAGAGGAGCAAGAGCTGGTCAGGCGGCCCTGCCTGGTGTCCAGTGCCTCTGTCCTCCAACCCTGCCCCACCACCTTGTCTTTGTTTGTCCTACATCCACACTGTCCTCACCTGCCCCAACTTCTGCAGGCGGTGGCAGCCTTTCCTGCCCATCTCTGCGCTCCTGCTGCTCCTCTAGCTGTTAGCAACTGGCATTCTCATGTGTGTGTCCTTAGTGTGTGCCGAGTCATCGCTTCTACACATTATCTTACTCATTATTCACAACTCCAACATGAAGTCAGAATTTTCATCCCTGCTTTTCAGAGGAAGAAAACGAGGTTTTGAGAGCTCACAGATCATGTTCAGATGGACAGTTAGGAAGTGATGGGCCTGGGTGTAAATCCCTGTTTTGTCTGATTCCTAAGGCCTGTGACTTTACCTGCTATAAATGTCTTCTTGCACAACTTTATTTGCCCCACACTGCTCATCCTAAAAGATGAAATGCTGCTCTCCCATGGGAGCCTCTCCTGGTGTCTCCCGCCAGAACTCTCTCTGCCCATGTCCGCCCCTCGCCGCTCCTTTACTTCACGGTAATGGGATCCTGCTCATCTCTTGTTGGATCGTGGGCCCTCTGAGGTGCACTAGTATCCCCAGGTGCTTTGAATGCAGCAGGCACTCAGGACCATCTGGGATTCTGCAAGATGGAGGGTTTCTGGCACACCTCCATTACTGAGTAGCTCCGGGGTACGGTTGTGAAGAGAAATTTAATTTTGAAATACCAAAGAACCAGGTTACTGTTCTATTTCCTGCCTTCCTCCCTTAGACTTCATGAGGGCATGGTTTGGTTGGTGTTTGAAAGCTCTGAGCAGCTGCAGTTTTCATTTCACGTTTAAAACAACCAGTGAGTTTTAGTAATTCTAAAGAAGCTTTGGGTGCTGGAGAAGAAGAGATGCTCCAGCCAAGGCTGCAGAGACTTGGAGCCACTAGCATGGATGCAGTCGGGGGCGACAAATGCCAGTGTCACTTTCATCAACAGTTCCTTCGCTCACTTCTACCTCTACTGAAAACAGGGAGCTTGGGGTTGAGAAAACGTTTGATGCTTTTGAAATGCTGCAAAATGAAGACCTGGTTGTAGTATGAATATGCGTGTCCATGCTTGCCATGGGGCCACATAAGTGTCATGACACTTGTAACCACAAGATGTCAGTATGGGATCAGTCCTAGGGGTCATAGGCTTCAACTCCTGCGTGCTGGAGTTTCTGAGTCAGGAGGAGGAGGCACCATGGAGGCTGGCTCTCCTCGCCTGTTTCCTTCTGCAGCGGTATTACCCCACAGGCTGCATTTCCGATTCATTTTCCCTGCGCCGTTTTCCATGGGCTCACACCTCATCAGAAAGCTTCTCTTCGTTTTCTCTCTAAGCTTACTTTCCTCACTCCTACTTATGTCCCAAGTCTCCTTCGGAATTCCCCCGTTTTGGTGTTATCTCAGCACTCTACTTTAAAAATTTGCAAAAGGATATAAGTTACAGCATAGTTTTATCTCTTATCTAAGGAGGGTTTTAAGTAGTTCAGCCTGAGAAAAAAATGGTATCTCTGGTAAGAACAGCACTATTGGAATGTTTTTTCTTTTTTGGTAAAAGCTTAACCTATAGGGAAAATAGCTGGAACTCATATTAACTGAGCAGAGCAAGCAAAAGAGGGAGAAGTGGTGTTCAGGGCAGAACATGTGTCTGTTGAGGCATTTCTGTGCAACATAGGGAGGCTTTTGTAGCCCTCAGAAAGAGGTAGGTATATTGCATCCATTATTCCGATGAAGAAAGATGAATTATAATACCTTTCCTACAGCCAGTTAGCTACTAGTTGGTAAACTAGTGGCATAGCCTGGAAACTAGTGGTGTAGCCTGGATTTGGAGTCAGGTCTGTTTGTCCCCAGAGCCTGTGACCCCCAAAAGCCTGGGAGTGTTACTCTTGTCTCTATCATAAAGCAAGGAGGAGCCTTAAGAGTCCATTCAGGAGTTTGCTCAGCAAATATCTCCCCGGAGACCTGGCTACATGAAAGATGCCATGTTGTGAATAATACAGAGACCTGTTAAATATATTATTTGCCCTCAAGAAGCTAAATAAAGTCAAGGAGAGGTGTGGGAAAAGACGTGTAAATTCAGCTCAGTATAAATCAATCAGAGGACAGTAACATTTCCATGAAGTGGACGGAGGGGCAGCAAAGCAGAGGGGAAGGGCCACGGTGCAGGGTGAGTTCTGTCCCATCTATGAGCAATTTGTAGGATCAGCCTTCAATAAATCTACCAAATGAAAAGAGTGTTGCTAAGGTCGCGTTTATCCCAACATTCTGAGATTCTAAGATGGAATATGAGAAGGGGCATAATCCAAGCCGACAGAGGTTGCTACTCCTACATGCCTTTATCCCCCAGACACGGTAAGATTATGCTTAATCCTCTCTTTAGGTGGTCTACTCCAAGGAGGACAGGTGGAAGCAAGGCAGGAGGTACAGTGTGGCTTGTCAGCACCGGTTCCAGTTTCCCGGCCCATGGCTTAGATGCAGAGGAGAATGGCTTTGAGGCTTCTGGAAAGATTTGGTAGGGAAAATAGCAGAGGGCTTCTGGAGTATAACTTTAGAAGTACTGTGTCAGTGTGAAGAACTTGGCAAGGATAAACAGAGGAGCCACAAGGATGACTGAACATTTGAAAAATAAGACCTGAGAGGAGAGGTTAGAGAAACAGGGCTTATGTAACCTGGAGCTGCTCGGAGGTGACTTTGGCAGGCTTCTTCAAGAACAGGACTCAGGATCTCTGCACAGAGAGCAATGACTGGCCCTTTTTGTCCATATCAAGTGAGGACAGACTCCAGCTGAACCACGAAAATTTTAGATTTGATCTGTGCAAAAGTTTTCCCCTCGCAGCAGCTGTAAAATGTGGAATACATCATGGAGAGAAGTTTATAGAATTTTCTCTTCTTCCTGTCTTTCAAGAAAAAAAACCATCAGAACACAGTAGAACCTTTTCATAATTGCGGTGCTGGAGGACAGGCTTAATTTCCCACTATAGAATATGTTGTATTCAGCCTCTGCTGTATTTGGGGGGATGTGACTGGTACAGAGCATATCAGGTTTCTCAGAACAGTGAATCATGTTAGTTATAATAATGGGTTCTGGACAGGATGACCGTACAATTTTTCCCTTAATCTGCAGCACTTTGGAGAGTGAAATGGGGTGCTATTAATAATGATGCTAGGACAACAGGCATAAAGTAACACTGTCCCTGGCAAAGTGTGACATGTAGTCACTCCGATTCTGGGGCAGTCTTTTCAGAGGGATCCTCTTA
The DNA here is from genome assembly GCF_009764315.1 of Trachypithecus francoisi. Taxonomy (NCBI): domain Eukaryota; kingdom Metazoa; phylum Chordata; class Mammalia; order Primates; family Cercopithecidae; genus Trachypithecus; species Trachypithecus francoisi. The sequence goes on along the minus strand of NW_022681469.1, from coordinate 99,948,459 downwards.
AAATACAAATCTTGTGTTCTGTCCTGCTTAGACTCTCCTGTGTCTTTCCATTGCACTTAGAATGACACCCACACTCCCTACAGTGACCTACAAGGGCCTGTCAAAGCTGGCTCCTGCCTTCCCCAGCCTCACCCCCATACTAACTGGACTCTGTGACCACGCACCCAGCACATTTCCACCTCCAGGCCTGTGCCCTGCCCAGCTCCTCCTCCAGGCACTGCTTCTCAGTATCCTTGCCCGCCCCTATCCTGCCCTTGGCCCCGTTGGCGACAGGAACATCATCTCCATGGAAAGCCTTTTCCTAACCTCCGTGTTGCTTTTCTTCTTTCCATCTTCCTGCCCGCTTCCTCCATAGAGGTCATTGCTTACCCACTTTGGGAGGCTGAGGCAGGCGGATCACCTGAGATCAGTTCGAGACCTGTCTGGCCAACATGGTAAAACCCTGTCTCTACTAAAATTATAAAAAATTAGCTGGAATTTAATTTTTGGTGGTGGTGGCAGGCACCTGTAATCCCAGCTACTCGGAAGGCTGAGATGCAAGAATTGCTTGAACTCTGTAGGCGGAGGTCTCAGTGAACCGAGATCGTGCCACTGTACTCCAGCCTGGGCAACAGAACGAGACTCTGTCTCAAACAAACAACAACAACAACAACAAAGAAGTAATCGCTTATCATTTGCTGGTCTTTTCCACCAAAATGTACACATCACGAGGGCAGGATTTCACTGGTGAGCCCACAAGTATCTGGCTAGTGCTGCACTCATGTGCCTAGGACATGGCTGCTGGAAAATAGGTGTGGAATGGATGACTCACTGCCTACAGTTCCACCTGGATTAATTCATCTCCTGACTTCCCTGTGCACCCAGAAGGTCTGTGTTTCTAAAATATGAATCAGCTGTGTAAGTTTTTTTATTCAACAGAATTGGTTGAACGGCGACATTGTGTACAATCCCATGCTGGAAGAAGCCAAAAACAGCCCTTACTGTTTGAGAACATAGAGTATCTAGCTGAAGAGGAAACAAAACATTAACTGAGTTAAATAATGGCTTTTTTTTTTTTGAGACAGAGTCTCGCTGTCACCTAGGCTGGAGTGCAGTGGCGCGATCTTGGCTCACTGTAACCTCTGCCTCCCAGGTTCAAGCAATTCTCCTGCCTTAGCCTCCTGAGTAGTTGGGATTACAGGCGCCCACCACCATGCCTGGCTAATTTTTGTATTTTTAGTAGAGATGGGGTTTCACCATATTGGTCAGACTGGTCTCAAACTCCTGACCTCGGGTGATCCACCTGCTTCAGCCTCCCAAAGTGCTGGAATTATAGGTGTGAGCCACTGTGCCTGGCCAGATAATGGCATATTTAACCTAAGTGCCAGTGAAGAGAGCAGAACAGCTGTCACTATCATCCCTTCCCCTGTTCTGTTTCTCTTCCTGGAAATTACCATCTGACATGGTACACACAGCAATGTGTATTTACTGATGTCCTTATTGATCCTTGTCCTTTCCAGAATGTAAATCCTCTTTTTTTTGTTGTTCACTGCCGTATTTCTAGTGCTGAGAACAGTACCTGGCACATAGTAGGTCTTCAGTAAATATTGGTTGAATGAAAGAATGAATGATACACAGGAAAGCAGAGAACGATCCCCTGGGCTGCCTTTTGGACTTTAATAGGCCCTTTAGGGAGGGATTGGGTTTGACTCCACTGAGGAGTGGAGGGAGAGCAATCGAAAATGACATAATGGCATCAGTAAGGGCCGGGGGAGCCGGCAGGTACATGAGGGTGATGTGTTTGATCTAGAAAACAAACCAGTAAGCTTTCAGTATTGTTTCTTGAACTCACAAACAATGCCCCCTTGGCTCCTGTCCCCTCATCCTCACTCATTTGGTCTGGGTAAGGCAAAGGTGTCAGGGGAAGGCTGGCTGCCACACACATTCCTTGGTGTTGGCATTAAAACAGCAGAGTGAAAATAACCAGCCTCAGAAACGTGTGGGCAGCCGTGAATGTCCCACTATTCTAGGGATTAAAATTCAGTTTATGGGTTGTTCAGGCCTCTCAGCTCTCTTTCCTCTGAATCCCTATTCTGTTGGATTCCACCACCTGTTTTTAACTCCTTCTGAGGTTGGAAAAGAGGTAAGTAAATGACTTGATGCATCCTCAAGAGCTCCGGGCTGGCCTCAGAGGCATTGCTCCATCAGGAGCCACTGGGGCGAGGGGCATGGGTTTTACCTCTCACCAAGGGCAGCCCAGTGTGCAGCAAAGAAAGGCAGAGCAAAATGGCCAACTGGCTTGGTCTGAAGGCACCAGCAGCTTTCAGCATGCAGTTCACTCCTGCGGGGTTCAGAGGCTCTATAGTGCCCTCATTAAAATGCCGTCACTGTCTGGGGGAGTAGCAGCTACTGTTAGAGGAGGCCTAGCCGAGATGAGGGCCCTGTGGGGTTATAAACATGATGAGATGCCCAGGCCTGTGGTGGGTGTGAGGGGAGAGGCAGGGGCCTGGAGCCTGGGGAGCAGGTGGAACCCAAAGCATCTCCATCGCAGCAGTTATTTTTCAGGGACGATCCTGAGCATGGGCAGGTCCCCTTCGTGGTGCGGGAGCTGACAATACAAAGAGGGCCTGCACAAAAAGGATCCACAGCCTCTGCTGGGACGAGGGGATGTTTCAGGCCTGCTGCAAGCACAGCATCCTTATCTAAACACATGCCAGTCCTTTTCTGGAGAAAAGACAAAACAGTGTCTGAGTATAGTTTTTACAGTTTCAAAGTATTATATAGTTTATTATAAAATATTTCATAAATATTTTAAACATACAGAAAATAATGCCATAGGCACCCATTGTGTATTTAGCATCTTTAACATGTATCTCAGAGCATCAGTTCCCTAATTGTTTTAAACAAATTTTTTATTTTAGAAAAAAAATCGCAAAGATAGTACAGTTCTTATATATTCCCATGCCCAGTTTTCCCTATTATTAATGTCTTACATTAATAATACTAATGTATAGTCTATTTGTTACAATTAATGAACCAAATTGATGCATTGTTTGCTATTCTTTATTCAGATTTCCTTAGTTTCCCCTTAATGTCCCTTTTTTCTTCCAGGATCCTATATTACCATTTAGGCACTATGCCTCCTTAAGCTTATCTTGGTTGTCTCAGTTCAGTTCCCTAATGTTTAAAATGGAATGATACCATCTTTCCCACGTGGTTGTTGGACTTGCCCAAGAAAAGGTATGCAGAGGTGCTTCGAGGACTGTAAAGCTCTGTCAGTAGCTCTCAAACTTGAGCTGCATCAGAATTTTTAGCATGGGACTTGTTAAAATGTAGGTTGCACTGCCCCCTACCCCTAAACACACACACACACACACACACACACACACACACCCCCCACACACACACACAGCACACAGTTTCTGCTTTTGCTAGGTCTAGGAAGTGGCAGGGGCTGAGAATTTGGCAGGATCCTGGGGATTGCTGGTCCAGGACCGTACTTTAAACCACTGCTCTCTGCAAATGTAAGGGTTGATCTTGTTGAGTGGGTGAGCCCATAATCTTTATGCCACTCCCTTCCCAATAACAGACTGTGTTTCCAGAGAACACAATTTCCTGTTTACTTCTGTTCTAGAAACTCCTTGAAGACTGTCTCACAACCCCAAAGTAGAGAGATATTCAGTTGTCTAACACCCAGATTTATTACTTCTGGCTAGGACCCATATATTAGTCTATTTCCATGCTGCTGTTAAAGATGTACCCAAGACTGGGCAATTTACAAAAGAAAGAAGTTTAATGAACTTACAGTTCCACGTGGCTGTGGAAGTCTCACAATCATGGTGGAAGGCAAGGAGGAGCAAGTCATGTCTTACATGGATGGCAGCAGGCAAAGAGAGAGAGAGCTTGTGCAGAGAAACTCCCCTTTTTAAAACTATCAGATCTTTTGAGACTTACTCATTATCACAGGAACAGCATGGGAAGGACTTGCCCCCATGATTCAATTACCTACCACAACACATGGGAATTCAAGATGAGATTTGGGTGGGGACACAGCCAAACCATATCAACCCATAAGATGGTTCACCAGAAATGGAGAGAGAACCCCTGCTTGTGTTACTGTCACAATGCCATTTGTGTCACTGTTCAATGACTTGGGTGATGGGAGGGTTACTAGGAACCAGTAGCCAGTGCTTTCTTAAGAAAACCAAATGCAATTGGCATTTTCCTTATTCCTTTGCTTTGTCTGTTAAGAAAGAAATACCTTGGCCAGGTGCAGTGGCTCAAGCCTGTAATCCCAGCACTTTGGGAGGCCGAGACGGGCGGATCACGACGTCAGGAGATCGAGACCATCCTGGCTAACATGGTAAAACCCCATCTCTACTAAAAAAATACAAAAAACTAGCCGGGCAAGGTGGTGGGCACCTGTAGTCCCAGCTACTTGGGAGGCTGTGGCAGGAGAATGGCGTCAACCCGGGAGGTGGAGCTTGCAGTAATCTGAGATCTGGCCACTGCACTCCAGCCTGGGCGAGAGAGTGAGACTCTGTCTCAAAAAAAAAAAAAAAAGAAAGAAAGAAAGAAATATCTTAACTGGCAGTAGCTGAAGAAAGCTTGCATTTCCCCCCTCATGTAGTTTTAGTATAGCATCTATTTGGATGGCTGTTGGAAGCTTGGATTTTAAACCACTGCATTTTTACAGCTGTAGAATCCAGTGCCTCCGTTGATTTAACTAGCAGCCATGGGTTTGTTTTCTGGCCTAGGTCTGCCACTGGTTGCTTTTGGAAAATTTTATCTTGGGCCTATTTCTAAGAAAGTGTTACTGTAATTTTTATTTAGATATTGATGGCAGTCTGTTCTTTTTGCCAACCACACCCTAATTCTGAATAGTAGTGGACACATGGTGGATAATTCATATACTTAAGCCATAAAGATTAAAGGTAGCTGAGTGAACTGGAATTACAGTCTAAAAGGGAGATTTCTTCAACCCTGGTCTCTGTGGCCAGCAATCAGATAGGAATAAAGACCTGTGCAGCCCCTCCTTGTGATGTCCTTCATAGAATTACTGTCCTTGGCCACCTCATCAGATCCTGCAGTCCACTACTATGTGTCATCTAATCTAAGATTACTAGACGGCTTTGGTCGTTTCAGTGCCTTGGTTCTAGAAGTGTGGTCCTGAGATCAGTCAGCAGCATCAGCATCACCTGGGAGCTTGTAAAAAATGGAAATTCTCAGGGCCCACCCTAGAGCTACTAAATCAGGAACACTGGGGATGCCCACCCTCCCCCCGACCCCCACTGTCCTGAACTGTAACAGGCCTCCAGGTGATTCTGATGCACACTCACGTTTGAGAGGCCATCCTGAATGGCCCTCCTATTTTTTCCTCCCACTGTCTTCTTCAATCACTGAACAACATTCTTTTATGTATTCCATTACTATTTAGCAAGGAGGCCCTGTGCTAGGTCTGGTTCAAAGGTGAACAGCGCCGGGGCTTGTCTCGGGGAGCTTAGCACAGCAGTGGTTCTCAGCCCTGACTGCACATGAGAGTCACCTGGGGTGCACTCAGGTGTCTCAGTGGGTCTCACATGCCAGATCAATTAAATCGGAATCACTGGGGCTATAGCAGGGAGACGCTACTTGGTGAACCTACCCAGGTTGAGAATGCCCATCAGGTGATTTCAAACCATGGGGTAAGTGTGAAGATGGGGCTACTAAAAGGAGCAGATGGGAGGGTCACTTTACCCAGCCTTGGGTTGTGGTGGGACAAAGGAGGAAGAAGTATCTGCAAAACTTTTCTCAAATTGTATTTAAAGGTAAACTGAAAGATAAAAACGTGGTTTAAATACAGATCCACAAGTGATTTCGAAACGACTCGGAGGAGAAAAATCTCAAGAGATGTTGCTTCCTTCTGCAATGCATGTCGATCATCCTCTGTTCACATCTCAACCATCAGTAGCAGTGGGTTGCAAAGGGCCAGCTGAGGCCACACCCAAAGTGGCTGACGTGCCCTTTGACCTTGTGGTCCTCCCTCCACTGGAAATGCCAGTTCTGGCTTTGTCTTAAGGACCACCTAGACACCAAGAAACTCCCTCTTCCCTCCTATCCCTCTTTAAGAGGAGGCAGCCCCGGGGTGCAGCCTACACCTTTGAGTGGCCTTTAGTGGCTAACCTATCAACAACAAATTTGTATCACAAGAATTTCAGTCGTTTCTTTTCTATCCTTTAAGAGGGGTTTTGTTTTGATTTTTTTTTTTTTTTTAAGAAAAAGGAGTGTTTCCTTAATTTCTTCTTCATGAGTCTCTCCATTTTTGATTCAGAAGGTCAGGTAGGGAGATTTAATGTGAAATATTAGCTGTCTTTGCCAATTGCTGTGCCCTGTTACCATGCTGTAAGCCAGAAATAGAAGCGACCTGTTTTCAGTGACAGATCAAAATTTAGTGCTGTGTTGATAGTTCAGAATGAAGATTTTTTGACACAGTGAATGAAATACATACCAGTGCATTTCTGGTTGTGATTTAGCTGACTAAGTAGTTCAGTTATAATTATATTATTTTTACTCCTGGAGATCATTACTTTAAATGAAAAATGCTTCAGTATCCAGACTGTTAAGATGTGGATGGTGAACATTATTTACAACAAAAAATTTTTTTTTCCCTGGACTGTGAAACAGCTTTATGGGCATGTAGAGGCTAGAATATGGTTGTTAGCATTTAAAGTTAAATGAAAACATGAAAGTTTTTTTGATTTTAAAAAATAAACTTGACTGTCAGTTATTGTTTGCTGCCTTCTGTGACCCATCTCCCGTCCCTTAAGTCCCTTTTAATGGAATGGGGAGACACATCTAGGCAATGTATGGTCGACATAAATCTGAGGACATGAATATTATAAAAAGGCATTGCGAAGAAGGGCTGGAGGGAGAGGCCGGAGGGGTTTGTTTATCATTTTTTATGAGGGCCCATGCTCTTTGGGCCTGAAGTATCTTTTAATAGTAGGTGTAGGTTTGATTTGATCTCTGGGTCACTATGTTGTTTTTTGGGCAAATATTTCCCTGCGCTCTGATTACCAAGGTGTTAGAAGAATTTAAAATGTCCCCTCACCCTCAAGTTTAAAAGGCTGTGTGTTTGTAAGGGTCAAAGATGACGTAAACGTTCACCAAGCCCAGTGGTTTTCTCATCATGACACCTTTCTTCCTCCTCGCTTTGTAATATAAGAAAACAGAAGCTGACATTTATTATGTTCAGAAATCCTTGCGTGAAGTGTTTTAAACCAACCAAGTATGAGATTAATGCTTTCTCTTCGTTATCACTACCTTTTGGTGTAGTGTAATGATTAAATAACAGTTGTGCAATGCATTCTAAAACTAAAAAGTTTAAACCTAGACTTCATTAGAAGTCATTGGACTAAATCTGAAATGTAAACTTTCAAGAGACTGTGATTGAATAGATTTAACCTATACTTATGAAAAGGAGAAATCTCTAGGTGATTATCTTTTTTTCTTCTCTCTAAGGACCTTTTTCCTAAACTCGGCAGGTCTCTTGTCTATTGACTTGATTAATGAATATTTTGCCCACTAAAATTGGCCATTAATTATTTTCTTGGGTTGCGGCAATAATTACATCTTTCAAGTAAAATCTCATTAGCATCGTAAGCAGAAACACCCTGCCAGGTGATGTGGGATTGTGGGGAGCCAGCTAGTTACCACCAGGGATGGGGGTTCACCACCACACAGTAAGCAGCAGTTGTCTCTAGCTGGATCCCAGCAGCTACTTGTAGAGAAAATTGACTAGATCACCCCAGAATGGGAATTCAGATGAAGCAGCTCTGTAGACATTCTTGTTAGAAAATACTACCTACTGGCATGTAATTGTGATGTCATTTAATAATTGATAATCCTCTTACCTTTCATTCATGTATTCTTTCAGTGATCATGATTATTTGCCAGCCCTTGTGCTAACTGCTAGGGACAGGAGGGAAACAAGTTGCTGGCTTTTGGAGAAGCTGAGTCTGTTGGGAGCAAAACACTTTAAAATGTAATCTGTCTTTTTAATACACCTGACTATTAAGGCAGATTCTACCATGCAGCTTCATGGAATGTTTCATAGAGGAGGTGACTTTTATAGTGGACTTTGGATGATGGGTTTGAGGATGACCACAGAGAAGCAGGTGAGGACGGGGTGTTCTGGGTAGCATGGCATATCATTCTAGGCCCCCAAACAATAGAAGAGAGTTAAATATGGGGGCTATTTATAGGGGTCTGGCAGGGTAGGAGATGTTGAGGCACCCAGGACCTAGCAACAGCAGAAAGCTGCAGGGAAAGGAGAGGTGATGCTGTGAACAGAACCTGGAGAGTAGCAGCCTTGGAAGGGGGACAGCCGCCATCCAGAGCTGTGGCCCTAGGTAGAGCATAGCAGCTGCTTCCAAAACCATGCCTAGCTGGGAGGGAGTAGGAGAACAAATACTGGACCATCCTCTCCTTTCTCCCCCTGATTTTCTCTGAACCTAACCAGAGGCAAGAGAGACTGTGTAAAACAGTACTTGGCACACGGAACAGGACACAGAAAGGCAAACAGGCTAATCACAACCAAAGGTATAGAGTGTAGACAAGGTATGTGCAGAGGACAGGAAGAAGTTAGGAGTTGTTGGAGTGTAGGGGGCATGTAGAGAACTAGAGATGAGTTTGGAGAATTTGATTGAGGGAGCCAAATTGCAAATGATCTTCTATGTTTTACCTAAATCTCTTATCATATACGCAATAAAGAGCTATGTGTAGGAGTGGGCTTAACACATGCCATTACTGATTTGTAATTTAGCAAGATTTGAATTTTTTTAAAGTCACCATTTAGGACTCATTAGTTAGTGACAACATCAATTTAATGGGTTGTCATAACATTTTTTAAAATTGCGATGGTGACCGGGTGTGGTGGCTCACGCCTGTAATCCCAGCACTCTGGGAGGCCGAGGCAGGCAGATCATGAGGTCCGGAGATTAAGACCATCCTGGCTACCATGGTGAAACCCCATCTCTAGTAAAAATACAAAAACTTAGCTGGGCGTAGTGGCATGTGTCTGTAGTCCCAGCTACTCAGGAGACTGAGGCAGGAGAATCGCTTGAACCCGGGAGGCGGAAGTTGCAGTGAGCCGAGATCACACCACTACACTCCAGCCTGGGTAACAGAGTGAGACTCTGTCTCAAAAAAAAAAAAAATGCAATGGTATTATCACATGTGGTGAAGTTTAGTAATGTTTTGTGAAACTTTCGTATGTTTGTGTCTGGAGCGGTGTACTGATTATGATTTAAAATGTATGTCTTACTGTGAGTTGCATCAAAAATGTTGTAAAAACACTGAACTGATTGGCTAAAGTAGGAAGGTGTGGGCTGAAGGGAGGAGAGATTGACAGGCAGAATGGTTGTAGATACTCAGCAACTACTTTTTTTTTTTTTAAGTATGTTATCTCTGCATTCCTTTTAAAACCAGGCCATAGAAATGAAGACGCAGTATCTTTATGATATTGAATCCATGTCTAGAGTATTAAACGTCATCTTAAGTAAGCCTAGAAAATCCATCAGAGTCTCTGCCTTCCATTTGTTGAAACTCAGCTGTTAGTAACATTTACCAAATCCCAGAAGTCACCCGAGCTTCTCTGAGGAATCTGGTGTCTTGTGATTACCTTGATAATGCCTATTTTACTTAACCATGATAGAAAGTTTTGCATTTGGCTTGAATGTGTGATAAAATCATTTAAATGTATCTTGGTTTTATAAATTGAAAGGCTTTCCTTTTATGTATGAAACAAGTTAGTTGATCACACAGTTTGTAGTGAATCAGAATGGCTTTTAATAAACTCAGCTTAAAATTAGCCAGAAGGTTTTCTGTCTCTACTGAAAAGTCACATGGCTCTTTGGAAGAACTTTTGAAGAACTTTTCTGATACAGGTCCCTACTCTTGCAAGAGAAAAATCATAATCTGAGTGCATGTGTGTACTCAAGTTCCAAGGATAGAAAAGTAAAATGAAATCTAAGTTCTTTATACAAATAATTCAGGTTTTGGCCGGGTACGGTGGCTCACGCCTGCAATCCCAACACTTTGGGAGGCCGAGACAGGCGGATCATGAGGCAGGAGGTTGAGACCATCCTGGCTAACACAGTGAAACCCCGTCTCTACTAAAAAATACAAAAAACTAGCCGGACGAGGTGGTGGGCGCCTGTAGTCCCAGCTACTCGGGAGGCTGAGGCAGGAGAATGACGTAAACCCGGGAGGCGGAGCTTGCAGTGGGCCGAGATCCTGCCACTGCACTCCAGCCTGGGCGACAGAGCGAGACTCCATCTCAAAAAATAATAATAATAATAATTCAGGTTTCTATTTTAGTGTATAGTTTAAGCCTTCTCTTCCCAGAGGTTATTGGCCAGAAAGACTAATAAGTTAAGACATAGCTCCACTGGGTTATTCCTGCTGGAGAGACAATGACTCTGAGGCCACTTTATCTTGGCAGCTTGGGTAGGACCTTAGAATTTATACTGGAATTGACCAATTAAAATGTGTGATTCACACAGTGGCTCACGCCTATAATCCCAGCACTTTGGGAGGCCAAGGTGGGAGGATCACTTGAGGCAGGGAGTTCAAGACCAGCCTGGTCAAGACCACGTCTCTACAAAAATTCTTTTTTTAATTCGCTGGACGTAGTGGTGCACACCTGTAGTCCCAGCCTCTCAGGAAGCTGAGGTGGGAGGATCTCTTGAGCCCAGGAGATTGACATTGCAGTAAGCCATGTTTGTGCCACTGTACTGCAGCCTGGGCAACAGACCCTGTCTCTAAAAAAATAATAATTAATTTTAAAAATAAATAATTAAAACGTATGATTCTCACTTAAAGCTTGTGAGGGAGTTGGTGCATATATCATTATCTCCTTTTCACAGGTAACCGACTTGATGAAAACTCTAAGCTAGAAATAGTTAGACCCTGGACTAGAACCTCTGGTGTTTTTTAAGATCAGTTACCCAAAGGAGAAACTTAACAAAAGATGCAGGTGTGGTAAATAGTGTTGCAACTTCTGTCATGGGTTCTAATTTCCATCAGAATTTGTCTAAATATTTCATCCCAGTGCTTCCAAAGCATTCTGGCATTCTATTAAGCACTTTTTAGCGAGGAAAAAAAAGAACTCTAGTGGTGAATGCTAGTAATGGAAGAGGCCATGCATGGGGCGGGGACACAAGTATATGAGATCTCTCTGTACCTTCCTTTCCATTTTGCTGTGAACCTAAAACTGCCCTTTTAAAAAGTCTAATTTTTCAGTCTTTTTAAAAAAAGGAAAGAGGCATGATTCTGACCTGTAAGCTTTCCCATCCAGCCGGTCACCTGATCAACTTGTATTGATTCCTGACACCATGGCAATGAGGCCAAAACCAACTGCTTAATTCAGAAAGCTGCCTGCCAGCCCCAAGAGCAACCTTAGTGTCCAGAAATAATTTTTTTTTTTTTTGAGATGGAGTCTCATTGTGTTGCCCAGGCTGGAGTGCAGTGGCATGATCTTGGCTCACTGCAACCTCCTCTTCCTGGGTTCAAGTGATTCTCCTGCCTCAGCCTCCCCAGTAGCTGGGATTACAGGTGCACACCACCACACCTGGCTAATTTTTGTATTTCTAGTAGAGGTAGGGTTTCACCATGTTGGCCAGGCTGATCTCGAACTCCCTACCTCAGGTGATCTGCCCACCTCACCACACCCAGCTCATTTTTGTATTTTTAGTAGAGACGAGGTTTCACCATGTTGGCCAGACTGGTCTCTAACTCCTGACCTCAGGGGATCTGCCCACCTTGGCCTCCCAAAGTACTGGGCGTGAGAAATATTTGGGTCCAGAAATGATTGTATGCCTAGAGTCAGACATGGGCAATCAAAAACATAAACTTTATTGGAAAGATCAGGAATATCATACTTTTACCTGCTCCTAAGATATAGGGCTGCTGACATCCCATTGCAGTAGCTGGATAGCACTTAAAGAGTGGGAATTGGGCAAGGTGGGGTGCCTGCAAAGTGTTCCACGTGCTTCTGGGGATATGCGAGATGATGTTAGGTCATGCAAGAACAAAAATGTTTTATGCTAATAGTTACATAATGCTTATTTTAATTTTGTTATAAAAAATCCATGTTCGTTTCTGGAAGAGATATAATAAAATCATCTTAAAAGTTAAAATACAAAGGAAAGGCCACCTGGCAATTTAATTTGAGAGCATTGTTACTGAACAGTGTTGTAGAGCTCTTTACTGTGAAACAAGTTATTTCTGCTCAGGGCAAGCAGCAAGTGTGGTCAAATAGCACATACTTTGAAGTCAGATAAACCCAGATTTAAGGCTTTATCTCCTGGTCATGTGATTTGGGCCTTTTCTGAGCTTTGTATTTTCCTCTGGGAAGCGGGATGGGTCAGGAGATACCTCCCTTCCAGGATTTTCATGAGGACTGCACACGGAAAGCAATTCATTTTGTATTGACCCATAGTAGACACTCGGTGATAGTAATAATATCTTTATTATTAGTTATTATTGCTACTTGAGAACTATTGATTGCTCACAAATGTAGTCCCACAACGTAAGCACTAAATGCTTTCAGACCTTACTACCTAAAATAATAATAGTACCTAGCGGGTAAGTTTTTGGTTTCCTGGGGTTTTTTGTTTGTTTTTTTGTTTGAGACACAGTCTTGCTCTGTCGCCAAGGCTGGAGTGCAGTGGCGCAGTCTCGGCTCACTGTGACCTCTGCTTCCCAGGTTCAAGCGATTCTCCTGTCTCAGCCTCCTGAGTAGCTGGGACTACAGGAGCACACCACCACGCCCGGCTAATTTTTGTATTTTAGTAGAGACGGGGTTTCACCAAGTTGGGGTGATCCAGCTGCCACTGCCTCCCAAAGTGTTGGGATTACAGGCGTGAGCCACTAAGCCCGGCCCCTAGTGGGTAAGATTTATTAAGTATTTACCATGTACCAGCCACTGTGCTCTGTGCTGTCTATGGCTTATCTCTTTTAATCCTCATAATAACTTCATCATGTGTAGGAGCCATGAGTCACTGTCGTCTTTATCTGCTGAGAAACTTGCTCAAGTCACACAGAAAGTAGCAGAGTGTCAGTAACTACCATCTTACATTGTCTAAAGAAATTTAAGCCTTTTTTTTTTTTTTAAAGCAACAGAAAGTCCAGAGCTAATTCCCAGAAGTCCTTCCACAGAAGCCAAGATTGTCAGGAGCCATCTGCCAAGTGCCAGATAACTGAGAAGGTCCAGGGACTTCCCAGACACCCAAATTCACACCATCAGCGAGATCAATCTGAGTTACAGCTCAGCTTGCTCCCCTACTCATTAGCAAGCAAAATGAATACACAACCTGCACAGAATCAGGAGCAATAAATCCCCAGCTAGTACATAACCTCTGTGGCCTACGAGCCTGAACACTGTGTTCCTGGCTGCCACCTGGGCATGGAGTCGGCATGCATAATGCTCTACCCAGCCAGGCAGAGCCTCTTGGACCAGAATTTGACCTGAGTAAGCTGTGACCTATGTACACTTACATTTGATAACTCTTAGGCAGAGCCATCCAGTCAGTCTGGGTCCAGATGTTCAGCTCTTTCTCCCTGTGGCTTTTTTTTTTTTTTTAAAGCAATGATTTGGCTTCCCTGGGAGATAGGACGTAACAAAGGCAATTTCTTTTGCCAAATCCTTGACAAAACTAGCTTCTGAAATACAAAACTAATATGCCTGGATATGGTCTGATTTATTACTGAGGTGAATAATAACAGCACAGGAAAACCACACTGGTTCTGGCCCATCTGACTTACAGAAAATTTTGAACCACAGAACAACTAAAGTGATGTGGTCTTATTAATTGTAGGCGCATATTGTGAAGAAAAATAAATGGTTCCCAGTCAGAGGTCTTGTCAGAACACTCATACTGAATAGATGAAAACCACTCACAAAGATTGTGATTTGGTTTTAGAAATACATGAAAACATTAACTTGTCTACGTAACTTCTAAGCTTAATACTTTCTGTATAGAAAGTGAAAGCAGGGGAAATAAACCTAAGTCCCAAGTGAAGTCAGAATTTAATGATTTCAGGTATGTCTTGTGGTTCACGCCTGTAATCCCAGCACTTCAGGAGGCCGAGGTGGGCGAATCACTTGAGGTCGGGAGTTCGAGACCAGCCTGGCCAACATGGTGAAACCCCGTCTCTACTAACAATACAAAAATTAGCTAGGTGTGATGGTACACACCTGTAATCCCAGCTACTTGGGAGACTGAGGCACAAAAGTCACTTGAACTCAAGAGGCGGAGGTTGCAGTAAGCTGAGATCATGCCACTGCATTCCAGCCTGAGGGACAAAGCAAGACTTCATCTCAAAAAAAAAAAAAAAAAAAAAATTTAATGATTTCACTGGATGTCAGACTTATACAACTTTTAAATCACTTCTAGTAGTTCCTTTCCAGTTTCACAATTGCCTTTTTAGTTTGGGAGGATGAGAGGGATGCAAATTCGTGTAAATAACTTTCTCTATCTCTTTTCCAGTTTCTGAGCCTTCTCAGAGTCAAATAGTAATTGTCAACCCTGATTGCATATTAAAATCTTTGGGGATGGGTCCTTGGCGTCAGGCTTTTTTTTTTTTTTTTTTTTTAAATTACCCAGGTGATAATAATGGGCAGTTCTGGCTAGAAACCATTGGCCTCTAGGCTCTTGTTGATTTAGAAATGGCTGAAACCACAGGAGACAGACTCAGAGATGGATTCATAGGTGTCAGGTATGAGGCCTCCAGCATGGGTGTTTCTTCTTAGCTTGGGAACACCTATTCCAACTGGCTCATCAGGTACCCCCCCCCCCCTTTGCGGTTATCCCTGCCATTTCTCTAAAGTCTAGGTACTTAAATCACAAAATATGCAAATAGTGATCTTACACTTTATTAGAAAAGCTGATATTTCTACACTAGATTATTCTTAGATCAATATAAGTCACCTCCTCTACAGTCCAGTGTGCTTGAGAGCTGAGACCTTTTTGTATGTGTGTTGGCAGGGGTGGGTAGGGGCAGGCAGGGGGACCTTTGATGCCTAGCACCCAATACTTGACATATATATTTGGCCATCTGTAAATATCCATTATTGATTATTTTCATCTTATTTTGTGTTTTCCTGATTGGGCTTACTACTTTATCAACTTCTTTTCCTTCTAGAATCCAAGCTTGTCCTAAATTTATATTTGAGTCAAGGGAAAGGGAGGAAAATTTCTTTCAGTGCAGATAGGAGAGATGTCACGGTGCATGTAGGTTTCAGGTAAATGCGATGCATGATGTCAGAGCTGCCCTTTAAAGAAAAAAAATTTGGCAGGTGGGGGTGGGATGGGTTATAGGAAAAGAAGAGGAACAAATGGAAACAGATCTGCATTAATATTCAGACTGAGCCCCACTCCTATGTCAGTGTTTGTAGGTGGTGTTATTACATGTAGTATTGGGTGATGGAAGTTGTGCACACTCTCATTTTTCACTTTAATTGCCTGCCTGAAAAGACCCTGACAGCTTCAAAGGTTACTACTGGTTGTATTGTTCATAACTCAGAAGTAATATGCATGTGCAATTTGCTTCATTATTGCCCACTAATAACTAATTCTGGAGAAAGTCTTAAAACGACCAAAAGAGCCATAATTTGACATGATGATTTTTTCCTCCTCTTTCTCCCATTCTTTAACCATCCCTGCTTAGAGTTAGCCACAGAGGCTGTGGTGATTCAGGTGTGATTTTGCTCTGATTTTCTTTCCATGCACTTATTATGATACATTTTTAAAGAGATTTTTTTTTTTTCTTTTAAATCCAAGAAAATAAAATGAAACATGAAATATCTCATGTTTCAGATGAGAGTTTCAGGTTCAACAAAATAAACCAGAATTCCGGTGGTTTTGTGTTTCAGTCAAGTTTTGGTTTGGCTTCATGTAATTGAAAAAACCTTCAAATAATGGCTTAATTGGAAGAAAAGTTTATTTCTCTCACTTTAAAGAAGGCTAGAGGTGCTCAGTTCAAGAGTAGTGTGGAGCTTCACCCAATCAGGGATCCAGACTCCTATTGTGTTGCTTCACCATATATGACTTCCATTCACAAGATTATCTCATACCCAGTATTTCTTTCAGGCAGGCTGAAAGAAATCTACCATATTAAGGAAGCTTCCTGAGGCCTTATCCTATTGACCAAGACTTAGTCACATGAATGCTTCTGTCTCAAGGAAGGCTGGGAAATGTGGTTTTTATATCAGGCAGCCATGTTTCTAAGCATTATGGAGGGAAAGGGGGGAAAATAGCCCTTGGGCGGCAGCCAGCAGTCCCAGCCACACTTATGTGAGTGATGAATTCTTAGATTTTCTATGTATCATTATGCCACATAAAATGGAAATAATCCAGAACAGTGCAAATTTTAATTTCAGAATACCTTATGGACTAAAGAACTGAGCAGTAGTTATACTTAACATGCTTGCTAATTTAATCCACATTTCAACCCTAGGGTGAAAGGACTATCCTTATCAATTTCTTGTGGATGAAAAAAAAACTGAGGCTTAAAGAAGTTACACAGCTAGGATTGAATTGAGGCAGTTTGATTTGTATGCAACACCAAATGTGCCAATGAGAGGTTGATTGTCATAGTGAGCCTTGGAGACTTGGGTACCAGATCAAAACTGAACTTAGGGCCAATTTTTATTCTATTCTTTTTTCCCCCCAGTCTGTCATACTCATCTTTTGTGAAATTTACCATTCAGTTGGTTTCAAATGCAGCACAACCTCTGGCTTTTAAAAAATCCCTGCTGGAATTCCACTGGGCCTAGTAGGTTCTCAGCCAGTATTTGGCCAAGTTATTTGATAACTGAGTTTTTAATCAGGGTAGTTGGGGTTTTATGGAATATCATTGTTTTGTTTTGAGAGACATGCTTTGGTTCAGTTGCCTGTTGGAATGTGTGGTGTTATGATGGGATTCTTCAGCACTTCACTTCCTATCTATACTATGAGTCTTTTATCTGCCCTTTGAGTTCCAGACTTCTTGGTTCTGCAGAATGTCTTACCACACGTCAGAAGCAGACCTCATATTCTTGTCTAGCAAACTCCTTTTCACCTTCTAGTTACTTCTTTGTTTTTGTAATGAAATACTCAGATCTATAACGTAAGAAAAATCTTCTATTTCCAGTTCTTTTTACCAAATCTTATATTTCTACATCCCAGTTCCCCGTCCCGCCCTCCTAGTCCTCCCTGCCACCACAGGTTATTTTTCTAAAACATGGGCCTTGTCGGTTTATACCTTCAGTGCTCTGCATCGTCTGCACAACTAAGTTTGATCTCTTGGAAAGCATTGCAAGCCTTTTGTGATGTGACCCAATCTGCATTTCAGGTCTCTTGCCGAGTTCTAGCCCCACTGACTTCTTGCCACTCCCTGCTCCTTTCTATTAAATACTTCTGTTTATCTGCTCAAACTGTACTCTATTCAGACTCATCATTTTCTCATCGTTTCTGCATGTAGATTTAGTTCAAGGCTCATGTAAATTTTTCTTTCAAAAAGTTCCCCTGAGTTGCACAGAGAATCATGTTTTGTTTCTAGAGTAGTTAGTATTTTCCTCTGTATTGACAAACATTGTAGTCTGTCTTAGATTATTGGGTTTTTTTGTTTAGGTTTTTGTTTTGTTTTGTTTTGTTTTTGAGACAGGATCTCACTCTGTCACCCAGGCTAGAATGCAGTGGCGTGTTCTCAGCTCACTGCAACCTCTGTCTCCTGCGTGCAAGTGATTCTCATGTCTCAGCCTCCCATGTAACTGGGATTACAGGCACGCCACCATGCCTGGCTAATTTTTGTATTTTTAGTAGAGGCAGGGTATTGCCAGGTTGCCCAGGCTGGTCTTGAACTCTTGACTTCAAGTAATTCGCCCACCTTGGCCTCCCAAAGTGCTAGGATTACAGACATGAGCCACTGCGCCCTGCCAGATTATTGTTAACTGTGAATTCTGTTCATCTTTTTTGCTCAGTTGTGAACCTACTGATTTAAAGTTACCCCTAAGCAACTAAACATGGCAAGAATTCAATGTCTTTTAAATGAATTCAATTTATTTGTCTCCATTAAGAAAATAAGAACTGGCTAGGCACTGTGGCTCACGCCTGTAATCCCAGCACTTTGGGAGGCCAAGGCCAGTGGATTGTTTGAGCCCAGGAGTTCGAACCACTCTGGTCAACATGGTAAAACCCCATCTCTACTAAAAATATAAAAAATTAGCCAGGCGTGGTGGTGGGTGCCTGTAATCCCAGCTAGACAGGAGGCTGAGGCATGAGAATCACTTGAACCCAGGAGGCAGAGGTTGCAGTGAGCTGAGATCCCACTACTGTAGTCCATCCTGGGTGTTAGAACGAGACTGTCTCAAAAAAAAAAAAAAAAAAAGAGAGAGGAAAAGAAAATAGGAGCACTTATCCAGGTCCAAACAGCCTCTGCGTTACTCTTCTCATTGCCTCCTCACCAGCCTTCTGGCCTCTTGATTTAGACTGCAGAAAACAACAGAAATTATAACCTAGAAGCAATCTAGGAGCAATAGCTCTGTTTCTCATAATTGTATAGTTTTAAAGCAGGGTTTCTTAACCTTGACATTATTGACATTTTAGACCAGATGATTCTTTGTTGTAGGCGCTACTTTGCGTGCGTATGTAGGGTGTTCAGCAGCATCCCTGACCTCTACCTGCCAGATACTATACTTGAACCCTCCCTCCAATTGTTAGCAGACTTTGCCAAATATCCCAGGGCAGGGGGCAGGGGGGTGGGGGGATGCTGCAAAATTGCCTGCAGTTCAGAACCACTCTTCTAAAGTATCTCTATAAAGCATCTCTATAAATATTCTACAACTAATACTAATACTACAACTAATACTCTTCAACTCCACTGCTTTTCCACAGTATCCACAGACTTCTCCCCTGTGCTATTCTTAGGTTTCCCGCCCTCACCTGTGAAGATTCCCTACGCTCATTCCCTTCAAAACCTGGCTCAGTTCCCATTCATCAGTAAAGCCTTCCTGGATTAGCCCTATCTGCCCTCTGTCCCTTGTTACTGTGAATTGTACATCATTTTATAGCCCTCTGAACATCTGTGCTTGGTGGGATGTATTTTGATGGAAGTATATATCCTGGTAAAGTCATTTACCATTCCCCTCCTGTTTGCCTGACTCTCCAAGGCAGAGCTGTCTGAACTGAATGCTTTTGTATCCTCTGTGGTACTGCATGTTCAGGGCATTCATTCATGTATTCATCATATATCATCATGGGCACTGATTATTTATAGAACACTGGGCTTAGGATTTGTGGCCTCTAAAATCTGGTTCCTTAAGGAGCTTCCATTTTAATGGACTGATAAGACATATTTGCAAATATATATGGTATAGTGCATGCTGACAGTACTATATGGGCCAAAGCCTTGGAAGATGGGTAGGATTTCCTTGGGCAAACAATGTTAGGCAGAAGGAGGGGAAGGTTTCCTTTCCATTAATAGGTTTTTGCCTTCCAGCCTTCAGAGACGAATTCGAGAGCCTCATGTTCCTGCCTTTTCTTTTGTCACTAAACCTCACTCACAAGCAGCTGTCTTCTCTTCCAGATACCTTCTCATAGGCTCTTTTCATGGGCAGGGGAGATATAGCAGCTCCTTTATGATCTTTTGCGTTGCATGCTGCTTGGATCTGTCATCAGGTTCATTTCTGGAGAGAGCAGGCATGTCTATTTATTTGTGTGTGCACCCAAATTAACTTGGTCCCAGGATTAAATGGGACCAAGTTTTGGCCTTACTCCGGTTTGAAAGAATTTTATTATTGTTTACTCTCAGCACCCCAGTTTCCAGGGCTGCTGTATACAGATGTGCAGGTTGTATACTTTACAAGCATATCTTGCAGCCATTATGGTTTCTGGCAGGCTCTTTTCTCACAAGTAGCAAGGCGAGAGCTTGAGTGAATAAAGCACACCCCATCACCACTGAAAAGTATGAACTGGTAGTGTCCTTTTCATCGATAGAAAGACTATACATCTTATACTTAAGGGAAAATTTCAGCAGTCATTGATGATCCTAGAAGCTTGATAGATTGGTAAAGTTGGGAAGTATCCTAGTCAGAATTATTTTTGATCATTTTAACCCTCTGGTCTGCCAGGAATAGGGAAGGTTGCAACAGCCAGCTAATTTAGCCTATGGAGTATTGTCCAAACAGTTCTTGGTTGAATAATGTTTATTCATTCACTTGTGGTGGGAAAACTCGGGCTACAAATGTGAACATGAATGCTTGTTTTAATAGATGGTGTTATTGTGCTGCACAGTGTCCCTGACTTTCAGATATTTAACTCATAAAGTTTACAGCAACACTTAACCGCATCTGGATCTCACATTGAATTTGGGAAAGCCAGCATCTCACTGATTTGCACTGACTTCCCTGTAATGGAAATTATGGCTTGGGAAAAGTTTCAAATGACGTGTCTATAAACTAAGGAAAAGTTGATCCATTCAAAGGCTGGTTACGTGCAATTGTAGAATTTTTTTTTTTTTTTAAAGGGCCATTGCCAACAAGAATTATTTGTTTCAGCAGCTGAAGTAAACTAGCCATGAATTAAAAGTTGGTCTTTGTAAATTGTTGATGCAACAAATTCAGTCTTCAAAGTGGACTGAAAGTTGCAGCCAACGGAACTATGGGGCTTTTAAGAAAGTATAAAAAAGATTATCTATGCGGAGTCCAGTGTTACAACTGGATGGTAGCACTGAAATGTCTTTAGAGGATGAGCAGCATTTTTAATAGTCCAAATGCTGGCCCAATAAGACTCAGGATGCAGGGCTTCTGGTCCTAGCCCTGCCGGTACCGGGTTTGTGTAAGTAGGCATGTCACTTAACCTCCCAGGCCTTGTTGTGTTTGTTCCTTTGCTCGTGTCTACCTACCTTCCTTCCTTCTTCCCCCCATTCATCTCTTCTTCCCTTCCTTTTTTTCTGTCGTCCCTCCCCATATATTTGTTTTGGTTTCTTTCATTCACGTTTAAGACTTTTCCTCCAATGTCTAGAGACAATTTCTTGACTGTTCTTGGCTCATATTTAAAACCAAGGCAGACTGACCTCAGTGGCTCATAACTGTAATCCCAGCACTTTGGGAGGCCGAGGCAAGAGGATTGCTTGAGGCCAGGAGTTCAAGACCAGCCTGGGCAATATAGCAAGACCCCATCTCTACACAAAAAAAAAGAAAAAGAAAAATTGCTCAGCTATGGTGGTGCACACTTGCCGTCCTGTCTGCCCAGGAGGATGATGCAGGAGGCTCTCTTGAACCCAGAGTTTGAGGCTGCAGTGAGCTATGGTCTGATTCCACCACTGTACTCCAGCCTGAGCAATAGAGCAAGACCTTGACTCTTAAGAAAATGTATCACAGCAAGAAAAAACTGCTAGGAGGCTCTTGATGGAAGCATGGATGGAGCTGGTTGACCATGCACTTAACTGTAGGGAGATTGTTTAATTAGGGAATCACCAGGTGTTGGCATTGGCAGTCTTTTCTCCACACCCACTTAACTGAATCAGAGAAGAATCCTTCTGACTGGTTACCATTGTTATTGGGAGCAGTAGAGTTGGCATATTTCCATTTTAACTCCCCTATTTTCAGCCCTGTGCTCTCCCTCTCCTCCCTCCACTATAATTGGTGTCCTGCTTTAGTGTCCCTGGATAATCAACCTTTTAAACAACCCCCCTATTTTCAGGCCTGAACCTTCCCCCACTTGCCTTTTGCCATACCTGACACCTCTAAGTCTGGGGCCTCAGGGTTTCTGCAGGGGCTTCAGATCCTGGCTCTGGGTCTCCCCCACTGCGGGTACTTGAGACTCTATCTACTCTATGTCTTTGTCTACTCCTGTATGGATTTTCCATCTTCCAAAATACTGGTTGAAATAACTTATTTCCTGATGCCTCTGCTGCCATTCTTCTATCCTTAATTAGTTGTTTATTCATTTATTTCTATTTTAGTGGGGCTTTGGATAGTGAAGGAAACATGCCCTTGATGAAGCTGCTACCTATAAGCAAAAGCCTTCGATTTTCTCATTATAAAAATAGTGGAACAGTGTATTCATTCAGCAGTTACTTGGCATCTCCTACATGCAGGGCACTGAGCTGAGTGCTAGAGAAATGAAAGAAGTTGAGACAAATTTTTCACCTCTGAAAAGTGTGGAAAGAGGAGAGGAGATGCCTGGATAACATCCCTCCAGGGGCGTAAATGCAGTGCTAGCACTAGGAATACAGTGGTGCAGAATGAGGAGGAGGAGGAGGCGGCAAACTCCACACGGAATGTTGTGGAAGGCTGTGCTGAACAAAGTCTACAACTCTGTGACTTCACAAGTTGGATAGCTGGGGGAAGGCCAAGAACAGACAGCACCCATTAGTTGTTGCTGATTCCCAAGAAAAGTGGTGTATCCAGCCCAGATCTTCAAAATCACTCATCTGGCTGGGTGGGCATTCGCCTCCCCAGGGTCTTCCAGCACTGCAAATCCTCCACCCCTTCCCACCCACATCCTCTCAGGCCTCCCACTGTTGCTGTACACAGTTAAAAAAGAACCTGGTATTTGGAGGATATCGAATTTGAACAAGTTCTCAAACGGCATGATATCACATCTTCCCCACCCTGCTACCTCCCAGCCTGCGAATAGCACATTGCACTTAGGGGCCTCCTTAGTTTTGTTGAGACGTTGTGCGTCTGGTTTCTGACTTTCTAAAATTATAAGTAATCCAGGTTATAAAATGTAGACTAGCTAAAGCATAGCCATAGCCCAAGAGCTCATTAATTAGCCTCAGTTGACCAGGTAAATAACCCTGATAGAGTTTTCGTTTAGACCCGACAAGAGCACTGCAAAAGGCTGTTCTTCAGAACCGTGGCAATCCTGATGCTTGATGGCCATTGGTTCCAGTGCTGGAGACAACAAAGCCAATCAACATGGGCTTCACAGAGACAACAAGGTGGTCTGTGATGTTCGCCTTTCCTTGGTCACATTGCAGTTCCAGTTCCTACTAAGGGTCTGAATGCTATCCTTTCCTTATTTCTGCTATCTGCCTTGCTGTTTCCTTGCCACTTGAGAAACAATGGAAGCTAGTATTGTGACCCCCAGCCCTTCGCAATGTAATTGAGTCTATAAAACCATAAGTTACTAGGACCACAGGAGCTACAGAAAACTTGTGTTACATAGCCAAGTCCTTATTATAGAGCTGTGCATTCAGAATCTCATCCCCCGAGATAAAGATAGACACACTGCCATCTACTTTCAAGAATGCTATGTTTTAGAAACTTTGAAATAAGCTAGGTGTTTATCACTCGGGTATTTTAAAATATATTTTAATATGTGAATTATTTTAGCCTCCAGTCTACCTGAAATCTGTGCGTATGCAAGGGACTGTGCAAGGAGTAGTCTAGGGCAGAAAACAGTGTCATCATCTCTGTTGGTGCTGTGTTTGGCCCTACCCTGCCCTGCTAAAAAAAAGTTGAAGTTTGAGTTTATCTTCCTGTCACTTCTTAGTGATATGAAAGAGGTTGAATGTTGTTATGTGGCTGTTGACAGCAATGTTATAGAAATGCTTATTCTCTTGCCAAATTGCAAGCTTAAGGAGCCTCATGTGGTTATGAAAAACCAAGTACTTCTATTCCATAGACCATTTGCTGAGGTGGATTATATCTCTGGGCAATTGTAACCAATGTTCTAATTCCAGATTTTTATTGGCACCATAAATGTGTGCGGTGGCCATCTCATTTCATATTATATTCCTTCGTGTAGCAATTTATCATGTTCAAAAAAATTCTGAACAATGTGGCATATTATAAGGAAGTTCTTCCTGTTGGATTTAGTAATGTTTAGTGAATAGTGTTACTCTTTCCAGTTTGTTCTGATTGTATCCCTTCTGCCCTCATATAATCCTCATGAGGAGTATGTCATTGTGCAAGACCTGGGGATCTGTCCTGCTCTGAAAACCTACTCTCTTTTCTCTCTCTTCCTATCCTGTGGAGAGTTTTTAGCATCAGACAGTTACATTTCTGTCAGGGAAGGAGAAATAGTGAAGGCAGCTATTATACTTTTACTGAATGTGAAGTGCTCAACAGCATAATTAAATCCGTAAAATGGTGAGTCGTAATCCCCACACACCAGCCAGCCAGGAAGCAAGTGACAGAACCGACATTTATTTGTGACCAGCAGCTGATGTTACTCCTCCAGTGGCACTGGTGCAGGCCTCTCCTGATTTGTGGGTACCAAGTGCCTAATTTCATTTTAAGATTTCAACGCTTTAATGGATATTCTAAAGGTTGCCCAAGGAAACATTTAGTTTGAAAAGGAGATTTGGGGACCTGGTGGATGTCTGTCAAGAAGTTCTGCTGTCTTGTTGGTTACCAGAGTACATTCTAGAAAAAGTAGAATCCTACCTGGGGTAGATTTTTTTGTGATGGAGAGGGTGGTGTTTGAAAGCTTCCAGAAGTCTGTTTCCCACTTATAATTTGAGGATATGTGAGCCTAAGTCTAGAATAGGTTATGGAAGAGAAGATGATGAAGCAAATTAAGAAAACAAAACTTTAAAACCTTGCTTTGCAAATAAAGTGCTAAACATTCTTGATTTTTTGTGAATCAAGATTACAAGATGCAGTTTGTGTGATCAGCAGGAGCTGACACCATTTATTTGAGCATCAAAGTTGTAGACTTTTATATAAGATACTTCCTTCCCGTTTTCCAAAGAGATTCTAGAGCTTGAAGAAGGAAAAGGATAATATAAATGTATCTTTGTACACGTATACATGGAAAAAAATAAAAGTCAAGGTAGTCTGGAGAGGTAATATTTAGAACATTTTAGAAATTATATAATTTGGGAACAAAGGAAAGCTTTAGAAGATGGTTTGTGGGAATATTGTTAGGTTGGGGAATGTCAGTTATAGGAATAAAGACAAGCAAAAGATTATAAAAATGTTTATGGGCCCCTTTTCCCCTTTATACACAAATTTTAGACTCTGAATGGTGCCCTTTTCTTTCAAAATAATACACCTTATTAAATCATGCACCAGATACTTCTTTGAAGGATGGTTTTTAGCGATTCAGGTTAAGGACCCTGTCTCAAAAGCAAAGCCCTTGATCGTCAGTAGCTAAACTTGAGGTGAAACTATTTTGTGAGCACTTGAGAACTTTTCTACATTGCCCTGTTCTTTCTTATCTTCCTCCTTTCTTTTCATTTTCATGGTTTTTATCTCTAATTTCTTGTTTCTTACCTCGTTAAGCACCTAGAAAGACCTTGTAGGATTGGCATGTCAGTCACCATTTGCACACATGGCCCACCCAGCATACCAATGTGCCATTTCTTTGGACAAAACACCTTTCCCTGTTGAACATTGTTCTACTGACTCCTCCAGCGAGGATCTTCCTCTCAGAAGCATGGATATATGTTGGGATTACAGCAAATTTAAATGAGTGTGAATAAGAGTTGCGTTTGAAAACTGCATTTCCCCTTAAAGAGTGGTTTTCTTGTATTTAGAGAACCACTCCTTTTATCACTAGGCCAGAGATGGAGGAGTAGCCTCAGTTGCGTATGTACTCATTTTGGAGGGAGGAAGCGCAGAGCTACTGATCTGTTCTCATTTGCACTGCCAAAACCTTCAGACCCGACTCGATGGAGCCATTCAGAGAATCTTTGTCTCTTGTTTCAGAATTTGGCTTTCAAGGACCTGCAATGGCAAAGACCCAGGAAGTAGGATTTCTGAATAGTGTCTCCCTGAAATTCTTGGCATAGAAAAAATAATAAAGTGAACATGAGATTCTTAACTTTAACACCACGAATAAAACCAGTACTACTGTCCAGTTTTAGTCTGGGAGTTAAGAGCATTGTAAATTGATTTTTATGCTGTCATTGTTGCCACCCATGTTCTCTGCCACCGTATCTCCTTCCCTCCCCCCATCACCTGTTCATGCACTTTGGAGTTAGTGGACATAGCTTACATCTACCATGTGCAGTAAACACTTCCTGTGCAAAGGTGCCGGAAACAACATCTGTCATTACATCAAAGGAGGGGTTACTGCCAAGTGCAGCTGGAAGGTTTCTAATAATGAGACAGTTTTAAGTGAGGTTATAATGAAAAGAAATCTATGTGAAGTCTATGAACCTTTTTCTAAGAAAACAAAATTGTGTGCTCGTTTTCTTCCTATGTCCTTATTACATAAACATTGTTTATGCATATATTTATACAGTCATTTCTCTATGTGAGAAGTTTGAGAATGTATTTCTGGTTGTGAAAAGTACCTTTTTGGTGCTGTGCTGGAGAAGCACCATTATAAAGCGTTGCTATGGTGTTGAATTCTGTCTCTTTGAGGGGAAAAGTCCTCTGGTGAATGTAGTGTTTGTTGACTCTGAACCAGTGTGAGAATTTCTGATTGAGAGTCTAGAAAAGTTATAATAAACTCATACATTTTAAAAAGAGAAGAACTGCCCTCCAGAATATGAATCCAAATGCAGAAAAGTGTTTTGTGAACAAGAACAATACTCAGTAGATTTTCAAATTGATGGAGCTTTCCAATGGAAACTAATTTGTTCCAGCATTGAAGTGAGCATAATTAACAGAGACTTTCTTTCTTAGGCCGATTAACCACCAAAAACCATGCCAACATTGTAACTGTAAGCAGTGAAAACCAATATTTATGAGGGGGATTGTGCAAGAGTTTCTGTGACAGATGGACATTTTATCACTGTTGATGTTTGGAATTCCCTTGAAAAGTAATGCAATATCTTGTTATTTATGAATGAATGAACAAATGATTGTGCTTTGCCGACTGAGTTTGCTTTAAAAAGTGGTGTACTAAATTAATCTTTTTCTCTGCTTAGCCTCTGTTACTTTGTGTTAGGTAGCCTCATATATTCTGATGCAAAAATCTAAAAAAATCATAATTGTGTTTTTATTACAGATACAGATCCACGGGTTTTAGAAAAACAAGAATTACAGCAGCCAACCTACGTTGCCCTGAGTTACATTAATAGGTAAGCCATTTTCAGAATTTATAACAACCTCATATCTGCCGCTTATTGACTTTTTAAACACGTCTTTTTTAACAGAGTAGAAAAATGTTTTCAGTCTTAAAATATTTGCATGAAACTATTTAAAAGCAACCTGTGTATGGAATGCTCTTGTTTCTTTGTTAGGGAGAAGTCAAATTGTAATGCTCTGTGCATATGCTGCAAACATGACTGATTTATAAGCTCATTTTGGAAGTATTTTATATGCATAGTTAGAATATGCTCTTTTGATTTCATAGGACGGTTTGGGAGATTAATGGATTTATGTTCGACTGAACCTTTTAAATCCTGAGGTGAAGAAGTACTTTATGAATTCAAAACATTGTTGTAATATCAGAATATAATAAATTGAAATAATTTAGTATCAGAAGGTTATTTAGTAGCAGCTCATCTTTTAGTAAAAACATTCTCAACAACTGACCCCATCTGTGGAGTAACATAGTTTTTACTTAAACTGAACGTGTGAGCCCAACTTTAGAGCACCATTTCAAACTTGATATATCAGGTCTAAAAGAGGACTTAGTGTTTCAGCCAACTCAAATAATTAAGGAGACAGTAATATTTGGAGAGAAACTGAAATCAGCTTAGGTTAAGAAAACATACAGCCCAAAGCAAAAAAGACAAAGTAAAAGCAAAACTCATTTTTAATGAGAATGAGAAACTCTCTGCTCATAATTCAGGGAATGAATTTCTATTGATACGTCTTTTTATAGTAGGTGAGGAGTGTTTTTAGTCTCTTGGTACCAGAGCTGAGGTTCGGGGTCTGAAGTGGAAAGCTGGGAATGAATTATCTGTACTGTTTCATTTGAGTGCCTTTTTAGAAAACTTATTTGATTCTTGCCCAGATAGTGCTGTGAATTAGAGATACCTGTTGTTCAGTTTCAGGTTCTTCTATGAAACATGTTTTTAAAAGGATTTATGGACAGAAATATCTATTTGCATACCTCCCTTGGATTTCTTGCTTATCAGCCTTCCCGAGAAGTGAGATGGAATATCTGCAGTTTTTCATTACCCATAATATTTGACATGTGTTAAATAGAACACCTTCAAAATTACATCAAATGAAAATAAAGACATACAGTTTTCTGGGTTTCTTACAGAGTCAGTATTTTTTCTGTAATTAGCAAGGGTTTTGAAATTTTTTAATTATATATTAAAGTTATATGAATTAATATAGCCAATAATATTAGCCTCCTAATATTGGAGAATATGATGAACAGGCCTATAGATTAATTATGATACTGAATAGGACTTGTAATACTGTGGCTGTCACTTTGGGTAAAATATGTCACCTATGTGTATACAAATTTGTGTAATACTAAGCCATATTCTAATAAGAATCTATGAAATTTTCACCTTCATTATTTGTGTTTATATTGTCAGCCATGTTGGACAGCAGGTAGCTACTAATTATATAGGAGTTTTTATTTTATTTTATTTTTCATTTTTTATTATACTTTAAGTTCTAGGGTACATGTGCACAACGTGCAGGTTTGTTGCATATGTCTACATGTGCCATGTTGGTGTGCTGCATCCCATTAACTCGTCATTTACATTAGGTATATCTCCTAATGCTATCCCTCCCCTCTCCCCTCACCCCATGACAGGCCCCAGTGTGTGATGTTCCCCGCCCTGTGTCCAAGTGTTCTCATTGTTCAATTCCCACCTATGAGTGAGAACATGCAGTGTTTGGTTTTCTGTCCTTGTGATAGTTTGCTCAGAATGATGGTTTCCAGCTTCATCCATGTCCCTGCAAAGGACATGAACTCACCCTTTTTATGGCTGCATAGTATTCCATGGTGTATATGTGCCACATTTTCTTAATCCAGTCTATCATTGATGGACATTTGGGTTGGTTCCAAGTCTTTACTATTGTGAATAGTGCCACAATAAACATATGTGTGCACTTGTCTTTATAGCTGCAAGATTTATAATCCTCTGGGTTTATACCCAGTAATGGGATGGCTGGGTCAAATGATATTTCTAGTTCTAGATCCTTGAGGAATCGCCACACTGTCTTCCACAATGGTTGAACTAGTTTACAATCCCACCAACAGTGTAGAAGTGTTCCTATTTCTCCACATCCCCTCCAGCACCTGTTGTTTCCTGACTTTTTAATGATGGCCATTCTAACTGGTGTGAGATGGTACCTCATTGTGGTTTTGATTTGCATTTCTCTGATGGCCAGTGATGATGAGCATTTTTTCATGTGTCTATTGGCTGCATAAATGTCTTCTTTTGAGAAGTGTCTGTTCATATCCTTTGCCCACTTTTGTCTGTGTGTTTGTCTGAGATGGAGTCTCGCTCTGTTGCCCAGGCTCGAGTGCAGTGGCGCGATCTCGTCTCACTGCAACCTCTGCCTCCCAGGTTCATGCCATTCTCCTTCCTCAACCTCCCGAGTAGCTGGGACTACAGGCACCCGCCCCTGCACTCAGCTAATTTTTTTGTATTTATATTTTTAGTAGAGATAGGGTTTCACCGTGTTAACCAGGATGGTCTCGATCTCCTGACCTCGTGATCTGCCCTCCTTGAGCTCCCAAAGTGCTGAGATTACAGGTGTGAGCCACCATGCCCAGCCTCCTTTGCCCACTTTTTGATGGGGTTGATTTTTTTTTCTTGTAAATTTGTTTAAGTTCTTTGTAGATTCTGGATATTAGCCCTTTGTCAGATGGGTAGATTGTAGAACTTTTCTCCCATTCTATAGGTTACCTGTTCACTCTGATGGTAGTTTCTTTTGCTTTGCAAGCTCTTTAGTTTAATTAGATCCCATTTGTCTATTTTGGCTTTTGTTGCCATTACTTTTGGTGTTTTAGTCATGAAGTCTTTGCCCATGCCTATGTCCTGAATGGTATTGCCTAGGTTTTTTTCTAGGGTTTTTATGGTTTTAGGTCTAACATTTAAGTCTCTAATCCATCTTGAATTAATTTTCATATGAGGTGTAAGGAAGGGATCCAGTTTCAGTTTTCTATATGTGGCTAGCCAGTTTTCCCAGCACCGTTTATTAAATGGGGAACCCTTTCCCCATTTCTTGTTTTTGTGAGGTTTGTCAAAGATCAGATGGTTGTAGATGTGTGGTGTTATTTCTGAGGGCTCTATTCTGTTCCATTGGTCTATATCTCTGTTTTGGTACCAGTACCATGCTGTTTTGGTACTGTAGCCTTTTAATATAGTTTGAAGTCAGGTAGCATGATGCCTCCAGCTTTGTTCTTTTGGCTGAGGATTGTCTTGGCAACGCAGGCTCTTTTTTGGTTCCGTTTAGAGTATGAACTCTAAAGTAGTTTTTTCCAATTCTGTGAAGAAAGTCATTGGTAGCTTGACGGGGATGGCATTGAATCTATAAATTACCTTGGACAGTATGACCATTTTCACAATATTGATTCTTCCTATCCATGAGCATGGAATGTTCTTCTGTTTGTTTGTATCCTCTTTTATTTCATTGAGCAGTAGTTGGTAGTTCTCCTTGAAGAGGTCCTTCACATCCGTTGTAAGATGGATTCCTGGGTATTTTATTCTCTTTGAAGCTATTGTAAATGGGAGTTCACTCATGATTTGGCTCTCTGTTTGTCTGTTATTGGTGTAAAGGAATGCTTGTGATTTTTGCACAGTGATTTTGTATCCTGAGACTTTGCTGAAGTTGCTTATCAGCTTAAGGAGATTTTGGGCTTAATCTCCTTAAGACGATGGGATTTTCTAAATATACAATGATGTCATCTGAAACAGGGACAATTTGACTTCCTCTTTTCCTAATTGAATACACTTTATTTATTTCTCTTGTCTGATTGCCCTGGCCAGAACTTCCAATACTATGTTGAATAGGAGTGGTGAGAGAGGGCATTCCTGTCTTGTGCCAGTTTTCAACAGGAATGCTTCCAGTTTCTGCCCATTCAGTATGATATTGACTGTGGGTTTGTCATAAATAGCTCTTATTATTTTGAGATACATCCCATCAATACCTAGTTTATTGAAAGTTTTTAGCGTGAAGGGCTGTTGAATTTTGTCAAAGGCCTTTTCTGCATATATTGAGATAATCATGTGGTTTTTGTCTTTGGTTCTGTTTATGTGCTGGATTACGTTTATTGATTTGTGTATGTTGAACCAGCCTTGCATCCTAGGGATGAAGCCCACTTGATCATGGTGGATAAGCTTTTTGATTTGCTGCTGGATTCGGTTTGCCAGTATTTTATTGAGAATTGAGAATTTTTGCATTCATGTTCATCAGGGATATTGGTCTAAAATTCTCTTTTTTGTGTGTGTCTCTGCTAGGCTTTGGTATCAGGATGATGCTGTCCTCACAAATGAATTAGGGAGGATTCCCTCTTTTTCTGTTGATTGGAATAGTTTCAGAAGGAATGGTACCAGCTCCTCTTTATACCTCTGGTAGAATTCGGCTGTGAATCTGTCTGGTCCTGGACATTTTGGTTGGTAGTCTATTAATTATTGTCTCAATTTCAGAGCCTGTTATTGGTCTATTCAGGGATTCAACTTGCTGGTTTAGTCTTGGGAGGGTGTATGTGTGCAGAAATTTATCCATTTCTTCTAGGTTTTCTGGTTTATTTGCCTAGAGGTGTTTATAGTATTCTCTGATGGTAGTTTGCATCTCTGTGAGATTGGTGGTGATATCCCCTTTATCATTTTTTATTGCATCTATTGGATTCTTCTCTTCTTCTTTATTAGTCTTGCTAGCGGTCTATCAATTTTGTTGATCTTTTCTAAAAACCAACTCCTGGATTCATGGATTTTTTTGAAGGGTTTTTTGTGCCTCTATCTCCTTCAGTTCTGCTCTGATCTTAGTTATTTCTTGCCTTCTACTAGCTTTTGAATGTGTTTGCTCTTGCTTCTCTAGTTATTTTAATTGTGATGTTAGGGTGTCAATTTTAGATCTTTCCTGCTTTCTCTTGTGGGCATTTAGTGCTATAAATTTCCCTCTACATACTCCTTTAAATGTGTCCCAGAGATTGTGCTATGTTGTGTCTTTGTTCTCATTGGTTTCAAAGAATATCTTTCTTTCTGCCTTCATTTCGTTATGTACCCAGTAGTCATTCAGGAGCAGGTTGTTCAGTTTCCATCTATTTGAGCAGTTTTGATTGAGTTTTTTTTTTTTTTTTTTGAAACAGAGTTTCGCTCTTTTTGCCTAGGCTGGAGTGCAATGGCACGATCTCGGCTCACCGCAACCTCCGCCTCCTGGGTTCAAGTGATTCTCCTGCCTCAGCCTCCCAAGTAGCTGGGATTACAGGCATGCGCCACCATGCCTGGCTAATTTTGTATTTTTAGTAGAGACGGAGTTTCTCCATGTTGGTCAGGCTGGTCTTGAACTCCCGACCTCAGGTGATCCACCCGCCTTGGCCTCCCAAAGTGCTGGGATTACAGGCATGAGCCACCGTGCCCGGCCTTGACTGAGTTTCTTAATCCTGAGTTCTAGTTTGATTGCACTGTGGTCTGAGAGACAGTTGGTTATAATTTCAGTTCTTTTCCATTTGCTGAGAAGTACTTTACTTTCAACTATGTGGTCAGTTTTGCAATAAGTGTGATGTGGTGCTGTGAAAAGTGTATATTCTGTTGATTTGGGGTCGAGAGTTCTGCAGATGTCTATTAGGTCCGCTTGGTGCAGAGCTGAGTTCCATTCCTGGATATCCTTGTTAACTTTCTGTCTTGTTGATCTGTCCGATGTTGACAGGGGGGGCGTTAAAGTCTCCCATTATTATTGTGTGGGAGTCTAAGTCTCTTTTTAGGTCTCTAAGGACTTGCTTTATGAATCTGGGTGCTCTTATTGGATGTATATATATTTAGGATAGTTAGCTCTTCTTGTTGAATTGATCCCTTTACCATTATGTAATGGTCTTCTTTGTCTCTTTTGATCTTTGTTGGTTTAACGTGTATTTTATCAGAGACTAGGATTGCAACTCCTGCTTTTTTTGTTTTCCATTTGCTTGGTAGATCTTCCTCCATCCCTTTATTTTGAGCCTATGTGTGTCTCTGCACGTAAGATGGGTCTCCTGAATACAGCACACTGATGGGTCTTCACTCTTTTTCCAATTTGCCAGTTTGTGTCTTTTAATTGGAGCATTTAGCCTATTTACATTTAAGGTTAATATTGTTATGTGTGAATTTGATCCTGTCATTATGATGTTAGCTGGTTATTTTGCTTGTTAGTTGATGCAGTTTCTTCCTAGCATCTATGGTCTTTACATTTTGGCATGTTTTTGCAGTGGCTGGTACCGGTTGTTCTTTTCCATGTTTAGTGCTTCCTTCAGGTGCTCTTGTAAGGCAGGCCTGGTGGTGACAAAATCTGTAATCATTTGCTTGTCTGTAAAGGATTTTATTTCTCCATCACTTATGAAGCTTAGTTTGACTGGACATGAAATTCTGCGTTGAAAATTCTTTTCTTTAAAAAGGCTGAATATTGGCCCCCACTCTATTCTGGCTTGTAGAGTTTCTGCCGAGAAATCTGCTGTTAGTCTGATGGGCTTCCCTTTGTGGGTAACCCGACCTTTCTCTCTGTCTGCCCTTAACATTTTTTCCTTCCTTTCAACTTTGGTGAATCTGACAATTATGTGTCTTGGAGTTGCTCTTCTCAGTGAGTATCTTTGTGGCATTCTCTGTATTTCCAGAATTTGAATGTTGGCCTGCCTCGTTAGGTTGGGGAACTTCTTCTGGATGATATCCTGAAGAGTGTTTTCCAACTTGGTTCCATTCTCCCTGTCGCTTTTAGCTACAACAATCAGACCTAGATTTGGTCTTTTCACATAATCCCATATTTCTTGTAGGCTTTGTTCGTTTCTTTTTACTCTTTTTTCTCTAAACTTCTCTTGCTTCATTTCTTTCATTTGACCTCCAATCACTGATACTCTTTCTTCCAGTTAATCGGATTGGCTACTGAAGCTTGTGCATGCATCATGTAGTTCTTGTGCCATGGTTTTCAGCTCCATCAGGTCATTTAAGGACTTCTCTACACTGTTTATTCTAGTTTGCCATTCATCTAATCTTTTTTAAAGGTTTTTAGCTTCTTTGCGATGAGTTCAAACATCCTCCTTTAGCTCAGAGAAGTTTGTTATTACCGATCTTCTGAAGCCTTCTTCTCTCAACTCATCAAAGTCATTCTCCATCCAGCTTTGTTCCATGGCTGACGAGGACCTGCATTCCTTTGGAGGAGAAGAGGAGCTCTGATTTTTAGAATTTTCTGCTTCTCTGCTGTGGTTTCTCCCCATCTTTGTGGTTTTATCTACTTTAGGTCTTTGATGATGGTGACATACAGATGGGGTTTTGGTGTGGATGTCCTTTCTGTTTGTTAGTTTTCCTTCTGACAGTCAGGACCCTCAGCTGCAGGTCTGTTGGAGTTTGCTGGAGGTCCACTCCAGACCCTGTTTGCCTGGGTATCACCAGCAGAGGCCGCGGAACAGCAAATATTGCAGGACGGCAGATGTTGGTGCCTGATCCTTCCTCTGGAAGCTTCATCTCAGAGGGGCACCCAGCTGTATGAGGTTTCATTTGGCCCCTACAGGGGGGTGTCTCCCAGTTAGGCTACTCGGGGGTCAGGGACCCACTTGAGGAGGCAGTCTCTCTGTTCTCGATCTCAGACTCCATGCTGGGAGAACCACTACTCTCTTCAGAGCTGTCAGACAGGGACATTTACGTCTGCAGAAGTTTCTGCTGCCTTTTGTTCAGCTATGCCCTGCCCCCAGAGGTGGAATCTACAGTGGCAGGCAGGCCTCCTTGAGCTGTGGTGGGCTCCACCCAGTTTGAGCTTCCTGGCCACTTTGTTTACCTACTCAAGCCTCAGCAATGGCGTACGCTCCTCCCCCAGCCTCGCTGCCACCTTGTAGTTCAATCTCAGACTGCTGTGCTAGCAGTGAACCAGGCTCCGTGGGCGTGGGACCCTCCGAGCCAGGCACGGGATATAATCTCCTGGTGTGCTGTTTGTTAAGGCCATTGGAAAAGTGCAGTATTAGGGTGGGAGTGTCCCAATTTTCCAGGTACCGTCTGTCATGGCTTCCCTTTGCTAGGAAAGGGAATTCCCCGACCCCTTGCACTTCCCGGGTGACGCGATGCCCTACTCTGCTCCATGGGCTGCACCCACTGTCTGACAAGCCCCAGTGCAATGAACCCAGCACCTCAGTTGGAAATGCAGAAATCACTCATCTTCTACGTCGCTCACGCTAGGAGCCGCAGTCTGGAGCTGTTCCTATTTGGCCATCTTGGAACCTCCTCTATATGGGAGTTATACTCACTAAAGTAATAAATATTCTACCAAGCATGGTTTGGGACTACAAAAGAAGTCAAAGAATAGGGATGGGTCACATACAGAAACCACCAGAGAACTTGAATCAAGTGCAGTGGTTTGGCATAAACTGTCAGTAGGATGTGCTGGAATTCTAGAGTCAGGCCATGATCAGTGGGTGTGAAATTTCTTGGATAAGCCATCTCAGAGAAAGTGAGTACTTTTTAAAATAACATTTTATTGTTACAGCCGCCTATAGGCATTATCGAAAATTAGAAAATATAGTCAGACAAAAATGTAAAAACAAATTAAAACATCACATTCCCACTACC
Source organism: Trachypithecus francoisi (assembly GCF_009764315.1). NCBI lineage: Eukaryota > Metazoa > Chordata > Mammalia > Primates > Cercopithecidae > Trachypithecus > Trachypithecus francoisi. Next base: position 99,912,888 of record NW_022681469.1, on the reverse strand, counting down.
CAGGTATCACTGCTACTAAAACTTTAACTCATATTTTTCAGATCATTTTATAAAAATACATAAATATTTAATTTTTAATCAAGAGCTGTACATACTACTTCATAATCTACTCTTTTTAGTCACTCATCTCTACTTTTCCGTTTCATTAAATTTAAATCTTATCTAATACACAGATTTCTAATCTAATATTCAGATTTATCCAGGTGGTCTAAACACCTTCTTTAAAACTGGTCAGTCTAGTCTAGCATCCCAATTCAGAGAATCACATTGCATGTGGATATTTTCTCCCTCAAGTTTTTTTTTGATCTGGCACAGTCCCTTTTATTGACAATAACAAGTTGAAGAGATAGGCTAGTTGTCCCACAGAATGTTTCTACCTTCTGGATTTTCTCTTGGTTGTTTCCTCTAGATGTCAATTGATGGGTTCCTCCGTCTTCTGTATTTACTGTAAATTAGAAGTTAGATCTGGAGAAGATGGGTCTTGAACTGGGCACCTCATTGTAATTACGAACCTGAGAAAATAGGGAATTTGATGGATCAAATTCTAGCTGGGAGAGAAGTAGACATGTATAGTGGATCAGTAAGTTTACCAGTTATTTTTAAATGAAGAGAAAGATTGAGTGGAAGATTGCCCAAGTTACTATCACCTCCACTCATACCGGATTTCTCGTGCCATATGCCAGAGCATAAGTTTGTGCCAGAGCATAAACTTACCACACAATAGGCGCTTTGGATATGTATCTGTAGGAAAGTAGTAAACGAAAGAGAGTGCCAAGCAACAGACAACTACTAACCTGGCCATGGTGAAAAGATGACCAAAAGGAGTCTTGGTGACCTTTGATAAGAGAAGGGAAGCATGCAGTATCAAAATTCAGATGAAGCCAGTATGCATTCAAGATGATAGTAATACGGGTTAAGTCGTGTAAAAGAAAATCAGCTTGACAGCAATAGGCTAAATATGACACAAGATAATGCTTTTTAAAAAAATGAAATTTATACAAATAAAGAGATTTTTATTTCCTCTCAGGGGAAATAAGCTCTAATTTTTCTGAGCAGTGAAGACTGGAAAAGAATGACGATTTTTCTGATCAGATATATGTTTAAACAACCTTGATAGACATTTGGCTGTCTCAAAATTGAGATGAAACTTTCTTTGGCAATAACACTGACTAATCAATCAACAGAGGGCTAGGTTCCTTAAAATGGAGCTAGCTTTTTGGATTATGAAAGAAAGAAGAGAACAGTTAAGTAAAAGTTGTTGCCTTTATATACCTATTTAAACTTACTCTACACTCTTGAACATAATATGTTGAACATAATAGATATTTACAGATAGGAAAAAAAACCTTTGATTTTCTTAAAAGTGGGCTTTTTAATGACTTAATGGACATCAGCTGGATTTTGGATTTTGCATCCAATCTGCTGCAATGCTATATGTCATACAACCTCTGGAAAACCCCACAGTACACCTGTGAAAAAATGAGAATGAAAAAGGCGAATGATAGTACACAGTGAGGCATTGGGTTCAAACCTGCACAGTTAGGCTCTAGACTCTAACCACTGTGTAGCTTGACCTGTTGGGATATCCGAGTTGGAAGTTAAGTATTAGAGGATAGAAAAGTAAGAGGAGAATTTGAAAGAGTATCTAATATTGGAAAAATAGGGTAGGACACCTGGGCAGAGGGAACAGACATAAAAATAATATCAGAATATTTGCCGTGTCCTAGATAATTAGAGGTTAGCAACCCGATAAGATGAAACAGTAGGAGACTGAAGAAGCTGGAAACGCTATGAGAGAGGTAACCAGTAATTCCTATATGATAGATAGCTACCACCGAATTAGGTTGACTGTGCAAGGGAAATCCTAGCATAACAGGCCTCAGCTATAATGGATAAGGACACCTTAGCATCTCCAATCAATAGGAAAGAAAGGGCATAGCACCCAGGAAATCATCCTCCATCGTGACTCACCAATGAGGCAGGGGATAGGGGAGCTGCAGGGCAAAGGCAGGTGAGTCTCCATAAAAAGGTTACCGAGAAGCATGGGGCTGTCCCTGGGTGTTTCCTTCAGATTATTGTCAGAGTAGTTCAGGTAGCTTAGTAATAACTTGTCGCTCCCCAGAAATGGATAACTGACAAAACTTAAAGATATGATCCTAGGCACAGTGGCTCACACCTGTAATCTCAACTATTTGGGAGGCTGAGGTGAGAGGATTGCTTGAGCCCAGGAGTTCAAGGCTGCAGTGAGCTATGATGGCGCCACTGCATACCAGCCTGGGTGATAGAACAAGAACAACTCTGTTTCTAAAAAAAAAAAAAAAGAGAGAGAAAGAAAATAAGACATGATAATGTACATGGCCACAGCTGTCAATTATACTGTATTTTCTGCAAAATATGCTTTCATTAAAATAACATAAATTGGAGTTTCCAAATTAACTTTAACTTAAAAATACATATATAGCATTTAGTATAAGATGTAAAGAATTGTCATGCCTAGGCACAACTGGCTCCTTTTTATACTCGTTTTTTTTTCATTTTCCTAACAAAAATATACTATGTTCTTACAAGTTAGTTACAGATCTACCCTCGTTCTCTTTGTAGAACTTCCTGCACTACTTGGTGCAGTAGTGGTAGGCTTGACCTCTAAAAATGGTTTTTATTTAGCCTAGTATGTGCTGTTGGTATTAGATAGCAAATTCTAAAATCTGTTTCATAGAACAATAATTCCAAGGGATATTCACCGCTTTCACATGTACTCTCACACTGTCCCTCTCTCTGTCTCTCCCCGGCCTTTCTCCCCCCAGACACACACACACACACACACACACACACACCCCCTCACACCCTCACACACTTGCTCACAGTAGGGTACTGTGGTCTTTGTGTTTGGGAAATTTTGAGTTAAATGGTTTTCTTTACCCTAAGATTTATCAGATCCTCTGCTATGCTGATAGGCATTTTAAGTCTCCAAGAGGAGTAATATAATTCTCAAATGCACCTGATTCCAGAGCACTTTTTCTTGAAGCATCTGATGGGAATAGTGTTCTGTGTATAGTTTGGGGTAATAGTAATATCACTAGAGTAATATCACTTCCACCTACTTCCTCAACTTCCCCAAGGAACCCTGAAGCCTTTTATTCAGAATGGCTTTTTATTCTTTTTCTGATTCAAAAGGCAGAATACTCTTTTTACTCATCATCATCTTGGAAGAACAAGGACAAAATTTTGCCCTAATGGTATAACTCAATCAAATTATCCTCTTGTGCCTCTTTCAGTGGTATTCCCAACTACTTCTCATAACCTGCTCAGACACCAAGCTGGCTTCTATTAAAAATATAGCTTCTGCTTTTTTTGCTCAGGAACTATCACTTTTTTCCCCACGTTTCCAATGTATTTCTCCTCTCTTTGAGAAGTAGAACGATGTAGTGGTTAAGAGTATAGGAGCAGAAGTCAGACTTGTTTCAGTTCAGATCTTTTTTTTTTTTTTTTTTTTTTTTTTTTTATTATACTTTAAGTTCTAGGGTACATGTGCATGACTTTTATATCATGTATAACTCCCCAATGCAATCCCTCCCTCCTCCCCCCTCCCCATGATAGGCCCCAGTGTGTGATGTTCCCCTTCCCGAGTCCAAGTGATCTCATTGTTCAGTTCCCACCTATGAGTGAGAACATGCGGTGTTTGGTTTTCTCTTCTTGTGATAGTTGGCTAAGAATGATGGTTTCCAGCTGCATCCATGTCCCTACAAAGGATGCAAACTCATCCTTTTTGATGGCTGCATAGTATTCCATGGTGTATATGTGCCACATTTTCTTAATCCAGTCTGTCACAGATGGACATTTGGGTTGATTCCAAGTCTTTGCTATTGTGAATAGTGCCGCAATAAACATACGTGTGCATGTGTCTTTGTAGTAGAGTACTTTATAATCCTTTGGGTATATACCCAGTAGTGGGATGGCTGGGTCATATGGTACATCTAGTTCTAGATCCTTGAGGAATCGCCATACTGTTTTCCATAATGGTTGAACTAGTTTACAATCCCACCAACAGTGTAAAAGTGTTCCTATTTCTCCACATCCTCTCCAACACCTGTTGTTTCCTGACTTCTTAATGATTGCCATTCTAACTGGTGTGAGATGGTATCTCATTGTGGTTTTGATTTGCATTTCTCTGATGGCGAGTGATGATGAGCATTTTTTCATGTGTCTGTTGGCTGTATGGATGTCTTCTTTTGAGAAATGTCTGTTCATATCCTTTCCCCACTTTTTGATGGGGTTGTTTGTTTTTTTCTTGTATATTTGTTTGAGTTCTTTGTAGATTCTGGATATTAGCCCTTTGTCAGATGAGTAGGTTGCAAAAATTTTTTCCCATTCTGTAGGTTGCCTGTTCACTCTGATGGTAGTTTCTTTAGCTGTGCAAAAGCTCTTTAGTTTAATTAGATCCCATGTGTCAATTTTTGCTTTTGCTGCCGTTGCTTTTGGTGTTTTAGACATGAAGTCCTTGCCCATGCCTATGTCCTGAATGGTACTACCTAGATTTTCTTCTAGGGTTTTTATGGTATTAGGTCTAACATTTAAGTCTCTAATCCATCTTGAATTAATTTTCGTATAAGGGGTAAGGAAAGGATCCAGTTTCAGCTTTCTACTTATGGCTAGCCAATTTTCCCAGCACCATTTATTAAATAGGGAATCCTTTCCCCATTTCTTGTTTCTCTCAGGTTTGTCAAAGATCAGATGGCTGTAGATGTGTGGTATTATTTCTGAGGACTCTGTTCTGTTCCATTGGTCTATATCTCTGTTGTGGTACCAGTACCATGCTGTTTTGGTTACTGTAGCCTTGTAGTATAGTTTGAAGTCAGGTAGCGTGACGCCTCCAGCTTTGTCCTTTTGACTTAGGATTGTCTTGGCAATGCGGGCTCTTTTTTGGTTCCATATGAACTTTAAAGCAGTTTTTTCCAATTCTGTGAAGAAAGTCATTGGTAGCTTGATGGGGATGGCATTGAATCTATAAATCACCTTGGGCAGTATGGCCATTTTCACGATATTGATTCTTCCTATCCATGAGCATGGTATGTTCTTCCATTTGTTTGTGTCCTCTTTGATTTCACTGAGCAGTGGTTTGTAGTTCTCCTTGAAGAGGTCCTTTACATCCCTTGTAAGCTGGATTCCTAGGTATTTTATTCTCTTTGAAGCAATTGTGAATGGAAGTTCATTCCTGATTTGGCTCTCTGCTTGTCTGTTACTGGTGTATAAGAATGCTTGTGATTTTTGCACATTAATTTTGTATCCTGAGACTTTGCTGAAGTTGCTTATCAGCTTAAGGAGATTTTGGGCTGAGACAATGGGGTTTTCTATATATACAATCATGTCATCTGCAAACAGGGACAATTTGACTTCTTCTTTTCCTAACTGGATACCCTTGATTTCTTTCTCTTGCCTGATTGCCCTAGCCAGAACTTCCAACACTATGTTGAATAGGAGTGGTGAGAGAGGGCATCCCTGTCTTGTGCCAGTTTTCAAAGGGAATTTTTCCAGTTTTTGCCCATTCAGTATGATATTAGCTGTGGGTTTGTCATAAATAGCTCTTATTATTTTGAGGTACGTTCCATTAATACCAAATTTATTGAGCGTTTTTAGCATAAAGGGCTGTTGAATTTTGTCAAAAGCCTTTTCTGCATCTATTGAGATAATTATGTGGTTCTTGTCTTTGGTTCTGTTTATATGCTGGATTACGTTTATTGATTTGCGAATGTTGAACCAGCCTTGCATCCCAGGGATGAAGCCCACTTGATCATGGTGGATAAGCTTTTTGATGTGCTGCTGAATCCGGTTTGCCAGTATTTTATTGAGGATTTTTGCATCGATGTTCATCAGGGATATTGGTCTAAAATTCTCTTTTTTTGTTGTGTCTCTGCCAGGCTTTGGTATCAGGATGATGTTGGCCTCATAAAAAGAGTTAGGGAGGATTCCCTCTTTTTCTATTGATTGGAATAGTTTCAGAAGGAATGGTACCAGCTCCTCCTTGTACCTCTGGTAGAATTCAGCTGTGAATCCATCTGGTCCTGGACTTTTTTTGGTGGGTAGGCTATTAATTGTTGCCTCAATTTCAGAGCCTGCTATTGGTCTATTCAGGGATTCAACTTCTTCCTGGTTTAGTCTTGGGAGAGTGTAAGTGTCCAGGAAATTATCCATTTCTTCTAGATTTTCTAGTTGATTTGCGTAGAGGCATTTATAGTATTCTCTGATGGTTGTTTGTATTTCTGTGGGGTCGGTGGTGATATCCCCTTTATCATTTTTTATTGCGTCTATTTGATTCTTCTCTCTTTTCTTCTTTATTAGTCTAGCTAGCGGTCTGTCAATTTTGTTGATCTTTTCAAAAAACCAACTCCTGGATTCATTGATTTTTTGGAGGGTTTTTTGTGTCTCTATCTCCTTCAGTTCTGCTCTGATCTTAGTTATTTCTTGCCTTCTGCTAGCTTTTGAATGTGTTTGCTCTTGCCTCTCTAGTTCTTTTAATTGTGATGTTAGAGTGTCAATTTTAGATCTCTCCTGCTTTCTCTTGTGGGCATTTAGTGCTATAAATTTCCCTCTACACACTGCTTTAAATGTGTCCCAGAGATTCTGGTATGTTGTATCTTTGTTCTCATTGGTTTCAAAGAACATCTTTATTTCTGCTTTCATTTCGTTATGTACCCAGTAGTCATTCAGGAGCAGGTTGTTCAGTTTCCATGTAGTTGAGCGGTTTTGATTGAGTTTCTTAGTCCTGAGTTCTAGTTTGATTGCACTGTGGTCTGAGAGACAGTTTGTTATAATTTCAGTTCTTGTACATTTGCTGAGGAGTGCTTTACTTCCAATTATGTGGTCAATTTTGGAATAAGTGCGATGTGGTGCTGAGAAGAATGTATATTCTGTTGATTTGGGGTGGAGAGTTCTATAGATGTCTATTAGGTCCGCTTGGTGCAGAGATGAGTTCAATTCCTGGATATCCTTGTTAACTTTCTGTCTCGTTGATCTGTCTAATGTTGACAGTGGAGTGTTGAAGTCTCCCATTATTATTGTATGGGAGTCTAAGTCTCTTTGTAGGTCTCTAAGGACTTGCTTTATGAATCTGGGTGCTCCTGTATTGGGTGCATATATATTTAGGAGAGTTAGCTGTTCCTGTTGAATTGATCCCTTTACCATTATGTAATGGCCTTCTTTGTCTCTTTTGATCTTTGATGGTTTAAAGTCTGTTTTATCAGAGACTAGGATTGCAACCCCTGCTTTTTTTTGTTCTCCATTTGCTTGGTAGATCTTCCTCCATCCCTTTATTCGGTTCAGATCTTGTCTCTGTCCCCAGAACCCTGTCTGCCATATACAAGACTCTCAATAAGTATTTATTCAATGAATATATGAATTTTTTTATGAAAGAATAAGAATGAATGATCTAAGAACTCTAGGGACACTTTTATGTGAAACCAGGAGCCACTACTGCTACTTGCATTGAGAGAGCTATGTGGAATGTTATTGCAACTTTTATTCAACATTCATATGGCATGGAGCATAAAAATATGTTAAATTGCCATCATGATTTCTCTCACCATAAACAACTGGACAAATGTACAACATAATGGTTTCAGCCTGTAGATAATAAGTAGTGCAAGACCATGATCCCTGAGAGAAAGGAAGCTTAGGAGGCGAGCCCCATGGTCACCTACCTGGCCCTCGCTGTCTGAGGACAGTGTTCTTACTGCAATGGAGTAAGCTAGAGTCCAGGCAGAGGACAGCAGCTTCACTGATTGAGGAGGCAGAAGTCAGAGTTGGCACAACTAAAGCTGCTGAAATCTGCCTGTGTGTGTATGTGTGTGGAGGGAAGGCGGGTGCAAGTGAAGATGAGGGATCTGTGAAGACTTTCCAAAAATCTGTATGAGGATCCTCCATGAGTCCATGGCTGAGGGTGGGTTGCTCTTGTTCAGGGTAAGACCGTGAGTCTTATCAAAGAGTGGCTGCCACAAGGGTGAGACTAGAATAGAGAAACCATGTTGCACTCCAGCCCAGCCAGTATAGAAACAATTTGTGGACATCTGCTCATTCAACCGAGATACCAGAAAGACTTCAAATTAGGAATAAGGACTTTGCTCTAAGGTATGACTTGCTCTAAAAGCACCCCAACGATTCCTAAAACCAAACCCATGTAAGACTGTCAGAGGAGACAGAATTTGGAGTCCTGACAAGTTAAAGGGTCTTGGGAAACGTTTTGGGCTTTTAAGAGATGTGTTCTAATAAAGTCTCGACCTATGCAAGTTCAACATGGTCAGCGTGAAATTGAACTGCCTGCTAGAACAAAACTCAGTATCTTCATAGGAATGAAACAGATATCACAATGTCTAATATATAATTAAAAATTACTAGACATGAAGGAAGTAGGAAAATCTTCCCTTAGACAAAACAAAGCAGTCAATAGAGATCTTTCCTGAGATAGCCCAGATGTTGGATTTAAGAGACAATGACTTCAGAGTAGCCGTTATAAACATGTTCAGGGATTTAAAGTAAAAATGTATGGAATAAGAGATTGTTTTGAATGAAAATAAAATCAGTCTGGATGCTTTTTTTCCCTCCTTCTACCAGAGTGTGATCTGCTTAATGAAAGCTTTCTTCCTCTTTCCCACATTTCTTCCCACTCCAAAACCTCACCTAATCCTCCCAAACTCTCACTCTTGCTATTTCAGTTGGACTCATTTTTGCCAGATTTTAGTCAGCCATAGCCTCATAAAAAATGCTATAATTAGCTGAGTGTGTACTGGCCTTCTTTTTTTTAATACAAACAAGCCTGAAGTATTTGATGTTTTTTAAATCTAAAAGCGGTGACTTTTTTATTTTTTCATGAAACCACCTGTTTATGGTCTTCTGAGAGCAGTCATATTTATTACAGTACAAGGCATGCCTTCCTATTTTCCTGCCTTGTCTACTAGAACTAAGGTTCTGCTGTGTGCCCCAGCCCCAGACTGAAGTTTGTGGCCTCATACATGCCATAATAAACATGCTGCATGCTGTTAGGTCTCAAACACCAGGCATCGTGCTACCATTTTCTTACCCTATATTTTTATGGACATCAGTTGAAGAAAAGCTGAGATGGCTGCCTGCCAGATTTTCCTTGTAATATCTGTAACTTGATTTGGTGTGCTCATTGTGTCCCAGAAAGACCGTATATTCTTGAGGGACACTGGGAAGCTGGAAGGACAACCGTTACGTGACATTTCGGCTTGCTCCAACAGAATTAGTTTGCATTGCTCACACAAAACACTTGGAGAGGTGAGTCTTGACACAGTTGGGCGATGTGATTCATTTGTTAGGAACTGCACTTCCAGCAGTCTACAGTTCATTCTTAGGACACTCTGTGTGTGTGTGTGTGTTTTTTTTTTTTTTTTTTTTTTTTTTTTTGAGACGGAGTCTGGCTCTGTTGCCCAGGCTGGAGTGCAGTGTCCCGATCTCAGCTCACTGCAATCTCCGCCTCCCAGGTTTACGCCATTCTCCTGTCTCAGCCTCCCAAGTAGCTGGGACTACAGGCGCCTGCCACCTCGCCCGGCTAGTTTTTTTTTTTGTATTTTTTAGTAGAGACGGGGTTTCACCGTGTTAGCCAGGATGGTCTCGATCTCCTGACCTTGTGATCCGCCCGTCTCGGCCTCCCAAAGTGCTGGGATTACAGGCTTGAGCCACCACGCCCGGCCGGACACTCTGTGTTTTAAACAGGTTGCTTATACAATTGAAATCACATCAGACCATTTTAAAAAATCTTTATGTCCACTCATCAGTATTTATGACCGATCTTCTTCTTATGCATCTTTGAGCGCAATTCAAAGCTGCTTTATAATTTTTCAAAATTTTTAAACTTGTTACAGGTCAGTAGAAATTCAGTGATACGGAAACTCTCTAGAAATAGACTTGGATTTCCTTTTTCTTTTTTACGTAGAAAGCGATGTCCTGGACTTTGTCATAAGCGAGATCTGCTGTACTTTCATTATCTCAAACTGTGAAGTTGACCTATTGACCAGAGGCTCCAGTGCTTCCCCTGCTGTGTCCTCTCCTGGGTGCCACATTTGCCTTGAGACCTCTAAGGTGTCAGCCCATCCTTCCTTGACAAGTGATATAGCTTAGATGTCTACTCCAAATCTCATGTTGAGAAGTAATCCCCAGTATTGGAGGTGAAGCCTGGTAGGAGGTGATTGGATCATGGGGGTGGAATTCTTATGACTGATTTAGCACTATCCCCTTGGTGCTGTCCTTGAGATCATGAGTTCTCACAGGATCTGGTTGTTTAAAAGCATGTGCACCTCCCCCTCTTCTTGCTCCTGCTTTTAACATGTGACACGCCTGCTCCCACTTTGCCTCGACCCTTGAATGAAAGCTCCCTGGCTGGGCGCGGTGGTTCACGCCTGTAATCCCAGCACTTTGGGAGGCCGAGGCAGGTGGTGAATCACAAGGTCAGGAGATAGTGACCATCCTGGCTAGTATAGTGAAACCCCCTCTATAATAAAAATACCAAAAACTTAGCCAGGCATGGTGGCACATGCCTACAGTCCCAGCTACTCAGGAGGCTGAGGCAAGAGAATGGCTTGAACCCAGGAGGTGGAGGTTGCAGAGAGCCTAGATCACGCCACTGCACTCTAGCCTGGTGACAGAGCGAGACTCCATCTCAAAAAAAAAAGCTCTCTAAGGTCTCCCCAGAAGCCAAGCAGATATTGGCACCATACTTATACAGCCTGCAGAACTGTGAGCCAGTTAAACCTCTTTTCTTTTCTTTATAAATTACCCGGTCTCAGGTGTTCCTTTATAGCTTCACAAGAACAGCCAAACACAACTTGCCTTCACCCAGTTGCTAAATTCAACTTTGAATTTATCAATTAGGTTAATTCCCTTGTCCCCTTGACCTTGCCCACTCATCATCTCCAGTCCTCAGCCTCAGATAAACTTCATATGTGCCTCTCTACTTAGTGGCCACGGAGAATTGCTACATAAAAGTATATAGTGGGATGATTCGTCCCACTTCAAATGCAATCTTTCCAACCTCGTCTGGACCCTCAAGAATGACCTGTAACAGTCTCAGGTCAAAACCTTGCTAAACTTACTGCAGTTCAGTTTGAAGTGTTTCGTACTATACTCAAGTTCCTTAAGGAAGTCCCCATCCCCTTGTGGGCAGTTGCTCTCAGTGCTAAAATCCTTTCTTCCTTTGTGCCCATTAGTTTGGTCTGTCCTGGTTCTTCTTCTGCTTCTTTGCCGTAAAAGCGGTGGCCTCTCCCTAAGTTTTGTCCCTAGCATTTTGCTTTTCTGTTTATATTTGTTCCATGCCTTGACCTTGGCTGTTAACCTATGTGGAGAAGACCCTAGTCCCATGCTTCGTTCATCCCCCTTTTTTAACCACCCCACTACCTGTGGGTTTGGGATTGTTCAGTACAGGCTCAGCTCATCTAGTGCCAGGCCCGTTATTTCACATCCTTCTCCAGAATGCCTCCTCTTTTTTTTGATTCATATTATGTTTAATGGCACCCACCCATTCACTAGTCTAGGAAGCTTGGAATTAATTATATTCCAGCCATCTCATTTCCTCACCCCTGTTTCCAAACAATTAGGCACCCAATGTATAACCTTTGCATCCTCATCTCCTCTTGAATGCTTCCCCTGCTCCTGTCCTTACTTGAAGCGCTAACTTCCTGTTTGGGATTGTCCCAAGAGTTCACTGATCACAACACCCAAAGCCATACAGCAAATGAATGCTTTCTCTGCCTCCATTCTCTCCACTGAAACCCTGTCCACCAGCTGCCATCACAAGATCTGTGGAAAGCATCAGTCTGTTAGTGCCATGAATGAAAACCTTCCATTGTTTTGCCCTTGACTTGCAGCATCCTCCTTCTTGTCTCTACTTCTTTTTGGCTGTGATTATCATGTTCTTCAAGATGGACGTTTAACACTATCTATTTTTCGAAGATTCCCCAATCACTGAGAATAAATTGTTTAAATATTCGATTAAGTTCCTTTTTCAAAATCATACACCCCCTACCAGGCATGGTGGCTCACACCTGTAATCCTGGCACTTTGGGAAGCCAAGGCAGGAGGATCACTTGAGCCCAGGAGTTCAAGGCAGGCCTTGGCAACAAAGCAAGACACCATCTCTACAAAAAATTTTTAAAGTAGCTGGGCATGGTGGCATGAGCCTGTAGTCCCAACTGCTCAAGAGGCTGAGGGAGGAGGATCACCTGAGCCCACAAGGTCAAGATTGCAATGAGCTATAATTGCATTCTAGCCTGGGTAACAGAGTGAGACCCTGTCTCGGAAAATAATAATACACACACACACACACACACACTCTCCAGCCTGGGTGACAAAGTGAGACCACCATCTCTAAAAAGCTAAAATTTTAAAAATCGTAACATTAACACATTTGGCTATGACTGTTGAGTAATATAAATTTTAAAATTGTGTACAAATATATTTAAGACTAATAGCTTCTCTCCTCTCTCCGTAACACCCCACCCTGCCCCATCCCAAGTTAATAAATGTCAACGTTGTGGTGGGTATTCCCCATGTGTGGAGATATGTACATATATATATATAGCCCTGATTGGTTGTGACATTTTTTAAATAAAGTTGAGAGCCTGAAATAAACATCATGTGTGTATGTATATATATACACACACATATATACATATATATGCATAAAATATATCTATTGCATACATATATACATATATGTATATGTGTATATATCTCATTCCCCCCACACACTTATCTTTTGTTTTTCATGTAACATCCTTCCAGGTCAATAGAGATAGATCTAAGTCATTCTTTTTAACAGCAACACAAAATACTATAATATGGATATATAATGATTTATTTCACTATTAAGTGGTGGATTGCTTGCGTGTGTTTGTGTTTTTCACCTCTAATGATAATCCTGCAATTTGGATTAATCCTTATTTATTCTACAGACCTATGTTTCTTTGCTTGTGTTTTTATCTTAGCAGGAGCTAAGTCATAGCCTGCCAAAGGCTTCCTGTCACACTTGGAATAAAAGTGAAACTTCTTATCATGGCCAGCATGGCTTCTGCAACCAGGCATCCCCTCAATTCTCCAGCCTCACCTCTTACCCCCATCCCCCTTCCCCCAAAAGAGTTGTTGTTCCTGCCCCTTGAGCACACCCAGCTCAGGTCTGCTCCAAGGCTCCTGTCCTTGTTGGCCCTTCTGCTGGGATGCTCTCCCTCCAACCAGAGCTTTACACAGTTCACGTCCTCCCCTTCTCTTAGTCACTGGTCAGATGTCACCTGCACAGCAGTATCCTGTTCATCCCTCTCTGTGCCCTTACTCTTCTCTTCTGTTCTTCATAGTGCTTATCACTGCTCGAAATCACAGTTTATGTAATTGTCTCGTTGAGTACCTGTCTTTCCCTAAGGAATGTGGGCTCCATGGGGGCAGAGACTTTGTCCATCTTGGTCATTACTATATCCTCAGCTTCTAGAACACTGTTACACAGTAGGTAGTACACTGTTACACAGTAGTAGTAGTAGCTCAATAAATATATTTGGGATAAATGCATGAGTAACAAGTTTACAGTTTTACATGTGTGTATATTGCATTGCCCTCCCATCATGTCTTACTAATCTTTCTATTTCCTATCTTTTCACACCTGATTGTATAGCAAGTACTTTGCACATGGTATGAAATTAAATCATAAAGTGGCAAATTAAACACAAGAGATGACCTTGGAGATTTCCCTTCCACCCACCATACACATTTACAAAATGACTCAAGGCGCTACACCTCTCTTATTTCATTTGGAAATTCAGATTGCTGGCAGTAATCTACTTGATTTATCGTTTTCCCCTTATGTGCGGCACCTCGGAGTTAATTAAGAAGGCCATGAATCTTCCCTCTGTAGCTCTAGTGCACTCCCATTCGTAGAATACTCTCATATTGCTGAGACTGTTGATTTGGGACTCAAGTTGAAACATTACTTAATTTTCTCACATTGAGGTTCATTATGCTGAGCCTAAAGACTAGTCCTGTCTTTGAAGGCTCTCTCACTGGCAAGCTTTAAAATAGCTCTGTGTTCCCAGTTTCTAAATTACTTGTTCTCATTTCCTCCACTGTAGGGGCCAAGACCTTGCCCATTGGCTCAAAGCAGTTCAGCTAAGTCAGCGGTATATCCCCTATAAGTTGCCCCCATCCTCAGCCAGCGTGGACTCATCTCCAGAGCTCTCCCGTCTGGCCTGTAGAGAGGTTGTGTCCAGCGATAGCACTTTGAACTTAGAAGGAAAGGACATCCGCGTAACCATATCATCACAAACAACACCCAAAGCCATACAGCAAATGAAGACAGTTAAGTCTTCATTGACTTAAATCCTTGAAATACCAAAAATGAATTGTATTGAAATTAGGAAGAATGAAAGGCATAAAATAGAAATTAATTCCCTTGTCTCATTGTTTCAACGCACACTGGCTTTTGAAGGCCTACTGTGTGTGGGGCACTAGACGGTGTACTTCTCTGTGTCATCTGAAATCTTCACGGTGACCCTGCATCATAGCTCTTAGCTCTCTTTGACACCTAAAGAAATGAATTCCCAGGGAGGTTGTGGGAGCCCTTTGGCAAATTCGTGAAGCCTGTGGACTACTTCCCAAAATAGTGTTTTGGAATTAACTAAAACTGGTTAAACTAAGATTCATAAACTAAAATATCTAAGATTCCAAAGAAAACCAGTTACATTAAAATGCTGTTGTCAAAATAGTAAAATTACAAATTTGTGATACACTAATGTGTGCTTCTTTAATAAAGCCTTAAATAAGGAAGCTTAGGCACTGGGTTAGTAGCTTCCATAATTTCAGTTAGTCATGAGTATAAACAATATTTTGAGGTACCTGCTACAATCATACTGTGATATCAAAATATCTGACTTCTAACAGGTACAAAGTCATACGTAGATACTGTGAAAATACTGTGACTCATTGCATATACTTATAATTGAAAGAAATGGTACATTTCAGTTACAGACTAGTTGAAAGTAATGATGTAAGTTTTTGGTGTTTTTTGTTGTTGTTGTTCAGGTTCACAGATCTCTTAAATTCTCCCCATGACCCCTTTGGGTCCACAGACCTCAGGTTAAGAATGCCTGAGTAAGGTGTCATCACAGTTCTAAGTAGTCAAACTTTTAGAAGTGGGTTCTTACCCAAATTTATGTGATTCCAAAGTTTTTGTTTCTTCTTGGATATCATAGAACCTCTCCATACTAATACCTTGCTTTCTGTAAGATCTTTTGTATATTGTACACGTCATCACACTGCCCTGTGTGGTAAATCATGGCAGAAGCAGTAATGAAAACCAAAATGTATATAACCCTTTCTATTTTACAAAGAACTTGCCCAGATATTTCCAGGTGTCTGGTTTATTACAAAGTCATTTGCTCAGGTGAGCCATGATTCTACTTTAAAAGATTGCTCTTACCACTATTTTTTTTTTTACAAGGATCAGAGAAATTCAATGACTTGCCCAAGTTTACACAGCTAATAAATGGCAGACAAGGTTTGAACTCCGAGATCTTTCTATTGTACATCCCTGTTTTTATCACTATTCTTGATTGCTCAGATACAAAGGTAAAAAGATGCTAGATGATTTCTCGCCATACAGCATGGAATCAAGGCATGGCCAAGGCAAGACCTGTGTCTCCTAATCTCCAATTCCTTTGTCTTGCCTCATACACATTGCCTCTAAAAACCTGCAGCTCAGAATTTATACAGAGTTCTTTAACCAGACATGCAGACTGTGTGGAATTACCAGACTTGAATAATTGAAGTGCTAGCTTGTATTTATGTCATTGTCTCCAGTTGCAGATAAATCCCCTTGCTTATTGTTTGGTCTTTTCATTCCACCCTAAGCAGGTGGTAATTTAGTCTCTGGTCATTGCACTCATGTCAGCCTTGTCCCAGGAGCTTTTTTCCCTGGCTTGATATGAGTTACTGCATTTTCCTTGACAATCAATTCACTCTACACCGTTGCTAAGGCCATAAACGTGATGTTCAACAAGCAGAAGGATTCGCAGAGAAGCTCTCCAAGCAGCTTCCATCTTCCGTGATCACCAAAATTTCCCTGCAGATTTAGGTGACAACGTGGGCCCTGTGTAATTTACAGTTGGTAGGGCCAGCATATAATCAGTCCTTGACACATCCTCTCTCCCCTAATGAGATATCATTCAGCACGCCAAGACCAGAAATGGGATCTGGCTTTTGGAATTGTCCCTGCCTTCTTGGTGATGTCTGTGTGCGTCTCTTCTTGATGATGCCAGACTTGGCTGAACTCACTCTTTCATTTCAAATTGAGAGAGCTTAGCAATCGTCAATAGTTGTGTCTCTCAGGAATCACAGTATGACCTTGGCAAACTGTGAGTTGTCCAAGTTTACCTTTTGACCAGACTAAGGTTAGCAGAAAAGGATAAATGGCATCACATCCTGACACCCAGAGGAAGAGTGCTATGTTACTCTCAGACAGTGGGGGCCATCTCGGTACTGTAGACTACTAGGAAAAATACTATCTGTTATTGGTACAAACGTGATTGATCTTTTTTTTTCATTTTTATTATTGGGATAAATTCATTTGGAGCAAATTAGCTGGGAAGTTGCTTAGACTTATCTTCCTTGTGCCCATACAAACATCCCTACTTTCTTTTATTGCCCATTTTATCATTGTGTTCAGCACCAACCAGATTTAGCGATGTACAATTCTCCTGGGCCAAATAAGTATGATGAAAAGCTGGTTTCTATATTGCGTTAATCTTTGCTAGACAGCAGGCATATTTTTGAAAACTCAAAGCCAGAATGCTTTTAATAATAAAGGCACATTATGCTCTTAACTCATTTACTGTTTTTGAAAATAGCACTTTCTGGTCTTTGGCATACATTTATCTGAAGGGCTAAGGCATCAAGGTCTTATTTTCTACAATTTTAAAGAGGCATGTGCATATTTGTATATAATAGCAAAGTCAAAGAACTCTTAATTTAAATTGGAAAACTATTATAAGCCCTGCAATGTCTGATTTCCTAGGCACAGACACCCTTGTAGTCACTGAAAGATGCTGAATGCAAAAAGACCAGGCTCAGGCTGTGGAATTCTACCTTATATAAGCATTTTTTTCCATCTTCAAAACAAGTTCTTCACCAGTTGCTACCACCTCTCCCATCTGTTAATAAGTTTATTATGTGACTGTGAGTTATGGAACTAATGATATTATGTATAGAATAATACCTGTTATGGCAAAGCAAATTAATCTGGAATTTCAGGTGGTCTTCGTTTAACTTTCATTTAGTTATGTCTGATTTCTTTTGCTCAGCACGTTTTTGAGTTTCCTCCATATTACTGCATGTGCTAGTACATGTTTTGTTGTTTGTTGTATACCATCCAACTATATGAGTTATCACAATTATTTATTCTCTGTTGAAAGTCTTTGACTACTATAAAGAGAGAGGTTATGAATATTCTTTTCCCCAGTCTTTTTATGTACATAGCAGTTATTTCTAATATATGACTAGAAGTGGACTCACTGGCTTGTGGTATAGATGTGTGTTCAGCTAGTAAAAACAGCCAGCCAGTTAAACTTTTTAAAAATAAAATGGACCACAATGCTGTCCTGTTGGCAAGGTTTGAGACTTCCTGTTGTTCTGCATGCTTACCAACAATTTATATTGTCAGTAATTTCAAGGTCTTATTTTAGTCATTCTTGTAGTCGTATAGTGGTATATAGAGCAATTTATTTTTGATCCATCTTATCTCTTTTTCTATTTAAAAATAATAGGCGCAAAAATGGAAAGAAACAGCACCAGGAATTTATCAACAAATAAGATGCTTTTATATTTCCCTTCAAGTGTTTATCCACATGTATGTGTAAAATTGCATTAGAGGAACGTCTTTAAATTTTGCTTTTTCATTTAACCTATGTTTTTGTAGATTGTTATTTAGTAATATATAGTTTTTAATGACCCTGATTGATCTGAATACACAAATATGGCTAGCAAGAAGACATTACTTCATCTTTTTACAACTAAAAGTGTTAGTCTGTCAGGTCCCTCCCTTTATCACCATGAGAGGGATCGGACAGTCAGAAAGCCATAAGATGCCCCTATGTTCTGTTTTCTCTTCCCATGTGCAAGCAGAGGACCCCTCAGATTCCTTAGCGATTCCTGTTCATATCTCAGGGGCAGGAGCATGGCCAGAGCATGGTCCGGGGGCCCTGCAGTATCTACTCCAAAGCTCTGTCAGGTGCATCATGGGCCTGCCTGTGACTTTGACCCACTGCCCAAAACCATCTGGAGGAGGGTGCAGCTAGTTGAATTTCTTTCCCTCACCTCAAATGAGGACAGCTTTATTTTTAAAAATTAAAACCGATGTATCTGGGATACATATATGTATAATAAAAGCATAAAAACTGTGCTTTATGAAAAGGAGACCACAATAAGAAATGATAGTCGGGCCTTTTCAGATCTCTTGGTTTATCACTGACGTGGACGCCGACTAGTCAATTCCTTAGACCTGTGCAGTCTGCATCATCTTGCCAAGCAACCTGGATGCCCCCATCCATTTCTTTTCTTGTCTAAAGCTGAAGCAGCTGGAAAGTTAAACCACTACCTCATCTTTGTTGCTTGTACTGCTTCATTGCAAGTTACTAGGTCAGAATTCCACACCTTTAAAGGAATTAAGAAGTAGAAGGAACTTTCTAGACAAAATTATCCCTTGAGAGTTCCCTAAGAATTTTGTTTATTCAAAGGCTTTAATATAAAAGCATGAAAAAGAAAACCTGCCTTTTCCACCAGAGAAATTTGGCCACCAGTAACAATTCCTGCAAATTTACCCTGCTTCTGCTTCTCCCATGCATTTATGGAGACTCAGGAAAAGGGGAACTATAGTTTATGGACCTCATCTCATTACAGGCATGGCCACATACACCATCAGTGCCCTTCCCTTCCTGGACTCCCCTGTGAACTTGACTGTGTCCCAGGATCAGCCTTGAATTGTGTTTTTCTCACTTGCGACGGGAATAGAATTTTGCATCTCACTGTCTACCTCCATCCATTGCCAAACCACCCCAATTCCCTCTTCACCACTTCAATCTGTACAAACCAAGGTTTCATTTCTCTATTTGTAATAAAAATACTATAAATCATGTAAGGCTGGTGTAAGAAAGAGTGGGTGGGATTAAAGAAAAACAGCACCCTCTTCCTAAGTAAAACTCAAACCCAGCATCTGTGCAAGGCACTTCCTCAGAACCTGGGGTTGTGTTAGTAGGAGAGTCTTGCCCTCATTGTTGAGTTATGGAATGTATTGTATAGTGTTAATGTGTTGAGTGCTTTTTTTAAAGTGAATCTTCTACAGCTAAAAAGGGATGCCAGCATGCTGCTCATAAAGCATTAGCTTTTTCTAATTACATTACCGTGTTTTGCAATAGCAGGGGAAGGAGAATTCAGATTCTTCCAGTAGCTTTCAGCTTGAACATTCGTGACAAAGTACAGAAACACATGTATCTAAGTGACATGTCACTTGACAGTCATCTTGGTTTTGTATATGCAGTGGCTGCATTGCTCATGTGTTTTTATTCATGTAGTCATATCTCTATACCCTGCAGCCTGACTCGTTCTGGAGATGGAACAAGACAAACTTCAGAAGTTAAATTCAAACAAGATGTGCAGGAATGAATTTCTTTTAGGGATAAGGGAGGAATGCCTTCTGGTCAGGAAGGATTTATGATTTTTGGCTTTGTTTTTCTCTTTCGTTTTTCATTAGTCTTTAGACTACTGAAATCTAAACTGCTGAAGATTTATAAAATACAAGAATCTTTCATTTCTTATCAGAAGTAAAGATCAAGAAAGGTTAATCAGCATTTTACTGAATATGCTCAAATGTATCCCAAAAAGATGTCTCATATAGAAATATAACATCTTTTAAAACAGGGAGGCATTTGCCAGTCTTCTTCATGCAGTCAAATTTAAGAATGTTGTGATCCACAGTCTTGATTCACCCCAAGCAGTAATTTTGGGATGTCAGAAGACTTAAGTGATAGACAGTTATGTGTGTTAATATTAGCTGTAAGGAAAACATGTGTATCTATGCTTTGTGAGACAACTTGACTATAAAAATAAACATGTTCAGATCTTCTTTTAATACCTGTCACCAGTTTTACTTTCTTAGACTTCGAATATAGAATGGATACATTTTGATTAGATGCCTGATTTTTTGTTTGCTTATTTGTGTTATAAATACCAGGGAATAGAGTATGTTGGGTGTACAATGGCTGGAAAAAGTAAGAGCAACATTTTGGTGCTGTCAAGAGTTAAGATATTTGCTTAGATTTTATGCTGAAGAACAGTATGTACATATTTTAACCTTTGTGTCTGGTATATACTGAAATATGGCGTGTCAGTGTCTATAAATGAAACCCTGTAGCTGTCGCAGCTGTCTTGACTTCTGAAAAACCTACAGCACATTTCTAGTCATTCTCATGCTGATAATGTTAGAAAAAAGAAACACATGCGAACATACACTCTTCTCCGTCACAGATACCACAATAAATTCCAGACCACAGGATATACTGGGAAAGTGTCTCTCTTGCTCTCTTGCTTTTTAAAATAACTTTTACTGAGATTAGTTTGCCCATCGTAGCCAATATTTTAAGGACTAACAGATTTGTGAGTTACCATTGTTGGCCTCTGAGGTGACCCAACTAGCCTTTGGTAAGATTCATGACTACCAAAATATGTGGGTTCTTTTTTCCTTTGGTTTCCTTGGTCATCTTCTGCTTGGCTTCTTTTTAAAAGCATAATATACTGTGTCAGCCATTTAGAAAAAAAAACTTTTTCTGATTATTAGGGAAGTAGTAAAAAGTAAGCTTTGAAAATGGTTTTGGTGGTAGGGGTGGATCATTTATATTGTACCATTCTTGTACAATATTTTATGTTCAATGGTTCCATTTTTTTGGTCCCATTCTAGTTTTATAAGCATCTGTGGCAAGATTATAATTGGGTCATACACTTAACTATTGTATCATGAGCATTGTCCATATTGCTGCATCTTCAAAATTACTGTTTTAATGGCCACATAATATTCCATAAGATAGAGTTCACTGAAACATGCCCTTCATTGCATCATGATGGCTGCTTACAAGCTTTCATTATTATAAATGACACTGAAGCAAACATTTTTCATTGTGCCAGAAAAGATCCACCTAATAGATCTTTTTTCCATTTAGATCATTTTCATAGAACCTTTTCTCAGAAGTGGTTGGACTGGGGAGAAAGGATATGGATGTTATAACGCTCTTTACCAGTGAGTTTCCAATTTTTGTACCAGTGTGTCAGTGTGTGTTTTGGATGATAATATTCATTAAACATTTCCAAGGGAAAACTTAGACTTTTACTAAATCCCAAAACATGTTGGGGGAAGAGGGTATAATAGAAGTACTAGAGAAATTCACAATTGCCATCGCTATATTATGGGTATATAGGTATATAAGCAACCAGTTCAGATATTGTCCTCATTCTCCATTGAAGAAATTGTGTTAAAAGAAAAGAAAGTGCTACTTACATCCAGCACTTTAATCTTCAGTCTACTTCAGTTTATTAAAAATGGAGCCATTGCCTGGCATGTTGGCTCATGCCTTAATCCCAGCACTTTGGAAGGCCAAGGTAGGAGAATTGCCTGATCCCAGGAGTTTGAAATCAGCCTGGGCAATGTAGCAAGACCTTGCCTCTACCAAAAAAAAAAAAAAAAAAGCCTGGCATAGTGGTATGTACCTACAGTCCCAGCTACTTGGGAGGCTGAGGTAGGAGGATCAGTTGAGGCCAAGAGGTCAAGGCTACAATGAACTGTGATTGCACTACTGCACTCCAGCCTAGATGACAGAGCAAGACCCTGTCTCCAAAAAAAAAACAAAGAGGGGAACTTTTGCAAACATTGATCCATTTGCTGTCATTTGTGCAATTATTCAAATATTTGTGACCCATCACAACAATGTGCAAGACCCCAGGATTGACAGCTGCCCCCAGTTTACCATTATAACTTGAGTCATAGGGAACCAGCATGGCAATTCTGAATTTGGAAGGAAATAAAAGAGTAGGTTTTTTTCTCATCCAAGAATTTACTCTGATCCTCTTAACAGGTGGAAAGAAAGCACCAAAGCTACGTTGTTTCCAATTTAAAGTTAATTGAAATTTAACTGTGATACGGAGAAACATGATTATTACCATACTCCTAAAGTTGTCCTTGACTTAACTAGAAAATAAGTTTGCAGAATGCTGTATGCCAAATTGTAACACAGTATACATAAGAACATATTCCCCAGAAAATTCTGTATTATTACGTTTTACCCTTCATTCACAGAAAATCCATCCCAAAGAATTACACTTTACAGCACAATCTGAATTTGGAATTCAGATTCCCTAATTCTGAAGGTTTGCCATGTTTGGTTTGCTCAGTTTATTAAACAGGTGAATGCTAACCCCACACAGTGAAGCTTTAAAAGGAGGGATAGTGGGTAGTCATTTCTGTTAAGCTTCAGAGCTTCAGTCTATTCATTTAAAAAGGACAAAAAAGATTTGCAGTGTATTTCAGAAAGGCATATGTAGGATTATTCCACAGCAAGGGCCAAAGTTCAGATTCCCTAGAATATCAGGGGAAATTCTCCCCTCAGCATGTTACTGTTTTTAAAACAACTGCTTTTCTTGCTGATTAGAAGTGATTTTAACTCCAGGACTAAATACCAAAATGAAAGCAGCAGATAGGGAAGCTCTTGCATATCTTCCTGCTTTTACCCTAAGCCTGGCTATTAAAGGTAATTAATTTATGGGCTGGCAAAGCCTACTGCCTTTCCTCTATGGATTTGTTAGTTCTGCATTTAATATGGGATTCCAAATATAACTTTTATCCACCATTTATAAAATACAAGGACTGATCCCTTTGACTTCTCTTGTCCCTCAGAGATTCCAGGATTAGCATGAAAGCTTTCTGTTTTTAGAAAAGCAAGTCTTGACTCTCTGTGGATTGGGGAAGACTGTGAATCACCCAGCCATGAGAGCCAGTTGGATAAACTTTTCATAAGTGATGCATATGAACTGTGAGGCTTGGCCTTCCTAACACTTAATGGGTGTGGTTGTCAGGGTAATTTTCTGAATATTACTATGATCACTTTTATATTTTTCTAACATAACATCAACAAAGTTAGGCACCTCTACAATCAGAAAATTTTGAGAAAAATGATTTGATACTTCTTACCTATGTATATTTCCTCTTGTGTACAGTTAGTCTCGTATCTGGTAAATATTCAGTAAATTAAGTGAGAATGTTCATACTGCAGTGAATCGTGTTATATTGCACATGAAGACTGTCGAGAATTCACATCTATCAAAAGTTGATATGAAAAAGCAAAGAGTGTTTATGATCACTATTTAAATAATCTATTATTATGGCTGAGATGCCATCTTCATTTTATAGATAAGGTAACAGAGCTCAAAACGGTTACTCACCACTAGTGGAGCTGGAATTTGAACTCAGGTCTTTCCAGTGCCAAAGTCCTGGACCAGCATATAGCCTTCTGCCTCTAGGTGATGACAGTAAACCTTTGATACCCATGATGGAAAGATCCGGAGAGCACCATGAATCCCTAGATTCTCAAATACCATGGCATGGGTGTACAGTTTCCCCCTTAAAATGCAGTGTTTCTCTGGCCGGAGCTCCCACTGAACCTGTTTAAATGACAGTGTTTCCTTGTTTTACATTGACTGTCTGGTGGACAAGTCCAGCTAGCATCAACGTCAGCATTCTATTCTTTAATTTATCCAAAAAGGAATTCTTCTATAATCTGGCAAAACCTATCACTTTTCCTTCTTTCCTGCCACCTCTGGCTCTTGCAGTAAGCTTTCTTTGGGGAGAATATTTTCCTGAAAAATAAACTCTTTAATGTCTTCACCAGAGTTCCTGGGCATATGTGTGGTGACAAATAGAAACCAGCTTCTCCCAGTTATGATGTGGTCGGGGACAATCAGTGGGTCTGAGTCATCGCCTGTGCCACTCACCCACACACCAGCTTTGAGCAGCAGTCGGAATTGAGAATCCTGCCTCAGGCAATTACATTTCATATACAAATCATATATTATAATTACATGTCGTGGGTCTGTGGGAGAGAGTATAGCTTAGTGACCAGGAACACAGACTCTGGAGGTAGACTACTTGAGTTGAAATTTCATCTTTGCTTCTGATAAGCTCAGTGGCCTTTGACAAGTTACTTAACCTCTGTGTGCCTTAGTTTATGCATCTGTAAAATGGAAGTTGTAATAGCTACCCTAACAACTATTATAAGTACTAAATAAGTTAGTATTTGTAAAATAGAACAGTACCTGGCACACAGTAAGCAATAAAACTGCCAGCTATTACTGTCCTGGTTTCTCATAGAAGATCAAACAGTTAAGTCCTCAAATGCCATATTTCCATTTTGATGAGGAGGTTTGTTTGACTCCATTTGCTTCTGCACTGCCTACTGTCACATGCTCCCTCTATAACACTCCAGGGTTTTCTTTGGCCTGTCATGCTTCTCTTGGACTCCTCATTCTTAGCTGTGTTTGTTGTCTGTTCTGCCCACCTTCAGCATCTTCCCTCTGCTCTCTCCCTCGCCATTCCTTCCTTGTCTGCATACCTTCCTGCACTTTTCTCCCAGCAAGCTCTTCCACCAGGTTGTGAGTTGGAGCCGCACGGACCCAAGCCTCCTGGGTGGCTTGGGAAACCAGGCTTTGTTCCTCCAGATTTCACCCTCCTGCAGCTTTACTTTTTGCCAGACTTCTCCAATTCTCATTCTGCTGATGTGCCAACCCCTCAATTGTCAGGGCAACCACAGCAACCTCAGCCCTCTCTGCTGTCCAAAATATGTCAGCAGCCAGGCTGAACTTCCACCTCATGCCACAGTTTAACTTCTACAGAATACCCTGTTGTGCACTGAAGAATATATCAGCAAGACTGTCAGACATTGTTAGAGCCAATCAATCCTTGTTACATTTTTACACAACGCCTTCTCTTCTAAGTCTGCCCGCTGGGTTCATTTGGCATGGGTTACCCCAAAACGAATGTAACCTAAAGAAATTGTGCATACAAGATAAATACTGTGCCCCTGGGAAGAAAGATATGCAGGTTAAAAATTACCACTTAGAACACAGAAGTTTTTTCCCCAAAGGAGTAAATTCTAACTACTAGATTCCCTGGGTCCTTTCAGTCTTGTGATTTAAGGAGACACATGAATTGGTTAAAATTTTCCAGTGAAAATGCCGTTCAATTAAATAAGCACAACAAGTCTAACGAACTGGGAATATTTCGTGTTCTGAAGTTTGCCTTTTTCTCTTAGGCGTTGCTCACAGTTGTATACCTTTTCCAGAGAGAAGAATTGGGGGATTTAAATACATTTTTATGCTGAGTAAAGTAAGTGGCAAGGTTGCAGTATTTCACTCTAACCTCATTTTAGACCCCCAGTACGTTGGTACAGTCTGTCCTTATCATCTGCAACAGGGCATCTGATTTGAGTATCATGCACTTCCACAAGATTAAGAAACTCATCTACACATTTTTTTTTTTTTTTAAAACAGCATCTCACTCTGTTGCCCAGGGTGGAGTGCAATAGCGTGACCTCGGCTCACTGCAACCTCCACCTCCTGGGTCAAAGCGATTCTCCTGCCTCAGCCTCTAGAGTAGTTGGGATTACAGGCACCCACCACCATGCCCAGCTAATTTTTTTATTTTTAGTAGAGATGGTGTTTCACCATATTGGTCAGGCTGGTCTCGAACTCCTGACCTCAGAGGATCTGCCTGCCTCGGCCTCCCAAAGTGCTGGGATCACAGGCGTGAGCCACCACGCCCAGCTGTTCATTCATTTTTAGAGTGTCTGTAACATATGCTCTGTATAGAGAATGGTTACTGTATACTCATGGGTGCCAGGTACTTTAGAAGAGACAAAGAAATATAAATAGTGGGTCTGTATACTCAAGATGACACACATGGAAACTTAAATAGCAGTGTAAAGTGTGTCACAGGGCCAAAGTATGTCCTTGTGCCAGGCTAATAGCTCAAATGATCAGAGCTATAACTTCATAGGAGTTAAAGTAATCAGAGAAGTTTCATGGAGGAAAAAGTGAAATGGACTTTGCAGTATAAAGAGGAGCTGGCTAGCTAGACACATTTTATGTAAAAGGAATGGTAAAATGACTAGCCTAGAAGTATTTCCTGAGATTTGTTCAGAGAACCCTAATCATAATTAGAAGGCATTGGGACACCTGGTGTCAAATCTTTATCTGCTGTTAACTCTGTGTGTGGCCTTGGACAGGTTCCCTTGGCAGGTTACAGCTATAATTTTCTCAACTGTAAAGTAAAGATAATACAGAAAAGTTAATAACATGTCTTTTTATTTTACCACTCAGTAGGCATTTCCCCAAATGATTGCTGCCATTAACATTACTCCTACTGTCACTGTTCTGCCACCACCACTGCTATTGCTAATCTTGCCATTACTCTTGCACTTTTACTGGTACTACTAGTAAAACCAGTTACTGCTATTAGTACTATAATTTATATTAGCAGGTCACATCCCAGCTCCTTCCCTGCTTGTCCCCTTCTGCCCTCCCCATTGTCATCCATTCTTCTTTCCAAAAATTCTTTGTAAGGAGCCCTGACTTGGGGATGGCAGGGCGGATCTGGTATCGTCTGGACTGCAAAATCAAATTTGAAGGCTGAAGTCAAAGCCAGAACATTTGACCTTACTTTACTCCCAAGTTATGGTGAGGAAAGGTAAGTCACACAGAACTGGACCCCTGGCTCGAAACAAGAATGAATCGGAGAGCCTGGGCTGGGCTTTAGGTTTCACCGGAGCCATGTACATAGCTCCAAGGATACTTCAGGTGAGCTGTGAAGTCTAGCCTGCCAGATTGCTTTGGTGGAGCAGCAGCCATGTTCCCGCTGCAGCACAAAAACTAGGGCTTGCTGTATTAGACCACTGTCAAGGCTTCCATA
Source organism: Trachypithecus francoisi (assembly GCF_009764315.1). Lineage (NCBI taxonomy): Eukaryota > Metazoa > Chordata > Mammalia > Primates > Cercopithecidae > Trachypithecus > Trachypithecus francoisi. The sequence goes on along the minus strand of NW_022681469.1, from coordinate 99,885,845 downwards.
TGATGACTTCATGGAGGTTGAGTCCTATAGCTCTGTTATCCTTCTTCATCCTTTCCCCTTAACTTAGAACTGGTTATGTGGCATTTGGAGCAAAAAAAAAAAATGGTTTCTCTCTACTTGCTTTAGAAGGCATTCCTTTCCTTAACAACATTTCACCTACTCTTTATAGAAATTTACATCAGTCATCTTAATGAGGCACATTTTGAGCATTTTCTTGTAGAGCCACCCTGAGCATCAAGTGCATCTTTTAAGAACAGGAATGAATGTTAAAATATCCAAAATTGGTGAGATCCGTGCAATGTTACTTACATATGCCTTTATGCCATTACAGAGAGATGAATCTGTAACGGAGTAGGGGGAGTAAGAAATGTATGAGTAAATTAATAAAGGTGACCCCATTCCTTGCACCTGCTCTCTGTGTGATAAATAATAATAATTTCCAGTTCTCACTCTTGATATATTAGACCACTTTCAAGGTTTCTCTGTGATGACCTATTTCCTCTTTTCTTGTTTCACTTACCAAGGTCTCCTATTGCATAGATATGTAAAACTTGTCTGGTGGACACATTAGATATGTGTTTTACTGCTTTATCTCAAGGTCTGGAATATTTTACATGCTATTCTTAGAATTTCCAATTAGCAAATTTTAATTAACTAATTGGGGTTTCTTATTAAGAAGCTTTTATGATTTGTCATAGTAGTCTAGCTATGTGTGCACCCTGTTCTATTAAGAAGTCATTAAATCCTCAGAAACAGCCTGTGAATTCATTAATCTTACTGTGTAATTGCAGTAGTCTGAGTATGGAGCAGGGACATTTGCAAGATAGTGTCTTAAAATAGGAGGATCTTCTGCATGGTAGGACGTTACATCAATGGAACTGGGCTGGGTAGGAAATACAGTAGTCCAGGGTAACCAAAGTGCTCCGTTTGAATGTATTTTTGAGTTTGTTTTCATTCATCCACTTTCTTATACATCTGTATTTGGTGTTCTTGAAATGTACAATGCTTCACACCAGGTGCGTCGTTTGAAATCCTGCAGAAATGTCCCCACTTAGATGAACTACCTCGAGGTATTGCTTCCTCTGAGGATACCTTGAACAAACATCATCCCCTATGTCATCATATCCTAGAAAATAAAAGCACAAAATCATGTTATTTATTTTATAAATAAAATAATTAAGCACTGAACCACTTCTCAGGTGCCAAGCGGGGCCTCATATCTAGGACACAAAAGCTAGAAATTTCAGGAATAAATGTGGCCAACTGATGTCAGGGTCTAGCTGCTATTCCTGAAGGTCACAGGAGGAGTGCTTTGAGGATTTAAATTCAGTTCACTTACCTGGGAGAGAACCAAAGATGATTCCTATGTCAGGTCCAAATAGGCCTTTACCACTGGGGGAAGGGAGGGAAAAATGCAGACTCAGGGCAGAGCAGAACTGAGTCAATGGCACAAACTTTCCATCAACAAATGGCTTTATGAGGTACCACTAAAACTCAAAAGTGAAGTTTGCCATTATTCGTGTGCAGCCTTGCCTCAGTGTGATCTCACATAAGTAGACTCTTGCTTTGGCAGTGGCACTCAACAGAGTTTGCTGCCTCTCCAGCCTCCCAGTCCCCCAGTGGTTGAATTGACAGTTTGCAAATATTCTTCTCAGACAGCCATGGAGGCAGATGTCCTCAGCAGCCCGGACTGGCCATAGCCAGAACCATGAGGTGAGGTTTGGCATGACTGCATTTTCACCCCATCCTCCTTTTGGGCCATGGTGTGACTTGCCTGGTGTTCTCTGGCCTTGTACTCTGTAGCCCTACCACACAGGGCCCTTTCTTCCAGAAGAGCAGTCCCTGGCACTTTTATGAAGAGAAAATAGACTTTCTCCCCAGTAGTGTTGAGAGGCCTGGTTAGGAGTAGAAAACAGGGAACAATAAATGAAGATTCCAAGTGGAGCGGATATTAGGGAATAATAATGAGCAATGCATGAGGTTCAAGGGCATTGACTAACCATGGCCTAGCACGTTATCATCCTAGATAGCATTCCCACTTTAAAATCTTCGGAATGCCTGGGTCACACCCCCAAAGAGCATGATCTTAATAGGGGTTTTTGGTCACCTGGCAGAATCAATGAGGGAAGTAATTGAGTCAGAGGACCCTCAGTTTTATAATATATGGCTAGTTGACTGCTCTCATGAGAATGTGAACGGGAAGGATAGATGCACATTCACAGGTGCCACGTCAGCGCCTCCACTATGTTCCTCTCTTTACTTCATGACAGCTCTGGGAGCCAAATACAGGTTCTGATTCTTGTGAAACGCCTTTAAGATCTGCTCTACCCTACTCACGAACTTCCTTGACACTCCTTCACTACTTCATCTCTGCTACCCCATCCCACCCAATCAGAACACAACAAGGTCGCCTGTCCCTTCCTCCAGCACTCTCTTAATTCAGTGAATGAAGTCAACATGCCCCAAAGTGAGTTATTGAGAACACTCATCCCGTGAAACGCTCTTCCAAAGAAGGAGTCTGTGGTTGAGTTTGGGACCTGCTGTGTGTCCTAGGTACAGATTTAAAAGATTCACAGTGCAGGTTCCAGCCTCTGAGCATTTTATTCACTCAAGATATCTGGCTAACCTTGTTGAGCTTTGGCACTCCTCCACCACCCTTTAGGGAGTGCTTCATGAAGTAGAGGTCATGCCTAATTGTGGTCTCATATTACCACTCCCAGCTGACATTATTGTGTAAAAACATGCCTTTTAGTACACTGTCACAATCAGTTGTAAAATAAACAAATATAGTCAAATTGCTGAGCAGGTTTGGGGACTGGGCTGAGAGGGTAGAGAAAGAAGCCTCTCTACAGAATTCCCAGTAAGCAGTCGCACCCAATTTCACAAAACAACGATTTGTTCTGGACTCACAGAAAGCCTGAAACCCCAAGAATGCCCCTTAACTTCTTGTTCTTTTTTAGAAGCCAGGAAACGTACAAGGCTTTAGGGAGGTGATGTCCATCAGGAAAACACTCTAGAAAGCTAATTAAAAGTCTGTCAGTACAGAAAGTGTTTAAGGGAAGCAAATCATTGCAGTTTGATTGGAAAGGCCTCTGTCAAAATCAGCCAAGAGCATTAACTTAGCACTGTTGTAAATGAAATGATATAAATTATACCGCTTTTTCTAAAAACACGCTGAATTCAGGGAATGCATGTTGGCATCCTTTTCATATGAGCTACAAAGGATGTGTTTCACTTATGACCACTTTTTTCTATTACTTCACAAATCTGGCAGAAACCAATGTTGAACATGTAAAAGACTAATATACTTTTTAAGAAATTTGTGTAGACCAAACCACAAGAATTTATTGGCCAGGCAACTTAATTGTCATTTAGTTGGAAGATGTCAATTAGAAAGAAGTCCTGGCTGGGCACCATGGCTCATGCCTATAATCCCAGCACTTTGGGAGGCCAAGGCAGGTGGATCACCTGAGGTTGGGTGTTCGAGACCAGCTTGACCAACATGGAGAAATCCCAATTCTTCTAAAAGTGCAAATATTAGCTGAGCATGGTGGTGCATGCCTGTAATCCCTGCTACTCGGGAGGCTGAGACAGGAGAATCCCTTGAACCCAAGAGGCAGAGATTGCAGTGAGCTGAGAACATGCCATTGCACTCCAGCCTGGACAGTAAGAGCAAAACTTCATCTGAAAAAAAAAAAAAAGAAAGAAGTCCTGTTTGCAGTCTGGAAAATCAAGTGTGATACTTAGAGAGTGACCTTGTTTACAGATTGGAGTGACATGCCTTGCCCCCCACCCATGGGCCTCAAGTTTTTCCAGCTGGCAAACCACAGGCTGAAAAGTTAAGTCATATAAGGCTTTATAGCTCCATGTACTAAAACTATTCCCAGCCAATGGGTAATTTTTAAAGCTGTTCTAATCCTACCTGTAGGTGGGTAAATTTGAAATAACTGCATTTACACATTACCAGTTGATATTCTAAGCCACCTGCATTTGAGTTGCTGAATTTGACCCTTATGTATGGGCTGACTAGTCATAATATTGAAAAGCTGCTGGAGTACAAGACTGGAGTTCTTTTTTGAGGAGTGGAGGACAAGATTGATATTGCAGATGGACAAGGATACCCTGCCAAAGCCACTATCCTAAATGAGTGTTCCCAACTCAGCAGCCACACCCACTGCCGACCATACTCTGTTCCACAGATAGTGTCCCTCTGTAGATGATGGCAGACACTGAGCTTCCAGAGGGCCATCTTTATTGACATTGCATGATCAGTGAGACACAGCCCCAGTCAGGCTGAACAGAGTAGTTGAGCAGGAAATAGTGAAAGGCAGCAGGAAGAAGAAACACCATGGACCCCACTAACCAAAGTATTTACCTCTAGGAGCTATGATGGATTGGATCCCTGAGCTGGGCTACTACAGAAGGACAAGTGATGTCTATCAGAAGCCTCTAGGATGTTTGCAGTTAGATATCTAAAGTCCCACCTTCACTGGTTCCTAGACAGACTAACTGGAAAGGGCTGGCTGAGGGATTAATGAGCTCACCGCAGGGTGGGGCATGGCAGGACACCATGGCAGAAAGAGGTTGGAAACTCAATGGGTCACCGGTCATGTCATCAAGCTCAGGATGTATGCCTTTATCTGCCATGCTGAGGCAGTGTGAATACTGTCACTGTGACTTCTCTGATGACATCTCCAGTAAGAAGCTGGCTGTTGCAGTTATCCAGGGTAAACATCCATCTTCATCCATCTGAAGCTGTACTTCTTATCATCTCACAGACTCAGCCCATAACTTAGGATAAGTATGTATTTTACAGATCTTTGATCCATCAAGGGGATTAAACATACTTTTCAGTCTATTTCTTTTCTTTTTTTTTTTTTTTTGAGACGAGGTCTGGCTCTGTGGCCCAGGCTGGAATGCAGTGGCCGGATCTCAGCTCACTGCAAGCTCCGCCTCCCGGGTTCATGCCATTCTCCTGCCTCAGCCTCCCGACTAGCTGGGACTACAGGCACCCGCCACCTCGCCCAGCTAGTTTTTTGTATTTTTTAGTAGAGACGGGGTTTCACCGTGTTAGCCAGGATGGTCTCGATCTCCTGACCTCGTGATCCACCCGTTTCGGCCTCCCAAAGTGCTGGGATTACAGGCTTGAGCCACCGCGCCCGGCCCCCAGTCTATTTATTTTCTAGTTGTTCAAGTTAAATTTGTCTTTTTAATCCTTCATAACCCTCCACCCCCAAAGAATATAGGTGCGTGTGCGCCACCTCATTGGAGTCTCTTCAGAGATTCCTGGGATCCAAACCTTTCTGAGTAGGTGGATTCTGAGGTCAGGCACCCCAGCTAAACCACAGAACCTTTTGAAGCCTACTCCCCTCATCCTCTCAAAGCTGAGCTTACATTAAGCTGCAGGCACTTCAGCTAAGTGTGAAGTCAGAGGGCTAGATTTGTCATTTGTCATGGTAACTAATGTGGCACATTTTGGGTTCAGCATTAAGTTTGTAAATCCTTTTTATACACATAAATTTTAATCTCAAACATGACCTTGCAAATGAATGCCAGAATTGGGTTTGGACTGTTTTTACCTCTTGGCTATAGTTAACAAAAAGCCTACCCCTTAAAATGTTGTTCAAGCTTAAAATTTATCCACCTACAGGTAGGATTAGAACAGCTTTAAAAATTACCCATTGGCTGGGAATATTTTTAGTACATGGGGCTATAAAGCCTTATATGACTTAACTTTTCAGCCTGTGGTTTGCCAGCTGGAAAAACTTGAGTTTGGTAAAACTTGAGGCATCATCAAATATTTGTTCCATGCTTTTAAAATAAAGTAAGCTCAGGATTATGCTAATGCTGTAACTAATATCCTATGCTACTGCCTTTAGAGCAACAAGAGGAAACTGCACGTTTCTCTCTGCTAAAAATGATTTTTCTTAATACTATGAAGTTCTTTGTTGATCAGGATGTGGTTCCACTTGGTAACATTTAAGAGATCAAATAGGTAAGATTTTTATATTGAATATTGATAGCAGATGCCTTCAAATCCCTCCATGCTTACGCTCTCATAAGAATAAAAATATCTTAATGTGTTTTTTCCTAAACATGTTTCAAACATGTTTTCAGTGCATTTCTGTGCATAACAAGAAAACAGATGAAATTTGATAACATCTGATTTTAATAGAAAGGAATATGCTTGTTGTTCAACTCCCCCAGCCCTATAGCTGGTTGCAGTTTTCTCCAGCCCTTTTCCCTCAGTGATTCATAACTCAGAGAACAACTCCATTGCCAACTACAGCTCAGCCACTTTGGGAAGGCCTAAAGGGATTTAACTTGTTGTAGCCAGATCTGTATTTCAGCTGTTGGTTTACTTATGAGACCTACAAAAGAATGTAAGAGAGAATTGGTGGATTAGAATGTAATTTTGTACTCATAGGTTGTGTCTGCATGGACAAAGCCCCTCATGGAAAGTGGGGAAAGGTCCCCTGTTGAGATTGGTGACACAGATGAAGCATGGGAACCATGTCACTGGGTGCCAGGATCAGTCCTCTAATCCCCATTAGGGACTGATAAACTTCAGATGTTTTCTCACAACCTACCTCCTCAGAAATGTCTTCTCTGACCCCTCTCCACCCGTTAGGGTTCATTACCCCTTCTTTGCTAGGTGCTGCCTCTACCTTGCGCAAAGTAGTTAAGTTTTTCCATTTGTGAACCTGCCTTCCCTGCTAGACTATGGGCTCCTTGAAGGCAGGTGCTAATTCTTACTCATTATGTCCCTGGAAGTGAACACAAACTCTTTATTGTGCCATGAACTGCTGATGACACAGCTGTTCTGAGTGCCCACCCCACCTGCCTAGGCATTAACCAGTTTCTCATCCTACAGGTATATGCAGGGAATATTCTGTATTGGCTCAGTTCCTCAAAGAGTAGGCTTTTGTAGTTTCTCTGTAGGAGGGAATGGAGTGAGCATGAAAGGAGACAGAACCTGCAGCTCAGCCCAGTAATTCAATCTGAGGAAGGACACAGAGGCAGCAAAGGAGAGAGGCTGTAGAATATCAGCAGTGTGGCTCGTGAACCTGCCGTCTTTCTCTTCTTACACCAGATACCTTTTCTGATGTGTTGATTCTAAAACTAGAAGATGCCTGAGCAGTGTTTTTGTCTTGTTCCAATAGTGTGGGACCAGTGTTCTGTTCTCCTTCTTAATTGGTCCTCTGCCTTTGGAAGAATTGTTGAGTATAAGCACCAACATCAGGACCTAAATACTGTAATAATTAACTTGTAAAAGGATTCAGGATCCTGAATGTTTGCTGAATGAACTAATTCATTTTACAAAACTGGACACACCTGGATTCTTGAAGCTATAAAAACAAATCTGGTTGCCCAGGAAAGATGACCATTTCAGAAAAGTAACCATAAGGCTTATGCTTTAATGTCTAAAATGCATGCTTTTCCTTTTTATTCATGTACACTGTGGCAGCAAATGCCTTAGAACCTGGCAAGAAATTGCATTATTAAATAGAGACCTATACAATTTCTGAAGGTAATAGTACTCTTCTTTTGGCTTAGCAGGGCTAATGTATCAAGCAATGCCAGGGTAAAGACCATTACACATCAGAGAGGTTCTAGGTGTATGTGAGCCAGAGTAGCATTCCTATAGGGAAGTTAGCACACCCAGATGAAAACTGAACAGCATATTTAAATAGGAGTGATAAGTTTAATTATAACAACCTTTTATTGAGTCCTTACTATGGGCCAGGCACTGAGCTAAGCCTCTTTTTTTTTTTTTTTTTTTTTTTTTGAGGCGGAGTCTCGCTCTGTCGCCCGGACTGGAGTGCAGTGGCCGGATCTCAGCTCACTGCAAGCTCCGCCTCCCGGGTTTACGCCATTCTCCTGCCTCAGCCTCCCGAGTAGCTGGGACTACAGGCGCCCGCCACCTCGCCCGGCTAGTTTTTGTATTTTTAGTAGAGACGGGGTTTCACCGTGTTAGCCAGGATGGTCTCGATCTCCTGACCTCGTGATCCGCCCGTCTCGGCCTCCCAAAGTGCTGGGATTACAGGCTTGAGCCACCGCGCCCGGCCGAGCTAAGCCTCTTGAGTAAGATGGGGGAATAGAAGTAATTAAAGCTGGGTTATGTGGGTTCACCATCCTAAAAGAATCGGCAAGATTCCCTGGAACTCATACCAACATTTATTTAAATATCATTTAAAATGGAAAATATAGTTGCTTCATTTTGTATTTGCAGAAAATTAGAAGAAAAAGACTAAATTATCTTGTATGCAAGAGTTGTGACTTTTTTGTGATTGAAATTCAGGTTGTTTGAGCCATCCGTTCATTTCTAACAGAAGCCTGTTGCACTGATTTGTAATTATTTTGTGTCCTGTGTTTGGCCTTGAGGTAGCCCTTAGCTTATGAGTGCTGTGACCGACTACTTGGTGTAGTGTTATGTAGTACAATGCAGGCAATGTACTTGGCTCAATATCAAGCTCATGGCGCATAATGGACACTCTCTAGGTCCCTTGGACAATAAGGAATTGAAGTTTTGTTAGCCAGGTTTGGTTCAAAGTGAGAATGATTTCCTAAGTACCAGACCTGTGTTTGACATTTGGTTTTTCAGTTATTACAGGTTGAAGATCATTAGGGCTAATGTCTTAAAAATCCTGGTTTTTGGTAAAGTGTACGCCTACCTAGACCTACTCAAAGGTCCCGTGGGCGTGTTAGTGGCTTTTCATTGGTAGTCTTCTGTAGATCTTTTCATCAACTAGATAGGACCACTGGATGATCTCAGTCCCTCTTGGGAGGGATGGCTTTCCAAGGCAGTGGATCCAAACGTGCCTGCGGGCACTGGGCCACCTTGAGGTTGAAGCAGCTTTGCATGTTGAGTCCCTCAACGGATTCACTGTCATCTACTCAGGGTGTCAGCTGAGACTCCTGCTCTGACATCAGACTGTATAGTCTTAACAACTTTGCAGAGAGTCTTAATGCGCTGGTATCTGGCTGACCTAACCACTTCTATATTACTTAACAGATTACAAAATATTTTGGTATACATAGTCTCATTTGATATGCTCATGATGGTACTACAAAGTCTTAAACCTTGAAATGTTTAATGAAACCTTAAACCTTGAAAATGTTAACCGGTGCAAAGCTCAACTTGATGCCAGTGTTTCACAAAGAGGAGTGGAGGGTGGAATGAGATTGTATCAAAAGTATCATGAAAAGCAGGTAAGTTATCTCTCTAATTTAGGTCTGAAGTGAGTGTCTAGTAAAAGTCAGGAATCCTGGGAAGTTCCTAAGTTGGAGGTTAGGAGATAGTGGAGAGATAATTTTGACCTGTGTCTGAGGGGTAAACTTGAGACTCCTGACATACATTCATGACGCTGGCACAGCTGTGAGAGGAAGCTTCTTAAAGACTGGCATTGTCTAGGAGGCAGACTGTTAATTTTATTTTATTTTATTTTATTTTATTATTTAGTTTTTGAGACAGACTCTTGCAAGTCTTGCTCTGTTGCCTGGGCTACAGTGCAATGGCACAATTTCGGTTCACTGCAACCTCCCCATCCTGGGTTCAAGCAATTCTCGTGCCTGAGACTCCCAGGTAGCTGGGATTACAGGCACGCGCCACCACGCCTGGCCAATTTTTGTATTTTTAGTAGAGATGGGGTTTCGCCATGTTGGCCAGGCTGGTCTCAAACTCCTGACCTCAAGTGATCCACCTGGCCAAAGGCAGACTTTTAAATGACCACAAGAGTACACTTTGTGGCTCAGGCCCACAGGGTGAAGTCAGCATCACGCACGAGCATGACAACACTTCCCTGCGTGTAGTTTGGGTCCTGGAACTACACATGCACTCTAAAGGCCAACTATGGGGGCCTCCACTACCAAAAGGAAAAGAAAACACTGGGGAATGACAGGAGGATGCGACAATAGAAAGGCTGGTGGAGGTCAAACTGGGAGCCCAAGGAACAGCATGACCAGCCAGAATGGTTGTGTTGACAGTTGCCTTGCATCGCAAATCCTTCCCTTCCCTGGTCGTCCCTTTCTCTCTCCTCAACTCTCCCTGGCTTCCCAAACTCCAGATGTCAATACTATTGTTCTACAGAATTTATCTGAGTGACTATGGAATTGGAGGAGTCCAGAAAATAACATCTAGACAGGGATGCAAAGGGTGTAACTGATGAGAGCAGCTGTTGTGGGATGAGGGTGTGGCTGACAGCAGGGTCTGCTGAATTTGGCCTCTTATGCAGCCTTGTGAGTTTGTGGGTGCACATTTTAGCATATGTCAGGACTTCCTGGGTGTTCAGAAAATGGATGTCTTCTAAGGGCAGGTAGAAATCCGTGAAGTTAATTGCCCAGTTTTCTAATTGCTGACATAGAATAGAACGCTGCACAACTATGGAATGAATCAAGTCAAAAAATTCCAAAACTCAACCACTACCTTCAAGTATGATATTTTATATCCAGGAGCCCCCATTCTCTTTTTAATCACCAAAAATATGAGCTAGCAATGTAGCTGCAAACCCTTATAAGTTATCAATATACAGATGGTCAATATACAGTCAATATACAGATTGTATATTGCATACAGATTGTATACGATCAATATTCAGACAGTCACTGTGTTTCTGTTCCTGACATCTTGGCTGTAAATGCTCGCACATGCCTGAAGTGAATCTTCAGAAGAAGGGACAGAAAATACAAGAGTGTACAAATGATAAGTCATTACTGTCAGGGTAATTATAGACTCTTGGAAGGTTTTGATTCGGTCTCTTTTTCCATAGGCATCGTGGCATAGTGGGAAAGGGGGTGCAGAAAAAAAATAGTGCTTCATTTGGATTTTACAGTCTGTCATCCTTATTGCCAGATTTGTTTGATTAGATGAGCCTCAGGTGAGGCGGGATACAAAGCGCTGCCCCTTTGTATAAATTTTACCAAATGCCACATGTAGTTTTTATTTGGCCATGTTTGCAGTGATAAGCTGGAGCACCATGGCATGAAGCAGTCGGGAAAATGCTTGAAACTGAACACAGATGTAAACACCCCTGGGTCTTATAAATCTCCCAGAGTAAAGCCCCTCGGAGAGTTTTTCTCTGCTCAACCTGTGATT